>NC_134014.1:14915679-16290679 GCF_040712315.1 Castanea sativa
GCCTTGGCTGCACGCTCTTGGAGCTGTCTCCTCTACCTTGCATGTTAAAGTTAAATTCCCCTCGGGGGAATGTGTTGAGGAAATCCTCGGCAGCCAATCGATGGCCAGGCAGTGCATATCGGCTGCAGTACTGCATCAGACAGAAGCCGAGTCTTCGGCTTTAATCACCAAAGACTTATAGCAGTTAACAGCTCTTGATTCATCTGGAATGGTGACAGGAGAGGAGACACATTGTGAGGAGTTAGAGAAATTTTCAGTAGCCGATGACTCAGAGAGGTTCTTCCAGGTCGGCATACTTTTGCCACACCAAGAGAAGATCGAATTGTTAGAATTTCTGAAGAACAATATTGATGTTTTTGCATGGGATCCTTACGAAGCTCCAGGCGTCGATCCGAGTTTCATTTGTCATCATTTAAATGTCAACCTAGCTATTGTTCCGAGAAGGCAGCCACCTCGGCATTCTTCCAGAGAACATTCCGAGGCTGTGAAGGAAGAGGTGCTTAAACTTAAAAGGGCTGGGGCTATCAAAGAAGTTTTCTACCCCGAGTGGTTGGCCCATACAGTTGTTGTTAAAAAGAAGAATGGAACGTGGAGGGTATGTGTGGACTTTACTGATTTGAACAAGGCCTGTCTCAAAGATTCATTCCCAATGCCGCGTATTGATCAACTGGTGGATGCCACTATCGGACATCCTCGGATGAGTTTTTTGGACGCCTTCTAGGGTTACCACCAGATTCCCTTGGCATTGAAGGATCAGGAGAAGACTGCCTTCATTACACCGACGGGGAATTATCATTATAAGGTCATGCCATTTGGTTTGAAGAATGCTGTGGCTACCTACCAAAGGATGATGACTAGAATGTTCGAACAGCAACTGGGGAAGACCGTTGAAGTATGTGGATGATATGGTGGTTAAGAGCAAAACAATACCCTCACACGTGAGAGATCTAGCCGACACCTTCCAGGTGCTAAGAAAGTACAAACTACGCCTTAACGCCTCAAAGTGCTCTTTTGGCGTGGGGTCCGGAAAGTTTTTGGGATACATGATTACTCACAGAGGCATAGAGGTGAACCCAGCACAGGTCAAGGCTATTTAGAATTTACAGCCGCCTCGGAACCCAAAAGAGATCCAAAAACTGACTGGAATGATTGCTACATTGAATAGGTTTATCTCTCAGTCAGCTTACCGATGCCGTCCTTTCTTTCAATTGTTGAATAAATGGAAAGGATTTCAATGGACCGAGGACTGCCTGTTAGCTTTCCAGCAGCTTAAGCAGTATCTTTCCCGGCCACCCATTTTGTCTCGCCCCGAGGCGGACGAGGTCTTATTTGCTTATTTGGCAGTGACCGTCCACGCGGTGAGCCTGGTCCTTATAAGGAATGAAAGCGGGGTGCAAAGACCGGTCTACTACATTAGTAAGTCTTTGAATGAGGCCGAGGTGCGCTATCTGCCCTTGGAAAAAGCGCTTATGGCTGTAGTTCATGCCACGCGCAAACTTCCTCATTATTTCCAGTCTCATACTGTGGTGGTCCTGACCCAATTGCCTCTCAAGGCGGTGTTACGCAGCGTCGATTACTCTGGCAGGGTGGCAAAATGGGGAACCATTTTGAGAGCTTTTGATGTTAAATACAAGCCTCGCACCTCGGTGAAGGGTAAGGTCCTCGCTGACTTGGTGGCAGAGTTTACCGAACCATTGCTAGAAGAAACTCCAAAAGAAGCATACATGGATGGAAAGTTAGTTGGAGTGATCACGCCCGCAGTGCCTTCGATTTGGAAAGTGTATGTGGATGGGGCTGCTAATCAGAGAAGGTCTGGTGTTGGACTTGTTTTAATGTCCCAAGAGGGAATTGTCTTCGAAAAATATTTGAGATTGGCATTCTCGGCTACTAACAATGAGGCCGAATATGAAGCAGTCTTGGTAGGTATGCAGATGGTACGTAGGATGGGTGGAAAGGAAATCCATGTGTTCTCGAACTCTCAGTTAGTGGTCGGCCAAGTGATGGGGACCATGGAAGCTAGAGACCCCAGAATGTAGGAATATTTGGTCCAGGTCAAGCGTCAGTAAGCTGAATTTGACTCCTTCGTCTTAGCTCACATTTCTAGGAGTGCAAACACCCATGCAGATTCTTTGGCTACGTTGGCGACATCCTCGGTTTAGGACTTGCCCCGGGTTATCCTCGTGGAGGATTTGTTGGAGCCAACTCTTACCGTCGTTGGTACAGTTCACATGTTAGGATTAGTGCCCTTAAATCCTATTGTATGATGCTATGTATGATATTATGTATGACATTATGTATGACATAATGTATGACTTAATATTGTATTTGATAAAGTTATTTTATTATTATCTAAAATAGTGGTTACGTGAATATGGGACATTATCATATAGTCCATGAGATGCATTGTATGTGATTTATGTGAAAAGTCACAGAAGATGTAAATCACAAGTTCTTTGTAAACTCAGAATTAATAGTTCGTAATCGGTGATGAAATTGGGCATTTCATCTGCGAAGACTATAACGTGTCAACTAAGATGATTTGTCTTGATCATGGAAGTGGAAGCTTCTAGTTGATATGTTGATATATTTTAAGAGTTAAAACATATTGAACAGATCATTTGTGAGATTTATTATTCTTCTAACGACCGTCAAATGAATAATAAATCTCACGACTTCTATTTGCATGAACTCTTAATCCCGAGAGAATAATGGACACGATCATGAAGTGTAAGTTGCTTTGATATATCGGGAGTGAGATCCGAAATAACGGTCAAAACCTCGCATGTTGGGCAGCCATATTTAGTGTTGATGGAACATATATTCTCAAGATGGAATTCATAGTCTCTGGATAGAGATATAAAATATTCCCTTGAGATAAGTTTAATGGTTTCGATTATTCCGAGAGTTAGGCCTAACCACTTTAGTAAGAAATTACTAAAGTATATATTTATGAAATTGGATTTCATAAATATATAATGAATAACTTTAAAGAATTAAACCGGGTACTCAAGGATAAGATGTAGTAATTTACAAAGTGGCAGTCTACATTTATGACTTTGTGTTACTACGAATATTTTATGAAGGGGTTACGTGTATAATAAAGTTTTGGGATATAATTTATTAATAAGGCCTAGAGTGCAATTATATTTATATAGTGGTATTAAATATAATTAATGGTAACTTTGGACTTGTCAAGAGTTGACGGAAAAGCCCAAGGCCCATTGGAGCTAGTGTCTTATTGGTCCCTTTTGGTCCCACTCCAAGCCACACACTAAAGCCCAATTGGAAAGGCCCAATAGGCCAACCCAATTAGAAAATCAGTTAGTTATAAAGGGAGAAACATACAGAATTTTTATTAGATGAGTTTAGAAAAGAAAAAGAAACTGTGTGTGAGAGAGTGTGAGACACACTTTCATTCTCCCTTTGAAAAACTGATTGAGAGACCACACATCTTGGGCGTAAAGTGGAATTGGAGTGAAGATTAAAAGTGTTCCCAAGTGCTTCTAATCTTTGTTTTGAATTTCTCCACACCAAGGTACGCTATCTTGTTCTTAAATTCTGAAATTTACATTGTGCACGTTATCAATCATGAATGAAATAGATCCTTGTTCGTCGCTTCCGCTGTGTGTTTTGCATGAGATGCAAAACCAGAATTTTTCCTTCATCACATTCATCTGATAAGGCCTGGACTTAGTTGGATCGACCCGGTTATAGCTTTTCTTAGGAGTGATATCCTTCCTGAGGACAAATCTGAAGCAGAAAAGATACGTCGAAAGGCGCCACGTTTCTGGTTGTCCGAGGACCAGAAGCTGTACAAACAATCCTTCTCAGGACCGTACTTGTTGTGTGTGCACCATGAATCAACGGAAGCATTACTGGAGGAATTGCATGAGGGAATTTGTGGGAGCCACACTGGGGGAAGGTCCTTAGCACATAGAGCTTTAACTCAGGGTTATTGGTGGCCCAATATGCAGAGAGAGGCTCAGGACTATGCCAGAAAATGTGATCAATGCTAGAGGTTCGCCCCTAATATTCATCAACTTGGTGGGGTTCTTAACCCTCTCTCCAGTCCTTGGCCTTTTGCCCAATGGGGACTGGATATAGTGGGGCCATTTCCGAGAGCTGCAGGAAACAAAAGATGGCTTCTTGTGGGAACGGATTATTTCACTAAATGGGTTGAGGCCGAGCCCTTAGCAAATATCAGAGATGTTGATTCCAAGAAATTTATCTGGAAAAATATTGTCACCAGATTCGGTATACCACACACACTTATCTCAGACAATGGCGTTCAATTTGACAGCAAGGCTTTTAGGCAATATTGTGGTGACATGGGTATCATAAATAGATACTCCACCCTAGCTTATCCTCAGGGAAATGGGCAGGCTGAGGCCGTTAATAAGGTCATAGTCAGTGGGCTTAAGAAAAGGTTGGACGATGCAAAAGGCAGATGGGTAGAAGAACTCCCTCATGTTCTGTGGACGTATCGGACTACACCGCGCAGGTCCACGGGAGAAACGTCATTCTCTATGACTTATGGAGCCGAAGCGGTGATACCTCTGGAATCTGGTTTTCCCACCCTAAAGACGAGCTCTTTTAGCCCGGAGAATAACAATGGACTATTGGAGAAAAGTCTTGATTTACTCGAAGAACGACGGGATGCAGCCATGGTCCAAATGGCTTATTATCAACAGAAGCTAAAGCGGGGATATGATGCCCACGTGAAGCTAAGGCCACTTGCACCTGGTGATCTTGTATTAAGAAAAGTTGTAGGCACTTCTAAAAACCCAGCTTGGGGTAAGCTAGGACCCAACTAGGAAGGCCCCTATCGCATTTTTTCAGTAGCAGCATAGGGTCATATCGGCTAGCTGACCTAGATGAAAGAATTGTACCACGCCCATGGAATGTAAATAACCTTAGAAGGTATTATTATTAGTAAAATGTGCTTTTGTTAGTTAACGTTTCAAAGTTATGAGTACCTCTGACGCTTGCAGTTACTGCTCTTAAGAATCAAACAGAAACTTGGTTAAGTGTAATCCTCGGACCACAAACCTTGTGGAAATTGATATCTTTTCATTTATTAAACAGAACCTTAGTTATGCCGGGTCCTCGGACCTCCTACTTTGGGAAAATTAACATTTGAAGTTACTACTCTTAAGAATCAAACAGAAACTTGGTTAAGTGTAGTCCTCGGACCACAAACCTTGTGGAAATTGATGTCTTTTCATTTGTTAAACAGAACCTTAGTTATGCCGGGTCCTCGGACCTCCTACTTTGGGAAAATTAACATTTGAAGTTACTACTCTTAAGAATCAAACAGAAACTTGGTTAAGTGTAGTCCTCGGACCACAAACCTTGTGGAAATTGATGTCTTTTCATTTGTTAAACAGAACCTTAGTTATGCCGGGTCCTCGGCCTCCTACTTTGGAAAAATTAACATTTGAAGTTACTGCTCTTAAGAATCAAACAGAAACTTGGTTAAGTGTAGTCCTCGGACCACAAACCTTGTGAAAATTGATATCTTTTCATTTGTTAAACAGAACCTTAGTTATGCCGGGCCCTCGGACCTTCTACTTTGGGAAAATTAACATTTGAAGTTACTATTCTTAAAAATCAAATAGAAACTTGGTTAAGTATAGTCCTCGGACCAAACCTTGTCACTATTCTTAATGTTTTGTCACTGTTCTTATTCTTATCACCCTTTTTTATGGAAATCATTATCTCATCATTTATTAATTTGGATCTTAAGTTCTTCACTTTTAAGTGTTAAGCAAAATTTTTGCAAGGAATGGTCTTCGGACCTTACATCCTGCTGAAAGCAATATATCAGATTGCAAAAGTTTAACTGTCATATGAGTTGTCTAACTTTGGTATTATTTGATGTCTAAATTAAGTTATGCGGCAGTTTTGAAGTCATAGTTAATTGTATGGTGGAGTTGTACTTATTTATTCTGCTTCCCCTTTAACTGTTTGTTATTAAAAGTTCTCATGGCAAGCACAAAAAGAATAAAGTAAAACAAAGACAATGTGAACAAAAATTGAATAAAATTCTTCTTCATTAATTATATACAAAGAAGGGGAGGACAGAAAATTCCTATACTAGGCCCTAAACTAGGGAAGAGGGTCTTGAAGGGAGCTGCTGCCAGCCTCAGTACTCTTCAATTCCAGCTCAAAGGTGGACAAGGCTTGTTTCCCTTTATCTGTTGAAGGCATGGGGGCTCCACACTTTGGATCTGCTCCTTCTCGGCACCATCACACTCGTCCTTCTCTTTGTGGGAACCTTCAGGTTCTGTAGGAGCAGGAACAAGCTCTTCCACTACAGGAGGAAGGGCAGGAGAGGCAGCAACAGGAGGGTCTTCAATTTCCTGTATGTCTAGGGGAAGCCAGATGTTCTCGGGCTTCCTCAGCTCGGAAGCTTGAGGAACCCCTACCGCATTCATGGCCTCTCCCCAGACCTGCTGACAGTACTCTTGGCACAAGGCCGTGAAAGCCTCTGTCAGCTCTTCTTGCGTTCTGGTCACCCCCTCCTGATAACTGGCCTTCTTCGCAGCCTCTAGTGCGTGCTGGTGGGCGCGAGCCTCCTCCTTAGCCCGCGTAAGCTCATTTTCCAAGTCAGAGCGTGCCTGTTGGACTTGGGCAAGCTCGTCATCCTTTTGACGAAGGAGCTTACGCTGCCCCTCCACTTGGGTTGTCATCGTCTTCAAGCTGGCCTTGTCACCATCTCTTTCTCTTTTCAAGTCGGCCAGCTGGGACGTGATTTTCCCATTCTCTACTAGGGCCTGGCTTAGAGATCTTTCTGCCTCTTGCCTTAGCTCCTGCTCCATCCCAGCGCGCTTCCGAGAGTCGTCCACGAACTTCTCGGCAGCGAAAACCTCTTGGATGGACTGCAAAAAGGATAGGAGGTTAAATACAAGAAGTGTTTACAAACCAGTATAGAATGTTAGTGTAAGATGGAACTTACCAAAGCTAAACCCCTCTTCAACGAGAGGAACAGCTGCGGCTGGCCCATCTTCTCCAAGGTTTCCATGTCCTTGGGAAGCAGAAGAGGGCGCTCCAGCACCTCGGCTAGGTGGTGAGCGTGGCCTTGCTGGACCACCCTGATACTAGAATGGCAAGGAACGGGAGCGCCGTCTAGTCTCAAGTCAGGAGACCAGGTAGCTGGTGCTCGGCGCACCTCGGCCACGTCTCTGATCTCCCCGCTTTCAACTGAGCGGGCGCGCCCTTTGCCCTTGTCCAACTTCTGCTGCTGGGTCGGCGCAGGCTGTTTCATCTTCTTTTGCTTTTCACCTCTAGCCCCCTCAGCCTCTGCTTTCCTTTTTCTTCTTGGGATCCTCGGCTGGAGGCTTCGGGTCAGTTGGAGGAGGAGGAGGTGGTGGTAAAGCCGGGGGAGCCTGGGACCCCCTTGCTCCCTTCTTTGCCACTCGGGCGCCTCTATCGGTCATCAGGTCCTTTAGCTTGTCCATCTCTTCTTCAACAGAACTGTCGTCTAGATGCGCTATCACTAGACCCGCGATCCCAGAGGCCTCGGCTTCTTCTTCTTCCTCGTCGGAAAGGATGACAAACGGGTTTCCGCGAGGTCGTGGGGAGTCCTCGAGCCGAAACTGGTCTATCTCCTCGTCCAAAGTGTTTGAAGAAGACACTTGCTCCTCTGGGACAACAGTTGCCTGGGAGTGTGTAGCTAGAGGGACTGCAGCAATCGGTTGTAAATACAGTATGGTGTTAGGGCTGTCAGGGAGGTCATGATCGTCCAGGAAGTGAGGTCTGGCTACGTTGATCTTCCTACGCCACCGGTCACCTGCAATAATGGCGTTCTCTATTGCCTGGAAGTCCGAGGATACGGGATCGTACCCTAGAATCAAGTGAGCAGCCCTGAGTTGTAGGTCCTCGCTGACAAACACCTCGGAGCGCAGTACTCGGTTTAGATCTGCAACGTTGCAGTGGCTCAAGTGTGGGCGCACATGTTGCTTATCTGCAAAGAATGACATCAAAGCAAACGAACATGGTCAGATTCACACAACATATAATAAACTTAAATAAACATGAATACATGTGAATACGCATTTTTGTGAGTGTTAGAGGAAGTTGTGCAGTGGGGAGGTTAATCCTAAGGTGTCGCACCTGGATCTCCCCACTCAACTGGGCAGTGGAGGCCGTCGTGCCAGTTCCTAGAGACGATCAGGTAGTCATCCTTCATGCCTTTGTTGGATTTGGGCAGACAGAAGATTAGCCTAACGACGCTAGAGCGGGATTTAATGTAGTAACCTACATTGGTGAGTTTATGGCACTCATACAGAAAGACGACATCGTGCCAGGTGAGGTTTAGACCCATTTGCTCGTTTAGAGCATCGACGCTACCCAAAACTCTAAAAAAGTTTGAGGTGCACTGATCGGGACACAACCGGTGGTTGCGGAGGTACTCCCTAGTTACAGGCTTCATTGGGAGGGTCATCTCACCCTCTACAAAGGCTACCATTGGGATGATAACCTCTCCCTCCTTTCTAGAGCCGGCCACGGCTTCCGCCGGGCAATATTTTAAACCTACATCGCTGGGAATGTGATACTTGGCTCTGAAGCCTTCCATTCCAGCAGCGGTATCAACTAGACACTTGAACTTTCCCATCAAATATGAACGAATGGTTAAATTCTAAAAGGGGGAATGATTATAAGGAGAGCCGAGGACAGGGTCCCAGGAGAAAGGGTTAAGAGAAAAAAGGAATAAGAACTTACAGACTTGAAGTTGTGCGAGTTTCCACGGATTTGTGTAGACAAAAGGTGATTGCTGATGTTTTGATGGGATTAGTCTCTGGAGAAATAAATGAAGGCGCAGGTTCCCGAAGCGTCACGACGTGCGGGAAGCGGCCTCGAAATTGTATTTGTCCCGTCCAAATTTTCATGGAATAACAAGGACCGTTGGATGCTCATCTCACCGTTGAACGTGGGGGACAAGGTATAACTTACAGTAATAAATACGCGCGTTTTTGAAAATAAAACCGCCAAGTGTCAACCTCCGGAACGCGAAACGGTTTTCACACGTGTGGTTATTTACAGAAAGTATGGAGGAAGTGTTCGTTGGATCAAAACCCTATTTTTCTCCTCGGATGATGAAAAATAGAGTTTTGAGGGGCTATTGTGGGGAGTAAAAGAACCCAAGTGGGCATATGGGCCTTTGGGCTGTAACATGGAGGGCCGACCTGCTCCAGGATTAAACTCTATGAGTTGGCCCATACGCTGAGGGTCCGAGGATACAGCCGAGGGAGAGTTTCACCTCGGACAGATCCAAGAGAACTCAAGATTTTATTATAAAGGTCAAGGCACAACTCTGGAAAGACTAGTGGTTAAAAGGGGACATCCTGAGTCTTCTAGATGCACCAGTATTAAAGAAAATATCAAGAGTAAAGGTTGCCACCTCCGCATTAAAGGCTCTGCACCTACCTCCCTGACCGCATTAATGGGGAGGTGACCCCTGAACAGTGAGGTGGAAACTTCTAGTCACTGTTCAAAAAGTATCAGGGAAGGAAGTATAAAAGGGGGGTAAAGGCCAAAGAAAGGGGGGAGGAAAAACGAAGAAAGAAATTAAGAAATTGTAATCCTGAAAGAAGAAAGAGAAATAATAAGGAAATAGTCCTTGGCTCGAGTCCGAGGAGATTCATTTGTCATTATCGTTCGTTATTTACTTGTGTTTGTTTATAAAAGCCTGTTATCAAGCTCTCAGTACTTCTAACCTAGGTTTCAAGCCCACACTCTACAAATTTTATTGTTTAAGGCTCATTGGGCCTGAGCCCGTGATTGTCTTTGGGTCCAGGTGCAATTGTGCACTTACAAATATATATTAATTTTTACAAATTAATAAATAAATCATATTAATATTTGAGGTCACATGCACCTTAAATATGATTTATATTTTTTTATATAAATCATATCTTTATTACATTTTTATGACAAATTTAATAAAGATATGATTTATATCTAAGACTCTATAATTCGGGTTAGAAATTATATATCTTATATAATTTCTAAACAATCAAACTAACATTATAAAAAAAAATCAATTGATAATCCATAACAATTCTCTAAATTGGATTAAATTTAAGAAAATCAACTTAACCAAATACACAAAATATATTCAATTTAATGGGAAAAAAGAGAGTAGAGTAAACAAATACGTACTTGTAAGGTTGTAAGTAGAAGAGGAGAATAATAAATATTGAAGGCAAAAGAAGAGAAGAATAGCGCAAAAGAACCGTATGATGAGTATTAATTATGAATTATTTGATATATATATATACACACACACACGCACACTATACGTATAAAAAAAAAGGATTATATGGATTTGATGAAGAATTTGGATTATAACACACTACACTAAAAAATAAGGATTAGATGGATTAGATGAAGAATTTGGATTGTAATTAAATTAAGATTTTTATCAACTTAGAAATTATAGGAGAAAAAAAATTATACATATTTTTTAAATCTAAAAATCTAAGTGATTTATATCAAAAATTTCACATACGATTGCACGTGAAATATTAGATTTATCAACTTATAAATCATATTAATTTACTAAAAATCACGTCCGATAATTATATATTAATATACTTATTAATATAATTAATATACAATAAATAAATAATAATATACTAGTCTCATCACACACGCTTCGCGCGTGCGATGATGCTTTTTTTTAAGAGATGCTACGTCCACAATATTTTCATAACAAATCATAAATGGTTAGTTGTTATTAGTTCAAATTTGAACCTAACACTAAGATTACTTTTTTACCCCAACAATAACAACCAGTAACAACTTGCCACTATAGATTTGTTATAAAAATGTTGCGAAAATGTTGTGGACATATCATTTTTTTTAGTAGTCCTATTTTGTAAAAAAAAATTGTATTTAATTATTTTATATATATAATTTTTATTTTAAAAATCTAATTTATAAGTGAATAAATCAATTTAAAAATTAATACGAGAGTGTTCCTATTTTTTAGGCAATATTTTAGTAGGAGTTAGAGTTGTATTTTTACCGAATTGTTCTTTAATTTTGTCTCTACTTAAACACACATAGGACTGTAGTTACATTTTTTAACTAAAAAATGAGGAATCTAAACAGGAAAAACCCCTTAAATGGTAGTATAGATTAAATATTAGTATAAATACTTATTAATATAAAAATTAACATTAGTAAAAAATAGTTTTTTTTTTTTACACAAGATTGAATTTTTACTCTAGCCTAATTTAAGTGTATATGTGTGTGAAACTCTCTTCTGGAGACTTGAACCCCGACTCTTACCCCCCACATCCAACAAGCATTTATACTTGTAGAGTGACCACCGCATCAAGAGTACGTGGTGGTAAAAAATAGTTCATTATTCATTGTAATTTTTATTAATATATGTTAATTTTTACAAATTAATAAATAAATCATATTAATATTTGAGGTCATATGCACATGAAATATGATTTATATTTTTTGATAAAGCTAATATTAATTGAATAGAATTTTATAAACAAAAATTTTAAACACTACGTTGCAACCTTAGACAAAATAAACTAAAGAAAAGAACAAATTAAACAATACGTTGTTGTATTTTTATCCTCTAAGAAATACAACAAGTGTAATTTAACTTAAATCAAATTAAGATTTTTATCTACTTAGAAATTATAGTTAAAAAAAACTTATATATATTCTCACTTAAAATATAAAAATTTAAGAAAACTTTTGCAATTTGATACCGCCACTTAACACAATCATCACGTCTAAGCCCAATTTTTATTTTATATATATATAAGATATGATTTATACACGAGAAAAATGTTTGAGACCTTGCAGATTAATTTTTAAACAAAGTTAAGTGGGTGGGTGGGTTGGTTAGTCCAAGACCAAGAGCAAGCCGAGTAGTGGGTGGCTTGACATATCCGAGTCAAAGACTCGCACAGCCGACGACAGGCTGGGGTAGGTGGCCCTATTAACCTTTACAGGCAATTCCCAATTAAACGCGTCATCCTCCTTGTTCCTCAATCCTCACTAAAATCCTAAAAAAAATGCCAAACTCACCGACACGCGGCTGAGATCAAATTAGTAATGTAATCTCAGCCGTGGATGTAGACTCCGCGTAACAGTGAATGAATCTAACCCAAAATTCGCTTCTTGTTGACACTCCACATTATCTATAAATTAGCACCTAAAACCGCAACTCTGGACTCGTACCGCTTGGCAAGGAAAACCCCTTTGGTCCACATTTTCACTCAGCCAAGCACAAGCTATTCCATCTCTCTCTCTCTCTCTCTCTCTCTCTCGAGGTAGGCTTAGTTCTTATCTTTCTTGTTAAGATTTGGTTTGCTCTATTTGTAATCTTATAATAGCAATGTGCATTAAGGTTTCAGATCTGGTGGCATTTCTTAATTGCGTTTTGAGCGTGTGTAAACATGGGATTATGATAAGTTGGGTATTGGGTGTTCGAGGAAACCCATGATGAATCAACCATTTCTGATTTTTTTTTTTTTTTGGGTGTTTGTGTTTGCGTAAAGGGTATTTTCTGTTGGACTGAGAAATGGATTCAGGATTTTAATTCATTTATGTTATTTAAATCAGTTTGCACTTGTGGGTACTTTTAAGGTTGCTGTTGCTGGATTCTTGTACTGTATGCATTTTAATAGATCCATTATGCATATGTCTGTTGTACTAAGTTATTTTCAATTACTTCCTAGCAATTGTACTAAACAGATCTGTGGGGGAAAAAACCCATCTGATCAGTTTTATATATAATTACATATACACAATATCACCAACCAACCCCGGGTCTCAAAATTTTGGGGTTGGTTAGGAATGGGTCGGTCACATGTATTCCCTTGTAGAAATGTCCCAATGTTTATATGGATCTATTCATAATAGAGTGAATAAATTTGTTTAGTCTGTATAATTGTGGTATTGGTCGTAATTTTGTTTTATTTTGGTGTACTTTGCAGCTTGAAAGAAATGGAGACCTTCCTATTTACCTCTGAATCAGTGAACGAGGGGCACCCAGACAAGCTCTGTGACCAGATCTCTGATGCAGTGCTTGATGCTTGTCTAGCACAGGACCCTGAGAGTAAGGTGGCCTGTGAGACTTGCACCAAGACCAACATGGTCATGGTATTCGGAGAGATCACAACCAAGGCCAATGTGGACTATGAGAAAATTGTGCGTGACACATGCCGAGACATTGGTTTTGTTTCAGACGATGTGGGTCTTGATGCAGACAATTGCAAGGTCCTTGTTAACATTGAGCAGCAGAGTCCTGATATTGCTCAGGGTGTGCACGGTCATCTCACTAAGCGGCCAGAGGAGATTGGTGCTGGTGATCAAGGCCACATGTTTGGCTATGCTACTGATGAGACCCCAGAATTGATGCCATTGAGCCATGTTCTTGCAACCAAACTTGGCGCTCGCCTCACGGAGGTCCGCAAGAATGGTACATGCCCATGGCTTAGGCCAGATGGGAAAACCCAAGTCACTGTTGAGTATTACAATGAAAAAGGTGCCATGGTTCCAATTCGTGTTCACACCGTGCTCATCTCTACTCAGCATGATGAGACTGTGACAAATGATGAGATTGCAGCTGATCTAAAGGAGCATGTGATCAAGCCTGTGATTCCTGAGAAGTACCTTGATGAGAAGACCATTTTCCACCTTAACCCGTCTGGCCGTTTTGTCATTGGTGGACCTCATGGTGATGCTGGTCTCACCGGCCGTAAGATCATTATTGACACTTATGGTGGATGGGGTGCTCATGGTGGTGGTGCATTTTCTGGGAAGGACCCAACTAAGGTGGACAGGAGTGGAGCTTACATTGTTAGGCAAGCTGCAAAGAGCATTGTGGCTAATGGACTTGCCAGAAGGTGCATTGTGCAAGTTTCTTATGCCATTGGTGTTCCCGAGCCTTTGTCTGTGTTTGTTGACACTTATGGTACTGGAAAGATTCCTGACAAAGAGATCCTCAAGATTGTGAAGGAGAGTTTTGATTTCAGGCCTGGTATGATTTCCATTAATCTTGATCTCAAGAGGGGTGGCAATGGCAGGTTCTTGAAGACTGCTGCTTATGGACATTTTGGTAGGGATGACGCTGACTTCACATGGGAGGTGGTGAAGCCCCTTAAGTGGGACAAGGTCGAAGCTTGATTAAGGTCTCGGCTTCAATTACCAAGATAAAATTAACCCGTTTTACTTGCTTCTGCTTGAAAGCAGGATTTTGCCTGTTGGCTCTTACTATTGTGCACTGTTCTTTTTTTTTTTTTGAGGAAAAAATTATTATTATATTTCATGTCTTCTTTCGGGAAGATAATGTTAGGTTTTTATTTTTATTTTTTTATGAGGATAATGGATATCATAAACAAATTGAAAGATAGTCTCGGAGTTGTATTTTAATGCTGCTAAAAAAGAAATAATAATATATGAAAGAGAATTCTTGGTCTGCTGAAACAATGTGAAATGGTATTGGCTTTTTGACACAACGCATGTGAGATATGCTTCCTTTGTAATTGCAATAACTGATTCAAACATTGGTATATGGCGTTTGTTCTCTTTCCGTGTCGGTCCCTGATGTCAGTGAAAGTAGATGAACGTTGGGATGGAGTTTTGCAGCTGAATTCCATTGTTTCCCTTTTTATTTACAGCACAGTGAGACGAGGGCATTGTGCTCTAGTAACATTTTGTATCCGCCATACTCAAATCTCCTCTTTTTAGTAATTACTCTAGGAAAAATGCTCACACACCCCTGGGAAAAATGCTCACACACTCCCTAGTGATCATTGCACCTTTAAACTTTTATTTTGGCTAATTTATTTCTTGAATTTCACTCATGTACCAAATTAACACCTTAGTATGTTGTTAATTTACTAACAAAAAATTTAAGTGAGACGCAGTGAAGCTTAAAATATCAAAATTCCAATGAATAGAACAAAGAAACGCCTGAGAGAGAGAGAGAGAGAGAGAGAGAGAGAGAGTTGAACCAAAACCACCACGGCATCCCTTCTTCCTCCAGTGCCGTAGTTACTTGTTCTGCATCGCTCAACAGCGTATCTGAATCTGCCGTTTGACATCCACCATTATTTAGTTGTTTCAATTCCAATAGCCAACATAGAAAACTAACCAAAACCCACCAATCCAATTTCAAATCCTAACAACACAAACAATCAAATTCAGCAAAATCCAGTCTTAGTTAGTTTTTTTTTTTTTTTGGGGTAAAAATATACTGTAAACAAATAAATATAAAGTTTGCTAATTAATTTGTCCTAAAAGAAGAAAGAGAAAATTGGTTCCATGTTCATGGCTAGCAGTGGGGTTGAGTAAATTTTACAATGACTTTCCTAAGCCCGAATTAGTGGTTTTGTGCTTCACCTTCTTTGGCTTGATGATGCGGTGTTTTGGTCAAATCGTTTCTCTCTCTTCTTTCCATCAGGTTCAAACTTCAGACAATTGATTTCGGAACTTTTAAGCTTCATGTACATCTCTCATGCGTTTTCCGTTAATAAACTAACAATAGACTAATTGAGATATTAATTTGGCACATGTGTAAAGTTTAAATAGTAAATTAGCCAAATAAAAGTTGAGGAGGGGTGTAAGGGCTACCACCCTAAAGTTCAGGGGTGTGTGAGCATTTTTACCAATTATTTTGACCAATGGTCCGTTTAGATGTAGCTGAAACTGAAAACTGAAAAATATTGTAGCAAAATAATTTTTTAATATGTAAAAAATACTGTTCATGCTTAAAATTACTGTTCATTGGCCTAAAATCACTGTTCATGGCCAATGAACAGTACGCAATGCGCGTCCCATTGAAGAAAAAAAAGAAAAAGAAAAAAGGGAAGGTGCTGAAACACAGACACTGGGCGTTTCAGCCCCTCCTAAACACACTCTAACTTGATGATCCATCTCTCCTTTCATAGTAATGGGATGAAGGGTGAGGTTATGGGTTCAAGACCACTAGGTACGTGTGTTACTTACCATTAAAAAAAAAAGAGAGGGTGAAGTTGCGAGTTTAAGACCTATTGAATGATATTGTAATTTGCCAATAAAAAAAATGTTTAGACAATTGAAGAGTTGTTGATTTATTTTACAAGCTTTTGAAAGAGGATAGAGTAAATCACATCAAAGCTAGGATGATTATTTTTATTATTTATTTATTTATTTATTTATTTATTTTTTTGCATTTAGCATCATTTTGTAACATTTTAATTAGTTTTCAAGTTTGCAAAATTATTTAGCAAACTAGCATCTCTAGTATCTAAAACTCGAGTTCCAAGATAGAACTCGAGTTTCAAAGACTTGAGTTGCAAGTGATGGCAATTTGAAATGGAAAAAAATCCATGTGGAACTCAAGTTTTTAAGACTCGAGTTCCACCATTTTCTTTCTAGGGCATCTTTTCTTCTTCTTCTTTTCCTCCTTTTCTCTAAATCGTGCTCTCTTCTTCTTCTTCTTCTTCTTCTTCTTCCTCTATTCTCCATCTTCTCTCGCCAGATCGTCTTCCTCTTCCTCTACTCTGAATTGTCTTCCTCTCCCTCTGTTCTTCTTTGCTCTGCGTTTTTCAAATCATCTTTATTCTTCCTTTGTCTTCTTTGTATCTAGTTCTTCTTCTGGTTTCTTCAAATCTACTTCTATATATTCAAGTTCCATGTGGATAAATTATTCCAACTAGGGGTGTCCACGGGTCGGTCCGGGTTGGGTTTGTGCCCAACCCGAGACCGACCCGATAGAATCGGGTTGAACAAATACTGACCCGCCGCCGACCGGCGAGGGAGTCGGATCGGTGCGGTTGGTTTTGCACCGGAAGCATGGTTGGTTCGGTCGGAACCTTCCATGGTGAAAAATCCTGCCATAATCGTTGATTTCAGGCGAAAAAATGTTAAATCCGACGGAGATCTCACCGGATCTGGTGAGATCTCGCTAGATCTGATGAGATCTCACTAGATTTGGAAAAAATATCACTCGATCTACTTGATAAGTCACCGAAATATGAAAATCTGTTGCCAAAATCTGAAAATTTGAAGTCGGAATCTGGAAATTTGAGGCCGAAATCTGGAAAATATCGCCGGATTTTGGAGAAAGTCACCGGAATCTGGAAACAACTGCCGGATTTTGGAATTTTTTTTTTCTGGAAATACTTAGTACATTGGTCGGATTGGGTTTTTTTGGGTTTTGGAGAGGAAAACCGAGACTGATCTGCCGTCGTCGGTTTTTGGAACAAAAGACCCGCCGCCGACCGGTGACTTGATCGAGTCGAATGGTTTTCAAGTCGGATCCGGTTGAATCCTTCGGGTGGGTCGGATCTCCGGATTGGATGGACAGCCCTAATTCCAACTCAGCAGTCAAAACTCGAGTCTTTAAGGCTCGATATGTCACTCTCCTAAATTGTTTCTAAAGCTTACTAACTAACAAAATAAAAGTGAACAATCATGCTAATGGGCAAATATCCCCCCAAAGCTTGGTGAAAACTTACACGTGTATAGTGGGCCATGGGTTTTATTTTATTAATAAGACTTATTTAGTTTTTAGATCTTTATGAATTAGTGTTTATTTACTAGTCATATTAGTAGTCCTAGTAGGAATCTTTTTACTACTAGTACAAGTAGGAGTCTTTATATATATATTATTGTGTAGCTCCATACATATGAACGGGTACAATTAAAAATAATTATAATTATACAATTCAAATTATACATTTTTTTATGAGATGTTTAAATTATACATGGTATTAACTTATATTTTTTAAACCATACATTTCTAAAATATGTAATGGTTTCTCATTATATATATGATTTAAAATATAATTGGTTTCATATTCTTCAGTTTTTGTATTTAATAATTCACTTGCCACAAAAATTAAAACTTGGATGGACACATGGAAAAAAATTGGACTCCAATTGAAATTTAATGTAGAATCTAATTGGATTTGGACTTTTTGATTTTTACACTCAATAATTTACTTTGCACAAAATTAAAAATTAAATGAGACACGTGGCACAAAATTAAAAATCTAATTAAAGTTTAATTAGATTTTTTCTAAGCTTTGGATATATATATTGTGGCAATTGTCATGTTATTCTTTTATTTATTTTCTTGTTCTCTTAATTAAGTTATTGTTCACCGGTATTATTCACACAACTCCTAAACAACTCTAATTTCTCACTAATTCTTCTATTTTCCTAACCCTAAACCCACCATAAATATACATAAACAAAATCTTAATTTTTCCTACATCAATATTGTGGGGGCTTGAGGGCCGAGGATCAGGTTTGAGAACTGGGGCGTATGAGGACCCAAGGACTGAGTTTGAAGCTCAAGAGTCCTAGTGTAGGATGACAAGGCCAGGGGCCACAGACTCGAGGAGAAGAGTTGCTCGAAAAGGTGTTGAGAGGAGTCTAGGAGCGTATGGTAGAGAGGGGAAGATTCTGGTTTGGAGTAGCTTATGAGCTCCATATTGCTTTCCTTGCATCTAGCTTCCTGACCGCATTAAATGGTGCGTAACAGCTTTATCAGCCGTATTGATGAGGAAATGACCTGAACAGTGTAGATTACAGTTAGGCAGGTTCTTTCCACTACCTTCTACAAACTGTGAGAAGGGACAAGTGTCAAAGCAGGAAATTGGTTAGGTGGGGAATGGACGGTTAGGATGCAATGAAGGAAGTAGTATATATAGGAAAAGGGAGACTACATCAAGGGTGAGAGAGAAAGAGAGAGAAAAGTAGGAAGAACATTGTGAAAGTAATGTAATGAACATTGCTATTTGATTGTAACTTAGTCTCCTCGGGACTTCTTTAAAGAAGGTGATTGATTCACTTAATCTTAGATTTTGCTTATTTTCTTCCCAATCCGACCCTCAGAACATGCCAATTCTCTGTTGTGTAGGTCCCTCTCTATAAATTCTTTGTTTTAGGCCTGGATTGACTTGATACAGCCACTATTCCGAGTGGGCCGTGGGGTACAGGAAATTCTTGCCCTCACAAATATATATATAATGAAAGGTAACAAATCAACTATTACATTCTTACATCTAGTAAAAATATATTATTAAGTATTTTGTTTATAAGCACATATTTGACTTTGGCTGTCAGATGTGATATAATTGCTTAATTCCAGAAAATCTTCGATAGCTTTTGTGGATGAGGATCTCACCTAACACAAAGTTTAAGGAGACCAATACATTACTCTTATAATTTTTTTGATTAGTTTCTTCCAATATCCCAACAATGATTGTTGTTGAATACTTCTTTGTAAAGCTATCAATTTGATATTTGTATGTTTTTAAAAATTGCTGTCTCAATTGAATTGATTTCTTTGTATTAATAGCATGATGATCATGTCAAAATCATGAAATATGTTAAATATCTTTCATGCAAAATATGACCACATTACAATGAGAATTTTTCATATGCATAGATTATTTTAAATATAAATTAAAAAAAATACTTGTAAATCTAAATAATATTAGGGATGGCAGTTTTGCCCCGCCCCGCTTAACCCGCTCCTCCCTGCTTCACATCGCACAGGTTTTCCCTACCCTGCAAAGGTGGTGGAGCGAGGATGGGGCAAGATTTTAGTCCTGCACTATGGGGCTGGGCTGGGCGGGGCAGGGCGGGATGGGTTTAGACTTTTCAGACCCACCCTGTCCCGCACCGCATTACTAAGGATTATAACTGTAAATTTTTCATATCCTAAAACCTTTCTATTTAAATAAAAATTTCAATATTAGCTTATTTTATTCTACCCAATGTGGTTCTCTACCTTTATTTTATGATATATTGTACTATGAAATTTTTTTTTTTGGTGATTGTCTTGTTAAATGCTTGGATAGATTATTCAATTTTTTCTAAAAATTGAATTGATTTGATGGGATAAATTTAGTTGTAATTTCAAATATATTTTTATTAATGAAATAGGTTTCATTAAAAAAATTGTACTAGTTGTAGGGAAAATAAGCAAAAAGTAGAGTTTTACGGGGTAGGACGGGGATGGGGTGAGAAAGTTTTCCCCGTAATGCGGGGCAGGGTGGGGACAAAGACCCCATCTTTCGGCTCTGCCCGCCCCATTACCATCCCTAAATGATATCGTTACTTTCAAATACCTCAATTCAACTCACAAATTCATAGTCTACAATAATAGGCTCAATCTAGGAAAATTGTAAAATTAGCCGATTAAAAGACAAATTTGAAAGGTTGCTTGTATTGGGGCAAACACTTAAAACGATTGTCATTGTTGGACAAAATTATATAGTATTCCAATTCCAATTAAAAAAAAAAAAAAATCAAGAAGCACTCAAGGTCCAATCTTTTACATGCCTAGTCTAGGACCAACTCAACACATTTTGGAGTCAACATTCACATTAAACTAGTCCAAGTAGCCTGATAATGAAATTTACCTAAATACTTGCAAAAAACCTCATGCATCAAACTTAACAAACTAACCCAAACTACTAGTGGTGAGACACTATTAATCGCCAAAGCATATATATATACACACACGCACGCACGCACTAGCCTCATCACATGCATTCCGCATATGCAATGAGGCTTTATTTATTTATTTTGAATTTAATATAATTTTTCAATTTGAATTTATCTATTGTTAGTAAGATTATACAGGGAAATGATTTTTATAAAACTAAAATTTAGGATTTGAAATTAATTAAACTGTTGAGTTTAGTGTGTTAGTTTTTAGGAAAAAAAAAATGTATCAAATGTGTATGTTAGGTAGAAAGTGTGCTAATTTTTAGGAAAAAAAATTTATCTGGTAGTTTTCTTTTATAATTTTGTTAAATTACAATTTTAACCCTACTTTTTATATTTTAAGAATAAAGATTATCTAATTAGATTAGGGGTATATATACATAAAATTCTGGGTTAGGATTGTTGGTGGTCTGGAGTGGGTCTACGTTTTTTGTTGGGAAATCTCGGTTTGTGTTATTCTTCTCTTTTGGGAAGGAAATTGGGTTTGTGTTGCATGTGTATTTGTTCTAGGTTTCCGTTGGATTATGGCTTGATCTGAGATCGATCTGGGTATGGTGTGTTTGATGGAAGTTCTAAGACAAAACAGTGGTTGTGGACATAATGCCTAAAGGGAAAGTGGAGACTGTGGAGTTGCTGTGTATTATTGCTGAAAGAGGCATATTGGTATTGTTTTGTGAAGGATAATGTGGAGCGGTTGGTGGGAAAGAAATAAAATGAAATAAAATAATTTATTCTTAGAGAGAGAAAAAATATTATTTAAATAAAATTGAGAAACAAATATTGAGATTGATGTAAGTGTTTGTTCGCTAAAATAACAAAAGTGAATTTTTTGGGTTAGTTTAGCTAAAATTGTGTTGAGGTTGATATGAATGCTCTAAGGTGAAATTTTTTTGTGAGAAATTATTTTATTTTAAATATTCATTGAATAATATTAATGCTTTGATATTTTTTTCATTTAAAAATATATTTTTCTTGCTTTTGAGATGCAAGGTTACTATTAATTATGTTTTTTTTGTTCAACTTCCGCTAAGATTTTATTTTCAGTTGGTATTATCTCTAATTTACTTAATTTTTCTTCTGAAAAAAAATACTAAATTTTTCTTGGGACATATTATATCTTATATAAAATTTTATCAATTTTAATTTTGGATAACTTCTTTTTGCATACACAAATGTAGGGTCACAATTTAAGCCCAAACCCAATAGTGAGAAGGGAATAGGCCCAAAAATTTCAATACAATAAAATTTATAGAGAGTGGATTTGTAATCTAGGTTCTAAGGATATTGGATAACAAAAATGATGAGCTCGACTCAAACACTACACACAAGGAAAAGTTTATATGATAGAATTCATCCTTGGACATAAGCCGGGGATGAATTTGGTTATTTCCCTCTATCTCTTCCAAAGATAAGTTACAATTATCGATTTTGATGTATATTTTCTTTTTCTCTCCCCTCCTCCTGAAGGTCTATTCTTCCTTTTATATCATTCCCCTTCTTCTTCTCATCCTCCAAGTAAGGATCCAATTGCTTTTTTAGATACTTGTCTCATCCACCTTCCCTGAAGTTTTTGGAGGCAGATATTAGGTTAAACTCTGATGCTCAGGTATTACTTCTCCATTAATGCGACTAGAGAAGCAATTGCAGAACATTCAATGCGGGGGCGGTAGTAACAGCTTTATCTTAGATATTTCACTGTCCTTCTTCTTATCTTCCACATTTACCATGATTATCCTTACCTATAGGGTCTTCTAGAATATTGCCTGTAGATGTTAACCAGTCCTTCTCCTATCTCAACTTTACATAGCCGAGGATATAATAATCCTCGGACTATCCTTTGGATATACTTGTTCAGGTATCACATTTTTACCTATTAGTATTGCTTTGTGAGTTGACATTTTTACATCTTCAGACCATTCTATGTCCTCGGATTGGGCTTTTAGTCCTAAAAATACTCTTGGGCCAACCCCACACATCTTCCGGGGCCCATTGACCCTGCAACAAATATAAGATGTATTGTTAATTAATATTTTAAAGCAATATATGCATTAGAAAAGTAGTCTAGCCTTTTTACATAACTCAATATGTTAATTGAACTATCTTCATCTATTTTTATAACATATTTTAAAAATTTTAATTGTAAAAATAAATCTAAATAATGAGTATCATAATAAATATCATGTCTGAAATGATCATTGTCTCTTTTGGCACTATTGGACTTCAGATATTGAAAATTGGAATGAATTTTTTTCGAAAAACTATTAATTCTAATTTTAATTTTGATAGAGAAGGAAGAGTAAAATTTTTGAGAGATTGAAAATTTTTACTCCCTTAAACTACTGGAAATATAGTAAAATGTATTAATAAAATGCACAAAATTAAAAAATAATACAATATTTTTAAAAATAATTTTTATTCATTATATTTTTGGGCCTTAGTAATTTTTTTAACATTATAAGACAAATAAGTAAGACATTCTATTGGCCAATAGAAGAATTCTTTTTTTTTTTTGGTTAGGTGAGAGGCCTCACATATTTTTTTTTATACTGAAACTTCTGAAATTTTCATAATTTTTCACGTCAGCATAATATTTAAATAAAATTATCATTTTATTTAAATAAAATCATTTTTGTTTAGTCCAAACTTAACATGGAGTGAAACTTTATCTCTCTAACAAATCCAACTTAAACTCAAACTTAAACTCAACCTCAAACTCATTATTATTATTTTTTTAAAACAAAATTATTATTTTTTAATTAAAACTTAACAAAGAGTGAAACTCTATCTCTCTAATAAGTCCAACTCAAACTCAAATGTTAATAATCTATATAAAAACAAAAATTCTGATAGGACTGAAAAAAAAAAAACAAAGAAAGAGGCTCGTGTTGAAAATAAGACTCCAAAAAAAAAAAAAAAAAAAAAAAAAAAGAGTCACGTTGAGTATGCCGTTAATAACTGAAGCCAAACTGGTCTTTGCATCATCAGACGTACAGGTTCTTTTTTTCAATTTTTTTCCTCCCCTTTACCTGTTGACCTTAGGATAATGCACAGTTTAAGAGGCACTTAGCTCATAAAAGTTCATATAAAGTGGGAAACAGAATGCCAATTTACCAAGCAAAGTCTCATGTAGAGATGTTTTATGTCTAACCTAGATTTGTAATTGAATTTTATTTTTATTTTTAGGTTAGTAGAGTTGCAATTCTTGTAACTTGGAAAAATAAACAAATTTGTGGTGTACTATAAAAGAAAAGAGAGAGAGAGAGAGAGAGAGAGAGAGAGAGAGAGAGAGAGAGAGAGAGAGAGAGAGAGAGAGAGAGTCCATCCTCTCCTTAAAGTCCTAATAATTACCACCTCAAAACCCTAAACTTAACTTCACTTTATATCGAATTTATTTATATTGTTATTATTAATAAAGTTTCAATTCAACATATGTGGATATTTGTTTATGTTGTTTTTAATGAATTTTATCTTTAATGTCGAATTTTTTATTTGCTTTCATATGTGCTTGAGATTTTTTTTCTATCTTATTCTTTGTTATGTTTAGAATTGATTTTCTTTTGAGTATTTGGGTTAATCTTCATATTTATATTGACATTGTTTTCGTAAGTTTGGTTTATGGGTTGAAATTTCTACTAATTATTTTTTTATATTGTTTTTCTTAGGGTGATTTTTTTATATTGTTCATGACAGATGAAACATTTCTATTTTTTTGGAGAAAAATTAAAGCTGCAACCTATGTCTTTTAGCTTAGGAAATGATAATTTTTTATTTGGTATGTTATATATAAATTTGTTGAATTTGGTTTGGTCTTGAAGTAGAATTTAAGGATTCTTTAAATTTTGAAGTTTTAAGTCTTGGGGTTTTGATATTTGCGTCTTAGTAAGTTGATTTTATTTTTTCACCTTAAATGCTTTTTATTTAGTTTCATGTGATTTTTTTGTTTTCTTATTAAAAGTATTGGTTTTTGGTTTATTAATTATTTGTTTGGATTAATTTTGGAGAACCTACTTCAATTTGGGGGCTAAATAGCCTTTTTTTTTTTTTGTTGTTGAGAAATTGCTAGATAGCCTAATGGTTGAGCCACTCTTGTGCACACAAGAGGAGAGGCCCAATTTCATATTCCCGTTCTCAACAGCGAATTAGTACCGATCACTGAACGCTTATCAAATAAATGATGAATAAGCCTTGAAAACAGGGACGGAGCTAGGATTTCGAGTGAGGGGGGCGAGATACACTCAAACCCAAATGCTTAAAAAATTTGTTATAGCCTAAACCTTCATATCATAGCTCTAGATTAACCCAAAGACAACCGTGTTTTTTTTATTATTTATTTTAAATTTTATCCAAGCTACTTATAAAAGAATATATACATACATATGTGTGTGTGTTTATTCAAAGCTTCTTTGGGAACTTCATCAACCACTTAAGCTGTAATTATCCCATGCTAATGCTTTAAGATAAATTTTATAAATCATTTAGAACACAGATAGAAACTCACAAAAAGAATAAAAATTTAATGAAATTTTTAAAAAACAAAGTGTTTTTTTTTTTTTTTTTTTTTTTTTGTGTGAAAGCAGGGAAGTATTGAACAAAAATGGAGCATGAAAATTCAAAACCATGCTTTATATATTTTATATTTTTCTTTTTTTCACTTGGCCAAGGGGGGGCCATTGCCCCCCTTGGTCCAAGCATAGCTACGTCCCTGCTTGAAAATACAAGCTTGCTCACCTGGTATGATTAATTGATGAAGGTTATGTATTTAGACAAAGACATGGGAAGTAGTGATAGCTAGGGGAGGACGATATCTCTTACGAAATGTGGAGATTTTTCTAAGGAAGCCATTTGATGGTTTTGTAGCAACCAGAAAACTCGTAATTAGTCATTTGCCTTCTGCATGCAGTGATATCTTTATATTTTCATTTTACTTAGAAACTTTTAGATTATCTTTGAGAAGAATGTTTTCTTCTTTGGCAGGTTAGGGTAGCTTAGAGCGTGTGCCATCAATATCCCTTCCTCCTCCAATAAAGGTGCTATAGATTAGAGCTACGACTGTGACCATCGTGCCTGAACATGAGTCACGTGCAACTGATTTTTTAATCTTTTAAGTAGTAAAGTTTTATTGGTTTGCATTTATACTCACCACTTATATCTTTTTTTACTTATCAATAACCCCTCAACATATTAGTAATTTGTAAAAAAAGTTAATAACTCTAGCATTTTCCTCCTTTTAAAGGCTATAAAAAAATTTAAAAGTTTAAAATCTAAAACCAAATATACAAATCCAAAATAAAATTATCTCAATAGCAAAAATTATTAATAGTAAAACTAAAAACAATTAAGCTCAATCAAACAATTTTATCTAAAATAAACAACCTGACCCTTCAAAATTTTTTAAATAAAATAATATTGTTCTTATTTAGCTGCAATGACCATATCAAAAGCATACCAACAAAAAAAAAAAAAACCCTTAGCGGTTAAGTAGCTGAGTCGGAGGCCGAAGTCGCTGCATGCATTTAGCAGCAAAACCACTCTCCTAATTTCAAGTCCTGGCTCCGTCCCAAACAAGCTCATATATGTGGATTTATTTATGAGTAATTCTTAGGTACTCCTGAAGTATGAAGAATGGTGCTCCCTCTTCTTACATTCATGGTGGGGTCCGCTCATTAAATTCAAGGTAAGGTCCACCATCAATATGAGAAGAGAAAGCACCATTTTACTATACTCCGAGAGTACCTAAAAATTTTCTTTTATTTATAATGTTGTATTTATGACTAATAAATACTATTCAAGGTATTCCTCGGTCTATTTTCTATGTTGCATGAACACAAAAATTTTAGCCAAGTACTTGTGTCTGACACTAGTATTGGTAAGACATGACTAAAATCTGTACCCAGCGAGTACCCTTTTTTTTAATCTAGGCACATCCCAAACATGATTGCGACATAGTCGTGACACGCTAATACGTCCCAGACATAGCAAAACTTTGGAAAAAAATAAAAGAAAAAGAAAAAGAAAGAAAGAAAGAACATGATTTTTGACCAATGCCTCTCTTTTCCTCTTAGTTTTCTGATTTGATTTATGCGGTGTGCCTTCTCGGAGTAGATTGGCGACAATTGAACGGCCTCCTCCAACCCCAAAGCTCCCTCTCTCTCCCTTTGCTTTTCTCTCTCTTTAGGTTTTGGATTTTATCTCTCTTTTGACACTTTCTTGCTCTGTTTCTTTTTCCCTTTTTTTTTTTTTTGTCGATTTGGCTTAACTTATCCTTACGCATGTTATTTTCTTATTTTATATGTATGACATTTTTTTTTTTTGGTTTTGTGTTTATCACCCTTATGCTAGTTATGGGTTTAGTATTATTATTATTTTGGTTTTATCTGTCTTATGGGTTTAGTAATGAAACATAAATTGTACTTAAAACAACATTTTATGGGTATTATTGTACTTATTTTTTGTTTTTACTTAATTTAAATCCTAAAATAAACATATATTGTCTAAAATTATTTCAAAATATAGCTAAATATATTAATTAATTAATTGATGTACTCTCGACATGTAGTATTCTTGTTTTTCAAGAATTGCAGTACATTTGTACCAATTACCCGTGTCGGTGTCCATGCAATCTAGTCTATTTTCTGTTCCGTGATTGAGTGCCCTTGTGCTCCTTTTTTGGCAATGTACAATACACGTTTACAACTAACACCCTTTTTTTTTTCAAAATTTTTTAATGCAAACTAATCATTATTTGACATTAGGGTTAGTTGAGGGCTTGATTTGTTATCTAGTCCCATTGTGAATAATTTTTTAAAATAAAAAAGTCACAAACTGAAAGTAATTAAAACCATCGCCCAATTATGTATATGCCTAACAGTCTTTATACTCAAAGAAATAGTTTGTTTTAGGTTTCATATAAGGTCTCGAGAAAAAGAAGTGCTGAGTCAATAGAGTTGAAAAGAAGATTCAAGTTTTGGGAAAAGAAAATAATAAAGAACTTTTAAATGGAAATGAAAAGCAGCAGGGTAAGGGCAAGAAGAATTATTTGGGTTGTGGAGACTTTTTGGATGGGTTGGCATTGGGCCAAGCCTAAGCCCGAATCCATCTTTTTATTTTAAAAAGAGAAATTATATAAAAAGCCCATAATATATAATGCGTTTTGGATTAGGTCATATATTTTTCATTTTATTTTCAATTAAAGTCCTAAATTTTAAAAATAATTTTAATTTGAAGCCTCTATCCATCTCTCTCATTCATTTCTATTATTTTAGGCAACAATGAAACATAGCAAAATAGAAAATTATTGATAAAACTATACTTTTTTTAAGGATTTGTTTGTTATCAATTTGGCAACCGCATAGATGGTAAAGAGAAAAGGCTTCATTTGGAAAAAGAAAGATTTGTTTAGGATGAGAAAGTGATTAATAGAAAATTAAACTTGATTATTCAGATTAAAGTAGGGGTGAAATTGGTTGGTTACAAGCCGATTTTTCCATCGAACCGAAAGTTTCAATTTTGCCATATTTGGAACCAACACCAAACTGTAAGGGAGGAACACCACACCGAATTGACTAGATTTCAATCAGTTCAGTTTGGTCGGCTTTTTGCTACTCCTATTTTCTTTGAAACCAAACAGATTAAAGAAAAGA
This sequence comes from Castanea sativa, assembly GCF_040712315.1. Lineage (NCBI taxonomy): Eukaryota > Viridiplantae > Streptophyta > Magnoliopsida > Fagales > Fagaceae > Castanea > Castanea sativa. The sequence continues at coordinate 14,943,810 of NC_134014.1, forward strand.
AAAACCCATTTCCTTTTATTTTCCCTATCATACAAACAACTCACAATTAAGCAAGAAAGAGAAAAAAGAGATTTAGAGAACATACCCAAAATGAGACCAAAATAAGAGAGAGGTGATGAGGAGGGATGTGGAGAAAGGTAGGAACAATGGAGAAGGTGGTGAGGAGAGAGAGAGAGAGAGAGAACCGCTAAAGCCCGAAGTAAAGAGAGAAGAGAGAACCTAGGATAAAAGTGTGAAACACTTGTGTCCTTACTCCTTGCCATTAAGCTACACAAACAATCTTGATATAATTTGTATATATTAACATTTAATATATATTGGTCGGTTTTGGTTTGGTTTAATATTTTCTGAATTCGAGACTAAAACAATCAATTCCAGTTTTCCAAAAATACAAACCAAAACCAAACTTAATTGAGAAAAAAATTGAAAAATTGAATTCGGTTTAGGCGGATTTGATTGGTCCATTTGGTTTACCATTTTTTTTTCCAGCCTAAGGTAAAACAAAAGGTTTTATAATTAATTCTTTTTTATTTTTTTTCACCCTCAAAAAAGAAAAAAGAAAAAGAGATAGGTAAAGTTTTCTAATTGAAATGCTTTCTTAAGTTTGAGATTTTAAACTTCTCAAAAAAAAAGTTTGAGATTTTAATGTGGGTTTCAATTAGCTCAACTGGTAAAGTTTCTAACAGTGAAATAAGAAATCTAAGATTTGCCAACACCAAAAATTGATTGGTGTCTTGACCTGATGATAAAGAGCAATCAAAGCTATCATTAAGAGCGGATGTCATAGGTTAAAAACATCTCAAAAAAAGGTTTGAGATTTTAATTGAAAAAATTAAAACCTATGACCTACTCTATGAATTACAAGTTACTTACTAGTTGTAATTGTAAATGGTGAAATATGAAATCTAGGGTTTGTCAACACCAAAAATTAATTAATGTCTTAACCTGATGATAGGAAGTTATCAGAAATATTATTAAAAGTGGACATCATAAGTTGAAAACAACTCAAAAAAAAAGTTTGAGATTTTAATCGAAAAAATTAAAACCTGACCTACTCTATGAATTACAAGTTACTTACTGGTTGTAATTGTACTTATGAAAGTTGCCAAGAGCACAAAGACCAGGAGATAGGGAAAATATGCATTTTATCCTATGGAAAAATTATTATAAGGTCAAATGCATATCCTTAGTCCTGAGGAGAAGCTAAGGTAGAGAATGATTTCACTCCATCTCCTTCAAGCAACCCCACACTCCTTAAGCTCTCCGTCTAGGTCGTACCCATCACCACTGAATGGCCTTGAAACATGCTCAACCATGGCTGAGCTCAAGCAATATCACTCCCAACTCATTCGACTCGGTCTTTCAGCCGATAACGATGCCATGGGCCGAGTCATTAAGTTCTGTGCTGTATCAAAAAATGGTGATTTGGGTTATGCCCTCCAGGTGTTTGATACAATTCCTCACCCAGATGCTTTCATCTACAATACCATAATGAGAGGATACTTGCAGTACCAACTCCCCAGAAATTGCATTCACTTGTACTCACAAATGTTGCAAGACTCTGTTGAACCCAATAGATTTACGTTCCCTTCTGTAATTAGAGCCTGTTGCAACGATAACGCTATTGAAGAAGGGCAACAAGTCCATGCTCATGTTGTGAAATTTGGGTTTGAAGCAGATGGTTTTTCTCAAAACAATTTGATTTATATGTATGTGAATTTTCAGTCTTTGGTGAAAGCAAGAAGGGTTTTTGATAAGATGCACGTGCGGGATGTTGTGTCATGGACTAGTTTGATTACAGGGTATTCACAATGGGGATTTTTAGATGAGGCTTTTGAAGTTTTTGAGCTGATGCCTGAGAGGAATTCTGTCTCTTGGAATGCCATGATTGCCGGTTATGTCCAGAGTAATCGGTTTCATGAGGCATTCACTTTATTTGATAGGATGCGAGCTGAAAAGGTAGTGTTGGATAAATTTGTCGCGGCTAGTATGCTTTCGGCTTGTACAGGATTAGGAGCTCTAGATCAAGGGAAGTGGATACATGGGCATATTAAAAGGAGTGGAATTGAATTGGACTCAAAGCTTGCAACAACTATAATTGATATGTACTGCAAATGTGGTAGCTTGGATAAGGCTTCCGAAGTTTTCAATGAGTTGCCGCATAAAGGGATTTCATCATGGAATTGCATGATTGGGGGGTTAGCAATGCATGGTAAGGGAGAGGCTGCTATTCAGTTATTTAAGGAGATGGAGAAGGAGAAGGTAGCTCCTGATAACATCACTTTTGTGAATGTCCTCAGTGCATGTGCTCATTCAGGGTTAGTTGAAGAGGGCAGGTATTACTTTAATTATATGGTTGAAGTTCATGGTATTGAGCCCACAACAGAGCATTTTGGATGCATGGTTGATCTGCTTGGAAGAGCTGGAATGCTAGAGGAAGCAAGTGAGCTCATTAGCAAGATGCCCATGAGCCCTGATGTAGGTGTATTGGGTGCTCTCCTTGGAGCCTGCAAAATCCACAAGAACTTTGAGTTGGGAGAACAAATAGGAAAGAGGGTAATTGAACTAGAGCCTAACAATAGCGGGCGCTATGTGTTGTTAGCTAATTTATATGCCAATGCTGGTAGATGGGAAGATGTTGCTGGTGTAAGAAAATTGATGAATGACAGAGGAGTGAAAAAGGTTGCTGGTTTTTCCATGATTGAATTGGAGGGAGTGGTCAATGAGTTTATTGCAGGGGGAAAGGGACACCCTCAAGCCCAAGACATTTACATCAAAGTTGATGAGATGTTACAACGTATAAGATGTGTTGGCTATGTGCCTGACACTGATGGAGCATTATTGCATGACCTTGTTGAGGAGGAAAAGGAAAACCCCTTGTACTACCACAGTGAGAAACTAGCAATTGGGTTTGGCCTGTTGAAGACTAGACCTGGAGAAACTCTTCGTATCTCGAAGAATTTGCGTGTGTGTAAAGATTGTCACGTTGCAACGAAGCTCATCTCAAAGGTTTATGATCGTGAAATAATAGTAAGAGATAGAAATCGCTTTCACCATTTTAAAAATGGACAATGTTCTTGTAAAGATTATTGGTAACCTTGTGTTATAATTAATCAATATAATTTATAGGGATCTTCAAGTGTGTTTGTAAGTAGGTTCAACAGTTAGATATATATGTACACCAAAACTTCTAGTTAGCTCAAGTCGTAAAATATCTACACCAATTTGTTTATGGACATATTTTGAAAGCCCCAAAAGTACTATACTTTTAAAACCAACTTTCAGCAAATAAGCAAATCAGCAAAGTGCTTGTCGAAAAGCATAATATCTTTCTTTCTTAAGCCATCTTCTGTAATTAGGATTTGCCAGTTATATATGCTAGTTGTGAGCTTTGTTAGTTATCTGCAAAGGCTCTTTGATACCTGATAATTAAAGCTTTAACTATAAGTGAGGTTTCAATAGTGCTAGGACTCTTTTAAGTTTTACCCTCATGTACAACCTGGTGTCTATGAAACCATATTGTCCAGAGGGTTGTGAAAGAGACTTGAAGAACATCATTCAGAACCTCGGGGTTTGTCTCTAATCTATTGCAATTAATCTAGTGAGATAGCCATCCTTTCAAGGAACTCTACCCATCCTCAGCGTTCTTAAGCATCAAGTCTGAGCCTAGCAATATGGTTCATCATTCGCAAAAAATTAGTGTGTAAAATCTGCAAATGATGAACCTACTGAGTAAATGGGCCTCTTTATATAAGTTTGAGAGTATAGTCACCTCGGCCTCAAAGAGTTGGGTTGGCCAACTATTTGGATAAGCATGATACAAGGGCTTCGTTACTTGGTGAAAAATGAAAAAGACTTTTTCTTTTTTTGGGTGAGATAGTAACACAAAATAGTCTATGATAGCAAAATCTCGTGTATCATCAGCTAATAATTAGCATACAACATTAATACATTATAGCTATGCTCTTTCTTTGTCAAAAATCAAAATGTTCAGAGAGTGGCCCCTTTATGATTATGATGATGATGTTGATGAGCCATACTCAAGTTGGAAGCTTCTGCGTGGTATACAAAACAATAGGATGAGATGACAGTCAAAAACTACATTTTTTTTATTTTTTGATTTGGCAAAAAATACCTATCATCTCATCTCATCTCACACGCTACCTGGTCCTTTCCTTTTCCTTCTTTTTTTTTTGGGGCTAGAATTGTGGGTTCATTGGACCTTTTTTTTTTTTTTGACTCAGCATTGAACCACGCTGAATGGATTAGGTGATTTCTATCTATATTCTATTGTATGCTTTTTTATTTTTCTTCACAGTGTGAAAGGTTTTACTCCTTTAATAACATGGTCTGTCCCACATCATTCATGATTAGTGGCATTAGAATGGACCGAATAATGGGTCAACCAGCCCTATCAATGTGTAGTTAGTAGGGAATTGAGTGTGTGGGTAAATGACATGTTCCACTAATGGACGTGTCGCATCAAATGGTACAATGATTTTTTATTATTTAAACAATAGTACAATGACTTCTAAAGTATGCCTTTATAGGCCCAACTTTTATATGTTCCTAGTTTTCACACTACTTTCCATTAATTTAAAAAAAAAACAAAAAACAAAAGATTCACAATACTTTTTTTTTTTTCTTTTTTCTTATAGGAAAATTCACAATACTTTATAGCTAGGGATCGTCCTATGCGGATCTGGATGCGGGTCCAGTGTTATGCAATTACCTCTCAATATGAAATATAAACGTTGATTGAGTAAATTTTTTTTTAATCTTTTTTTTTTACATCATCAACTTCTACATCTCACATTAGAGTGATAATTGCATGTTCCATAGTACCATGCGAGATCCTTATGTTTTTATGTTTTTATTTTTTATATATTTTTGAGAAAATGATTCACTTATATGGTTTCTACTTTCCGCAACCATACTTAAAAATTAAAATACGTCCAATAATTTTTTTCAACAACACAGGTTCCTTGTAAAAGGAAAAAACAAAAGAAAAGAAGATATAAGCCTTAATAGGCCCAACTTTTATATGTTCCTAGTTTTCACTTTTCACACTACTTTCCATTAATTAAAAAAAAACATAAAAACAAAAGATTCACAATACTTTTTTCTTTTTCTTTTCTTTTTTTTGATAGGAAAATTCACAATACTTTATAGCTAGGGATCGTCCTATGCGGATCTGGATGCGGGTCCAGTGTCATGCAATTACCTCTCAATGTGAAATATAAACGTTGATTGAGTAAATTGTTTTTTTAATCTTTTTTTTTTTTTTTTTTTACATCATCAACTTCTACATCTCACATTAGAGTTGTAATTGCATGTTCCATAGTACCATGCGAGATCCTTATGTTTGCTTTTTTTTTTTTTTTTTGTTGAGAAAATGATTCACTTAAATGGTTTCTACTTTCCCCAGCCATACTTAAAATACATCCAATAATTTTTTTCAACAACAAAGGTTCCTTGGAAAAGGAAAAAACAAAAGAAAAGAAGATATATAAGCCTTTATAATTTTGGACTTGGTTTAGGTCTAGCGCATTCAGTGCACTGAACCTAGTAAGACAGTGATATGTGTACAAAAGTAAATACGTTTTACTATCTCAACGAGTTTGGTACTACTGGACATTGGATTTTAGTTTGACCCTACAATTTTTAGTCTCTTGCCTAAATATAGACAATGACGTCCTTTTAAATCTTATAATTCTTTCACACACATATATATATATATATATATATATATATATATATATATCATCTTTAGTTGTTTAATTGAAAAAGAAAAGAAAAAGAAAGAAGAAATGATCACATCTTTTTGCATTCCGACCAGAGAATGCAAAAGTCCTACAAAGGAAAAATAAAATACATTATTCACAAAAGTGAACAAAGCGCTAGAGATGAAAATTTAAACCTGTCTCTATGGATAACCACCTCACCCGCCTTTAATGGACGAGTTTTACTTGCCCCATGTAGTAATGGGACATCAATGAAGGTTAAAATTTTCCCTAATACCAACCTTGTTTATATTTAATCTATTTAAAAAAAAATTTATAGGTTATTTTTTATAAGGTATTATATGTGCTTTTAGCCTTCACACTTTAAATTTATAATGTTTTTATATATTGTATTATTAATTTTTTATGTTTTAAGGTTTGAATGGTTTATTTGTTGTCTTATTGTGTTTGAACTGTTTTTTTTTTAATACTTGAATTGTTGTATTGTTAATTTGTTATGTTTTGAGAATGTTTTGTAATGTTGCTATTTTTTAATAATGTTTTATGAATTTTAATTTAATGAACTCAAAACAAACTTATAATAAATTATATATATAAGAAATTTGAGTATGATGAGGTGGGTACCCGCAAGTATATGCTAGGATGGAGAGGGGAAAAACCTTGCGAAGAATAGGAAACTAGCCCGTTGCCATTCTTACAAAACACCCCTACATTCGGTTAGCCAAATGCTAAAAAGACAATGAAAATGTGCTTTCAAATGACCTCACCTAATCATAACAACTAAAAACGTGCAACACGCAGATATATTGAGGACAAGTAGCCACCAAGTAGGGGTGTGCATGGGTCGGGTTAAGGGGTTTTTTTGACCCAACCCACCATGGTGGGTCAAAAAAAATTCAACCCAACCCAATCCATCACATAAGTCCAACTCAACCCAACCCAACCCACATGGGTCGGGTTGAACCCATGTGTTGGAAATTTTATTATTATTATTATTAAATTAAGTAGAAAAAAAAATATAAATATAAATATATTTAAAAAACCTAAAGATTAATATCAATGTAACTCCTTAAAGGCAAGCAACACTAAAGACTAAACAACAATAGTAATTTACTAGGGTTTGTGTGAACTAACTAGCTTTTATATAGGATAGGAAGAGCTAGTTATTTTAAAAAAATTTATTAATTATATAATATATTTAAAAAAAAAAAAAAAATATATATATATATATATATATATATATATATATAATATATATATATATATATATATTAAATATATGGGTGGGTCGGGTCGGTTTGGAATTTTATGACCCAAACCCAACCCGACCCACTATCAAAAAAAAAAAAAAAATTTGTAACCCAACCCAACCCACCATGCCCTAAAAACCGACCCAACCTGGCGAGTTGGGTTGGGTCGGGTCGAGTCGGTTTTGGTGGGTTGGCGGGTTGGCTGCACACCCCTACCACCAAGTGCTTAACCCAACTGCCCAAGCACCCACTGAGTCAAGGGATCGACTTTGAACTAGAGACTAGAGAATAGACAAAAAAAAAAAAAAACTTTAGTGGGCATTGCGCATCCGACCCAAGTTAATACAATAATTAATTGCACAAAGGAAAATTGAAAGTTAATACAATATTTAGTGGGCATTGCACAAAGAAAGTTAAGTAAGAAGCACAAATGTAGTATTTTCCAATAAGCCATCAACGAAACAATGGAAAATTGAAACTTGCTACCCAATCACATAACTTTGTCGTCATTTTGTAATTTGGGCAAAACTTAAATACAGTATTTAGGTGTTATTAATTTGTTTCACTTTTTAAAATTCAGCCATACGACTTTTTTCCCCATAAGATAAAAGTGTATTTTTAGTTAAATACAACCATATGACTGAATTTTAAGAGGAAAACCTAAAAATAAGATCAAAATACTGTACTTAAGTTTTATACTTGTAATTTTCTGTTGTGGTTAAAACTTTCTCAAAATCTGGGAGTATTTTTACTAATTAACACAGGAATATCAACAATATAATAAAGTTCGGCAATAACAATTATGACTGTGCTACGTGGTTATTTTCTCTTCGCAAAAAGTGATTGTAATCTTCTTGCACTAACCTGCTACGTTAGTGCAATAGCAGGTTAGTGCAAGAAGATTACAATCACTTTATTAATTTAAAACCATGATTATTATTCTTATTTTTGTTATTATTATTATTATTATAAATCGTTGGGGGCATACAGGTCATGTTTACAATGTAGGGGATCAACTTAAGAATTAAACATTGTGCTTTAATCACTTGAGGGGGAATAAGTCCTTAAAATTTCTATCATCTTTCACTATAGGTAAAAGTAAAACTCCCTTACCAAAGTTTCAAATAATTTATAATACTACTTCAATCGAAGAAAAAAAAAAACTTATAAGAAATTTAATAGGAGTTTCATTCTTTATTTTCATATAGTAACAGATTATAATTAACTTCTGATTTTAATAAAAAAATTGGCCTTCTACGATGTACTTTTGGCAAAGTAACTAGAATTTAAGGGGAGGTTTCAATTAGACCCTAAAGTCTAAAAAGTTTCAATTAAAACCACAAATTTTTTTCAAATTGTTAGGTCATACACGTTAGGCTTACTCTGTATGGTTCAATGTTAGTATTGCACATTGTAACCTGCGTTTTCATTACTTGAAGCACTACAAGTTCTAACACATTTTGCCCTTAGTAAAACTCTATTACCAAAGTTTCAAAAAATTTAGAATAAAACTCCATTTAAACAAAATACCAAAATTTTAAAGAAATTTCATTTTTTAATAATAATAATAATAATAATAATAATAATAATAATAATAATTGCAGGGTGATAGGTCCAGGAGTATATAATAATAATAATATATCGTAACTTTTGGTTTTAGTAAAAAAAAAATTGGTCTTATTCAATGTGATTTTGGTCATGTAACTTGAAGTACTTTTTGCACTTTTATCTTTATTATCTAATTTCTTTCAACTTCAATTATATTATTAAAATTTAGAAATGGCTACGAGTGGAGCAGAGTTAGATCATAGGTGTCTTCATTCTTGCCCCTTTCCCTTTTCAAGAGGAAAAAATGGTGCAATATGGGTGTGGGGCAGCTTAAGGCAAAAACAGTTGCCATCTATAACGAGATAGCGTTGATGATGATAGGAGTAAGAGAGATGAGAGAGAAAAAGGGAGTGGTGATGATAAGAGTATTCAGAGAGAAATAATAAGTGTTCCAAGACAAGAAAAACTTATACGGGACTATATGGAGTTGGTCAAGTTGGGGTGGAGCAGAGAGCTAATTTTACCAACCCTATATTTTCTTAGTTTACTTGAGATTTTTTTTCACTAATTTGGGCATTGTACTAGCATAAGACTAACATTTAATACATTTCAGTCATATATTTGTTTTATGAAAATAAGAACAAGACATGAAATAATCTAAGAATTTTTTCAATATGATTCAAAATAAGATGTATAGCAAAACATCACTGCCATGCTAACATTAATCTTTTGCGTATGACAGAGAATTTTCTTGTTCCTCTCTAATATAGAATATGGGTTAATATAAATAATTATCCTTTATCAACTTTTTTTTTCTTTGAAGGAAATCCAACTTTAATAAAGCTCAAATAAAGATCCAGTTGTGTCTCCTTTTTTTAAACCCTTTCTCCCCCGTCTATTGCAAGAAATAGATTTTTAGTTAACTTGGAACTGAATATGCTATGGGTTAAAAGATTTTGAATGCCTCATTGGTTAATGAAAAAGATTATGATCAGTTGAAACGTGAAGCAATGTTAAAGTGATTGGGAGCTAAAGAGGGACTTGAAGGAAGAATTCAATGTGTTTGGGGCTCTAGCCTTGGATACAGTTTGGATGTTAAGGAACCGAGCCATTGACGAAGGATTCATTCCAACACAGTAGGATCTATCGAAATCTTTACGCAAGTTGGCTCATAAGTGGCTCAAACTGAATGCAAACTGCTATGAAGTAAATTGTGAGAGATCACACTTAAGGAGACTCCAAAATTGAATATATATGTTTATCTATTTATTGGTTTATTTATATATTGCTAATCACTCTTTCTTGTTATTGTTATTTATTGTGAAATTTCACTCATACTGTATGGTCCAACATCTAATATAGGATGCATGAACCCTTCATTTAAAGTACTATACTTATATAATATTTGTAATTTTATGTTATAATTTTTTAAAAATTACTTATATTGCTGTGTTGTACCTGTACTTGTATTTGTGTCCATGTCGGGCTCTTCTTAGCATCCAACGGTTGCTTTTATCTGGGTTTCTACTCTCTAGTGAAGTTTCTCGCGTGCTGGCGCGATGGCTTTTGAGTCAGCCCCTTGATTTTTTATGATGTAATGTGTACTGAGTCAGCTGGGCACCCCCACCCGCCCTGTTTTGAGATGGTGATATCCCGTGGATGCTGGTTTGTAATTTTCCTTTCGGTTTTATTAATAAAGTGATATCATAGTTCATAGAATAAAAGTGGGAAATGGAAACAAAGTGGGAAATGGAAACTGTCATGTAGTACAACTTCTGCTGTATAGGACAGACAAGGTTAACATCAACAAACAAAATGTGAAAAAGATAAGGTTTCTTTCTTTTCTTCTTTCTTTCTTTTTTTTTTTTTTTAATTTTTATTATTATTATCTTTTTTTTTTCTTTTTTTTTTGGCCGTAAGTATAGAGGTAAAGGTTGAGTTGATAGATAAAATAGACAAACAGTTGCTTGAGTATGAGAAAAATATCAATAAAGTTGGATGATTTTAAAAAAGGAAGAATCCCTTAACTCCCATACTCAAATTTAATTTAATAAATAATTAAAAATGAACACTAAGTCACATCCTTAAGTTATGTCAATGTTTATTTGATATATTAAACTTACGAAAATGAACTATCACAGTCCGGCTAAATCCAAATCGTTTTCTCTTTAAAAAATAAAAAAAATCTAAAGTTAAAAGGGATTTGGTCTTGTCTCATTGGAACTCCTTGCTTAATTATAAAGGTTCTCAAGAGACAGGTACACCATGTTTTGTCTGCTAGGTCATAGGTAGGACAAGAAATAGATTAAAGTAAGTGGTTTATTGAACAATACAGTCGCATAATTGATTGAAGTCACGTAATTGAATTTATTAGTTAAGGAATCTAATGGTTTGTTTGGGTTGAAGGGGAGAGAAGAAAAGTAGAGTAGAGTAGATTTTGCCCAAAATTAGCCTATTTTTAACCAACTCTACTCTTCTTCACTCTTCATCTTTCCCCCCTCAATCCAAACAGGCCCTAAGGTACAAGTCTTGTTTTTCGCGAGTCACAAAAGAAGTCTTTTTTTTTTTAAATGACTCAAATTTGTATAATTAGTGAATTGTTTCGAGGCTTAGGTATAGTTAGGAACAATGGCAGAGTTAGGATTTGAGTTGAGGAGGAGTGGGGGGAATTTATATATGATATACACACTTACACAAATTTATGTGAATATATAATTTTTGAGACCAATTTGAAAAATTAAAAGCTATTCATTTAAATACTAAGTGATATTTAATGTAATTATACAAAAAAAACTCTACAAAAAAAGCTTATTCATAATATTGTATTTATCTATTGAGATATTTTTAACATGAGGAATCTATTTGTAAAGTTTTTTTAAAGTCAAAACTCAAGTTATGAATGAAACTATTAGTAGTTAGATAGATATTGAGTGCAATATATGTGAATTTCTATTATTTTGGTTAATGTATTCCCATAAAATGTTCAAATTATAATATGGTAGGGGCTTAAAAACATTTCAGTGTAAGGCATCTAGTGGAGGATTTAAGGTTCCTCAATAATTCATTTAGAAGTTATGCTTTTTTTTCAAGACCAAAGAAATAAAGTGGCATTTAATAAACCCAAAAACAAAAAGTACGCAGGGTTATTTAGTAACTAAAGATTTTTTTTCACCCTTAAAAAAAAAAAATACCTAAAGGTATTTTTTGGGTGGGCTAGGGAGGGTGACTGCCCCCCCTTGACCCCTGACTCTGCCCCTGGTTAGGAACCTTACTCAATGAGTATTACTTGTGTCTTCATTTTGAATTAGAATTTTAAATAAGAGGGTGTAAGAAGATTATAAGAACTGGTTAAGAAAATATAATACTAAAGAAGAGGGTGTAAGAAGATTATGGGAACTGGTTAAGAAAATATAATACTAAAGAAATATAGATTCAAGAGAATAGAACAGAGAACTAGATACAACAAACTGATATTGTTAGATTCAAGAGACTTTTTACATAGGTCATAAGGACTTTAGAGGGAGGCTATTTCTTGCCATTACAAAGATACGAAGAGGTTATTTATAGACAACAAAACTCAAACCAAATTCAAATACAATTTACAATCTGTTTCACACAAGATGGTAGGGGCCAGCTGGCTAGCTACTTCTGGATAAGTTTTTGTATGGGCAATCAGTGTTCCCGACATGCATGGATAAGGTTGCACTGCCTTAGGACGTTTCTAGGACTTTTTATTTATTTATTTAAGTAATGGAGCTGTTTAGTCCCATTCATCTCGTCCTTGGAACCATTTTTTGTCGACATCAGCATTAACATCTAGGTCATGGTTATCATAATAGGGGTCATCATATCCAATAAAAAGGTTGGGCATTTGCCAAATGTCTTCATGTGGCCGCTGTTGTCTAAAATCCTCTGGGGTGCTTGATCCTGTTTTGGATAAGATTCTCTTATTAAGAGATTCTGCTTTTGTAAGAGCATGGTGACAAGATACCCATGAGGTATCCATGTGTAAATGGAGAGTGTATTTGGTTCAAAATCATGTCTTTGAAATGGCAATTCCAGAATAAATAACCTCTTTGTATCTTTGTAATGGCAAGAAATAGCATCCCTCTGAAGTCCTTATGACCTATGAAAAGAGTTTGTTGAATCTAATAATATCAGTTAGTTTGTTGTATCTAGTTCTTTATTCTATTCCATGCTTTCAAGTAATTTTCCATATTTCTTTAGTATTATATTTTCTTAACCAGTTCCCATAATCTTCTTACACCCTCTTTTTCTCTATAGCAACGTAAATCACAGAGCATACTAATAAGGACAATAATCAAAGTATACAAATCAAAGGAGATGGAGACTATACGGTGGATAATGGCTCCAATACCAATATAGAGAAGAAGAGGGTGTAAGAAGATTATGAAATTTTTGTTGTTGTTGAAAGTACCGTAAATAAAATTAAAAGGTAACTAAAATAATACAGTAACATGCATGAATAGTACTAAAAAGTGCAATGGGGCCCATAAATATAAAAAACTAATTAGTAAAAAAAAAACTTCATTTTTTAAGTTTTTCCCAAATGCAACCTTAGTGGCTAATGAATTTCATTGCCTAAAAAAAAAATGAATATGTGTGTGTGTGTGTGTGTGTGTGTTGAAGAGTAGTATTTATTATTGCTACGCTTTTATTAAGCCACATCGGTGATCACATCATCTACATATTTCCAATACTTTCTCTTTATTAATTTATCACCTTATAATTACACTTTCTCTAATTTTTACATTTTTATTTCTCCATTATTATATACATACAATTTCTTCATTCTTCCATCTTCCTTTAATTTTGACTATTCTTTTCCCATTTTTATTTATTATAAAAATTTATTATTCTCTCTTCCATTCAATCTATATATATTTTGCCCACACAAAAAGGTGAACTCTCTCTCTCTCTCTCTCTCTCTCTCTCTCTCTCTCTATATGTATGTAATATATATATATATATATTCATTTATCATTTATTTATTTTGGTGGATTTTTAATTCTTTATTGCATCTTTACTTTAGGTTGATGAATTTTGTGTTGAACTCTACTTTGATTTGATGTGATTTGGTTGTATTTTAATTTTTTATCTTATACTTTTCTTTTCTTTGATTGATAGATGTTATCCTATGATGTTATATAATATATAATGATATAATGTTATTTTAGATGTAGTATGAGTGTATGACTTGGATAATTTAGTGTTTACAACTATATATTTTCTTTTGAGTATTATTCTATTCATTTTATTTTATATAAATTTGCTATTTCTCTCATATTCTCTCCCAAAAGAGTGACTATTCTCTCTCTCTCTCTCAATTTTTTATTCTTTCTTGCAATTTAAATTTAGATTGATGAACTTTTGTTATTTGTATAATATCAATTGTAAATTTGTTATTAGTTTAATTATCACGATAATCTACTTAAGAGAATGATAAATTTAAATCATTAATTTGAAACTTAAAATAGTATTGTTGTACCAAAAAAAGAAAATAAAGAAAAGGAAAACACAACAAACTATAACAAAAGTTTGAAAAATATGAACCATTTCAAAAAAGAATAATCTCAATCAAACACACTCAAGTTTAAAAAATAAAATAAAATAAAAAACACTCAAAATAATATATTTATAATATTATACATATACTATATTATGAAATAATTATATATATTTTTACAATTATATATATTTTTACACATTGCGTAAGCACGCAACTAGCAAAGAATAAAAACATAGTAGCAATAAGCCAGATATAAATTTCTCTATTTTCTTTCATTTAAAAAAAAAAAACAGATATTGTCTGTCGAAATTCAATTACTATTATATATATTTTTTAAATGAAAAAAGAATTTCCATTAAAAGTTGTAGTTCAGATTTGACAAGATTATATTGTCAAACCGTTGATTAGAAATAAGGCGTGTGGAGTGGAGAACAATATCTTCCAATGATGATGATTGATATAGCATATCGTTTGAATAAAATGGTGGGGGGACAAACCTTAATTTCCGGGTCAGCTAGGGAAATGAACTATTGTTTCCACACCATTAAGAATGATATCATAAGATAATCATTACCACGTCATCAAGAATGATGTCACAAGACACCATTATAGCCCAATGCACAAACCGTTGGGTTGTAAATTGACGGTAGTTTAATTAACCAGTTACCTAAATTGATCTAAATAAAAGCACAACCACATCGTAATACGGCGATATGATCATGCTGGGGAAAATTTTCACAGAAAAATTTTCAATGGTTGATATTTTGGTCATCACTGTCAAATAATGTACTGATAAAAATTGATGTTACATGTACAACAATCTTACCCAATCCCAAATACCTACCTAAAGTAGAACTTATTGATTTTAATTCAGCTCTAATTCGGTCGGACTTTGATTGACAACAAACTTCTTCAATTTGCATGGATCTCCTATTAATGGAACAAACCTTTAGGCACACGGATCTCCTATAAACATGATTAACAACTTTACCAGCTAGCTCAACTAATAAAGTTTTTTATGGTTGAATAAGATATCTGGAGTTCAATCCATGCCTACACCAAAAACTAATTAGTGTCTTAGTCTGATGATAAAAAATTATCATCAAGAACGGACACCACATGTTGAAACTCTATTTTAAAAAAAAAAAAAAAAAAAATTGCATGGATCTCCTATCAACTTAGCAACCATACCACAACAACATATTGATTGCAGTAGCTTCACATAAAACACCTATAAGATCTTCAATAATTTAAAGACTTAAGAGACTTTGCTAGGTAGAAAACCCTTGTTGCACAAAAATCACAAAAATATATTATTCTTCTCTTTTCTGAACTCATATGTTCAATAGGTGGAGGCTGAGTTTTCACTCTGAAAGCCTTTCAGTCTCTGCAATACGTCGTGCATAGCGGGTCCTTAAATAAACTCTCTATCAGGGTTACAAAAGACCACAATTAAAGCTGACTTAAATTAAAACGTTTCAGCCAATCCCAAAGCTAGATCGATTACCTAGTGTCAAGCTGGTGTCAAGATTTATTAAGTCTCAATTGATCGGTTGGTGTCGAGCCTACAGTCGAGGCAATAGATTCGTTACTTCTTCAGTAGTCTTTGGGATTGTTCAGATTTTGACTTCAATAGATCTCACTTGAACATTTTCTAGACACACTAGGCTAAGACTTGAAATACAATTAATTAAACAAAGTTTTGGATATGGATTGCCAACACTTAATAATTTTGGAACTAACGCGACCAGCAAGAATACAAAACTAGACACAACAAGAAAACATTAATTATCAAGACTTTAAAGTCATGGTTTATCTAGACTTTAGAGTCATGGTTTAGTGGATTTAAATATTTACATATCAGCACCATGTTAGGATAACTTACCACTTGATCTCAAAAGCTTAAATTATGTAGTAATGGTAAATTTAATTATTTAATTGTTATTCTAACATCCTTCTTCACGTGTTGGTTCATGCTCCTCTTAATAAGTAAGGTCTTAGGTTTCTTTTTTCTTTTTTCTTTTTTTCAAATAAAATTTAATTTTTAAATCAGAGGAAGAGTAGAGACAAAGTTCAAACTCAAAATACTAGCTCTATGCCTTAATAAATTACTACTTGATCCCAAAGTTTGAACTACTAAAAACTTTAAGTATTTAACCATTATTCTAATGTGTCAAATTTATGGAGACTTTGAGGTTGCTTTCAAACAAAATGAAAAATAAAAAAAATCTGGAGACTGGTCTCCGTCAATAGGCAGCTGAGTATGCCATAAAGCAGATAAGAAAGATCGAAAATTCTCCAAGTAGTTAGTTGTCACTTTTTGCAACTATGCAATCCTAGCATTTAGGCCAAATTTGCAAAATGTCACAATTTTAGCAAATTTTTTGAAGTAATGCATTTTGACAAAGTTATTTAGTTATACAACACATTTTTGTAACTCGAGTTTGACAAACTCGAACTCCAACTCAAAATTGAGTTTCATGTAACTTGCATGACACGCCAAGTAGTGAAGACCATACTTCTTTGAACTCGAGTTTGACAAACTCAAATTCCAAAAATATGTTGTGACTAAATAATTTTGTGAGATACATTTTTCCTAAAAATTTTGCTAAAATTGTGCTATTTGGAAAATTTGGCCCGACATCTAATAGTTTACATTATACTCCCAACCACCCTGGGATCAATAAATATCTGGGAAATTGCTAGTTAAATTAAAAGCGGTATCTTTTCTGTTCTTGGGTTAACAGAAATACAAGAAGTAGTCTACAATACTCACTATAGACAACCTACTCATTATAGACAACCTCACTGAAGACCAAGAAATAAACAAATATATCAGTTCAAAAAATGGAGCTAACAACAATTGGAAAAACCCAATCATCATTTCAACACCATGCTTCAACTCTTGATGCTGGTGGAGATTCTATAATAGAGGAAGATGAGGAACTTGAGCTGCAATGGGCAGCAATTGAGAGACTACCAACATTCAAACGGCTCAGAACCTCAGTATTTGATATTGATCATGACAATGGAAGTGGAAAAGAATTTAAAGGTAAGAGAGTGACTGATGTTACCAAGCTTGGAGCAGTTGAAAGACATCTGTTTATTGAGAAGCTCATAAAGCACATTGAGAATGATAATCTCCGGTTGCTGCAGAAACTAAGAGACAGGATAGACAGGTATCTCAAATTTTAGTTCATATATAGTGAAATGCTTATCTCGTTCCAAATGCTTCGTTTACATATATTTCGTTACCAGTCAGAATAGCACTCCAAAGGCCTCTAAATTACAGATGACTGAAGCTATGTTTTTATTTCTATTATGACCTCTAACTTCAGCCTGTCACTGCACAGAATTTTCTGCAACTTATAAGTGATCAGAGTAACAATACATGTAGTTGAACTTGACTAGTTTGTTGAGAATCCATGGTTGAGCCTAAAAGTTTGGGAGCAAGGCTTAGTTGTTGTTATTATAAGTGATCAGAGCAGTAAAGCTTTTTTGGATCTTATATTAGTTAACTACTCAAAGTAAACTGGTTTTATAAAAAAAATTCCTTTGATGATACATCCAATCCACAAAATCAAACTACCATACATATCCTTGGTTGTCCTGCCCTTAGGCTTTGACAGAATTGAAAAAAGAAAGCCTTTTAATTAGTTGTAGGAATTGTTAGGTGGACATAATCTGTACTCAAGGGTTAGATATTTTCTTAATTTATTTATAACTTTCTTTGATCTGTCATTAATTTTATTGTGGTGCAGGTAGAAAATGCTGGATCCTTTTTTTATTTTTATTTTTTTATTCCTGCTTGTAACTATCTTTATCTTTCTTGTCATATGAGTTTTATGCATGTGTATATCAATGTATATGGAACTCTTCCTGACTGACACTAGTCAGATATGTATCATTTTGATGAATTAATAAGTGAATTTTCCTGTTAGAGTGAACGTAAAGTTACCTACTGTGGAGGTGAGATATAAGAATCTCCTTGTGGATGCAAAGTGCGAGGTAGTTCAAGGAAAGCCTCTTCCAACACTATGGAATTCCATCACGAGTCCCTTATCAGTAAGTGGGCATTTCTACCTTCTAATTGTAGAAATATCCAGGCCAACTTCCTGCTCTACCTCTAAATCCTGAGTCGAAGAAATAATACATAAAAAAAAAAAAAATTCCACTGTCATCATCAGCAAAAAGAGCTACAACTTTTGATTGACAATTCCACTGAATTTATCTCTTGGACAGGTTTTTACAAAGGTAATCCAGTGCAATTCTCAAGAAGCCAAGATAAACATTTTAAAAGATGTCAGTGGCATCATCAAACCATCAAGGTAAGCCAAATATATGTTCGTTGCATAGCAACAAAGCATAAAATTTATATGGTTAGAAATTTACATTAAATCAATGCTAACAGAACCAACTCACCAAGTCAGCCAAACTATGTAAGTAGAACAGTATTCTAAGATTTGGGAAGGGGGCCAAAATTGTTCACTTATGGAATTTCTCTATGAATGCAGGCTTACACTTCTTCTTGGTCCGCCAGGCTGTGGGAAAACGACCTTTTTATTGGCTCTTGCAGGAAAGCTTGATCAATCTCTCGATGTTAGTATTTCAAAAAACTGTAGTAGACAAGCTTAAAAGCAATACAATGCTAGGAAATAAATTTTCATTCTTAAAACAATTCAAGATTCTATATACTTTATTTTAAAAACATAAAGAAATTACACCCAAACATGGGTAGTTTCAAAAAACATGATCAGCCATCACATTTATGCCTTTTCATGCACATGAGGATTCCAATTACTATGAACTTATTGGAAACTAATTTTATCTATAGTTCATATACATGTTGCAAACTAATCATATCTATATGTCACAATCTGTACAATAATCTTCAGCTTTTCCTTACTACAGGTGGCAGGGGAAATCTCTTATAATGGCTACAGGCTAGGTGAGTTTATTCCACAGAAAACATCAGCTTACATAAGCCAACATGACCTGCACCTAGCTGAGATGACTGTGAGGGAAACAATCGACTTTGCAGCACGCTGCCAGGGTGTTGGAAGCAGAGCAGGTAAGGTTCCTTGTTTCCTCCATTTAGTTATTAGCAGGGTAGTTGTGCACTCATATCAGTTTATTTAATTTGAAGTTATTTCTTGTTGAAGATTTCTGTTTATGAAATTTTAGTGAAAAAAAAGAGATAATCAACTTAAAGATCTACATGATTCAGCAGTGTGCCTATATCCACAGGAGTGAGTGGCTAATCATTCCTCTATATGAAAAACTAGGGTTACATGTTTATACAGCCAGTCTGCCCCTATTAAAAACCCCTAACCCAGTACATTGAATTTCCTAACATACCTTATTGTACCTTGAGACATTTAAACTAGATACCTGTGTTACTTTCTCATTCAGAATATGAGCCACTATCTATAACCTTTTTTTTTTTTTTCACTCTGCAGATATCATGATGGAAGTAAGCAGAAGAGAGAAGGAAGAAGGGATTGTCCCTGACCCTGACATTGACACCTATATGAAGGTATTCATGCAAATTTTTTTAAAAATAATTACTAAAAGTATTTTGAGAGTATATTAGGCGGTAACAAAATACCTGCAGGCAATATCAGTAGAAGGACAAAAAAGAAATCTCCAAACAGACTATGTTTTAAAGGTAGCTTTTCTTTAAGCAGAGCTTGATTAAAGTAGGCAATGGAGTATTTCAAACAAAAAGTTTTTATCCAATTTGATGTGTAAAGTACAATATTTTGGTCTTTTAGATCCTTGGACTCGATATCTGCAGTGACACAATGGTTGGAGATGCATTGAAAAGAGGCATTTCTGGTGGCCAGAAGAAAAGGTTAACTACAGGTTGTTAAAAATGATAAACATGCTGTTAATTTCGTTTTGCTAATGATTCTGCCACTACTAGCACATCTCTATTTATAAATTCTATAAGAGGTTCCATTGAACAAGAACAAAAATCTATACAAGCTTAATATCTTTCTAAAAGCTTTTGTTGGGCAATCTTTTTTCTACTTCCTCCCACTTGCTTCTGTGGGGCAATTAAAAAGGTTAGAATAATAGTTAAATGATAAAGTTCATAATTTCTTAACAGCTAATTTATCATGGTACTAGAACATGTGGTCCTGAATTTGAACCTTGTATCCACTCTAACTGCCATTTAAAAAATTAAAAATCTCTCATGAAGTGGTAGTTTATAAAAAATGGTCTTACATTTGTAAAACCTTTTCCCTAGTGTTGTGAGAAAAGGAAAGAAAATATTTACCATGCAGGAATATTCTTCTCAACCCAGGATTTTCATGGCTACTTTGACTGGCAGGGGAGATGATTGTTGGTCCCACAAAAGCTCTTTTTATGGATGAAATATCGACTGGACTAGACAGTTCCACAACCTTTCAGATAGTTACCTGTCTTCAGCAATTGGTGCACATCACAGATACAACTGCATTAGTTTCACTTCTTCAGCCAGCTCCTGAAACATTTGATCTATTTGATGAAGTGATATTAATGGCAGAAGGGAAAATAGTATACCATGGTCCTCGAACTCATGTACTTCAATTTTTTGAGGATTGTGGTTTCAAGTGCCCAGAAAGAAAAGGTGCTGCAGACTTCCTTCAGGAGGTGAGAGAACATGATTCCTGTTTACAGTTGACATTAATCCTAATTGTCTCATATTCTCAAATTTCAAACATTTGCAGGTTATCTCCAGAAAGGATCAAGAACAATACTGGTACCATGCTGACCTTCCATACAATTATATTTCAGTGGATCAGTTCTCTCAAAGGTTCAAAGCTAGTTCTTTAGGACAGAAGTTAAATGATGAGCTCTCAAAACCATATGATAAATCTAAGAGCCACAATGGTGCCTTGTCATTTGATATTTACTCTTTGAGCAAATGGGAGATGTTCAAAGCTTGCATGGCCAGAGAGCTACTTCTCATGAAACGGAATTCATTTGTCTATATTTTCAAAACGATGCAGGTGATAATTTACTCATACGACTACTTAGTCTGGTGCATCTACAATTTCATTCTCAATAACATCAAACTAACACATTTCCCACTTCCTTTATCCTGCAGCTCATCATCACTGCATTTATTACAATGACAGTATTTATGCGTACTCAGACAACTGTGGACTTGATCGGTGCCAATTATTTTTTGGGCTGTCTATTTTATACAATTGTAAGACTCATGACTAATGGAGTTGCAGAGTTGTCCTTGACAATCACTAGACTTCCAGTGGTTTACAAGCAAAGATCATTCTATCTGTATCCGGCATGGGCATATTCTATTCCAGCATCTCTTCTAAAGATTCCACTTTCTTTGGTTGATTCAATACTTTGGACAGTCATGACTTACTATGTTATTGGGTATAGCCCTGAGGTAGAAAGGTAAGTACTTTTCAAAATCCAATGGAACAAAAATACTAGAAGGATAATCTCTCTCTCTCTCTCTCTTTAAGCTTTAATATACATTTTCTACATATGGCTTAGGTTCTTCTTCCAGTTCCTTTTGCTGTTTGCTCTACATCTAGAATCAACGTCCATGTGTCGTTTCATTGCCTCAGTTTTCCGGACTATGGTTACTGCATCAACTTGTGGTGCTTTGATCTTAGTATTAATCTTCTTGTTTGGAGGCTTCATTATTCCTCGACGTGAGTATAAATTATTTTCTTTGATTCTCAGGGATAACATCTAGACTACTTACAGAGTTTCTTCTTTGTAGCCTCTTTACCACCTTGGTTGAGATGGGGTTTCTGGCTTTCTCCCATGAGTTATGCGGAAATAGGTATAGCACTGAATGAATTTCTTGCTCCACGATGGCAAAAGGTACTTTGAAGAAGACCTAATATTTTTTTGCCATGCTTATTTACAAGAGCAACTGAATAGCTTTAGTTCATTCTCATTTTGTAGGTTTCGAAAGGAAACATGACCATAGGAATGGAGATTCTAACTACTCGTGGTTTGAACTTTGATGGCTATTTCTATTGGATATCATTGGGGGCTTTGTTTGGGTTCACAATACTTTTCGATATTGGATTTATCTTAGCCTTAACTTACATAAAGCGTAAGTTCATTTCAATTAATAAACAAGCATAAAGATTGAATTTTTAAATTCCATCCATTCACCTGTAAGCCTATCATGAATGCAGCTCCAAAGATTTCTCGAGCTATTATTTCGAAAAAAAATTTCTCTCAGCTACGAGAAGCAGATGATTGTAATGGTAGCGCAGAGCTGGATAACCAATCAACTCTAGCTACTTCTCCGCAAACTACTGCAGAAACAAGAAATTTTGGTAAGATAAAACTGTTAGCCAATAAGTTACTTAACAAAAAAATTAATTCTCAATACAGTAAATAAAATTTTGGAAATTCTAAGATGATACAAGAGAATGTGGTTGGTTGTACAGGGAGATTGGTCCTGCCATTTGAGCCCTTGACAATATCATTTAAAGATGTGCAATACTTTGTTGACACCCCTCCGGTAATCAAGTGCAAATGATGATTCACATATGATTATTTTGAATTTGATTACAAGGTAGAACTTACTTGTTACTACATCCCTTCTGCCCAGGAAATGAGAGAGATGGGTTTCAGTCAGAAAAAGCTTCAGTTGCTTCGTGATATTACAGGAGCATTTAGGCCAGGAATTCTTACAGCACTTATGGGCGTAAGTGGAGCTGGAAAAACAACTCTCATGGACGTCCTCTCTGGGAGGAAAACTGGAGGTACAGTTGAAGGAGATATAAGAATAGGAGGTTATCCCAAGGTCCAGAAGACATTTGCAAGAATATCAGGTTACTGTGAGCAGAATGATATACATTCTCCACGGATTACTGTAAAAGAATCAGTGACATACTCGGCTTGGTTGCGATTGCCACCTGAGATTGATTCAGACACAAAAGCTGTATGATATCTTCCAGTTCCTCTCCATAATTATCAATAGTACTATCGTATAGAATTTCAAACAATTTCTGAAGGGACTCAAAATTGAAAGATTGTCTGCTTTACTAAACTAAGCCTTATACCAACTATATGGACTGGCTACAAGAGTCTTAAGCAATCTAAGTCAAATTCAATAATTATTGTAATTGAAGATACGCAAATAGAGAAGGCATTGGTAGCTCTAATGGAATGAATCTTCAAGTTTTTGATTTGTCATGGGGATTGTGACTGTTGACTTTTGATTAAGATCAATACTTGACATTGTCCCAAAAAAATATTAGCATGACAGAAACTTAATAACTTGAGACTTGTGTCCACTACTGTGTAACATTTTTAACACTTAAAAAACCACTGTAATTTGCTTAAAATGTGTGGGAAAAACAAGAGAATGATAAGGAAATTTCAAATCATGTTTAGATAAATGCATAAAACCCTGAATATTGGTGCAAATGGCACGAACAAACAGTAACTGATATTAGTATGTAAAATTTCTCTTGGAGTAAAGTATGCTGCTATAGATACACTATGAATTACATGGTCTAAAACATTATAATGCATTCATAACAGTCTCTACAATATGTCATGCAGAGATTTGTAGAAGAAGTCATTGAAACAATTGAACTTGATGGTATCAAAGATTCGTTTGTTGGAATTCCAGGCCAAAGTGGCCTATCTACCGAACAACGTAAAAGGCTAACAATTGCAGTGGAGCTTGTTTCAAATCCATCAATAATATTTATGGATGAACCTACATCGGGTTTAGATGCGAGAGCAGCTGCAATTGTCATGCGTGCAGTGAAGAATGTAGTATCCACAGGAAGGACAACGGTTTGCACCATCCACCAACCAAGCATTGACATATTCGAGGCTTTCGATGAGGTAGAAGAAATAGTGCCTTATTTTAGAAAATTACGACAAACTCCAGCTTTTAGCATTGGGATTATAAGATTTATCTACTAACAAATTTTGGTTAAATTATCCCGGCCATAAAATTAGAAGTCATCTCATTCTTTTTGGGCTAATTATACTACAGGGTTCTTTATAGGGAGCATGTTGTTGGTATCTTGTCATCCAAGGAACATTGACCTGTCAAATGATTACAGTAGATGTGCTTATCCTGTGCTAAAATCTATCTAAAAATCATATTTCTATCTTCTGGGTAGCTATTTATAGGCTTTTAGTCTATGGATACAACTCAATTCAACTTAAAGGTCCTTAATCTGAACTAAATGTGGGTCGTAATATGGATTGTTATGTTACCCTATCCACAGCCATATAATTAATTACCTGAAAAGTTTATGATATTATTCTACCTGAATCTGCATCATTTTTGGTATTGCTTTTGCTTTCTTATCTAGAACAGTTAGAATTTGAGCCTAGTATTACAAATAACTCAAGGATGTACAAAAATACTAAGTTTTTGATGAGAAAGTAGATTTGAGCCTATTGCTTGTTCCAAGAGAGTGCTCTTGAAGAGTTGAACCCATTCTTGTGCTTCAAAGCAACTTAGCCTTAATTTCATTTCAAATCCTACCTGCTTATTGTTTTGTATGCACCAGTCATTCTAAAGCAACATGCTCTGCAATTTTTCCTTCCTCATAGTTGTGGATGAGCAAACTATACTAACATTATCCATCACTCTTTAGTATCTTTCTAACTATGATTTTGAGATTCTGTTATCACAGTGCATAGTACAAAATTAAAATATATCACAATTTTGAGCATTTCATCAAAGTTTTATCTTTACTTAGATTTATATGGTATCTCAAACCATGAGGACAAATTGCTAAATTGATTAAGATAGCATGAGGCACATATGGTTGACTGTAAAAGATTTTCTGTAATCTTATTAGTATTGCTATTAAATGATATTTTGTACAACTCAGTAATCTTTTTGGTGCAGTTGATTCTAATGAAAACTGGAGGACAGATCATTTATTCTGGAATTCTAGGTCATCATTCAAGTAAACTTATTGAATATTTTGAGGTATGCCAGACTGCCAGCAATATATGTTGTAACAAGCAAGCAAATTTCTAGTCATAACATTGAACATTCTTTTATAGCGTGTTGTTTCCTTGCGTGGTTAGATGACTGACGGATACTAAAACCATCCGTATATGTAATAAGTAGACGCATGAGAAGGATAAATTTTTGAGGTTGAAGGGATGCAAATTATTTACTTATTTTGATAAGGAGACACTTTTAATTGATGACCACTTATATTAAATAAATAAATAAATAAAAATTCCATCTTAATATATGCAGATACTATCATGAAAGTTAGTACTAGCATATTATCAAGATGATAATACTCCAAAAATTATAATAAGATATAAAAGTAATTAAAATAAGGTTAAGGAGTGATTTGTACATGAAAATGTGAGTTTTTCTTTGTTTCTTTCTCTCTTCTTCTTTGGCTGAATAACATACATAACTTTACTTGCGTTCAAGAGAGAATCTCTAGTGCATGTATAAGTTGAGTTCCACCAAAAGCTTAACCAAAAATTGGGTCTTGAATCCAAAGAGAATTCTAGTTAAAGTTTCCAAAGTGTTCTGAAATCATTACATAGGTTTCTAAATGTGCTATTATCTTCTGCATATTGATTAATCCAAGAATGTGCATATCAATTTCCAGAGTGCTTGAGCTATATCTACATACGCCAGTAACCTCCTCCACCTGTCGAGTACCTACAGGAAGTGTTAAAGTCTTACCTTATTTTGGTGGAATTAGTGATTATTATTTGCCCATAAAACATTACAATCATTAAATGGAATTTATAATAATCTTAACAAAAACCTTGAAAAGTTAAAAACGCTCACCATTGACTATCTTTCACTTCTTTAAATTTGGCATTATTAAATAAATCCAAGCATGTAAGTTGCTATAAATCACTGATTTCACTATATTTTTCTATTCAACAGGGTATTGCTGATGTGCCAAAGATCAAAAATAATTATAATCCAGCAACATGGATGTTAGAAGTTACTTCTGCTTCAGTAGAAGCAGATCTTGATATAGATTTTTCCAGAATTTATAAGGATTCACCTCTGCATCGGTTAGTATATATTTACTAACATTGATAGGAAAGTATTATTTTGTTGCAAATCGTGTCAAATTAATTTCCTAAAAAGGCATGCGTCACTCTATCTAGCAAGTTTAAACTTTTCCTAATCGTTTACACATGGTTATGATAATTCTATTTGGTTTCTGATTAATTATAATCTTTTTATTGTTCTTGTATTCTAGTGACACCATCGAGTTGGTAAGACAGTTGAGTGAGCCACAGCCAGGTTCAAGAGACTTGCACTTTCCCACTCCTTACGCACAAAGTGGTTGGGTGCAGTTTATGGCATGCCTATGGAAACAACACTTATCTTATTGGAGAAGTCCTGAATACAACTTGGCACGTTTCCTATTTATAATTGCTGCAGCACTGTTGTTTGGGGCAGTCTTTTGGCAGAAAGGAAAGGAGATGTAAGCATCTAGATATACATGCATACATTTAGATAACAATTTTTTTTAGAAAATTTTAAAATACATGCATCTAGACATACATATGCATTGAGATAACAAGATCTCTAAAAAAAAAACTTTGGGATATACTTTTCTATTTCATTGTTCTTTTAATTCTTATTTTAAAATTGTTCTTTTAACTCTGAAGGGGGGAGGGGGGGTTGTATCCAGTGCACAATGCTTCCACTTATTCGGGGTTTGGAAAAGGTCATGGTAGGCAGTCTTACCCCCAATTTATTGAAAAGACTGATTTCCGAACTCAAATCCGCTACTTGTTGCTTTTGGTGGAAGACATTTGCCATCACACGTAGGCTCAACCTCTTAGTTTGGAGGAAAATAGAATAGAAATTTCTCGTGTTTATTCTTAGTTATAAATTTCTTTCAAAAGACAAAACATTGAAAACCACTATGATACAGTCTTTTTCATTTCCTTCTTTACTTTATTAAAAAAAAAAAATGTCAAACACTCTGTCATTACCATCCTTATAAATCCATGGTAATAAACAAAAATTACAAGCTTGATTGAACTTTTGTTTATTACTTGTGGATATTATAAAGCTTCCTGCAGCTAATATTTGTAGTAGACTGGCATGTGAAGCTTTTGAATTCCTTCTTTTTCTTCTTTCTTTCCAAAGAAACACTGAGCAGGATTTGTTCAACATCCTTGGATCAATGTATATGGCTGTAATATTCTTGGGCTTAAACAACTGTTCAACAGTTCTTCCATATGTGGCCACTGAACGCACTGTTCTGTACCGGGAAAAATTCGCTGGAATGTACTCCCAAAATGCTTACTCATTTGCACAGGTTTGATAGTGTTTCTATCAAAGAACAACAATTTTTTTTTTTTTTTTACCAAATCAATTGTTTTGCCTTGATATTTGATGGATAACAAGTGTAATAACTTTTTTTTAATGTTGAAGGTGACCATGGAAATACCTTATGTAATTTTGCAAACAATTTTGTATGTGGCCATTACATATCCAGCAATAGGATTCTACTGGTCAGCTTACAAGGTCTTTTGGTACTTCTATGCCACATTCTGTACTCTTCTCTACTATGTATATTTAGGGATGCTGCTAGTTTCAATGAGCAAAAGTATCGATGTAGCTTCCATACTGGCAGCTGCAATCTACACCATATTGAACATTTTCTCAGGCTTCCTTATGCCAGGACCGGTAAACCCTTTCAACTCTTCTATAAGTAGTCACATAGAATGCTGTTTTAATCTTATAAACAGGAAAAATATGTTAAATGGATAGAAGCATTTATAAACACACAAGGGATATCTTCCTTTGTACCAAGAACATTCTCATTCTTAGAATATTCATTACCTTG
This sequence comes from Castanea sativa, assembly GCF_040712315.1. NCBI lineage: Eukaryota > Viridiplantae > Streptophyta > Magnoliopsida > Fagales > Fagaceae > Castanea > Castanea sativa. The sequence continues at coordinate 14,971,699 of NC_134014.1, forward strand.
TCTATCTGATGTTTAAACTGATGAAAATGAGAAAGCAAAAATAATGTAGTGAGTTACCACTTCTTACCGAAGTTTCCTAGAAAGGTGGAAGAGCATTAGAGAAAAAAATTTCTGCATGTGCCCCCAAACTTTTTTGTTATTTTCATAGAGTGATGTTATATATGGCTACTACATAAGCCTTACAAACTGCATGTCAAATTTTAAAGACAAAAAAAAAAAAAAGTAATTCAGAAATTTATTTATTATGTTGTTGATGTAGCATCAATCACATTGATTGTCACCTTAGTTTTTGGTAGTATCTTTAGCATTTTCCATTCATAGAAGATGGCAACACCACTTCCAGTTTCTTTCCTTACACATGTCTGCATGGGTACTAGGGATTTGCAAATAGTCTCTAAAAAGTGATCATACCTGAATGGATCATAAGAAAGTTGTTCCATGGTGTAGTACTTCTTATACCATTAAGCATTCGGTACAATCAAGCTAAACATAATAACTGTGTTACTTGATATGCAGAAAATTCCTAAATGGTGGGTCTGGTGCTATTGGATCTGCCCTACAGCGTGGTCCCTAAATGGCCTGCTGACTTCACAGTATGGAGATATAAAGAAGGAGATACTAATCTTTGGGGAGCTCAAGACAGTTGGTTCCTTTCTTGAAGATTATTATGGCTTTCAACATGATCAATTGGGCCTTGTGGCCTTTGTGCTCATTGCTTATCCAATTATTTACGCTTCCCTGTTTGCCTATTGCATAGGGAAACTAAGTTTCCAACGGAGGTAGAAATGAGCTAAAAATTGCTTGAAATACACTCCACGCAAGTGTTTGGCATAAATATATGTATAGCAGTTCTAGTGCATGATAAGAAAAACAGTTTTTGGCCGTATATAAATTCTGTGACATGCCATATAGAACCAGAGATTTTAGAATCAATATCTTCCCCTCCATCAGAAAGACAATGTGAAGATGGGTGGTATTTGACAACTCAATTGTATGCGAAGAAAATATAGTTCTTGTAGCATGGATTCTTATGGTTTGCTTGTAAATCACAGAAGCCCCAAGTGGTGTGACAGAAAACGCTAAAGCTATAAACAATTTTACTACAAAATGCTTACAAACTAATATGCCAATAATTGCGTGACACATAACCCGCTATATAAGGGCTTTGTAAAATCTCATCCTTCTTTAGTATACCAATCCAAAAATGAAAATCTCCTTCATTCACATGCTCCCTTGACTCTTTCCTTATTTTTATAACACTAACACAAGCTATATTGTTACATAATATAGGTGAATCTGTTGATTGATAATATCTGATGTGTTAAAACAACCTAAATTCAGCCCAAAATTGGCATAAGGAAACTGAGTGCAAGTGAAGGCTACCCTTTAAGAGATGATGTCGGTTGAAGTGATAGTTGGTTTCAAAATGCTTAGTGTGCTTATGAAAGACATAATTGTGGGCAATGCCAATAGTACTCGTGTAGGGAGCACTTATATTTTCTAAGAGCCATTGGAACAATAAAAGCTTAGATATAACATCAATAAGGGCTTGGTACTGGAAGGGACTACAAAAAACAGTTTCTTAGTGTAGTGGAATGATGATCAGTAGGATTAACTATTGGAAAAACACATGTTTGTATCGCATACAAAACATACGCAGCGGAAATTTAATGGATCTATTTCATTCACAATTGTTAACATGTACTATGTAAATTTCAGAATTCAAGAACATAAGAGTATACCTTGGTGCGGTGAAATTCAAAACCAAAGAGTAGAAATACTTAGGAACACTTTTAATCTTCACTTTAATTCTACTTCTGCCCAAGAAGTGTGATCTCTCAATTAGTTTACACGTATGTGTTCAAGGGAGAATAATAGAGTGGCTTCCACTCACATACACACCATTTCATTTCATATTCAACACATATGAAATTCACACCATCTCATTTCACATTCAACACATATGAAATCCTGTATTTTTCTGTCCTCATATCTAATTGATTATCTAATTGGGCTAGCCTTTTGGGCCATTCCAATTGGGTTTTAGTATGTGGCTTGGAGTGGAACCAAAAGGGAACAAATAAGACTCTAAATCCAATGGGCTTTGAATTTTTTTGTCAACTCTTGACAAGTCCAAAATTACCATTAATTATATTTAATATAACTATATATTTATATAGTTATATTAAATATAATTGCACTTTAGGCCTTATTAATAAATTATATCCCAAGACTTTATTATACATGCAACCCTTTCATAAAATATTCATAGTAATACAAAGTCATGAATGTTGACTGCCACTTTGAAGATTACTACATCTTAATCCTTGAGTACCCGGTTTAATCCTTTAAATTATTCATCGTATATTTATGAAATCCAATTTCATAAATATATACTTTAGTAACTCCTTACTAAAGTGGTTAGGTCTAACACTCTGAATAACCAAACCCATTAAACTTATTTCAAGGGAATATTTTATATCTCTGTTAAGAGATCATGAATTCTATCTTGAAAATATATGTTCCATCAACACTAAATGTGGTTGCCTAACATACTGAGGTTTTGATCGTGATTTTAGATCTCACTCTTGATATATCAAAGTAACCTATATTTCATGATCAGGTTCATTATTCTCTCAGGATTAAGAGTTGATGTAAATAGAAGTCGCGAGATTTATTATTCATTTGACAGTCGTTAGGAAAATAATAAATCTCACAGCGGTCCAGTTTAATATATCTTAACTCTTAAAACATATCAACATATCAACTAGAAGTCTCCACTTCCATGATCAAGACAAATCATCTTAGTTAATATGTTATAGTCTTCGCAGATGAAATGCTCAATTTCATCACCGACTACGAATTAAAATTCTAAGTTTACAAAGAACTTGTGACTTATATTTTCTGTGACTAAATCACATACTATGCATCTCATGGACTGTATGATAATGTCCAAATATCCATGTTACCATTATTTTAGATAATAATAACATTACTTTATTAATAACAACATTAAGTCATACATAGCATCATACAATAGGATTTAAAGACACTAATCCTAACATTACCAACTCAATTTACATTGAAGTAAGCTTGCAGATTAAGGGATTGCCAACAGATTTTCTCTCTCAAACGGACATAAATCTCATTCAAGCAGCCTTTAATGTTTTGCTTGAGAGAAAATCAAGGTTCGCTCAAGCGAGCTTCTACAAAAAGCACGTCTTCAAGTAGGTTCAAAACTTCACAATTGAACAAGGGTCCACACCATATTTTAGATTACATTATCAAAGGATATTTTCCAATTCAAATCCTAATAATTGGGTTCTTTAGAGTCTAGAGTAATACTGACTAGGCAATGGAAATAAAATTTCGGCCAAAATGCAATTAGACTTTCTAAGTTTAACCGAAATTCATCTGAATCTTCTAACTTTATTTTCGTTCAATTGAGTTTTCTAAGTTTCAAATTCATTAACTTTGGGCTTTTTGTTCAATTTTGTTAAAAAAATTGTCGTTAAGTATGCAATTAACTAATGAAAAAAAATTTTGAGAAAAAATTCTCACATAAAAAATATATAAAGTATTTTATTAAATTTATAGATATTTTTCATGCGAGAAAAACATTTTTTAAATGGAAATTTTTAAAGAAATTTGACAGAATGCCTAAATTGAATAAATTTAAAATTTAAAAGACTCAATTGTACTAAAGTAAAGTTAAATGGCAAATTTCTTTTTTCTATTCTATTCATTACTGAACACTTGAAATTCAATAGATGCCCTTTTCCATGGTTATTAAACTTTGGATTTTAGCCATTGGTGATGTCTCAGTACAATTTTAAATTTTTACCTTTTTTTTTTCCATTTTGCAATGTGCCAAACACCGGAAAATATTTTATACAATATTTTCATACACATTGCCAAACACTGTAAAATGAAAATATTTTCCTATAAATATTTTACTTTTGCAAATATTTTACATCGAAACAAACAAAGTGTTAGTCAAACTTATAGGATATAATTTACATTTTAGCCTAAAAGTTTTTAGGGTCATGTGTGGGCTAACATTAAGTGTGGTTGAAAACAAAAATATATTGTGCAACCACAATCACTACCATCTTATCAAGATTAGAAGGGGACGTGGATCAGGTGTGATAGGTGTGAACCAAATTTGTGAAATCAATTTGATGAATTGGGTTAACAACTTAACACAATCCCTTTTTCAATCATTGTTTAAACTTTAATCTAAAATGTAGGGCAAACAAATAATTTTCCAACATAAGGATATAAATATCATTTTGATCATTTGTAGAAACCTTATTTTGCAACCTATATTTAACCTAATCCAAAGGGAAAAGGGTATCTTGGCTTGGGGGTAGAATTGTAATTTCAACTTTTGGATTTCCAATCACTTCACATAAAATGGCGTGTCATAGGTAGGGGTGTTTGTGGTGCGATATTGGGCCATTTTTAGCATTACACTTTGCAGTGCGGTTTAGCCAAAACTATAACCGCACTGCACCTCATTTTTGTGGTTACATGTGTGGTGTGGTGTATAAGATGCAATTTGAACGGTGTGAAGCTGGTATATTTTTCAAATTTTAGAGTTTTCCTACTCAGCCAAAAATTAATTTTCCCTTTGTTTTGGGCCAAGTTTTAAATTATTGAGCTTGTGTTTCTTTATTTTAGGCTTGCTTTCCTAATCAACATTTACTAGGGTTATTAAACTTTTTTTAAAAAAAAAATAGAGTTAATAAACTATTAATAATATATTTTATATTAAAAAATAAATATATTATTATATAGAAAGGGTGCAATATGGTGTGGTTTGTGCGGTTTTCTTATAAAATTGCAAACTGCATTGCACCATGCGGTGTGGTGCGGTTATTCCATTTTTTGGGCGATTTGGTGTAGTTTGGTGAGCAACCCTAGTCACAGGCTTCAATTGGACTACTGAATTAAAAGATATTATGAAATGAAGTTTTGCTACTAAAATGCATCCACATTTTTTAGTTCGATCATGTTTGATTACAAACAATTGATTTTGATTGGTTCCATTTGGATTTAATTTAAAATCAATGACATGTCTTCATCCTATTAATTTTGACTAAAAATAATGGTAATGATGCACACTCTTGATTTATCCGGTTGTCAAACATTAATGATCACTTAATTTGTGGTGAAATTGCCCTTTTAAAATGGTTGATTTAATAATAATTGGAGCATATTAATGCTAACTAGTAAGTTGCCCGTGCGATGCACAGATAATGTTATAATGTTTTATGTAATTTTTTTTTTGAAGAATGTTATACATATATTATAGCATATTTGTAACGAAACTTTGTTAGTAATGAGTTCAAGTAATGAGGAAAAAAAAAACTTTGGAGTAATATTGATCTTTATTATGTGATGTAATGAAGAGTTTCATTATGAAATCTTGTTTTCTAATTTTCAATGCTTTGTAATTGTGGTATGGCGACACTTGTAAAGCTTGTTAAGGGGTATATTATCATCATTTGTTTTTTCATTTTCAATGTTTGAAGTTTGGTCCATCCCTATTTGTTCAATTTTTGAATTTTCATCATTTTTTCCTTTTATTACACTATTTTTGTTAATTACTAATGAATTGGCATTGAATTGGAAGACTCTTGATGGGATCTTACAAAGTTTGGACTTGCGGATTTGTTGTTGCTAAGATTTTTCATGGGTATTTACATTCATATTAAATTTTAGTGATATGGAATTTTTTTTGTAAATGTTTATATATATATTTTCTGTTAATTTAGGAATAGTGTAGTAAAAGAGTTAATATAGCTATTGGATTGTGTATATATTTTTTTCTTCTGTACCTTTTTGCCATTTGAAGGTGTTGTTGTATATATAAGTATATATAAGCATAGGTTGTAATAATGATGTTTGAGTTTGGAGAATATGGTTTCATAAAGTGAAAACTCAAGTTTTGGAATTTTCTAAGTGAAAATTCGAAAATCTGAATTTTTTGAAATTTTCTGCAGAATTTTCTGGTGACTGTTCAGAAAGGTTGAAGAGGTTTCAATCTTTGTTAACCATTTTATGAAAAAAATAACTAACTCTCCATACGCGTCTTTTCATGAAATATAACCTTATGGGTATTAATAGAGGCTTATGTTCACTTGAAAAAATAACTGTGGTCATTCTCCACAAAATAGTAAGTTTGAGAGAAATACAAGAAATCCTATGGTCATTCTCCAAAACTGCTATCTGTAGAACCCAACATTTTGGTTGTATCCTGAGGACAAATTTGCGATAACCCTTTAGCAATAAAAGTGCGGGAGGGAAATATTGTCTAAGAAAAACGATATAGTGCCTCCAAGTTATCTATTTTCTGTTTGTCTTTTGTGTTAACCTTGTTCTTCCATTATTACTTTGTGTAATATCCCCAACAATTTTAGACAATATTTCCTACGATGGAAGGAACAAGTGATGTTTCAGCTTGAAAGATGTTGAATCATGAGTTGGTAAAATTGGATCGCTTTGATGGAACCAATTTCTCTCGATGGGAAGACAAGATAAAATTCCTACTTACTGCACTGAAACTTTTCTATGTCTTGGACTCGAATTTGATGCTTTTTCCTATTGAAAGTGATGATTCTTTCACATTGTGAATGCATGAAAAGCCATGTTCATAGTTTGAACATTGAAGGTACAAATTTCTTGTTCATGGGTTCATGGGCAATTTGACTTTCAAATTGATTGATGAGTTTCTTTGTTAGAATATTTGCATGTGTTGCGAATTTATTTGAATTGAGATATAAGAATGAAAATTTAACATGTTTAAATGTTATAAAGTGAAGTAGAAAATTCAAAGGATGAGAATTTAAACTCTTAAAGTGATAGAGTATATGAATATTTTCCTAAGTGATTTTCTAAACTATGTGAAGATATTAAGGGACATGTCAAAAGATCTCACTTTATGTGTGCGTTTGGATATCCCTTATTTTGTTGAAAACTAATAACTCTGTAGCAAAATAAATTTTAAATGTGTAAATAGTGCACATGACCCACTGGAACTCAGTAATGCATAGGGGTGGCAATTCGTGTTCGCGTGTCGGGTTCATGTCGTGTCAAGTCATGAGTATTCGACTACATAGGTCAACACTAACCCGACATGTTTATTAAACGGGTCAAGATTCCTCAACCCTAACACGACCCATTTATTAAACGGGTCAGTCGTGTCGACCTGTTTATCAGATTTTATCAAAATGAAAAATAAAAATTAATGAAAAAACAAACAAATAAATATTTTTAATATAAAATTCAAAACTAACGAGTAACTGCATCACAAATAATCATTCAAAATTAAAGCATATCCCAATATCACAAATAATCAATCACAATATGTCAAAGAAAATAAATCACAACAACTAATAAGTTTATATACCTAGAGTTTGAAGGGTATATTGGTAAAATAGAATTTAATTAAACGGGTCAAACGGGTCAAACGGGTTCTATGTGTTCAACACTAACCCAACCCATTTATTAAACGGGTTAGTCGTGTCAACCCGAATATGACACGAACCCGTTAAACCTCAACCCATAACCTGCTAATTTTGTGTCGTGTCGTGTTGGGTTCGCGGGTCGTGTCAAATTTTGCCACCCCTAGTAATGCAGCGCTGAAACATGCTTCTCAAAAAAAAAATGAAAACACAAACGCCAAAACACAGCTTATCAACTGTATCCAAATGCAGCTTAGATCAATTCAGACAACGTCATTGAATTGAAGAGGAAAGTCTGGTTAGAGATGTATCTAACACTGATTCTAAAGTGAATGTGAACAATGTTAAAATTGGAAGTTCTAGTAAGAACAATAAACACTTGAATGTGAATAAAAGTGTGAATGGTTTTAGAAGAACAACTCTAAGGCTGCGTTGGGTTGGGTGTAAAATATTTTCCCGGTGTAAAATAATTTCAGGTGAAAATATTTTTGGGAAAGGAAAATATTTTTAGGTGTTTGGTGGCATTTTAAAAAATACTTTGGAAAATATTTTCAGGTGTTTGGTTATAATCTTGAAAATATTATAGAAAATACATTTTCTACTTGTTGCTCACATTTTCTCACATTTTCTCAGCTCCCAAACAAATATATAACATCATTTCTCAATAGAGAAACACAAAAGAAACAAAACCCAAAAAAAAAAATCATAAAATCCGGGAGAGAAGAAGGAAGAGAGAGAGGTGAGATCGCGATCGCGAAGGTGGCACGATCGTGAAGGAAGAGAGAGAGGCGAGATCGCGATCGCGCGATCGTGAAGGCGGCGTTATCGCAAAAACCCAGCACCGACGCGATCGTGAAAATCCAACACCAGCGTGATCGCAAAAACCCAGCACCGGTGCGATTGCGAAGGCGACGCGACCGTGATCGCGAGATCGCGAAGGTGGTGCGATCGCGATTGCAAGATCGCAAAGGCGGCGTGATCTAGATTGCACGATCGCGAAAGCGGCACTGGTGCTGGGGTGCGATCTCGCCAACGCGTCTAGGGTTGGGGTGCGATCTCGCCGGTGCTGGGGTGCGATCTCTACTCTCTCTCTCTCTCTCTCTCTCTCTCTCTCTCTCTCTCTCTCTCTCTTTGCACGTCTGTGAGCCCGGAAATGCTTTGAAGTGAAAATAACAACTGAAATGGTTTTACGGGCCAAAAGGGGTATTTTACGGTCAACGCGGAAATTGAAATCCATTTGACCCAATTTTCAGTACTTACCAAACACATAGAGAGTGTAAAATGATTTCCTGAAACCCTTTTCAGCCAAAACAAACATAACCTAAGGATCCCAACAATGACAAGTAAAATATCATGTTTCCTTTGTGGAAAGAAAGATCATTATATTTGAGGATGTAAGTCCTTAAAGGATAAGAAGGATGAAGATGGAAATGCCAATGAAGCAATTGTCATTAAGGACATTACTACTATGGTGAGTGATGTGTGTAATAAAGATTACTATATTTTATATGGCTGTAATTACAAATTCTTCCGATTGGTGTTTTGATTCAGGTGCAATGTTGCATGCATGCAACTACAAGGCACAATTCAAGACTTATAAGGAGTCTTTCATAGAACTAGAGGTGTTTGTGGACATCTACAGTAAGACAAAAGTTCATGGAAAATGTATTATTGAAGTGAAATTGAGTTTTGGAAAGAAGTTCTCTTGACCAATGCTATATTTTTCATGTACCTAATATCATGAAAAACCAATTTGTTATTTAAGAATGGTCTTGTCCAAGAATGGGATATTAGTAGGCAATGGATATGCTATGGTCTGATTTTTATTTATCAATATGTTTTGGTTGTGCTTATATTGTTAATTCTTTATTTGTGGCATGCTAGATTGAGACTTTTAAATTTCAAATTTTTGAAATTTATGTCAAAGCATGATATAATTTATATAAGCATGATGATTTCAATTGAATGGTGTATTAACTAGAAATGGTGAATATTTCTAAATGTATATTATTCTTTGTGAGGAACGTGTCATAATACACCAAAGTGCAGTCCCTTATACACCCTAATAAAATGGTTTGGTCAAAACAGAGAACTCTATTTGATATGGTGAATACCATAAACTTGAGTGCAATCAGCTAAGTTCCTATCTGATCAATGGGAAGAAACTTTGCTCAGTATATGCTATGTGCATAATAGAGTTCCATCTCAAAGGTATTTCATACGTGTTATGAAATGAGAATGTGACCAAATGCTTATCATTTTAAACTATGGGGGTGTTTAACCTTTTGTAAATGATAGACCAAAAGTGACTAATTAGTCAAAGAGCTATATAAAGTGTATATGTAGGTTTTGAGTAAATTCGAGGATATATATTTTATTAGACTTAATGTCTAATATAAGATTGAAATCAAAGGATATTAAATTTATTGAGTTCAAATTCAAAGATGATTTCAAGGATACCTCAATACCTACTTAAACACCAGTAATTGACTCTAATGTTAAATATCACATTAAGTGATACAAAAGATTTAAATGTAGTTTACTAAGTGAACAAAGGTGGAGTCAAAGTGTGAGAAATAGAAAGGATTTTTAATCCAAATTTTTATTTCATGTCTTGTTACCTTGTTAAAGGAAATAAAAGTGTATTCCTAATTAAGTACCCATAGTATTCTTTGAGGAAAGTGATCCTAAAGTTTGAGAAAGTTTTGTGCTTCTAAAAGATGTAGTTTTCTATTGTAAAAGCTATTAATAATGAGATAGACTTGATATTGTTTAATAATAATTGGGTCTTAATGGATCTACCTCTAGTTTCTAAACCAATGGGTTGTGAGTGGATATTAGAATAAAATATAAAATCTTTTGGTCTAAGGTTAATAGTAAAAGGCTTGAAACAAAGGGAAAAGATAGATTTTGATATCTATACACTAGTAACTATTTGTGTTATTAGTTTGATATCTTTAAAACCATTCATATAATTTTAAATAAATTCACTATATTCTATTATTACATTTTTGTTTATATGTAATTACAGTGTGTGCATATATGTGAATTTCGGAATGGTTGAAAACCCAAACTATGGGGTTTAGAAACTCAAATTGTGAAATTATGATATCCAAAAAGTGTGGGGGTATAACCCTTAAACAAGTCATGGACTCAGAAGAATGCTAATGTGCATCAGAGAGAAACACAAGAAATCTTGTGGTCATTCTTTAGAATAGCTCTCTGTAGAACCCAATATCTTAGTTGTATCTTGGGGACAAATTTGCGATAACCCTTTAGCAACAAAAGTGTGGGGGGACAAATATTGTTTAAGAAAAAGGATATAGTGCCTCTAAGTTATCTATTTTCTGTTTGTCTTTTGTGTTAACCTTGTTCTTTCATTATTACTTTGTGTAATATCCCCAACAGGTGCATCAAAAATCTTAGCAACTGTGTAATTTTTGAAACCATCATTCAGATTGAATTCATTCAAATGAATTAGGAAAATGCATTTTTTCCTAAATTTTTTTTCATATCATGTGGGATTCCTTCTCCAATATCAATCTGCATATGAGGAATTTAATATATATTATGATCAATCGTTTTACAATAATTTAATAATTTAAATAAGTTGTACCTTAGTTTGTTTTTTAGCATGTATTTAGGATTTTTTTAGTATTTTGATCAAATATCACAAAATTTGTTTTGTCAGTTGCATCAAAAACTTTAATTTGAATTATGTATCTGAAGTAGTTTGCAATTGTGTATATAGTAGTTATAGTGAGATAAATATATTATAAATATTTGGAAAGTATGTAGTTAATGTGAGTGCCTCTGACCTTGGGATAGGGGATTTGTTTTTGTTTCACATTTTGCATACCAAAATAATCTTGATAGTGGTTTGACATTCTTTCCATAAAGCACGCACGAAATGTAATACCAACCCATCATTGTATCAATGTTGCGCTCTGGGCAAATCGACGAAACGGTTGGACATGCGCTCTGGGAGTGTCCCATGGCCAGAAACGTGTGGGCGGTGGCTCAAGGAAGATTGCAAAAGTGCCGGGCAGTGGCACAGAGTTTCTACCTCTTGGTTTGACAGTTGGAGGAGAAGCTCACAGGGAAGGAGATGGAAACTTGGGCGATGGTGGCCTGGTCCATTTGGAATGCTAGGAACAAGTTTTGCTTTGAAAAAAAAAAAAGTCCCAACCAAATGACATTCTCTAGGGCGCTACAACTCTTCTACAGGATTACCAGAGATTGAACAGGCACTTGGCCGAACCATGATAAGCACCTGAGGGTGTTGCTGAGGTGACACTACACAATCAGCCCTAGTTGTAATAGTTTTCTTTTTACTCTTGTATGTCTACTCCATATGCCAAAGGGGTGTTTCTATGACCTCGGCTTTTTTATACTCTTTGGGGGGTGTTTTCAAACCCAATATCAATAAAATTCTATCTTCGCAGTAAAAAAAAAAATGTTGTGTATTGTTTCAATACCCTAGCAGTTCACATCCCGCAATGAACTATGAAAATAATATGCAATAGTTTTTTTAATGTAAATAATATGCTGTATTATTATTTTTTCATGTAAATGATGAGTATAATTTGAAATGATTAACAAACCTGTTTTGTAGGATCCCATTCAATGTATTTTATCTCTATTATTGTCTTCACATTCTTTAAAGATAAATTCTCCTATGAAAATTGTTTTACATGTATTTTTGGTACTTCTTGTATAGGATTATGTTTTTTATGATTCTTATCATTGAATTTTTTTTAAATAAAATAGAATGTAAATGGAATTTTGTAAGATAGTATATGTTATTTATCAAACTTTTTTTTTGTTATTATTAATTTTAGAAATATGCACTTGTCAGTTATTTCACCAACCTCGAAAATCTTGAGATTTATATATATATATATATATATATCTTTGTTGCACTAGTCAATGACAAAGAATTTGCCAACATAAATTGCATAGAACATTATTAATAAACAAAAGCGTATTGAATTAAAATTGAGAGAAAAATGAAGACATGATTTCATAAGAATGAAATTTTCTAAAAGTATCATCTATACGTGGGAGAGGAGGAAGAGAGTTTGTAAGTGGGTAAGAGTTATGGCTTTAATTTACATGTGAGAAGAGTCAAACTTGGGTCATAATATGTAAGGTAATAACTGGGCATGACATTTCATAAGGTTTGGTCTATTTTTAAAAGTAGTTCATTTTGTAGAGAATAACATTTGATCTAATTGTCAAGAGCAGCCCATATTTTATATAATAGTAAAAATAAGTTACTATGATCTATTGGGTAATAGTGAAGTTTGTTATCATGCAATTACATTTTTGTTACATGCATGCAAGTTATTTGATAAAATAGTTGAGTGTTTTGTTGTAGGCAACAATTAATGTAGAAGTAGCGAATTTTTTTTCATGCGCTCACATTGTAAATTGCAGCAACACATAGTAAGTATGCTTTGTGCTAGAGGTAACATTGTAAATTGCTTCAAATTGACATTGTTTTGGTTTTGATTTCTTTGTTGTAATGTGTATGGTTTTCTTAACTTGAGAATTTTGTCACTAGACCAAGAACAAAAAAAGAAAACATAGTAAAAAACAAGACAAAAGATATTAGTAGAAAGTTATGTTAAATGATGCCCATTCAGAACATTTTTATTGTGCATGTGGGAGTGATATTATTAGAATTCAAAAGATTTAACAGTAAATTGGTTGGTTTGTAGACTACAAAAAGGAAAGGGGAGATCAATCATGGAATAAAGGGTCATGAGTCAATTTCTGATCCTATGATCTGCTTGCCTTTGATGGCCTTGATTGTTGCTGACCTTCCTGTAGGTCTCAATAGGGAAAGTTAGAGGTTCCACTTCAATCTTTGGATTAATATTTGAATTTATTCTCAACACATTTGCTCTTTCCTTTCATTTTCTAATTTTAATTTTAATTTATGATTATATGTAGCTTAGACAAGTGGATAGCGCTGGGAAGTGGGTAACGTATGGTTGTTGCTTAGAAATGTCTTACAATAGACTAAAACAACACCTTACATATGAAATTATTGGTCTTCATAGATTATACAAATATTGTCAAAATATTGTTGCAAACCACACAAATTGGTTTGCATTTAGCCAAATACAATTTTTGGTTTGAATTTAAAAAATGATCAACTCATATAAATTCAATTTTAGGAGTGTCAACTTTCCTAGAAGTTGATGCCCCCTTATGTTAATAGGCTATAATTTACTATTTAGACTTGAGGAAAATTAATCTTTAATTTCATTAATTTAGTTTCTGTTGTAAGTAGCATGCGCTCGATGAGGTTCTTAAAGGAATCCACAAATTTTACAAGATTCTACTCAAAGGCATTATTTCAACTTAGCTCTTTGAACAATATTACATATGATTTGCATTTCCTATTGCATACTAAAGTTAAGGACACTATGCTTTGTTGATGAAATTGACCACCTCATATGTTCAGAAAATAAAAACACAAGAACATGATTTGATTGTTATAGTTTCTTTTATTAGTTTAAATTTTAAAGAGGATTCTCCTTGCTATTACTTTTTGGCTTTTATTATACTTTTATAGAAGTTATTATATTCAGATCTGGTGACCATGCTTGCTAAATCTAGTACAAATATTTCAAATATGTGATAGAAATTATCATATACAAGGTGCTTTCTCCTTTTCTTTTCCTGTCATTTTTCTTTTTTACTTTTTAAAATTCAGTGCACATGTCAAGTGTTAATGATATTGATAATTGCTATATATTATCTCAGTTCATACTCTGTTAAGAGCATACCCAACTGCTTATGCAATAATAATAATAATAATAATAATAATAATTGTAGGGTCAATGGGCCTTCGAGTATGTATTGGGCCAAATGCCCAATCCGAGGACACTAAATGGTCCGAGGATGTGGGAATATTAACTCAAAGAAGCAGTATTGACGGGTAGAGAAGCAGAATTGATCATAGTCATCCCGAAAGTTGGTCCGAGGAGGGTTCCCTCGTCGGCTAGATACAGTCGAGGTAGGACTGACGTCCAAAAGTGATGTTCTAGGAGATCCTACATGTAAGGACATGCGTGGTGGGTGTACAGAATAAGAAGAAGGGTTGCGAAATATCCAAGATAAAGCTGCTTCCATCACATTAAATGCTCTGTAGCTAAACACCTGGCCGCATTAATGGAGAGGTGATGCCTGAGCATCAGGTTTCAGCCTTACAGCTACCTCCAAAGACTTCAGAGATGGGTTGATGGGACAAGTATCCAAACCAGTAATTTGATCTATACGTGGAAGATGGAGAAAGGGAGGGAGATGATATAAAAGGAAGAGAAGGCTTTCAGGAAAGGGGACCGGAAGAAAAGAAGGAGAACAAATAATGTAAACATTAAAAATCAATATCTGTAACCTGTCTTTAAGAAGGAGCAATACAGGATCCAACCTCCTCGGCCTGAGTCCGAGGACAATTTTTGTTACAAAGACTATCCCATTTATATGATGTTGCGATCTAGCCCATCATCTTTGTTATTTAACGTCACTAGAACCTAGGTTTCAAGCTCACTTTCTACAAATTTATTGTATTAGGCTTTTTGGGCCTATCCCATTCTTATTTTTGGGGTTTGGGTGCAAATTGTGTCCTTACAATAATAATAATAATAATAATAATAATAATAATGCATTGTCTCACCAAAAGACCATTTGATTTATCTAACTTTACTACTCTTACAATAGACCTTACATCATATTCTTTATTTTACAATACATCATATTAAAATAATATTTTTTTTACACCTAACATAGGTCATGCGTGTTTGAGTGATAGAAAAAGAATAAAAAAGGGTTATGCGTGTTTGAGAGAGAGATTGAGTAAGTAGTGGCGGCTTCAAGAATTTTTTTTTGGGGGTTATTAAAAAATTTTAATAAAAAAAGCTTGAATATATTGAGTTGTCGGCAAAAAAAATAAAAATAAAATAATACATGAAGTTTTACAATTTTCTTTTACACGTTTTCAAATTTTGATTTGTTATATGATAGTTCATTATGAGTATCTATTACCAGTGTGAGCCTATGACCATTTTATTTGTTAAGTTTATCTAATATTTTTATTTTTATGCAATTGTTATTATCTATTTGCTATTGTTTTTATAAAGAACAATATTTTAAATTAAATGACTAATCTAAACTCATTGGCTTTGTATTAATTATTAACGCACACAACCACACTCATTCATACATAAAATTATACACCACGTGTCTAGTCTACTTAACGAATCAAATACTTGGACAATCACTAACTTTACAAATTTTTTCTTGAATTTTACTAACTTTATAACAAAAAGTTATTATAACATGATAACAATACACACACATGTAACAAACCATTTCTATTTCCTAATTATTAAATTATATAAATTTATATTATATTTATATTGTACACACAAACATCCACACACATCATAATTCACACAAATAATATTTTAACAAAAAGCAATGCACACAATCAATATTAGACACACTCACACACATAATATAAATTTATAAAAAATAGTGACACTTATAATTCATAAATACTTACTCTTTACTCTTAGAGTTGGAAATACTTGTAATAAGGGTGTGCAAAATTTTAGTCAAGATGTGCAAAAATATAATTAAGAATAAATTAAAGTATTAAACTAACAAAAAAATATTATATATATATAGATATTTTTTTTTTTTGAAGTCAGGGGTTGATTTGAACCCCTGAATATAGTGTAGCATCGCCACTGTGAGTAAGAGAGAAAGAATAAAAAAAAAGGAAAAGAAAGAATGCATAGGCTATATAGTATCATCTAAAAATACATGATACGATAAGAGTGTTTAATTTTTGCTATAGGAATGTCTAAGGATGGAGCCAGAACTTTGAGTTAGGGAAGGCAGCTTTACTGTTGGTTGTGTGCGGCGTTTTCAACCTCAAACTTTGCTACTTAGCTGCTGAGATTTTTTTTCCTGTGTAGGTAAGGACAAAATTATTTTTGTCTAGAATTTTTTAAAGGCCATGGTTATTTATTTTGGATAAAATTAGTTAATTGAGCTTAATTTCTTTTTTAGTTTTACTAGTAATTTTTGTTGTTGAGTTTTTTTTTTTTTTTTTGGGCTTGTATATTTTATTTTAGATTTTAGATCTAAAATTTTTTTACAGTCACTAAAGTGAGGAAAATGCTAGAACTACAAGTTTTTTTATTATAAATTACTGATGTGATAAGTGGTTACTGGTAAGTAAAAAAATGATATAAGTGGTAGGCCCATATGTGAACCAATAAGAATTTGTTGCCAAAAAAGTTTGTAAAAATGTTATAAAAAAGTTTGTGAGTATAATATTACTCTTAAAAAAATCAATGATATTGTTAAAGGGAAACAAAATGTAATTTTATAGAACAAAATTGCTAAAATTAGTACACACACATATATAATATTTTTTTAAAAAAATATTAGGACTAGAAGAGACCGGTTTTAAAATTAGTACACACATATATAACAAAATTCACATGATGGTTCCGTCCATGCGAATGTGAGACCGGCTATGTAAGGCTCCTTTTTTCTATTTTTTTTTTCTTTAGTGAAAATCGTTATGTACTTTGCATTTCATCTAGTTTTAAAGGACTAGAAGAGAATGCTCTAATATTCTCTTTACTAAAGTATTATTATATACTGGTAAGTGTGAAATTGTTGTGTCTTGAAGATTCCAATTTAAAATTACAATCATCTATCATTCTATACCAAATGCATAAACCAATTTGGTTCAAATCAGATAGATGAAAATCAGGATGATTATCTAGGAAAAAATAATTATTGATATGTTGCAATGTCATGTCCTTATGGACATTTCTGAGCATGCATTATTGGCATAAAATATTGCATTTATATCTTTTTATTCTTACAAATTTGTCAATATTTTTTTTTTAAGGTTGAAGCATTTCTTGAAAAGCCAAATGAAGAGTATAGTGCTTGGATTCTTGACTCATAGAAGTGGGGATGTTTGAGAGACTTTTGGTTCTTGATCAGGTAAGGCTTCATTGTCCATAAGATGTAATTGAAAGCATATGGGTTTAAAAAGAAATAGTGATTGTAGAATGTGTGTAGAGGTTTATGCTTTTCTATGGACAAAGTGGTGTCTGGTTTTGCTACAGGGCTTGAAGGCCTTATAAGGAATTCTTGGTCTAACTATATTTTCTTGCAAGATATTCACACAATATAAATTTAATTGTTCATGCCTATTTCAATTAAGTTTTCTTTCTCCTTTGATTTTAACTTAGCTCTTTATCATTGTTGATTCTTTGTCGTGTTTTTAGGGATATGCCTTCAATTCCCCTCCTCCTCCCCCCCAACCAAAAAAAGAAAAATATTTTTTTTTTCATTCTTGATCAATTTTGAATGTTATTTGGATGTAGTTAAGTATTAGGAGAGTAGACCTCATTTTAGTTCAAGTGGTTCTTAATGAACTTAGTGTAAGACAATGAGTTAAAACGTCTAAGTTTACATGTGCTAAAGAAGAAATTTATGCAATCTTCCTTAGAAGATGGAGCATTCAAACAATGATGCTATAATACTTTAAAGATTGAAAATTCCATTCCTATTTTATAGCTAGAAGAAACTTTGCTTTTTAATTAATAATAACGTATAGTTTTAAGGCATGTACATGCTTATATTTGGCAAGTTGCTATGTTAAAGTACAAAATGTTCTATGTATGACGAAAATTTGAAAGTTTTATTGGGGCATCCATATATATGTGCTTTGGAATCACTTTTCAACCATTGTGGATTCACTTTGTTAAATGACTGCATATTGCAAAATGCCATATTCATATTAAATTTGGGAGACTTACACAAAATATCATAGTGTTGCCAAATTTGAATTTGGCACTAATTGTAGTCATAGAAAAATTTAATAATTTTGAGCTTTAATAGGATTTGATCAAACATTAAATGTGGAGGACAGTGGTACTTTTTTAACTGCTGATTTCTTTAATTTCTTAGAGATTGTAAATATATGTTTCATTACCCTTCTACAATTCATGATAAAACAATGCACAACAAATGATACCCAACTTTGGAATAAAAAACATGGCTAGAGACTAATGTTAAGTTTGAATTTAGTTTTACTAGCAAGCTTAGTAGATTAACTATTATGTTAAGGTCAGACGTTGTGGACTTGTGGGTTTGTAAAGATTGTGATTAATTGTGAGTGTTTAGGATGTGTATTTTTGTTTTAGAATTAAGAAGAAAGAGAAAGACACATTTGTTGAGTTAAGATAGCTTGACTCCGGATAATTAATTCAATTACCCAAGTTGATTAATTAAGTTAAATTGCATGCAAATCGTGGAGGCACAACAAATCACCAAAAATATTAAATGCAGCAGAAAATAAATTTGACAATTGACACTGTGATTTGTTAGCAAATGTGGAGAACCTCTCGCAAAGCAAAAACCCCACCAGGTGATTTTAAGGTCACTACTCCCAAGAATCCACTAATCAACAATCAAGCGGTTACAAATATAAGGAATCTTACCACTACCCTGGCCTATCCTGAAATATCAACCTACAGTTGAACTTTTGCTCCAATACCCAATTAGACTTGATCTTGTAATATCCTTCTTTCCTTTGTCTCACAAATCTCCAATCTGTGACTAATTCTTTTGCATGGATCTCGATACTTAACTAACTCCAGCAACTTGAATGGTTGTTGTTGGCTACAAAATTCTTTACTTCAACAACAATGAAGATTAGGAAGCAAGGTTACAAAATCCTATGGCGCATAAACCAGTAGTTTCTCACAAAGAAAAAATAAACTCTTGGTCTCTATATCCATGTGATGGCTTTTAAAATAAGCCTTATATATGTCTAAGGTTGTGAGAAAAAAAAAACCCTAAACAAATCCATCAACATGGGCTGAAATTCAGATTTGAAAATTCTGAATTCGTAAATCTCGATAGATTGAGCTTGTGTCGAGATGCCCATTAAATCTCAATAGCAACTTTCTGTTGAGCTATCTGTCAAACTTCAGTAAAATAGCTTTTTTCACTTGTTTCTTGGATCAATTTTCATATCTTTAATGCAACTACTTGATATGCATCAAACCCAACTTAGATATCCATCAAGTAAAGTGTGTTTTGTCAAAGGATTAGCCAATTACATAGAAAATATGACCCTAACAACATTCTATATCAACTTTTATTTTATAATATTCCTTCAAAGTTGTTTTCTTATTTCTCATTAATTATTATGGATATGTGTATATAATTTATAATTGTTGCTTCTTATGATGAACTCATTACTAATAAAATTCTATAATAATTATGCTATATAATATATGTACAACATTCTCCAAAACTATTTTACATAAAAAAATTTCAACATTATCCGTGCATCGCACGAGCAACTTACTAGTATATATAAGTAGAGACCTCATACGGGAGTGCATGAGGTTTTGCCATGTGGCGCTCTATATAAGTTTTTTGCAATCCTTTTTATTATGAAGCATAAATCAATTCTCTTATTGCAACCTCAAAAATTAAAACAATGCCGATTTTATGTTTAGCACTTATTGCTTCAACAAAAATCAATTCACTTCATTCTCTCTCCTAACTCTTCACTTCTTCTGGACAAAACAGAAAACTCTTTCACTTTTCCTTTCAAATTTAAATGCACACTACGGATAAGCACCTGGCAAAGAGAGACCAAGCTTTGACTGTTGCACCTTTACAATAATATTATACTTTCCAAGTAATTTCTGTTTAGATCAAACCCATCTTAATTTTTTTTATTTTTTAATTTCACTCATTCTCTCTCTCTCCCCCCCCCTCTCTCTCTCTCTCTCTCTCTCTCTCTCTCTCTCTCTCTCTCTCCTAACTCTTCAATTTAATCGCACACTAATGTACCTGTTTCTTTTGAAAATTATATATTGATGGATCTTCCTTTTATTGATGATCCTCTCCGAGTTCATGGACAAAAACTCCTTTCTCAGTGTCTGGAAATAAATAAACATTGCCGACTCTCTCTCTTTGTTTCTTTCTTTCATTTTTTTTTTCAAATTTTTTTTATTTGAGGTACCGAGGTTTGCAATGTTTGAAGGAAGACGGACTCAGGGAGATTGAAGCTTCAAATTTATCAAACCCTTATTCAGTATCTAAAAGGTACAAAATACTAAAACTCTACATCAGTATCTAAGAGGTAATGGGTTTTTGATAATCGAACTAAATGGTGGTTTGTTTCTTTTCATTTGAACTATTTACTATTTGAGATTTTTATTAAGCCTCACCGTTTTTGTAATTTATGATTTGGCTTTTGGTGAGTGATTTAAATTTGTTACACGAGGATGTGATTAAGAAAATTAGTTGAATTGGGTACCATTTACACCCTAAGGCAAAGATAAGTGTAAATAATCTGGTTTTGTTGGGCAGGTAGAAAGATCAATGAGGAAGAAGCTTAATCAAGAAATCAAGCTCCTCCATGCCACATGTAGTCAGAGCACATACCCATGTATCTATATAGATTGGGTCACATTCAAAACATCAATTGAGGCAAAACTTTTGTGGGATTCGAAGTGCTAAGAGCCCAAGAGTAATTATATACTCCCCCCGTCTCAATTTGTTTGTTCTTTATTTCATTTTGGGATGTCCCAAAATATTGTCCTGTTTTTAAAAATAAAATTAATTAATTTTATAATATTCTTATTATACCCCTACTTTATTTTCAAAATTATTTGAAAAGAAAACTAACAAATATTTAAAAAATTAATCTAATTGGAGCACATTTTTGGTTGCCTCATTAAGAATAACTCTTAAAAAAAAGGTGATAAATTTATTTAAGGGTAATTTTGTGATCTTATTCATTTTTATAAAATAGACAAGACAATAAATGATGTTCCTTTAAAAAGTTTGACTTTTCAAACAAAACAAACAAATTGGGACGAAGGGAGTGTGTGTGTGTGTGTATATTATTTTGAATCCATAGTGTTTGATAAAATGCTTGACAAAAAATTTATAATTTTTATTTGGTTATATGATATAGCAGACTATATAATTGACATGAGTGAAACATATTAACTTAACTACGGGTTAGAAATTTGTTATTATTTTTGGGTGAATAATTTTCTTTTACCTATAGAGGGGTTAAGTATTATTTGGAAGCAAAGTTTTAAAATAATCACCACAATCTACACATATTCTATGTCCTACTAAAATTACAGAAACTCAATTGTTAAAAATAAGAACAAAGAAAGAAACAATGAGAACTGCAAAGGTACAAATTAAGAACTAAGTAGGCAAAAAAAATTATGTGGTGTCTCCATTATTTGAAGGTTAGCCTAAGATCTATATTAACTTAAAATGGTATTTTAAAAAATTGTTAAATATATTATTCTGGTACGCCTTTGTTTAAAATTTGTTAAATATGCTAAATCATGTCTAGCTCAACTATCATTGAAACTGCTTGCTTTATTTATTTTATCGTTCAAGTATCATGTACGACTGTCCTCGAGAGGCTTGATAATATCAAAGTGAGTTTGTTGCTTTGCCTAGACATGAATCACCATGCAACCTTATACCAAGTATTTTAACACACATGGGGAGAGGGGAGAAGCTTTTAAAGAAATTGACAGTGATGTATATTCAAAAAGGGTCTAACTCTTGAATACACAGCATAAGTTTTAAATCTCTTTAACTCACACTCATTTTCCAATGTGGAATTAGCTCACTATTTTTTCTTTTGAGAACACTACGCATTTCAACAGCATAGCCTTAGTTAGACATTTTGTATGACAAAGGATAGGTTCAAGGAGTTTGATATGCATAATGTATGCTTGCAATTAATTGGTTTATAATCAACTGATGGTAGGTAGCAAAATATGCCTACACGCTCTGAAGTTTCTACTATAATTGTAGGTGATTTTAGCAATGAGTTTTAAACATAAATAGTGTGGTTTGAAGAAAAATTAATATGGCATTTCCCCTTGAAATGCAAATGTTGTGACTTTATACCTATTAAATTCTTCTGTAAAGAGTTTTGTAACTCAACTAGTTGACACCTTCTGATATTTCCAGTAGAAACATTCATATTTCAAATCCTCTTATCCCTAGCTATAGAATGTATGACAATCAAAGCAAGAGAGAATGACAAAATATAGACTATACAATACTATTATCTTTTTGGAATTATTGTATACCTTTTCGGAATAGGAGGACTTGGGAAGAAAAAACGGTGATGATTAACATATTTTATTCTTGGCACAATATACACTTGATCCTTATTAATATTTCAGTCTCATTGACTCAAGTGTTGAATGGAGTAACATCCACTGAGGAGAAAGATCCATGCTTTGCATTAGAGGTGGAGGTGACCAAGATGGAAACAATAATCAATGAGTAGCTCTTGTATGAATATGATGCATAGTGTAATTTTGTAAAGAGACTCGAGTGTTTAGAATTATTTGAATGATTAAAAAACTTACAAAGATTTTGACTTTTGAGATGATGCTATTGGGAAATGATGATATAGAAAAACTTTTGAGTTATAAATGTACTTTGTTTCTAATTGATTAAAAAAAATGTACATTAATAAAATAATTTTACAAGAATATTCAGGGTGAAAAAAATTTAATTATGTATTTGTAAGTTACAATCAATACAAGAAAAAATCTAATTTACAACAAAACTAATTATAGTTGCAAGAAACATAGACATATGCTTGTATTATTTTTTGTTGCAATAGGGACTTAAAAATACTATTATATTGCATCAATATTTTATTTGTTGCAATATCTTACAAAAACTTTGTCGCAATAGACTAATCCCCCTTGCCTTTTATTTTTCCCAATTTTTCATTACCCATTTTTTGTTTGTTGCATTTTTTTTTTTTGTTGCAATAAAGTATTTTTAATAATAATAATATTTTAGTACAACAAATTTTTGCAACAAAACTCTATTGTTGCAAAATTTTTGTTGCAATAGTTTATTGCCACAGTCTTTATTGCAATGATGGGTAACAAGATTTTTTCATTGCAATAGAGGTTTATTGCAACAATTTCAAGTTTATTGCAACAAAATATTTCGTTGCAATAAGTCCTTCTCTTGTAATGACTTCATTCATGATTACATATAATGTTTAAAATATCAATGATTTAACATCTCACTACTTATTTTTGTACTTTAGGATGTTCCCAGTTCAACAAATGTGGTTTGAAAATATTGCCCTTCCCTTTTATGAGAAGAATAAGTATTAAATTTCAATTTTATTGAAGAACAACTAATCCAAGTTTGATCGATTGCCTAAATTAAGTGTACTATTGAAGTCCCACGAAACTTTGTTTATCAAGTTTTACTATCTCTCTCTCACACTCTCTTTCACTCTCTCACACATACACACATATATTGATAAGTAATAATATCTATTAAAACACAATTTTGTGAGTGCACATACTCTATCAAGGCATCCTCAATTTTCAATTGATTCTGCTCTAAGAAGCACAGGTGCAGCTTGGATGCGGCTGCACATGCGTTCCACACAATTTTTTTTTTTTATCCGATATAGCTGGGAAAAAAATTGAATTTTGGCTGGAAAGTGAAAATCGGGTGAAATAAAGAAAATACAAAAGAAAAACGAAGCAAACAATAAAAAATTAGCAAAAGTTACCACCGCCACTATTCTGGCCATGAGACTGTGCTGCTGATTATTCCCCCTCCCCTTCTTCTTTGTCATTTTCTTTGTCCACACTAAGTACACAATGACCTCTGCTCCTCCTTCATTTTCTTATAAATTTTGTTATTAGACTTCAGACTTTAAAGTCTTTAGACTTAAGTTACTTAAGTGAAACTTTTTGTTTGCGGCAATGTGCCCAGACAAGCCACCTACGTGAAGTCAATTATGACAATTCAAATTTCAAACAACATTTGATAATTGTGAAAAGAAAAATATATTTAGTTGTAAACTTGTCATGTTTTTTATTTATTTATAAATATTATGATTGTTTTAAGTACACAATAATACTAAATTATTATATTAATTACTAAATAATAATACTAATATGTGTTCACTTTATTATGCTCTTAAATTGATATATATTTATCATTATATTAAAAAAATTCTTAGAAATATATAGAGAATAAAAATAAAAATATATTTAATAAGTAATTAATAAATGTATCCCGCAGCACCGTGTCCTACTTTTCTAAAAATTGTCTTATCGCCGCACCGCACCGCACCATATCCGTTTAGGTGCTTGCTAGGTTCTACTTGACTTGTCTCCATATTCACCTTAGATACTGATTTCTTCAATAGGCTTTCCTATGCAGTTATGCACTAGCCTTTTCTAGTTCTCTTATGTAGATATATCAACTTATGGTTGATTCAATATTTCAATGTATCATCTTCCTAACTAAATTATCCTATATTCAAAACTGACAAAACTCAAATAAGTAAGGATTTATGTAGGAAAAAGATCCTCTCATTTTATGCAATAGACGAAATGGATAGGATCATGTTCTTTCAATACAAACTACTTAGATACCTAGGAAAAGCATTTCAGAATGAAGAGCTTGAAATATTGGAGAGGTATGAAAATCAACCATATCTCCACTTGCTTGTGTAAACACATCAACCAATGAAGTGGAATCACCATGAAGTAACCAACCTAGCTAGAATACCCCATTTGGCTGTCATATTAGCATCGAATAGTTGTTCTTTTTTTTGTCGATCCCGTCCCTATTGAGCAATTCTTATCTATTGTTGCATCACACTATTGCATATAAAAAAGTAAGAAGAATAAATTTAAAAATAAAATAAAATTTTTAATATATATATAGTTAAATAATATTATTTAATTGATATTTCCTAAATTATCTCCTAATTTAACAACACACACACATATATCAATTTCAAACTAATTTTTCTTTATTAAAACTAAAAGTATATAAGATACAAACCCTTGGTCAATCTGTTAAACCCATTTCATCATGTTTTCACATAAATTTTGTTGGATGAATCCTTTAAAGTGACTTGACGTGATGCTTTTGAATATCAGTGAAATCTTAAATTATTAGAAAAAATGAGATGGCTTTTTGGATAGATACTCTTTGTATAAACTATAATAGACAAGCTCTAACTGAAATCGAATCCATTCACAAAGGAATATCCACATTAGAAATTTAGTAAAAGAAAAAAATATATTATTGGTCATGACCTCTCTTTAGTATACGAGCTAACATTATACCCGTGCGATGTACGGTTTAATCAAAATTCTTATGTAAATAATTTTTTTTTATTAATTTACTTAAAAGTAGATAATAAAAATAGATGTGTAAAGCCACAATTCGCACCTGAACCCAACAGTGTGAAGGGAGCAAGTCCAAAACGCCCAATACAATGAAATTTGTAAAGTGTGGGCTTGAAACCTAGGTTTTATGGATATTGGATAACAAAGATGATGAATTATACCAGCAATTCACATGCTACAAACTGCTTATACCGAAGAATCTCTCCTCGGACATTAGCCGAGGACCACTTGTATTGCCTTTCTTGGTTCTAAAAATAAAATACAATTATCGATGATGTGTACAGTATATTTTTCTTTCTTTTTCGATCCCCCCCTTAGAATGCCTTTCTGTTCTTTTTATATCATTCTCATCTTTCCCTCCATCTTCCACTTATGGATCAGATTAGCGACCCAGATATTTGTCCCATCCACCGCCCTCTAGAAATCTTCAAACAATAGCTGTAAGGCTGATCACCACTGTTCAGATGTCATTTCCCCATTAATGCGGCTAGAAAGGTAGGTGCAGAGTTTTTAATGTGGTGGTAACAATTTTTTCTAAGATATTTCTCATTCGTTCTTCCTCTCTATGCCCTGATGGAACACATCTTCATCCACCAGACCTTCCAGAATTTCCTTCCATACATCATGGCGTATCATATGACCTTCACTTGACTTAGCTAAGGATACGCCCCTCCTCGGACCATTTCTCATCAACCTTATTAATAATAGTGGGCCTGTGGGCTTTTAAGTTCGACATGGTTATTCCCATTAAACCCTCATCGAACAGATTAATACCTTCAAATCTAGCCCAAGGCCCAAAAACAGATTCTGACCCTTCTGCCCCCACAAGATGAATATTTACTTTTTAAGTTATATAATGAATGTATATTGTGTGATACTTAAGGTATCATTATATATATATATATATATATATATATATATATATATATATATATATATATATATATATATAATTGAATGGAAGATGGTAGAAATACCTAAAAAAAATATATAAAATGATTTTCAATAATACATTGAACTTTAAAGCTCAATTAATCACATGTATTTAAATGGATAAACCTTGAATTTAATAATTAAAAACTATCGAAAGCAACAATTGAAATCAATATATATATAAAAGCAGAGACCTCATGCGAGAAAGCATGAGGTTCTGCCAAGTGGCGCTTTACCTTTTTTACCTTTTTTTTATTAAGTTTTTTTTAATCATTACTCAATAGATCATAGTAACTTATTTTTACTATTATATAAATTTAGCATTTTTTACCTCTTTTTATTAAGTTTTTTTACTGTTATCCAATAAATTATAGTAACTTCTTTTTACTGTCCTGCTACGTAGCACTCTAATATTGCATTTAACCTTTTTTCATTAAGTTTTTTTAACCATTATCCAATAGATCATAGTAACTTATTTTTACTATTATATAAATTTAGCATTTTTTACCTCTTTTTATTAAGTTTTTTTTTACTGTTACCCAATTGATCATAGTAACTTCTTTTTACTATTATATAAAATATGGGTTGTTCTTGACAATTAGACCCATTAGACCAAAATTAATTCACTATAAAATAAACTACCTTTTAAAAGTAGACAAAACCTTATAAAGATCATAGTAACTTCTTTTTACTGTCCTGTTATGTGGCACTCTATATATTTTCTTTTAATGTTGTCTCCGTTGGTTTTTTTGGTTTTTTTTTTTTTTTTTGTTTCAAGTTTTTACACCTCATCTGTTATTACTCCTCACTCCTCTAACGTTTAAACTTTCCAGTATACCATTAATTCATCCCTGCATCTACCCTTCATTTGCCTACCCCTTGCAATTATCCAAGTTACATTTTAGGCTTTACCATACTTCCAGCCTTGAGTCTTAACAAAAATCTCAACAATTTCTATAATTTTTTCATCTCTCTTGCCTCTCCTCTTCACTCTGCAACATCACCACCATATCTTCATTACCATCGCCAAACAAATCTACAACTTCACCATCATCCCTTGAGCCAAACTAAAAAAATTTCACAGTAGAAACTAAAAACCCAAAAGCCACCATTTAGCCAAATTGAAATCCTAAACCACCTACCACCGCCACCAGACAGCCCAAATCTCCACCATTGTCACCCACGCCATGTTGTCGCCGGTCTGCAAAGGATCCAATCATATCCAATGGCTCTCTCTCCACAGTTTGCACATTTGCCAAAATCATAAATGTATCATCAGAATTGGAGTATTCCTTTGAGGCCAGTTTTATTTTACCCCGTTGTTTCCTTTGGGATGTTATTTTTAATGTTTTCAACTAGAAGGAACTTTTCTTTTTTAATTAATAATAATTTATAATTTTAAGGCATGCAAAATTAATGAAGTTTTCTATGCATGATGAAGGATTGAAGATTTGAAAGTTTTAAGGGATCATCCAAATTTATATATTGTAATTACTTTTTAACCATTGTGGTTTATGACTTTCAAATTACTGCATAAAGCAAATGGTCATGTTGATATTAGCTTGGGATACTTACAAAAAATAAAAGAGTGTTTTCAAATCTAAACTTGGCAAATTTGGCACTAACTGCACTCACTAGAATTTTAGTTTTAATTTTGAACTTTAATAGGATTTGATTAAACATTGACGTTGAAATAGGAGTGTTTTTTTTATATATTAAATTTATTTTTTATTTCTCATTATTTCAATTCAATAATTATAACAGATATATGTATGCAATTTATAATTATTGCTTTTTATGATAAACTCATTATTAATAAAGTTTTATAACAATTATGTTATAATACATGTACAACATTCTTCAAAATCATCTTACATAAAAACATTATAACATTATCCGTGCATCGCACGGGTAATTTACTAGTCACATTTAAGTGGAAACCTCAGTTTAATAATTAAGAACAATCTAAATTACTAAATATTTAAATTTTTGAAGTAGAAAAACTCACATGAGAATTTAATTTTTGTCCTTAAAAGCATGAGAGAAGATACTGAAACTTGAAGTTTAAGTCCTGTGAGTATAAACTCATAAAACGTATTAAAAAAATAATAGCTAGATGAATTACAATTATATAATCAAAAGTAAAAATTGAAAGTAAAAATCACATTATATGTTTGTGTATATGCATGAAAAAAGAACTGAATTCAACACTTTTTTTTTTTTTTATAATACACGTTGCTAATTTTTTTTTTTTTATATCATGATTAGATGGATTAGATGAAGAATTTGAGAAGGATTAGATTACATTATGTTGCTGCATTTTTTTTTTATAATACACATTTCTTAATTTATTTATTTTTTAATACACATTGCTACCTTTTTTTTAGTATATATAAATGTTTTCTCTGACGTGTAGTATAGTAATTAAATAAGGATTAGATGGATCAAATTAAGAATTTGAATTATAATTAAATTAAGATATTTATTTACTTAGAAATGAAGGATGTATTTTTCACTAAAGACAGGTTATGTTTAGAATTTTTATTGTGTCTCTAGTGATAAGCTGTAAGTCTAATATTTGTATGTGATTTTTTTGACTTACATGTATTACTCAAGTATGTATTGAGAATCATGGAATAGCCAGGGGGGATTGTTGGTCATAATGTTGTGTATGGTAATCCGATGGGTAAGGCTTGTGTCCAGTGGAAATTTTCACTGGACATGTTCGGATTAGGACACGTGTCCACCATCCAACGTGTCCAGTGGAAACTTCCACTGGACACAAGCCACACCCTAATCCGATTAGGGTGGAAATCATGACCTGAAGGAGTCTATAAATTTAGGGATTCCTCATTTATTTAGTATGTTAGATTTTTCTCTCTATGGTTATGTTGGTGATTCCCACCTTAATGGGATTACCATCCACACCATTATGACCAACAAGGGTTTTTCAGGTTTTTAGTGTTGGTTAATTCTATGACAAAACTGGTGTCAAATGTTTTGAATTAATTGTGCTTTTGGTTTAGTTTAAAAGTATTTCAAGTGCTGCTGTTGAAAAAAATGGAAGAACAGATTTTTTGATAAACGAAATCAAGTTTTGCTTGAGCAAAATGAATCTTGCTAAAGTGAAACTGAGATTCACTCGAGAGAAACAATAATCTAGACAGAAATTCCACCAGTAGTTCACTCGACAGACACTCGGCTTTGCAATCTGAGTTCTGTTAGAAGAAGGATTCTTGCTAAACTTTTGAACCTATCTTTTGCACCTGTATAAAGCATATTATGCACAGCTTTTTGGAGAGATAGTAAGACCCTTTTCTCTCTCTCTCCTTACATGTCTGCATGGGTTCTTAGGATTTGCTAATAGTCTTTAAAATGTTCTACTACCTAAATGGATCCTAAAGAAAGTAGTTCCATGGTGTAGAACTGCTTTTACTAGTTAGCACTAGGACTGGGTACAGTCAAGCTAAACATAATAACTGTTACATTATATGCAGAAAATTCCTAAGTGGTGGACTTGGTGCTATCGGATCTGCCCTACATCTTAAATGGCCTGCTTGCTTCACAATATGGAGATATGAAGAAGGAGATACTGATCTTTGGGGAGCTCAAGATAGTCGGTTCCTTTCTTGAAGATTATTATGGCTTTCAACAAGATCGTTTAGGCCTGGTGGCTTTTGTTCTCATTGCCTATCCAATTGTTTATGCTTCCCTGTTTGCCTATTTCACTGGGAAACTAAATTTTCAACGGAGGTAGAAAGGAACTACAAATTGATTCTGACTTATGTAGAACAAGGTATCAATCATTTTACAACATGAGTTATTAGATCATAGAGTGGGAACATGGTTTCAAATAAACGTATTTATGCATATGCGCATATGTATGGCAGAAATATAGATATTTGACACTTATAATATAGCACCTGCAATATAGATACCATGGCATGTCCTAGAGAACGATTACTTTTAGAACTACTGCATCCCCCAACCTCAAAAACAATGTGAATCAGAATATTTCATTTCAAACATTGTCATTCCACACTACATTCTCATTGAAAAAATCTATCGACCAATTTGTATCATTATATCTAACCACTTAGTCAAACACCAAAATTGGAAGAATCTTGAATTGAATCAATGCATGTGGCTCACCTGTGATAACTTATTCGGATTTGCATGAACTAGCAGACCAATCACCAAGGGGGATGCTCACTTAGTCAAACACCAAAATTGGAAGAATCTTGAATTGAATCAATGCATGTGGCTTGCCTGTGATAACTTATTCGGATTTGCATGAACTAGCAGACCAATCACCAAGGGGGATGCTCCCTCCAGCATGAGCAAACCTTTCGGAACTGATTAGGAATAGGAGCCACTACCCCAGCCACAATCCAGCCAGGTTCTATGCACCTTCTTATTTGACTAAATCATCTATAATCTCTTTTGGTGCAAACTTTCTATGATTCAGCACTTATGATCTTATACAAGTACAGAAATAACCTTTCTTGGGCCATGCAAAGGTATTATTTGCTTCATATATGGATTTCAGATGGAGGCTTGGAATCCCATTTGTGACCAACATTTGAATTGACACGTTTGCCTATATGGAGGAATTATATTGATATGATGTATTGCTTGCTCGAATATTAGCGGAAATAATCCTTATGCTGGATCATGCAATGACTAGAGACCAACTTCTTTTAAACAGCATCCCTTTCTCATGTTAAATCTTCACCTTGAAATGGATACTTTCTATCTCAAAAGTGAATGCAGAGGATTATGATCCAGTTAAAAGGTGGTGGCATTTTTTTGTATTTTTTCCCTTGTATTACTTGCTCAGTCAAAAAATAATAATATGAATTTCAAATTAATTCACAATTAGGATTAATTTGCATTGAGTAGTGAGTACAGAGGGTTTGCCTATTCCAAATAGA
Source organism: Castanea sativa (assembly GCF_040712315.1). Classification (NCBI taxonomy): domain Eukaryota; kingdom Viridiplantae; phylum Streptophyta; class Magnoliopsida; order Fagales; family Fagaceae; genus Castanea; species Castanea sativa. The sequence continues at coordinate 15,003,343 of NC_134014.1, forward strand.
GAATCTCCATGACAATGAGTACTATGATTTATGTTGATGGTTCAACATGATATGAACATGATAGATGTGAAAATATATTTTCTTGAAAATAACTCATAACAACAATTGTAACATCCAAATGTGTGGAATAAGAATACATCTTGACAATATTTACCTCCTTTGGAAGTTCAGTTTCCCAATACAGTATGCAAAAAGAGAGGCAAAGACAATGGGGAAGATAATAAGAACAACAGCAACAACACCTAAAAGATTGTGATGAAACCCAAAGTAGTCCTCTAAGAAAGCAGAAACTGTTGTTGTCTCTCCAAATGCTGATATTTCTTTGTCTGTATCTCCATATTGCGAAGTCAGCATACCATTCAGTGCCCAAGATGTGGGACATAAATAATACAACCAAAGCCACCACTTTGGAATATGCTGCAACAACGGAGGAACAACATTTTTGAGTTACTTTTGATGCTTGACATATTCAAATCTCACCATCCACATGCAAGTTATAATTTGACATAAGTTTACATTATTTTTATTGTGAGTGTATATACAACAATAAAATTCCACTTCAAGAAAATATAAAAAAGCAAGTAGTTGACATACTTAGTTGATCTCAAACGTAAAGACTTTAAAGATTTTGGGTTGATGAGTCATAACTTACAGGTCTTGGTACAATGAACCCAGAGAACAAATTCAGCATTGTGTAGGAAGATGAAGCCACAATGGAAGCCACCTGAACATTTGGTGTCAATGAGACCAGAAGCATTCCTAGGTAATTGAAGTATAGCAGCGTACAGAACATGCTGTAGAATGACCAGAATATCTTATAGGCTGACCAGTATAAACCAATCATAGGATATGTGATGATCACGTAGAGAACTGCTTGAGTGAACAAGTAGGGAACCTCAATTAACACCTAAAAAAAATCAATCCAAGTTACTTGAATTAAAATATTTCTAGGTACATCAAAATATTCAGAATTTAACAAGGGAGATTATGAGCTGAATTAGTTTCATCCATTCTCTAAAACAATTTATGAAATATCTTCATTAAAGCCATTTTTAAAGGTTTGAGACCCATTCTCTGCTTAACTTTAACATTCCAATATACCAAAAAAAAAAACTTAATTGTACTTTATCAAGAATTTAGTTTAATCAATTTTCATGAGAGCTTTGAACCTGTGCCAATGAATAGGCCCATGAAGAGTACATTCCTGCAAATTTTTCTCGGTACAAAACAGTCCGCTCTGTTGCAACGAGAGGTAGAACCGTTGAGCAATTGTTTATGCCAAAGAAGACAATTGCAGTGAACATTGAACCAAGGACATTGAAGATGTCCTGCTGGGTGTTTCTACCAAAAAGAGAAACAAAGTGTTAAGTCATTTATTTCACAATGATTTCCTACTTCAGCTTCACATAGTAGCAATGTAAAGCATAAATTTATATATGAAAATCAAAAAAGTTTGAGAATCATACTCTTCATCATCATCCAGGAAAAAGTCAATAGTATGATAAAGGTTGTAAAATATTCATAATAATTATCTAATGCATCAATGAAGTAACTTAGATTATAGCTTGCAATGAGCAAGGGCTGATAAAGGAGTGGGAAGCAGATTTAGTTTCTGAGTGGACTTGGATCAATTTTATATTGTTCGAATGGCGTATGAAAACATAAATGCAATTTTCCCAACTAACATTTTCACTCCTTTCTTCCAGAACAGTATTCCAAACAGAAGAGATGAAGCAGACAGCAAAATAAAGCGCATCAAATTGTATGAAGGACTTCGCCAATAGGACAAGTGCTGCTTCCATAAGCACGCTTTGAACTGCTCCCAACCAGTTTGTGGAAAGCGGGTAGGAAAATGTAATTCCCTTGAACCAGTGGATGGTGAACTCAATTGCTTAACCAACTCTTTGTTTTGCCTACAGTCAGAAAAGCAAGATTCATATTTAAGACATGCTCTAAAGTTTTTGCATTAACTAAATTTTATGTAAAAATCATATACATTGTTAAAAAAAAAATATATATATATATATATAATTCTTATCTATAGTATCCATTGATCATGATTTATGTTCTTTGCAAAGAATGCAGTATACTCTACATACACAATTGTAGACACATATACATGTAAACATGCTACCCAATTAGGATGCATCAAGAAACTCGGTATGGTAGGTAACAGTGATAAAGATGCTTTTATGCAGTGGCTTATAAAATGGTGTACTTACTCATATAAGGTGGACCCCCTATAAATTTGTGCAAAATCTACACCAAGTTCAGCTTCAGCAGATTTTGAAGTAACTTCTAGCATCCATGTTGCTGGATTATAATTGTCTTTAATAGCAGGCACCCCAGGGATACCCTACAGAAAAATTGCCATGGAGAAGAATCCGGACTAATTTTGTCACAGGCATGATATTGTATTTGATTGACAACAATAAAAAATTAACATGAAATGTAAAAGCTGCATAATTAACTGACCTCAAAGTACTCAATAACCTGACTTGAGTGCTGCCCTAGTGGACCAAAATAAATTATGTGGCCTCCATTTTTCATTAGGATCAACTGCAGTATAGTTAGACTTAGATATGAATCAATGTTATCATATCACATCCATATTAATAAGGATGATAAAAAAAAATTCAAAACATGATAATATTTTCTGAAACAGCAAATAGTTTTTTTTTTGGGGGGGGAAGTAAAACTGAACATATAAATGTAAATTGGTAAAGATTAAATAAATATAACTGGATTAAACTTAGAATATTGAATTGTAAGATCCCAATCTTTGAAGATTGTAAAACCTCTTTATAAGAATTTTCAACAAAAGAGTTCAAAGGATGCAATATCATGCATAACATGTCTCTTTGGAAAGAGATGTACACTAACAATGAAGCACTGAGTTATCTGTCCATGAATGATGCAAGTGGCACACCTGCAAATCTTCAATCTTACTGAACAAGCTTGGATGAGTATATCAACTTGTTTTTGTGCACTCCTCTTAACAAGATGTGAAAATTGCACCAAATGATAATTAGGTCAAAGTGTCATAAAAAGGGATTAACTCTTCCAAGCTGAGATGAAACTTAAAGAAGATTATAATCTATAAAATATTTGAAGTTGATAATTTCTTTTTTCTTATAATATGAAGATATTTCAAGCAATTATGTAAAACATTTTTTTGATAGCTACAACGAGAGAGGGGGAATTTGAATCCTGAATGTCTCCATTGAAAATACCAAGAGGTGCTAACCAGTTGAGCTAGAAGACTTTTGTCAAGCAATTATGTAAAACATGGGACATTTACAACTGAACCATAAATAATTTATATACAAGTTATACCAAGGGAAACATGCTAGGAAACATATTCAAATTTCCTCACTTCATTGCATTATGAAATTAGGTTATGAACATTTTTTACCTCATCAAATGCCTCAAAGATATCAATACTTGGTTGGTGGATGGTGCACACAACTGTTCGTCCTGTTTCAACAATATTCTTGACTGCTCTAATAACAATTGCAGCTGCCCTTGCATCTAAACCTGAAGTTGGTTCGTCCATGAATATGATAGAAGGATTGGCCACAAGCTCCACAGCTATAGTCAGCCGTTTACGCTGCTCAGTTGATAAACCACTAACACCTGGAATTCCTACTAAAGAATCCTTGATCCCATCAAGCTCAATAGTTTCAAGTACTTCATTTATGAATTCCTGGGGGAAATTGCAAAAAGAAATTTCAGTGAAATTCATTTAAATGAACAATTCTGAGACAAAATATTTGATTATTCAGAAAAACAGATACCATACAGCTTTTATATATGAATCAATCTGAGATGAGAGCCGCAGCCAAGCAGAATATACCACTGATTCTTCTACAGTAATTTGTGGAGAATGTATATCTGTTTGCTCACAGTAACCCGATATCCTAGCAAATGTGTCTTGAACCTTTTGGTACCCACCAATTCTAATCTCTCCTTCAATGGTACCACTGGTTTTTCTTCCAGAAAGAACATCCATAAGAGTTGTTTTCCCCGCTCCACTGACACCCATCAAAGCTGTCAAAATGCCTGGTCTGAATGCACCTGTAATGTCAGAAAGAAGCTGGAGCTTTTTCTGCGTAAAACCATGCCTTCGCATTTCCTGAGACCAAAATGATGTCATAATAATTTATTTCATTTTAGATGACTCTCACTCCTAGTCCTTGTGTTTTATAACTAAGGATATGTAGTAAAACTAGCTCTAGTATAATTACCAAAGGGGTATCAACATAATACTGCACGTCATGAAATGTTACAGTTAAGGGCTCAAAAGGTAGAATCATCTTTCCTGAAATTTTGAGGACAATAAAATTTCATAGATGTGGAAAAAAAAAACATATCTTAACTTGACAGAAGATGTAGAATGAATAGACATAACTTACTGATCTAATATTATATAGAATAAAATGGAATAATCAGGACAGAAAGACTTTCTCACCCTTTCTAGGTTCTACAGTAGTTTTAGGAGAAGCACCAGTTGGTGTCTGGTCTCTATTTAAATTGTTGTGGCAGTCATTTTTTCCTTGAAGTTGAGAGTGTTTTTCATAAGAAATAAGAGCACGAGACTTTCCTGGAGCTGAATGTAAATTAAAGTGAAGGTTAACATAAATGCTTGAATATTTTGTTTCTTTCAGTGTCCATCTAAGCAAAGGAGATGCTCTTACACTTTAAGAAAGTTAATGCCAAGGTAAACCCAACATTAAATAGTACTGTGAACCCAGTTAAGGCAGCGATTGATATCCAATAAAAATAACCATCAAAGTTTAATCCATGACTTTCTAGTACTTGTTGCCTAAGAGTAGTGTTTACAGACAGCTTCTGTGAAAAAGAAAAAGGAGCAAAGAATCAGTAGTTGATGGATGAACAGCTTCACATATTTGTAAGAAAAGTATAATAGACTTTTTTGCAGGTTTCCAATTTGAATAGGAAAAGGCTCATTCAAAAAGAATGAGGAAAATGAAAGGGAAAGTCTTTAGAATGCTAAAAAAAAGATACCCTTTTTAAGCATTATTAGTATTTCCTTTCCTTTACCTTGCTCTTTCAAACATCCGAAGGGATTTTTAAGAGAGAAAATATTTACAAGGAAACTTTCCCAAGAAAAAGGCAGAACTTTAAGGTTTTCATTATTACAATAAAATGAAGCCAAACAGGAAAACTTCAATTGCCAAAAGTTCTTCCAAGAACTTTCCATGAAATCAAACAAATCCATGTAAACCAAATGAAAATCATAAATTTGAGCCTTGTAACTTTCCTATTGGCCCAACCAAAAAAATTGCATCACTCTTGCATTTTTTTTCTTTTTGTCTTCGTTATAGCACAACAATGAAAGTGATTAAATTTCACCTTTTCCCATCGAGGAGAAAGGAATTCATTCACAGTGAGGGCTATCTCCCCATATGACAAAGGAGAAATCCAAAATCCCCACTCCAACCAAGCAGGCATAGAGGCTGCAACCAAAAATATGCTAAGCACAACCATCTGAATAAATTTCATTGGCTTGAATATGAGAAAAGGTTAGAAAAATCGTACATTTTGGGATAACAAAGCCACCAAATAATAAAACAACTATTATGGACAGGCTACCAGCTGTCATAGAAGCAACCACAGTTTGGAAGAGTGAGGCGATAAATCGGAACATGGATATTGACGTTAGATGCACAGTCAAGAGTAGAAGGAACTGGCGGAAGAACCTAAGAAACACGGATAGACAGATGTAAAAATTGAGATAATTATGAATAATAAAAAATTATACTCAAGAGTATCTAATAAGAAGAAACAGCAGCACTCACCATCTACATCTTGTTCTCAACCAGAAACATATTTAATATTCAATGTACAACCTAGGAGAAAGCAAAAGCCACCATAGAATGTTGTCTAGGTATAAGATCTCATACATCAATATTAACAAGCATTAATACAAATATATTATTCAGAATTATCTAAGTTTCTTAAAAATTTCTAGTAGCTTTACCAAACCAACGAGCATGGAAGTAATCATATAAAGTTTTGCCCTCAATTTAACAGTATATCGTTCAAGGTTTCATCTCAGTCAGAATGGAACATTTCTTTCTTTTTTGATAGATGAACTTTTCACCTAGAGCTTACCTTCCAACCTCAGGGCTGTACCCAATGACATAGTATGTAAGAGCTGTCCAGACAAAAGCTTCCAAGAATGATAATGGAACTTTTAGGATGGCAGAAGGAATTGCATAAGCCCAAGCAGGATAAAAGAACAAATCTTTTTGTTTGTAGAAAACTGCAAGTCTTGAGACAGTCATGGGAAGTTCTGGAAATCCATCGACAAGAAGAATGAGGAGCGCATAGAATAATGACCCCATATAATAATTTGCATGGATTGTGTCAACAGCCATTTCAGTTCGAAGGAAAACAGTCATTGTTATTGACGCAATGATGATTAACTGCAGGTAGAAGAATACCAAAAGAAGCAAAAAAAATTGAATAAGAGGGGTCAGAGTGGAAGCTAAATAAAATTGACACAGAAACATTCAAACAAAAAGAGCTACCTGTGTTGATTTGAATACATAAATAAAAGAATTCCTTCTCATGAGAAGAAATTCCCTCCTTGTACAAGCTTTAAAAAGTCCCCATTTAGTTAATGAGTATGGTCTAGAGGATAGAGCGTTCGTGTGGCTGTGAGACTTATCAAATGGCTTAGAGAGCTCCTCATCTAACTTGTGGCCGAGATGGGAATCTTTGAATAATTTAGCAAACTGATCAACAGAAACATAACTGTAGGGTTGATCTGTTTTGTGCCAATACTGTGCTTGATCTTTAGTAGAGATAACCTGAAGCAAAAGAATATAGAAACCAGTTACGATTGTATGATGAGAAATAGTTGGATATGCAAATATGAACGACAAATCTACCTCCTGAAGGAAGTCAGCAGCACCTTTCCTGTCTGGACACTTAAACCCACAGTCCTCAAAGAATTTGAGAACACAAGTGCGTGGACCATGATACACAATCTTCCCTTCTGCCATCAAGATAATGTCATCAAAGAGATCAAAGGTCTCTGGTGCAGGCTGAAGAAGTGAAATCAATGCAGTGGCATCAATGATATGCACCAAATGCTGAAGGCAAGAAACAATCTGGAAAGTAGTGGAACTGTCTAAGCCATTTGATATTTCATCCATAAATAGGGCTTTTGTTGGTCCCACAAGCATCTCACCTAGATAATGCAAAATATATCAACAATCATATTGATTCAATCCCTTGAAATTTAAAAGCACAACTTATTCAGGAATAGAATATTACATATAACATTAATTTAAGCCTATGCTACAAAGATTCATCATCTACAAATTTTGCATAATCTCCACACTACCTATGGTCAACCTTTTCTTTTGACCACCAGATATGCCTCTTCTTACATGATCTCCAACCAAAGTGTCTGCGCAGATATCAATACCAAGGATCTGTAAGACACATTAATACCAACAAAAAAAAAAAAAGGATTGAGAGCGGTTCACCAAAAAAGAGATAAAGAAGACATGATATTGAGCTCTGCACAAGCAGCCTAGAAAACTATACCTTTAGGATGTAGTCTGTCTGAAGGGAAGTTTTCAATCCCTTAACTGATATTGCCTGAACCATTGGAATAGAGAACATTGCATTAAGCATTTTAAGGATATAAAAAAAAATTACATTCTGTATGAATGCCACATTGATTAGCTTACTAAAATAAACTTCTTATTGTATAAATGTTTTCTGTAATGATGATCTAACTGAGTCCAACCTTATTTAGAGCTGAATAGCAAAAATCAATTTATGTAGCCAACCCCTAGGAATCAGGATCTAAGGCTGTCTTTGAGGATAATAGAGAGGAAACAAAACTTCTAACTTATGGTTTCCCTCTTAAGCATTTGAAATATTTACTTTAATTTACTTTCCTTTCATTCTTTCAAGGAAAAAAATGAAGCAACAGGATAAACTGTACTCTTACATAAGAAAGAAACAAAATTGTTCAACCACATCAATGTCCTATAAACTATTTCTACTTAATATTTTGGCTTTGCTGAAGTTGAGAAGCATAGTGAGAAACTATTTACACATGATGAGGAAGTTTTATGTATGCTATATGGTACCTTCATGTAAGCATCTACATCAGGATCTGGGATAATCTCTTCCTGCTTCTCCCTTTGTGTGACTTCCTTGATAATGTCTTTCATGCATAAATAAAAACTACCCATCAATATCAATTTGAAACCTGCTTGATAAAAATCTTGCGTTAAAATCACCATTTTTGCTCAGCCAAGAAGTTCTTACCAACTCGGCTTCCTACACCCTGACAGCATGCAGAGAAATCAAGTGTTTCCCTTACAGTCATCTCTGGAATATGCAGGTCATGTTGGCTTACGTATGCCGCCGTTTTCTGAGGAACAAATTCTTCCAGCAAATAGCCATTGTAAGATATTTCCCCACTAACCTGATCAAAGAAAAACCATGAAAAAAGTCCAAATAAAATTTAAAGGCACACAGATCTGAGATAATGCTATAAGTGTTAATACTGATGTAGATAGAAAGAACAGAAAGAGTTACAAACAGCCCAATAATGACATTTTATTTTGTTTACACGTAGGTTGTTAAGAATGCATTCATTCAAGAAGAATTTAAAGATGCAATTCATATCGAATACTGATCAAGTGAAGATAAGTATAAATTAACTGAATAGTCTAATGCATATAATCATGTTTTTATAGGATCTGATGTAAACACCAATTATTCGAATGCAATTTCCTTGGAAATTACAGGATGAATTATTATGAGATAGCTTGAATGAGTCTTTAAAAGTTCAAAAGCTATTTTATTGAGCTCCAATTCTCTAAAGAAAGCCAATGCATTGTTTTTCTAGGACCTTGCAAAGCTATCAAAAAGATTTACAGACTGAACCTTTAGAGAATGACTTAGCTTTCCTGACAGAGCCAACAACAGTGTAGTTTTGCCACATCCTGGAGGACCAAGCAATAAAGTCATCCTGCAGCAAAGATAAGCCAAAGTTAGTCAAATTTCACCTTTCTTAAACTTCTATTCTTTCCTTCTTAAGGAGCACCAAAAAAGTGATAATATGAAACTCTTCCATTTTTCACTCCATAGGAATTTTTTAGAAGGTATGTGAACCAATTGGAGGAAGATATCAGTCAGTGATGAGGAATATAAGAAATCAGATGATCTCTCTAAGGACAGATAGAAAAATGTGTGATACGTGCAATAGGTACAACTGATTAATTCTGCAATCAGTAGCTTTGTACTGAGGTCTCAAGAACGTGGGTCAATTACAATCTCAAAAAGTGAAAGCATCCCCTCCAGTTAGTGATTTCCATTAACTTTGGAAATTTATATAATAAAATCTATAAATAGACCAAAAATCATTGGCAACAACAATCAGCATGCATAAGCCAAAGATATCATATGGACTAAGTAAACTGTAGAAGTACCTATATGTTTCTTTTCATGGAGACTAGAACTCATGGTTTTGTTCATCACCTTTTTGTGTGTATTATCAGCCTACCAAATTGGACAAAATCTAATTTGAAAGGATATTTGACCCAAACTAAATCATGTCATGTTTAAATCTGAAGGAGTCATATATATCCATATTTTCAAACTCATTGCAACAAACAGAGCTTTAGAAACATGGTCTTTTGTAACTGAATTCTAAAAAGTCTATTTCATCAACAAAAAGAAATATGAACTCATGGAAGTTTGAATATCCCCTTCATCGTCCCCTTGGGGCCAATAGTTACTTCTCAAAAAGAAAAAAGAAATATGAACTCATGGACAATATCCTTTCATTTATTGAAAGGTTTTTTTTTTTTTGAGTGCTAAATTTTACTAAATACCTTCCTGGCTTAATAATGCCACAGACATCTTTGATGATGCTTATCTTGGCTTGTTGAGTTTTTGAACCTGGAAGCTTGGCAAGGCCCTGCCACAAACAGAAAGCTCCAATGCCTTAAAATTTTATAAATAAAAGACTCTAGTGGACAATTTGTTTTGAGCTCTTAGAGTCAAGCAGTACAGATCCATTTCCATGCTTATCCAAAAGATGAATCAGTGAATATGACAAATAAAAAACGGCCATCAAGCATTAAGGTATTCACAACATAAGACCAAAGATCATTTTGCAAGTACCTAATGTAATGACTACCACAGGATATAATATGCATGTCGAATATTTGTTTTCACTCTCACGTCTCCATTTGAGAATCCAGAGGGTCGGCCACTAAATTAAATATGGAAGTCACTCCTACAAGTCAAGATACTTACTGAAATCATGCTTTTTAGGGTGTTCCATAGAGTGGGGAGGGGCCTGCCATGAACTACCTCACACTCTGCATCTACACACAGATTCTCATATCTCACTTCAACAGTAGGCAATTTTACTCCAACTCTGTAAATCAATAATTAACCATAAACAATGAATTTCCAGACTATTATAGATGCAGCATTAAATTTAAGCTCATCAAGACAAGGAGATTTGATTCCACTCTAGAGACAACTTTTCTGGAAACAATCAGACATCCAATAAGAAGCAAACTTAACCACATATTTTAGAATATATTATGCACAACAAAATAGATGTACATGGCATGCACATTCATATTAATTTACAAACATGTGTATGTTTGTGCAATATATGTTAATAGATACATGAATATAATGTGAAAAAAAAAAGGTTACTTGTCAATTCTCCTTCTAAGCTTTTGCAATAACAGGAGGTTATCATTTTCGATGTGTTTGATAAGCTTCTCTACAAAAATATGCCTTTCTTGAGCTCCAAGTTTGGTAACATCAACCATGTGTTTCCCTTTAGCATCTTCATCTGCACCTGTGCCACCATAAACATCAAACAAAGCTGAAGTAATTCTCTCAAAAGTGGGTAGTCTCTGAATTGAAGCCCATTGTAACTCATATTCATCATTGTCATCAATATCATGTTCAGACTTTACAACAGAACTGCTCCCAAAACTGGCATGGCTTCTAAATGAAGACCTTATACTTCTTCCAATCTCTGCTAACTCAACTCGCAGAGCCTCTATCTCACCTGGTCCTCCCAGCTGAGCCATTATTGGATAAGCTGAAAACCGTCAAACTCATACATATATAACGAGAAATATGAGAGAGAAACACAAAATGCAAAGTGCAATGTAGTAATGTATTATGTCAGGAAGTTGATTGCTGTTGAACAGGCCATTTATAGACATGACTAATATGTGTAAGGAAAAAAGCATCATTTGATTCACACCTTTTCCTCCAAATACTTTAATTAAATATCAAATAATTTTTCAGATAGGATTAAGATTCACAAGGAAAAGGAAGGTATAGAACAAAACATAGACAAAAACAGTATATCCATGTACAAAACAGCATGCTTCATTCAGTAACTGCTAGACCATTAAATCTTTGTATATGGAAGAATTGATTCCATTGACTTCTTCCAACCAAAGTATGATAAGCACATCTTTGACATGGACCAAGGTTTTCATGTTCATGGACTATTTGAATAATATTAGGTTCAGCGCCATGAACCATGTCTAATTACTTTTTAAAATGTAGACAACAATCATGCATGCAAACTTCCATAGAATTCAACAGTTCTATGGCAGAAATCTGGAAAGATCACACGCAAGCATGTCACATTTATTTTTTAAAAGTGGTTTAAATAATTCCAATCCACAAAGCTTCTAACAAAAAGGTGATCACAGTTCATAGACCAAACTCCAATGTGTTGATCCCATGCCTCTTGAAAAAGTGGGCCCCATACAAGTGTTAACAACAAAGCTATAAATAAGAGTGTGAATAGAATCTACATCTGACTTGGGTTGTTGTAACTGAGCTCTCAAAGAAAGACAGTCAAGGAATTAGAACATTATCAGCATCCTGTTTATACACTCAACAAAAATGCAATTTGACATTCGGAAAGCTCAAGATAGGGAATATGTTGCTTAATTAATGGAAGGGCATGGGACAGCACAGGATAAAGAAATTTTTTTAATGCTAGATAGGCCATTGGGGGCAATTTGACAAACAGTTAACACACAATAAAACTCATCAAAGACATCATAACCTTATTGATCGCGTGTTGTGCTTAACCTTAGTTGGCAACATTTTATTCTTTTGAGTGAGGCCCAATATTGGCAATATGCAGAACATATTATCCTATGCATTAAATTTGCGATTGATTTTCAACAACATACTGTTTCTATAACATGTAATATATTTCACTTTTTTTTTTTTAGTTAGGATAGTGTTTCAAACCTATGGCATCCATTCCATGTTGATTGTTCTTTATCTTTTAATTAAGATATCAATTGATTTTTTGTGTAAGATGGGATTGAACTCAAATCTCTTATCTGGTGACAAGATTTTACAACTGACTATATTTCACATTTTAAATGCATATAATATGAGAATGAATGTAGGCAATAATATTTATTACCAACAAATACTATGTGTTATCTTATACATTAAACTTTGTATGTGAGGATGGTGTCACATTATGATAAAAAATATAATATATATATATATATATATATCTCGTGCAAGTGTAAAACCGTTTTGCCGTTGCTTGTATCTTAATAAAAATGACGTGAAATAATACAGTCCAAGTGCAAATCCTTCTGCCATTACCTTGATATTAATAAATAACATAAAAAGTTTTTTTTTTTTTTTTTACTTCAAACGGCTGACACATTCACTCTTTTTTATTTTATGGGATAATTTTTTTTATGGGATAAAATAGAATGAAATAACAATAATTAGTACGTTAAAAATTCATAACAAATCCAAAAAAATTAGACTAAATCTTGGTATTATTGTTTTTTGTATTTATATGACAGGAGAGAAGTGACCCAAATATATATATATTAATAAAAAAAAATTGAAGAGTGTAGTGGGTAGTCTTTGCTCAATTTTCTTATTAATTAAAAACTCAACTCTCTTCTTAACTTCCTCAATTTCAAATATAACGTCTACTAGCCAGGAAGACACATAAATAATTACAAGCAAATCTCAACAACACTTTCACAACAAATTTTAAGTGGCATATTATTATTAACTGTTATTGGTGAACAAAAAAATAATTTCAATAGTAGATTCAAATTAAAATAAATCATTACAGATTTTTTATATAAATATGTGAACGTTAAAAATAATAATAATAAATTGGTCTGCGTGCTTGTTGTGTCTAAGCAAATTAATTAGACATATAAAACCGAGCATAAGTTCTTTCTTATATTTGGAAAATCTTGCATCCTAGGGTTTTTTTTTTTTGTATAAATAAGTTAACAAATTGGGATTAAGGCATTGTAATTGTTATTGAATAAAATAAGACGAGATCTGAATCTAGAATTTTCATGCAAAGACAAAATTTTACCAGTTCATCTATCTGAAACCCACAACTTTGCATCAGTCAAAATAATATCAAATGGAACTTACCCACATCCGCCAACAAGCAAATATCAAACGAAGATGCATTGATAGGACACACAAGAAAGCCGTGTACATCAACTATAACACAATAAGAATAATTCCATTTTAAGCCAAAGAACAAAGGAAATAACCACAAATTTGGCATTTTAGATGAAAAAAAAATAAGAGTTGGAATTTCAAAACAATTAAAGAATCACCTTAAGTTTGCAAAGAGGAACTAATCATGTCTATCAACACATCAACTATGTACAAAAGGTACCAAGATTATTCCCCCTCAAATATCAGGGATGTTTAAAGGGTTATACAGTACTTCAGAAAGACTTGCAGACAAACAGCAATTGTTGCTATCCATCCAAAGCTGATCAATCAGTAACCCGCTGGTAGTGCCCGGTGCCTCATCATAGGAACAATTCAGCTAGACCCACAAAAAGGTAGAACATAAAAAACAAGCAGTTGTGTTAAATTTTTCAACCAATGTCAACCATAGAGTCAATTTCAACAGCATCATCACTTTTATGAACATCTGCCATCATCTCCTGCTCCAAATCATAGATCTTGTCATTCATACCTTCCTTTCTATATGCCTCAACCATGATAGAGTATGTTGTGGAATTTGGTTGACATTGCTTATCTTTCATCCGCGTAAAAACTCTCTCCATTTCCATCAAATCATTTGCCTTTGCACAAGCTGATATAACCGCATTATAAAAAGAGGCATTCTCAGGAATCTCAAACTTCCCAGCTAACTGTGCACTGCTAATCACCTTATTGAAGAGACCTGCATTGGCATATCCATTAATAAGACAGCAGAAAGTCTTGGTGTCTGCTTTCATACCCTCAGCACGCATCTGATCAAATGTGTACTCCATGTGCTTTGCATCCCCAGCATCTGCAAAAGCCTCAATCACATTGTTGTAAGTAGATGTTGTCCATGGAAATTGAAGCTTCCTCATGTATTCCATCACAGATGACATTTTGTCATACATTCGTTTTTTCCCATAAGCACCAATCAGAATATTAAAAGTGCGTGTTTCTGGCTCAATCCCAAAATTGCGAAATTTCTCATACCATTTCTCCATCATATCAAGCTGACCCTTGTTACCAAACACACTAAGGATAGTGTTCATTGTCCAGACATCAGGTTTACATGCTCTGCTCTCCAGCATCCCTGATAGCACCTTTTCCATTTGGTCAAATTTCCCCGCCTTACCATAACCATTTAACACAATGTTCTGTGTGACTGTGTTCGGAGTTATTAACCTTTCAGCCATTTCTTCGTACAAGGACTCAACTAGTTCAAATTGACAAGCATCCACACAAGGTTTTATCAAGGTACTGTAAGTAAAAACATCAGGTTGACAATGGGGGAGCGTCTTCATTTGATTAAGAATTGAGAATGCCTCGTCAATTTGATTTTTCCGACAATATGCCGCAAGTAAAGCTGTGTAAAGTTCAGAAGTAGGTTCCAATCCTTCTTCAACCATTTCATCAAAAAGTTGTCTTGCACGATGGGGTTCGCCAGATTTTCCAAGCAAAACAAGGAGCTTCATGTAAGTCCCTTCTTTAGGTTGATAAAAGGGTTGTTCTCTGAGCATCTCAAAAACCTGAACAGTCAAAGTAACCACTGCTGCACATAAGAGCTAAAACAACCAGATTTTGATTTGAACCTACTGATAGGACATAGTTATACAACTTATAAGATAGTAAACATCAAAATGTGGGAATGCTTCTTTATAGTTTATAAACAAGAGGTGGAAGACCAAAAGGCTATGTTCTGGTAAAATTCACATTCCAGCAGAGCCAATATAATAAGCATTTAAAACACTTTTTCACAAGAAAATACTTGCAAGTTTGAAACTTGATAAAAGCTACCGTTTATTTTTTTAGCTAAGCAAGTGAAGAAGGAGATGAGTGGATGAAGCTTATAAGCATTAGCTCAAACCCACCCCAAAAAAAAAATTACTCCAACATCTAAGGTAGATAGGCACTTATACGCACATATCACCACTAACTACTTAGAGCTCATTTGGCATTGCCGTCGAAAGTGGAGGCTTTGGTGTTTTTAGTGTTTTGCAAATTACAGTAAATAGTATTTTGAAGTTCTAGATTTATAAATAATGAGCAGTGAATTGTAGAGCTTTTAACTAAAAGCTCCAAATATCAGCTTTAGCAAAGTTGTTTTTCAGCTTTAAGGACCCCTTTAAAGCTCTTTAACAAAATTGGCAAATGTCTCAAAATTTCTGCTAAAAGAGCTTTAAAGCTCTCAAAGCACTTAACATACCATGAGACACACCCAAAGAGCTTTAGAGCTCTCAAAACTCTTTTCTGGTTGTGTTTAGCCATGTGAACTTAGAGCTAATCAACCAGAAAAGAGATTTAAGAGCCCTCAAAAGCTTTTTGGAAGAAAAAAGGGGTCGAGAAAAAGTGGTTAAGTTCCATTAAGCTTTTTTTCATAAATCCGGATATAGCAGAATTCCAGATCTTTTCAGAAAAAACTTGTTATTGCTTCTAGGGAACCAAGACCTCCTACTTTGAGAGGGAGTCCAGACCTCCATGTTAGACTATCTAAAAATTTGTAACTTAGAAATTCAAGACGGTTCTTTATTCACTGTTAACATATGAATTTATACAAAACAGTCTTCTAAATAGATAAAAATATATACTAACTCTCTATAATCTATCAATCAAACTAATTTGTAATCCTAACTAATCCTAATCAAAACTAAGTTTTTGAATAAATAAAACCTGTCTCTATCATTATTTATTCAATACTAATTGAAATAAATTAAGCACCTGACAAAACTTTACAATTCTATTCACTAGAATTTACCAAACTTTCAGCTTCACTGGTAAAGCTTTAATTCATACAGCAATGCCAAACGGGCACAAGACCAATTGGGCTCCAAATTTTTTTTTTTCTTCTAATTTTTTGTGCTAAGCAAGTTAATGAAGCAAATCCACTAGTTTCCTTAGTTGACAGCACAAAAGCACTAGTTACTTGAAAGAAATAGTGAGAGCATTGCTAGGATAAAGTCTAAGCAAGATTGAGTGATAAGAATTTTATTGTTCTATTCACATCAATATTCAAATACCCAGAAACCAAAACCAGCCTTATTAGCCTAGCAGCAAAAACAAAGAACAAAAAAGAGAGTAAAGGGTCAAACCTGAAGGGCTTGGAGCCATTGTTTCTTCTGGATAAGTTCAGACAAGGTTTCAGTGACAGTGTTAGCCCAGGCCTTGGCGTTGTTCTTGCGGTCCAATTTCTTCTTCACATTCTTCAGAGGTGTCTTCCTCTTTGAAGTGCCATATATTGAGGTTTCTGAAAACCCAGGGAACTCACCTTGCTTCCAGTGCTTCTTTTTGGCCACTGAAGATGATGATGAAGTGGTGTTGGTGGTTTTGGGTGGTGGTGGTGCAAATGCACAGTGGATGAAGGCAGATGGTTTTGGGTGATGGGGTCTGAGGTTGGTGGTGGGGAAAGAGGTGTTGTTGATGAGTGAAGATGAGAATGAGAGAGAGATTGAAGCCATGACTAACTGTCTACTGCCTCTCTGATTTTTCCCTGATGAAAGTGGTGGGTTTGTGGGTTTTAGGAGGGGCATCCAAATGACTTCTTTGGCCTTATCTTCAATTCTTCATGTCCAATTCTCTCTCTCTCTCTCTCTCTCTCTCTCTCCAATATTATATATATATATATATAGTTAAATTAAACTACACAAACCTCAAATAAAATTTGAGAGAATAAAACTATTACCAAAGTCCAAACTTAAATAACAATTTCTTCCTTTAAGATTTGAAGAACACATTAGTTCTTTCATAATATTAGTAATACAATATCCCAAATTTTGAAAAAAAAATCTTTAACCAAACTCTAACCATAGTTAGTGAAAGTTTTTTCAATTAAATATTGTTTCTTGTCATTAAACTTCCACACACAATCCAAAAAAAAAAAAAAAATTATCATAAAAAAAATGTCATTAATTCAAATCCTATCGTACTATTATTTATATAAAAACACTAAGTTTTTTTTTCTCTTTTTGGGTGAATGAGACTAGAAGGGGAGAGAGAGTAGTAGAACTCGTAGCACATGAAGTCAAAAATAGTTGTCAATTGGGATGTAAGCTTATTTGGCATTCTTTGTTTCTCTTTTTAATGGGAGACGGGCAACTGTACGGTGAAAATTTTTTTTTTTTTCATGCATTTTTAAATATGTGAAAAGTTCAATCTTTACCATAAAATATTTTATATATAGAAAAATTATTGTTAAGTCTAGTAAAATGACACCGCAAATCATAAATGGCAACTTGATAAAAATGTTAAAGTTTAAACACAATAATGATTAAAAAAATAGACTTTAGGAACGGAAATGACAGTTTTATTTTAAGGGTATAATTGGATTTTAGTCTAAAAATTAATTATGCACTTGTTAGAAAAAAAAATTAAAATAAATATTTGTGAATTCCCTCAAACAATACATTAATATTCTTAATTAATTATATTAAACTTAAAAATTTAAATTTACTCTCTTTTTAATTACATATAATCTAATTGTAATTTCACAAGACAAAATATTTAAGATGAACCTATAATGTACACACGTATCACGCGGAACATTAGGTAGATGCTATCAAATTGGCCTTCCCATCAAATTTTATTCAGTATTAACTGACAATTAAATATCCCCAAATGATGTTTTGTCTTAAAACTTACAGGGGATAATAAACTTGAGGGATCAAAATGACAACAATTCAAAGCTCAAGGGTTAATTGTAAATTTTTAAAACTTCAAAAACCAAAATGAGAGCAGCATTGCAGCACCAACATTAGAACTAGGACTAAAAAAAAAAATTTAGCCTAAAGAACTATTTGTAAGTGTAACATGTTACATGAGAGTGGCAATTTTTGTTGCAACTAGCCAGAATCTTAGTAAATGGAAGTTTGGCCAGTCATTTGATCACATCTGTGGATTAGAAAAGCTCAAGCTGCTGCAAAATTGAAACTTGGGAAGAATCTTCATAACTCTGTACAAAACTTCACAATGACTTCCACTTCCATTTCAACCTGCCAACCAAGGCCTCAAATATCCATTAAGTGCCATAGGACCTTGGGATTATTATGTCTTTCAACGTATTCATGATGTAAAGAAAAAGGGAGCATACTCATGATACTCTACAGAATCCCTCAGAGAGCTTTGAGGGTATTCAATCTCCATCCTGGAAAGGGGTGTTCAATTCTGGATAATGAATTAATGGTCCTTTCTAATTGAAAATTTTCCCTATATATATTTAAAATGAACTGTCAGTAATACATATACAGTATTTTCCACTGATATCTAAACCCACAAATATCATTAGGGATTTTACATTGCTCTTTTGAAATTAGGATGGAAAAGAGGGGGGAGAGGAAGAAAAAAGAAATTTAGCCTACAATCTATAAATGATACAGATTAACCACCTTAGCTTGACCCGTACTTCAACAATTCCCACCTAAAGGGCCGGAACACGTAAAGAACTTCAGGTGAGCTTTTGAAGAGTAAAGCCACACAAACACAAACAGCCGCAATAGTGACCATTGAGAGCATTGCCGGCTTGTATACTAGTGATCTTCTCATATTGCCATAAGCCGGCTTCTGCTCACATACCTTGCAATGTCGACAACTTACTCCCATTTCAACCTTCTCAGTTTGCAAGCTGGCAACTTTCGACAACTTATGTCTATCTGATTGCTTCCGTTTGGTGTTACAGTCCAGGAGAGCACCAGGGATATCAAGCACCACATGACTGTTTTCTGATTTGTTGCTGATTTTCTTCTGCACAAGATGGATATAGGAGTAGTAGCCTCTCAGGCATGCATAATCATTGGGTGTCAAACCCGTACTATCACGAGCACTCTTCCATGCTTTAATTCCAACCTGAACAACGCAGACCAATATCAGCATGAAAATGTAATAACATAGCAATAATACATCATAAGATGACCAGCGAAATAAGAGAAAAGGTTCTCAACAAGCATCTTAACCTGCTAAATAAAACAGTAGCTCAAATTTTTGAAATTCATTTTCTATCAGAAGATCATCCTTGTATTAGAAGTAAATTTTTTAATGATGATATACTCTAAATTGCTAGATGATTTAGAAAATCCCTCAGTAAGCTCACCTGTGTGGAAGCAGAACATCAAAAGGGGAGAGAGAGAGAGAGAGAGAGAGAGAGATTTTTAAAACATTTAGAATAATAAGAGCAGTTTTAGCTCATAGCCCATCCACAAAACTGAGGATAGTCTAGCACAAAGATACAGTTTAATTATGTGAGTGATCGGGAAAATGTGTGCTAGGGATGGATATATGAACCAATTTAGGGTCCGTTTGGATACAGCTTATTGCTGAAAACTGAAAACTGAAAACTGAAAACACTGTACCAAAATAATTTTTAAATGTGTGAATAGTACCGTGGGTCCCATTTTTAATTTTAAAAAATCTGAAAAGTGAAGTTTGTGGGTCCCGTGAACAGTACACGGGACCCACAGAAGTGCTGAAAAGTCAGCAAATGCGGCTACTGTTCATGCACAGTAGCATGAACAGTAACCGCTGTCCCCTGAATCGTGCATCAGCAGAAGAAAAAAAAAAAAAAAACGCAAGATTTTTTCATCAAAACGCAAACGCCAACTTATCCAAACAGCACCTTAGTGTATTCTCCCTATATGGACTTAGAACCACAATACTGATGAATACTAATAGACAAGGACTTACCAATCCAGGATCATCAGTTAAGGCATCCAACACATTCTCAGAGCCATCCTTGCTAGCTGCAATGTGAAGTGGAGTAAGCCCTGCAGGCCCTAATAAATCAGGTTTAAATAAGAAGCCATTGATGCCCTTGTCATCCTGTTGCTTCCCCTGAGATCCTGTTTTATCCAAAACTTTATCTGGAACAAATCTTAACAGGAGTTCCACCATAGGCCTGCAGTTTCGCCGGACAGCTCTGTGGAGGAGACCCAAATCCAACAAAGCAAGCTCAACAGAAGGATGCTCTCCCGTACCAACTGCACCCTCAAACAGAATTCCCAAGAGTTTCTTCACTACAGCACACCAGTCATGGTCCATGGAGAATTCCATGAGCCACTTGAACCGCTTGAAGGGGAAGAGATCCTGGTTTGGATCCATGTGACCTAGCCTGAATTTCACATGACTTCTATGAAGCAGCCAACCCATTTCATGTATAAAGTCCAGGGCTTGAGTCTTTGCTTCCAGCAGTGCAGGTACTCTCTGAATGTCATCAGCGGTTTCAACCACCTCAATTGCACCCTCCAGCATACAGATCTCAGAACACACTTCTTGCTCAGCAACTATAAATGGAAAGAAGCTGCTGCTGAGACCATGATCTTCAACCTGATAAGATCAAAATATGTACGTTCTAAAATCAGAAATGGAAATATTCTTATGCATACTATAAAGACAGAACATCATTTATGCAGAGTTTTCTCCTCCTGTTAATGCACCTGGCCCTGTCTTGTCTCTTCTTATAAGCATTTCACACTGTTTTCCCTTCTAGCCCTCCCAGAATTTACTTCTGAAAGTTCTTATGCATGCTATAAAGATAGAACATCATTTATGCAGAGTTTTCTCCTCCTGTTAACCACCCCCACCCATCATTCTGCCTTCAAGTGAACTTATACTTCAATATTTTTTTTTTTTTTTTTTAAAGGCTACTTGCTTTGAATTTATATGATGGAAAGGCAACTGTATTTCATCCATCCTAGTTCATGAAAGACGGCTTGCTCAAACTACATAAGATTTAATTAAAAAAGCCAATAACTTTCACAGTTTGGATCAAAGGAAAAAGGAAGGGGAGGGAGGGGTGTTGGATTTTTGACATATTTTGATTTAATTCCCTTGGTCAATAACAGCAAGTAAAAGAGGGCAGTCCAGAGAAACCAAGCTTTACTGCTCTGGACTTTCAAGTAACTTTTAACAGATAGAGACTGCCACAGAATTCAATGGACTACAACAAACCTGAAGCACATGTCATGAGAGTTTTTAACACAATGAACTTTTAAAATAGAAACTACTTCAGTGGGAATGAAGATCAAATAAAAGTTGTCTAAGACATTAGAAGTGATTGAATGCACAGCAGCACTAACCATGTCAAATCAAAGAAAAAGTTTTTATAAAATGGACATCCCATGCATAGGATCCAACTTTTGTGAGCTTTGCAAGCTTCACACATTTTTAAATAATTTACCATATATAAACCAGAATTTATGCCACATACACCCATAGTTGAGCTCACTTGATTGCAACAAAATAAATTCTTAAATTCAGGATAACCCTACCTCAATGAATCCTCTCCCGGTAACATTTGGTATAGAACAGGGGAAGCTGAGGCACTGGAGTTCATTGTGCTCAATGGCTGTATCAGCACTGTCCATCAACTCATTACAAGTTTCCTGGATCAGATACTTGCCTTCTAGAGCACAGAGTAACCTGAAACCAAATGCGTGACTTAATATCTATGCAGTAATCATGATGTGTTGATCAAGTCTGAAACAAAATTTGAAAAATGAGAGGGAGATGAACATGTGTTCCAGCATACATAGAAAAGCTAAAGAATACCTAGCACTGGACCGGAATAGGTTACAGCCTTTTACGACAAACTGAACTCTCTCAGATACAGAAACAGCAATAGGCTTGATGCTTGAAATTCTACAACTTTTCTGGTTTTTAAGAGGTAAGGGTGTGTCTAAGACAACCTGACCTGCAGGGCAGATATAACAAATAAAATTACTCCTCAAAGAAATGTTATTTAACCTACATTTATCAGTGCATGATAGAGCATGAAAAGAAACTGTAAAAAACTTTGGCCCAAAACATAGATAAGCAGACAGCAAATGAATGTACTTACATATTATGCCTGGTGTTATTCTTTTACAATGTTAGACCACATTCACCATAGTTTCTCATAGGATCAATATTTTGCCAAATCTCCATTAAATTAAATGACCTTCACACACTCACCATGGATATCAAACATCAAGAGAATCAGAAATTAAAAACCGCCTCATCTAAAAATATGTTCAAACTTATCCCTATGTTTGAATGGGGGGATATGTACAAAGAGGAAAGAGCAAGGGTGGCTGGAATATACTAATATTAGTCGATACCAGCTACCCTTCACCTCTCTTTTCTTCCCCTCTCCCTCCATTCTGGATATACCCTATGATTTAATATATTCTAAAAATCTACTAGATAAAATAAGTTTTGGATTTGAAGATAAATGAGTTTTGCATGCATGACAAGCAAATGAAGGAAAAGTAATCTAACTGTAGACTTGATATTAATTTACTTTAAGTTATTAAGTGGTATATTATCGCAAAGAATTACACCAAGCATAAATAAATAAATATATATATATATATATATATATAGAGAGAGAGAGAGAGAGAGAGAGCAAACCATTATACATAAATGCTACAGAATGTCGCACCCGAGTATACACCCATCCTGTTCTCCAGAAAGAGTCATTGGATGCATCAAGTAGCTCTCTTAGATAGGATCCCAGATCACAGCAGAGCTGTACGTAGAAAATGTAATTAAGAATTTAAAAATTCTGTTCCTGATACTGGGTTTAGCAATTCAACATTTCCTGCATCAGTACAGAAGCGTACCTCCTCCCATGTGGATTTTTCTAGACGGAGGTATATAGTTAATATGATACAGCCTGGCCTTATATAGCTCTCAATGTCAGTAGGACTGTGGGATAACCAGTCGAGAATCTGGAGATGTAAAATATATAACAAAAAATCAAATATATATGGAACAAAACATGCCAAGAAACGTTGCAAAGAAGCAATTTCATGTCTTAGTATATACCTGGGTTCGGAGAGCAAGAGGAAAATCATTCGGGTCTTTCCCAAAGAGTTTGAAAACTATTCGATCCGTGCGAACCTGAAGATTTGTAGTAAAAGAGTAGTTTAGAGAAATATCCACTAAGGCCGCAAAAAAGGTACATATTTATATTTTTACTCATAAAAAGCAGGCACAGTTCTCTAACAGCCCTACTTGAACCATATACATTGAACAGACAGCCACAATGTCTCACTGCTAAACCCCCAGTTAAAGATAGATTATGATTCATCTTAATTTTAACATCATTGAAAGTAATACTTCAGCTCCTGAAGCCGCAGCAGATAACCAGTTTTCCAATTTGCAATCAATAAGTCAATCAATTAACAAAGACTAATGAACCACAGGACCCAAACACCAAAAGAAACAATATACTATGTAAGTACGTAACCACAATTGTCAATTTATTGGGCTAATGAGGACCTTGAACAGAAGAACTAACAACTATGACAAACAAAAGACATTTTCAACTCAACTTAACTAAACCTCAACCCAAAATACAGGCATTGACCCAAAAGTCTAAAATGATCAATAGAAAATTAAAGTCACTCAATAAATCTGTTGACCACTGAAAAGGAGAACCAGATTAATTTTAGTAGACTCGACCAGTTATAATAGTCTCGCCAGAAGTTTTAAAGGGAACAAGTTTCCATCACAACAAGATTATACCTGAGCCTCTCCGCTGGAACTAGATGGTGACTGTGAAGAAGTTGAATCTGAGTTGCCACTAGTCTGAGGTGGGCTAGACTTGAGAGAGTCATGCTGTACCCAAAACGGATGGCCAAGAAGCCCAGTCCCAGAATTTACAGGGGCTTGAGACTTCCCTGTATTCTCCACATGGCCCTCTGAATCATCACATAGATTATTCAAATCAATGTTATTAAATTTGATCCTCCCATTTGTAGTCTCTGATATTGATTTGGATGGAAGGCCATCCTTTGAAGGAGGTGGATTCATGTGCTGTAGACCCGATAGAGCTTGTACATGTCTACCCCCAGCATCATCTGAATATATTCTTTTCTGAGCTACATCAGATGCAGATACTGTCACGCATTGTCCCATAGGCCTAGGATGGTCATGAAGGTTGATGCAATCATCCATCTTTAAGGCTGAACTAAAAGGCCTAGAGGGTTCTGAACCATTTGGAGTAACATCTGTCACCTTTTGTGGAGCCCCATTAGATGTCCCAGCATTAAGCAAACCTTGAGATCCCTCCAATAATGCAGATATATTCCTTCCATCAACTGTACCAGCTAGACTGGCCAGGTTCTTCAACAGATGAGATAACAGATCCTGGTCCTTGTTTTGATCTGAGCCATTTGCTGCAATTTATAGAAGGCATAATCTGTGGAGTCAAATAAGTATGCCAATCATGACACCCAAGGAAAGGAAAAAAAAAACAGATACAAAAAAGAAAATTTCAATGATCAGATCAATGATATGTAATACTTTTAGAACAGCATTCTCTTGGACAGTTTGCCCTTTCAAGCATTGTAAATATCTAATATAAATGGGCCCAAAAAGTTAAAGCAGCACAATGAAAACAAAAACATAGCAGCTGCACCTACAGATAGATGTAAGCAGTGATGGTCAAGGTTCAGGCAAATAACAGTAAATTGGCCAGCAAAGCTGCTAACTTCTATGAACTTACATACATTGCATTTTAAACAATCTTAGCACCACAGTAGCAGTCAGCGACAAAAGCCAAGAAGAATTTGCACATTAAAAAAACAAAACCACACAAGAATAGTCATATAAAAGACCAGCAAAAGCAACCAGAAAAGTGCCATGCAACCAAGACTCCCAGATTCTTAATATGCATTATGCCTCTAAGCATTGACTTTTACTTCACCCAGCTTTTAAGATTTCACTTTCACAGTATAGAATTATTTTCACAAAATAATAGGCTAGTGTTTTCAGTGCCAAAATAAGGACCTTGCTTTGCTACAGTAATTGACTATCCATTCAACTGAGAGACAATTGGATATTATCATATATATGTCAAGACATAGAAATTAAGAAATTTAGCATTGTTGCCTTCAAATATTCAATGCCTTAAATGCACAGATCATAGAATCTGAAGTGAGCACCATGAACCTTTTTCTGCAGATGATTGTCCATCCATCCCTATAAATAATTGCGAACTCTTCTCATGCCCAAAACAAAATTCCAGATCTTTATCAATTCAATGATAAATTTAAACATGTTTTCATTTGCACAGAAAGATTAGCAAGGTAAGGTTATGCCCTATCAACTCATCTACCATGGCATCACAGATAACAAGTTATCAACTTTATATTGTAACAATTTCTTGCATTGATAAAACATTTTTGGTTTGCCCATACTAGTTTACCCAACACTTACAACATAAATTAAATTTATCGTTCCTTGGCAAGATGATTTAGAAGTCATTTCTTAACCACCTTCAATAAAGTTATAAGTTGTAATTAAAGCATAAATCACAACAATTTTTTTAAGCATAAAATCACAACAAAACTGAATTCTGCCAATAGCTTTCTGCCCAGTATCATACACACAACAAACTGCTGCATAGCAGTGCCTTTTTAAAGCAGCCAAGTAAATAAATTTGCGGTAAATACTAATAAAAGGACCTACAGTGCAAATTAGAGAGAATCCTCAGCAAACTTATCAATAGATAACTGCTACCCCTTTCAGCATTCAGAGAGCCTCCATTAACCACAGTGTCAGGATGTGTTTTCCTCCTCCTCCTATTATGACCAGCCAACCTTCTACGACAACTTCTCTTTCCCTCATCAAACTCTTGAAGAGCATGAAACCTGCCAAAAAGTATAAAACCAAGTTGCATCTGATTGGAAAACCAAATTGTTTTGCAAAATGACTTGTACCAAACATAGACATATAACAACATTGGACACATATTGAAAGACTATAAGAGCAAAACTAAAGGCTCCACACAACCACACTCTGATATTCCATCATTTTTTTTTTTTTTTTTGTAAAAAAATGCCCCAGCAACTATTCTAGTAATGACCAAAAGTAATGAAAATGTTTCCTCAAAATAAAGATAATAATATAACCAAACTAACCTGCTACACTGCTGACAGAACCGCTGCATAATGTTTCCCACCAGTGCTTTGCTGGCCTTGGAATGCACATCACAAACCTTATGTCGGCGGTGGTAATCCTTGGCATTGCTGAGATCAGCCCTACAATCCTGCACCTGACAAACCGCGCGGTTTGAAGAATTCCCAACTATCTTTGTCTTCTTCCCATTCTTTAACTCCCCTTCCATGATAGGGTAAACTTGTCCACCAAGCTTTAGGTTAAGGGACCCATCTTCATCATTTAACTCTTCATCTTCAACAGCCACATCCCTCCTCCTCTTCTCCAATTCCCTCCTTCCCACACCATTCGCCGGATTAACATCATCCGAACCAGAAGACAAACTGTTGGACAAAACAACATTTTCTGGAATTTCTGTCCCAACTGGAAATAACTGCCTACTCCTACAATCAGATGGAGCAGAATTTAATGGACAAGCTCTAAAAAGGTCGCCATCCCATTTCCAGTCATTCAAATCCCATTCCAAACTCTTTTTCCCAACCGCCTTCAAATCCGGCACCACAGGACCAAAGAATTGATTAGCCTTACCTCCAAATTGAGCCTCCATTTATAAAAATTTCCAAAAACCCAGAAAAAGTCAAAACACCCAGATTCCAATTCTAGCAAAATTAGCTACCCAATTGAACAAAAACCCAATAAAACTTAAAAGGTCAACGTTCAATTCCAGCTAGAAATTACTAACATAAAAACCCCTCAAAAATTAAACTCAAGCCCCCCAAAAATAAAAAGTCTTTGTCTTTATCCTCTCTATCCCCCCAGAACTCCACATATAGTACACCAACACATTCATGGATAAAAAACAATAGCTACCCACATGCTCAAAACCTTTCAATCACCCACTTATTCCTTCAAAATCATCAACAAAAACACCACCGTACTCACAATCACAACAATCCCACAATTCCATCAAACTAATAAAGTTCTCAAATTTTACATCATTAACAAAACTCAATCATAACAACTATAACTCAAAACAAGTTTAACAGTACAAACCCATGATTAAAGTAACAGAAACTTGCCGATAGATATCAAGCTGGTCTTGTTGGAGCCCTCAAGCTTGTACCACCTTGGAGATCAACAGAGAGAGACAGAGAATACAGCAAGGGAAAATTAGGCACAAGTTAGGAAAGTGTGTGAAATAAATGCCATTTCAGTGGGGAGAGAGAGAGAGAGAGTCAGTAAAACTTTTATGTTTAGGAATCTAGGCCCACACCGTGTCCTTCGCTCTCTCTCTCTCTCTCTCTCTCTCACTGTAAAAAAAAAAAGTACTAGATTGGTAATGTGTTCATTAACCAATCAGAAAAGATCAATCTCATGAAAGATCTGTTACGTGTCGTTCGTTCATTGGCTAAAATGATCAATACTTAGTTCTTTTTGACTTACAATGATTTTGACATGACACGATTTTCCGACACGTGTTATAAGCTCATGCGCAAGCTTATAAGACAAGAATCTCAGTATATATATGTATCATTTTGTTGTTTTTGCTTTTTGCTAAAATCTTTCGCTGTAATTAAAATGTGAAAAAAAAAAAAAAGGACTTTTTTTTTTTTTTAAATCTTTTTTTAATTTGGCTTCGTACAAGCACAACTCATCTGAAGGCGATGGATTTGTTTTTACTTTTTGGGGTAAAATTACAGGGATAGAGTGATGTGCACATGCATGGTACGTAGCTACACCCTCAATTGGTTAGGCAGCATCATGGAAGAATCCAAGGCATGACCACTCGTTTGGTGTACTGAAACGTCTTGTGCTATAACAATTTTTATAAAAAAATTAACAATTGTCAAATTGATAAATAATAAATCCTAAATGTTAACAAGTAACGAATTCAAATGAAAACTAGTAAATCTTGTGGGTAGCTATTGATTTTTAACAATTGATCGAATTAACAATTTTTACTTAAAAATCTTATTGGTAGCTATTGATAAAAATCTTGTGGGTAGCTACCCATATGTTAGTACACCAACACATTTGTGATAATTATTATGTTTATAACATTATTTTTTAGTAAATCTTCACTACTAACAAAACATAAACATGATCGAATAAGTTACATTCCACTATTAAGATATGCTACATGGTTTGAAATTGCA
The DNA here is from genome assembly GCF_040712315.1 of Castanea sativa. Taxonomy (NCBI): domain Eukaryota; kingdom Viridiplantae; phylum Streptophyta; class Magnoliopsida; order Fagales; family Fagaceae; genus Castanea; species Castanea sativa. Next base: position 15,031,926 of record NC_134014.1, read on the forward strand.
AATGTTGTACGTATTTATATTTTCCGCTACAAAATATCTTTGTTACTACGTGAATGAAAATATTTGCTAATCATTGCTACATTCAAACAACACAATAAAACAGGGGGAAAAGCATGGAAATAAAAAAGGTCTTCTCTGCTAACATGCAAAGAAGTAAAAAATAAAATAAAAAATGATGCATAAAGATTTTCCAAGGTTTGTTGAAGCAGTTTCTCGAAAAAAAAAAAGGTTAGTTGAAGCTGTCACAACATGACAATTAATTCATCATTAATTTGAAAGAAACGATCACAAGCTATATAAGCCATAGCTAACGCATGCATGTCGATCAGCCTTTATTACAGGAGACAAATGAGAGTCGGTTTGTTTCTGGTGCTTGTGTTGCTATGTCATCCCTGCTTTCTGATTCATGATGATGAGTACGTATTGTGAATCTATGATTGCATGACTTTGTTATAAAATATAATCACAGTTACATATATATATATATATATATATATATATATATATATATATATATATATATTCTGTTTTCTACAATGGTTCCAAATTAGACGATGAGAGTTCCTTTTCAGAGGAGCTTCAATTAATTTATATGTTGGCGTGTTTTTTTTTTAATATATTATTGGAAATTCACCGTAATAGATAGATAAGTGGAAATGTACGGAAATATAGGATCCAAAATGAAATTATCCGCTTAAAATTAAATAGGGGCAACTTCTATCGATGAAAAGATGAGAAAAAGTCACTTGAAATAAGTTGGATATTTTCAAAGAAAATAGATTAATGCACTGATAAGAAAAAATGAGTTAATCTAAGTTGAAGAAATTTTAAATTTATAAAATAAAAATTTTAAAAAAAAAAAAGTAGAGAGATAACTTGTGTACATAAAATAGAAGTTGTACAAAAAAAAAACTTCGGATATAATAGAATGGAGGAAAAGAACATATGACTAATCTTAAATAATCTATTGAGGATCCATAACCAATCCCAAAAATGGAGATTAAGGCTTATTGTTGTTGTCATCGTCGTCGTGAAAACTCACATAATAGCAAAAGAATTGATTTAGTGTGTATTTATATATTTTAAAAAATAATAATAATAATAATAACAACAATACATATGTCTAACCCTAAGTAATATGTTAAGAATTCATAACCTACTAATGTATAGTTGTGATAAATAATCAACTAATCACACCATTATGTGGTGCATCCTCACACATACAATAACCCTAATCAGTGGATGATATTGCTTCATGCGTAGATGTATCGTTCATTAACAAGCATTTTCTTTCTAAGGGGTATACATGCTTTGCCTATAAGTAATTGGACCCTCATTTGCATTAAGACATAATTTAATTTTATTCTCTTTGTAAACATAAGGCTTTACGTCTGTGATGATGATCACCACGACTCAGACTTATATATGTAACTGAAATATCAATGAAATGTTCAGTTTCAACACGCCAAGGTACGTATGGTATAAAGTCATTCGTATATTGCGTAAATATTTCAACATCCTGGTTTTTCCTATATATATATGAATAAGTCTCATTTGATCATAATAAGCCTATAAAAATAATGAACGTGTGTAATGGTAAGTCAGCTTTTTCGAGATATTCAAATGATATATTACTAATGTATACCATATATAGCATACTCTAGAATTTCATTTCAAGGTGTCTTACCTGTAACCAGTTCTAAAATGCATTTAAAATTCCTCGAAGTTGACTCCAGTATATTATAATGCAATTTTGCTGCAGATTTACCCCAAACCTGTTATACTAATTTTCATCAATATATATAGTGTGTTTAGATACTGCTTATTTGCTGAAAGTTGAAAATTTATTGTTAAAAATACTGTAACAAAATATTTTTTTAATGGACAAAATACTGTTCACACGTTTTGTGCAAGTTAGCTGGTCCGTGTACTATAGTCGTGGGTCTCACTTTTTCAAACGCAGACTTGGGGCTGGAAACGTGCATAATGGCAATTGATGGACTTGTCAGAAAATTTGTCCTGTTTTGGCATAAGAAAAAAGAGGATGATAGACACACATCACAGAAATAATTAAGGAAACTTTAGGTTTAAAGTGAGTTTTAGTTCTTCTCTTTGTCAAAATCAAATTGGACTACTGGAGAGAGTTGGCTAGTATTGGTCATGAACATATTTAATAAAATAGTACGACTCTAAGAGTACTAGCTAGGGCTGGGAGATGGTTCTCATCTCATGTATCCAAAGCTTCAATCGAACCCATTAATGTGAGGTTGTTTCATGTTTGATTCAGTTTTTTCAGTTTTTTATTATAATTGTACGACAGTTAAAAAATTATGGAGCTTATTAGATTTATACATCAACAATTGAGTAGAGATTTGAAAATTTGAATTCTGGATGTCTTAATTAAAAACACCAATTACAAGAGTTTTAGCTTTGTTTATTATCATATTAAATGAATACTTTATTCAAACTTCAAAGTTTCAAACTTGACCAAATAAATGTAGGTACATATTTTTTTTCCCAATATATAAAGTATGATTTGAACCTATAAGATCCATTCACTTTATCATAATGTGTTATTAATTTATAAAATAATAGGTTTTAAGCACTTAAAATTAAGTTTAGTAAAAATGTTGTGATTTTTTTTTAGTAACTAGTTTAAATTTATTAAAAAATTGATTTAGCTACGTTGGCTAAGAAATTTAACTATAAAAAAAAAGAAGTTTAAAATTTTGGTTAAGATGTGTTTAGGATAATTACTTCTAGAAATATATTTTCAGGAGCTTGGTAAATTGTTATGTTGTATTGGGATTAAGTATTCAAATGCATTATTTTAAGGAAAAAAAAGTTAGAAAGAAACGTGTTGAACCAAATTGAACCAACCAAATCACATCCCCACGCTTAGAGTGGGTGAGTTCCCCTAAAAAATTTAATTTAGTCCAATTCAAGGAGAGGTTGCGTGTAGTCTTTTTTGTGATACTCACTAAAATATGTGAATTGATGAGTTCAAGGCTTAGATATACCACCAAACTGTCTAGATTCTAGATCACCTTTGACAAAATATTTAAATTAACCTATAGGTAAAATAAAAATAAAGAAATTTTGATGAAGCTAATTTCTTGTTTACTTTATTCAGGAAATACATAAAATATGTTATGGATTCTTATTCTTTATTGAGTGAGTTTCGAATCTAAAACCTACTCCAACCTCATCTCTCAACCCATCAACAACATCATGAAGATAATGATAACTCAGTGCAACTGTGCAAGTTCCTCATGGAACTTGAAAAAAAATGAAAAGAACTGTAACTCCATCTATCAAACAGGATATATGATATATATGCCTCTAAAGTAAGATAAGAGCGATGAGATTAGAATCCAATCCGAATGCTGCTGTGCATTCTTGCTCTAAGGACATTGAGTTATAGTACCGCATAAATTACCACAATTTTTATTATAATTATTTTACGTGTTAGACTGTGACTGGTTTTTTTTTTTTTTTTTTCCGTGGACTCATCACTTTTTTCAACCATTTATAATCTACTACTTGGACAATTATAGTATAAATTGTGGTCTTATAATTTTTTAATTTAAATTAAGCATCATGACGTCACTCATGTCCTAAGCAATCTATTCATTTTCAATGGTCAAAAAGAAAAGGTCAACACGGCTATTAAGAAGATTGTGATTGACTCTAGAATCCCATGCACCCTCATGTGTACTTTATCATTATTTTCACATAATAATAGTTTTTAAAACAAAGATTTATATTGTTTTGAGAATGGTTGTAAAGTTATAAGACCTGGTTAAGCTATTCATGGTTAAAAAAATTTCGAAAATTAAAAAAATTGTCAATACTTTTTTAATTTTTGAAAATTTTTTTTTTTAATTGAATAATTATTGTGTGCCCTTAGGGCACACATTAGCAAAATCCAACTTGTAAATGGTAATACATTAGAGATACAACCCTATTTAGGGTTATATATATTTTATGAAATGGTGGAAACTCTTTCTATAAATACTAGGGTCTTAGAACATTCAGGCTATTCTATCTCCCTACAAACTTTCTACCCTATGTGATCATCATCCTCAAGGGATCACCATCCTTTTCTGGGACCAATAATATGCCCTATATAGGGTCAGTACTCTGGAACTAGACCTTTCCATCTGAGAAGGCAAAAACACCGTGCATTTGGTGCGGTCCCAGACCAAATGTTTGGCTCCTCATGTGCATGTCATGGAGGATGGAGCTTAACCCTTAACGTGGACCAATATACATGTCCTACAACTTTTATTTTTTGTTCTAGTTTTTTTTTTTTTTTTCAAAAAAAAAAAAAGTTGAGGTTCTCAAACATGAACATTAATTTGCCTCCATGACTGCACACAGGGCCGGCTGAAGCTATAGGCAGTTTAGGCCCCCGCCTAAGGCCCCCACTTGTAACAGGGGCCCCAAAATAATAATATATTATATAGTATTAGTTTTTCATCTGAAAAAAAAAAAAAAAAAAAAAAAAAAAAAAAAAAAAACCGTTTCTCACAAACCCAAAAAGACTGAAGTGACGTGAAGATCACCCCACCATCACCAAATCTCTAGACTCTAGCTTGCAGTTCTCATCTGAAGAAAAAAAAAAAAAAAAATCCCGTTGCTCTGCCTCTGAAGTGACATGAAAGGCAAGCTAATCCTATCACAAAATCTCTAGCTTGCAGGAGAAAAGATTACAAAAGATAGCTTGCATAGGAAAAAATTACAAAAGGCAAAAAATTGAAAGAAGATACAAATAAGAAAAGGCAGAAAAAAAATACTCTTCACTTTCTGAGTTCTGACTCTCCATCTTCCTTCATTCTTAAAAAAAAAAAAAAACCCTTGACTTACTCATCAATTGGTGTTGACAATAAATTTGGTGTGTTCACAGATCTTCATTTCAGGTTCGTTTATTATTTTCTCTTCCTTTGCCTCTTTGTCTTCTTCATGGTTTGCAGTTTGTTGTTGGGTGTCTGGTTTTTTTTTTTTTTTTTTTTTGGAAGAGGAGTTTGCTGCTGCTGCCGCTGCCGCTGCCTGCTGGGTTTTTTTTGAAGAGGAGTTTGCTGCTTGACTGCTTCTATTGTTTTTTTGGTTTGTTCTCTTAAGTTATTTCTCTAGAATGCTATAGAATAGTCATTGGTCAGTGGGTCCACTTAAGAGTCAAAGGCTTTAGTCTTTACTCTTTAGATTTCTCTAGAACTCCTCTTACACGTTTTCTTTTGTTTTCTTTTTCTTTTTTTTTTTTCTTTTTTTTTTTTTTTAGGAAATCAGATTTAGTGGGCTGGTCTTAGCTTTGTGGTTCAAGTTGACTCTTGCTTAAAAAAAAAAAAAAGGGTTTACTGCTACTTAGAATAAATTGCTTATTTACTTTGTATTAATATTAATTTTAATTTTTTGTGCAGGTTTAAAGTGTAAAGTGATCATATTAAGTAAAGCTACAATTGTGCTTTTGATAAACCAGGTTCTATTGTTTTATACATTAAATTTATATTATTCTAATTAAATTGTAATTTTTTTAATTATAAATTGTGCTTCATTTATTCATAAATAGTTTTTAATTACAAATGTCTACTAGAAAATATCTATCTGGATATGAAAAACTAAAAAAAAAAAGGCAAAGAGAAGAACTAATTGAATCTCAAAAAGGAGCTATGGACAAATTTATTACTAGTAAAAAACAAAATCTTGCAGAAAATTTGAGTGAAGGTTTTATAAATGAACAAGAAATTCATCAAAAAGAGTTAGAAGATAATGAAAATATACAACAAAATGATAATAACGAAGGTGGCCATGATAATGTTCAAACATGTAATGTCACCATTCTTGATAATGAAGCTCAAAATAATTTAGAGGAGAGAGAAAATATTAATGATCAACCTAACTATATTCCTACAAATATTTTTGATCCAAGTCAATGGAAAACTATTGATATAAAATTAAGAGATTTGTTAGTAGAAAATGGTCCAATAAGAGTTGATGATCTAAACTTTCCTATAGATAAGAACTCTAGACATTTTTCTACTACGCATTATATTCGAAAATTGCCAAATGGGGAGAAACATGATAGAAAATGGTTAGTGTATTCAAAAGACCTAGATAAAGTATTTTGTTTTTGTTGCAAGTTGTTTAATTCAAAATCTAATACAAATCAACTAGCTAATGGAGGAACTAAGGATTGGAAAAATATTAGTTCTATTCTTAAAAATCACGAAACAACCAATGAGCATATTACTAATATGAATACTTGGATTGATTTAGAACTAAGATTATTGAAGAATAAAACAATTGATAGAAATGTCCAAGAACAAATTAAGAAAGAGAAAGATCATTGGAAAAAAGTGTTATTAAGAATAATAGCGGTGGTAAAAAATCTTGGTAAAAATAATTTGGCATTCCGAGGAAAAAACGAAAAGATCTATCAAGAAAATAACGGAAATTTTTTAAGTATAATTGAAATGATTGCAGAATTTGATCCAGTAATGCGTATTCAACATGGTGCAATCCATAATCATTATCTTGGACATAATATACAAAATGAAGTGATACAATTATTAGCAAATGAAATTAAAAGTAAAATTATAAAAAAGATTAAAGAAGCAAAATACTTTTCAATTATACTTGATTGTACCCCTGATGTAAGTCATCAAGAACAAATGACTCTCATACTAAGATGTGTGGATATTTCAATAAGTCCGATAAAAATAGATGAACATTTTGTGGAATTTTTAAAGGTAGATAATACTTCTGGAAAAGGTCTTTTCAATGAAATTATAAATGCAATAAAAAATCTTGAACTTGATATTAATGATGTCCGTGGACAAGGATATGATAATGGGTCTAATATGAAAGGGAAAAAACAAGGGGTACAAAAAAGAATTCTTGATATAAATTCTAAAGCATTTTACACACCATGTGGTTGTCATAATCTCAACCTTGTCCTATGTGATATGGCTAATTCTTGTCCTAAAGCTATATCTTTTTTTGGCGTAGTACAACGTATATACACACTATTTTCTTCTTCCACAAAGCGATGGAAAATTTTACAAGATAATGTGACAGGTTTAACTCTTAAGCCATTGTCACAAACACGTTGGGAAAGTCGAATTGAAAGTGTGAAAGCAATAAAATTTCAAATTCTAGAAATAAGAGATGCTTTGTTACAACTGGCAGAAACAAGTGAAGATCCCAAAACAAAAAGTGAAGCTGATTGTTTAGCAACATATGAGATTGAAAGTTTTGAGTTTTTGCTAGCTATGACTATTTGGTATGACATATTATTTGCTGTTAACTCTGTTAGTAAAAATTTACAATCGAAAGACATGCATATTGATGTTGCTATAGATCAATTAAAAGGTCTCATGTCTTTTTTAAAAAAATATAGAGAAGATGGATTTACATCTGCTATGAATTCATCTAAAGAAATTGCAACCAAAATGGAAATAGAGCCCATATTTCGTGAAAAACGTATAATTCGTAGGAAGAAACAGTTTGATGAGAATGTCAATGATAAGACAACACAATCCGCTGAAGAATATTTTAGAATTAATTATTTTTTATATATAGTAGATCAAGCTATTTCTTCAATTGAAAGTAGGTTTGAACAATTTCAAATATATGAAAATATTTTTGGTTTTTTATTTAATTTTGAAAAACTAAAATCACTAGATGATGATAGTTTGAAAAAAAATTGTCTTAATCTTGAATGTTCTCTCACACATGAAACTTATTCCGATATTGATGGCTTAGATTTATATTCAGAACTAAAAATTTTAAGAGAAGTTTTGCAAACAAATGAAAACTCTCCAATTAATGTACTAAATTATATAAAGAGGTTAGAATCTTTTCCGAATGCATGTATTGCTTAAGAATATTACTAACTATACATTCGTTGCATACCGAGAAAAGTTTTTCAAAATTAAAATTAATAAAATCCTATTTAAGATCAACTATGTCACAAGAAAGATTAAGTGGATTAGCTATATTATCAATTGAAAAGGAAATGTTAGCGGAACTTGAATGTAAAAATTTAATTAGTAATTTTGCCTCTCAAAAAGCAAGAAAAATAAATTTTAATTGAAAAAAAAAAATATATATATATAATTACATATAATAAAAGGCCCCGTATAAAGCTCTCGCCTAGGGCCCCCAAATCCGTTGAGCCGGCACTGACTGCACATGGTCTAGAATATATATATGGTGAACAAAAAATAAAAGCTAAGGATAAACATGCTAGGAAGTTGCACAGCAACCTTTTGTAATAGTTATAATATTTCACCCCACCCTAAAATCATTTTCATTACACATCATATATTTGTTTCCAGGGAAAATGTGAATCTCAAATAGCAATTTCTGAGTTGAACCCCTTGCTACCTCTGAATAGAGCTTTCAACTCCTTAGAAACATGTGAAAGGCCTGATGATCTTAACAATAAGGTAGTGAAATGGAGCCATCAGAGAAAGCGAGAGCATCGTTTTCATGAATAAAATATGTATCTATTTTTTCAAAACATGTGGACAAATAATTTCCTCCAAATTAGGTGGAAGCAAATTGGAGTCCGTTTGATATGCGTGTTTAAATACATATGGATGAAAAAGTGTATAAAAATACGTGTAATATTGTTTAAAAACTAAAAACAAGTATTTAAGATGATGTACCAAACGGGCCCTTGATCTTCTCACCTAAGCGTTCATGTATTTAAGTCTTCTGTTTTTTTTTTTTTTTGGAGAAAAGACTTCTGGTATTTGGTGTAAGCTTTTTCTTTTCCCAATTTATTCCATTTATTTGGTCTATGTACGTACATTTTTTTTTTCAAAGTTGTATTTCTTAAAAATACAATTATATTTTTGTCTAGCTTATTTTCTAAATCAAATAAACTAATGAAAATAAGTTTTCAAAAACCTAATAGTAAAATGATATTTTGCAATTCTCTTAGAGTGGAAAACTTGGATTTGTTAAGAGTCTTATAAATCAACTAGTTGACACCTGTAACAACGAAAAATCGAGATTATCAACTTAATCAAGGTTGTTGTTGTTTGCTATCACAATAAACTTGTTTAGAAATGCGATGTCAAATCTATTTATGATATCCAGTACACAAGGATGAGAGAGTTATGGCAAAGACATGGAAGGGAAAAACCAAAACTCCTTCTAATAATCCATAGTTCAAGAGCTGGTTCAACAGAAAAATACAAGTGTTTGTCCTTGGGTCTGGTCCGAGGATGAAATTATAGTTATGAAAAAAAGATCCCTCCTATTTTACTGTCCTCTTGCCTTTATATCCAACTGCAATTCATCTAAGTCTTACACTTGGAGGGTTGAGATCGCAGTCCCTAAGTTTCTGTCTCATCCGAAGCATGCTAACTTGATTTGCCCTATTGCCTTAGTTGTGCCACCACTGTTCACGGTTATTTCCTCATTAATGCAGCCAGAGTGGTGGTTTTTATGCATTCAATGCGGAGGGGACAGCTTCTACACTTCTCTTTCTTCCTATTCCTCGTGTTTCATGCCCAGTCTGCTGCCTCTTCCTCGTGGAGTCCCAACTCCGTATACCCCGCACAACCGGTCCTCCTTCCCGAGGTCCAAGGTGTATCCTTGAAATTAACCGACTAACTAAATTGGATTAGGGGTCCTTGTCTCCATGACACATATTCTTTATATTTCCAATAGAAACATTTAGAATTCAATTCTCATTTCCTAACTACTAAATAATAAGAATAAAATTTAAAAATGAAAAGAGAGAGAATTAGATTCAAATTTCCTACTTGTTGTAAGAAAAAGAAAAAAAAATGGGGAAAAAAACTATAACCAAATAAGCACTAATGATTTGTGTGGGGTTAGAGTAATTTAACACGTTGCCTAGTTGCAGTAATTTTATAGTATATTTTTTGTTGAAACAAAAAGGACCCATCGACATGTTATAGAGAAAGAGAAGACAGAAGTAGACACACATTATAGACAATATGGGATTGTTTAAAGTTTAAACTAGCAAAGCAAGCACATGATTTTGCTTTTACAGATTTTCCTCATAGGGAACCTTTCTTTCTTTCCTTTCCCATTGACCATTCCATGATTTCCTTGACATGGTGGGAAAATGTGGTAATTTTCTCCGGATATGGGACCTCTTGATTTGGCCTTGAAAAGATATTAGCAACTATGGAAAAGATTTGAAGTTGAAGGTGTCTATTGTCAACTTGCGAGAGAGTACTTCATGATTCTTATCTTAGGTGCTTGATAGTTGATCCAGCTGGTTTGCACCCAAAATGGACTAGCGTAGTACATATTGTTATTTGTTGTAGCAAATGACCAATCAATTAAGAGATTATATATTTCAATTAGTTCAACTAACAAAAAAAAATTTGTTGTTTAATAAAAAATTTGGGTCTCAAATCTTGCCTAGAATGAAAATAAATTTATGAACATCTTGATCTTGATTTGATTTGATGATAAAAAGTACTTTTCTTTAAATGAAAGTCATATTCAAATCTTATCCTATTTATAAAAAAAATGAAATAGGACAAACTTGAAAATTATGATTTGATAATTCGAAAGTTCTATCGCAAAAGTTAAAGAATGGGCTCTCTTTTATCAGCCAACCATTTTATATTACACGTCACCTAAGTTCAAAGATAATTGAGTCATCAAAGGCTCTACCATTTTCCACAAGCAAAAAGTATTAATTAAAGAGAAGAAAAATATATTTATTCTCTTGATTTAGTGTCATATTCTACACTTCCAACGGTTGTAATTTCACCTCATTGAAGAATAATTAAAATCATATAGACAAAGAGTATAATGATTTGTCAATTTAGTAGGAAATTCTGCGTTCCTTTTTTACATTTCTTTACAGATTAAGTTCACTGACTTATTGTAGGTGTCAGATCGTCAGTTAATTCAACTAATAAAGTCTCTTATTTATTGAATAAGATATCTTAAGTTTGAACACAATTTACATTAAAGATCAATTAGTATTTTGGTCTAATAATATCTATAAAAAGTAAAAATAAAAAAGTTTACTTGTTCTCAATTTTGGGTGGCTGTTTAGATAAATTCATAGGCGAAAACACCTTAGTGTCAGTGACCCCAAAATGTAGGGACCAAAATGATATATATTTTTTCCTAAATGCATATTTGAGCAACTTGAGAGGAGTCTAAGAGGAGTGGAGGACAATCAAATGAGACAATAAGAATATGTCTTTTAGAAATTAATAGCCATCATATTATTTTATTTTGGAAAATAAATGGCATATGCCTCTTATAACCTCATTTCAGCTTTCTATTTGTTGAGAACTTCAAACATGCCTAAGAAATAAACCCCAACTGAAAATTTAGAAATATCCTTAAATGAAATTCACCAAAGAGTTTGGTGCTATAAAACATTTGAAATTGACTAAGGCCTTTGTAAGAAAAGTGAATTTACAACTAATTCTTTGTTATTTAGAGAGTGAGAAGAAAAATATCTATAACTAATTGAAAAAAATTTACAATGTCTATCAATTAACTACACCAATGAAATTATAACATGTATAATCCATTATTGTTGAACCGGTGTAAGTAACACGTGAGTGTCTTGTGCTGGATTTAAAATTAAATGGAGCGACATCATTTTATGTTTAAGCCTTTCAACTGAAAAGCACAACTTCATCTGGTTTGTTTCCTTATAAGAATTACAAAACAGTGTCGTTTTGTGTTTGTAATCTTCTTTCTTTTCTTCAACATTATGTCGTTTCGAATCCTAAAAATATGATATCATGAATGTAATGATGTTCGTCTTTAGTTTAATTACTAATTTAATAAGGTTTTCAAAAATATAATATTATCATATTTAAATTTTTTAAAGAATTTTATAAGACTTATTTGTAGGCCATAATACTAGTGTAAAAGAGAAAGATGAAATAGAGTTTGGCCTTTTTTGTTAGCAAGAGGTAGGGGTATTTATCGGGCTGAAAAAAAATTGACCAACCCACCCGTAATTGACCGTGGTGATTAGAATGGGAAAGAAAAAATTACACCACACACATATATACACACACACACACACACACACACATTGAAAAACATAATGTATTTACACAAGCGACATCACTTTGAAAGGTGAAACGACATCATATTACGGTCGACTCAACTGATTTGACCAAGGCATTGATTAGGCCAAGTTAATACGATCAACCTACCAATCCAAGTCATCTTACGTTGTGGTGTAGTTGGGGAAATTGGGGCACCATCCTCACCGGTGTGGTGCAAAAAAGACAAATTAAATTAACTAATTACACCGTACCATAAATGCCTGAGCGTCCCTAGTAAGAGGATAATAAACAAGAGGTTGTCATTTTACTTGAAAAAAAAAAAAAAAAAGTAGTTGTCTATTTGTTTTCTCAGAAATCCAAATTTCCAGATTAATAAGATCTTGTTGGAATTTTAATTCATACATATGAAAAATTTGTAATATATCAACCCAGGAAGTGCTCAAGAATCATTTTTCAAATGTTCAAGATTCTTTATTTAAAAAAGAAAACAAACATGAACCGAATGTGATGACAATAGAAAAGAAGAGGAGCACAAAATCTGAATATGATCTCGGGAACTAATGAGAGGCTGCGAACAAGTTTAAAAAAAAAATGGTGGCGATTGGCGACGTACTAATAGATTTTTTTTAATCTTATAAAGTCATGGAACAAGGAAACACAGCCGGAATCAATTCTGTTGAATTTTCCCTTTAAATATAGTAATTTTTTCACCATTCTTTTAACAATTATTATTAACATTATCTATTGTGATTTTGATGTATAATTGTAACAAAAGTAGAGTATCAACAATGATATCATATAAAAATAATGTTGCTCCCATTGCAACTTATTATCCTAATGGTATTGGTTTATAAAATATTTTTAGAAACTCTTTTTGGGAAAAGAAAAAAAAAACTAACTTTTTTTTTTACTGTTCTTAATATTTTTTATGAAAATTATATCAAATTTTTTTAAAAATAGTTCATTAACAAATATTCTAAGGTTACTATTTATAATGTGCTCTTATTTTTTTTGAGACAAATAATGTGCTCTTATAGGATTGTTTTCTCTCGTTTTTTTTTTCTTTCTTTCTTTTTTTTTTTTTTTTTTGAGTGGAGAATCCAGTGTTTATAAGTTATAAACTCATGTATAAGACTTATACAATTAAATCCCACCTCTCACCTCCCCAACATATACCTATTAAAAGAAATGTGTAATATCTATAAATAAAATGTGACAAAATAATAGTATACATAAAATACCAAATACGTAGAGAATAATGATATAAGGATGATTATGCCATTTTGACACAAAGCTGACAGGCTGGTTGATTGGCGCCATGTTGACCGTTATGGGTAACGTCTCTGCTTTTACAAGCATCTATTTTTGCCTCTGTTGGTCCATTTCTTTTTCTTCTTCAAAACCCATGTGTAGTGTGAACACAACAATTCATTATTAATTTATTATGCAATCTCTTTCTCTCTCTCTAATAAAATAAGAAAATAATTTCTAGGAGTTTCAATCAACTTTGTGGTCTTCCAAAAAGTAAAGGTGGGACAAGTGGAAACATCCTTCCTTGGATTACTTTACTACAGCATTAATCTCGCAACCACACCATGGACCCTACATTTTAAGTAGAAATGCATATGACAAAGTGAAATTGCAAAACATTGTGACAAGTCATGATAGTTTGGTTCATATGAGAATAACACAAATTCGTTTTCCTACTTTTTTGTATTTCAATTTATATTCCGGCCACCACTTGTAGTGTACTGTTTTTACTTTCTTTATAAATTATTTATAAAAAAAAACTAACATATTATACTATGATTAGTAGAGTATAAAGTAGGATAAAAGATTTGTATTTCATTTAGACTATTTTTAACCATTTCTTCTTTCACCATGTGTTCTCGAAAAAGAAGAATTAGCTACATTCATAGAAACTATGATCAAAGGCTAAAATTCTCACCTATAACTCCTTCGCACACTTCACTTCAAAGATGTTACAAACTTAGGTATCATAGGCTCCCCCACTGGCTAGCCCGCGATAGCATCATCAATCCATTCTCACCTCTTTTTGCAGGAAATTGTTGGTTGCATGTGATCAACTAAGCATCATCTTCCATAATTGAGGAAAATATATTTTAAAAAAAATATTGATTATAGCATTTACCTTAAGTTATGTAAACACTTGTAATAATGTAGAATTTCACACTCAACATCCTAATTTGAATTCATTTACAATGTCTAGTTTGTCCAACTCACCAATTAAGGGTCTTATAATTGAATTGACACATTCTCATGTACAAAGTGGTGAGGTCTAGCTAGGAGGAAAAGAATTCAAGTTGCGAGCTTAGTAACATGTTGTAATTATTTCTTTAGAACAAAAAAAAAAAGTTGTCCACCTCAACATCTAAATTGCTATGTAAATTAATAGATTAATTGACAGCTATTAGCACTAATCTTTAGGGCATTTACAATATCCATAGTATGCTATAAAAAATTGCAAACAACATTTTAATATAATACTAGCATAGCATGTGCTTAAAGATTTTTATTGAAAATAATTAATTTTCTAAATGTAAAAGAGTTTTAAAAGTTTTGGTAGTTATAACTAGGGATGAAAATTTTATCCCACCTCACATTGACTTGTCTTTCCCTACTTTGCTCCGCATGAGGTCCCCCCCCCCCCCCCCCACAAGCATAGGTGGTGAGGCAGGATGGGGCATGATTTTAGCCCTTGCGATGGGATGGGGAGGGGATGTGTTTAGACACTTTAGCCCCACCACGCGCCGCGTTAATAAGAGCTATAACTGTAAATTTTACGTACCCTAATTCCATACTATTTAAACAAATAAATCAATACTAGTTTATTTAAATGCATGGGTATTAATATTTTTGTTTTTGTTACAATATTGTCTTTTTAAACACTTGGATAATATTATTCAGTTCTTGCTTGAAAGTAGTTCTTGATTGAGATAATTAGCTGTAATTTCAAGTATATTTATATTAATGAAACAAGTTTTATATTAACACGAAATAGAATTTATAAGGGTGGAATGAGGCTCCAAGGGACAAGAATGGGGCAAGAAATTTTTCCCCCTCATATGGGCAGGGTGTGGATAGAGCAAGATGAAACCATGTGGGGTGAGGATATGACCCTATCCTTCGGCCCTGCTCCTCCTCAATGCCATCCCTAGTTATAATCATATACAACGTGAATTACGAATTTATATATATATTTATTAATAGATTTTTTTTTCAATTTAACTATTTTAATAAACTTTTATCCATATTATTTTTGAAAGAGAAAATCAATTTGAACTAAATATAAATAGTAAGGATAATATTGAAAATAATGAACAGTAGATTTATATATACAAATTATACGTTGTTAAATTAGGGGTGGAGCTAGGGGTTAAGAGGGTCAGTTGCCCCCTTGACCCATTATAAAAAATCAAAGGCCACACTGCTCTGAGTAAATTTACATTACTCTTTATACAAAATACACCCTAAGTTGGGGGCTCTTTAGGGTGGACAGCTTTCGCTTAGAGTCACAAGTAATAAGTGCAATAGCATTGCTTGGCTGTTAGAGCATTCGTATAAAGACTTCTAAATTTTTTAGCATTTACAATCTCAAAACACTACTTTTACAATTTTAACACTTCATTTTACAATATACCAAACATCAAACATTCTTTTTTTTTTTACAACTTCATTTAAATATTCTTTCTTTAATATTGTTATTCATTTTTTTATTATTTCTCACTCTCCCTCTGTCTCTCTCTCCCACTGTCTCTCCATCTTTCTCAACCCTGTCTAGAAGTTTCTCCCTCTCTCTGATATTCTGCTCTCAAAACTTCCATGGCCTGAACTTTTCAAGTTCATCACTTCTAACCACGACACTAAACAACTTCATTATCTGCTTTATCTCCGAATTCAAACTCGATCAGAGCGTAGACTTCGATCCAAATGAGGCAAAGACTCCCTGTTCCACCACGGAACCCAGCCAACGCCAATGCAAACCACCACACACGATCTCAACTGTGGATTTGCAAGGATATTTTGAGGGGTTTTCAGTGGTTTGCTGCTGGGTTTTGGGACTATTTTTGGTGGTGTGTACAGAGGAAGTTTTAGGATTGATTTTTTGGGTTTTGGAAGCTACTTTTCTGTGTTTTTTTTTGTTGTTGTATTTTATGGGTATTTTCAGTGAGGTTTTTGGTATTTTTCTGTGCCGAATACTGATTTTCTAGTTTTTTGGTTGGGTTTCTATGTGATTGCAGTGGGGTTTTTTTTCCTGGGTTTCAAGTATGATTTACAAAGGGCAATTTGATGGTGTCTATGAGGTTTTTGTCGTAGATTTTTTGGGTAACTTGTTGGAATGTTTGGGTGTTTTTTGTGAGCTTTTTAGGAAGAAGATGGTGAGAGTTGGCTGAGATTGTGAGATGGAGAGGATGAAGCTTGGGTGAGATGGTGTGACAGAGGAGAAGTGAGAGAGGAGAGAGAAGAGACTTGAGAAGGAGGCACGAAAGAGAGAAAGAAAGAAATTAATAAAAAATGATAACATCTTGCTACAATGCATTCTCAAAAATGAGAGCGCACTATAGCAAGATCTCAAATTTTTTAGCATATGCAAGTTTTGATGGAGTGGGTTTTTTGGATTTTAGATGCTAAAATTTAAGTTTTAACATTTTTGCAATCCTTGATAAGAATGCTCTTAGCTATCCAAATGAGCAAAACATAAACTTAAGAGTGAAAAATAAGGAAAGGAGAGCAAAACGGTAAAACCATTTTTGCCTTTTGGGTGTCCCCACTTTAGATCTCATATTATAAATTTATAAATTTTTTCCTTTTCAATACTCATTTTAAATTATAATTATAACTAATAGTTAATACACTTGTAAGTGCACAATTGCGCCTGGACCCCAAAACACACGTGGGCTCCGGCCCAATTAGCCTTAAACAATGAAATTTGTAGAGTGTGGATTCGCAATCTAGTTTAGTGATATTCGAAACTTGGTGAACAGGCTGGACTATTACAGTGTTTGCAAATAGAAGACAAACGGGGAAAAGTAAACTTCCTCGGACTTGAGTCGAGGACAAATTGTATATATATATTCTTTGTCTTTTCCTTTTTCTCAAAGGCCACAGTTCTTCATATATATCTCCCTTTTTTTTCTTTGCCCTCTTTCCTCCTTAAATACTTCTTCTCCTTCCTTCTTTATCCACGTGTCGCACAAATCACCATTTTAGACACTTGTCCCATCCACCACCCTCTGGAAGTCTTTAAATTATAGCAAGAAGGCTGACTTCTACTATTCAGGGGTCACTCCCCCCATTAATGCGGCCAGGGAGGTAGGTGTAGAGCCTTTAATGTGGAGGTAGCAGCCTTTTTCTAATATATTTCCCTCACACCGCTGCGTCTGGAGGGTGCTTAAATCCCCCTCTTAACCAACGGTTTTTCCAGAACTCTACCTTGATCTTTTTGGCGAATCCCAGGGTCATCATGGGCCGAGCTACAGTTCTAAGAGGCTTTTAGTCTAAAACAAACTAGCGCCCATCAACAAAGCCCAAGGCCCAAATACTTAGATCCTTTTAGTCCCCACAACACTATTATGTCTTTTATACTGGTCTCAAATAATATATATATATATATATATATATATATATATATATATATATATATATATATATTTACACACACACACACGTTTGTGCATCAGTGCATGCACTTGCATACATGTATATAATTGTATATACATGTTGCCCCGGGAGTCAAATCCTGGCTCTACCATTGTGTTAAATACAATTATATACCTAAACCATGGGACCATTTCCTATATGTACACCTAGACTATAAATATACAATTAATATATGATTTGAGATTAATTTTTAATTTTTATCCTACATAAAAAGTTATGTTAAGATTGAAAAAGGAGTGCACTAATCTATCAAAATTAGTAGATTTGTCAATATGTCTGAATTAGTCCAATATTAAAAAAAAAAATTTGATAAAATGATTCTAATTAGTTGGAATTGGATATTGCAATTATTTTATGGATACAATAAGATTTTGACTTATAGAATTCATTCCATGATAATTGATATTTATCAACTAAACATCAATGGATTTCTTTTTTAGATATACATAAGATTTAATCCTAGGTCCTTTCTTTAATAACAAGGGATTTTGCTAGTTATGTTAACTAAATCTTATTTAGCAAAAAAAAAGGTTAATAAGAAGCTAAATATATTGCAAATTAATGTTGATTGAAAGGTTTTACTATAATTTAAGAAGTACAATTAAACAAAAAGTAACCCTTAATACATTTTAGTGAGTGATTGATTTAGGTTGTGCATTGTAAATATCTTTTTTTTTTTTAATAAGCGCATTGTAAATATCTACATCATCATGAATCAAATCATGAATAGTTGCAATTGACTTTCTTCTATGTGTATATATAAAGCAAATATGATGGCATTTGAACTTTTAGAAATGCTCAAACCGTGTTGGATTTGTAGAGAGGTCTATCTTGTGCAGGGCAGTAGTAGAGTAGGAGAATTTGTCACCTGTCCCAACAAATAAAATGCTTTTTAGCTACTTAACCCAATAAATAAAATGGTCCCAAACCCAAATATAGTGTACAAAAAGTCAGTTTCGTGAATATTTTGTGTATTCCCTTGCATTTTACATTGAACCAGTCACCGACTTTTCCAACATTTCTTGGCACATCTGAATTTGACCTTGGGCTTGGAGACTACTTTTTTTGGTTTTTTAATGTATTCCCATAATTTTGTGCGAGGACTATAAGGAATCATGTATGCAGAGAGGCTTTATCTATAGTTTTTGAGTCCCACAAATTAATGCCAAATAAACAAATGTGAAACTATTAATTAATAAAGACCAAATCAATCAAAAGCAGATTCATATAGCCTTTTTATTTGCCCATTTCTTTCACGGGTAATGATGAATTTTCCTTTTTCAAGAGTCATGTTTCACAATGGCATTAGAGAATAAAAAATTGGAAGTGTCTTTTTCTTGGCAGAGGGTTTGTGTGACTAAAATCCAGTGTCAGCATTTAGCTATATATGAGCCCATATTGCTTAGGCCCACACTAACTACTTACCCATAGTGGGTAGAGAATTTATTGAGTAAAAATAAATTTATGACACTTTTACAATATTTTCACAATAAATTTTAGATGATGAATTATTATCGGTTATAATTTGAGCCCACTAATGACTTAATTTTTTATCTACAAATAATAATTTACAACCTAGTATTTATTGTAAAAATGTTATAGACTTAGAATTTTTTTTATATTAAAAGAAGGCATGATACATCGAATATAAAGAATAATTTATGCCATTATAGTGTGAAAAATGTAGTTTGCCATTATAGTACGTAAAATTTCTGTCATAGCCAGATTCTTGAACCTGGATTTTATAAATATATACACTATTATCCTATCTATGCCATTGGGCTTATAAAATTGGAGGGACAAGAATAGGCTTCCCCACTAGGGTTTTAAAATAGATTTTTTTTTAGTAATATATAAAATTACTTTTAAAGTAGTATTAGCTCTATCATGAGTGATAAACAAATTGATTGTGCATTTGACATGGACATTGGACACGTGCAACTAAAGATGATAAAAGGGATATCAACTTGGTTTTGGCCATCACCCGATGCTTAAGCTATAGTAAATATTTTATTGTAGGAGAGAAGATTTTACTCTCTAATAATTTGAATGCATAACTTCATTCTCCTCTTTCCATCCCTTTTATAAAGAATTTTTATGGCACTTTGGAGGATCATTTTTTTGAATCTTTACTGGTATAGTTAATATGAGATTATAGTCATAACTTAAAACTATAATTAATATGTGATTAATAAACAGATTGCTCAATTTTTGGGTAGGCTAAGTAAGGTCATTCTCAATTTTTATGGATTTTCCCAAGATAAGTTATTTTAGGTGCCTAACAGTGGAACTAAGTATCATGGTAATAGTAAGTTCCAGCTAGCTCAACTGGTAAAGTCTCTGATGGTTGAATAAGATATTTGAAGTTCAATTCCCGTCTACACCAAAACTAATTGATGTCTTGGTTTGATGATAAAGAGCTATCATCAGAAGAGAACACCATAGGTTGAAGCTCTCTCTAAAAAAAAAAAGTATCATGGTTATAAATATGATCGAGTTGAGAAGATGGCATGAAGTTTTTTTTTTTAATTATTTATTTATAATTTAATATTTATAACAGGGAAGAAAACAAATATAAATATTTTCGTTGAAAATACTTAGAGGTGTTAATAAGTTAAATTATAACTTATAAGGCTTTTCACGGTAGATGACATAATAAGTTCTTATTTTTCTGAACTTAGATGCTATCAAGATTGCCATCCGCTCTTTAAGTTATCCACTTTTATACCCTAAATAAACGTTTGATTCATTTAAAGTCACTGAAAATATATTGGTAATTCAATTTAGGTGCTACAAATTTACAATACAAATGGTATGGATTATTTACATACCATTTGGTTCTTGAGGGAGCCTTGGGCTTTAAAATATAGATCCCAATGAATGCCACTTACCAAGTCTAAAGGCCCACTAGAGCTCAGCCCAAAGATCCAAAAACCAGGCCTATGAACCTTCAAGGTAATAAAGGAGGCTGGGGTATGAGATTGGGGTAGGTGTTATGTAGCCCAACCATCAAACCACTCTCAAACAAAAGTCTTATTAAAATTAAAATTTAAAAAAAAAAAACTAAAAAAGAAAAGTAAATTCCTCTGCATTTTGTTTCCCTGTTTTTTCGATTATTTAAAGAAAAAAAAAAGAATAAATTGCAATATGAATTATGAAAACTTTACACATATAACTCAAGTTTTTAAATGAGTCTCATAATTATTGCTTCTTGGGGTGCTTGATATAGGCTTATTCAGAGACAGATATACTTTAGTACATGAAGATAAGGATTTAGCATAAAAAAATGGTTTCATTACTTTTAATATGGAGTTATATTCAAAGGGGCAATAATTGTGCCAAGTGGGACATTTCCAAATGCCAACCAATTCCAGCAAAGAAGCACCTTAAATGAAGTTGAAGTTCACATTAGGTCACTCCAATGGCTGAAAAAGGTTTTGGCTTCCAGCTATCTTCCTTTTATACCTTTCTCAGGGTGTCCCGTGTTCATCCATCACTGTCAAGTTCCTCACTGCCTTCTAATGAGCAATTTTAAATTGTAATTGAATAACCCAATATTTATTTATTTGCTACAAATACAATACATGGTCTCCATTTCTTTTTTTTAAAGTTTACAATGTATTGTCTAATTTTGTGATGAACCCTAATTAGATCATCCAGAAAAAGAAAAAAGAAAAGTCATATGATACATTTAAGGGCAAACAGTATTCTTTAAATAAAAAGTGCCCACCCAAGGAAAGGAACCGGTGGGGGTAATAAAGAAAGCAAAGGACTAATTAGTACAATAAAACGTTTTACTAGTTGAAACTTGAAATAGGTTTTGGTCCATAGAGATCTGGAGTCAAAAACTTATTGTGAGATAAATTGTAAATTAAAAATTTTAAAAAAAAAAAATCTAAAACCCAACGTATCGGAGTCTTTTGGCTAAAAATTATAAAAAACGGAATCTATTATTGTTATAGGTACTGTTCTAAGTTATTTAGCAAAATGAGGAGAGAGATTGAATTTCGGCAATGGTATTGCCGAAATTGCAAGAAAAAGTAAAATGTGTCAGGGGAGAGAGGAAAATTGAATTTCGGTAATGAGATTACCGAAATTCTTGTCCTGTCCTTACTCGCGAGCCTGCCTGTGAAGTGCCCAAAATGCTGAAATGAAAAACCAATTGTGGCAATGGTATTGCCGAAAATGGGAGGGGAAAAAAAAAAATTGTGGCAACCAAGTTGCCGAAAATGGAGGGGGAAAAACAATTCTACATCCACAACATTTTTCACAACAAATTACAGGTGGTTAGTTGTTATTGGTTCAAATTTAAACCTAACACTAAGATAACTTTTTGCTCCAATAATAACAATAAGTAACAACTTATCATTTATGATTTCTTGTAAAAATATTGTGAAAATGTTGTGAACGTATCATTTTAAAAAAAAATTGTGGAGCCGAAATAGAAGGAAAAGAAAAGAAAAAAAAAAAAAAAGTGGCAATGTGCCAATGCCATTGCCGAAATAGAGGGAATTTTTTTTCCCCCTCTATTTCGGCAATGGCATTGCCACATTGCCACTTTTTTTTTTTTTTTTCTTTTCCTTCTATTTCAGCTCCACGATTTTTTTTGAAATGATACATCCACAATATTTTCATAATATTTTTACAACAAATCATAAATAACAAGTTGTTACTTATTGTTATTATTGGGGCAAAAAAGTTATCTTAGTGTTAGGTTCAAATTTGAACCAATAACAACTAACCACTTGTAATTTATTGTGAAAAATATTGTGGACGTAACATTTTTTTTTTTTTCCCTCAATTTTTGGCAACTTGGTTGCCACAATTTTTTTTTTCCTCCCATTTTCGGCAATGCCATTGCCATAATTGGTTTTCCATTTCAGTATTTTGGGCACTTCACGGGCAGGCAGGGCAGGACAAAAATTTCGGTAATGTCATTACTGAAATTCAATTTTCTCTCTCCCCTGACACATTCTACTTTTTCTTGCAATTTCGGCAATACAGTTGCCGAAATTCAGTCTCTCTTCTCATTTTACCAAATAACTTTGAACAGTACCTATAACAATAATAAACTTCGTTTTTTGCAATTTTTAGCCAAAAGACTCCAACGATCATATAGGAAGATATTTTTAAAGAGCAGGTTACAGCTTCTTTTTTCATAAATATCGACACGCTTACAATAACATTATTTTAAATATTTTTTTTTATCACTAACACTATTTTTATTGTATCAATCCCAATAAATCCATATCAATAGATATAAAAATGGTTGTGTCAATTATTCAACACAACACTTTTGAAATACAGTGACGTATTACTCTCTCGTAGCATATAAACGATCACTTCAACCAAATTAAATTGATGGTATTGTACACTCCATCAGAATAAATAATTTTCCTCTTTTTTTTTTGGTGAGAATAGTATTAAATTCTCCTAGCGAAAAAAAAAAAAAAAATTAATTCTTACATTAAATTATTAGTACAAGTTTAAAACGTCCTTTTGGAGGCTTGTTATGACAAAGAAATTGGCAGAAGCCCAAAGACCGGGGTGGCAATACAAAGCAGGACATTAACTGCCTTAAAAAAAACAGAACCGCTCACTTTGCAAATATCCAATCTTTAAAGTCCAGACACTAGTCAAAAAAGAAATAGGTAAACGTAGGACAAGAACACCCATCACTTTCAATTTCCCAACTTCCTAAATTTCCATGCAAGTGTAATTTCTATCTCTCTCCTGTCTTTGCATCTTTAGTCGGCTTTATTTTATCACTTTCAATTACGTACTTTACAGTATATACTGAGAATTTTGAGTAACATTTATAAAGGATTTTAGTGAATAGTGAATACAACTTTCAAGCATATCTGCTTATACTCCAAAGAAGGTGAGTCTTTTGTTGACTGTAGATTCCTGGGTCTATGTTGAATTTTCCTCAAAGCCCTTTAATTTGTGTTACCCATCACTTCTTTTTCAGTTCTTGGAACTATGTTTCATTTGTGTTTTGATTAGTTTGTGGTGTTTTTGGTTTTTGGGGCCATTTCTCTTTTGATTGTGGAGGGGAAAAGTTTAGAATTTTATGTTATGTGGTTCTTGTATGTAGCAAATGGATTTTGTGTGATGGCTCATAAAATCTTGCATTTGTATGTGTTAAATTCTCTTAAGTGTAGTATAATGGGATGATTTGTTGTGGGATTGGTGTGTAGATGTGAGTTTTATTGGCGTTTGCTGATTGCTTGTACTATGCAATTTCTTTTTTGCTCTTGAATTCCATTCATTTGGTAGATAGGTAATTAGGTGGGATATTAGGCATTGACTTTCATCGATGATGGTGACATTAGAATACTTGCTTTTGATATTTATCGCTAATTATGTCATCTCTACTTGCCTTAAATTTTTTTTTTTATGTTTTGATTAAGGTTATAACAAAGAGTATTGACTTCGGATAGAATAGAACTGTTACTAGTCTATTGAGGGTCCATATCCAACCCCAAAATTTTGGCTCTAAGACTTGGTTGTGTTGTTGTTGTTGGATGCCTTGTAAATTTTTTCTTTTTAATGAAAATAGGAACAACCACTTGATGAAAATACAAAAGAAGCCCTTTTTCTGGCCTAAGAAACTCATCCTATATGTCTATATGATAACAAACTAGTAAGACTAGTTTTTTATCCATTTCTATTTATGTCAATATCTTTGGTTAGAGGGCTATTGTCATGTGACATCGAATTACCTTTTTTATTTAAAGTTGATAATTTTTATGCCATTGAGGCTAAACTCTGATAACCAGGGTAGCATATGATATCAGTTACTGGACTGCTTTTCTAATCAATATTATATGTCATTATTTGCCACAGTTCCCACACTTGCATAAGTAGGTCATTTGTGTGTTTGAAAGAGATTAGAAAAGGTGTGGTCCTTTGGCTTTTGTTCTCAATTTTGAAATCAGAGTATCAGTGTTCTTTTCTTTCTCCCCGTTTGTTTTTAATTTTCAATTTTTATTTTTTGTTGCTGTTGTTCTTCTTCTATTTTCCCCTTTTTTGACAACCTAACAATCCACCACATATTAAGGCGCTTGTTTCTTTTTGGACCTGAGAATATATTATGTTTGGGCTCCAGGGTATGGAGCACCTATAGTAAAGTTTTTATTTCATTATAGCAATACATCTCAAAATGATTAAATTTTCTGTTGGAGGCATTTTCCTTTGAGGAATATTTTGTTTGAAATGCTTAAACTTGCTTGGTTTGCTTACTTATGTTCCATGTTTCTTTCCTTTGGATGCTCAGAAAAGCAAAATTGAGATCTATTTTTAGGAGAAAGGACAATGAGCTGCTTCGGTTGTTGTGAAGAAAATGATATCCATAAAGCTGCTGATACTGGACCATTTGTGGCAAATAATTCAGCAGGTGATTCAATATTCCTAAACCATGCTTATGTTTTCCTTCTTTTGGTTGGACCAACCTACTCCTTTACACTCAAATTGGTTGAGTTTTTCTTTTTCTTTTCTTTTTTTCAAAAAAATTGGGTGGAAAATGTATAAGCATGGTTCCTTTTCATTGGAGTTTGTAGTTGATATTCCTTAACTTCTGCTTTGAAATCAGCTAGAGCAACTTGTTTGTTGTTATTTTTTCTTTTATTTTAACCATGCTTGTTTTGTGTGATTTGTTTGTGCCGTCTCCTTGCTTGTGTATTTACCAATCTTTTTTTGGGGGGAAGCTATACAATGTGTAATTATAGCTAGCCATTATCATGTGTTATCATTTTGTCGGTGCTTTTTGATTGTGATTTGATTTCTAATCTGCCTTTTATGGCTGCTGATTTGTTTCCATGAACCTAAGTCAACATGAATCCTGCAGGAAATAATGGAGGATATGCTGCCAAAGAAGCTGTGCCAAAAGATAAACAGACTGTAACTATGCAACCTATTGCTGTCCCTGCCATTCCAGTAGAGGAGTTGAAGGATATAACGGATAATTTTGGTACAAAGGCTTTAATTGGTGAGGGCTCATATGGAAGAGTGTATCATGGTGTCCTGAATGGTGGGCAGACTGCAGCCATTAAAAAGTTAGACTCCAGTAAACAGCCTGATCAAGAATTTCTAGCAAAGGTACTACAAGAGTTCATTATGCTCGTAACGGGTACTTTTCTCCTATCTGTGTTCTTTTTTGCTTAGAAAGTTGATGTAAAACTTCACAGGTCTCCATGGTATCAAGACTAAAAAATGAAAATGTTGTCGAGCTTGTTGGTTATTGCGTTGATGGCTCTCTTCGTGTCCTTGCGTATGAGTATGCACCCAATGGGTCTCTTCATGATATTCTTCATGGTAAGTAATATTTTATTCTTCTGTTTTTAAAAGAATGTGTATCCACCAATATAATTAATGATTGATGAATTTTTTATTGTTTTTAAATTTCGGAATGGCTATAGAAATAAAGGCCAGTGTTTTTAGCCGAGTGAATATATATAACAAGAGAGGTTTACTAGTGAGTTTTATAAAAGAAAGGAGTTCCTCTGATGTATATTAAGTTGATTAAGCATATGTAACTAGCGTGAGAGCAAATGAAAGCATTACAAGTTTCTATTCACTATAGGTTTGCATCAATGATCAACATTAAGTTTGTATCTCTTTGCACTAGTAATGGATGAGCTCACTAGATTGATTCAAGATGTAGTCCTTTGGCCTATGCTTTTTCCAAATGATAGAGTTTTAGCGGATGAAACCAGACATTAAGTTAATGTCAAGTTGGAAATTTGGAGAGATGTTTTAGAATCTAAAGGCTTTTTGCTGAGTAGGCTAAGTAAGACAAAAACAGAGTACGCGAAATGTAAGTTTAGTAAAAGTAGAAACAAAGTTGAAGGAGTTGTAAACTTGATGGTTAAGAGAGTGAGAGAGAAATTTTGATATATTGGATCAATAATTATAAGAATGGAGAGATTAAATAAGATTTGAGTAGGATGGATGAAATGGAGAAGCGTGTTAGGAGTATTTTGTGATCATAGAATACCTATTAAGTTATAAAGAAAATTTATAAAACTGCTATAAGATTGGCTATGCCCTATGGTACTGATTTTTGGGGTGTGAAGTAGCAAAATGTTCATAAAATGAGTGTAGTAGAAATGATAAATGTTAAGATGGACAAGTGGAAATAAAAGGAAAGATAGGATTCAAAATTAATTGAAATGAGAATGTTAAGATGAATAAGTGAAAATATATGAAAAGATAGAATCCAAAATGAGAAAATCCCCATTGAGATAGGGGTGACCTCTATTGATGAAAAGATGATGGGGTCTTGCTTGAGATGATTTGGTCATATGTAGTTTGAGGAAGATGAGTGATTCAATTACAGAGAATGGAAAAAGGTAAAGGAAGACCTAAAATAACATCAATAGAAATAGTAAAAAAGGACATGCCAACGAAGGAGGTAACAGAGAGTATGACTTTGGATAGGATAGAAAAACAGCTAAGGTTCTGTGTTGAGGATTCATAGCCATCCCCAAAATTTTTGAGACTAAGGCTTGGTTGTTGTTGTTGTTGAACTTGTGTGTATAGCATTTTCTTATTGGTTGCTGAACTATTTATTTTATAATGGATATTAGTTATTGACTCTTGTGGTTTTAGACTAATTTGAGAAAATGATTTAATTTGAGTTGACTCAAAGGACTCTTTGACCATGTTGTAAAATCCACTCAAGGAGAGTTAACATCTATTGGTAGGCAGGCAACTCATTAGTGTCAGAGTCAAATTTTGTGGGTTCCTATCTTTTAATGAATGAGTAACAAGATATCTTATAACCTTTCTGATACAGAAAATGTTTTTCAATTTGTAAATACAGGACGAAAAGGTGTCAAAGGAGCACAGCCAGGCCCAGTTCTGTCATGGGCACAAAGAGTTAAAATTGCTGTTGGGGCAGCAAAAGGGCTTGAATATCTACACGAGAAGGCACAACCTCATATTGTCCATCGTGATATCAAGTCCAGCAATATACTGCTTTTTGATGATGATGTCGCAAAGATTGCTGATTTTGATTTGTCAAACGAAGCCCCTGATAATGCAGCACGCCTTCATTCCACTCGTGTACTCGGCACCTTTGGTTATCATGCTCCAGAGTAAGATTTTCCTGGGTGTTTCAGATGGACGCTTCTCATCTTTTTTGTGTTTAATTACAATGAAAAACATAATATAAAATCGCAGTCTTCATCTTATTGAACAAGGAGAAATAATGTGTTAATTAATTATGGGAAATGTTAACAAATGCCCTAAGAGCATTGGTTTAGGAAGCAATTATAGAAACTTTTTACGGGAAAAGAAAAAAAAAAAAATTGTTTTACCGACTTTTTATATTTCCCATAAAAGTGATGTCAAAACTTTCTTAAAATGATTTATTAACAATTTCCCTAAGGGCACTTGTAAACATGACCCATTTATTATAATGAAATTACTGGAAAGAGGAAAAGAAAATGCCAGACGGGTCAAGAGTCAGTATGAACTCATTCAACCTGAATAATAAATGGTCATTGTGGCTTACCGAATACTTCATTGGGCATGTTGTCTCACTTCTAATTGTCACTTTGAAGTAGACACCTTTCCAAAATACATCAAGCCTAAGTTTTCTGACTTTGAATGGCA
The DNA here is from genome assembly GCF_040712315.1 of Castanea sativa. Lineage (NCBI taxonomy): Eukaryota > Viridiplantae > Streptophyta > Magnoliopsida > Fagales > Fagaceae > Castanea > Castanea sativa. The sequence continues at coordinate 15,060,269 of NC_134014.1, forward strand.
GATATGCAATGACTGGGCAGCTGAGTTCAAAGAGTGATGTTTACAGTTTTGGAGTCGTCCTACTGGAACTCTTGACTGGTCGTAAACCTGTTGATCATACACTGCCACGTGGACAGCAGAGCCTTGTGACATGGGTACTAAACCTTAGTTATGCTAGTAATTTATATCTGGTGCTTTTGCTCTTTTTTTGTCTTGTTTTTGCTTGGAGAGAGAAAGATTTGCTAGGTTATAGGCTTGCAGGTTTTATTCAACCTGATTCTTTTACAATTCTGGATTAAATTAGGCAACACCAAAACTCAGTGAAGATAAGGTGAAGCAATGTGTTGATGCTAGACTCAATGCGGAATACCCTCCCAAGGCAGTTGCAAAGGTAATAAAGGCTATATTCTGGAATTGCAAAATGCTAAACTACTATTTGCTATTTGAATTTTTTGTATTTTAATTTGTAAATGACAGATGAAAAAAAGAAAAAAACTATCGGCATATTGCAACCCTTCTCTTTTTTTAATATTTTTAGAATATCTGATAAAGTATGTTGAGTCACTCTCTGAAGAAATGTCTTCACTTTGGTGACAACTTGTAGCTGATTTCATACTTCACATTCTCTAAAAGTCACATTTTCTATTTTGGTATATGCTGGAAACAGATGGCTGCTGTTGCTGCCTTGTGTGTGCAATATGAAGCTGATTTTCGGCCAAATATGAGCATTGTAGTTAAAGCTCTACAGCCTCTATTGAACCCTCGATCTGGTCCCCCAAGTGAAACACCGCAGCGCTTGTGAATTCTTCCTGACAACCTAATCTTCCTTGCAGGATATATTATTGAAATTTGTTTTGTAAACAGGGTGTTTTAGATCATGTACCATTTTGTGTACCTTTTAGTCATCAATAGCCTACCAGATTTATGTTTGTAATCTATGTAATCATTTTACACGTGATGATTTGATTGTTGAGAGCATTAGCTTATTGAACTGCTATGGGTGATTTATTGCTCTATGGCTTTTTTTTAGGAATGCAATAGCATTAACATATTTGTTTCAACTGTTGTGTATTTGATTCCCCAAAAAAATATAACTGTTGTGTATTTTTGCTAGGCAGTTATGAGAATCATGCTGCATCCTGTCCCTTTTTTTGTTATTATTTTTTATTTTATCTAAGATAAAATTTTACTTTAGTCTAATCTAAGTGTGTGTATGTGTGAAGCTCTTTCTTTGAGATTTGAATCCCTGCTCTTGTGTCCCACCCCATCTTATAAAAACTTATACTTGTGGAGTGACCATCGCACCTAGGGTATGCGGTGGTTTCCCTATGCTTCTCAGTTCTTGTTTGATATGTTATTGAAATTTCATGTTGGGGACAACAGGCATGCTTTTAAATGCTTAATTAGAAAGTGACATTTAGGATGGTGTGAAGTGAATCGAGTCAATTGACACACTCCTTAATGTATTAAAATTATGGGTGTATGTGTTCATCTAGTTCCTTCTGATACTTTCAAAATTATTAATAAACTGAAGTCGTAAATCTGATATGATAAGATGAAAACAATATTGTGTGCAAACCTTGAGGTCCACTTCTCTCACTTGAATGATGAACATCAAACTTTTCCACTTGAGGGGATGGAGGACTAAAGATCCTCACAGTTGCTTCAAATGGAGGAAAATGTTATTTTTGAATGTTTTTGTTGTTTGTTTTATCAACTGGAATACAAGAGAAGCAAAGTAGATTGACCATTTTTAATGAAACGATCCATCACAACAGATCACGATCCTCTCCACTTTGAAGATAGTATATTTCAGAGTCTAAATTAAATTTTACAAACCTAAAGATGTATATGATGTCACGTTATTTATAAAATTTTAAATAAAATACCCTTCATTTCACCTGAAATAGAGGAATGCTAATTCTGCCATGTGTGTTTTAAATCTGCTACTTATAACAACTATGATGAAGGCATGAAAAGGAACATGATGTTCTAGCGGCCATTAGAATAATTCACATGCATGCATCTGTGCTACGAGCAAATGTGTTCTGGTTGCTCTCCTGCTTCTCTTTTAACTTCATCAGAAAAAGTTTCACGGGCTAATTTCCTTCCAACGCAAAGGCCATGCTAAGCTTACACTGCCACAACTATTATTAGCTGGTAAAAAAACAATTTAGGTGAATAATAACTGACTACTTATGATTTTGTATCTATGATCTGTTATGAAAATGTTATAAACATAATTTTTTTTTTTTTTTTTGGCTATTAAAGAAAAAAGTACAGGTATACCAAATAACTCACGTAACAATTTCTGAATAGATTTAATCATTTAAAAAAAAAAAACTCAATGGATAAATATCATATGAGAGGTTGATAGGAACAATACTGACATAGCACTTCTCTCATCTTGATATGCCCTACTCACAAGAAATACGAGAAATACATCTTCAAGTGTCGGTGTTATATCAATATATTTTCTTTTTTACTTTTGTGGCACGAGTCAAGATTCTTGTCCGTGCAGTTCCTTTTATTTTTTCTTGGTCCCACTTCTTTGCCTGTGGGGGTGTATGTTTGCTTGTCTGAGTTGTTTGGTGATTAAAATTAGCTGGATCCTCCTGGATTGAACCTAAGAATATTAGGCCGATATAAAACACGTTTTGGGGCCTGAATGTGCCTCCTTTTGCTCGAAAATGATATTGTGTACCCGGCATATATGCCGGGTACACAATATACCACCTCCCTTTTGCCATTCAATCAAGAAATTATTTCATCACCCAAATAAAGAGTAGTTCCTAGTTACTCTCAAAATATGGTGTTTAATGAGGCTCCTTCCTCTCATGTTCATTAAATTTATGATAGAATCTACTATGAATGTGAAAGGATTGAGTACAATTTTACCATGCTATGAACCATTTAGAAAGGATAAATAATTGGCAAGCCACCAATATTTTTCCATAAAGTAATCAGACCAAAAAAGGGTGGGGAAAGAGATCAATTGTATCGAGTGTATCCTGCAAGTAAAAATAAAACTTCTCAAAGTCTTAATCATTAAATCAGCCTTTTGTTTCCCTTCCAATTGTTCACTTCACAGCAAGGGATTTCCATTGATAAATCTTCCTGAACTAGAATGAGCTAAGAGTATGACCCAAAAAAGCATGAATAAAAAGGAAAAAAAAAATTAAGATACCCATAAACCTGTACACACCACCTGTGGCAGGGGTGTCCTGTTACATTTGCCACTTTCATAAACAAAATAATCTTCTTCCCAACATCTAAATCTAGGTATTAAAAAGGAACAGAATATGAACCATGCCGCAATCACTAGTTTATGTTTCCATCCCTTGATCTCAACAAGGGCAGGCATAAGAATTTATAAGTTTCAAAGAATGCAAGATTCAACGTTCAACCAATATCTCTCATCAGATTCTGTGATTGGCTTAATCAAATTGTCTATGCCCGATGGTTCCTTCTGCCATTTGATCTCAAATCTGGATTGTCAATCCTATCCATGTCAGAATTCTCTCTCTGAGAATCTTGCTCTGCATTGCCTGCTTGACTCCTCCTGCGTCTTCGATCCTGAAAATTCCAAGGACATCATACATGAAGGGTCAATTTGAGTATACATATATACATGAAGGAAGAAATTGAGCTTTAAATTTTAGCCTAAAGTACACTTTTGCCCCTTAAAGTTTGAGGCTATTTTAATTTTGGCCCTTCTACGTTTTAAAATTTTCCCTTCGTCACTTAATGTTTTTGTTTTTATATTGGCCTTGCACTCCATTTTCATTAGAATCTTGATCGTTAAGTGCCTTTCATTTTTAAATATTTCATGAAACACTAGCTTTGAAATGCTGTAGAATGCAAGAATTTCATTGAAGTAGGCAGAAAAATATAATATAGACAGTCAGAATACTAGCAAAAATGGATAATAGGGCCGAATGAAAGTGGAATTAAACATGAAGGCCCAAACTTTTAGGACCAAAAGAGTGCTTTAGTCTAAATTTTAATAGTTAATCATTTTGGCATTCAAAACGAAATCTATTTTGTAAGGAAATATGGATTTCTAAACTTTCAGGTGTTGATTAACTTACACCCGAAGTGAAAAAGAGCCACAAGTCTCATATGTTTCTAACATGTAAAATTTTGGTCGTAAGCATGCACTGCACCAAGATGTGTATATCTGGTTCTAAGAAGATTTAGAAGCTCTTAGACCGAAAAAAAAAAAAAAGAAAAAAAAAAAGAAAAAAAGAAAAGAAAAGGATTTTAGAAGCAACCTCTCTAGGTATAGGATATTCCTCAGATTCAAGCATGCGAACAACTTGACTCATCTTCGGTCTTTTGTCACCATCTGGATCAACACATCTCAAAGCAGTCAAAAGGGCTCGCTTAAGGGCACTTGTTGATGGTCTAGCCTCAATGTTTGGATCTACCACCTCTTCTGAGCGCCTGCTTCCAACCATCAACTTCAGCCAGTCAACTAGATTTACCTGCAAGAACCACCCATGGGATCACACCAAGACAAGTGTGAATTTGTAACTGTATAGTGCCATGTCATGCATTTTGAGATAAATTTTGGAAGCAAAACTTGCATGATATAACAAATTAAGCTGCTAAAAACTCCAAAGTAACTTTGGTATGCATGTATCCATTATATTGAAATTGCAAGTTATATTTAACTAACTCACGACATGCATCCATGAGAGGGGAAAGTGAAATCCTATAAAACACCTTCAGTAACTGCTAAGCAACAAATACAGTGAAATAACAATACTCATGCGGAATTTCAAATAACTGTTGCAGCAGAAAGAAATATGAATGCATACCTCATGCTGGGGCCGGCCATAATCCACTGGGTCTCTTCCCGTAATTGCTTCCAGAAGCACCACCCCAAAACTATAGACATCACTCTTCTCATTTAGGAGGCCAGAATTAGCATATTCTGGAGCAACATAACTGACACACAATCAAAGCAGGGGAAGAAAAAGGATAGTTAAATACCAATCGGTTAAAGTAATATTTTCTAGTACATATACTAAATCTAGGAAACTAAAACAATGAAAAAGAGGAGCAAATAAATTGGTGCCTATTGACAATGCAAGAAACTGTTTATCAGAAAGGGGGGAAATACTCACCCAAAGGTACCCATAATTCTAGTTGTAATATAACTTGTCCCAGCACACAGCAATTTGGCCAGACCAAAATCAGATATCTTAGCATTGAAGTCATCATCAATCAATATATTGCTTGATTTGATATCTCGATGGACTACTTTAGGCTCAATAGCCTCATGTAAATAAGCCAGCCTGCAACATGTAATCATGAGTCTAAAGGCAACAAACTCAAGAGAAGGCTAAATAATCAAATTAAGGTATGGCTGGACTTACGCCTTAGCAGTGCCAAGGAGAATTTTCATCCGAGCCTCCCAAGTAAGAAATCCATGTTGACGCATAGCTCCATGAAGCCACTGCTCCAAATTGCCATTGTTGACATACTCATATACCAACAACCTGACAAGGGAATATATTCAATTGCAAAGATGCATGCAAAAATTAGTCAACTCATTCAGTTGCAAAGATTACAGTTTCTTTTGTTTTCTAGTAAAAAATATTCTAGTGAATTCTTGACACAATTTTATTATTTTTATACGAAGAGTATTAATCAATACTCAATAGATTAGTGAAACACTGAGGGATAAGAAAATTTTCATTTTACAGTTCATTTGTATAAATTTATTTCAACACAGTCATGAAATTAAAATATAATTTACTAGTGCCAAAAATACAAAGATGGAATATAAATGGATATGATACCTTTCTGTTCCTTCAACGCAATACCCCAAAAGACGAACTAAGTTCTTATGCCGAACATGACCAATAGCCTCAACTTCCACTCTAAATTCCTTCTCGGCTTGTCCTCTATAAGATAATTTATACAATTATAGAATGAAAATTATAACCTACAGAAAGTCCACAAAGGAAAAAAAATGTAAGCGAAACAAGCATTGAAATAACTTACAGATTGTTGAAGAGCTTCTTAACAGCCACAGGAGACCCATTAATCAACTGACCTCGAAAGACAGTTCCATAACCACCCTCACCGATAATATTTTCCTTTGAAAACCGATTTGTTGCACGATCTAGGTCCCTTAGTGTAAACCAGTGACCCCAACCAAGGTGAGAGAACTCAGGCAGACCAGACAAAGGTGAAGGAGCAGTTATGGGGTGCGAAGAAGGCCTGTGCACAGAAATTGTTCCCGCACCTCCCTCTTCTCCCGACTGAGAACCAGCAGCTTCTTGCTCAACATTATTAAATGAACCTGATTGACTCCCATTATCTCCATTCTTTGAATGGATCAAAACCTTCTCCAACTCTTTGTCAGGGAACTTATCACTGAGGGTAAGAAAAGCACCATCTTGGGGAAAATAATGGTTTGCTGAAGCTTGATCAACCTTAATCTCTTTGATTTCCTCTGAAACAGCTGGAATTTGGCTAAGGGGAAGCATGTCATTACCCCTTTTAGATTTCTTTCGGGAAGTAAGACAAAATGATAGCAACACAAGGATAACTACAATAAACAACCCGACAGTGATCCCCATTAACACCCACACTTTCAAACCAAAAACAAATGTCTTTTTGGACAGTCCTGTGTTAAGATCAGTTGCCATTTTTTCTGATACCAAGTTGCCTGCAAATTACACAGTAAAAACATAAGAAAAATGCAATTCCATATGACCAAAAACTCTAATTTTGCATTATGTCACCAAAGACCAAATCTTCCACCCAATTTTCACCATTCAAGATTCTCATCAACAAACAACACAAGCCTGTCTCCTACTCAATACAAATGCCTATAACTAATCCGGATTTCAACCAAAGAAAGACAAAATCAAAATCAGACAGATAAAGATGTTGCTTTCTGAAAAACCAACACATTCAACAAGCACATTCATATATCATTTCATACAAACCAATAACCAAACAACCCCATCATCCACACACACACAAAAGAAGAAGAAAAACGAACCATACAACCCAGAAAGACAAACTTTCACCGTTTGGGGCCTAAGAAAAACCAAAATCTTCCCCAAACCTATCCTAAAACAACCACACCGACATCAAACCTACAGTTTTAAAAGTTATGAATTCTGGAAAACACTTAACAATTACAAAGTTCCATTATCTTTTAAAGATTTTCCCAGTTCTCTCAGCAACCAAATAGAGAATAAATGAATATATAAACACTCAAAGAAAAAACAAAAACAAAAAACACAAAGGCTCTATGCACAGAAAAGTTTCTCAATGCTTACCTGTTCACAGAACCACTTCTGAAATCACTTGCTCCACAAGCCCCTCCTCAAACAAAAATGAACAAAACTCAAACCCCAGATCTCTTCTTAAAAGAACCTCAAAATCTCATTCCTAGGCTCCCAAATCCATTTAAATCAACCCCATTGTCCAAAATCTTCCAAATATGCAAGGATTCAGTTTTAGCTTTCCTTTCTGGGTTTTACTCAAACGGTCAAATGCTGTCACTATACTATCCCAAAGCCCCAAAAAATGGAAGTTTCAGCTTCTCTCAAGCCACACTTGCCTGTTTTGGAACAACCCAAAACAAAACAACACAAAACAAATGTGATAGCAAAAGCAAAAGAGGCAAAAGACTCGTTTTTTTGTGCAGTTTAAGGGAATTTGAGAGCACAGGAGTAGAGAGAGGCACATGGAATTCTGAGAAGAGAGAGAGAGAGAGAGAGAGAAAGAGAAATGGTGGTGGGGTTTAATAAAGAGAGAAGCAATGGAGTTATCAGTGTTTGGTGATGACTGATATTGGTATATATGAGAAGCAGAGGTAGAGGTATGCCTTCACATTACATACAGTAAAAGGGAAGCATCAGAATTGGAAAGCTTTCTATTTCTTTGCTGTTTCTTCAAATTTCTTTCTTTCCCTTATTTTTCTCTAGTTTTGTGTCCTGAGGAGTGAAGACTGAGGTTGACACATCATCAAAACAAAAACTAAAGAATGACACTAAAGCCTGAAGTCATCTTTTCTTTAAAAAAAAATTACTAATTTGTTTCAGAGTAAATAACAAAATAGTTTCTGGTAAATATATATATATATATATATTTCATATATTTATATCTTTTTGTTGTAATATACAAAAAAAGAATTGTACCACTTGAACCAACTACTAACATGACTTTTCGAAAATGTTCAAATGAGTTCTCCAAGCACAAATAGAAGTATTAGCACTAAATATCTTTCTAAAATTTCATGCAACTCCAAGTTCTGTGCTTCCTTTCAAGAGCTTGTCCTAATTGCACAAGTATTATTATTATTATTATAACGACAAGACTTTGGTGTTGTTTTTTAAGTTTCCTCTTAAAATTATGTCATGTGATTTTTTTTTAATGGGATGAAAATACATTTTTTTAGTTTTTTTTTTAGGAAGATTTTTATTTTTATTTTTTATAGTTAAGTAGCCACATAGCAGAATCTTAAGATGAGAATTTAAGAAACGACACCTAAAATACTATATATATATTTTGTCTTTATAGTAATATGAATTAAATATATATATCATCCTTATCACAGCAAGTCAATATAATATAATTATTGACCATACATTATAAGATAAATGATGTATATATCTAATTCATTTGTTAGATAATTATAGTCACTTTAAATATCATTTTTATTAGAACCAATTAAAACATATAATCTCAATCTCTATGAAAAAGGTTATAAAAAAATCATTGTCGTTTGAACTTTTTTCAAATATTTTACTTCAATTTACATTAGTTTTTTACCCCCTAGTCTTAAGTCAAATGCCCCATTGGATTTGGAAAATGTAAGAATTCTTTTTTTCTTTTAGTTATGATTACTGGAGACAAAGTCATTAGCGTGGATGAAGAAAAATGTTTAAGTTAACATATTAGTGAAAAAGGTTGAAAGGTCAAATGAACAGACTGGACACCAAATAAATCCCAAAACCAATGTGATGCTGTCATTATGACTTATTTTTGCATTCCATGAAATTAGCAACCTCTCTCTCTCCTTGAGTTTTGTGATTTTATTTTATTTTTTCTTACTAATTTATGTAAAATACTATAAGATTCGGATATCCAATTTAGTACGTCTCATAGTCAAAGAAACAGACTGGACACCACCCCAGGTTTTTTAATACCCCAAAATACCCCTTTTTTTTATATATAGTTTCAACTTTCAAATGTGAAATGTCTTTGTGGGGAAGGTGTAATGTGTATGCAGTTTGGACCATGGGAAATAAACGTAGAAATAGAATAAGAACAACCACCATGTGTCCACCAGAAAAGCCTGAAAATTGGAGATATTTTGTGAAAGGAGCTATAGCAAATTAGGGTTAGAATTTAGAACTGTAAAAGTTATTACGATAATTACTGCAGCATTCCTCAAATTTTATTGATCCATTTTGAAATGGATCATTTAAGAGTATATCACATAATCAAGAATTTAAATAGATATCAAAATAGTGATGAGGAATGTTTTCTTTTAACGTTGATTACGCGGTATAATCTAATTCATTCATTTTAAATGAATAAATAGGACTTTTAGAATTCTACAATATTTTTTTTATTTTTTAAAAGAGTTCGTTTTTTATAATAGCTCTATAATCAAAAAATTAACACTAACCCAACAATGTAAACGTAGTACTTCATGTGATAATGAAAATTTCTAATATATTCCAAATGTAAAGGAATCAGTGGTATGGAGAAGCAACGTGTTCCATACAAGGTGTTCTTTTTGTTAGGAAAAAAAAAAGTATTATTTTGATTTTGGAACATATGAAAGAAAAAGGTCAGTGCCAAAAAGGACCCATTTGACTTTAAGTTAAGAATTTTGTTCAGGCATGGTTCATTAAACAGCAAGATGGGTCCATTGCATTGTTGTTTTTTTCTTTTTCTTTTTTATTAGGAATTGCCAAGTTAAATTGCATTCAAAGCAATCTAACTGACTGTCTGGTTGTTTCACATTTGATGCATGGGATTTCATATTCTCAACAACAAAAAAACATGGTTTTTTTTTTTTTTTGAGAGAAAAAAACATGGTATTTATTTATTTATCATCATCATCATCATCATCATCATTATTATTATTATTATTATTATTATGACGGCTAAATTCATCGGTCACCATACTATAACGACCATTTCAACTTTTCGTTTGGTATAAATATAATGGCCGTATATTTGCGTCTTTTGTGTATCTACTACTATTCCAATCAGCTTTCATAAATAAAATAAATAAATAAAAAAACTAATAACCTTTTATTTTATTGGTACAATTGTATACTTTGATTACTTTCTTCTTCTTTTTTTTGTTGAGAATAAAGTACAATTGTATACTTTTCTTTTTGCTAAATAATTGTTTACGCTATTATTTAAGGGACTTTTCCTATTTAGATTCCTCAATTTTTAGTTTAAAAATGCCATTATACCTCTATGATTAAGTTGAGAAAAAACTAAAGGATAATTTGGTAAAAAATAAAAATTAAACTCTAACTCCCGCTAAAACATTGCCTAAAAAATAGGACCACTCTGTATTAATTTTCAAATTGTTTTATCCACTTATAAATTAGATTTTCAAAATAAAAATTATATATATTTATATAAAATAAAAACACAGATTTTTTTTTCTTTTGACTAAAAAAAACCTCATTGTATGCGCGAAACGCGTGTGATGAGGCTAGTATACCTAATAGTTCATTGGGTTCATGCTCTAGAAAATTTAGATGACTTGCATGTATATTCCAAATATGTTTGATCGTTAATTATACATGGACAGTAAAGCAAAAAATCACATGAAGAAAATTTAATTGGTAAAATCTTTTATCTTTGAATAAAAAAAAAGATTTAAGATCGAATCTTATCTACATTATAAAGAAACTCATTGGTATTTTGATTATTTTTTATTTTAATTTTTTTAGAAATAATTACAACATGCTGATAACCCCACAGCTCGAACCATTTCCTCCTAGACTTCCAAACACTTTTTTTTTTTTAGAAACACACACACATATAAGGGAAGGGGATGAGATAAGGGAATACACTCACTCGCCAACACCAAAACTGCATGCAGCAGTTAGTGTCGCGGAGTAAGTAATAAACCCAACTTCCAAACACTTTATACATGAGGAGGTGTCAATTCAACTATAAGGCTTTTTTATTTTAATTTGATCAATAGTAATCATAGAGTGGAAAAATTGTCAGTAACAAAATTCAATAATTCACACTATTAATTACATTGCAGTATCGCTTTTATTATTGTAATAAAAATCCATTACATAAAATACAGGAGCACTTAATTATTTATCCATGGATTAGTTTCCCATGGTAAGTATGTTAGTATGTACTAATAAAGATACCTTGCCCCTTTAATTATGTTTTAATTTTCATTTAATTTGTGGTTCAAATCATGATTTATCCTTAACTTTTTATGCTTTTTTTAGTCAGTTTTAAACATGGGTCATTACTTAAAGAATGATTACACGTTTTTTCTTTTTTCGTTTTGGAATATTGAATAGGCCCCGCCAAGAAGGAAAACAGAACAAGACAATAATGCTTTGAAGAACATAATTCTCATTGACACTAATTTAAAGTTCAGAAGCTTTTTTTTTTTTTTTTTTTTTTTTTTTGAGAATCCACATCCAAACCAAGCAGCCGAAATTTTATTGAAGAGAGAAAATTGGGACAAATCACACATAGTCCCTTATTAAGAGGAGCTATATCTTCAGGGATGGATTTCATCCGCACCTGTAGCTCATTATCAAGCTTAGAATTTCTGACAGGGAAATGGGCAACTGAGTTGCAAACACGCTTAGGGAGTGTTTGGTTTGTGTTTTTAAAAAACTATTTTCAATTTTTAAACACATATACCAAACGGGCCCTTAACATGGGAAAAACAACAAAAACGAAACTCATTAGCTAAAACAAGGCCATCATTTATGACATGAGCATATTTTGGATAACTCACATCATTTGCCAAAATCGCTTTTAAATGACCTCTGCATCTCCTTCCACCCCAACTTCGAAAATGTTTACCTCCTTTGCAAAGCTATTTTAAAGAGGAGAATGGTGACCTATAAAGTGATTTAATTAAATGGAATGATGTTATAATGAAAACGTTGAGAATGAGAATGAACCACCGCATAATAAATTTTTCAGTTTTTGCATACACTTATTAACTCAATCTATACGTACTATGCAGTATGCACATGATAGTGGTGAAGCTTTATTCAAGTTCTAGTAGGTGAGGATTCATAAGTGTTTGGAAAACAAAAATTCCCCCTTTTTTTGTGGCTAAGTAGTTCCCCATTGTATTGGTTTACTACCTTCTCTCTTGGCATAGTATTGGTTCATTGGTGGCTGGTATGTAAAAGAAGAATGGAACTTACATATTTAATGTGGGAAATGGGATCATAGCCTAAATATTGAAGACAAAAAGCAACTCTTACCTTTATGCTCCATTTGTTTTTTTTTTTTGAGAAACACACACACGCAAAGATATAGGGGAAGGGGGACGAGATAAATGAATATACTCACACACTAACACCAAGGCAATTAGTATCGCGGAGCAAGTGATAAACTCCTTCTCAATATTACACCTTACCGATGTGGGACGACTCAACAACACTGAATATCTTTTTTTTGAGAAACACACACACACATATATAGGGAAATGAGAATGAGATAAGGGAATACACTCACACGTCAACACCAAGGCAGTTAGTGTCGCGAAGCAATTATGCTCCATTTGTTTTGATTGCAAATTTTGTGTAAAAAATAGTTTTCTATATTTCTAGTATTTGGTAGTATTAAAAAAAATGAATCAAAAGAAAACTATTTTAGGTCAACATATATAAAAAGTATGGCTTTTTTTTTAACTCTATCTCACAGCATGTTAAATAAAGGAAATTAAGAAATTTTTTTTAACTCATTTAAAGTTGCTACTAAATATAAAAATATAAGATAATTTTATAGAAAAATAATTTTTGTAAAATGACAAATCATTTTCTAAAAAAGATTAACATCCAGACAAACAAAGCCTATTACTATTAGACTTTCAGTGCTATCAATATCAGACACAATTAAATACCTAGCCAATTGTATATACTGGATGAATGTTTCCAAATTTATCTCAGTTGGCCTGTATTGATAAATGGTGATGTCATCCCATCAATATAAATACATTGAATTTTTGGCTTTTAAAGTAGCCTTATAACTTAGTGACAATTCACTTTTAAAAAATTTGGATTCAAATTCCTTTTTTCACTTCTTATAAGTAAAAAAGATTTTTTTTTTCAGCCTTTCCACACTGACTTTTGGTTTATCATTTGCACAATAACTGACTTTTATTCAAACTGTCCAATAAAAACACCCAATTAATAGTGAAGGCTCATTGAATATAGGGCATGTGGAGTGATTAGTCATAAATAATACTTTGGTGCAGGCAATATCTGTGGCTTTATCCCTTCTGAATGGGTAATAATCAAACCCCAAAGTGGAAAAACTACAAAATTGTAGTCCATATTGATGGATATTGGAATAGCTGCATGCCTGCATAGGAGAAAGAGCTGCATTCTATATAGTTTATATAACTAGGTGAATTTGTATAAAAATAAATTCCATCCCATATTTCTATAGGTCCTACCTTTTTGCTTTTTTGAGAATCGAAGTCCTACCCTAATGAACTATCTGTCTCTATATTATTGTACTAGATTTGTAAGATGTTACCTAACATAGGTTACCTCAAAACTACATATATGATATAAATGCTGTCATATGGTGGTTCAGTGAAAATGAAATTGCGTGTTTGGTATGTATATGGATTGTCAAAGTTCATTGACACTAGTTCCTATTGGCTTTTGCCCCATTCCCTCTTTTTCAAGTAAACTCGCAACTTCCATTAATTAATTAAAGAAATAAAATGCAAACCATATCGATAAATTTGGTAGCATTTGTTTTCGTTTTATTCTATTGTGTAGAATTTTCAACCAGCATTATTTATTTGAGTGAAAAGATGCAAAGAGATACTTACATGATGAACAAGGAAACTTGGGCATACTTATGTTAGCTCGGAAACTCTATTTATTATTATGGTGGACAGAGGTACAAGTACAACTATATTAAGCATTGATCTGTGACCAACCCAAGGCAACTATTATATATATATAGAACATGAACTATATTTACCAAAAAAGAAAAAGAAGCAGCCTAGAGAGACATTTTAATAAAGTGTAAACCATAAAGAAATTCAGTGTCGGCTGCAATTGTAATTTCATATTAATTTAATTGTGCAAGCAAACCAAGGTCAACTTCCTGAGGACATTGCCTTATATCTTTTAAAAAGAAAAATAAAGAAAAGAAAATAGAAATGTTATTTACAATTCTTTTTTAATTTCTAAAATTAATAGTAATTTAAGAACTTTCAATATACAATTAACAATTTGGCACGCAAGGCTTTTGTTTTATAAATTTTAAGGGTCTCTTACATTGGACAGGGTCAAAAACACAGTACTTTGTCTCTTTAATCAAAAGCATGCAAAAAGATGCAGTTGACATTATGTGATACCGGCATAGATATGCTTCCAATTACTACATTAGGAAGTAGGAACCCAACATTAATAATCCACAATAATTTGCTCAAGCTGTTGAATAGGAACGAACCTTTGCTGTGTTGGTTGTTACTATAATTACAATTTTTTTCATTGACTTTATTGGTGGTTGTTGTATAGGTCAAGGGAAATCTCATGCGAAAGAAGCCTAGCCTTTGTTCTCTCTCTCTCTCTCTCATCCCTTCACAGTTCATTCTCTTCTTAGTTTTAAAAGCAATGTCATAAACACAACAAATTTCAAAATTGTCGAGTTGATAGATTATTATTGATTATATGGACTCAACACTGATACAACTTTATTATTTATCATTAACAACTTGCCACCTCAAATAGTCGCTAAATTTGTTGTAAATTTTGTTGTGCCTTTGGATAGAAAAGTGATGTTAGTACTTAGTAGTAGTGGTGACAAACTAACATCACTTTATATATGTAACAGATTCTACTTTAGACACTTCTAAGATGATTTCACCATTAACATCATTTTTTTTTCCCATTAATCTTCTTTAAAACTTCAATAAGTCCAAAGGCACAACAAAATTCACAACAAATTTAATAACTGTTTTTTAATGGTGGGTAATAAAATTACTAGTTTTATTAATGGGTAAAAAAGTGATATCAGTAATAAACTCAAATTTACACTAATAACAAATTGCTCCTAATGAAAAATGTCGTAACATTATTCTCTAGGGAATCTGGCAATGAAAGAATGTGAGGTCTAATTAACTTAGGCCCGTGTGCGACATAGGCATGATTAGTGGTCCGCATGCGACACTATTGTGTGCTCCCAACACATTACACTAGCGGTTGGAACTGCATTATCTATTAAGCTTATATGGTAGTTAGGTGTTTGTATAAAGTTGTCTAAGAGATTAACTATGTGAAACAAAATCCTAAATACAACTTCAAAAGCATTTGTTTATTTTTGATGAACAAAAAGCATTTGTTTATTGAACTTGTATGGATTGGTCTCCCTCATAGCCCATGGTGGAATTCTTTATACTTTTCTAGGGGATTTTATACATTCTCCACCTAATACATGTTTTTGTCAAACTTCATTCTTATGTATCTGATCCAATGAACACGCTATTCATGATCTTTATCCAAAAGACACTAACCACATATATTATTGTTATCTGAAATTTGCTGATGATTACAGTTTATACCTAACCTTTGGGAGTTTAATGTTTATATATGTTTGTTGATACTCCAAATACTTGTCTTTTTTCCGAATATAAAGAGCATAGAAATTGTGTTTTGTTGATGGTGTGGTTGGGGTGTAATATTATATGTTTATACTCTCTTTATCTTTTTTTTATAAAGACTGTTATATGTATTTCCAATATAAATTTATATCGCAGACACACAAAAAGTGGTACATATGAACACAAACAAAATCTCAAATTGCATATAGAAACAAAACGAACCACTTCTATTCTCAAAGTTGAGGTATATGAAGAATGGCTTTTCGGCTTTTGCTATTCCGAGTTCTTATTGAGCATAGTAAAATCAAGGCTTATGCTAAAGTCAGCGAAGTTTCTATGGTGTTGTACTACTTTTTGTGTGTCAACTATATAAGTTTACAACATTTACCACTTTTGTGTGTCTACTATATAAATTTACATTGAAATTTTTTTTTTAATTTAATATATTTCAATAGTTATAATAATGAGGCAAAATTTGAACCTTGACATCTCATTAAATAAAACTAGCTTGTAACTCCATGCATATGCATGGATACACTTAAAGATATATAATAAGATACATTATATACTTTCTATATATATAATTTAAATACTATTGATAGTCATTTTTATATTTTGTTAACTCTTTTAAAAACTTTGTAAGAATATTATTAGGTATAAAATGTAAATTGTCTATTTTTTTTTAAAATTATTGTGAAACACTTTTTTATTACAATTCATTTATTCTATACTCTTTGGTTTTTGTACTTAATAACTCACTTGGATGAATATTTATGATGTGGTTCCACGTTCAATTCTAAAATCAAGAAATAAAAATTTCTAAGAATAAACAATTTAAGACACATGGCGCAAAATTAGAATTCTAATTTGAATTCTAATTTAAGTTTCTCTCAATTTTACCTATTATTATATGGGTCATGCTAACGAGTGCCCTTAAAGCATTGGTTAACAATCCATTTTAGAAAAGTTTTGACATCACTTTTATGGAAAATGAAAAAAGCTGTCAAAATATTAATTGTTTTTTTTTATTTTTTCATAAAAATTTTCTTTAAATGAATTATTAAACAATGCCCATTCGTTAGCATTTTCCTTATTATACATATAGATTAGGAGAAAGTGTTCGACTGACATTTCATGTTTATGCTTTTAAAGAGTTGTATTCTGTATAGATTGTTGTAGATGTCTTTGTGTTTGTTAGTGTTAGGCTTTTTGTTGGAGTCCAAACCCAATATGTGCGCCCATGTGTGGGTAGCCCACTATCTATAAAGCGCTATTCCTGGGTTTTGCTACAAAAGTTTTTTTAAGTTTAAAAAAGAAAAATTAAAAAGCTGAAAAAGAGAGAACCCTTCTCTCAGAGCTAGGGTTTAACAAATTAAAAAAAAAAAATAAATTTAATACATTGTAATGCGATTATCTATCAAGATAAAACTCGGCGTTTCTTTTGAAATTTGAAAATCATTTATGATTAATGTTGTACTATAATTTGCTACAATTTTTCATTCATTGTATAGAATTAAAGACTCTATTAAAAACTCATTCGTTATTTTGTTGTAAAATCTAGTTTTGATAACTTTCACTAATCATAAATTTTTAATAGTTTTGACAAAAACCAGGTAAGGACAAATAGACAAAAAATAACTAAAATTTCAAGCAATTAAGTTAAAAAATAATGATTCTAGAATCTAGCCCATTGATAATCACTAATTTTAAATTTATTACTTCTTATTTCTTAATTTATTAGCTCTCATTATGTGACATGAAGTAATTGTAATTATTTGCAATTGACCATTAAGTAGTTTAGCAATCCATAATATGGGGTGTGGAATTTTTATTTGTGTCCATCTACCATTGGCTTTGTCTCTTTGATATAAAGATTATAACTTAAAAAAAACAAAAACAATTCAAACTTTATTAATTATTTAGCAACACACTACTGGTACTATGTACGAATATCCACTGAAATGCTCAACATCATTCATTATTCGTCATCTTTATTCTTTACCATCAAAACAAACTCAATTTTACCTAAGAAATTTAGAAAGAGAGTCAGGAGTCACAAATCACTCATAACCAACAAGAGAAAGATACAATTCAATAATTAGATAGGACCAGTTACTATTACTAAGAGAGTTAGAAAGATCAAACCAAAAAAAAATTGGGAGAGAGAGAGAGAGAGTCGAGTTTCAGAGATGCAAAATTTCAGAGATGGAGCTGGGAGCAAATTGAGTAACAATGGCTTGATGCAAAATTTCAGAGATCATGGCATTTCGATTTTCGACACAACAATGCGGCATGCCTACTTACATGGTACACACAGGCACCCCTGCCTCACTGATGGGTAGATTATTAATTGTGCTAAAAATTATAATTTGTTTTTTGATTGGTAGATTATTGTTGTTTTGGCTAATTTTTATTGTTATTATTTGGACTAATTTTGATTTAAGGTGGTCAAGCTTATGTTAGGGTGACTATGTTTAATTGTCTTGAGTCTAGATTCTAAATCAGCCTCATTCATATGTTTTAAGACTATCACTTTTCCAATGTAATGTCTAACACACTTTGTAACGAGATTACAAGTTACAACATTGTTTCCAAAAACAACATTTGCGAAAGCTCTAACGCCGACTTCAAAACAACATTTACAAGTTCTTATGGCAAGGCTTCTAGAATTATTTAACTACTAAACAATCACAGTATATTAATAACAAGTCGTTAATCAATGCGATGCACTGTAAACATAAAATTCAAGAAAAAATATTTATATGCGATAAATATTAACAAATAAAATTAAAATTAGAGAATTTGTAGGAAAAAACCTATTTAATTTAATTAGATCAAACATAATTTTAATCAAGAAAAATTTAGTGTTGAGTTGCTTTATTAAAAAGAGTTCTAGTTTAAACTAAATAAGTTCAACACTATTTTTAATGCTAAAAACCATACACACACATTTATATATACTAGCCTCATCATATGCACTTCTTATGTACGATGAGGCTTTTTTTTTATTTTGAATTTAATATAATTTTTCAATTTGAATTTATCTATTGTTAGTGAGATTACATAGGAAATTTTGGATTTGAAATGAAGTAAATTGCTAAGTTTAGTGTGTGCTAGCTTTTAGAAAAAAAAAAATGTATCAAACGTACATGAGATATGTTCAAATAGAAAGTGTGCTAATTTTTAGGAAAAATGTTTCTCTAATAGTTTTTTTTTTTGAATTAAAATTTTAACCATGTTTTTTATTTATTAAGAATAATGATTATCTAATTAAATTAGGGATATTTTTGACATTTTTTGAAGCCATAAATAACTTTTTGAATCTTCTTAATATATAGAAATAAAGATGATGGGTAAACTGTATGATTTCAGAAACTTGTGAGACAATATCAAGAAAAATCAACAAAAAGACATACTTTTATTTTATATTATATTAGTTGTTAACACATGCAATCTGCACAAGAAATTATGCAAAAAATATCTGTATCTTATACATGTTATAGAAAAGAAATTGACTAATCTATAATTAGATTTTGTTTAGAGAATATCAAACTTTATTTTAATCAAAATTTGTTTAGTATTGTATTACTTTTATCTGAAAAGACAATGAATTCTAAATAATTTAAATTAACATAATTTAACGTTATTTGTAACTTTGTAAACTAAAAAAAAAATATATATATATATATATATATATTAAAATAACAACATGGAGAATGTGAATTTTCAAAAACTTATGTGACAATATTAAATAACACAGTAAAATATTTATATTTTGTATATGTTATAAATTATAAATATAGATGTTTCTTTTTATTTGGGGTTTGAGTTTTTTTTTTAAAAGATTATACAATGGCCTATTTACTGGATAAAAGGGGGTATTATATATATATATACACGCATAAAGTTTATACAACAACATGCTCAACGAGCTCAAGGGACACGGTATTCTAGTCTTGAGGTTCTACATATCCCGAACAAAAGGTATATATATATATATATGATTTTGCTAATGTAAAGGCACACAATAATTTTCATTTTTGGAAAAAAATTTCTCAGAAATTGAAAAAGTATTGACAACTTTTTCAATTCCCAAGAAAATGTTTCCAAAAATAGATGGTTTAATGTGTGCCTTAAGGGCACACGTTAACCGGACCCATATATATATAGGGAAATGCTAATGAATGCTCTAAGGACATTAGTTAATAATCCATTTTAAAAAAGTTTTTATGAGAAAAGAAAATAAAACAATTAATGTTTTGACAGTTTTTTTCATTTCCCATAAAAATAGTGTCAAAACTTTCCTAAATTGGATTGTTAACCAATGCCCTAAGGACATTCGTTAGCATGACCCATACACACACACACACACACACATATATATATATATATATATATATATATATATATATAAAAAAGATGCACAAGCATCATAGACTTCAAAATGCTTTGTTATTGACGGCTCCTTTTTGCTAGTGCATCCGCGTGATTATACAATGGCCTTGTTCTGGCATAGGTATGATACTAAATACTAATGTAGCGTAGGAATAGATCAGAGATCTCTTGAGGACCCTGAATCCTATGGCTCAAAAAATCATTGGTTCTTCTTGCCAAACTAGGTTCAATTAATAGTGGTGGTCCAAACTTGCTTCCCAACCCCTGTATACTCATGCTCATCTGATCCCGAATCACTTTTAGACCAATAATTGATCAGAAAATGAATTGTTTCACTCACTTTTTCCCATATACTCGATCATATTCTTGGCTGTAATTTCAAGGAAATATCCCACATATTGACAAGAATCTGGCATATATTGACTGTGCATACTGCATACTCTTAATTCTTTTTCATTCTTCACAGTCAAACAACATCAAAACTTGTATGATTGGAGTGCAGAGATTGCTGATTAATGAATCTTACGAATATGGATTTATCAAATTGATGTCATTAATTGACTTGTGTTAAAGAAATTGGATGTTTTTGTCCACAAAACAAATTGATTAGATCTAAACCATTAAGTTATCTATGAAATGTAATTTATGAATGATGGTACATAGGTACCAAATTTTTGTGAAAAGAATACTCAACTTTTTAACTTTTATTTTACTCAAATAAAAAAATGACTGTATGAGTCAATTGGCTTGCAAAAATTATGAGGGTTACTTCAAATTTCCAGCAGAACCCTTGACAATTTCATGAGTTTTCAATTGCATCAGTTGATGGTGAGTTGAGTTTCTGTGGTTTGATGGCGACTCAAGGTTCTAGCATATTTGACATTTTAGATTTTGGTAGTTAGAATGTCATTGCGTTAGATACAGCTAGTCAAAGCCAAAGGCGTACCGTGTAGGCGTGTACATATATAATTGGTCTTATTATTTGGGAAAAATATCATCAATCTACAGGTTGATCAGTCTTTTTGAAGACAAATGATAGAATTTTATTCAACAACCAAAACTATACATCAAAGACCAAACATCACAAGCTAAAGGAGGCACCTTCAATCAAAAAATTAACTTTGACAAGAAAGCTACAAATTCTGCTAGATTTAAACTAGCTGTCATGCCTATCTAATTCCCCAAAACAACTATTACAGTTGCTACAAGAAATAAATCCTATAAAGAAAACAGCAAATATATCTTCCAAGTGTGGCTAGGGCTTCGTTACACTTGCTCCAAATCATCCAGTTAGTTGTAAAAGATATTGTAATTTTTAGGTCTTTTAATCTAGACCCATGTTCAAATCTATCCTACAGGTTGATCAATTGATGTTAGAAGATTAGGCATGATTTGTTCTACAAATTAATTGTAAATGAAAATTTCGTAGCATTATTCTTCTTCATTTTTTTTTTACTAATGTACATGCAAGGTTTTTACTAAATATCATCAATCTACAAGTTACAATTACCATAAGTCTTTATTCATGTAACACCGTCTTATAACTTTTTATTATATTTTAATATTTTAAAATTTTCACATTTGAATCATAAATTTTCATTCTTCTTTAACACACTCAAATTTCTTGTTAATCAAATGTTATTACTGTTTAGTCCATAAATTCATTGTTTATGTATAATTTTGAAATATTTAAAAAAATGCCTTGAAATTTAAACTTTTTACAATGGGATATATTGATCTCTGGTCATCTTGAAACTTTGGGAGCATGAAGTATATAGGAAGAAATGTAATCCAATAATACATTTAAACATATTATATATATATATATATATATATATATATATATATATATTAAATAATGTAATATTGCTAAAAGTTACTTTAAATATAATCTGAATCCAACCCATATATTTATTTATTTGGAATTTGTTTGTTAACAATTTTATTGCAAATTTTAGCATAAACAACCACCAAACTTTTTTTTTTTAACGTTTCAACCTATAACGTTCGCTCCTGATGATAACTATTTATCATCAAACCAAAACACCAATCAGTTTTTAGTGTAGGCGGGGATTGAACCCCAAATCTCTTATTCAACCATTAGAGACTTTACCACTTGAGCTAGCTGGAACCCATAAACAACCACCAAACTTGAACACCTACCTAAACCTAAGACATTATTCTACATTAAGTTATAACCTTTTTAACCTCACATTAAGTTATAATTTGTTGAAAGCATGTTAGTGTAGATGAATTTCTTTCTTCGCTTTTCACTTGATACCCCTCTCTCTCTCTCTCTCTCTCTCTCTCTCTCTCTCTCTCTCTCTCTCTCTCTCTCTCTCTCTCTCTCAAAAGTCTAGTGAAACAAAAAGTTCATAACCATTTTTTCATGACTATTGAAATGACATATTTTGATTGGTAGATAATAATTAAATATGTTGTTAATGATGGAATTATGTGAAAGTAATGTTTCATTATTCACAACTTATCATCTTAACAAATTGTGAAAAAGTTAAGATTTTCATTTTTTTTTTCTTTCTTTGTGTTACCAACAGTTAGGTTTTAGATTATTTGGCTAAATTTTTGTGTGAAAACTAAGTGTTATAAGTGTTCTATTTTAATTAAGTTTTGTTTTGCATTAAGTCAAGTCTAGAAGCAGCATTGAAGAATTCAAGTTTCAAAAGGCTCACTTGAGCCGAGATATTCTTACTCAAGCAAACATGGTGAGATCCTTGCTCAATCTTTGCTAAACAAAAAATTTAATTTAATTATGAGTAAAATATTATTTTGATCCCTAAACTTTACCAAAAATTCATTTTTCATCCCTAAACTATTGAAAATGTTTTACTTTATCTCCTTAAATTTTATTAAAAGTTTGTTTTTCGTCCCTAAATTATTGAAAAAAAAATTTTTTTTTTTCATCTCTATTTGTTTCCTCTAAACTATTAAAGAAACTCTTTACAAAGTTTAAGAATAAAAAAAGAACTTTTTAAAATTTAGGGACTAAAAACAAATTTTGGTAAAATTTAGGAACCAAAATAGTATTTTAGCCTTTAATTATTAATTCCAAATTTAATTCTCAAAAAAAAATTTCAAAATTTAATCATAATCAATAAAATTGTACACTGCTTAGTTATGTGGATTGTGGGGTCTAAACCAGATTTTTTGCTAAATGTTGCTCTAAGAGTCTATTTGTAAACAACTTATTTAGCTGAAACTGAAAATTTTTTACTGGAAGTACTATAAATAAAGCTAAAAGTAAGACTCATAAATAGTACCAAAAAATGTAATTTGACCCATAAATAGTAATAAAAATAAGTTAAATAGTAACAAAAATAAACTAAATAATAAATAAATAAAAAAGTTACCTTTTTGGGCCAATGCCCCAACCTAAATGTCTCAACTGTCAACTGTCAAGCAGGGGTACTCGGTGTGGAAAAAGACACACTTTCATGTGGTCCGGTCCGCTACAGCCTAGCCCACCTGAACAATACCGATAAGAAGCCAGCCCAATTCTCATCTTTACCTTATCTAAAATCCAAAATGAAATTAGCCCAATGTTTTTTTTTTCCTTCAATGTAAATAGTAATGAGTTACTTGCTTTATTTACTTATTTTTGGCTCTAACTTAGAATGCATATAAATATAAATAGCCACTGTGCATTGCTTGTAGATTTCATATTACAGTTTTCTTAATTTTTGTTATGATACATGGTTTCCCTTTTGGTTATACTGTTAACACATAATTTGTCATAGCCTAGAAAGCATAAGTTATAAATTCATTATAATTATTAATTAGAGCCCATTGAAACTTATATATATATAAGCCAAATCGACTTTCTAATTTGTATCCACATCAGCACGTCCCTATTTCACATCCTGATAAAACTCAACATCATATATGATTGTGGTGTGAGTGAGCCCCTAAGTCTTAATCTATGCTCCACCATCGGCATTTGACACATAGTAGGTATAACAGACTAAAGGGCAGTAGCAGAACATGGTAATCATCTCATAACATACAAACAAAACTAAAGCCAAAGTCACACACAACAGACACACTTGTTACTTTATTAGGCATGGGCGCATGGCTAAGATCCTAATATGAGGGAAGAAAAATAAGGTTCACACTTCACACGTTCACATCACATTTTAGAGTTCCAAATAAAGGCCAGCTGTATTGGTTTATTTATTTAGATATAATACGACTTAAACCTAGTTGTTTCATAATAATAATAATTACTTATTAACGAGTTTGATTAAGCTTTGACACGATTTGATCTAATATAAAAGAGTTTACCACTAGTTTACATACTAATGAGTTTTGATCCGATCCCATATAAGAAACTTTACCTCCAATCAAGATTTTATGATGTTACAAACTTACGATATTGACAAGAATTGATCCCATATTAAGTATTTTCTCTTCTTTTTTTTAATATAGTTACAATAAGATTTGAACTTATGGTGAGATTACTCTTTACTACCACACTATAAGATAGAAATTTAATGAATCAACTAAAGTACAATTGATAGTGGTCCATAATTAAATGGTGAAAGAAAAAATTGTGAATGGCTCGTATGAATTGATTATCCTTAATATCTTCATCATTGGTCGTAGGAGTTTGTGGTCCGACCCAGATTAAAAAAACAAGAGTTGTGGTCCGACCATAACTTCACAAAATTGGATTTGGATTTAGTCTTGTTGTACACAATTTACACGTCAATGACTCAATATTGTTTTGGCCTTTGGGACCCCAAAACCAAAACCAAAACCACGCGCCTTATTACTGAAATTAATAAACCCCTTATTTTCTTCTTCTGCTTCTTCTTCTTCTTCTTCTTCTTCTTCCTTATATATTATTATTTCATTCACCTTCTCTTTCTCTGCCTTGTCTGACTGTAAAAGCATAGGGGCTTATACCTTGCTTGGATTTCATTTCAGATTAGCAAACTAAACGGGTTCGTTTTGGAAATTCCTCGTTTTTATCATTCTTGTAAATCAGATCACTATTTTTTGTTATTCATTGAGTATTAGATCTTTGATTTTCTTTACTTTCCTCACATTATATACCATTGGGTAACTTTGTTTATTTTGGATCCACTTTTGAACTTTCTCTTTGGGAAATTTGGTTTCTTTTTCACTTTCAATGCTTTGTTTCACTGTTTCTTTGGAAAGTAAAAACTGGGTTTTGTTCTTTGCTTGATATAGGTTCTAGCTACCAGTGAAGCCACAGCAGCCATTGGAACCAACAAAGAATATGACTTTGCTTTGTGCTTTTAGATAGAGGCATTGACTTTGTCTTGTTTTAGTAACTCATTGTGGTGAGAAGATGGTATTAGACTCAAGGATTTGATAGCAAATTTGGTTCATTTTTGTTGCTGTTGTTGTTGTGAAAACAAAAGAATTGAACACAATGATTAACAAAACGCTTGTGCTCACTTACCTTTACCTGCTAATCTACATTTTGCTTTCATCTGGGGTCATTTTGTACAACAAGGTACTCAAATTTTTTTTTTGTTCTTTTTGCTATGTTTTTCTATATCTTATTTCAAGCTTAGAATTTTATATTATCAATTATTTGTATTTGGGTGTTTGAATCTTTGTTTGCAGTGGGTTCTGTCTCCTAAATACTTCAACTTTCCGCTACCTATAACACTTACAATGATTCACATGGGGTTTTCTGGAGCTGTCGCGTTTTTGCTTGTTCGGGTTTTCAAGGTATAGGCTTTGTCTTATGTGAGTGTGATATTGGATTTGACTTCCTTGTTTGTTGATAGTGATACTGATAGATGTATCTATTGAATCAAGTACTTATTTTTGTATTAGCGGTTGCATACAGCTATGGCATTGTTGATTCTAGGTGTGATTTCCTATTTCATGTAATGCCAAGCACAGAGTTGGCTACAAAATATGAGCCTACTGTGATGATTAATTATGTTGTAGGTGATGTTGTTCTAAATTATAAAAATTTATAGTGATTCAGATTATGGGAAATGAACAGGAGACCATTGATGTAGAGATGTCACCTATGAAAATTTTCAGACCATGGTTTATTGTGGTTCTAAAAGAGAAATCTTTAAATCCTCGATTTACTATCTTTTCTGTTATATGTTATAGCGTTACTCATTTTTGTTCATGCTTTATGCTCCTGTCCACATTGCTACTTATAAAATGATCAGAAGTACTATTATTGTGCTTGAGCTACTGTTGCTCTGCAGCCTATGCTGCAAATCATGATTCCACTGTTAATGGGTTTCTTCTGTACAGTAGCATCCTTATGCTTAAGTAATTTGTGAATCAAAAAAAGGAAATATGGAATTCGTCTCCAAAATGACATTTCCAGTTTTTTGTTTGGGGGGGGGGGTTGTTTTATATTCTTTCTTTTCATTATTTAATGATGTTTTTATATTAAATGCTTAGAGTGATTTATTTATATTTTTTTTAATGTGCAGGTCGTAACTCCTGTGAAAATGTCATTTGAAATGTAAGAAATAGTTTCTCAAAACCCCCAACCCAACTCTTCTCCTCTTCCATTCTTATGATTTTTTTTTCCTCTTCTTCATTTGTCCATTCTCTCTATCCTAAAATATCTTAATTGGTGTACAGATATGCAACATGTGTTATACCAATAAGTGCCTTCTTTGCATCAAGTCTTTGGTAAGCAATCTAATATAACTGGACACTTCTTTTGGCATGTGAAATGGTGATTCTATCATTAATGAAGCATAAGTATGCATCCATGTATGTGGTTTAATCAGTGTGCACTGTCGAGGGGGTAAACCCCTTTACCTTCTTGTTAGATCTGATGGTTGAAATTGGTTTTGTATATGTACCTTTGACTTCAAGCAAATTAAAGACTCAACCATCTATATATGTAACCACGAAGCAAAATTGTATTGCTATTTTTATGAACAAAACTGGTATGTTCTTACATTCTGCTGAGGATTTTACCAAAATAATTAGTGAGATGCTATACCTGGGCCACTCTTTCTTTCCCTTTTTGAACTTTTGTGCCAGATTATAATCGGGCTGCTACATGCTGTAAAATGTGGAAATTACTCTGAAGCTTTGTATGTTTTAATATATAGGTATTCTTTCGGCCTTCATTAAACCAGCTTTGGGCTTCGAGGTTTTACAAATTGATTTTTGCTTCGGTTTTAGGTTGTAAAGTTAAGCTAAAATTGTACAATGCCTCCGCTTTGATAATTAGCTTTGCGTTTAAAAATACACAAGCTTTTTTTGTTTTTATGTATTATTTTTATTTTATATACTAATGTCTAAAAGATATCTGGTGTGGATCCATAGTATTTATGATTTTAAATTTTATGAATTTGCTTTCTTGTTTGGGCTTGATTATGTCAATTGGTTTTGTATAAAGTTTACCAAATCTTTATCTCGTCATATTTGATCTCGATCCTTCTTGTTTCTATAGTTTCTTGTAAGGGAACCTTTGTTACAATTGCACTTTATGTGTTGAAGCTTTCTTTAATGACTCTTTCATAGACAGTAAATTTCCTTTAAAAAAGAAAGTAAATGAAAAACAAAATGCACTTTATGCATGTATGGTTGTATTTCAGAGGATAACTTTGGTGCTAGTAGGGCCAGATAGTGGCTTATTTGAGGTTTGGACAGTTATGCCTAAATGGTCTAAATGTTCCTGAAGGAATAATTATGATAACTTTGTTGTCCTCTTCTCATGACAGGTTTGGTAACACAGCTTACTTGCACATTTCTGTGGCCTTCATTCAGATGCTGAAAGCATTAAGTATGACATTTTTTTTTCTTACTACCATGTTCTTAACTCTATTAAATGGCTGCTTATATGTGAGTTTGGATGTTTCAGTGCCTGTGGCAACATTTGTCATGGCTATTGTGTGTGGCACTGACAAACCAAGGTGTGACGTATTCTTGAACATGTTGCTGGTCAGTGTTGGAGTTGTCATTTCCTCATATGGGGAGATTCATTTTAATGTAGTTGGTACACTTTACCAGGTTACGGGCATCTTTGCAGAAGCTCTCCGTCTTGTTTTAACACAAGTCCTTCTACAAAAGAAGGGCTTGACACTAAATCCCATCACCAGCTTATACTACATAGCTCCATGCAGGTATTTTGTTTTGAAGCTTCTGGATTTTATTTTAGATAATTAATGTAAATGTCTGATTGCTGTCTACAAAAATATATAGAGGTGAACCATATAAGTGAATGCCTTTTTTTAATAGAAGGTATAGGTTAATCTCGATTGAACATTGTAATTTGATGTATAAAAATCAGAGTTATATGGTGATTGATATATATTATTTAGTTGTTACTGGAAAATGTGTTAATTCTAAATAGTGCAATTTATATTGCTTGAATGTGTATTTTAGTGGAGAACAGAAATGATAGTCTTTACTCTTTAATGGCTATATAAATGATACATCCACTAGAATGTTTTTTTTTTTATTTTAAAGATCCATCTTTAAGACCATGTAAGTTTGTTCTTTTTTTTTCCTATCCATAAATGTATATGCACAATTCTTTTTAAGGCACTGCCATTGATGGGTGTTGGAAACATACTTCTCACTTTTTGACACATTGGCGTGTGCAGTTTTGTTTTTCTGTTTGTGCCTTGGTATTTACTGGAGAAGCCTGAGATGCAAGTTTCACAGATTCAGTTCAACTTATGGATCTTTTTCTCAAATGCTCTTTGCGCGTTGGCCCTGAACTTCTCCATTTTCTTAGTAATTGGTAGAACAGGAGCAGTTACCATTCGGGTTGCTGGCGTTCTGAAAGACTGGATATTGATAGCCCTTTCAACTGTCATATTTCCAGAGTCCACAATAACAGGGCTGAATATAATTGGCTATGCAATTGGTAACTCTCTATCCATATGAAGTACAAGCTTTCAATCTCAGAAATATTTTCTACCCCCTTTAAAACCTTAAAAGTTTACCTTAAATTTCTCTTTCTTTTACCCTTGCAGCCTTATGCGGTGTTGTCATGTACAATTACATAAAGGTCAAGGATGTTCGAGCATCTCAACAACCTGCTGAAAGTCTTCCTGAAAGAATTACAAAGGTCAATCTCATAGATTACCCCTGATAATATTCTGTTCAATATATTTTGTCCCTTTAACCAAGTAGGGCAAAATTAGGTATAGTTCTTTAGATGCTATACCTTAGGTTCCCCAATTATAATCAGACACATGTTTGAATTTAATTGGGGAACCAAGTTACAACATTTAAGAAACTGCACCTAGGTTTTACCCAACCAAGTATATCCTCTTCCATAAAATTTGCCTTCTCAATGAAAATGCTTCAAGTGTTCATAGAATCATCACATGCTTGAAACAATTAAAGTCTGATGTGATTTAATCTGCTTGCTGTGCTTGTATAATTGGCTCATGAAGCTGACATAAACCAAAATTTTAACAAAATCAGTCTCTAGGAATATGAATCTTGTGAGTGGAGAATGTGTGGAAACTCATAATGGGCCAGCTCAGTTTGAACTGACACTTAGTTGGCAGGAGAACAGTGAAATCTCTAGGGTGAAACTTTTGTACATGTGCATGCTGTGCCATCCAAAGACTATTGGATTACATTCAATCATAGCTGAACCTAAATCTTCCCTTCTGGAACTGCCAATTAGTGTTGTTTGTTAACAAGCATATATATGATGATAATCTCAATAATGCATTTGGGATTTCTAGTTGGTGGTCATATAATGATATGTAGACATACCCAACAACTATATGAAATAGTTTTTTTTTTTACTCTTTGACATGATTTGAGATGCCATCTACAGATTTTATTATTTGACATCAGATCTTTTAACAGATACATCAATCCATAGGATTCAAATTTTAGAATGTTATTTATAGGGTAAACGACAATACCTCCCTTTGCAATATTACATTTTCAACCAAATTCACAGAAATTGGTATTAAAATTACAAAAATACCCCTTTCCCTTCCAAAGGGGCAAAGACTCATAACATGAAGAAACGAATATTTTTGTCCCTTTTTTTTTGTTGCTATTTTCTGTTGATTAATGGAAAACATGACATTGCAATTTAGCCCAAGGTACAAGGAGGTAAAATTGTAACATTTGAAAAGTAAAAGGTAAGCTGATAATGACCCTTTCATGGAGGTATTTTTATATTTTGTCATTTACCCTTTTTTATATATTCCCAGGAAAGCTATCAAAGAAATGGCAATTACATTATTAGAACCACACACTCACTCTCTCTGAGAGGGTTTGTAGGTTTCTTGTTCATCTAGAATAGTCAACATTTTTTTATGTCAATTGAACCTTCCCTTTGTGTTACAGCTGTGTTTTCTATTTTGGGTAATGCAGGATTGGAAGTTGGAGAAGAAGTCATCTGATATTTTTGTGCCAAATAATAGCAGTGATAGCAGCAGGGGAGGCAGTGGAGGAAATGGTGCTGCATCCGATTTGAATGTTGATGTAGAAGCACCTCTACTTTCAACGTCAAGGTTATCTCATATCGGACGTACGCATCTCATTCGTGATCCATAAAAGCCTAAAATCGGCATTAGAGTACATTTATTGGAATAGGAAAAGAAGTAGAGGAAGCCAGTTCAAGTGCACCCTAATCCTTCATTCTTTCCGGGGCAATGGATTTACACTTTTGAGAGTAAAGGCGATTCATTTGTAGCATGTGTAAACTTGATTTGCCAGCCTTTTAAGTTTTGTAGTTGGGACAATTGGACGAATCAACCATAATATAATCAAGGCTCATGATTTGGTGACCCAGTTTGTACTTTGTATATCTCAGCCGATGGAGTTGTTTTCTTCTTATTTTTGATCTATCAGTTCTTAGCAGTATCCTATTTTTACTATCACCAACTATTCAATCCTTCTCACTCACTAGTCACTCCTATGAAACCAAGTTCAGAAGGATCAAAAAAGAGGAAAAATATTCTCTTACACATTTTACTTTCATTATTTTAGGCAATATCCACAATTGATGCGTTGATGTACACATTGTAAAAAGCGAAAATGAATTTTCCTTGTTTAAAAACTTGAAAGTGGATGTGAAATTATCAATACCCTAGAAAAATGTAGTCATTCACAATCGGTGAGGATCCCTCAAAAAAATGAGAATTGAAATGAACTTTTCAGGTTGAAAGTGGATATGAATAAGTGGATGTGAAATTGTCATTACCCTCGAAAAATTTAGTCATTCACAATCTGTGAGCAAGGGTCCCTCAGAAAATGAGAATCGAGTGAGAGAAGAACTTTTCCGGTGGTTAATGGACTAACGCTTGCACCCGTGAGGACCATGATCACAAAAGGGAAGGCGAGTCCCTTCTTTTTATCTCTAAAAAGAGTTTAAAAGGTGGTGAAAGTCTCAATATCAGCCACATCTTCTATTATCATGCAATCCAAACCATTTGTCGGCAATACTTTCTATTTCTAGTTTGGTAAAGAGACTTGTCGACACTGCACTTTTTGAAGGCACTTCCAAGATGGGTCCAAGGGGTAAAATAGTAGATCAACCATTCATGCCATCAAGGCATAACCAATTGCTCCTTTATTTAGCTGGCGAACTGGGCAATTCGTTAAAAATGAACAAATCGTTGGGGTTGTTGGCCTGTAACCAACAATCTTTGCCAATTCAAGCTCGTACTGGCTTGCAAATGCTAATTCAAAGCTTAAAGCCCATACCACCCAACCGACCAGCTCTACTAATTAATTTGACACTCCCAAATATACTAGTGGGCTAAACCACCGCAAAAATGTGAGGAAGAAAATATATTAACTTACAATGTAACATTTGAGTGGATTGCGGTAACACAAACATATAATGGAAAAACTGTATTATGATTACGTCTTAAGTTAATAACTGAACCACCACGACTATCTAACCTACAACCAGCGAACGAGACTGAAGCCTAAAGAGTGAATGAACGAATCAGGGATTTGTAAAGAGAAAAGAACTATAATGAACACGAGCTAGAATGGGAGTCTCGCTTTCAGGAGGAAGAGTGCAGCATAATTTTATACATGTCAGACCCATAGTCACTGACCAGAAAATACAACAGCGCGTATACACACATTGAGACGAACATACATTTCCTTCAAAGGGACATGTAGAGTGGAATTTCACAGCAGCCTTCTCTTTCTAAGACTACAATAGTCTTGAAAGGTTTACACAGAGAAACCATGGAATTCAAATGAAAGCAAAATGGATTCATGTGATTTACACATAAAAGAGAATCACAAACAGGATATGCACATATTAGGCAAGAATATATAAAATCATGGAAATGTGAAGAAAAAAAAAAACAAAAAAACAATTGATGCCCACAAACAGCGATCCTCTGGCCTCCCTTCCCTCAACTAGAACATGAATCATAACCGGGTGGAAAACTGCTTCTCTGAAATAATGAATCTAATTGAAGTATTCTGCATCCCTCAGATATAAAAGCCTCCTTGTGGGAGCTGGAGGTGCCAATCCTGGTATGGCCCTGATGTTTTTGTTATTGGGGTTCACAATCTGAAATTTTACACATTTCATAAAAGGATAAATGAATTGATGAAGTCATAAAGTTTGTGCATGATGCACGATGGTAAGAAACATACAGCAATAGATAGATGACTTAAAGAGGATACCTTGACAACAATAATGGCTATTACACCACAGACAATAAGTAATAGAAAAAGCATGATGCACTTATCTGTAGCCACCTGAAATAAATAAAATTTGGTTTCTAAAAATATAATTCAGATAACTAGCTTGCAGAAAATAAATGGAAAACGAGTTGCATTTAGATACGGGAATGAAAAAAGAACTAACCTGCCTACCAATCTCCTTCACAAGCTGGGAGGCCTTCTTAATTGAGAAGTTAATTGTATCCAGCTCATTAACAATACGGCCCATTTGTTCAGTCTGCAAAATATCAGATCAGAGTTCAGAAGGCTAAACACATGGGAAGAGAAATAATTGAGATGATTGAATGGTCACACTTACTTGACCCTTTAATTGAACAGCAGTTTCAGTTCCCACTTCAATTGTTTGTTCAACAACCTGAGGTAGCCCAAGAGTTAAGATTGCTGGCAACAGAAATTTTAGCTAAGTCATTTTCAAAAGTTCACCTTTTTAGTGCGTTCAATGGTTTGATCAGTCTCATCCATTGTCTTCATTCCAGCATTGACAAGTTCTTGATTTGACATTGCTACAGGGCAAGACATGTCAAAGTTGTTAAATAGACCTATTGTTTGTGAACCACTAAAGAAAAAAATCCATATATGCATGCATAAAAATGTGCATATAAATCCAAGGGTAATATAATCTTTTGATTTTTTGATTCACATCCATTTTGTAGTCAGATGAATTTAGGGAAGCTTATTACAATCATTTATAAAACATCATTATTGCAATCAAGTGTTATTTAGTGTATGCCACAAAGAAACTCCTGCATCGAAGCTTATCTCACATAAACAAGCAGTAATCTCAAATTCTCAGGAAGAAATCAGGACTTATGAAAGCCAATAAATAATGCAAGACTTTTATACATGTAATAATGCAAGGAAGACTTGGGCGTTGGGTGAAGTACCTTAGTTAAATTTGCTAGATAACCAAAAGCAGCACTCTTGAACACAATGTTATACAAGTAAACATTCACTGGGTTTTTTTTTTTTTTCCTTGATAATTATATATAAACATTCACTAGCTAAGGAAATTATTTCCCCTCTTCTTTCAAATTCCACCCAATTTTCAGCTCAGTCCTGCCTTGATCTTCAAAAGTTTCTTTTTTTGGTGAACATAGGGTGTCTCCAACCCATTCTAAGACAAGACTACTCCCTTGGGATGCACACAATCACTCATTCTTTGAAAGCCTTCAGTATAATCAAGTGCAGATAGCATCAGTTACTTTGCAATATACTCAGAATTCTTATCTATGAATGTCAATCTATTTTAAAAACTTTTTTTTTGATAAGTCAATCTATTTTAAAAAACTTAAGGTCGTGTCAGTTATCATTTCATCAATTGAAGCTTAGGTGAAAACGAAGATTGGCATAATTATAGTTGACATGCACACAGTTGATAAACAATATATACCACATATCAAATTGAAGGTATGTCACACGGCACAAAGTAAATGAAGACAAGTCACATATTCATCAACGTAACATATTGGCAGCTGTTTTTCCCAAGTAATAATATCAAATAAGTGGGAAGTAATCTGCAAATCTAAGGGGAGATAGGTCTCACCTGATGCTACTTGAAAATTGTCATCAGCTGTAGGTTCACTAACTCCTGCTCCCATATCAAAGAGCTCCACTTTCTTATTACCAAGGGTACTCATATACCTGCAGCTCAGCAAAATAGATTATGATATACATAATCAAAGGCCAAAAAAATCAAACAGATGAAAAGTGAACAGAGCTTTTGTGAGTTTGGCAGACTGAGTTCTATCATCAAGTAATCCGTTACTCCCTTTCTCTCAAATTGTTGATTATATTTAGATTTTTTTTTATAGGTAATAACAGTTTCATGATGGTGAACAGAATGTGCTTGACACAATTACAAACAAATCAAAGAGTAGAAAGAACTAACAGCTCGTAGGAAATCAGAAATAAAAATACATCTGCGTAAAACCCCAAATCCGAGACCACTTGAACAAAGTCCCATCTATTACAGACTTCAAAAGATCAACATGTCTCTCAATATCTTCAAAATTACGGGTATTTCATTCCCTCCAAATTAACCACATCAAACAAGCTGGTATCATATACCAAACACTGGAAGAGTGTTTCCCCAACCAATTCCTTCATGCAAAAAGAAGAGAAGTAACCATCTTTGGCATCACCCACTGAATCCCAAACATCAGAATAACTTTACTACATAAAGCATGAGCAAACTTACAATGGAACAAAAGATGATCCACCTTTTCCCCATGACAACGACACAAGCAACACCAACTAACTAGGGGCAGATTCCTCTTAACAAGGCTGATAGTGAGAATTCTACCCCAAGCTGCCGTTTTCAAAAAGAAAGACACCAATTTAGGTACCTTTACACACCAAATGCTCTTCCAGGGGAAATGAGTAGTAGGAGGGTTTGACAAAGAATTATATAAAGAGCATAGGTCAAAAGCACCATTCCTAGTCAGTTGCCAGACAGACTATCAACCCCCTCACCCCTTGGCATTTTGGAATGAATATGCTAAAAAAATGTATACACTCTCTCCAACTCCCAGTTTAGAAAATCCAACTCTTTAAGGGAACATCATTTAATATGTTGTCTTTTAGTTAAAAAGGTATAAGTTTCCAAAACTACCCTCATTAATTTAAACTCTAGAAAAAAAATTGTATTCATTTTTAAAATAAAGGGATACAATTGAAATTTTATTTATTGACTTTTTAAAGAGGACTACTTTTTGGGACATCCCAAAATGGAATAGAGGATCAACAATTTGGGACAAAGGGAGTTTAATTTTTTGGATTAAGTTACATTAAATTAGCTACCAAATTACAACTGTAAAGCCCACCTGTGCTTATACATTCTTGTTTCAAGTATCATCATTCTAAAACAATAAATTACACCAGACAAAACAGATCCAAAGACATGACCTCTAAAAGAAAAATGAAAACTTCAACTTACGTTTTTCTCAATGCCACATATGAATTCAGCTCTTTGATCTGCAAA
Organism: Castanea sativa; assembly: GCF_040712315.1. Taxonomy (NCBI): domain Eukaryota; kingdom Viridiplantae; phylum Streptophyta; class Magnoliopsida; order Fagales; family Fagaceae; genus Castanea; species Castanea sativa. Next base: position 15,096,154 of record NC_134014.1, read on the forward strand.
CAAAAAGTGTTGCACATACAGCAGAGTTTCATAAGCACAAACACAGATAGGACCAAAGAAATTAGCAGTATCATGGCAATGAAATAAGTAGCCCATCATTTCATATCATGTACAATGGACCTTACATAAAAGCTTGTGTCTCTATTATGCATGTGCATATTCATGAGACATTGTGCAAAACATAAAAGGTTCCAAATACTGACCATAGATTGCTTCTCATCATTGAGTTGCTTATTAACCTCAGGAGGATTTCTGCCTTCCTCATCTTTAAGTTCACGATCAAACTCCTTGATTAATCTGAAATAATTTATTAAAAAATAAGTATCCAAAATGTATAAATCCTGGACACACTAAGCAGAACTGTTATGCAAACTATTCTTCATTTTGAGTTTTGTACTTTTGTTAACATTTTATGGTAAATTGGAAAATAATCCAGAATTAGTTCCTTTCTATCCCCACCCATCGGCAAAACCAAGACGGGAAATCTTCAGCTTCTGAAACCTCCAATGGTACTTGAAACCCAAGTTCAACACACAAGTGATGTGATGAATGAATAACCAGATCAAGATGCTAGGCTGTTTTTTGTTTTATAGCTAGGCTTAGGGCAGGGCAGGATCACATGATAAAGAAAAAAAGCTCTCATGGTATCCAGGTATCAGTAGTCTTTCTTGATACTTCTGCTTTTTTTTTCTTTGAATACTTTCTTTTGACAAACAAACTAGTTTTGGAACGCCAAAGTCAGCTTCTGGGGTAGTAATTTAAACTTTAAAGAGCAAAGCTCATAAACATATTGTGATAAAATTGCATTTTATGGGGGATGTTTTCCTCTATGTTTACCTTCTCTTTGAACTTTTTGTTGCCAAAAGGATATAATTCAATGCTACATATAAAACATTCAAAACATCCATTTCCTGAATATATATATATGATCAGACATGAAAAGAATGACATATGGCATACCTTTTACACTCCCTCATCTTTACTGTAAGTTCCTCCAGTTGTTTACTTTGTCTATTGGAGTCTTTGATCTTATCCAGTCTTTGGAAGCCATTTCTGAATGCAAAGAGGTACATGTCACATAATAATAACAGAATTATCCCAGCAAGGTGTCCAGATGCAGATAGTCACTGAAGAATGAGAAGTATCTATCCTGCCGCACCCAAACAAAGGGGGGGGGGGGGGGGACTTGAATGGAATTAACATTTATTCTGATACTACTAATCTTAGAAGAAATTGATAAACAAATTTTAAAATAATAATAAGAACATGGTCTGCAGTATTCATGTATATTTGGCAATCACCAGCAGGAACAAGGGTATTGAGAGAGTATACAGCACTAACGAGTAATACATAATGGCTGCATCTACAGAGGCAGGGCATAGAATCGATGAACAATTACAGCTCATCATTTAAAATAAAATAAAATTACAGCTCAACAATTTATTCATTTATATAAAACCAAATCACTTAGTAAGTGGGAACTAAGAGTAAACCAAAACTCCTAACTCACTCGAATAGAACAGTAGACTAAGAAAGCATTCAAAATGATAAACTTATAGAACTATTCAAATCATATATTTATGATAAATTACCCTACAAAAGGAAAATCATGGTCAGTTGCTTCCATGGTGTTACGCACGAAGATAACAAATAACCACTTTCTTCGAGTGGTCATAAAGACAATTATATAATCTGGAATATCATCGACCTTTAAGAAAATACAGGTCTAACAATTCAAGAAAAATACTTAGTTGAACTGGCACACATCTAATAATGGAAAAGGTTACAAGATCTTTGAAAATTGAAATAAACATGGTTCACTTTCGCTTGAGATTGTGCTCCCTGATTGGGGCCCTAATAAAACTATAAAAACTTAGCTATGTCAAACCAAGAAGATAAAAGACAAAGAAAAATAGAGAACGACGGTTTTCAAAGAATTGGATGATATCTAGTACATAAGGTGGGATTGGGATGTTTAATGAAATTGGGAGGTGGAAAGTGCTGCTACTTTAATCGCACCAACTCACACTAAATAAAAATTATTTTACTGCAGATAACCATCTACTAATATCAACAAGGACACCAACCTTGTGAATAGGAACTTACTGTAATCCTTTCAACACTTACATGAGTTAATGCACTTCATTGTCTGATATACCCAAGGCATATTAACCTTCAATAATGTACCACCATCCTAACAATTCAAAACTTCATCCTCGGAGCTAATATGCTTTCTCGCATTCTTGTATGATTATTACTCATCCACTTCAGCCCAAGCACCTTGTAGCTCAATCGGCACCTCCTGGTGTTTCCAACGGAAATGTTCGTGGTTCAAATCCCCACACCCCCAATTATCAAATTATCACAAAAGAACGTTACTAATCCACTTCAAGCCATCTAACTCTCCCAGAAAATCCACTACAAGTTTCTAAAAGAGAGGCCTATGCATTCCTATACTATAGCAGCAGTCAAAATAAAAAAGCTTCAAGCAATGTATCTGCTCTCCTTCTGGAAAGTACCACAATTAGATTCAACAAAACATAGCCCTTTTCAATGTCTAATTATCTGAATCCATCCACAATTACGTTCCATAAAACAATGTACCACACTCAAAATTCTTTTGACATTCCAATATGCGTATAATATTGGCAGCTAGGAGAGCTCAATATCACTTAGCACTACACTATATATATTATTCATACATTGCATTGCTAAAATACAACACTTTTCAGGAAAAAGATAGACCATCTTCAGCACCAAAGGCACAACACAGACGCATCATAAACACTTACTTCTCATAGAGCTAAATTTACTCGATATTTATCCGTACAACTCTGTTAATAAGTTAACAACAACGTCTATCACTCTCCAAGTACATCAAACCTTAAGTTAATTGTTTAATATACAAAAAGCACATCCCTCTATTTTGAATTCCATACTTTGTATTCATAGAACAATTCACAAATTCAACTAAAGCATACAAGCCAGATCACAAAGATTCAAACTCATAAAACCCATAGCAATAGCTCTCACATTACAATAAGAGAGAGCGAGAGAGATGGGAACATACGCTAAGGCACGGAAATTATCGCGGATTTCACCGTGGATCTGCTCCAACTGAGGGCTCATCGGCAAGTCGGCCGCCATTGTCGCTGGAGATGAAGCTCTCCAAAAACTTCCGGCAAATCGATCTCACCGCAAAAACCCTAACTCCTCCGATTCCAGAACCTTCTAGAACATCAACAACCTATTGATTTGCTTTTCCCATGGAGGTTGTTGATGGAGGAAACAAACAGGAAATGAAAAACAAAAAACCAAATCCCTAAATCGTTTCAAATTTAGGGAAATCCAAATTTGGGGGAAAATGCAAAAGAGAAAAAATTTCAGAAGGCGTGGAACGAAGAGAAAGCAGAGAGAGAGAGAGAGAATGGGAGAGAAAATCGCTGTCTGGTAATGATTTTTTTTTTGTTTTTATTTTTTATTTTTTTTATTAAGCGAGTGAGCTATTCGGCTATTCATTCCAATAATTTTGATTTAAAAATAAAATTGCATGGGTTAGCACTTAGCTGTGCGACTTTGTGTCTAAAGTTGAGCCGAGACGGTTAGTTCAAGAAGGTGGAGAAAATATCATATCGTGATGAGTTGGCTGTCGCTTGTCATTTTTGCCTTTTGCCAAATATTGTATCAACTGCTTATTCATGGGTAATGAGTTGGACGATATTTCTTTTTAAATTAGTTTCAATGAACATTTTATTTGTTTAAGTATGATTTAATGTTTCTTCTCAGGTCTAAATTTTTTTAAATATGTGTTTTATTTATCACTATTTCAATTTAAACCAAACCTTTTAAGAATCAATGAGAGCTTATGGACTAAGATTTTCAACAAAAAAAAAAAAAAACTGCAGTTAGTTGTATTAAGAAAAAGACTAATATTCATTAAAAAAAGACTAACATTGATTAATTTGTATTCTCTAAAAATTCATATGATCATATCATGCAGATGGTTAGAATGAGGCTACTTTACTTTTTCTTTTTTTATCAGAAAACATTAACTTTATAACTACGAAACAAAGATTACATCTTGAATAATAACTTGCTCAAAGAGCCACGAGTCTCTCCAATCCAAGTTGAGAAATCAACAATGCTAAAAGTATGTTTACTTAACAAGTGAAGCTAGTCTATTTTCTACCTGCCCCACATGAGAAAAATCAACTCTACGAATATCATGTAAAGATGAAAGGATCATATATAACTAGGGCCACCGATGCAGGGCAGGGGAGATGTTTTCTTAGCCAAAGCTTGGGACATTGTCAATGAATCACCTTCAATGATAAACTCACAAATCTCTAGAAAAAAAAAAAAAAGTTTCAAAGCCTTAGCTTCAATCTCAAGAGCACCAAAAGGAGCACAAACTTTCTTGCTAAAAGCCACTACAAGCTGTCCCTTATCATCTCTAATAAGAACCCCTAGACTTGCTTCTTTCTAAGTAGCAAAAACAGCATCGTCAACATTAACCTTGAATAATGGCAGTGAAGGAGGAATCCAATTTGCTGTAGCTGGTGGAGAAGACTGGAATCAAAATTAGAATTAGCAGCCTAGTACTCATCTATATAATTGAAGCACCACTGAACAATAGCAACTACACTTTTTGTTAGGAGACTAACTACTTTGATGTATGTACTGGTACTATCATACGAGCATTGTATGTTAGCATTGTTAATTGAGTAGTTGATGTGCTAAGTTGTATTCACTTAGTTAGTTGAATTATGTTAGTAAGTTAGTTTAGGCGGAAAATGAGACTGAATTGTATAAAAAGATATTCCAGATTTTGAATGAAGTTTATCCAGATAATTAACCAACTTTGTTCTTCCTATTCCTCTCTAAGTCTTTATTCTATTCTTCTTTAAGTCTTTCTCTTGCTAAGGAGGTGGTTACCCTCGAAGTAATTGACAATTTTCTCTCACATCTATTTCCCTTTCTTCCATTCTAGAATTGCCAAGCTCTTAACACTTTTCTTCCCCCCCCCCCCCCCCCACCATTTCAGATTTCATTCTTGTTGTTCCATAGAGGCTAATTTACTTGTGAACAATAATTAATAGAAAAATGTTATGTACATACAAATTTTACGACAAATTTTAATTGACAAGTTGTTACAGGTTTTTAATTTGAATCCACAGTTAAAATTATTTTTTTACCCACTAGCAACAAAAAGTAACAATCATGGCACTTTTCATAATTATGGATATCCTTTTGTACTCATGAGCTACGAGTCATGCATGTGTTTTAATAACTCTTGAAAGTCTTTGTCATCAATTTTCATCAATAATTAAAGGTAAACTATTTTACCTATAACACTCACGAATTTTTCCTTTTTTTTTTTTTTATAAGAGCATTCACAGTAAAACATTTAAAAATTTTAGCTTTTAACAACTCAAAACACTATTTTATTTATTTTAATCACTCACTTTATAATACATCTTACAGCAAAAGTTTTATATTAACATTTAACACATTAAAATAATATATCTATTACAATAACCAACAACCACAACTATCAATACATTAAAATACTTTTTTTCTTAACACTCTACATTAAAATATAATTTTTTGTTTTGAGTTTTGAGCTACCGTGGCAGCCTAGTGTAACTCAAAGTTAAATTTTTTTTTTTTTTTTTAATTTAGTTGCTTTGCTGTAACCACAATTTTGGAGAATTGGTTGCTAAATTGACTTTTTTTTCTTTTTTTTTCAATTTAGCAACCTCGCTGGGATGCTCTAAGCTGCAATTTCATTCAACAAAGATGAACAAGGAGACAATCAACCTTACATGCCGAGTCGAGGTCTCTTGAAAGTTTGTCTTTTTTTGAAAGTTTGTCTTTATTAGAACATAAAGACACTATAATTGAGAGAGAATTTTGAAGCGACCGTCAGCTACAACAATTGGTAAACTATTTTTGTTGTAATTTTAGCAGTGATAGAAAAACTAACGTGGGGAAAAGACAATTTTGAAAAAAAAAGAAAGATGAGAAATTAAGGAGATGATATCGTGAGATATGAAACACCATAATAAGTGAGTGATATTGAGGCTTAAGTTAGCCAACGGAAACAAGGAAAACGAAGGAATAATAATTTGGAGTTTGGAGGTTGAAATATAAATAGAGGAAGTTTTATAGGTGGAATGCGCTGTCTGATCCTGTCTAGGGTGGGGTTCGAGTGGGAGTTGGTGCGCAACTTTTCTTTTATTACTAACGACTGGAACTTCAAAACTAACGCGCTCCTTTGCGTCACTTTCTGTTGGACAAATAGAACAAAATGGCTATTATAACCTCTATAGCCAGATATACCTATGAGAGTTGGTAGAAGCACCAAAAGTTTTATTCAAATCTACACATTGGATTATCGTCACAATTTATCAGTGTGACAAATGGTAAGTGGTAAAAATGTGAGCTCATTATTTTTGTTTTGCTGCTCATTATTCCTTACGTGAACAAGTTGTAAAAAAGTTGTGAGTTTTGTTGTAGTAGTATCATTATTATATTATTCACCTAACTTGATTTCACCACCAAAACAAGGGAAAGAGTATATCTATAAAAATTTCAATGTTGTTTGAAATGTTAGTGCCTATGTGCTATTGCTTCACGACTAGTGTGGCTCTCGACTTGAGCCTCCCTCTTCTCTTTTATAGAATACTTTTGCCTTTCTCGAAAGTCTATTGTCAGCTTTAATCATGGTTTTATCCATCCTCCATAGGTCTCACAATTGTATGGATATGTTGTGTCTAGGACATGTATGGCTTAGATTGGTTGGGTTGGAGGGTTTTTCAACCCAATCTAGTCATTTGAATGTAGAAACCACCTTGTCTCATTCATTCATTTAACCTTATTGGGGGACAAAACTCTCATTTCACAATTTGAGAGTAAAATCATAATTTGGTTGTTGGATCTCTAAACTCTTCATATAAAACTCCGAATGATCAAAACTATTAGAATAAAATTTATGGCCTAATCAATAAGTTTTAATGACTAGTATGCATATGCATGATTAGACTTGATCACATATGAGAATAGATAACTATGATTGGTTATTGAGGGAATTAATTTTAATAATCAAATGTCATAATTATATGTAATTAAGCTCAAAATAATCATAAGGATGCATTCACTACATAAATTAGGGCAGGTAACTTTTTGAGATTATGAGTTTAAATTAAATGATCAATTAACATCCTTAATTGTTTTTTTTTAAAACTAATTCTCCTTAAGTTGGGAAGAATAATTAATTATTCAAAAAACCATAAAATTATTTCCACATTATTTGACTCTAATGGCCTGTTTTGGGAGTTTAGAGAGGGAGGAGAGTAGAGGAGAGTAGAGGGGAGGGGAGTAGTGGGGAGGAGAGTAGAGGAGAATGATTACCCTCCACCTTGTTTGGATGTTTTTATAATTAGTAAGGGGAAGGGAGTAATTAGCCCTTCCCCTTGTTTTTAACATTGTAATTTTATAAATATAATAAGGGTAAATTAGGTAATTTACTTTATCAATAATTTTATGTGCTCTACTCTCCCTCCAAATCTCTCCAATTTGGGGGAATTAAAAATGAGGGGGTTGGAGGTAGTTGAAACCCCTTCAAACCCCTTCAAACCCCTCCCCCTCCTTCCTTAAAAAACTCCCAAACAAGGTAATTGAATTACTCCCCTTCCCTCTACTCTACTCCCCCTCCTTTTTTAAACATCCAAACAGGCCATTATTTCCACATTATTTGACTCTAAAATAGCAAATTTTTAGGGCCAAAATTGGATTATAATTCAAAAACTTAACAAAAAAGTTATAGCAAAAATAATTAGTAGCAGTTTTAGGTTCACATTGCGGGACAATTTTGGCATGGTAAAAGTTTAAATTTGCAATAGGCTATTTTTGTAAAAGTTGTCACATTTTGAGTTATCTTTCAAATCAAACCTTTTTCAATTCAATTTGATTTTTAGCAAAACGTTATGGACAAAACACTGTCAGGTTTTCAGGGCTAAAAATTCGGCTATGTAATTTGATTTTACTTACTCTTATTCAATTTGTTAGAAATATGTGGTTAAATGATTAAATTTATTATATTCCTATTTCTTTAACTTTTCGGACAATTAATAATTTATTATGGTACCAGAATATGAGGTCTTAAGTTTGATCATTATCTCCTCCATTCTACCTCACATGCTGGGTCTTAGCTATTAAAAATATAGTTTTAGTCCACACATGAAAAAAAGTGTTAAATATATATAGTTAAATGATTAAATTTATTATATTTTAATTAGTCAAAACTCATTCAAGGTCCTCCCCTAGAGTTCAAAGCACACCATTCTCCTAGAGTTTTTAGAGGAAGCTTCAAAGTACAGCCATAAAGCTGTTGTTTAAAATCCCACATGCTAGGTCTTAGCTATTAAAAATATAGTTTCAGTCCACACATAAAAAAAAAGTATTAAAAATATATGATTAAATAATTAAATTTACTATATTATTTCAATTAGTCAAATCTCATTCAAGGTGCTCTCCTGGAGTTCAAAGCACACCATTCTCCTAGAGTTTTTAGAGGAAGCTTCAAAGTACAGCCATAAAGTTGTTGGTGGTCCCTTTCCCGTTATGTGACTAACTCTTTAGTTGCATTTCCCTCTATACTTCCAGCTTTGAAATCTCAAGAAATTAAAAAAAATAATAAAAAATAAAAACCTCATTTTATGCAAGTGGTATTTCTTAGCTTTTTTATGCATTTGATCAAGATCAAATGAGGTCTATAGGTACAAAAAATTTCATCACTAAACTTCACAATTTCGTTGCTAAACCTCACTTTTTGTTGCCTATTTATTGTTACCAAATGTTTTGGCAACAAAATTTTTTGTCACTAAATAGTTTGATAATTAAAAAAAAAAGGCAACAAAATTATTTCATTGCCTAATATTTTCCTCACAAAAGGTTGTATTCCGTGATGAAACAATTCCGTTGCCTAAATAGTTCTATTCAATTTATTTATGATTTCAAGAAACATGTTTTGTCGAGATGACATGGAGTATTTAAGATTGAAGCATCTATTGTTTCTAAGGAATGAATCATATGATGTTCTTTAATAAATTCATACTCTCCCATGATTTTTTTTCTTTTAAATAATTTACATTATTACGCATTGTTCTTGAGCTAATTCTTATGTTTGTGTGATATTCTTGAGAAACTAATATGCTAAAGCATTACTCTGGAAACACTCAAACAATGGTGACTTCAGAGTCAGAACTGCTTACAACTTACTTCTTGAAGATTCTCACTCCTCTTCCCAAAACCAGTCTAGGCAAACTCATATCCAAAATGGGGTTTGGAAAATCATTTGGAAGATTAAAGTACCTTTGACAATTTACAATTTTGTGTGGAAACTCATACATGATAGTTTTCCTGCTCTCCTCACCTTAAAAAATAGGGAAATCTCAACCCATAGTAGCTGCCCTTTGTGCAACATAGGGGATGAGTCCACATCACATCTTTTTTTGCACTATCCTTTTGCTAGAGCTTGTTGACATGGATCAACTTTAGTCACACATCTGATCTTCTCAATACCTACCTCAGTGTAGCAGTGGATTGAAAATTTGCTATTTAGACATAATTTAAGAGAAGTTGAATCAATGGGATATATGCAAGATATCTGTACTACTTTATGAACCATTTGGAATCACAGAAACCTTGTAGTCCATGAAGGTAAAGAACCTAATCCTATGGAAGTGGTTTTAATTGCTCAAAAATTGTCTTGCAGGTACAAGGACTCTTTTGCCAATCAATCAAGCATCAACAGACAGTTCAAAAAATCAAGCTCAGAATTCAACCCAACAACAGGACAATGGCAACTGATTATCAAAATTGTAGGGGTTAGGAGTAAGAAAGCTAGAAGAAGTGCTTTGGCGTATGAAGCAAAGAATATGCAGGGAGATATCATGTTTTGTGGAGTAGCTAGTAGTACAACAAGCTCAGCTTATGGAACTCTACAAGAAGCTATGGTGGAGGCAGTTCTCACAGTCAAAAACCGTGGATTTCAACGAATTTTGTTCCTAAGTAACAATAGAAGTCTAGTCCAAGTTATCAATAGGTAGAAGATCCCAGATTGGTAGGAGAAGACCATGATTGCTGATCTAAATTTTTTGCACCAAAATGGACTGACCTCTAATTTGTACTTAGTCTCCAAAGTTGTCCTTAATCCGGTTTGGCCCGTAGGTAATATGGCAACTAGATTGCCAATGTAGGTACAACCTAGCTATTTTGTAAATCTTTTAAAATTTGTTATCTCCCTTTCAAAAAAAAAAAAAAAAAAGAAAAAGAAAAGAAACTTTTATGTTTTTAATTGTGTGATGATCGTGATGACATGTTTGAGTATTTTCTCTCAGAAACTTTAGATGCTTGATTCAAATTTCATAAAGAATGACATGATATTATTTTTTTACGATATGTTGACAGTTTGGATTTTGGATGATGTAGCATGACATCGGCCACTATAGTCTAGAAAACCCCTTCGTCAGATGAGATGAGTGTCTAATACATTCTCACCTTTTAACTTAGCATTCAAATTAAGATCAAGAGTTCATAAACAGGTATTTATCAAATGTAATTTTGTATTTTATAGTGTAATTAGGACCAAAACCATGTAATTCTTATATTGTATCTAGGATCAAAGCCTTGTAAAGTAATTTTCAATTAATACAATGGCGTATTTCTTTATACGACTTTCTTATTTTTCATTAATTGAATAAGTAGTGACTCTCAATGTAAAAACCTCAATCTAGGGAGCAAATATGATTAGTTGAACCATCATTTTGAGAGGTATTACACATAGCCTCACCCATCCATATGAGTTTGTTCCAATAAAACCAATGGGTGAAGATTGCGGTCTCTCACAATGGCGACTTTATAGGAGATATTGAGAGCTAGACTTCAAATAGATTATGGTGGTCGATCATGTCATTGTATGTTTATTTCATTAATTAACATGCCATTATTATGTATGTTGTTCGTCATTTGCATGTTTGAAATATTTATTTTATTTTGTGTTTCGCCTAGAAGGCAAGGTAGTAGTAGTAGTCATGATCGCAGTTTTCCTATATTTGTGTACCGAGTGACAAATCACCCAACCGCCTATTATTACCTTGATACTTTTTGTTGATATGTAATAGACAAACTATATTGTTTGAAACAACGTGACATTCCTACCTGCTACCATCATATAGAGGCTCGCTAGAACTTACCCCATAGTCAATCCAATTTATAATGTGCATAACATGTGGATGAGTTTGACCGTTGTTTGAGCCATGATAAGCTCAAGTTCAACACTTGGGTCCAACGTAATTGTTTGAACCTAATTTATTATGGATTAGCCCAAGCCTAAAAAGTAAAAAGTCTTTGATTGAACTTTTCTTAAGGATGAGTAAAAGCCCAATGCTAGGGCTCATCGTGATTATAAAAGTTGTTGATTAAGCAATGTTTGTCTTGAACCAACTCAAACCCACATAATGACCATTGCTTAAACCATGTTTGAAGCTTGAATGGGCCCGAGACAAATACATGGGTCAATCATGATTAAAAAGAAATTGTCCATAAGATATTTCATTGCTTTTAAAATGGTTCAATTTTTTATAAAATTGGTTTTATTTAGCAAACGTTTACACTTTTTCCTGAACTGAGAAAATATATGCTTTCATTATTGTAGTGAATTGATTATGTTAATGAAATCTAACCATTACGGGTTTGCTATGTTTTGAACTCTGTCAATGACTCGATAGGGATATACGTTCGCATAGAAATTAGTTTATTATTGAGCTCACCACTGATCTACGTGTGGTTTTGGTTCTAGTTATGGGGATATAGTATGACAAAAACCACAAATTTTTTTTTTTGAGAAGAAAATCACAATTATTTAGTATATGTAATAGTTTACAATGTGTTTCTTATTTCAAGTCTGTTAGAGATATATTAGCCTAATAGTATAAGCCCAAGCCCAATTTTTTTTTATGTGGAAGTAGGAGACTTGACTTGCATACAATAGAAAGATTGGGCTTGGGCCTATGGCTTGACTTGCATATAATATAAGAATTGAGTTTCGACTTATGCTATTGAGCTAATATATCTCTAATAAAGTCAAATGAATATTTGGTATCATTATGATTTGTTTCAATTGTGTATTATTAATTCAAAATTAACAAAATAAAACAATGTTTTTTAAAGCCTAAGAAATAATTGGGGTTTTTGAAAAAATATATATAAATAACTTTGATTTACTTTGGTTACTTACTAAACACACACTCTCTCTCTCTCTCTCTCTCTCTCTCTCTCTCTCTCTCTCTCTCTCTCTCTCTCTCTCCTAATAAACAACAACATGTTATGCAACTGAGCTACAAAGGCTCCTAAATCCTTTCTCTACTTCAAAATTTGAGATCTTGAGTAATAACAGAAACAAACGAACCTTGTTGGGATAGTGTATGAGAAGATATTATTAAATGTTAAACATTTTTTTTTTACATAATGCTTGGAAGTCTTGAAACATATGAGTTTTATTTTAAATATAATATATATTGTTAGAAGATGTCAAATTTTGAAATACATTTTAGAGAATAGTCATTGAGTTATATTATTCATGTATGTGGTTGCAAATTTCAAATCCCCCTCCCTCACTATCTACCTATAAAATAAATAATGTGAAATTTAAAAATTATATACTCTTATATTCTATAAATTTGCATGAATAGTTTAGATTTTACGTCTACAAATATATTGTCAATCATTCCATACCAGTAATTCACACCTTCTTTGTTTATTTGTAATGCATTTTGAATTCTATATTAATTGGACATTGTTTTTGTAGGGTGTTTGAGGACCGAGGAGGATTGAACATGAAGTATCACACATAATTCCACTTGCAAAAGCATATCCGATCTGAGAACTTCATTGACCCGAGAGGAAAGGAGATGCAAGATAGCGTTTTATGAGAATCCGCTTAGAGGAAAGAGGACCATTGAAAGGAGTCATGACAGTGGGAGGGAGCTTTATGTAAATGTACACCTTCCCCCTCTGCATTTAATGCACTGCAACAACCTTATCAACTGCATTAATGAGGAAATGACACTTGAACAGTAGTTTTACAACTAGCAACCCTTTCTATCACCTTCAACAGAACTTTGATGGGACAAATGTCTCAAGAAAGGCCATGAGGCATACAGGTAGAGGGCTATAATGCAAAGAAGAAGGGTATATAAGGAAGGGGAACCTCCTAGTTTAAGGGATGGACATTATTCCTTAAGAATTAAACAAACAAGAAAGTGAACAGTGCATTGCTTGGTATAGAACTTGTATCAATCATAGATAAGAACCAATCCTCGGACTTGCTCGAGGAAAGCTTTATTCTCAATTACTACTTGAAGTGTCTTTTTCTGGTACTTTTGGTTTTTCAGCCTTAGACCTGAACTTTGCCCAAAATTACACTAGAACTGTTTTCCCACTCTCTATAGAAATTTTATTGTTTAGGCTTGGTTTGAAGGACACGGCATTACTATTCTTAGTGGGCTTGGACCATTAATTTCCAAGTACTTACAATTTTTATCACAATTACAAAAAATCATGCATTTCATGTTTTTTAATAACTAAAAGTCTAAAACTATAAAAAAATGAGAGAGGGAGAGAGAGAGTTGCTTGAAATGGTTTGGTCATGTTTAGAGGAATGTGATTATTGCACTAGTAATAAAAAATGAGTTGATTCAAGTTAAGATAACTAAAAAGGGGAAGACTAACACAAGTAAAAGTAATAATAATAATAATAATAATAAAAGACTTCTCAAAAAAGGTAACTGAGAATATGACTTTAGATAGAATATAATGAAGAAAAATAAATTAAGAATACATGTGACAGAGTCCTAACTAATATGTTAATCCATAATCAGCCCCAAAATTTGGGATTAAAACTTCTTATTATTGTTGTTGAACTAATGTTGTGATATAAAGAATATATTTTTGAATAGGGGATTATCTTTATATTTGATGATATGACAGTAATTAAAAAATTAAAACATATATTTTATAGAAAATTTGTCAAGATATATACAACAGAAAAGGTAAATGACTTGTCTCTTTCATATTCTTAACATGAAAGAAAAGGGCACCATATAATATGGTATCTTTCACTTTATATTTTCTCAAAAAAAAAAAAACTTGTATTAGATAGATTAAAAAGGAATGTCCAAGAAAGGCACGGCTAGACAGAGTTGAATACGTTCACCATCTTAGCTACTTTCAATAAAATTGAAGAGCCTTCCTTTGGTTGAAAATATATACATAATGAAAGTAAAGAGGGAAGAAAGGGAAAAAATGATTCACTCTGGAATGAGAGTGATTCTTCATTCTTCAGTAATTTGGATTCTACCCTTGATGTTTCCCCCAATCATATAATAATAGGTACCACTAATTAAAGGCCTGTTTGTTATTGCTGTTTAAATATCGTTGTTTAAACAATACAACACGTATTTTTACAATACTTTTTCACTCACATATATTTCTACATCACTTAAACAATGTTACTAGAACAACATTACCAAACGGGTCCTAAATTTATGGAAACCTATCATTCATGTAAAGAAATGAGTATTATGTGATTGTACTTGGAGAGCATCTTTAATAATTTTTCCTTGAATAATATAATTTTGATAACCAATGTAAAGCAAAGCCATTGCCCCAATTATATCAAAGATTCAAAATTATAAGTGAGGGTGGGCATGTAACTACTAATTTGACAAACCCTAGTTGAAATTGAGTTAATGAATGAGATCTACTATTATATAAGATGGGTAGAGTTAGCTAGAAATTAGCTAATTTTTAGCAAACTCTACTTTGCTCTCTTCCATCCAAACTGACCATAAAAAAGAAGTAAACAAAACTCCAAGGCGGCCATGATGATGATCATCACAAGTTTGTTCACCTTCTCACATGGTTACACCTAACATGGTGGGCATTCTTTTTAGTTAAAGACTTGTTAGGTGTGGGTAGGAGTGACAAATGGGTGGGTTGAGTCATAAATGAGTTGGGTGTGTAATTACCCATTTATCAATTTATGACATGTTTATATATAAATTAATTATCCATTATCCGCCAAACCCATTTAATTTGTAACCCATCCATTTAACCCAATATAATCCAAATACCTCTAAAACTAGTTGAATACCAAAAATGACCTCCAAAATACCCTTAAATACCCAAAATGACCCAAATACCCCTACACTTCCAAAATTACCAATATACCCTCGGACATCTAAAATTACCAAAATACCCCTAGAATGTCCAAAATTACACAAGACACTAAAAAACCAAAAATTCCCAAGACAATAACACAGGTTTCAATGAATTGTCCTGTCTTGCACATAAAAACTACTATATTATGAAGGCAGAAAACAACTTTAGATTCACTATATTATGAATATCTAATAATTTCTTCATTTTCTCTATATTCCATTAAAAAAAAATTCACCAATTTGGGTTTATGGGCCCATCGGGGTATGGGATCTAGGTGTACATGTAATTACGTAAGGTGAGTATATGACAGCCTTGTAATTCAGAAAAAAAATGGCATTAATTAGCTTGTTGGTTTGATAAGAGAGTCTGGGGTCCGTATCAATTTGTCTGCAAAAGCTTAATAAAACATGGCAGACGAAGATAGAAAACAGAGGGACATGGATAAAAAGCTGAAACACACGTGATGAAAGTAATACTCCAGAGGCCACTCTAATCTACTGCTTTTTTTTTTTTTTTGGTTAACAACTATTGCTTTCTTTTGCTAAGCTATTTTCACTTTCCATTTTTGTCTTAAACGTAATCGTAAATTAGACAAGCACACCCATTGGTACAACTCGTCTCTCAAATGGATGTCAGACTTGGCCCAAATGATTTACACCTACGACAATGTTACTGAAGAAAATATGAGGGAAAGAATGTATTTTAATGTTAAGGAGAGTGACACCGAAGGTGAGACTGAGAGCTTGCCAAATTTTTTGGTTTAAAAATTTAGAGGTTATGTTGTTTATTTAAATTTTAAATTTTAGATTTTAGATGAGTTTAGTGGGTATTAGTAGGTTTATTTATTTAGACCCATCTAATTAAATAACCTAATGGGTCTTTATCCATTTAACTCAAATATTCAAATGGGTTAGGTTAAGACTTATTCAAATAAGGTGGGTTATGGGTGGATTCATGGATATGGATAAAAATTGCCACCCCTAGGTGTGGGTGAGTTTCAATCTCATATTTATTTTCTGGCATTTTCTTTTAGGGAATGCTTGTAGCATGCTTCTTTTAGATGAGTTTGGCAATGTTTGGTAATAGTGTTTAAACAATAGTTTTTCATGTTTAAACAACAATAATACTTTTGACATGTATTTCTATAATACTCAAATATGTATTTCCATAAAACTGAAAACTGAACAACGATACTAGAAATCTTCAACCAAACATGCCCTTTATTTTCCAATTTAATATATATATATAGTTATTATTTCACAAAAATAAATAAATAATAGGTTGATAGGTAAATAAATAAATAACATAGACAAAACAATAAAATGAAGTTATTCAAATACAAATACTAATAATTTTTTATTTTAATTTCCTTTACTTCCTTTTAGACTTGGATATTGGTGATGCTGATGCAAATGGCTAACTGAGTAATTAATGAGTATATTAATTGGGGACAACAGCAATAATGTGTACAAAGGTAAGGTAAGGGACACTGGATTGAGATCAGGTGCAATACCTAGGATATTGTACTTGATGCAATACCTAGGGTATTGCACCTGATACAATTGCTTTTAATGGCTGAGATTGATAATTGTAAAAAATAATTTTCAATCTCAATCATTGATTAAAAAAAGTTTAAAAAAACTTTATGAAAAATAAAAAGTTAAAATTAAAAATAAAAAGTAAAAAAAAATTGTGAGACAAATGAGGTGAATTGCACCCGGTGCAATACGAAATGCCTTAGGTATTGCACTGGATCCTAACCTAAGGATAGTTACCTAAATTTCAGCAGGAAGAGCATAGAAATGAACAAATGATTGGTCAGTGGGAGCGATTGTCGTCCATGGGACACAAGAACAGGTCAATTAGTTGCATAACTCTTGACTCCAAGGAGACATCATCCCGCGCACAAGAGTCATTTGGTTCACTTTCGCTTGAGATTGTGCTCCCTGATTGGGGCCCTAATAAAACTATAAAAACTTAGCTATGTCAAACCAAGAAGATAAAAGACAAAGAAAAATAGAGAACGACGGTTTTCAAAGAATTGGATGATATCTAGTACATAAGGTGGGATTGGGATGTTTAATGAAATTGGGAGGTGGAAAGTGCTGCTACTTTAATCGCACCAACTCACACTAAATAAAAATTATTTTACTGCAGATAACCATCTACTAATATCAACAAGGACACCAACCTTGTGAATAGGAACTTACTGTAATCCTTTCAACACTTACATGAGTTAATGCACTTCATTGTCTGATATACCCAAGGCATATTAACCTTCAATAATGTACCACCATCCTAACAATTCAAAACTTCATCCTCGGAGCTAATATGCTTTCTCGCATTCTTGTATGATTATTACTCATCCACTTCAGCCCAAGCACCTTGTAGCTCAATCGGCACCTCCTGGTGTTTCCAACGGAAATGTTCGTGGTTCAAATCCCCACACCCCCAATTATCAAATTATCACAAAAGAACGTTACTAATCCACTTCAAGCCATCTAACTCTCCCAGAAAATCCACTACAAGTTTCTAAAAGAGAGGCCTATGCATTCCTATACTATAGCAGCAGTCAAAATAAAAAAGCTTCAAGCAATGTATCTGCTCTCCTTCTGGAAAGTACCACAATTAGATTCAACAAAACATAGCCCTTTTCAATGTCTAATTATCTGAATCCATCCACAATTACGTTCCATAAAACAATGTACCACACTCAAAATTCTTTTGACATTCCAATATGCGTATAATATTGGCAGCTAGGAGAGCTCAATATCACTTAGCACTACACTATATATATTATTCATACATTGCATTGCTAAAATACAACACTTTTCAGGAAAAAGATAGACCATCTTCAGCACCAAAGGCACAACACAGACGCATCATAAACACTTATTTCTCATAGAGCTAAATTTACTCGATATTTATCCGTACAACTCTGTTAATAAGTTAACAACAACGTCTATCACTCTCCAAGTACATCAAACCTTAAGTTAATTGTTTAATATACAAAAAACACATCCCTCTATTTTGAATTCCATACTTTGTATTCATAGAACAATTCACAAATTCAACTAAAGCATACAAGCCAGATCACAAAGATTCAAACTCATAAAACCCATAGCAATAGCTCTCACATTACAATAAGAGAGAGCGAGAGAGATGGGAACATACGCTAAGGCACGGAAATTATCGCGGATTTCACCGTGGATCTGCTCCAACTGAGGGCTCATCGGCAAGTCGGCCGCCATTGTCGCTGGAGATGAAGCTCTCCAAAAACTTCCGGCAAATCGATCTCACCGCAAAAACCCTAACTCCTCCGATTCCAGAACCTTCTAGAACATAAACAACCTATTGATTTGCTTTTCCCATGGAGGTTGTTGATGGAGGAAACAAACAGGAAATGAAAAACAAAAAACCAAATCCCTAAATCGTTTCAAATTTAGGGAAATCCAAATTTGGGGGAAAATGCAAAAGAGAAAAAATTTCAGAAGGCGTGGAACGAAGAGAAAGCAGAGAGAGAGAGAGAATGGGAGAGAAAATCGCTGTCTGGTAATGATTTTTTATTTTATTATTATTATTATTATTTTTTTATTAAGCGAGTGAGCTATTCGGCTATTCATTCCAATAATTTTGATTTAAAAATAAAATTGCATAGGTTAGCACTTAGCTGTGCGACTTTGTGTCTAAGTTGAGCCGAGACGGTTAGTTCAAGAAGGTGGAGAAAATATCATATCGTGATGAGTTGGCTGTCACTTGTCATTTTTGCCTTTTGCCAAATATTGTATCAACTACTTATTCATGGGTAATGAGTTGGACGATATTTCTTTTTAAATTAGTTTCAATGAACATTTTATTTGTTTAAGTATGATTATATGTTTCTTCTCAGGTCTAAATTTTTTTAAATATGTGTTTTATTTATCACTATTTCAATTTAAACCAAACCTTTTAAGAATCAATGAGAGCTTATGGACTAAGATTTTCAAAAAATAAAAATAAAAACTGCAGTTAGTTGTATTAAGAAAAAGACTAATATTCATTAAAAAAAGACTAACATTGATTAATTTGTATTCTCTAATAATTCATATGATCATATCATGCAGATGGTTAGAATGAGGCTACTTTACTTTTTCTTTTTTTATCAGAAAACACTAACTTTATAACTACGAAACAAAGATTACATCTTGAATAATAACTTGCTCAAAAAGCCACGAGTCTCCTCAATCCAAGTTGAGAAATCAATAATGCTAAAAGTATGTTTACTTAACAAGTGAGTTAGTCTATTTTCTACCTGCCCCACATGAGAAAAATCAACTCTATGAATATCATGTAAAGATGAAAGGATCATATATAACTAGGGCCACCGATGCAAGGTAGGGGAGATGTTTTCTTAGCCAAAGCTTGGGACATTGTCAATGAATCACCTTCAATGATAAACTCATAAATCTCTAGAAAAAAAAAAAAAAAACATGTTTCAAAGCCTTAGCTTCAATCTCAAGAGCACCAAAAGGAGTACAAACTTTCTTGTTAAGAGCCGCTACAAGCTGTCCCTTATCATCTCTAATAAGAACCCCTAGACTTGCTTCTTTCTAAGTAGCAAAAACAGCGTCGTCAACATTAACCTTGAATAATGGCAGTGGAGGAGGAATTCAATTTCTTATTCTTGGTGTAGAAGACTGGAATCAAAATTAGAATTAGCAGCCTAGTACTCATCTATATAATTGAAGCACCACTGAACAATAGCAACTACACTTTTTGTTAGGAGACTAGCTACTTTGATGTATGTACTGGTACTATCATACGAGCATTGTATGTTAGCATTGTTAATTGAGTAGTTGTTGTGCTAAGTTGTATTCACTTAGTTAGTTGAATTATGTTAGTCGGTTAGTTAGTTATATTAGTCGGTTAGTTTAGGCGGAAAATGAGACTGAATTGTATAAAAAGATATTCCAGATTTTGAATGAAGTTTATCCAGATAATTAACCAACTTTGTTCTTCCTATTCCTCTCTAAGTCTTTCTTCTATTCTTCTTTAAGTCTTTCTCTTGCTAAGGAGGTGGTTACCCACGAAGTAACTAACAATTCTCTCTCACATCTATTTCCCTTTCTTCCATTCCAGAATTGCCAAGCTCTTAACACTTTTCTCCCCCCCCCCCCCCACCACCATTTCAGATTTCATTCTTGTTGTTCCATAGAGGCTAATTTACTTTTGAACAATAATTAATAGAAAAATGTTATGTACACACAAATTTTACAACAAATTTTAATTGACAAGTTGTTACAGGTTTTTAATTTGAATCCAAAGTTAAAATTATTTTTTTACCCACTAGCAACAAAAAGTAACAATCATAAAACTTTTCATAATTATGGATATCCTTTTGTACTCATGAGCTACGAGTCATGCATGTGTTTTAATAACTCTTGAAAGTTTTTGTCATCAATTTTCATCATAAATTAAAGGTAAACTATTTTACCTATAACACTCACGAATTTTTTCTTTATTTTATTTTTTATAAGAGCATTCACAGTAAAACATTTAAAAATTTTAGCTTTTAACAACTCAAAACACTACTTTATCTATTTTAATCACTCACTTTATAATACACCTTACAGCAAAAATTTTATATTAACATTTAACACATTAAAATAATATATCTATTACAATAACCAACAACCACAACTATCAATACATTAAACTACTTTTTTTCTTAACACTCTACATTAAAATATAATTTTTTGTTTTGAGTTTTGAGCTACCGTGGCAGCCCACTGTAACTCAAAGTTAATTTTTTTTTAAATTTAGTTGCTTTGCTGTAACCACAATTTTGGAGAATTGGTTGCTAAATTGACTCTTTTTTTTTTTCTTCTTTTTTTTTCCAATTCAGCAACCTCGCTGGGATGCTCTAAGCTGCAATTTCATTCAACAAAGATGAACAAGGAGACAATCAACCTTACATGCCGAGTCGAGGTCTCTTGAAAGTTTGTCTTTTTTTGAAAGTTTGTCTTTATTAGAACATATAGACACTATAATTGAGAGAGAATTTTGAAGCGACCGTCAGCTACAACAATTGGTAAACTATTTTTGTTGTAATTTTAGCAGTGATAGAAAAACTAACGTGGGGAAAAGACAATTTTGAAAAAAAAAAAAAAGGATGAGAAATTAAGGAGATGATATCGTGAGATATGAAACACCATAATAAGTGAGTGATATTGAGGCTTAAGTTAGCCAACGGAAACAAGGAAAACGAAGGAATAATAATTTGGAGTTTGGAGGTTGAAATATAAATAGAGGAAGTTTTATAGGTGGAATGCGCTGTCTGATCCTGTCTAGGGTGGGGTTCGAGTGGGAGTTGGTGCGCAACTTTTCTTTTATTACTAACGACTGGAACTTCAAAACTAACGCGCTCCTTTGCGTCACTTTCTGTTGGACAAATAGAACAAAATGGCTGTTATAACCTCTATAGCCAGATATACCTATGAGAGTTGGTAGAAGCACCAAAAGTTTTATTCAAATTTACACACATTGGATTATCGTCACAATTTATCAGTGTCACAAATGGTAAGCGGTAGAAATGTGAGCTCACTATTTTTGTTTTGCTTCATTATTCCTTGCGTGAACAAGTTGTAAAAAAGTTGTGAGTTTTGTTGTAGTAGTATCATTATTATATTATTAACTTAACTTGATCTCACCACCAAAACAAGGGAAAAAGTATATCTATAAAAATTTCAATATTGTTTGAAATGTTAGCGCCTATGTGCTATTGCTTCACGACTAGTGTGGCTCTCGACTTGAGCCTCCCTCTTCTCTTTTATAGAATACTTTTTCCTTTCTCGAAAGTCTATTGTCAACTTTAATCATGGTTTTATCCATTCTCCATAGGTCTCACAATTGTATGGATATGTTATGTCTAGGACATGTATGGCTTAGATTGGTTGGGTTGGAGGGTTTTTCAACCCAATCTAGTCATTTGAATGTAGAAACCACTTTGTCACATTCATTCATTTAACCTTATTGGGGGACAAAACTCTCATTTCATAATTCGAGAGTAAAATCATAATTTGGTTGTTGGATTTCTAAACTCTTCATATAAAACAAATATAAAACTCCGAATGATCAAAACTATTAGAATAAAATTTATGGCCTAATCAATAAGTTTTAACGACTAGTATGCATATGCATGATTAGACTTGATCACATATGAGAATAGATAATTATGATTGGTTATTGAGGGAATTAATTTTAATAATCAAATGTCATAATTATATGTAATTAAGCTCAAAATAATCATAAGGATGCATTCACTACATAAATTAGGGCAGGTAACTTTTTTGAGATTATGAGTTTAAATTAAATGATCAATTAACATCCTTAATTGTTTTTTTTTTAAACTAATTCTCCTTAAGTTGGGAAGAATAATTAATTATTCAAAAAACCATAAATCATTTCCACATTATTTGACTCTAATGGCCTGTTTGGGAGTTTAGAGTGGGAGGAGAGTAGAGGAGAGTAGAGGGGGAGTAGTGGGGAGGAGAGTAGAGGAGAATGATTACCCTCCACCTTGTTTGGATGTTTTTATAATTAGTAAGGGGGAAGGGAGTAATTAGCCCTTCCCCTTGTTCTTAACATTGTAATTTTATAAATATAATAAGGGTAAATTAGGTAATTTATTTTATCAATAATTTTATGTGCTCTACTCTCCCTCCAAATCTCTCCAATTTTGGGGAATTAAAAATGAGGGGGTTGGAGGTAGTTGAAACCCCTTCAAACCCCCTCAAACCTCTCCCCCTTCTCCCTTAAAAAACTCACAAACAAGGTAATTGAATTACTCCCATTCCCTCTACTCTACTCCCCTCCTTTTTTAAACATCCAAACAGGCCATAAAATAGCAAATTTTTAGGGCCAAAATTGGATTATAATTCAAAAACTTAACAAAAAAGTTATAGCAAAAATAATTAGTAGCAGTTTTAGGTTCACATTGCGGGACAATTTTGGCATGGTAAAAGTTCAAATTTGCAATAGGCTATTTTTGTAAAAGTTGTCACATTTTGAGTTATCTTTCAAATCAAACCTTTTTCAATTCAATTTGATTTTGAGCAAAACGTTATGGACAAAACACTGTCGAGTTTTCAGGGCTAAAAATTCGGCTATGTAATTTGATTTTACTTACTCTTATTTCAATTTGTTAGAAATATGTGGTTAAATGATTAAATTTATTATATTCCTATTTCTTTAACTTTTTGGACAATTAATAATTCATCATGGTACCAGAATATGAGGTCTTAAGTTTGATCATTGTCTCCTCCATTCTACCTCACATTTAAAATCCCACATGCTAGGTCTTAGCTATTAAAAATATAGTTTTAGTCCACACATGAAAAAAAGTATTAAATATATATAATTAAATGATTAAATTTATTATATTTCAATTAGTCAAATCTCATTCAAAGTCCTCCCCTAGAGTTCAAAGCACACCATTCTCCTAGAGTTTTTAGAGGAAGCTTCAAAGTACAGCCATAAAGCTGTTGTTTAAAATCCCACATGCTAGGTCTTAGCTATTAAAAATATAGTTTCAGTCCACACATAAAAAAAAGTATTAAAAATATATGATTAAATAATTAAATTTACTATATTTCAATTAGTCAAATCTCATTCAAGGTCCTCCCCAAGAGTTCAAAGCACACTATTCTCCTAGAGTTTTTAGAGGAAGCTTCAAAGTACAGCCATAAAGTTGTTGGTGGTCCCTTTCTCGTTATGTGACCAACTCTTTAGTTGCATTCCCCTTTATACTTCCAGCTTTGAAATCTTAAGAAATTAAATAAAAAAAATAAAAATAAAAAACCTCATTTTATGCAAGTGGTATTTCTTAGCTTTTTTATGCATTTGATCAAGATCAAATGAGGTCTATAGTTACAAAAAATTTCATCACTAAACTTCACAATTTCGTTGCTAAACCTCACTTTTTGTTGCCTATTTATTGTTACCAAATGTTTTGGCAACAAAATTTTTTGTCACTAAATAGTTTGATAATTTAAAAAAAAAAAAAAAAAAGCCAACAAAATTATTTCATTGCCTAATATTTTCCTCGCAAAAGGTTGTATTCCGTGATGAAACAATTCCGTTGCCTAAATAGTTCTATTCAATTTATTTATGATTTCAAGAAACATGTTTTGTCAAGATGACATGGAGTATTTAAGATTGAAGCATCTATTGTTTCTAAGGAATGAATCATATGATGTTCTTTAATAAATTCATACTCTCCCATGATTTTTTTTCTTTTAAATAATTTACATTATTACGCATTGTTCTTGAGCTAATTCTTATGTTTGTGTGATATTCTTGAAAAACTAATATGCTAAAGCATTACTCTGGAAACACTCAAACAATGGTGACTTCAGAGTCAGAACTGCTTACAACTTACTTCTTGAAGATTCTCACTCCTCTTCCCAAAACCAGTCCAGGCAAACTCATATCCAAAATGGGGTTTGGAAAATCATTTGGAAGATTAAAGTACCTTTGACAATCTACAATTTTGTGTGGAAACTCATACATGAT
The DNA here is from genome assembly GCF_040712315.1 of Castanea sativa. Taxonomy (NCBI): domain Eukaryota; kingdom Viridiplantae; phylum Streptophyta; class Magnoliopsida; order Fagales; family Fagaceae; genus Castanea; species Castanea sativa. The sequence goes on from NC_134014.1 coordinate 15,120,991, forward strand.
AGTTTTCCTGCTCTCCTCACCTTAAAAAATAGGGGAATCTCAACCCATAGCAGCTGCCCTTTGTGCAACATAGGGGATGAGTCCACATCACATCTTTTTTTGCACTATCCTTTTGTTAGAGCTTGTTGACATGGATCAACTTTAGTCACACATCTGATCTTCTCAATACCTACCTCAGTGTAGCAGTGGATTGAAAACTTGCTATTTAGACATAATTTAAGAGAAGTTGAATCAATGGGATATATGCAAGATATTTGTACTACTTTATGGACCATTTGGAATCACAGAAACCTTGTAGTCCATGAAGGTAAAGAACCTAATCCTATGGAAGTGGTCTTAATTGCTCAAAAATTGTCTTGCAGGTACAAGGACTCTTTTGCCAATCAATCAAGCATCAACGAACAGTTCAAAAAATCAAGCTCAGAATTCAACCCAACAACAGGACAATGGCAACTGATCATCAAAATTGTAGGGGTTAGGAGTAAGAAAGCTAGAATAAGTGCTTTGGCGTATGAAGCAAAGAATATGCAGGGAGATATCATGTTTTGTGGAGTAGCTAGTAGTACAACAAGCTCAGCTTATGGAACTCTACAAGAAGCTATGGTGGAGGCAGTTCTCACAGTCAAAAACCGTGGATTTCAACGAAGAGCCCAGATTGGTAGGAGAAGATCATGATTGCTGATCTAATTTTTTTGCACCAAAATGGACTGACCTCTAATTTGTACTTAGTCTCCAAAGTTGTCCTTAATCCAGTTTGGCCCGTAGGTAATATGGCAACTAGATTGCCAATGCAGGTACAACCTAGCTATTTTGTAAATCTTTTAAAATTTGTTATCTCCCTTTCAATGGTATCACAAAAAAAAAAAATGCTAAAGCATTCACTTATATAAATAGTATGCTTGTTTATGTTTTTAATTGCGTGATGATCATGATGACATGTTTGAGTATTTTCTCTCAGAAACTTTAGATGCTTGATTCAAATTTCATAAAGAATGACATGCTATTATTTTTTTATGATATGTTGATAGTTTGGATTTTGGATGATGTAGCATGACATCGGCCACTATAGTCTAGAAAACCCCTTCGTCGGATGAGATGAGTGTCTAATACATTCTCACCTTTTAACTTAGCATTCAAATTAAGATCAAGAGTTCATAAACAGGGATTTATCAAATGTAATTTTGTATTTTATAGTGTAATTAGGACCAAAACCATGTAATTCTTATATTGTATCTAGGATCAAAGCCTTGTAAAGTAATTTTCAATTAATACAATGGTGTATTTCTTTATACGACTTTCTTATTTTTCATTAATTGAATAAGTAGTGACTCTCAATGTAAAAACCTCAATCTAGGGAGCAAATATGATTAGTTGAACCATCATTTTGAGAGGTATTACACATAGCCTCACCCATCCATATGAGTTTGTTCCAATAAAACAAATGGGTGAAGATTGCGGTCTCTCACAATGGTGACTTTATAGGAGATATTGAGAGCTAGACTTCAAATAGATTATGGTGGCCGATCATGTCATTGTATGTTTATTTCATTAATTAACATGACATTATTATGTATGTTGTTCGTCGTTTGCATGTTTGAAATATTTATTTTATTTTGTGTTTCGCCTAGAAGGCAAGGTAGTAGTAGTAGTCATAATCGCAGTTTTCCTATATTTGTGTACCGAGTGACAAATCACCCAACCGCCTATTATTACCTTGATACTTTTTGTTGATATGTAATAGACAAACTATATTGTTTGAAACAACGTGACATTCCTACCTGCTACCATCATATAGAGGCTCACTAGAACTTACCCCATAGTCAATCCAATTTATAATGTACATAACATGTGGATGAGTTTGACCATTGTTTGAGCCATGATAAGCTCAAGTTCAACACTTGGGTCCAACGTAATTGTTTGAACCTAATTTATTATGGATTAGCCCAAGCCTAAAAAGTAAAAAGTCTTTGATTGAACTTTTCTTAAGGATGAGTAAAAGCCCAATGATAGGGCTCATCGTCATTATAAAAGTTGTTGATTAAGCAATGTTTGTCTTGAACCAACTCAAACCCACATAATGGCCATTGCTTAAACCATGTTTGAAGCTTGAATGGGCCCAAGACAAATACATGGGTCAATCATGATTAAAAAGAAATTGTCCATAAGATATTTCATTGCTTTTAAAATGGTTCAATTTTTTATAAAATTGGTTTTATTTAGCAAACGTTTACACTTTTTCCTGAACTAAGAAAATATATGCTTTCATTATTGTAGTGAATTGATTATGTTTATGAAATCTAACCATTACGGGTTTACTATGTTTTGAACTCTATCAATGACTCGATAGGGATATACGTTCGCATAGAAATTAGTTTATTATTGAGCTCACCACTAATCTACGTGTGGTTTTGGTTCTAGTTATGGGGATATAGTATGACAAAAACCACAAAATTTTTTTTTTTTGAGAAGAAAATCACAATTATTTAGTATATGTAATAATTTACAACGAGTTTCTTGTTTCAAGTCTGTTAGAGATATATTAGACTAATAGTATAAGCCCAAGCCCAATTTTTTTGATGTGGAAGTAGGAGACTTGACTTGCACATAGTAGAAAGATTGGGCTTGGGCCTATGGCTTGACTTGCATATAACATAAGAATTGAGTTTGGACTTATGCTATTGAGCTAATATAGCTCTAATAAAGTCAAATGAATATTTGGTATCATTATGATTTGTTTCAATTGTGTATTATTAATTCAAAATTAACAAAATAAAACAATGTTGTTTAAAGCCTAAGAAATAATTGGGGTTTTTGAAAAAATATATATAAATAACTTTGATTTACTTTGGTTACTTACTAAACACACACTCTCTCTCTCTCTCTCTCCTAATAAACAACAACATGTTATGCAACTGAGCTACAAAGGCTTCTAACTCCTTTCTCTACTTCAGAATTTCAGATCTTGAGTAATAATAGAAACAAACGAACCTTGTTGGGATAGTGTATGAGAAGATATTATTAAATGTTAAACATTTTGTTTTTACATAATGCTTGGAAGTCTTGAAACATATGAGTTTTATTTTAAATATAATATATATTGTTAGAAGATGTCAAATTTTGAAATACATTTTAGAGAATAGTCATTGAGTTATATTATTCATGTATGTGGTTGCAAATTTCAAATCCCCCTCCCTCACTATCTACCTATAAAATAAATAATGTGAAATTTAAAAATTATATACTCTTATATTTTATAAATTTGCATGAATAGTTTAGATTTTACATCTACAAATATCTTGCCAATCATTCCATACCAGTAATTCACACGTTCTCTGTTTATTTGTAATGCATTTTGAATTCTATATTAATTGGACATTGTTTTTGTAGGGTGTCTGAGGACTGAGGAGGATTGAACATGAAGTATCACACATAATTCCACCTGTAAAAGCATATCCGATCTGAGAACTTCATTGACCCGAGAGGAAAGGAGATGCAAGATAGTGTTTTATGAGAATCCGCTTAGAGGAAAGAGGACCATTGAAAGGAGTCATGACGATGGGAGGGAGCTTCATTTAAGGTATACCTTCCCCATCTGCATTGAATGCACTGCAACAACCTTATTAACTGCATTAATGAGGAAATGACACTTGAACAGTAGTTTCACAACTAGCAACCCTTTCTACCACCTTCAACAGAACTTTGATGGGACAAGTGTCTCAAGAAAGGCCCTGAGGCATACAAGTGGAGGGCTATAATGCAAAGAAGAAGGGTATATAAGGAAGGAAAACCTCCCAGTTAAAGGGATGAACATTATTCCTTAAGAATTAAACAAACAAGAAAGTGAACAATGCATTGCTTGGTATAGAACTTGTATCAATCATATATAAGAACCAATCCTCGAACTTGCTCGAGGAAAGCTTTATTCTCAATTACTACTTGAAGTGTCTTTTTCTGGTACTTTTGGTTCTTCAGCCTTAGACCTGAACTTTGCCCAAAATTACACTAGAACTGTTTTCCCACTCTCTATAGAAATTTTATTGTTTGGGCTTGGTTTGAAGGACAAGGCACTACTATTCTTAGTGGGCTTGGACTATTAATTTCCAAGTACTTACAATTTTTATCACAATTACAAAAAATCTTGCATTTCATGTTTTTTAATAACTAAAAGTCTAAAACTATGAAAAAATGAGAGAGGGAGAGAGAGTCGCTTGAAATGGTTTGGTCATGTTTAGAGGAATGTGATTATTGCACCAGTAATAAAAAATGAGTTGATTCAAGTTAAGATAACTTAAAAGGGGAAGACTAACACAAGTAAAAGTAATAATAATAATAATAATAATAATAATAATAATAATAATAATAATAATAAAAGACTTCTCAAAAAAAGTAACTGAGAATATGACTTTAGATAGAATATAATGAAGAAAAATAAATTAAGAATACATGTGACAGAGTCCTAACTAATATGTTAATCCATAATCAGCCCCAAAATTTGGGATTAAAACTTCTTATTATTGTTGTTAAACTAATGTTGTGATATAAAGAATATATTTTTGAATAGGGGATTATCTTTATATTTGATGATATGACAGTAATTAAAAAATTAAAACATATATTTTATAGAAAATTTGTCAAGATATATACAATAGAAAAGGTAAATGACTTGTCTCTTTCATATTCTTAACATGAAAGAAAAGGGCACCATATAATATGGTATCTTTCACTTTATATTTTCTCAAAAAAAAAAAAAAACTTGTATTAGATAGATTAAAAAGGAATGTCCAAGAAAGGCACGGCTAGACAGAGATGAATACGTTCACCATCTTAGCTACTTTCAATAAAATTGAAGAGCCTTCCTTTGGTTGAAAATATATACATAATGAAAGTAAAGAGGGAAGAAAGGGACAAAATGATCCACTCTGGAATGAGAGTGATTCTTCATTCTTCAGTAATTTGGATTCTACCCTTGATGTTTCCCCCAATCATATAATAATAGGTACCACTAATTAAAGGCCTGTTTGTTATTGCTGTTTAAATATCGTTGTTTAAACAACATAACACGTATTTCTACAATAATTTTTTACTCACATGTATTTCTACATCACTTAAACAATGTTACTAGAACAACATTACCAAACGGGCCCTAAATTTATAGAAATCTATCATTCATGTAAAGAAATGAGTATTATGTGATTGTACTTGGAGAGCATCTTTAATAATTTTTCCTTGAATAATATAATTTTGATAACCAATGTAAAGCAAAGTCATTGCCCCAATTATATCAAAGATTCAAAATTACAAGTGAGGGTGTGCATGTAACTACTAATTTGACAAACCCTAGTTAAAATTGAGTTAATGAATGAGATCTACTATTATATAAGATGGGTAGAGTTAGCTAGAAATTAGCTAATTTTCAGCAAACTCTACTTTGCTCTCTTCCATCCAAACTGACCATAAAAAAGAAGTAAACAAAACTCCAAGGCGGCCATGATGATGATCATCACAAGTTTGTTCACCTTCTCCCATGGTTACACCTAAAATGGTGGGCATTCTTTGTAGTTAAAGACTTGTTAGGTGTGGGTAGGAGTGACAAATGGGTGGGTTGAGTCATAAATGGGTTGGGTCATAAATGAGTTGGGTGTGTAATTACCCATTTATCCATTTATGACACGTTTATATATAAATTAATTATCCATTACCCGCCCAACCCATTTAATTTGTAACCACCCATTTAACCCAATATAATCCAAATACCTCTAAAACTAGTTGAATACCAAAAATGACTTCCAAAATACCCTTAAATACCCAAAATGACCCAAATACCCTACACTTCCAAAATTACCAATATACCCTTGGACATCCAAAATTACCAAAATACCCCTAGAATGTCCAAAATTACACAAGACACTAAAAACCAAAAATTCCCAAGACAATAACACAGGTTTTAATGAATTGTCCTGTCTTGCACATAAAAACTACTATATTATGATGGCAGAAAACAACTTTAGATTCACTATATCATGAATATCTAATAATTTCTTCATTTTCTCTATATTCCATTAAAAAAAAATTTCACCAATTTGGGTTTATGGGCCCATCGGGGTATGGGATCTAGGTGTACATGTAATTACGTAAGGTGAGTATATGACAGCCTTGTAATTCAGAAAAAAAAAAATGGCATTAATTAGCTTGTTGGTGTGATAAGAGAGTCTGGGGTCCGTATCAATTTGTCTGCAAAAGCTTAATAAAACATGGCAGACGAAGATAGAAAACAGAGGGACATGGATAATAGCTTAGCAAAAGAAAGCAATAGTTGGCCAAAAAAAGGTGGGTTATGGGTGGGTTAAGCTTAGCAAAAGAAAGCAATAGTTGGCCAAACCTAATGGGTCTTTATCCATTTAATCCAAATATTCAAATGGGTTAGGTTAAGACTTATCCAAATAAGGTAGGTTATGGGTGGGTTCATGGATATGGATAAAAATTGCCACCCCTAGGTGTGGGTGAGTTTCAATCTCATATTTATTTTCTGGCATTTCCTTTTAGGGAATGCTTGTAGCATGCTTCTTTTAGATGAGTTTGGCGGTGTTTGGTAATAGTGTTTAAACAATAGTTTTCCATATTTAAACAACAATAATACTTTTGACATGTATTTCTATAATACTCGAATGTGTATTTCCATAAATTGAAAACTGAATAACGATACTAGAAATCTTCAACCAAACATGCCCTTTATTTTCCAATTTAATATCTATATATATATAGTTATTATTTCACAAAAATAAATAAATAATTGGTTGATAGGTAAATAAATAAATAACATAGACAAAACAATAAAATGAAGTTATTCAAATACAAATACTAATAATTTTTTATTTTAATTTCCTTTACTTCCTTTTAGACTTGGATATTGGTGATGCTGATGCAAATGGCTAACTGAGTAATTAATGAGTATATTAATTGGGGACAACAACAATAATGTGTACAAAGGTAAGGTAAGGGACACTGGATTGAGATCAGGTGCAATACCTAGGATATTGCACCTGATGCAATACCTAGGGTATTGCACCTGATACAATTGCTTTTAATGGCTGAGATTGATAATTGCAAAAAACAACTTTCAATCTCAACCATTGATTAAAAAAAGTTAAAAAAAAACTTTATGAAAAGTAAAAAAGTAAAAGTCGAAAAAGTAAAAAGTAAAAAAAAATTGTGAGACAAATGAGGTGAATTGCACCCGGTGCAATACGAAATGCCTTAGGTATTGCACTGGATCCTAACCTAAGGATAGTTACCTAAATTTCAGCAGGAAGAGCATAGAAATGAACAAATGATTGGTCAGTGGGAGCGATTGTCGTCCATGGGACACAAGAACAGGTCAATTAGTTGCATAACTCTTGACTCCAAGGAGACATCATCCCGCGCACAAGAGTCATTTGGTTCACTTTCGCTTGAGATTGTGCTCCCTGATTGGGGCCCTAATAAAACTATAAAAACTTAGCTATGTCAAACCAAGAAGATAAAAGACAAAGAAAAATAGAGAACGACGGTTTTCAAAGAATTGGATGATATCTAGTACATAAGGTGGGATTGGGATGTTTAATGAAATTGGGAGGTGGAAAGTGCTGCTACTTTAATCGCACCAACTCACACTAAATAAAAATTATTTTACTGCAGATAACCATCTACTAATATCAACAAGGACACCAACCTTGTGAATAGGAACTTACTGTAATCCTTTCAACACTTACATGAGTTAATGCACTTCATTGTCTGATATACCCAAGGCATATTAACCTTCAATAATGTACCACCATCCTAACAATTCAAAACTTCATCCTCGGAGCTAATATGCTTTCTCGCATTCTTGTATGATTATTACTCATCCACTTCAGCCCAAGCACCTTGTAGCTCAATCGGCACCTCCTGGTGTTTCCAACGGAAATGTTCGTGGTTCAAATCCCCACACCCCCAATTATCAAATTATCACAAAAGAACGTTACTAATCCACTTCAAGCCATCTAACTCTCCCAGAAAATCCACTACAAGTTTCTAAAAGAGAGGCCTATGCATTCCTATACTATAGCAGCAGTCAAAATAAAAAAGCTTCAAGCAATGTATCTGCTCTCCTTCTGGAAAGTACCACAATTAGATTCAACAAAACATAGCCCTTTTCAATGTCTAATTATCTGAATCCATCCACAATTACGTTCCATAAAACAATGTACCACACTCAAAATTCTTTTGACATTCCAATATGCGTATAATATTGGCAGCTAGGAGAGCTCAATATCACTTAGCACTACACTATATATATTATTCATACATTGCATTGCTAAAATACAACACTTTTCAGGAAAAAGATAGACCATCTTCAGCACCAAAGGCACAACACAGACGCATCATAAACACTTACTTCTCATAGAGCTAAATTTACTCGATATTTATCCGTACAACTCTGTTAATAAGTTAACAACAACGTCTATCACTCTCCAAGTACATCAAACCTTAAGTTAATTGTTTAATATACAAAAAACACATCCCTCTATTTTGAATTCCATACTTTGTATTCATAGAACAATTCACAAATTCAACTAAAGCATACAAGCCAGATCACAAAGATTCAAACTCATAAAACCCATAGCAATAGCTCTCACATTACAATAAGAGAGAGCGAGAGAGATGGGAACATACGCTAAGGCACGGAAATTATCGCGGATTTCACCGTGGATCTGCTCCAACTGAGGGCTCATCGGCAAGTCGGCCGCCATTGTCGCTGGAGATGAAGCTCTCCAAAAACTTCCGGCAAATCGATCTCACCGCAAAAACCCTAACTCCTCCGATTCCAGAACCTTCTAGAACATAAACAACCTATTGATTTGCTTTTCCCATGGAGGTTGTTGATGGAGGAAACAAACAGGAAATGAAAAACAAAAAACCAAATCCCTAAATCGTTTCAAATTTAGGGAAATCCAAATTTGGGGGAAAATGCAAAAGAGAAAAAATTTCAGAAGGCGTGGAACGAAGAGAAAGCAGAGAGAGAGAGAGAATGGGAGAGAAAATCGCTGTCTGGTAATGATTTTTTATTTTTTTATTATTATTATTATTTTTTTATTAAGCGAGTGAGCTATTCGGCTATTCATTCCAATAATTTTGATTTAAAAATAAAATTGCATAGGTTAGCACTTAGCTGTGCGACTTTGTGTCTAAGTTGAGCCGAGACGGTTAGTTCAAGAAGGTGGAGAAAATATCATATCGTGATGAGTTGGCTGTCACTTGTCATTTTTGCCTTTTGCCAAATATTGTATCAACTACTTATTCATGGGTAATGAGTTGGACGATATTTCTTTTTAAATTAGTTTCAATGAACATTTTATTTGTTTAAGTATGATTATATGTTTCTTCTCAGGTCTAAATTTTTTTAAATATGTGTTTTATTTATCACTATTTCAATTTAAACCAAACCTTTTAAGAATCAATGAGAGCTTATGGACTAAGATTTTCAAAAAATAAAAATAAAAACTGCAGTTAGTTGTATTAAGAAAAAGACTAATATTCATTAAAAAAAGACTAACATTGATTAATTTGTATTCTCTAATAATTCATATGATCATATCATGCAGATGGTTAGAATGAGGCTACTTTACTTTTTCTTTTTTTATCAGAAAACACTAACTTTATAACTACGAAACAAAGATTACATCTTGAATAATAACTTGCTCAAAAAGCCACGAGTCTCCTCAATCCAAGTTGAGAAATCAATAATGCTAAAAGTATGTTTACTTAACAAGTGAGTTAGTCTATTTTCTACCTGCCCCACATGAGAAAAATCAACTCTATGAATATCATGTAAAGATGAAAGGATCATATATAACTAGGGCCACCGATGCAAGGTAGGGGAGATGTTTTCTTAGCCAAAGCTTGGGACATTGTCAATGAATCACCTTCAATGATAAACTCATAAATCTCTAGAAAAAAAAAAAAAAAAACATGTTTCAAAGCCTTAGCTTCAATCTCAAGAGCACCAAAAGGAGTACAAACTTTCTTGTTAAGAGCCGCTACAAGCTGTCCCTTATCATCTCTAATAAGAACCCCTAGACTTGCTTCTTTCTAAGTAGCAAAAACAGCGTCGTCAACATTAACCTTGAATAATGGCAGTGGAGGAGGAATTCAATTTGCTGTTGCTGGTGGAGAAGACTGGAATCAAAATTAGAATTAGCAGCCTAGTACTCATCTATATAATTGAAGCACCACTGAACAATAGCAACTACACTTTTTGTTAGGAGACTAGCTACTTTGATGTATGTACTGGTACTATCATACGAGCATTGTATGTTAGCATTGTTAATTGAGTAGTTGTTGTGCTAAGTTGTATTCACTTAGTTAGTTGAATTATGTTAGTCGGTTAGTTAGTTATATTAGTCGGTTAGTTTAGGCGGAAAATGAGACTGAATTGTATAAAAAGATATTCCAGATTTTGAATGAAGTTTATCCAGATAATTAACCAACTTTGTTCTTCCTATTCCTCTCTAAGTCTTTCTTCTATTCTTCTTTAAGTCTTTCTCTTGCTAAGGAGGTGGTTACCCACGAAGTAACTAACAATTCTCTCTCACATCTATTTCCCTTTCTTCCATTCCAGAATTGCCAAGCTCTTAACACTTTTCTGGCCGCCCCCACCACCATTTCAGATTTCATTCTTGTTGTTCCATAGAGGCTAATTTACTTTTGAACAATAATTAATAGAAAAATGTTATGTACACACAAATTTTACAACAAATTTTAATTGACAAGTTGTTACAGGTTTTTAATTTGAATCCAAAGTTAAAATTATTTTTTTACCCACTAGCAACAAAAAGTAACAATCATAAAACTTTTCATAATTATGGATATCCTTTTGTACTCATGAGCTACGAGTCATGCATGTGTTTTAATAACTCTTGAAAGTTTTTGTCATCAATTTTCATCATAAATTAAAGGTAAACTATTTTACCTATAACACTCACGAATTTTTTCTTTATTTTATTTTTTATAAGAGCATTCACAGTAAAACATTTAAAAATTTTAGCTTTTAACAACTCAAAACACTACTTTATCTATTTTAATCACTCACTTTATAATACACCTTACAGCAAAAATTTTATATTAACATTTAACACATTAAAATAATATATCTATTACAATAACCAACAACCACAACTATCAATACATTAAACTACTTTTTTTCTTAACACTCTACATTAAAATATAATTTTTTGTTTTGAGTTTTGAGCTACCGTGGCAGCCCACTGTAACTCAAAGTTAATTTTTTTTTAAATTTAGTTGCTTTGCTGTAACCACAATTTTGGAGAATTGGTTGCTAAATTGACTCTTTTTTTTTTTCTTCTTTTTTTTTCCAATTCAGCAACCTCGCTGGGATGCTCTAAGCTGCAATTTCATTCAACAAAGATGAACAAGGAGACAATCAACCTTACATGCCGAGTCGAGGTCTCTTGAAAGTTTGTCTTTTTTTGAAAGTTTGTCTTTATTAGAACATATAGACACTATAATTGAGAGAGAATTTTGAAGCGACCGTCAGCTACAACAATTGGTAAACTATTTTTGTTGTAATTTTAGCAGTGATAGAAAAACTAACGTGGGGAAAAGACAATTTTGAAAAAAAAAAGGATGAGAAATTAAGGAGATGATATCGTGAGATATGAAACACCATAATAAGTGAGTGATATTGAGGCTTAAGTTAGCCAACGGAAACAAGGAAAACGAAGGAATAATAATTTGGAGTTTGGAGGTTGAAATATAAATAGAGGAAGTTTTATAGGTGGAATGCGCTGTCTGATCCTGTCTAGGGTGGGGTTCGAGTGGGAGTTGGTGCGCAACTTTTCTTTTATTACTAACGACTGGAACTTCAAAACTAACGCGCTCCTTTGCGTCACTTTCTGTTGGACAAATAGAACAAAATGGCTGTTATAACCTCTATAGCCAGATATACCTATGAGAGTTGGTAGAAGCACCAAAAGTTTTATTCAAATTTACACACATTGGATTATCGTCACAATTTATCAGTGTCACAAATGGTAAGCGGTAGAAATGTGAGCTCACTATTTTTGTTTTGCTTCATTATTCCTTGCGTGAACAAGTTGTAAAAAAGTTGTGAGTTTTGTTGTAGTAGTATCATTATTATATTATTAACTTAACTTGATCTCACCACCAAAACAAGGGAAAAAGTATATCTATAAAAATTTCAATATTGTTTGAAATGTTAGCGCCTATGTGCTATTGCTTCACGACTAGTGTGGCTCTCGACTTGAGCCTCCCTCTTCTCTTTTATAGAATACTTTTTCCTTTCTCGAAAGTCTATTGTCAACTTTAATCATGGTTTTATCCATTCTCCATAGGTCTCACAATTGTATGGATATGTTATGTCTAGGACATGTATGGCTTAGATTGGTTGGGTTGGAGGGTTTTTCAACCCAATCTAGTCATTTGAATGTAGAAACCACTTTGTCACATTCATTCATTTAACCTTATTGGGGGACAAAACTCTCATTTCATAATTCGAGAGTAAAATCATAATTTGGTTGTTGGATTTCTAAACTCTTCATATAAAACAAATATAAAACTCCGAATGATCAAAACTATTAGAATAAAATTTATGGCCTAATCAATAAGTTTTAACGACTAGTATGCATATGCATGATTAGACTTGATCACATATGAGAATAGATAATTATGATTGGTTATTGAGGGAATTAATTTTAATAATCAAATGTCATAATTATATGTAATTAAGCTCAAAATAATCATAAGGATGCATTCACTACATAAATTAGGGCAGGTAACTTTTTTGAGATTATGAGTTTAAATTAAATGATCAATTAACATCCTTAATTGTTTTTTTTTTAAACTAATTCTCCTTAAGTTGGGAAGAATAATTAATTATTCAAAAAACCATAAATCATTTCCACATTATTTGACTCTAATGGCCTGTTTGGGAGTTTAGAGAGGGAGGAGAGTAGAGGAGAGTAGAGGGGAGGGGAGTAGTGGGGAGGAGAGTAGAGGAGAATGATTACCCTCCACCTTGTTTGGATGTTTTTATAATTAGTAAGGGGAAGGGAGTAATTAGCCCTTCCCCTTGTTTTTAACATTGTAATTTTATAAATATAATAAGGGTAAATTAGGTAATTTACTTTATCAATAATTTTATGTGCTCTACTCTCCCTCCAAATCTCTCCAATTTGGGGGAATTAAAAATGAGGGGGTTGGAGGTAGTTGAAACCCCTTCAAACCCCTTCAAACCCCTCCCCCTCCTTCCTTAAAAAACTCCCAAACAAGGTAATTGAATTACTCCCCTTCCCTCTACTCTACTCCCCCTCCTTTTTTAAACATCCAAACAGGCCATAAAATAGCAAATTTTTAGGCCCAAAATTGGATTATAATTCAAAAACTTAACAAAAAAGTTATAGCAAAAATAATTAGTAGCAGTTTTAGGTTCACATTGCGGGACAATTTTGGCATGGTAAAAGTTCAAATTTGCAATAGGCTATTTTTGTAAAAGTTGTCACATTTTGAGTTATCTTTCAAATCAAACCTTTTTCAATTCAATTTGATTTTGAGCAAAACGTTATGGACAAAACACTGTCAGGTTTTCAGGGCTAAAAATTCGGCTATGTAATTTGATTTTACTTACTCTTATTTCAATTTGTTAGAAATATGTGGTTAAATGATTAAATTTATTATATTCCTATTTCTTTAACTTTTTGGACAATTAATAATTCATCATGGTACCAGAATATGAGGTCTTAAGTTTGATCATTGTCTCCTCCATTCTACCTCACATTTAAAATCCCACATGCTAGGTCTTAGCTATTAAAAATATAGTTTTAGTCCACACATGAAAAAAAGTATTAAATATATATAATTAAATGATTAAATTTATTATATTTCAATTAGTCAAATCTCATTCAAAGTCCTCCCCTAGAGTTCAAAGCACACCATTCTCCTAGAGTTTTTAGAGGAAGCTTCAAAGTACAGCCATAAAGCTGTTGTTTAAAATCCCACATGCTAGGTCTTAGCTATTAAAAATATAGTTTCAGTCCACACATAAAAAAAAGTATTAAAAATATATGATTAAATAATTAAATTTACTATATTTCAATTAGTCAAATCTCATTCAAGGTCCTCCCCAAGAGTTCAAAGCACACTATTCTCCTAGAGTTTTTAGAGGAAGCTTCAAAGTACAGCCATAAAGTTGTTGGTGGTCCCTTTCTCGTTATGTGACCAACTCTTTAGTTGCATTCCCCTTTATACTTCCAGCTTTGAAATCTTAAGAAATTAAATAAAAAAAATAAAAATAAAAAACCTCATTTTATGCAAGTGGTATTTCTTAGCTTTTTTATGCATTTGATCAAGATCAAATGAGGTCTATAGTTACAAAAAATTTCATCACTAAACTTCACAATTTCGTTGCTAAACCTCACTTTTTGTTGCCTATTTATTGTTACCAAATGTTTTGGCAACAAAATTTTTTGTCACTAAATAGTTTGATAATTTAAAAAAAAAAAAAAAAAAAGCCAACAAAATTATTTCATTGCCTAATATTTTCCTCGCAAAAGGTTGTATTCCGTGATGAAACAATTCCGTTGCCTAAATAGTTCTATTCAATTTATTTATGATTTCAAGAAACATGTTTTGTCAAGATGACATGGAGTATTTAAGATTGAAGCATCTATTGTTTCTAAGGAATGAATCATATGATGTTCTTTAATAAATTCATACTCTCCCATGATTTTTTTTCTTTTAAATAATTTACATTATTACGCATTGTTCTTGAGCTAATTCTTATGTTTGTGTGATATTCTTGAAAAACTAATATGCTAAAGCATTACTGCGGAAACACTCAAACAATGGTGACTTCAGAGTCAGAACTGCTTACAACTTACTTCTTGAAGATTCTCACTCCTCTTCCCAAAACCAGTCCAGGCAAACTCATATCCAAAATGGGGTTTGGAAAATCATTTGGAAGATTAAAGTACCTTTGACAATCTACAATTTTGTGTGGAAACTCATACATGATAGTTTTCCTGCTCTCCTCACCTTAAAAAATAGGGGAATCTCAACCCATAGCAGCTGCCCTTTGTGCAACATAGGGGATGAGTCCACATCACATCTTTTTTTGCACTATCCTTTTGTTAGAGCTTGTTGACATGGATCAACTTTAGTCACACATCTGATCTTCTCAATACCTACCTCAGTGTAGCAGTGGATTGAAAACTTGCTATTTAGACATAATTTAAGAGAAGTTGAATCAATGGGATATATGCAAGATATTTGTACTACTTTATGGACCATTTGGAATCACAGAAACCTTGTAGTCCATGAAGGTAAAGAACCTAATCCTATGGAAGTGGTCTTAATTGCTCAAAAATTGTCTTGCAGGTACAAGGACTCTTTTGCCAATCAATCAAGCATCAACGAACAGTTCAAAAAATCAAGCTCAGAATTCAACCCAACAACAGGACAATGGCAACTGATCATCAAAATTGTAGGGGTTAGGAGTAAGAAAGCTAGAATAAGTGCTTTGGCGTATGAAGCAAAGAATATGCAGGGAGATATCATGTTTTGTGGAGTAGCTAGTAGTACAACAAGCTCAGCTTATGGAACTCTACAAGAAGCTATGGTGGAGGCAGTTCTCACAGTCAAAAACCGTGGATTTCAACGAAGAGCCCAGATTGGTAGGAGAAGATCATGATTGCTGATCTAATTTTTTTGCACCAAAATGGACTGACCTCTAATTTGTACTTAGTCTCCAAAGTTGTCCTTAATCCAGTTTGGCCCGTAGGTAATATGGCAACTAGATTGCCAATGCAGGTACAACCTAGCTATTTTGTAAATCTTTTAAAATTTGTTATCTCCCTTTCAATGGTATCACAAAAAAAAAAAATGCTAAAGCATTCACTTATATAAATAGTATGCTTGTTTATGTTTTTAATTGCGTGATGATCATGATGACATGTTTGAGTATTTTCTCTCAGAAACTTTAGATGCTTGATTCAAATTTCATAAAGAATGACATGCTATTATTTTTTTATGATATGTTGATAGTTTGGATTTTGGATGATGTAGCATGACATCGGCCACTATAGTCTAGAAAACCCCTTCGTCGGATGAGATGAGTGTCTAATACATTC
The DNA here is from genome assembly GCF_040712315.1 of Castanea sativa. Classification (NCBI taxonomy): domain Eukaryota; kingdom Viridiplantae; phylum Streptophyta; class Magnoliopsida; order Fagales; family Fagaceae; genus Castanea; species Castanea sativa. The sequence continues at coordinate 15,137,172 of NC_134014.1, forward strand.
TCACCTTTTAACTTAGCATTCAAATTAAGATCAAGAGTTCATAAACAGGGATTTATCAAATGTAATTTTGTATTTTATAGTGTAATTAGGACCAAAACCATGTAATTCTTATATTGTATCTAGGATCAAAGCCTTGTAAAGTAATTTTCAATTAATACAATGGTGTATTTCTTTATACGACTTTCTTATTTTTCATTAATTGAATAAGTAGTGACTCTCAATGTAAAAACCTCAATCTAGGGAGCAAATATGATTAGTTGAACCATCATTTTGAGAGGTATTACACATAGCCTCACCCATCCATATGAGTTTGTTCCAATAAAACAAATGGGTGAAGATTGCGGTCTCTCACAATGGTGACTTTATAGGAGATATTGAGAGCTAGACTTCAAATAGATTATGGTGGCCGATCATGTCATTGTATGTTTATTTCATTAATTAACATGACATTATTATGTATGTTGTTCGTCGTTTGCATGTTTGAAATATTTATTTTATTTTGTGTTTCGCCTAGAAGGCAAGGTAGTAGTAGTAGTCATAATCGCAGTTTTCCTATATTTGTGTACCGAGTGACAAATCACCCAACCGCCTATTATTACCTTGATACTTTTTGTTGATATGTAATAGACAAACTATATTGTTTGAAACAACGTGACATTCCTACCTGCTACCATCATATAGAGGCTCACTAGAACTTACCCCATAGTCAATCCAATTTATAATGTACATAACATGTGGATGAGTTTGACCATTGTTTGAGCCATGATAAGCTCAAGTTCAACACTTGGGTCCAACGTAATTGTTTGAACCTAATTTATTATGGATTAGCCCAAGCCTAAAAAGTAAAAAGTCTTTGATTGAACTTTTCTTAAGGATGAGTAAAAGCCCAATGATAGGGCTCATCGTCATTATAAAAGTTGTTGATTAAGCAATGTTTGTCTTGAACCAACTCAAACCCACATAATGGCCATTGCTTAAACCATGTTTGAAGCTTGAATGGGCCCAAGACAAATACATGGGTCAATCATGATTAAAAAGAAATTGTCCATAAGATATTTCATTGCTTTTAAAATGGTTCAATTTTTTATAAAATTGGTTTTATTTAGCAAACGTTTACACTTTTTCCTGAACTAAGAAAATATATGCTTTCATTATTGTAGTGAATTGATTATGTTTATGAAATCTAACCATTACGGGTTTACTATGTTTTGAACTCTATCAATGACTCGATAGGGATATACGTTCGCATAGAAATTAGTTTATTATTGAGCTCACCACTAATCTACGTGTGGTTTTGGTTCTAGTTATGGGGATATAGTATGACAAAAACCACAAAATTTTTTTTTTTTTGAGAAGAAAATCACAATTATTTAGTATATGTAATAATTTACAACGAGTTTCTTGTTTCAAGTCTGTTAGAGATATATTAGACTAATAGTATAAGCCCAAGCCCAATTTTTTTGATGTGGAAGTAGGAGACTTGACTTGCACATAGTAGAAAGATTGGGCTTGGGCCTATGGCTTGACTTGCATATAACATAAGAATTGAGTTTGGACTTATGCTATTGAGCTAATATAGCTCTAATAAAGTCAAATGAATATTTGGTATCATTATGATTTGTTTCAATTGTGTATTATTAATTCAAAATTAACAAAATAAAACAATGTTGTTTAAAGCCTAAGAAATAATTGGGGTTTTTGAAAAAATATATATAAATAACTTTGATTTACTTTGGTTACTTACTAAACACACACTCTCTCTCTCTCTCTCTCTCTCTCTCTCTCTCTCTCTCTCTCTCTCTCTCTCTCTCTCCTAATAAACAACAACATGTTATGCAACTGAGCTACAAAGGCTTCTAACTCCTTTCTCTACTTCAGAATTTCAGATCTTGAGTAATAATAGAAACAAACGAACCTTGTTGGGATAGTGTATGAGAAGATATTATTAAATGTTAAACATTTTGTTTTTACATAATGCTTGGAAGTCTTGAAACATATGAGTTTTATTTTAAATATAATATATATTGTTAGAAGATGTCAAATTTTGAAATACATTTTAGAGAATAGTCATTGAGTTATATTATTCATGTATGTGGTTGCAAATTTCAAATCCCCCTCCCTCACTATCTACCTATAAAATAAATAATGTGAAATTTAAAAATTATATACTCTTATATTTTATAAATTTGCATGAATAGTTTAGATTTTACATCTACAAATATCTTGCCAATCATTCCATACCAGTAATTCACACGTTCTCTGTTTATTTGTAATGCATTTTGAATTCTATATTAATTGGACATTGTTTTTGTAGGGTGTCTGAGGACTGAGGAGGATTGAACATGAAGTATCACACATAATTCCACCTGTAAAAGCATATCCGATCTGAGAACTTCATTGACCCGAGAGGAAAGGAGATGCAAGATAGTGTTTTATGAGAATCCGCTTAGAGGAAAGAGGACCATTGAAAGGAGTCATGACGATGGGAGGGAGCTTCATTTAAGGTATACCTTCCCCTCTCGCATTGAATGCACCGCAACAACCTTATTAACTGCAGTAATGAGGACATGACACTTGAACAGAAGTTTCACAACTAGCAACCCTTTCTACCACCTTCAACGTAACTTTGATGGGACAAGTGTCTCAAGAAAGGCCCTGAGGCATACAAGTGGAGGGCTATAATGCAAAGAAGAAGGGTATATAAGGAAGGAAAACCTCCCAGTTAAAGGGATGAACATTATTCCTTAAGAATTAAACAAACAAGAAAGTGAACAATGCATTGCTTGGTATAGAACTTGTATCAATCATATATAAGAACCAATCCTCGAACTTGCTCGAGGAAAGCTTTATTCTCAATTACTACTTGAAGTGTCTTTTTCTCGGTACTTTTGGTTCTTCAGCCTTAGACCTGAACTTTGCCCAAAATTACACTAGAACTGTTTTCCCACTCTCTATAGAAATTTTATTGTTTGGGCTTGGTTTGAAGGACAAGGCACTACTATTCTTAGTGGGCTTGGACTATTAATTTCCAAGTACTTACAATTTTTATCACAATTACAAAAAATCTTGCATTTCATGTTTTTTAATAACTAAAAGTCTAAAACTATGAAAAAATGAGAGAGGGAGAGAGAGTCGCTTGAAATGGTTTGGTCATGTTTAGAGGAATGTGATTATTGCACCAGTAATAAAAAATGAGTTGATTCAAGTTAAGATAACTTAAAAGGGGAAGACTAACACAAGTAAAAGTAATAATAATAATAATAATAATAATAATAATAATAATAATAATAATAATAATAAAAGACTTCTCAAAAAAAGTAACTGAGAATATGACTTTAGATAGAATATAATGAAGAAAAATAAATTAAGAATACATGTGACAGAGTCCTAACTAATATGTTAATCCATAATCAGCCCCAAAATTTGGGATTAAAACTTCTTATTATTGTTGTTAAACTAATGTTGTGATATAAAGAATATATTTTTGAATAGGGGATTATCTTTATATTTGATGATATGACAGTAATTAAAAAATTAAAACATATATTTTATAGAAAATTTGTCAAGATATATACAATAGAAAAGGTAAATGACTTGTCTCTTTCATATTCTTAACATGAAAGAAAAGGGCACCATATAATATGGTATCTTTCACTTTATATTTTCTCAAAAAAAAAAAAAAAACTTGTATTAGATAGATTAAAAAGGAATGTCCAAGAAAGGCACGGCTAGACAGAGATGAATACGTTCACCATCTTAGCTACTTTCAATAAAATTGAAGAGCCTTCCTTTGGTTGAAAATATATACATAATGAAAGTAAAGAGGGAAGAAAGGGACAAAATGATCCACTCTGGAATGAGAGTGATTCTTCATTCTTCAGTAATTTGGATTCTACCCTTGATGTTTCCCCCAATCATATAATAATAGGTACCACTAATTAAAGGCCTGTTTGTTATTGCTGTTTAAATATCGTTGTTTAAACAACATAACACGTATTTCTACAATAATTTTTTACTCACATGTATTTCTACATCACTTAAACAATGTTACTAGAACAACATTACCAAACGGGTCCTAAATTTATGGAAATCTATCATTCATGTAAAGAAATGAGTATTATGTGATTGTACTTGGAGAGCATCTTTAATAATTTTTCCTTGAATAATATAATTTTGATAACCAATGTAAAGCAAAGTCATTGCCCCAATTATATCAAAGATTCAAAATTACAAGTGAGGGTGTGCATGTAACTACTAATTTGACAAACCCTAGTTAAAATTGAGTTAATGAATGAGATCTACTATTATATAAGATGGGTAGAGTTAGCTAGAAATTAGCTAATTTTCAGCAAACTCTACTTTGCTCTCTTCCATCCAAACTGACCATAAAAAAGAAGTAAACAAAACTCCAAGGCGGCCATGATGATGATCATCACAAGTTTGTTCACCTTCTCCCATGGTTACACCTAAAATGGTGGGCATTCTTTGTAGTTAAAGACTTGTTAGGTGTGGGTAGGAGTGACAAATGGGTGGGTTGAGTCATAAATGGGTTGGGTCATAAATGAGTTGGGTGTGTAATTACCCATTTATCCATTTATGACATGTTTATATATAAATTAATTATCCATTACCCGCCCAACCCATTTAATTTGTAACCACCCATTTAACCCAATATAATCCAAATACCTCTAAAACTAGTTGAATACCAAAAATGACTTCCAAAATACCCTTAAATACCCAAAATGACCCAAATACCCTACACTTCCAAAATTACCAATATACCCTTGGACATCCAAAATTACCAAAATACCCCTAGAATGTCCAAAATTACACAAGACACTAAAAACCAAAAATTCCCAAGACAATAACACAGGTTTTAATGAATTGTCCTGTCTTGCACATAAAAACTACTATATTATGATGGCAGAAAACAACTTTAGATTCACTATATCATGAATATCTAATAATTTCTTCATTTTCTCTATATTCCATTAAAAAAAAATTTCACCAATTTGGGTTTATGGGCCCATCGGGGTATGGGATCTAGGTGTACATGTAATTACGTAAGGTGAGTATATGACAGCCTTGTAATTCAGAAAAAAAAAAATGGCATTAATTAGCTTGTTGGTGTGATAAGAGAGTCTGGGGTCCGTATCAATTTGTCTGCAAAAGCTTAATAAAACATGGCAGACGAAGATAGAAAACAGAGGGACATGGATAAAAAGCTGAAACACACGTGATGAAAGTAATACTCCAGAGGCCACTCTAATCTACTGCTTTTTTTTTTTTTTTTTGGTTAACAACTATTGCTTTCTTTTGCTAAGCTATTTTCACTTTCCATTTTTGTCTTAAACGTAATCGTAAATTAGACAAGCACACCCATTGGTACAACTCGTCTCTCAAATGGATGTCAGACTTGGCCCAAATGATTTACACCTACGACAATGTTACTGAAGAAAATATGAGGGAAAGAATGTATTTTAATGTTAAGGAGAGTGACACCGAAGGTGAGACTGAGAGCTTGCCAAATTTTTTGGTTTAAAAATTTAGAGGTTATGTTGTTTATTTAAATTTTAAATTTTAGATTTTAGATGAGTTTAGTGGGTATTAGTAGGTTTATTTATTTAGACCCATCTAATTAAATAACCTAATGGGTCTTTATCCATTTAATCCAAATATTCAAATGGGTTAGGTTAAGACTTATCCAAATAAGGTAGGTTATGGGTGGGTTCATGGATATGGATAAAAATTGCCACCCCTAGGTGTGGGTGAGTTTCAATCTCATATTTATTTTCTGGCATTTTCTTTTAGGGAATGCTTGTAGCATGCTTCTTTTAGATGAGTTTGGCAATGTTTGGTAATAGTGTTTAAACAATAGTTTTTCATGTTTAAACAACAATAATACTTTTGATACGTATTTCTATAATACTCGAATGTGTATTTCCATAAATTGAAAACTGAATAACGATACTAGAAATCTTCAACCAAACATGCCCTTTATTTTCCAATTTAATATCTATATATATATAGTTATTATTTCACAAAAATAAATAAATAATAGGTTGATAGGTAAATAAATAAATAACATAGACAAAACAATAAAATGAAGTTATTCAAATACAAATACTAATAATTTTTTATTTTAATTTCCTTTACTTCCTTTTAGACTTGGATATTGGTGATGCTGATGCAAATGGCTAACTGAGTAATTAATGAGTATATTAATTGGGGACAACAGCAATAATGTGTACAAAGGTAAGGTAAGGGACACTGGATTGAGATCAGGTGCAATACCTAGGATATTGTACTTGATGCAATACCTAGGGTATTGCACCTGATACAATTGCTTTTAATGGCTGAGATTGATAATTGCAAAAAATAACTTTCAATCTCAACCATTGATTGAAAAAAGTTTTTTTTAAAAAAAACTTTATGAAAAGTAAAAAAGTAAAAGTCGAAAAAGTAAAAAGTAAAAAAAAAAATTGTGAGACAAATGAGGTGAATTGCACCCGGTGCAATACGCAACACCTTAGGTATTGCACTGGATCCTAATCCAAGGATAGTTACCTAAATTTTAGCAGGAAGAGCATAGAAATGAACAAATGATTGGTCAGTGGGAGCGATTGTCGTCCATGGGACACAAGAACAGGTCAATTAGTTGCATAACTCTTGACTCCAAGGAGACATCATCCCGCGCACAAGAGTCATTTGGTTCGCACGTTTCATAACTCGAAATATTAATATGCAGTTTGTTCCATGCTAATTTTTGAATGAAAGTATGTTTGCCACAAATTATTATCTTTTAATTTTGTTTTTAATTTTTCAGTTTTTTATTATAATTTAAATTTAACAGAACGATTTAAAAATAATAATTTAGTTTTAAATTTTTTGTCACATATTTAAATAAAAACTACAAAAAATTATACCTTTTGAATATTAGGGTCTATTATTATATTTTGAATATTAATAAAAATTTATTTAAATTTTGGTATTTTTTATTTAAAATGAATTAATCGTATTACTCAATGACTATACAACTAAAATAAACACTATCTATTGAGTGAAACAACCAAATACCACAAAATTATGATTGAAGGTTTTAATAAAATTATATATTTAATATGTCTAAATAAAATTTGAGCATTAATTTATTTACTAGTGGGAGAATAATGAGTTCTTTCAACATTTGTGGGGTGTGGGGGGCAAGGGTCAGGGTTCAAGTCGCTAGGAGGGAGTTTCACACACATATACACTTAGATTAGGCTAGAATAGAAATTCTATCTTGTATCAAAAAAACATTTGTGTGTGGGAAATTAATGAGTTCTACACTTTAAAATTAATAAAAACAAACAATCATTGTCACATCTAATGTAAAGATTTTAGTCTTTCTGGTTTTTCTTTGATAAAAAAATATACTTTTTAATTATTGGTAAATATTTTAGACTTAATTAATATATCTTATTGGTAAAAATTTAGGGGCCTTATTTTCATTGAGGCCTTAGGCAGTTGTCTAGTTGCCTCATGCCTTGAGCCGGCATTGATTAGGGAAACCAAAATTCAAATTTCCATTTCTATTGTTGTAACTATTGAATTATTTTTTTAAAAATGATGTAATATAATTAATCTATTTTTTATCAGTGATGGTTACAACTTATAATTATATACATTCAACTGACTTGTCATTGGTTTAAACTTTGACCCATACCTCCTCCTCCCCCTTCCCCTCTCTCGCTAGGGTAATTATTGAGTACTTCCGGAATACTATAAATGTGTATTCCCCCCTCTTACATAATTATAGGTCCCACTAATTAAATTTATGTTGGGACCCAAAATTTATATGAGAGGGGGAAGTACGCATTCATGGTACTCCTGAAATATTCAATAGTTTTCCCTCTCGTTATATGTATATTTATAAATAAAGACTCATTATTACCACTCTAATTTATAAAATAAAATCATGTGTTTGATTCCCCTCTCACTAGTTGTTGTTATAATTGTCAAATTATTTTTTTCGTTTTAAAAGGAAAGTCATTACACACATTCATCCCATTGATGCTTACACCAAAAGCCAACTTTTGGACCTAACGAGTAATGACAAAGACGATCCTATTAATGGTGTGAATCCTAAATCAGCAAATGATCAAAAAAAAAAAACAAAACAAAACAAAATTCAAGTTTCATTAACTAGTTTGGTTAGATACGAAATAATGGAAGCCAACATTTTAATTATCTAAATAGTTGTACCCGTTGACAACCTTTGTGAGCTTAAAGGGAATTTTTTTTTTTATTTTTAAAAGTAACAATATCCCTTATTAGGTAAGTTAAACTTGTTTGTTCATTGGGCAGATTCGATGATAAATTGACACAAATCTTTTTTTTTTTTAATTTTTTTTTATACAAGATAGAAATTCTACTCTAACTTAATTTAAGTGTATATGTGTGTGAAACTCCCTCCTGAAGACTTGAACTCCGGCTCTTGCCTCTTACACCCCACAAACACTTTTACTTGTGGAGTGAATATTACACCAAGAGTATGCGGTTGAACAAATCTTATTAAATTAGGGCCATCAACACGATCACCAAATCAATTTTGGAATGTGACGGGACTGACGAGCGCAACTTCCACGGACGATGGCGGCGTTACTGACAAGGTACTCCTCAAGACGAGCCGATCAGATGTCCACATCACTGACGAAGGCATCCAAACCAATCAATACAGGCAGTAATGTCTCGGAAAATTACAAAGACAGATGTATGGACCGTTGAACCCCCATAAAAGACCACATTATTGAGCGTAAGACGTTACCAGAAGAGGCATTAAAACCTCAAATAACTACCACAATGGCTAGAGGGTGTAAAAACATATATAAGGCCTTCACAAGCACTAGCACAAGGTACAAAAACACACACTAAAAAAAAATAAACTTCTTATTGATTTGCTACATTGTTTTATTTTGGTTTTTTTATACTAACTTTGGCATCGGAGGCATTGTGGCAAGCACCACACCGGTGACCATTCCGAGAGAATAACCTTCCACTTTCTATCACTACAGCTGACGGGGGTTTGGCTTCATCTGGACGCATTCATTATAACTGACGAGCTTGTGCTTTATCAGTTTGGCGCCGTCTGTGGGGACGACATTTTCGTACTTAGATTCGAAAGCGTAGTTTCTATCAACTTCAATATTTAGATGGAGTCCAACCAGGATTCAGCGGCCTTAGCCCAGCAAGTCCAAGCTCTTGCGGCCACCGTTGAAAAGCTCACTAGGCAGAATCAGGAGATGAGGCAATGGCTTCAACAGAAAGGAGAACTGGTCCAAAGCCGGCTAGGAGGATGAAGGAGATAGCCATGGAAGAAGCGACTGTCGAAGGCCCACTACTCCAGACGAACAAAACTCTGAACGCGACGGTCTTGGAACGCCTAATGCCGACGAAATTTCGGTTGCCTCAGCTTGAGCCATTTGACGGGCTTAAGGACCCCTAGGATCATCTCAACACTTTCAAGACGACATTAGGCCTCCAACAGCCTCCTGACGAAATATTGTGTCGTTCCTTCCCTACTACACTTAAAGGAGCTGCAAGGGAATGGTTCACAAAGTTGCCAACTTCGTCCATCGACAGCTTTGAGCAGTTAAGTAGCGCCTTTCTGCGCCACTTCGTCGGAGGACAACGTCCTAAGAGACAAGTGGACCACCTACTCACTATTAGACAAGGGGAGAAAGAAACCTTGCGGTCGTATGTGAAACGCTTTACTCGAGAAACCCTGGAGGTAGATGACGCTGACGATAAAGTACAGTTGACGACCTTTAAGGCAGAGTTGAAATCTAGGGAATTTGTGGCTTTGCTTACAAAGAATCCACCTAAGACGATGACAGAAATGCTCCTGAAGGCACAAAAGTATATGAATGCTGAAGATGCATTAACAACCATAATGGACGAAGAAAAGCCAGGAAAAGAGGGAAGGAAGGAAGATGATCGTAGAGGACAAAAAAGGGAACGTCCAGGTCGTCGAAATAGTGACGAAGATAAACGGAAGGACGAAAAAGCTCCTCGAACGGTAAAGTTCACCCCTCTAATTATGTCTGTCGACAGAATTTTGGCACAAATTAAGGATGAACACTACCTCAAGTGGCCAAGACCATTACATTCATCCCCTAATGTCCGAGACAAGAAGAAATACTATCGATTTCACAAGGATCATGGTCACTACACAGAAGACTGCCGAGATCTAAAAGAGCAGATAGAGAAGTTGATACGAAAAGGAAAACTGCAAAAGTATGTGAAGAAAGGGGAATCTAGCAGATTCAGGGACGGTAACAAAAAACAGTGCGAGCTCACACCCAGAGATGAAGATAGCACAACCCAACCTCCACAGAATGTGATTGAAGAAATAAAGACGATCACAGGGGGACCATTCATAGGGGATCATTCAGATCCCTCAAGAAAGCATGTCAGAGGCAGGTGAACAACATCCACATGATACCCCCATTTAAGCAGAGACGGACGTACCAAGACATGTTCTTCAACGAGGAAGATGCAAGGGGAGTGGAGCAGCCTCATAACGATCGCTTAGTCATAATGCTCACAATAGAAGGATTCAACACTAAGAGAATCCTTGTAGATAATGGTTACTCCGCAAACATCATCTACCTTCCCGCTTTTTAGCAGCTGAAGCTAGACCCAGGAAGGTTGTGTCCTTTTGACTCTCCCCTCGTCAGTTTCAGTGGAGAAAGAGTATATCCCAAGGGCATAGTGACATTGACAGTAACAGTAGGGACCTACCCGAGGCAGTTGAGCCATCAGTTAGACTTCTTAATGGTAGACTGTCCCTCGTTTTACAATGTGATCATTGGGAGGCCGACGCTCAATCGATGGAAGTCAGCTACGTCCACCAATTGCCTAAAAGTAAAATTCCTAACAGAAAACGATGTCGGCGAGGTGAAAGGAGACCAAGTTCTGGCTAGAGAGTGCTACCAAGCTGTGCTAGCAGCAAAGGAGAATCATACCTGGACGATCGAGGAGAATGAAGAAGACAAAATAGAAACCCCGGAGATAGTGGAATTGGTCGGAGGAGAGGCAACAAAGACAACAAGAATAGGGACGACACTGGGTCTAGAAATGAGAGCAGGGTTCGTCTAGTTTCTTAAAGAAAACCTGGACGTCTTCGAGTGGAGTCATGAGGACATGCCAGGCATATCTCCAAAAGTCATTCAGCATAAGCTGAACGTGAATTCGAAAAGAAAACCCGTCTAGCAAAAACGATGTGTCTTCGCCCCAGAACGAAACAAAGCAATTATAGACGAAGTTAACAAACTGTTGTCGATAGGCTTTATCCGGGAAGTTTACTATCCTGAGTGGCTTGCAAATGTCGTCTTGGTGAAGAGAGCAAATAGGAAGTGGATAATGTGCGTGGACTTCACGGACATGAACAAGGTCTGCCCAAAAGATAGTTTCTCATTACCAAGGATAGACCAGCTAGTGGATTCTACAACCGGGCATAAGTTACTGACGTTCATGGATACTTTCTCAGGATATAATCAGATAAAAATGGCTGAAGAAGATCAAGAGAAAATTGCTTTCATCACAAGTCAAGGGCTTTATTGCTATAAGGTAGTGCCCTTCGAACTAAAGAATGCAGGAGCAACCTACCAAAGGTTAGTGAACAAAATGTTTAGTAATCAGATTGGCAAAAACATGGAGGTGTACGTGGATGACATGCTCGTCAAAAGTAGAGAAGAACTTGCTCATCTGGACGACTTGAAGGAGATGTTTGCCACCCTTAGACAGTACCAGATGAAGTTGAATCCCAGCAAGTGTGCCTTTGGCGTGGCCTTAGGGAAACTCTTGGGATTCATGGTGTCCCAAAGAGGAATAGAAGCAAACCCAAAGAAGGTGCAAGCCATACTCAACATGACATCACCCAAGACTGTCAAAGAAGTCGAGCCAATCAGGTGTCCACATCACTGATGAAGGTATCCAAACCAATCAATACAGGCAGTAATGTCTCGGACAGTTACAAAGACAGCTGTATGGACCATTGAACCCCCATTAAAGACCACATTACTGAGCGTAAGACGTTAACAGAAGAGGCATTAAAACCTCAAATAACTACCACAACGGCCAGAGGGTGTAAAAACATATATAAGGCCCTCATAAGCACTAGCACAAGGTACAAAAACACACACTCAAAAAAATACTTCTTATTGATTTGATACACTGCTTTATTTCAGTTTTTTTATACTAACTTTGGCATCGGAGACATTGTGGCAGGCACCATACCGGTGACCATTCCGAGAGAATAACCTTTCACTTTCTATCATTACAGCTGACGGGGGTTTGGCTTCATCTGGATGCATTCATTATAACTGACGAGCTTGTACCTCATCAGAATGTTGGACAAAAAACTTCAAAGAGTGAATGATAAAAGTCAAACCTTATTGAATTAGGGCCATCAACACGATCACCAAATTAATTTTGGAATGTTTGACAAAAAACTTCAAAGAGTGAATGATAAAAGTCAAACTGAATCAAAATCAAGACAGATCCTAACACCTAGATTACCATAAATGCGATCACCAAATCAATTTTGGAATGTTTGACAAAAAACTTCAAAGAGTGAATGATAAAAGTCAAACTCAATCAAAATCAAGACAGATCCTAACACCTAGATTACCATAAATGAAAGCAAACATGAGCCAAAAAAAAAAAAAAAATACTACTACTACGAAATAAATTCAATTTTTAGAGGGTAAAAAAAGAATAGGGAGAAGAGCTCAAGCCCCTTCGCTTAATGGAAAGAGCAAATCACTAATCAATACAATGATTTTTTTTTGTAGTAAATAGTAATACTTATTAGAACACACACGAAAATAGTGATACTAGTATTTTAAACCGAGTTTATAATACATTATTTTTTAGAGTATGCAGTGGTACAAATCTTATTAAATTAGGGCCATCAACACGATCACCAAATCAATTTTGGAATGTTTGCCAAAAAACTTCAAAGAGTGAATGATAAAAGTCAAACTCAATCAAAATCAAGACAGATCCTAACACCTAGATTACCATAAATGAAAGCAAATATGAGCAAAAAAAAAAAAATACTACTACTACGAAATAAAGTCAAATTTTAGAGTATAAAAAAAGAATAGGGAGAAGAACTCAAGCCCCTCGCTTAATGGAAATAGCAAATCACTGATCAATATAATGATTTTTTTTTTTGTTAGTAAATAGTAATACTTATTAGAACACACACGAAAATAGTGATACTAGTGTTTTAAACCGAATTTATAATATATTACTTAAACAGAGTACAACCATAAAAGGGCCTAATATTTGTAATTGTAGATTGAGATTATAAATAGCAGACACTAGATACACACAACCAATGTGGGATAAACATTTTTTTTGAGTAAACAATAATACTCATTAGAACACACGAAAATAATAATGCTAGTATTTTAAACCGAATTTATAATATATTACTTAACTAAAGTACAACTAAAAAAGGACTGATCAATACAATGACTTGATGTCAGGATTGTGATAAAATAGTACTCTTGCAATCACATATTCAGAAATCATCTTGGGTGGTCACGCAGATGCTTTTAAACGTGGTCCATGAATCAATCCAATCCAATCCAAGTCTTCACTCATTTACCCCACTGTTCCACTGAGTCTGTTAATTCATTTTTATGGAAGATATCAAGCTTTATTCTCTGTCCATTGTGTCCTGGATAACCCTATCACGCACCATTCATTAATCTTGGGTCATCTTCATTTTTGGTTCTTTTAAGTTTTAGATTTATCATTTTGATCAACTGAGTTCAATTTTTGTTTTTATAATGATCATTTCGTTCATCTTCATGACTAATATAGCCGTTAAGTGTCAACAAAATAACGTCATTTTTCATTTTAACAACAAGATTGATCATGCACATGGACGAATGAATCAAATGAAAAATCTTAAACTTAAAGGAACCAAAATAAAAATTACTCCAAAATTTAAAAGATTTACTTAAAAGTATAATTAGTGCAGGCCCTGTGATATAAGCAATTGATACGGTCACCTAAGACCCCAAATACAAAAAAAAGCCCCCAAATTTTAACCAATATGATTATTTCTTTCCTTATAATAATATTAATTAAGTCCAAATATTAGCCAATAAATAAAATAATTTTTTATATCTTTTTTAACAAATGAACAACAAACAAGAAAGAGAGAGAAATGCTACATTCATAACATTTTTCACAATATCTTTTCAACAAATCATAAGTAGTAGATGGTTACAAGTTGTTATTGATGGCAAACAATTAATTTTAGCGGTGGGTTCAAATTAGAATTAGTAACAACTTAACACCTAAGTTTTATTGTGAAAAATATTGTGAATATAACACTTCTTAAAAAAAAAGAAAAAGGAGAGCAATACATAAAAAAATTCACAACATTTTCCACAATAATTGAGTTGGCAAATTTTTATTAACATCACTAAAATCACTCTTTTTTACTTACTACTATCAATTTGCCACATCAACTGGTGTGAAAAGTTTGTCAAATTTTTTTGTATTTATGAACTTTCTATTAAAAAAAATTCTACGTGATTTATATTAATTAGTAGTAATTTTGCATCTAAAACAAGATAATCAGCTTTCACTTTAAGACCCCAAATGCATCAAGCCGCCCTCAAGTATAATTTAGTTTTGCTAGGAAATACATGTTTAGTCAAACTTTTTGTGATATTAAATATTATTAATCTCTGATATTACGTTGTCATCCATGTCTTTCACTCTTTTGGGATAATTTAGATATTAATGCCACACCATACCTAGTAGCTGAGGTGAAAGCTTCAGATTAGGGCTTGCAAGTGTTTGATATTCACGCATTCTTACCCGAAAGGGGACCATAGAGTCATGGACCCCTAGCCATTAGCATCTAGCATGAAAAAACGGCACAGCTTGTGGTTAAATTCACAGCGAGGTACATGCGGTTTATGTAATGGTGAAATACAAAAAAGTCTTGGCTCTTGTTTTCTACGCTAATATTTGATAACAACAAGGCTTATCTTATTAGTGCTTTTTTTTTTATAGAGATAATTACAATATGCTGCTAACTTCGCAGTTCGATCTATTTTCCCTTTAGATCCTCAAGCACTTTGTGCATGGGGAGGTGTCAATTCAGTTACAAGGCCTTTGACAAGAGTTTCAACCCATGTCGTCTGCTCTTAATGATGCTCTTTATTATCAGACTAAGACATCAATTAGTTTTTGGAGTAGGCGGAGATTGAATTTCAAATCTCTTATTCAACCATTAGAGACTTTACCATTTGAGTTAAACGGAACTAAAAAAAAAAAAAATCATCTTATTAGTGTTAAACGTAAGAAATAAGCATAAGATGGGATTTTTAGATTTCGTATAACCGTTACAAAGCTGGAAGAGGGTATGACCCATGGGTAGCAAGATGAGGCATTTACAAAGGATGGTTGATTAGAATGTTTTGAAAATCGTAATTCAACTATGTGGCTCACTAAACAATCGAGGGGATGCAAAGGCATAAAATTATACAAATTCAATCGATATCTCTGTCTGTTTACATGTCTCATATACGTCGTGCATACTTCCATTTGGTAATTTGAAATAAATATGTTAGTATTATTCAATCTAGAATCTTATAGGTTATGCTTTTGTTTTGTGATTTAATGATATTGTCCGACTCTCTCTTGTATAGAAAACTTGGATTCCAACTTATCATTTTTGTTGTGAGAAAAAAAAATCTTTTATTAATATCTATTTACAAAGAGGTTTTATTATTTATTTTGAATTTTTTTAATAAAAAATTAACCTATGCACTCTTCTTCTCATCTATTGATTTTAAACCAAAATCAATGTGATTCGAAAGGGAAAAAAAAAATCTAATAGGTGGAGGATTGGTTGAATCTCAAACTCGAATGACACTTGGTTCTTTTGTAAGATCAAGATGAATAATAATAATAATAATAATAATAATAATAATAATAATAATAATAATAATAAAAGAATTGTAAATTATACATGATTATTTCTCAACATGATAATTTGTAAAAGTAAAAAACAAACACCTCTAGAATCCCAAGGGGGGAGTCAACCCGCGAAACAAACGGTCCTATTAACATTGAGCAAATGCAACCTCAAAATTCCACGGTAGGCTTGCGAATCAAAAACAAATGACACGTGTCAACGCTCCCTTTGCAGCCACACATTATATATATATATATATATATATATATATATATATATATATATATATATATATATATATATATAATTTTTATACTAACATAATATAAGTGTATATGTATGTAAAATTTTCACCTGAAAACTTAAATTATAATCTTTACCCCCCTCATTTAATATGAATTTTGTACTTGTGGAGTCGCCATCATGCAAATGCCAAGATTGCGGGATGTTCAGCCATAGACAACTTAATACTAAGATTTTTTTTATATATAAAATAATTGATACTAAAATTCATTCAATAATATACAATACATAAAATAGAAATAAAATCCTTTGTTATTAGATTCTTCCATTTTATACTCCACTAAGTATGGTATGTTCTTCTTAAAAAAAGATTATAGTATGTGATTAATTTCATATAGTATGAAATTCATTTTATATTCCACTAATTATAGTATGTGATTATTCACTTTATACTTAACTTAACCAAGAATGTGATAAGATTTGCTCAATTATGTGATTATAATAAGTCTACTTTACATGTATTTATTATCTTTATTGTTCTTGGTGTTTCCAATGATGACATTCAAGGTTTAAATCCCCCAAACTCTAACTATCGATGTAATATATATTCATTTTATACAAAAAAAAATTTCCTGTGTTATGCTTATTCATTTGTCTTTTTTTTTTTAAAAAAAAAATTACTATAGCAGAAATGTGTTTGACTTTTATAAAAAAAAAAAAAATACACATGAAAAGATTTTGGCGCTGAAACTCGAACATTCCTATTTGCTTATGAAAAAAAAAAGGTTTTTGTCTCACCAAAAAACTAGTTTATTTATTTTATCCCGTTCTTTATTTTACAATAGATCACATTAAAATAATAATTTTTTTTACACTTAACCCAGGTCATACATGTTTGAGAGTGACAAAAAATTAATAAAAAATGATAATGTGTGAGAGAGAGAGACCGAGTGAGAGAAAAAGAATAACAAAAAGGGGAAAAAAGAATGAATAGGTTGCATAGTATCATATAAAATAGATGATATTGTAGTAATGTTTTAAATTTGTTACATGAATGTAGAACGGAATGTAAGGCTCCTATTGGTAGTTTTTATTTATTTATTTAAATCCTTGTGCATTTTGCATTCATTTTTAAAGGATCAAATGATTTATGTATTATGAATTTCACTATTACATGGTTTACCCTAGTTGTAGCAAAAAAAAATTATAAACAAATTAGTCCACATAATCTGTCCGGGTAATTATCTACTAGCCTCTAAGCACGCGCTCACGCGCGTGCTCAGAGGCTTTTCTATTTTTTTGGAAATATGTTGATAATTTGCATCCATTATAATTTTGGATTACTATATTTTCCCATCACAAAATTTGATACTTAAATTTTGTGCCTTTTTTAATAGCAATTCAAACACAAACTCTCACTAACATATTTTCAAAAGTTTTCCCTTTTTATTTTTATATAGGAATTCAAACACAAACAAAACTTGAGCATAATTCATTAAAAATATATCATTAACTCCCACATAAAACTAAACTATTCTTTTTTTCATCAAATCCTAAATTTCAACCTCTTTTATCTCTCCCTCTATTTTTTTAAAATTGCTGTTTTTTTAAAATTGCTATTCCTTTAAATTTCAATTCTCACTTTTTTCTTCTTCTTCTAAATGTCTTCTTCCCTATTTGAAAAGTATATTTTCTATTTGAATTCAGTTACTTCTTGGTCCTTTGTTTCTTTTATTTTTTATTTTATTTTGTTAAACTCAAATACTCTTAATTGTTTGGTTACTCTTTTTTTAATCTTTTTTTTTGGGGAAGTATGTTTTTTTTTTTTGAACCATTTAGGGAAGTATGTTGGGTTACTGTGGGGAGTAAAAGGACCCAAGCGGGCATTTGGGCCTTTGGGCTCTAACAAGGAGGGCCGATCTGTTCTTGAGTTAAGAATTTGTTAGTACTACGAATCGGCCCATACGCCGAGGGTCCGAGGACACATTCGAGGGTGAGTTTCTTCTCGGACAGACCCAAGAAAACTCGGAGATTCACTACGAAGGTCAAGGCAGAATTCCGGAAAGACTGTTGGTTAAGAGGGGGAAACCCTGAACCTTCTAGATACATCGGTGTTAGAAAAATATCATGAGCAAAGGCTGCCACCTCTACATTAAAGACTCTGCACCTACCTCCCTGGCCGCATTAATGGGGAAGTGACCCTTGAACAGTAGAACTGAAACTTCTGGTTACTATTCAAAGGCACTAAGAGAAGAAATATCTAGAGGGGAGGGGATTTGAGCAACACGTGGATAAAGCATCAGGAGAAGAAGTATTTAGGGAGGGGGAGTCTGTAACCAAGGGGGGGGTGGAGAAAGAATTGTAATCTTTAAGAAAGAAAGAGAAATAATACAGAAGTAGTCCGAGGAGGTCCATCTGCAATTATCATTCATTATTTACAAGTGTTTGCACACCATAGTCTGTTATCAAGTTCTCAGTACCTCTAATCTAGATTTCAAGCCCACACTCTACAAATTTCATTGTTTAAGGCTCATTGGGCCTGAGCCCATAATTGTCTTTGGGTCCAGGTGCAATTGTGCACTTACAGTTACTTTAAAGAAAAGAAAGAAAAAAATGTCAAAAAAAAAAATTCTCCTCTCAAAATCATGATTTTTTTTAATCTCAAACAAAAATAATTGAATTTAAACAAAGTGATAAACATCAATTTGTTATTGATAAACTTCTCAAATTCAAATCCTTCAAAAAGAGTTTGTGTTTGAGTGAAAAGTTTGAAAATATCCACACACAAAAGGAAAAGATAAGCCAAAAAAAATAAAAAATAAAAATCTGATACACATAGATAAGTATATTTTCTATTTGAATTCGGTTACTTCTTGGTCCTTCCTTTATTTTTTTTATTTTTATTTTTTGTTTTTTTAAACTCAAACACTCTTAATTGTTCGATTACTCTTTTAAAAAAAAAAAAATTAGATAAGTATGTTGGGTTACTTTGAAGAAAAGAAAGAAAAAAAAAATCTCCTCTCAAAATCACAATTTTTTTTATTAAAAAAAAATCTCAAACAAAAACAATTGAAAAATTTTTTTGCAAGCAAACAAAAATAATTGAATTTAAAACAAAGTGATAAACATCAATTCGTTATTGATAAACTTCTAGATTCAAAATCTTTAAAAAGAGTTTGTGTTTGAGTGAAAAGTTTGAAAATATCCACATACAAAAGAAAAAGATAAGCAAAAAAGAAAAAGAAAAAAAAAACTAATACACGTAGATACAAATGACAAAGGAATACAACAAACACTCAAATAGAGTTTTATGCCAAAGTGATTCCTTTTGGGCTTTATTATACGTATAGACAACTTCAAAAAAAAAAAAAAAAAAGAGTTTGTGTCAGTTAAAACTTAAAATTGAAAAGTTTGAAAATATCCACACAAAAAAAAAGAAAAAGAAAAAGGAAAAGATAAGGAAAAAATAAGAGAAAAAGAAAAACAGATGCACGTTGGTGCAAAGGAACAAAAATGAAGAAGGAAAATATAAGGAAAAAAAAAAGATTTTGAGGCATGTGATATTGAAGTCAATCACAGGTAATAAGCAATAGTCAAATACCATTGAATCCCTATAAAAATCTTATTCACCCACAGGTAAGTACAACTCAAATTCTAAATCATTGGTAGCCATGAAAGGTAAGAACTCAAACAATAGTCAATGATGAAGAAAAGAAAGAACAACTTGCAATTTAGATTAGAGATGCAGTAGATAGAACTTGAAAAGCCATTTAAATTGTGTAAATTATGTTGAATTGTTTAGAACCCAAATCTGAAAATAGAAGAAGAAGAAAGAATAGGACTTACCTTTGAGACTGAATTTGTCAAATTTGAAGAAGAATGAGAGTAGATGTTATTGGGTTGTAAACTGCCAAAGCGTACGTGAGTTTGTGGGTTATTAAAGTAAAAAAGTTTTATTTTACACATTTATCCCTATTAGTTAAAAACTTGTAAATATATGGTATATGGGTATTTTAGAACTATGAAAATTAGGAATCCAAACAGGGGAAGCCTCTTAAATAATAGTACTAGCCTCGTAACTTTGGTTAATGCGTGCATTTATTAAATATTCGTTTTAAAAAAAATGGAACAAAGATGACAACTTTAAACACTGGGTTTCTCTCTGGTATTCAATTCTCTAATTCTAGAGAATTAATTATTTTTTTTTAAATACTTGGCTTAACCCTAATTCTTTTATCTCTCTCAGGTTCACGTATGCACAAATTTTTTGGATTGCATTGAGGAGTCATTGGAATGGAATATTAGATAAGTTCGGGTGAGAGACTTTACAATAATTATTATATGTAATAAACCTCACATAAAGTGGTTGTTATCTAAGAAATTGTTGTAAAAAAATTTCTTTTGTAATAGAAACTATATTTATCATTTGTATAATTCTATGTCAAAATCAATTTAAATTTTTTTTCATAAGTATTAATTTACTACTTCATAAAAAATGTTACATACCTTTTTCTCAGTTTTAAAGGTTGTTGATGTTGTTGATATATTTGAAATTTAAACTATTTTTAACTTTTGTTATAGATGTGTAGTAAGTGGCTATTTTTTAGGTCTAAAAAACTAAATTTTTGGGTTAAACAAAAATTGATAAATGTTATTAAATTTTTTTTAAAAAGAACAACACCAAAAGAAACTTGTATCTCCTGCCATAAAATTTGAAATTTAAGCTTTTATTCACTTATGTTATAGATGTTTAGTAAATGGCTAAATTTTAGAATTAAAAAACTACATTTTAGGATTACACAAAAAATTATAACTGCCATACATAAAAGTTGAAAAAAAAAAAAGAAAACAACATCAACAACACCAAAAAGGGGGGGGGAAAAAAACGTGGATGTGTAGTTACTAAATTTTAGGATCTTTCTAGAAGCATTTCCTTTAACAAAACTAGCCTCTGAATAAGCGCTCATGCGCGTGCTCAAAGGCTCTTCTCTTTTTTGAGTAAGAGTTAATTTAGAGTATTTATTGTAATGTGGGATTATTACATTTTTCAATCATAAAAAAAATCTAGGGGTGTGATGAGTATTATGTGCTGTGAAATAATTTTTCATCACACCCTTAGGTTTTTTTTTTGTGATTGAAAAATGTAGTAATTCCAAATTATAATAAATACTCTAAATTAACCCTTACCCAAAAAATAGAAGAGCCTCTGAGCACGCGCGTGAACGCGTACTTAGATGCTAGTACTATTATTTAAAGGGCTTCCCCTGTTTGGATTCCTAATTTTCATAGTTCTAAAATACCCCTATACCATATATTTACAAGTTTTTAACTTTAATAACCCACAAACTCACGTACGCTTTGGCAGTTTACAACCCAATAACATCTACTCTCATTCTTCTTCAAATTAAACAAATTCAGTCTCAATGGTAAGTCCTCTTCTTTCTTCTTCTTCTATTTTCAGATTTGGGTTCTAAACAATTCAACATAATTTACACAATTTAAATGACTTTTCAAGTTCTATCTACTGCATCTCTAATCTAAATTGCAAGTTGTTCTTTCTTTTCTTCATCATTGACTATTGTTTGAGTTCTTACCTTCCATGGCTACCAATGATTTAGAATTTGAGTTGTACTTACTTGTGGGTGAATGAGATTTTTATAGGGATTCAATGGTATTTGACTATTGCTTATTACCTGTGATTGACTTCAATATCACATGCCTCAAAATCTTTTTTTTTCCTTATATTTTCCTTCTTCATTTTTGTTCCTTTGCACCAACGTGCATCTGTTTTTCTTTTTCTTTTCTTTTTTCCTTATCTTTTCCTTCTTTTTCTTTTTTTTTTGTGTGGATATTTTTAAACTTTTCAATTTTAAGTTTTAACTGACACAAACTTTTTTTTTTTTTTTTTGAAGCTGTCTATACGTATAATAAAGCCCAAAAGGAATCACTTTAGCATAAAACTCTATTTGAGTGTTTGTTGTATTCCTTTGTCATTTGTATCTACGTGTATTAGTTTTTTTTTTTTTCTTTTTTGCTTATCTTTTTCTTCTGTATGTGGATATTTTCAAACTTTTCAGTCAAACACAAACTCTTTTTAAAGATTTTGAATCTAGAAGTTTATCAATAACGAATTGATGTTTATCACTTTGTTTTAAATTCAATTATTTTTGTTTGCTTGCAAAAAAAATTTTCAATTGTTTTTGTTTGAGATTTTTTTTTTTATAAAAAAAATCGTGATTTTGAGAGGAGATTTTTTTTTTCTTTCTTTTCTTCAAAGTAACCCAACATACTTATCTAATTTAAAAAAAAAAAAGCGTAATCGAACAATTAAGAGTATTTGAGTTTAAAAAAACAAAAAAAAAAAAAGAAAAGAAAATAAAGGAAGGACCAAGAAGTAACCAAATTCAAATAGAAAATATACTTATCTATGTGTATCATATTTTTATTTTTTATTTTTTTTTGGCTTATCTTTTCCTTTTGTGTGTGGATATTTTCAAACTTTTCACTCAAACACAAACTCTTTTTAAAGTATTTGAATTTGAGAAGTTTATCAATAACAAATTGATGTTTATCACTTTGTTTAAATTCAATTATTTTTGTTTGAGATTTAAAAAAATCATGATTTTAAGAGGAGAATTTTTTTTTGACATTTTTTTCTTTCTTTTCTTTAAAGTAACCCAACATACTTCCCTAAATGGTTCAAAAAAAAAAAACGTACTTCCCCAAAAAAAAGATTAAAAAAAAAAGTAACCGAACAATTAAGAGTATTTGAGTTTAACAAAATAAAATAAAAAATAAAAGAAACGAAGGACCAAGAAGTAACCGAATTCAAATAGAAAATATACTTTTCAAATAGGGAAGAAGAGATTTAGAAGAAAAAAAAATGAGAATTGAAATTTTAAAGGAATAGCAATTTTAAAAAAACAGCAATTTTAAAAAAATAGAGGGAGAGATAAAAGAGGTTGAAATTTAGGATTTGATGAAAAAAAGAATAGTTTAGTTTTATGTGGGAGTTAATGATATATTTTTAATGAATTATCCTCAAGTTTTGTTTGTGTTTGAATTCCTATATAAAAATAAAAAGGGAAAACTTTTGAAAATATGTTAGTGAGAGTTTGTGTTTGAATTGCTATTAAAAAGGCACAAAATTTAAGTATCAAATTTTGTGACGGGAAAATATAGTAATCCAAAATTATAATGGATGCAAATTATCAACATATTTCCAAAAAAATAGAAGAGCCTCTGAGCACGCGCGTGAGCGCGTGCTTAGAGGCTAGTTTTTTAGTTAAAAAATGTCCCTACATCCCTATGTTTAAGTAGAGACAAAACTAAAGGACAATTTGGTAAAAATACAATTTTAACTCCTACTAAAACATTGCCTAAAAAATAGGACCACTCTCCTATTAATTTTAAATTAATTTATTCACTTATAAATTAGATTTTGAAAATAAAAATTATATATATATATAAAATAAAAAATACAGTTTTTTTTTTCTACAAAATAAGACCACTTAAAAAAAAAAACAACCTCATCGCACGCGCAAAGCGTGTGATGAGGCTAGTATAATATAGTGAATCTCAATAATTAAAACTAGCCTTATCACACACATTTTGCACGTGCAATGATTTTTTTTAGGTGTTTTTTTTTTCTTTCTTTCTTTCTTTCTTTTAAGGAAAATGGCGGTTTTTTTTTAAATTTAATTTCATTTAATTTTATAGGATCATGGGGTAGTTTTGGTTGTGTACATGGGAGAGTGGGACGTTTTATAGAACATGGTTAGTTTTTTTTTATAATTAATTTACGATTTTTTTTAATTAATTTACGATTTTATCCTCTTTTTATGTTTTTAGGAATAAGGATAAGTTAATTAGATTAGGAGTATTTTTAAAAAAAAAAAGATAATAACTAACTTTTTGAATTCTCTTAATATATAGAGATTAAAATTAACCCCATTATTCATGAAAAATGAAAAATTATGTACTCTTGGATTATATAATTAATTTTTTCCTCATAGTACATTTTTTTAATACACCAATAGTTTAGGACAGAGGAATTTGAATCCTAAATATCTCAATTGAAAACATTAAAAAATATCAATTGAGTTACAACGCTCTGGATTTTCTAAATTTTTTTTAGAAAATAATTACCTAATATATAGACTTACACACTACATATAGTTAAAAATTGTTAGAAATTAATTAATATATACATGTTTTCTTACCAACTTTTACCTCTTTAAAAGAGTAATACTTGGGGCACAAACCTAATATATATACTTACATACTACGTATAGTTAGAAATTGTTAGAAATTAATTAACGTATACACGTATCCTTACCAATTTTGACCTCTTCAAAGGAGTAGTTCTAGGTACACAATATTTTTCACAACAAAATCTATGCCGTAAGTTGTTATTGGTTTTTTTTCTAAATCTATCGTTGATATCATTTTTTATTAATTTATTTATCATTAATAACATCTTAAAATTTAACACTTATCATTTGTTATAAAAATACAGAGGGCCTAACATTGATGGCGTGTAAAGCATGTAACCCTATCCAAACTTGACTTCATTGTGAGCGGCTCCTGACGGACCAAACTCAGTTGGCCTTTTTATATCTTATAATAATTTTCTTTCTTAATTTCTCAGAAAAATTAATGTAAAACAAAACTGAAAAAGAGGTGGTTTCAGTGTTTCTTAAATTGTTGTGTGCGCCGTATATTAATGAGAGTTTTGCATTGTGGGCTTGAGCTTGGCTTGCATGTGTTGGCACTTGGCATTGTTGAAGAAATCTGGTTCTTCCTTATTGTTGTAGGTATTGTTTGGTGTGTACTTTGTGGGTTCCTGAGATGGCAGCTAAGAAAGTGTGTGAGGCATTGACATTCTCAAAGAGCTTGATCGAAGAGGTGCAGAGATGGGGTTGTATGAAGCAGACAGGTGTGAGCTTGAGGTACATGATGGAGTTTGGTTCAGATCCCAGTGACAAAAATTTGCTAATCTCTGCTCAGTTCCTTCACAAGGAGCTCCCCATTCGAATTGCCAGGAGAGCCCTGGAGCTTCAAACCCTCCCTTATGGCTTGTCTCAAAAACCTGCTGTTTTGAAGGTAATAAATACCCTTTAGTTTTGCAAGCTTTTGGAAATTGAATTTCTGGGTGTTTTTCCAATTTTGTGTTTGTGATAGTACTTTGTGGCTTTGTGTATAAGTGATTGTTGTTTATGGAACAGAATAAAGTTTGTTACTTTATTTTTGGGGGGGTTTATTTTTAGGATTAGGAAAAGTTGACTGGTATTTCTTTATTGGATACCGTTCATTTTTTTTTTATATATATATTTTTTATTTTAATTACCTTGAAATCTGATTCTGCTTGCTGGGTTCAAGACGTTTTGTTTATTAGTATAATAATAGAAATGGAGATCCCTGTTGTCTGTGTTTTGATTTTTATTAAAAAAAAGAAGAAGAAGCAAATTTTCTGCAGGAGCTCCTCAAATTGTTCTATCTGGTGAACATCTTTGAATTGGAAATGTTGAACTCCCTGATAGAACATATTGATCTATTTTGGTTAGAGTTGAATTATGAATTTTTCTGTCTATTAGTCTATACTAAATTGAAAAGGCATAAGCATTGTTTTGGTTAGCATTATGGAAAGTACCTTTCTTGCTGTTAACACAGTTTTTGCCTTCTTAATGGACAAGTATTTTAAAATTGTGTACTTAATGATGTTCATTGTTGTTAGAAGCGCGTTTAGGCATGCTTAAAGCTCAAAGCTCCAAGGTGTAAGCGTTTTGTTTGGCCGAAGTGCCCACTTTTTTGAATGCACAAAGCACGTTTAATGAAGTGTGTTTGGGCGTGCTTTTTTGGCGTGTTTTGAAAAAACACAAAGCACGCCTAGTCATGCTTTTACTTTTTTTATTTTTTGTTGAAAAATATATGAATCATTGAAATTAATTGCTTGATCTTGAAGGAAATGACATGGACTATTGATCTATTGTACAAGCACTATTTTTAAGGCGGTGTATTACACAAACAATTTTCTGTTTTCATATCAAAAGACATAAGACACAAACAAGGATATTACTAAGCTTGTGCCTTTGGTCTATCCTTTTGGATATTTTTTAATTGACTCATATACTTTGTTTGATCATAGCTATCACAATTATGTATTTTTATAAAGCACAAGTGAATAAAATGTTTAAACATTCTATAACTCGATTATTATGATATTTTCTATTGATAATTATTTTCAATTACTATAAAAAATTGAAATAACTTTTGTAAAATTTGCACTTGCAAAATTTTGAGCAATTGCATTATCCATTTTAGCTAATAGGCAAAATATATTACTATTTTGAGTTAATTAGATTTTTTGTATCATATGTTATGAATCTTTCTACTAGAGTTTATTATATATTACACTTGAGAAATGTATGCTTTACTTCAATTGGGCGCGCACTCTTAGAGGGTTCGCTTAAATGCATTTGACGGGTCTGAGGGTTGTTGCATGTAGGCCAATTACTTGCTGCTAGGTGGTCCTTTAAAAAAAATTAGAAAACATTCTTGTTATAGTGATACTCTTCCCCCCCCTCCACTTATGATGTTTTAAATATAGAAAGTGAGAAAATATATGGCTTTGTGTTTGGAAGGGGAAGTTAGTTCAAGTTGATAGTTTATTTGTTGGATGGTAAACTCAGGGTTCAATTCCAGGTTTTGAGTGGGTAGTCACTTTGTGTGATGTTTTGATTCTCAGGTTCGAGATTGGTATTTGGATTCTTTCCGTGACCTTAGATCGTTTCCTGAGATCAAGGATACAAATGATGAGAGGGAATTTACTCAAATGATTAAGGCAATTAAGGTGAGACACAACAATGTGGTCCCCATGATGGCTCTGGGGGTTCAACAATTGAAGAAAGGCATGGAACAAAAAATAGTCTACAAGGATCTTGATGAGATTCATCAGTTCCTAGACCGATTTTACATGTCGAGAATTGGAATTCGAATGCTTATTGGTTAGTTCCAATTTGCTTTTGCCTTCTTATGATACTTGACTACTTTCTTAATTGGTCAATTCTACTAAATCTTCATCCTTATTTTTTCACCACCATTAATTGTACTACCATTGGAGTAGGTACTAAATATGTTCTATATGCTTCAATTTTGGGTAAAACTCAGGGCAACACGTGGAGTTGCACAATCCTAATCCCCCTCCTCATTGTGTGGGTTATATACACACAAAAATGTCTCCACTGGAGGTAGCACAAAATGCCAGTGAGGATGCCCGTGCTATTTGCTTACGCGAGTATGGCAGTGCACCTGATGTTAATATCTATGGGGATCCTCATTTTACTTTCCCGTAAGCCATCAGACTTATTTCAATTTGTTCCTTTCAGGTTTTATTAATCTTTATACTTCTATGTTTTTCTTCCCCCTTTTCTCCCCAGTTTATTTATTTATTTTTATTTATTTTTATTTATTTATTTTAAGTATAAATTTCAGTTCTCCATTCCTTGTGATGAGGATATTCCTCATGAAACTTTGCCTTGATTTGACGTATAATTATCCATTAGTTGTGACCTGAGATTTTTAATTATAGCACTTTTTTTCTCTGTTTTTTATAATGTTCTGTTTGATTTCATAACAGTTATGTTCCAACACACTTGCATCTTATGGTATTTGAGTTGGTTAAGAACTCGTTGCGTGCCGTCCAAGAGCGTTTTGTGGACTCGGACAAAGTTACGCCACCTGTTCGAATAATAGTTGCTGATGGGCTAGAAGATGTTACTATCAAGGTATTAGTTGTTGTAATATACAGATTCATGAAATCTTCAATTAATTGTCTTTGTGAAGAAGCTCTTCATTTCTTTTTTGCCTTTCTTTGTGATAATTTGAGTTGCCACTTTTGATCATTTGTGTTGAACTAGTTTACACTGGTTAACAAGTTTCTCTGGCTGACATGATAGGTTTCAGATGAGGGGGGTGGTATACCAAGAAGTGGTCTCCCCAAAATTTTCACATATCTTTATAGCACTGCAAGAAACCCACTGGATGAGGAATGCGATCTTGGTATAGCGAATGCAGTAACAATGGCTGGCTATGGATATGGGCTTCCTATAAGTCGCTTGTATGCTCGGTATTTTGGAGGGGATTTGCAAATTATCTCTATGGAAGGATATGGTGAGTTGAAAGTCCTCTAGATTTGTTGCATTCAAGAATGATTTCATACTCTTAAACGTTTAAACTTGTTGGATTAGCACCTTGGGCTTGACATTCAAAGTCCCACAAATATATGGTATGGTATGATACGTCCAAGTATGATATAGCAGAATTTGAGGTATCAAGCATCTTTCTCTGTTAACTAGCTTCCGGCACTTGAACTGTTAAAGTGCCGGTAGCTAGTTAACAGGGAAAAGTGCTTGATACCTCAAATTCTGCTAGTTGAACAATATTTTGGGTGCATCTTACTTTGTATCAGGCATTCCATTCAAATCCAATAAGCTTGGCACACTTCATTATTTCTGTGTATTTGTGTTTCATATGGGCGGTAATTTTACATGTCATCATGTTTTAAAGTCCCAATTTCTATGCCTCTGATAATGCTCCATTAGTCCATTGTTTCAGAGAAGATTGAAGAACAGGCTATAGAAAATTTCATTATTTATAATTCACCATAACACTGAATGTTGCCAGAGGGTTAGCTATCGCATCTTTGCTGTGCAAAAAACATGTAACCAAATTTTGATATTATAAACTGACTAAGAAAGCTCTTCATCCTTTGTGGAATTGAAAGTATACCTTATAGATTCAGTGGAAATAGAAGGCCTTGTTGTCTAATGTGGCAAAGGTATCCCTATTTTAGGGTTTGCCAGGCAATGGTTCTTTTACTTGGTCCATCTCTTCAAGATATTCTGGCGAACGGAACAATAGACGCCAGAATAATTCATATGTGGGGAGTAAAATTATAACAGATAAACAAGAGGCATTCATGGTATATTTGTGTGTTCTCTCATGGTTTCTTATTTAGCATTCTTTTATAATACACAATACCGGGGTGATAGCAACTTAGACTTAAATAAAATTGAATTCTGTAATATCTTCCTCTTTGTAAGCTGTTGATTCACATGCATGGGAAGCCGAACTTTGTTAAGCGCTCCATTTTGTGGGCTATATGATGATGATAATATGCTTTTGCACCCTCAACTGTGATATTATTTGTTGATGTTATGTGTTTATTCGATTGTAGTTTTTCTGTCTATGGCATTAGTTTATATCTGTATATTTATTCTCTCATGTATATATTTTTTCTTTTCAATCCAACAAAGAGCTTCTAATACATCTTTAGATTTGCGATGTGCTTTTGCAGGGACTGATGCATACCTTCATTTGTCTCGTTTGGGAGATTCGCAAGAACCACTGCCGTGAACCTAGTCTATAGTTCCAAAGTCAACAATACCCTCAAGTTGTCATGATTAATTCATGGCAATATAGGACTGAGGGTGAATGCTTGTATGTTTTACTGACAAAGAGACAGATTGCCAATTTTTTTATTCTAATAAATTGGTATTTCTCTTGTATATGATTTGTAAGTTCCCCTTAACTTCTTCCTTGTATATTGATCGTGGGTTGCTAGGTACAGTCATGATAATCCATATATTTCTTGGCATTTCATAGGGAGCGGTTTTATCTATAGAAGTTAATTGTGTTTGCTGCATCAATCGAAGACATTTAGGCCTTAGAGGGATGAAGTTCCTAAAATCTTATCAATTTATTTAAAAAGGAGTGAATTGGATTTTGTCACATCGTCATTTTATCATGTCATTTATTCCTAAAATCTTATCAATTTACTTTCCAATTTATTGAAGAGGCTGATTCCTATACTTAAACCCTCAACTTGTCGCTTTTAGTGGAAGACATTTGCCATCACACCAAGTCTTGACTTCTTATGTCACATAATCAATGATTTAAATACATATCAAAATGATGATAAATTAAACGGATTCAATGACCTCCTAAAGCGCCAGCAATTGAGAATGGTCCCTCACTTTCCTGATGATAAGTGGCTCTATGCAAAGAACCTATCACTCTAAATTGGAGTGGTTCAATAATGTATAAATGATCCAACACTTAAATACATACATATATATATATATATATATATGTGTGTGTGTGTGTGTGTATTTTAATTTATATTTATAGAGACACACGGTTCATTCTATGGTACATACAATGAATCATAGCTACCTTATTTTAGCCATTTATTTATACAATATATATTAAATAATACTATATCATATTTTAATGATTAAGATTAGGTAGAGATGCCGCATAAAAAAAGTGTGTATTATAGAATTTCTCCAAGATTTCTATATATTGGCTTTACTTAATAGATTTTACTCAGGGTATATATTAGTAAAGTACTTTAAGAAATTTTTTATAGAAAATAGAAAAAATTGTCAAAAAGTTTGATAGTCTTTTTAACTTTTCATAAAGTATTTTCTAAAATGAATGATTAATGTATGCCCTTACGACATGCATTAACCAGACTCTTGCTTAATAATCACTTGTATTGTCATGGTTAAATCTTGCATCCCAGTGGCTCAGCATATGTGAATTTTACTAAGAGTATACATTAGTAAACTATTTTAAAAAACTTTTTATAGAAAGTTAAAAAAAACTATCAAAAAGTTTGATAGCATTTTCAACTTCCCATAAAACATTTTCTAAAATGAATGATTAATGTATGTCGTAATGTATGCCCTTACGACATACATTAACCAGATGGTCCAGACCCTTGCTTAATAATCACTTGCATTATCATGGTTAAACCCTAGGAGCATCCCCAATGCCCAGCATATGTATATAAAGTATAGCTATTGTTTTTATTTATATATTTACTTTAATGGAGTGCCATTACTCATTAAAGGGGGCTTTGGGATGGAGTCCTTAGCAGTAGGGGCAAATCCATGAATTTCTTGCTTAGGGGCTAAAACTATCAAATTGAAGGATATTTAGCGTTTGAATCAAAATCACATTACTACAATTCCAATCAACAAGTCTTTCAAGAAGATCAAATCAAAGAATCTCTCTTTTGTAATCACAAAGAATTGTACCACACATTCATCTATTCAAATTCACATTTGTGAAATTATTTTACTTGTTTAATTTATTTCAAGCCCGAAATTTAGTTGTCCACATGGATGCTGTAAGAGTTTCAAAAAATGGCAATCTAAAATCAATCCAACCCAAGACTAAAAATGAAATTCCAATCCAGCCGTCTTCCCTATTAAATTACATTATTAACAAGTTTGGAAAAATTCACATTAAATTAAATTAAATTATTTCTTTATGTTCTATATGTATACAAAATAGCAAGATCAATTAGATGGTATTCCACAGACATTGCGAATATTAGAATTTATCTATGGATAGAAGGGCATTGCACATTCAGAAAGTAGTAAAGTATTTGGTATTCCAAGAACTCTTAAACATGTCTTGAGCCAGAAAAGAGGGGCCTTATAGTAGCTGCATGCCATCATAACCAAAATTCCCATCGATAACTGTTATTTTCTGGAGCATGCGTTTATACATCACAAAAATCATGGACAATTTTATAATGGATACTATGGGAAAGAGCCAACCTAGAAGAGTAACGGTACATGTGAATATAGCTATGAATTATAAATCAGCTCAGCATACCCTGTTTATCATGTCATTTGGTAAAAGTATCACAGTTTATCGGATCTGTTGCTGGTCTATCTTGACACAATAATCTTTCCATGCTCTATAAATGCAGAAATATCTGATAAAAAATGGTGATAATATGTCAGTGCCTTCTTTGCTTTGCACGCTTCAGTGACTGCCGACCCTTTATCTTCCATTTCTCATTTCCCCCTGGTTGATTCTTTTCTTCTATCTCTCGAACCTTGCGCTTCCTGAAACAGGTTTCCACACGAAAAGGAAAACAAAGCAAGATACATTACAAACTGAAATTAAACCTTCAATTCATAAAGAGATTCTGGCTATTCCAAAAAAAAAAAAAAAATGTAAATCAAATACAAACATGGATTATCATAAAAATAATTGTGCTCTCCACATAACTGAGGGCAAAGGAACCGCTTCCTCAAGAATAATCAAAGTAATTCCGATTTGGTTAAATGTAGCAATGGAAATGTGTAAACTGCACAATAGAAGTCTTGATGGAAGTTCTGCTGGGAATAGTTTCTAGAAATACAAAGCATAAATTAAAAGGTCATCTTTCTGCCCCCCTTCTCCCCCCATCTAATACTATATGCTCTCTTATGTTTTTATACTGTGTTACATCATTGCTGTTTTCTTCACAAATTATGCTCGTCTGAAGATGTTTTTGCAAGTCCATTTGAAGATGACAACTGAGATAAGCATGCACTTATATCATTTTAAATTTAAATTACTCCCTTTGCTGATGAATTTTAATTTTCATCCCAATCAACCATTCTATATAGGCAAAAGAACATTATTTTATGAATAACAATAATGCATTCTTTATACCTTTTAAACTCCCCACATCATGTTGTTATATGGTTTTTCAACCCAAACACAAGATAGAGTTGCATATCTCACCTGTAGTCAGCAAGGGTACGGTCAGACAGCAACTCAGCTGCAATTGTCTCCTTCCTCTCCTTATTTTTTAGTCTACCAGTGAAGAAGTCTGAGGCTGACTCTACCACTGTCCCGATCTAATTGTCAAAAGACGAATGGAATATAAATCAGCCAAGCCTAAACAACAAAATGTATGACGCCCAAAGGAGAATACACATTCCCATTTTCAGCTCCAACATATCACATACTATACTATTAGTCTAGAAATTACAAACAGACTTGCCTGGAAATACTTGGGCAACGTTTTGGATTTTGAATCACCCTTCTTGTAGTGCCTCTTTGGATCAATGGCACTTCTCAACTGTAATCATGAACACAGGTTTGAATTCAGAAATCAAGAGGAACATTTATATAAAATAATTTTAGAATATAATATTCTGTCTAAGTTAAAGGATCTAATAACTCCTAGCAAGCAAATGAACCATCAAAGTCAATTAGCAAGTGCCCTATCATCTTGATAAACCCAAAAACCACTTGCATGCATATGCAAGCTTCACAATCATTTATCCCAAAAATAATTAAAAAGCAAGCTTCACAATAAGTTCTTATATATGATGATTTAGTTGTAATAACTCAGTACTCCGGAGTACTGCTTCTTCCTCTCACATAATAATGGGTCCGGCTAATTAAATTTATGGTAGGCCCCATCATTCATGTGAGAGGAGAAAACATTGCTCAAGGAACAATGAAAATTTTTCCATAATTTAGATAGAAATAAAAAGACTTAGAATCATGAGTTCCAACATAATTCAATAGTAAATTGGAGATTGTTTAAATCAACCTTATTCAACTCCAAAGAAATCTCAAGATGAATCAGGCATAGTCTTATATCTGAAACATGTTCTGATAAGAGAACACTCACTTGGGTCAAAGTAAGATCAAATCATAATTTAGAAGCACATCTTAAATTAAAATATGTTTGATTCTTGATGTGAATTTCATGTAAACAAACAGAACCGTGTGCATTCAGGACAATATAATGTGAACAATTGTTTGAGTGAAGTTGAGCTGCGGAATCAACTTTCTGAAATTGAAACTTTAAACATCCCAAAAGAGTAACAGACCAAAGATTCCAAGATACTACCACCATAACTGCTTCAAGTCCAACCCAAATTTTATACTTGTGTATGCCAATGCCATTTTACAAGAAAGCTAACCGGCTGTATATGACTAAAAGATATCCTTTATCCCTGGAAAAATCATCTTCGTATGGAACAGGGTAAATCCCTCTCACCACGGTTGTTGCTTACAAGTTATAGAAAGGCATGAAGAAGATCAGAAAACCTGTCAGAGTCATTGGCAGAGAAACAACTACTAGTGCCATACTGTGGTATACCTATAATCGATTCCAGTTTAACTTGTAGAAAATCAACCAGCTTTCAGTTTCAGTTTGTTATTTGACCCATCTAGAGTCAAATTTTACACTCTTTTTTTTTGATAAGTAAAACTTTTACATTCAATACATAAGAAAGAATTTTGGAATGCTAAACATGGATCCAGTCAATGGCTAATGCCTAAAAATACATTAGAGAACATATAAAACACATTATAAGGAACTTCATTTTTTTTTTTTGATAGGGACTTCATTTCTATTTTTCCAGTGTGTGAATTATCTAAAGCCGAACAATCTCTTAAGGAGAAGAGTAAAATCTAATATCACATTAAGCTATAACCTCAATTTACAAAGACACAGGCATGTAAATAATTTCCCTAATTCCATTGCTGCAAGACCATGACCCAAGTTGCATAATGACACATTCCCTAAAGCACAAAAGGTTGAAACACTAAAGCAAATTCACAACAGTGAAACCCCTAAAATGTTACAGAAACAATAATATAAGCATAATTGAAAAGTAGTGCCGCAGAAACAAGTTACATGGACAAAAAAAGAGTTCACCACACCTTCAGTAACCGCAAATCTTTTTCAATTTCCGGGGTGATGGTTTGTGCAGGCATGTCAAACCTATGTACATATTACAATAACCAAAAAAAAAAAATTCAGAATGTAATAATTGTTTGCAAAAAACAAAACAACACTTCCAAATGAAAAAAATCTTGTTAGTTGAGATCCAAAAAAACTACATTCTTCCACCCATTTACACCTAATACTATTTGAAGAGAGTTGGTTATTAACTTGAAACCAAAAGCATCAAAATTTATGAGATTCAAAGCTTTCATCTCTTTCCTTTTCTCTGCAACCAATCAGACAGAAGAAAATATAATGAAAAGCTAAAATGAATCTATCATTGAAACACAGACATACCAGCCTTTTCCAGCAGTATCTTTGAGCTGCTTTTTCTTGAATTTGTTTAACTTTCTGGGGTCATTTGGGGGGACGAAAAGCCCATCAACAAGCTCTGAATTGGGTCTCCAAAGTGCACTGGTTTCACCCTGATTCTGAGATTTGCTCTCAGACCCATTATGGGTTCTTGATGACAAATTTGACAGCTTTGGTTCCCATGAAAGACCAATCACTGGTTTGTTCTCTGGCATTCTATTTCCCAAAAAAAAAAAAAAAAAAATCAAACTCAAACAGCTCCTTTGTATATAAAAATCAAACAGTGCACAGAGAATAAAACACAAGCAAAAACCCAATGAGTTATTACTCTCAGTTTGGTTTTTAACAAAAACCCAACTTGCATTAGCTAAGATAGTTGTTGTGGTGGGATTAATTAAGCGAAAGTTTGAAACTTGGAGAAGTTTTCTCATAAACCGAACAGAGAGATAACAAATATCAAATATTCAGAAAAATAATAATAATAAGGACCAAAATTTGGTAACAGTATGTACCTCTGATCGACAACTGAGTCAGTAATCGAAGAAGAAAAGGTCTTGGGTGTTCTGAGTTCTGAGATATTAGGGTTTTTCGGTTGTTTTCTTATTGGGCCGTGAAAGAAGAAAAAGGTTTGTTGCGTTTAGGAAAGCTGAGGCCACTGGGCTACTCATATTGAATGACATTGATAAGGCCCAGCAGAGACCAAAGAAATAGACTGACCCAATTGATGAATTCATATCAACCCGGTCCAAGTTGTTTTTGTTTTTGTTTTTCGGTTTCAAGATTTTCTTAAGGATTCATTAAAAAAAAAAAAAAAACCACTTGCTAAAGGAGTATAATTTTGTAGTCTCAAATCTCAAGGGATTATAGGGGGTAAGATATTATGAAATCATCTAAAAGTCAAATTTATTCTATCCTGTTAATGTGTACTCTTAAGTCATTTGTTAATGAACTAATTTAAAAAAGTTTTGATATTACTTTTATGAAAAATATAAAAAGCTGTGAAAAAATTTAATTAATTTTTTTCTTTTCCATAAATTTTTTATTTTTATTTTCTAAACCAGTACCCTTATAGCATTCAACCTTTCTCTTTTATATATATATATATGTATATATAATCAAATTGTTTAGGATTACTCTTAAAAAAAATGTTTAGCATTGCTAGGATAACGCTACACCAACGTTGATTTTTTTTTTAATAAAAAAATTAAATGTCGCATGGAGCTTAGGGACCAAATTCCAACAAACATCTAGTGTTAAATGCTGCATTATAACTCTAATTATTAGAACATAAATGTAGGTTCCGATTAATTTAATTAATAAAGTTTCATATCATTGAATAAAAAAAACTATCAAAAAAAATTTGAAAGTTCAAATCCCACCTATATAAAAAACTAATTGATTTTTTTGGCCTAATGATAAAAAACTAATCTTCATATGCTACAAGTTTAAATTATATTGTATCTTAAAAAAAAAAAAAAATTTCATCCCTTTCCATCAAAGAAACTAGACGAGTAGTTAAACTCCATATTAGGAACTGCAGTCAGCCAATAAATATGAACGTCTCTCTCCAAACTCCAAACTAGTTTGGAGAAAAACTCTTCAAATCTTCTCATAAAAAAAAAACCTTCAAATTTTGTATATATCTTCTATTTTTAGTATAAATTTTAAAAATCTAACCGTTAAATTTAACGTTTCTTATGTTCTTAACATCTATATCAAATTTCGTTTAAATTAAATGTTATTTACTATTCAATCTTATTTTTTACACATAATTTTAGATCACAAAAACTTGAAATTTTAACATTTGTTTCATAACATAGCAAGTGATCTTTGATTGTTCAAAAAATATTCACAAGATTGCCACAAATTTATCAAAAAGAGAACCACAGGCTTGGAGCGATAACCACCAATTACTACCATAAGAATAATTTTACGCAAGGGAGGAAACGTAGTGTGAAAAGAAAGACATGCTTCAGGGTATACAGGTATTTTTTTCATATTTGAATGTCTTTTGGACTACAAAAAGAGAAGCTACAATGCAAAATCTACAGAATGAACTTCTCATCACTTTCAATCTAATTATCGTAAGGTCTGTCACATGTAGATACATTACTTCTTTCCAGGTTAGTTGAATCATATAACTCGACTAATCACTCAAATCATCATCAAAAAAATTAATGTCAGCTTCATCGTCAGTGGCAGCAGCAGCATTGGCAGGAATAGCATCCAATGATTCTACATCAGTCAAAGAAACCAGCTCAAGGGATCCCTTCCTAGCCTCTGCAGTTCCATCTTGATAATCAACCATATCATTATCATATGAATCAAGTTGTTTCATTCCACTGTAAATGATTTCCTACAAGGGCACAATAAAGAGTTCGTCAGTTAAATTTTGCGTTTAGTAATAGCAGAACTGATGCATTGTTCAAAAGAGAGGCATATTTTCTTTAATAAGCATGGAGGTGACAGCTTTAAAATGGGAAAATCAGATTCACATCACACATTGTCTACAGTCTCCAATCAGCCAAGGAATGTTTACCAGAGCCTCATCTGAATCAATGTCATCCTTCAACTCGTAAAGAAAAGATTTTGTGGTTGCACAGAATAGGCTTAGTAACAGTAACTTTTTTAGTTTCTACAGCCTACCATACTAAACCTAAATGTGAGCTTGAATACCTCATCGTCTTGCAAGGCTTGTTTCTCTGCTTCTATTATCCAGTCACCTAGTAAACGTTCTATGAGAGCACTGTCAAGAGAGATTTCATCCGACTTTTTCCTTAATTGGTGTTCTCTAAGCCGCAAGTTGTAGTGAACATAGATAAGGTCATTCAGTCTTTTCTGGGCTAAACGATTGTGCCTTTGGCTGTATATCTGATCAAATATGCTCCAGTTATGCTCACACCCAAAAGATGAGCATGTCTGACTTAATATGCGTACAGCTATCCGTTGCAGCTCAAAGCAACTTATCCCATGTTGTTGCCACCATGCAGCTAGTAGGAGGGAAAAAAACAAAGTCAGTTGAAGCCGATGGAATGAAAGTACTCTATCTGCATACTATACACGTGTGCATACATGGTGCACCTGTAACTAAAATTCTCAAAAGGGTAACAAAGCAGATTAATGCCATCACCTGGATCAAGCTCTGTTCTTGTACTGATTGCCAATTCAGTTCCAAAATCAGCTTTTGCAGTAATATAATCAGAAATCTGTGAAATTAATATGGGAGAGTTTTAGATATATGAAATAGTTAGGACATAGCAGCAAATGGTTAGCTCAATATCCTTGCCTGCATAGATGCAGAAATCCTTCTCATATTGTCTGATTCCAGCCTAACTATGCATTCGTTAAGTCCACGCACCACCTCTGAATGCTAAATCCATATAAAACAAAGATTTACTTAGGAAAAAAACCTATATGTATCTGCAATTAATCAAAGGTCATTATTTCTCCTACCGCCATAAAATCAGCACGATATCTGTACGATGGATTTAAGAAGTAAGCAGCCATACACAGAGGGTGGTAGAACAATGAACTCCAGTGGTGGTCTATTACATTCCAGAATGGTTCATATTTACGTGCATCATCACCGTGGATGGATTTAATTGCAAGCTTTGCTCTGTACATATCATTATATATAGATGGCATTGACAAGCTTTCACCATTGTCAATCTTTTGAAGCACCTGCATTATTGGGTCCACTGATTTCAAAACATACTGCACCTTCTTCCAAAATGCAGTGTTTAAAACAAAATTTTCAACATCTTTTCCCAGGTCTGATTTGGACAACCGAGAGGAAGTCCATTTGTTTGATGAAAACATTTTTCTCAGACTAATCTTGTGGTCCCGCAAGCTTTGCAAAGTGGCAAAGCTAGAGGCACACCGAGTAATAGAGAGCCTCAGAAGTTCCTGTCCCTCGGTAAATTCATTCTTCATAAGATTTAACAACCAAATTTGGTTGTAAATGAACTTTGTAATTCGTTGTCCCTTCTCCATGCATTCCCCTACACTTCTTATCTTCAAAAAGTCTTCAAGCATCCGATCAAAACAATAGGTGCCACATGGAGTCCAGAATAACTTCCTTCTTTTCTCTTCAAGCATCTTACCAGCAGCTTTATAACTGGGAGTATTCTCTGTGATTACCTAAAAGAGGCAAGAGGGAGGAAGCAAATTTAGTGCTAGAAGATTATTGTTTCATCAGGCAAGGAACTACTTGAAAATTGGAATAAAACAATTACCTGAACTACATTGTCCTCACCAGTCTCTTCCACCACTTTGTCCAACAGCTTAAACAAATTAGAAGCATCTTCTATTACATCAGTGGCATCAACTGAAGAAACAAAATAAACGCTTTGGGGGCAAGACACCAAAAAGTTAATTAATGTTCTACCCTGTGTATCTCTCCAAGTGTCTGCCATTATAGAACAACCGGTGATTGTCAAGGACGCCTTACACTCAACTAGGTAGTTTTTAACTGTTGTAATTTCCTCCTGTAGAAACCGGCCAGATATCAGTTGGCTCTGAGGGCATACCAAACCCTGTCCATATCGACCAACCAACTCTAGCATCTTATGGAAGTATATGGAGTCTGCTGCTTGTAAAGGAACTCCTGCATAGTAAAAAAATTTGCAAATTGCAGATATAACTTCATTGGCGGATTTTTTATTGGACGCTGTATTTACTTTTGCTTGTTTGTGAGATTGTTGTTTCTGAGTCTTTGGTTTTTTCAAAAAAAGAGAATCCAATCTTGATCTTTTAAATGATGGTTCAGAACAAGTACTGGGAGACATCCCTTTGACTGCCTTTGTCAGATCTTTTCCCAATCTTTTATCGCCTTCGACCAGGCTTTCTTTGCCGAAATGATGCAGAACAGCCTGCTCTTTTTCTTCCTCTTCATTTTCATTGTCTGTCAGCATAAAGAAAGCTGATAATTCGCCAGTATCAGGTCGTCTGTGTCTTCTACCAGTACGGTGCCATTTCATATTCTCTTTTATCATGAGATAAACTTCCTCAGGAGCATGTTTACAAGGTGCTACTTCCCCAGGAATTCTAGCTAGATGTTGTTTAAAACGATTAATACCCCCACTAACTATTTTCTCACAATAATTGCATTTTACTTTTTTTTTCCTCTCATCCTGAGCAACACCATGTTCCCACCCAGGATCAACATACCCCAGTGAACGAAGAGGAGTTGAGTTCACAGGAGAAGTCCGAACAACCATCAACTGCTTTCCTTTGCTTCTATACCCAACATTCACTTCTTCTTCATCATCGTTGGAATGAAAATTCAAATACACCTGTCCCTCGTCTTCAGACTGTCTTGCTTTCTTATTGGAACGACATCCTTCCAAATTTTCTTTCATTCTCAAATATACTTCATCCGGAGCCTTGTCACAATAAGTTACTTCTCCAGAAACTCGAGCTAAATGTTGCTTTAACCTGTATATTCCACCACTAACTATTTTCCCACAGTAATTGCATTTAACCTTCTTCTTCTTCTCATCTTGCGCAATGCCATGCTCCCATCCAGGGTCAACAATTCCACAGGAGCGAATTCGGGCCATGAATCAAATTATTCAGGAACTTGTACTGGAGCGCTTTTTAACCCTTATCCGATTACGTTGCTGCAAGAGGCACAAACAAATACGTTGAAAAATATACCACAGCTATGATATTTCCATATTTAAAAGTCTTCCATGTTTCTAAAGCTCAAGTAATCAACAAAGGCATGAGTCAGGCAGACAGGAACTAATATTAGTGTAACCAAAAAGTGGAAAAAAAAAAAAAAATCACATGAAAGGAGCATGACTGGTCAAATGAAATTTGTCAAAACAAGGCACTATAAGTAAAAATTCTTGTATAAGAACTACATCCAAGGCTTTTACATCATTGCCCATGTATCAAAATCAGTCTTGATTGGAATCAATATGAAGGCTAGACATACCCATTCAAAATTCTAAAAATATTGCATAGAATCTAATACCAATTATATCTTTCAACTTAAAAAGAAAATTCTTAAGTCCTCAAATCTAAATTTTGACAGAATTTAATTTGAATGGGTTATTAAGAGTTCTTTTATCTTTTTAATTGGTAGGTGTACAAGTATACAAAAATAATTTAATGACGAGTAATTAGGAATGTCAGTTAAACTACACACATTGTGAGTCCAATGAGCCAAAAACTCTCTAGGAGTGGAAAGTGCCAGCCGCATGCCCCTTTGAAAAAACAGATAACCTCGCCTGCCTGGTGTTACTTCCTCGGATATCTCAAATGAGCCCTTCAACCTAAAATGAACTGATTTTAGAGTCAGTAGGGAACTGGGATTAAAGAAAGGATAAATAATGGGAAAACATCACACACACACACACACACACACACACTATGTTACACAATCTTTAGGTGGAAATCCGTGTAAGGCT
Organism: Castanea sativa; assembly: GCF_040712315.1. NCBI lineage: Eukaryota > Viridiplantae > Streptophyta > Magnoliopsida > Fagales > Fagaceae > Castanea > Castanea sativa. The sequence goes on from NC_134014.1 coordinate 15,178,735, forward strand.
AATTCGACAAACACAAATATTTTAAAATTTTGGGATCAACAAAATACAGTTTCACCATTTGTTGTGTAGTAGAGTATGCTTGGGTGTCCTAACAAAATTGCACACAAGTTTCAAATCATAAATTTTATTTCCTAAGCAAGAAGATCATGCCTTCAAATTCAACATTACTTGGGTAAAGTAAAAACATTCAGTTATTCAAACATATTATTAAGCATATATTATAGATAGAGGTAGAAGAGCCATTATCATCTAAAGAGCTTTCATATGGATAGAGTCCACAAAATTGAGTAGTAATTGGTTTCATTTCTTGCATTCAAATTTTCAGAGTTATATCGTCCCAAGTCCATTCGTGGGGTTAGGTCCATTGTGCTATTACTTGTTACCCAACATTAGCAATACTAGTCCTAGGATTCCGTGTCTGTATAAATAGACCTTTCACTTTACAGTTTATTGTGTTTTGGAACCATCTTCTTTAGGGATTTTACATCTCTGTTAGAACAACTTGCTGACATATTCACCAAGACTCATCCACCAAATCAATTCCATGATCTTGTATCCAAACTCAAGTTTGGCTTCTCGTAATCCAACTTGAGTTTGAGTGGGGATGTTAGAGTTATATCAGCCCAAATCCATGTGCAGGCTTAGGCCCATTGTGCTATTACCTGAACTAGTCCCCAGGGTTAACAAATTAGTCATAGGAGTCCTAGCTGAATGAAAAAAGGGATCTCTAGTGTGGACTCATCAACCCCACGCCACGTGACAGTAAGGGTAACACTACGTGTACCATTGGAGCCTTGATGAAGCTATTATTGCGTGCACAACACATTCGTTGAAGCTTCATTACTTGAACCACTCAATTCATGCCAAGCATCATGTGAAGCGATACGGGGACTCCTTCCACCAAGCCACACCTTGTGGTGGTCAAGGTTTCCAGTTCTATATATATATATAGACCTCTCACTATACATATTATTGTGCCCAATGCAATCCAATACACATATCAATTCCATTTGACACAAATGATAGCTTAAAACAATTTTAAGACCATACTCAATAACCAGCTCAAGCATGTACAACTTAAAACCAAAACAAAAAAAAAAAACTCCTTGTTTTGTTTGTACTGAACAACATTGTACTCAATTGTTTACTTTTAAATCATCATTCATTAAAACACATTACAAATATTAGTAACTCATATTTCAGTTTCCAAACACAACAAATTAAAAAAAAAAAAAAAACTCAGAAAGATAATGTAACCTAACAAAGTTCCATTAGAACGAAAATTAATATATAAATAAATAAATATAATTTTCTGATTGAGCTAAGAAATGAAAGGATCGTACAATATCGCATACCGCAAAGGCGAGTGTATGGAATGAAGGAGCCGAGTTAGAAAATGGAACGCCGAGTCAAATGGTTCTTTTGCTTTGGTTTGCTTTTGAAGGTCAATAAAAATTTGGGAGAGCAAAACGGCAAAAGATTGGAGGTGGAAGAAAATTAGGGTGAAATCGAGAGAGAGAGAGAGAGAGAGAGAGAGAAGGAGGGTGAGATCAATGGTGCGAGTCGCGACTCGCGGTGAGTGAGTGAGTGAGTGGGTGAGAGATTGTTTCAACTCGAGTTCGACCCGCCGTGTTTTAGGGTTTTCTTCTATCCAATTCCAAAGCCAATCTGGCATTTCTTTTTTCTTTTTTAAAATTTTTTAATAAAATATAATTTGTTTTTATTTTTATTTTTTAATCTCAGAGAAATTTATTCGATATATTTTTTGGATTCATATATATATATATATATATATATATATATATTTTAGATTAGGAGCGCGGTCAAGACCCAGACCTAGAGTGAAGAGAAGACCATACAGCAGAATCGAGAACCTTTGCTGAGTTGGCTCAGTGAGTCACAAGTCACGACCCGGTGCGGTGAGTCTCATCATGAGATTTGTATATTAAACCTAAACGGTCCGCTCCTTCCATCGTTTTTTGGAATGTCAGTCAGTATGTGTTTAATTTATTTATTCATTTTGGGTGCAAACCGTATTCGAAATTACATTGATTGATTATAACACAAAAGTTACCAATTGTCTTTACAATAACATTTTCCTTTTTTTTTTTTTTTTTTTTTTTTGAAATACACACGTATAGGAGAAGAGAATAAGATAAGAGAATACACTTATACGTCAACACTAAAACTGCATGCGGCAGTTAGTGTCATGGAGCAAGTGATAAACCCCTTCTCAATATCACACTTTATCGATGTGAATATTTTTCCTATTTTTAAAATAATGGATGACATTTCTATTCCTAGACCTTTGACAATACATACAAAATTCTTTGGATGGAACAAGTGAAAATTTAAGGATTGAGATCAGTAGGCATTGCACCTAATACAATAGTTATTAAGGATCAAAATTGTGAGTTAAAAAAAACAGCTTTTAATTTCAGCTATTGAATAAATATAGTATAAAATTAAAATTTAAATTAAAATTAAAAAAAAGTAAAAATGTTTGTGTACGGGAAGGGATGAATTGAACTGGGTGCAATATCTACCCTATCCAAATCTAAAATTTGTGGGTCTTTGACATTGGTGAGCGTTAATCATTCATTCTGATGCAGAACTTGCTTGTACCCTTCTATCATTGATTGAAAATTCATACAAAAATGTTTTGTTTGTGTCCATCAAAATTATGTCGAAATTCATCTACCTCCTAAGTTAAAAGCTCCAGAAAATGGATTCATGAAAATTTCAATATGATTATGAGAAAATGGATTTCGTGTCTTGCTTGCATGCTTGCGATTTTCTCCACAACACTTTTGTAACTTTTATGTTATAGTTTTTAATCACTTACATCCAGATGCAACAGGAAGATTGCATGGAATGGCACCTAAAAAGAGACCATTTCACGGAAACATGAAGAGTGTGCACAGAAATCTCCTAAGAGGCATCCATATTTCACACAACGAACAGAATCACAATGTGCATGGCTATAAGCCAAATCTTTTGATAACTTAACAATGTTACATACACAAAAAAATTTACATTTTTTTAAAACCATTTATTGAGACGATAAATTGTGATTAGTGTAATATCATTTTCACTTGGATCAATACTGACATCACTTTTATTATATACTAATCATAATCAACCACTTCGGCATTTACAAACAAGTATGGTAGAATTAGTTGTTATTTGACTTATTGTAAGGGGGATATGCTGGTTCTATCAATTGGTTTGAGACAAATCATATATTAGGCACTAAAAGTTACTACAAGCAATCCAGGGTCTACCTTCTTCTTCTTTTCTCTTTTATTATATTGATTTAGTTATAACAAATTGCTACTAATATGATTTGTACCCAGAACATATCTATAAAATTATGTATTTTCTATATGATGCAAGGGCCAATTTACCTTTTAGAGTTGGTTCTGACAAAGTCCATATTAGCATCAATGTATCATAAGTTCACAGCTCAAATCGTGGTTTTACCTTTTCAAATCATCACCTATTCAACAACTACCTAATCATGCAAAGACAATGTCCATTGAATCACACAAAGCTAGCCTCCTAATATTCCTCTTGTATCAACAGGTTATTCTAAGACTATAAAATTTATTGCACAATTTTTTATATCTTATATGGCAGATTATTGCTAGTTATTTGTTTCTTTTATATGAATTTATAACTTTTTCTCTACCACTCACATAGTCAACCACATAGAAGAGTTATGGTAAAGTATGTAGAACAAGTAAAACGACTTGCGGTTCTAAAATTATTGTTATTCAAAGACATACATATCAGCCGAGATTGTATATAAATATAAACAGTAGCATCAATCTGACATAACTACCACAAGCTAGCTAGCAAAAATAGCCAACGAAGAGAACTATGGCACTAACTATTACTAGCACAACCACCATCACCACTTTACTAATCTCTCTCATTTTCCTTCCCAAATTGTATTCTTCTGAACACAATATAGACTATGTCTATTCATCAATCCCAAAATCAGACGTTGATCTTTTGGAATTTCCTCTAAATTTAGAGTTCCTGGAAGCTGAATTTTTTTTGCACGGCTCTTTGGGTTATGGCTTAGATGAATTTGCTCCAAATCTAACCAAGGGAGGTCCATCACCTATTGGGGCTAAAAGGGCAAATCTGGATCCTTTTACTCAGGATATTATCAAGCAATTTGCTTTCCAAGAAGTTGGACACTTGAGGTTTCTCTTTTGAAATCATTATTTAATTTCTTTCACTCTTTTTGTGTGTGTTTAATGGCTAATGGGTTCTAGTTAGTTTAATTGATAAAGCTTTTTGCTCTTAAACAAAGTACTTGAATTTGAATCTAACATTAATGACTTGACATAATGATAAAAAACAATTATCATAATGTAGATACTATAGATTTTAAATCCTATTGTAGATATAACTTTTTTGTTTTTTAAATGTATGGTACTGAATACTAAGTTCTTGATGCAGGGCCATCCAAAAAACAGTTATAGGATTTCCACGACCATTATTGGATTTAAGTGTAGCATCTTTTGCAAAAGTGGTTGATCGTGCATTTGGGCGACCATTGGCCCCTCCTTTTGATCCTTATGCTAGTGGACTAAACTTCCTCCTTGCATCTTATCTTATTCCTTATGTTGGACTCACTGGCTATGTTGGAGCAAATCCAAAACTCCAAGCCCCTGCTTCCAAAAGGGTAACCAATGTTTAAACTTATTATCAATCCCTAGTAAAGTTCTATGAAACATACAGTAATAAATAAATAAATAAATATATTTACACACACTCTACCATTTGTTTTTAAACTATAGTATTTCTGCTAAGAAATGATAAAGCTTAACAAGTGGAATTCGTAATTTTTTAAAGGTCTACAATCAAGTTACACCGGGTATAATTCACCTAATAGTTTTTTTATTGAATTTATCTTTTGAAAATCCTACCATCAGATTACATGTTCTTTATATTTTTAATATGCATGCACATCAAATTTAGTGTCAAACAATGCAACTTCTTTTTTAACCCACAAACTTCTTCTTTTTTCCTAATTTTATAGTAGAAAATCGAATTTTATTTTATATATATACACTGAATGGTGTATATTGATAAAAGTTACACTAGATTTAAACTAAACCCAACCCTTTTTTAAGATGAGAGGTAGACTAGTAAAGTAAAGACAGGAGTGAGTTCACAACATTTACTCTAATGGTCATGTTAACGAGTGTCCTTAGAGTAATAGTTAACAATCTATTTTAGGAAAATTTTAACATCACTATTATAAAAAATGAAAAAACTGTCAAAACATTAATTATTTTTTTTTTCCCTTTTTACATAAAAACTTTCTTTAAATGAATTGTTAATTAATACCCTAAGGTCATCCGTTAACATTTCCCTCACTTTAATATCATAAAATATTACTACTTGTCCCTTGAAATTTGAAATAATGGTCACAACACCTTAAATTTTTATTTTAGCCAATTCACTATTTGAACTTTACACGTGACATGAGACTTCTGTTAGTCATCCACTTAGCCGTTTAAACTTACTAATGTCACTCACGTGACATGCACATGAAAATTAGAATTCTCCAGTTGCAACTTGCAACACAGAGAGAGAGAGAGAGAGAGAAACTAGGAAACAAGAGTTCAGATAGAGGGAGAAAGGACTTATTCGTGGTCCAGCTGTTTGTTAGCCACCATTGGTTGAACATGCACGATCATTCCATTTTTTTTTCTTGGCAAACAAACATGATTTTAATTTGTTCAAGGCAAACAATCAACGTTCTTTGTTTTTTTTTATTTACACCCAAAGTTTTTAGTGCATCATTTGACATACGGTAGTGCTAAAAAAAATTAATGACTCCGGGAAGTGTGGAAGCCACAAACAAGTTTCAAATTGATAAAACAATCAAATTTTCAACGAGAAAGCACAAAAACGTTTTCTTTATATCACAATTGGCAAGTTTTCGGAGAACCCCATTCATGAAATTGAACCCATTAGAAGAAACTAACATCAAGTAGTACAAATGCCCCAAAACTCCAAAACGTTCTCTCTTTTCCTTCAGGTTTTTCTTGGCAACCAAACACAAAGAAAGAGATAGAGAGGGAGCAGAATGTATGGAATGGAAACCATGGTCGGCGAGATCTACGGTGGGTTCCAAAGTCTTGATTGGCGGCGGCAGATCTCACTCATCTAGTGATGCCGTGGTTCTATCTCCTATGGGTTTCTCTCTCTATCTGAACTCTTGTTTCTCATTTTCTCTCTCCTCTCTTTGGGAATTTTAATTTTCATGGTAGGGACGTTAGTAAGTTTAACAGCTAACTAATAGTGTAAACTTCGGGGAATAAACTAGCTAAAATAAAAGTTCAACGGGTGCCGTGGCCACAACTTCGAAGATCACGGGGTGTTTTGACATTTTTCCTATCATTATTCATTAGACTATTATTCTAACGAATACGTGGATGTGGATATGTTCAGCTTGTTGCAAGCCTTTTAGCTGTGGAATCAGGCCAAGATGCGATCATTCGAGCCTTATTATACGAGCGTGTAATGATGAAAGTGCCACCATATGGAATAACAGTGGCAGAGTTTACAGATCGCTTATCAGAACTAAGGAATAATCTTGGGCATGCAGGCTTCAAAGATGAAGGTCTTGTGGTTCCCCTTGTTGAAGGTGCTGAAGGAAAGATAACAGGGAATGTGCTTGTTGGAAATAACGACTCCATTGCATTTGAAAGGACCCCAGAAGAGATACTGAGGATTGTGTATGGTGGAGGAAATGAGCAAAAACCTGGTGGGTTCTATCCAAAAGGAGCTAATGGTCGTATAGCCAGATCTCATTTACATTCTATGCCTACAGCTTGATTACAAGAAATTATGTGCCCTTTGCATTGATAACAAATAAATCTATTATGAGTTTTTATGATTATGTGCCAAAACTATTATTGTTTTAAGCCTTCTTGAGTTTGTTCAAAAACTTAGACTTAGTGTAGGTTCCGATTAACTTATTAGCAATCATCGTAGAATGAACATCATAATTTTAAATCATATCATATCTTAATAAATAAAGAGGAAAAAAAACATTTAATGTTGTGGACCCATTTTTGTGTTATAACAACTAATTAGTTGTTTCAAGGGAACCAAAATTTCCAAATTGATAAATAGATTACTTTGAAGGAATCCAAAACTCCAAAGTGAAAAAAAATGTGAAATCCTTTCCATGTTGTTCCAAAATAAAAAAACAATACAATCTTTCTCAAGAATTCTAATTGTTGGTTAGGGAAGATATTCATTTCTTAATAACATTCATAATATTTTGTGCATCGTTTAAAAATATGTTAGAAATTGAAAACTATTCTTTTAATTTTAAACAAACTTTCTCAAATCCAATTTTTTTCTCCCTACAACCCAAATCACCAAAAACATATCTAATCTATATCTATATATTTCTAAAAGCTGAAGCGTATTATTTATTGTTGCTACCCTCTAGTTGAGCCACATTACCGTCCAATTTTCCAATTATCTTTTTCTCTTTTTTTTTTTCCAATTTTCCTATAATTGTTTTTAACATTTATTTTTTTAATATTTACATTTTTCCAACATTTCTCCCACACTTACCTTTTCATCTCCCCACTACTTCTCCAACCTTTCTCCCTTCCTTACCTTTTCATCTCCCTACTACCCTCTAAATTAATATCATTAATCCTATTTTCCTTCATCTTTCTTTATTTTTGTCTTTTCTTATGTACACCCTTTTACTACAAATTTGTCACTATCTCCTCAATTCTATGCATAATTTTCCCTCACAACAAAAAGGTTCTCTCTCTCTCTCTCAAATTTTTGGTAGATTTTTTATTTTTCTTGCATATCTACTTTAGGTTGATAATTTTTTATATTCTTTAAAACTCTACTTTGAGTTAATGCGATTTAGTTTTGTTTTTTAAACTGTTTTATTTTTTGTTCTTTTTTATTGTTAAATGTTACTCTATTGCGTTATAAAGAATTAAATATAGCATATAAAAATATAATATTATTCTATTACATAGCATGATTTGGGTAATTTGCTATTTATTGTAAATTGATATTTCTTCTATTACATAACATGGTTTTTTATAGTGCTCAATTTAGATGTTAAACTATGAGACTTTAATAATTTTTGTTTATTCTTTATTCCTTTATGGTGGACAAGGTACTCTTAATAGTTGTATTAGAAGTACATTATAATGTCATTTATTTAGAGAAAATTAAAGGTTAACCAAACAAAAATAATTGGATAGGTGACAAATTTTAGCTTTTGCAATTTTATTTTTATTATTATTATTTTATAATTTATAACAATGAATATATAGAAATTTAATTCTTGGATTTTTCTAATAATTGTTTATTTGATAATATGTTTTGGGTGGATGAAATTACAACAAATTGTTTTCCTAATTGATCCAATTAATCATTGTTAAGTTTTATTAATTTTCTTTTTTGGTGTTTTGGATTGTAGGCAAAAAAAAAAAAAGGTTTGAGAAAGTTTTTTTAAAACTAAAAGAATAAATTCCAAATTTTATATTCTTTTTAATGATTCACAAAATGTTATAAATAAATTTTATTAAAAAATGAAAATTTTTGTTTACTTGCCTTTTGAATTTATGAGAAAAATTGTATTGTTTTCATTTTGGTACGAAAAAATTTATATTTATGATTTATGATTGTTCCTATAATAAATAAAAATATAATTACAAAATACATTACTCTTTATTAAATTAGTTCAAATTGTAAAAAAAAAAATTAATAAAACTACCATAAAATAATTATCACACGCGACGCGTGGGTCCGCGACTAGTAATTTATTAAAACTCAACAAATGTGAGAAAGAATTCAAAAAAAAAAAAACATTAGTATGTTTCAAGATTCTTATTCTATTTTTCATTGAGAATATATCCTTTATAAAAAATAGATAAATCAAAATTAGGAAATGAAATTTATGTTTTACTCATAAAATTGCAAGAATGCTTAATTAAATTCAAAATTTTTAATAAGGCTTTTAAGCCGCGTAATAGAAATAGGAGGCTAATCCCGAGAAAAAGTATTGGTTGTAACCTTATATATGATAATTGTAACTATTTTTCCCACAAAAAAAAAAAAGCAAAAAAACAAAAACAAAAACAAAGAAACCAATAGTATAATTCAAACGTGGCAAAAACGGTAGAGGAAATTTTTTGAAAACACAAATAGTGTAAATACTTTCATAATTTGATCCAACATATGAATAATAAATAGATAAATAAATACTAATTTTTTAACACAAAATTGAATTTATTTTCTTAAGAATCTCAGAGAAAACACTAATGAGATGCGGAAGATGAAGACTAAAATAAAATATTTGTAAACATTTAAAACAATCACTCAGACATCTAGAAACATTATACGACAAAAACATAAAAATTTGTTGCTAATTTGTCAAATAAAATATTCACAAACAGTGAAAGAAAACTACACAAAATTAATTTGTGCAGAGTCTGTAAACCATCTTCTTTAACTACACAAATTATTACTCATCATAGTGTTTACATTATCTTGTTGTTTTCCAAATAAACTAAAACTTGACAACAACACGAAATAAGACATATTATAATGTCACTTTCCCCCAATTTAGGTCAACAATAAACATTATTCTTTAAGAGCATTCAACATTATAAATAAAATGACAAAACAAAAACTTGCATCAAGGAAAATATATGACTTAATTATGGATTGGACAATAAGGGTACAAACCTCTAGTAGATCTATAACATGCTTGATTAGGGCTCCTTCTACGGGGGCAATCGTTAGGTTGTATCATTTTCATCATAAGAAATTAAGCAAAACATGTGATTACTTTTTCAAAGAAAATTTTTTCATTGATTTCATTGTTTAATTGGAAAATTCTAAATAAAATTAAATAAATATGTAAAGTTAAAATCACCCAAGATAAATATATATATATATATATATATACACACACACACAATATTTTTTTGTTTTTGATTCTTCATTGATTTCATTGTTTACTTATAAACATCTAAATTATATTAGATAAATATTAAAGGCAAAATTATATATAAAATTAAAATCATACAAGATGAATGTGTATGTTATATATAATATTGTAAAAAAAATGACTAAAAAAATAAATAAGAAAGAAAATGATGATGTGGATGATGGTGTAGTGGATGAGATGGCGCACTAGGAATATAGCAAAATTAATGTTAAGCTTCCATTTTTACATAGTATACAGATGTAGGCGCAAGGGTGGAGTCACCACCTAGTTTTTGTAATGGTCTAGGAACCATATATATAGCGTTTTCTCGAGAAAGGACATTTTGATCTTATTACTAGAGATATGGGTTCGGAGTTTAGGTACACTCTTGGGAAGGTGTTAGACACCCAAGATCGCCCAACCCTAAGGTTGGCCTCCCAACATTGTGTCTTATATCTTAACCTTATTAAAAGCATGTTCAATACTTGTATTCTAATTCTCACACACACTAGCATACATCTAAGCATACAACATAACATCATTCATCCCAAACCCCAACCATACATCTAATCATGCTCATCACAAACCCTAGCATACATCTATCATGCCATCAAAGCATATGCAAGACAGCAACATATATAATTAAATCAAGGTAGAAACATAAGCATAAGGAAAGATCCAAGTAACATTAGATTCATCCAAGCATTCACACTCATCTCTAACACCAAAACAAGATCATATCACAAATGCATGAACATTTCCAATGCATGACTTACCTTTTACTTACCTTGCAGCAACACAACACATATGGCATGTGAATGAATGGCATAATATCAAAGCTAGAAACAACACAAAAACATAAATCTAAGCATGTGATAGCAAACGAACATGTGAAAGAGGCCAGTAAACCAAAACCTATAGAGCCTAAAACATATAAAAAGGAGGATAGATAGAACAAACATGAGAAGGCAAAGACAAAACAAATAGACAAAAAATTAGGGTTTCTGGGCAATGGCATCACACACGCTAGAATAGGTCTGCGCGTGCATAATCAAGCCTGCATACACAGGCATGATTATGTGTACACAAATCCTTGCCCAAAAAACCTAAAAACGCAGAAACAGAGTAGAACTTTAAAATGAAAATTCTAGCAACCTAACATGCATTTTAAACATACAAAAACTTAAACCTAACTTAGAAAGGCATATTAAAACATATTCTAACAAACAAACAAAGCGAGCAGGAGGATTTAAAGGCATAAAGTAAAAGAAAGGGAAAAAGAAAAGTTTAGACTATATACCTTACACAAAAGCTTTCCAAGCTTGATTTTGACTGTTCTCCTCAGTTAAGTCTATTCACAAACCAGTAAGAAAGTGATTAGCAACGTTAAACTAAAAGGATTGAGGCCAAAAAATGTCCCAATCAAATAAAATTGACTTGAGGGTGTTTTGTGAAAAACTCCATTTTGATTCATTATTTTCTAGAGAATCTTAGGTTTTTCCTATGAGATTTTTGTGCGTTTTGAAAATGTACCATGCAAAGATTTTTATAGTTGAAAAAATGAGATTTGGAATGGCTCCCAAACGATGTGAGATTTATTCCAAACCTCAGTCATTATTGCAAAAAACTTGTCTTTCTTATACTTCTGAAACCCTAGTTGTGTACGTAGGAATGTGCCTATGTACACATGCTTCGGTCTGCGTACGCAGGCCGAGGGCCACTTTGGTCGTTTTATTTTCAAAAACAAATTTTTGCTCAATTAAAATGTTATATTTTCCATTTTAACACTCCTTAAGTCAATTTAATATTTGATTAGGCTCTAAACTGGCCTTGGGCCTTAAAGTTCGAGCATCATTGAGGAACGGGGGCCTAAGTTTTAAAGGGTACAAAATGCGGTGTCTACAACATAAAATAAAATAAAAGTTGAGTTGAAGGGGGAAGGAGAGGGAGTGAGGGGAGTAGAGTAAAGTTGAGTTGACTAAAAATAGGTTAATTTTGAGCCAAATTTACTCTACTTTACTCTTTCTCCTTCTACCTCAATCCAAACGAACCATTAGTTTAGCCTTCAACAAGGCCAAATGATCTGATTGCTAGTTCTTCACGGCAGTTAGAACAAAGGTTTTCCTTTTCCTGCTCATAAAATTCATGCAATCATGATCCATTAGCGTCAGACACATAGTGAACACAATTTCTTAAGCATCTCATCAACTTTAGTGTAAATTTCTTGAGCTTAAGAGTCTCTTTCCCCTTGCAATAAATTCATTGATCACTCCCTCCAATTCAATCATAGAAAAATCATCAACCTTTTTTACTTCTCTATCATTTATCAGTTTTCTCACACTAGCAACATGTCAACATCTTCCCATCTACGAGCATTGGCGTATGAATTAGCTAACAACACATAGCGCTTGTTATTATTAGGCTCTAGTTCAATTACCCTCTTTCCTATTTGCTTTCCCAACTCAATATTCTTGTAGATTTTGCAAGCTCCAAGGAGAGAACCTAATACACCGGCATTAGAGCTCATGGTCATGGGCATCTTGTTAGTGAGCTCACTTGCTTGTTGCTTCCTTTTCAATTCTTCCAAGTAGATCAAATATGCATAAAAAAATGTTATATTGTGGTCTCAATACCATAACTTTAACCATATGTTAATAACTAAAGTAATACCTACCCTCCGCAACTAACCCTGAATGAGCACATGCATTGAGGACATTCATAAAAATGATATTATCAAGATCTTCTTAAACAGCTAAGCTGAATATCAACCTCTCATTTACCATGCATTGCTAAGTGCTAACCCCCCAATCTTGCAATTTCACAACAAAATCCCTTTATATGGCAACCCATTGAAAACTTCAAAAGCCTTGTCTGGACAGTGGACAACCACATTTGCAATACATGTCAATAATAGTTGTTGTTAAAAATACTAAATGAATAGTATCATATTTCTCAAGTAATAAAATATACATGAGTGCTTTTATATAAGAGGTAGAGTGTGTAATACAAGTGTGTGTACTATACAAATAAACAGTGTGGGCCTAGAGCCCATAGCCTATTACACATTAACAGCCCCCCTCAAACTCAAGATAGGTGTGAGACCAACTTAAGGTTGTCAACCAAAGTACGAAGGCATCCCTTAGGATGTGACTTGGTGAAGATATTTGCAAGTTGATTTTTAGAAGAGACTAAGAATAGCTTAAGAACACCATGGACAAAATAATAACAGATAAAATAACAATTGATCTCGATATCTTTAGTCCGTTCATAGAAGACATCACTGTGAGCAATATGAATGACACTCTAGTTGTCACAATAAAGAAGAGTAGCAGAGGATGAGACTAGTGGTGGCAAAATCTGACACGACCCGCAAACTCGACACGACTAACCCATTTATAAATAGGTCATAGGTTGAGGCTAAATGAGTTCGGGTCATATTTGGGTTGACACGACTAACCTGTTTATTAAACGTGTCGTGTTCATGTTTAACATGTTTGACCCGATTAGCTTATAAAGGTAATTTTACCATTTTACTCTTATAACCTAGGTATATAAGCTTATCTATCATCTCTTCTCCTGAGTCAGAACCTAACCTCACGCCTTTCTCAGTCTTGTGTCTCTTCGTTTTCATCTTCAGTCTTTACTCTTTGTCTTCAACTCTTCTTCTTCTCCTTAAAACTCCAACCGATCCTCTTTACACTCCTACAGATACAAATTTTGCGATTACAGATACATTAAATCTACACAATAAAATCAAAACCCTAGCCTTCCCATATCTCGCAATCCTCTACTCTCTCTTCCCCTCAAATCCCTAATCGACCCCTTTAATTTCTCTTCTCTTCAAAACCATGGCTGCCCTCTCTACTCTCTATTCTCCTTCACGACTTCAGAGCTTCGCCAGTTCTCTTTCTTCAGCTTTCAACCACCGAATCCACTAGCAAGGTATGTATGTTATATATTTTTGTTTTCTTTTCTTACTAATGAAATTTTCAATAATTGCAGATTTTTTTTATTGTGTCAATCATTATCATGTTGATTTTTTAGTGCTAATAGTAGACTTATTTGTTTTTTTGTTGATTTTAAAATAATTGGGTCTTGCTCTATGATTTCTTTTCAAGTTTCTTTGTATCTATCATCTTAAAATAAAATAATTGTAGGTCCGTTCCTTTATTTTGTTAATCACTATCATGTTGATTATTTTCTCTTTTTTTAAAATAAAAGATAGAAATTTTATTACATTAAGTATAATAATCAATACATAAGAACCATATATTGCAGAAAACAAACAAGATAATAAACAGTACATAAGAACCAGATACAGGGAAAACCAGACCTATTTCTACAGAAAACAACACTGCAGAAAAACAAACACAGCAGAAAAACTATGCAGAAAAACAGATTGCAAAAAAATCCATTTGTTTTTTGTGTTAATCACCATACTGCTGATTTTTAGTACTAATAGGAAATCTATTTACTGATAAAAAAATAAAAGTAGATCTGTTTATCTTTTGTTGATTTTAAAATAATCTGTCTTGCTCTCTGATTTCTTTTCATGTATTTTCTTTCTCAATCATCTTAAAATTAAATAATTGAAGATCAATTTGTATTTTGTATTAATCATCGTAATGTTGATTGTTTAGTACCAATAGACATAGTAGATTTGTTTGTTTGTTTTGTTGATTTTAAATTTATTTGTTATTCTTTATGATTTTTTTTTTCAAGTTTATTTGTTGTTGTCATCTTAGAATTACTAAATTTCTAATAAATAATTTTTCTTTAAATTGGTCTAGATGGAAAGTGATGAGATGATACCTATTGAAATTAAGTATGAAGGAGAAGACATTGACTTAGAAGATGAACTTAATGAAGTGGCTGAATTTCCTCCGCCAAAGAAGGCTAAGACTAAGTCTAAGAATAAGACAAATAACAAAGACAACAAAAGGAGGAGGACTTCATACGTTTGGAGTTTCTTTGAGCTGCTTTCTACAAAAGATGAAGAAAAGCCTACATGTAAATGCAAGAAGTGTGGAAAGGAATATATTGCTGCTGAAGCATACGGTACTGGAAATTTGAAGTGTCATTTGGAGTTATGTCCAAGAAAAGACACAAGGGATGTTGGCCAACTTATACTTGGCCAAAATGCAATGTCTGTTAGTTCACCTAAATTTGATCTTGCAAAATTTAGAGATTTGTTATGTGTTGCAATTACAATGCATGAATTACCTTTCCGGTTTGTTGAGTATGTTGGTATACGGGCAATCTTTTCTTACTTGTGTGTTTATGTCCCTAATACCTCTAGAAATATTGCTAAGAATGATTTGGTTAAGATGTATAAGAGGGAAAAAGAAATGATGAAATCTGTGTTGACATTTGCTTGACATCTGATTTGTGGACTTCTATAGCTACTAATGTCTATATTTGTGTTATAGCTCATTTTATTGATGCTAATTGGGTCTTACAAAAAAGAGTGTTGAACTTTTGCCATATGCCACCACCATATAATGGTGTGTCTTTGTTTGGAAAGGTCTATAAATTGCTATCTATGTGGGGTATTGAGAATAAGATTTTTTGTGTGACGTTGGACAATGCTTCTTCCAATGATGTTTCTATTGACATGCTAAGAACTTAGTTGATAAATAAGAAAGCACTAGTTTGTAATGGTGAATTTTTTCATCTTTGTTGTTGTGCTCATATTCTCAATTTGGTTGTACAAGATGGTTTGAAAGAAATTGATATCGTTGTCCAAAAAATTCGTGAAAGCATTAAGTATGTGAGAGGCTCACAAGGAAAAAAAGTTTTTATGAATCTATTAAGCAAATGGATTTGGATGGTAAGAAGGTTTAAAGCAAGATGTGAATACTAGATGGAATTCTACATTTTTAATACTTCAAAGTGCTCTCTCTTATCGACGTGCTTTTCAACACGTAGAGTTAACTGATTATAATTTTAAGCATTATCCTATTGGTGATGAGTGGAAAAAGGCAGAAAAAATTAAGAAGTTTTTGGCTGTTTTTTATGATGCTACATAAGTTTTTTCTGGCACAAAATATCCAATAGCTAACTTGTATTTTCCACAAGTTTTTATTGTTTATTTTACCTTGAAGAAAGAAAGTGATAGTGAGGATGAGTATATGAGAAATATGGTAGATCAAATGCTTGTGAAATTTGACAAGTATTGGATAGAGTATAGTGTTGTGTTGGCCATAACAGTGGTCTTGGACCCTAGGTATAAGCTGCCTTTTATTGATTGGTGCTATAAGAATCTTTATGGGTATGCTAGTTCTCTCCAATATTTGAAGGTTCGTGAAAAATTATTTGCTATGTTTGGAGAATATGTGAGTAATGTTCCTACACCTTCAACATCTTACGGATTGGCTGGTCAAGCTATTCAAGAAACTGAAGAACAATATGCTAATGAGAAATCTATGTCTATGATACAAGTATGTTATTTTTTTTTAGTTCTTTTTATTATTATTTATATTATGATATTTATATTCGACTTAGATTAACATTTATTATATTGTTTTTATATGTAGGAATTTGATTCCATTTATAGTATGGATATGGGTAGGCAGGCACAAAAAACACAATTGGAGCTATACTTTGGATGAACCAAGAGTAGATTGCAAAACTAGACATACTTGTTTTTGGAAAGGAAATGAATTTCGGTATCCAAAACTTGTTGCCATGGTTTGTGATTTTGAGCATTCCTACTTCTACTGTTGTTCGGGAATCCACTTTTAGTGTTGGGGGACAAGTCATTGTTCAATTCAGGAGTGCACTTAAACCTAATATTGTGGAGGCATTGGTTTGTACCAGAGACTGGTTATATGCAGATATAGGTAATGTATTTTTTTATTTACATGTTAGCTGAATGAGTTTTAAGTTTTATGATGATTTTTTAAAAAGAAAACTCTAATTATAGGATAGATATAAATGGGAAACTTTGGCTCATATTTATACTCATTTGATCTGGATTTAAGTTGGTTTTATTGTGGTGAGATGATTCACCTAATTGTGCTTCAGTGCAAACAGCATTCCATATTATTATCTTTAAAGGTCAAATTTCATTTTAATGACAGATTTGGTAGAATGCTTCATTTTCCCTTTCAATGTTCTACTCCACTGCCCATTTTATGGTTTGATTGACGTTGTGGCCCAATCTCCAATGAACTTACAGATCAAGGAAAGAAGGAATATTTGCCTAATCAACTTTCTCTTCTATGTTCATGTTAAAGGAAAATGTTATTGTTAATGCCCCTTTCATTGGTCTTGTATAACACTATCACAATAAGTTAGAGAAAACTACTAGAAATTTGTGTTGGGTTCTAATAGGTTTTAATTTTGTCTTGTTTTTTATAATTTAGTATATGATACGATACCTTCATTTCCATAAAATTTCAAATAGTAGTATAGAACAATAAACGAAGGCCTTAGTTGCCCCTGGATACAATTGTTGTATAGATGTTGTTTTGGCAGAATACATTTGTTTATAGATGTTGTTTTGGCAGACTTGGTAGACATTACAAGTTCATTACCAGTAATTACTACTATGCGAATGACTACTATTTATTTAATTGATCCAATTGCTTGATTATCCACAGTTTCTAAATTTCTTATTAATAATGCTTTGATAAGTTTTTTATGTTTCATTAAATTTGTTTGATGTAGAACTTGCACAATCACAATTGGAAGAGCTCACTGAAGATATAATGAACATGAATATCAATAAGGATGAGCACAAGGAAGACACCTCTTCAATGGAACCCTCAATGAATTACCCAGTCCCTTAATTAGTGATGACTTTTACTTTTTGATATGGCACTTGGATGTTTGGGCTTAGATTTTGCCATCATGGATATTTTGGTATGCCATGTAATCATTTTGGTTTTTTAATTTCTTAATATGTAATGTCTTTAAAGTTTTTTATATGGCACTTGGATGTCATGTAACAATTTTGTTTTTTTTTTTTTTAATTATGGAACTTTGACATTATTGAATTTGATTGTATGGAGGTTGGAACCTTTTGGACTAGTAATTTTATTTTGAAGGAATGAAAGAATATTTGCTTTCGTTATTATTTGAATTTTTATTACTTGATTT
Organism: Castanea sativa; assembly: GCF_040712315.1. NCBI lineage: Eukaryota > Viridiplantae > Streptophyta > Magnoliopsida > Fagales > Fagaceae > Castanea > Castanea sativa. The sequence goes on from NC_134014.1 coordinate 15,196,847, forward strand.
ATGGTTGAATTATAATTTTAGATATATGAGAGTTGATAACAGGTTATTCGAGTTAAGTATAACCTATTAATTAAACAGGTTGTTCGGTTCAGTTAGGATTTATTAATCAAACGAGTTATTAACATGTCATTTGTGTCAACCGTAATATAACCTACTAATTAAACGGGTTAAACGTGTCGTGTCGGGTTACCTATTTAATAAACAGGTCGTATTAGGGTTGAGGAATCTTGACCCGTCTATTAAACAAGTCGGGTTCAGGTTGACCCATATAACATAATACTCACAACTTAACCTGACACGCAAACATGAATTGCCACCCCTAATGTGGACACACCTAAGTCCTCAAGAAGTCATCGTAGCCAAAGGAGCTCTTAAGTGGTATTAGCAAGGGCACGATATTTTGCTTCAGTACTGGAGCAGGCTATAAGGGTTTGTTTCTTGCTTCACCAAGAAATCAAAGAAGAACTAAGAAGAAAGCAATAGCCAGTGGTGGACCTGCAATTAGTGGGATCTCCTGCCCAATCAACATTAGAGAATGCAAAGAGAATAAGAGGAGACTGAGCAAAGTAGAAAAGGTCATGAAAGAAAGTGCCCTTTAGGTATTGAAGAATGCACAAAATAGCAGCAGTGGGTCGATCGTGGAACAGACAGATACTGGCTCACCTAGTGAATAACATAGAAAATGTCTAGACAAGTGACAATGAGATAAACTATGCTGCCAACCAAGCGTTTGTAAAGAGAGGGATTAGACAATGGTTTTTCTCCTGAGGGAGTCAGCTGCGCATTAAGTTCAACTAGAGTGTCAATAGTCTTATTATCAGTGAGTCCAGCTTGAGACAAAAGTTTAGAAGCATACTTGACTTGAGTAATATAAAGTCCATCTGTAGAATGAGTGATTTCAAAACTCAAGAAGTAGCTGAAATATCCAAGATCTTTCATCTCAAACTGTTGATTGAGAAAATCTTTGAGTTCTTGAATGCCACTAAGGTCATCACCAATTATGATCATATCATCCACATATAGGAGAAGACAAATAGTGCATTTGTTAGTGCAACGAAGAAATAAAGCAGAATCATAATGACTGGTAATGTAACTCAAGCGAAAGATGGTAGAGCTGAACTGACAAACCAAGCTTGTGGAGCTTGTTTAAGGACATCAAGTGCATGTCGAAGGTGACAAACCTTATTCATTTCAATAGAGAGACTAAGAGAAGGTTGCAACTTAAATTCCCATTAAGGAAGACATTTTTGACATCTATTTGAAAAATGTTCCATTTACTGGCAGCAGCAACAGCTAAGAGGGCTCGAATAGATGAGATTCGAGCAATCAGAGCAAATGTCTCTTCATAATCAATTTTATACTCCTGTGTAAAACATTTTGCAACAAAACGAGCTTTATATCGCTCAATAGACCCATCAGAGCGAGTCTTGATCTTGTAGATCCACTTACAACTAACCATAGATTTCCCAAGGGAGAGAGTCACCAAATTCCAAGTATGGTTTTTAGATAATACATCAAGTTCCTTTTTCATTGCAATCTGCCATAAAGGGTTAGTGCAGGCCTCATGATAGGTGTAAGACTTGTGCAGTGTAGCAAAGGTAGTGTAACAATGATAGTCAAGTAAATGTGCAGAAATAGATCTTACCCGAGTTGAGTGACGAGATGAAATGTCTTATGCAAGCTCTTCAAGAGGAGCAAGAGCAGGGGACCCAAGCTCAAGGTTGGGTGGCTCGTCTTCGACCTGTGCATCTTTCGACTGTTCATTAGAGGGTGATCTAGGAAAGGCATAAAAAATATCTGGTGGTTGGACTGAGAAGTCTATAGGAGGATCAGGAGCAACTATAAACGGAATATATGGCTTATTTGGAAAAAGATATAAGATAAAGGAGGTAGATAAGGAGGCACGGAAGTGAGAAAGCTTGATAAAGGAGTGAGATTCCTAAAAGACAACATTGCGGGAGATATGAAGATGATGAGAGACGGGATCATAACATTGATACCCTTTTTGAGTTTCGGCATTACTAAGAAAACAATAAAGTCTAGACCAAGGCTCAAGTTTGTTATGTTCATGCGGTTGAAGAAAAACGAAACAGGCAGATTCGAAGGAGTGAAGGTGGTGATAATCTGGAGGTGACCCAAAAAGACGTTCATATGGAGTCGATTTTGGATGATAGGATTGAGAATGCGATTAATAGCATGAACAACATGGAGAGCAGCTTTGCCTCCAAAAAGGAGCAGAAAATTTGGCAGAGAGGAGGAGAGCATGAATAGTGTTAAGAATATGACAAAATTTTCGTTTGGCTCTACCATTTTATTGAGAGGTACCTAGACAAGTTAGTTGATGAATAGTGTCATAGGAATGCAAAATAGTTGGAAAGCATATTAAGTATATTCAAGAGTATTATCAGATTGAAATTTTTTTATTCGTTTGGAAAATTGAGTTTCAACCATTTTTGCAAAATTAGAATATACTTGCAATAACTCAAAACGATGTTTCATATGAAAAGTCCAGCTATAGCGGGAATAATCATCAACAAAGATAACAAAATATCGAAATCCACCAATACTAGAGGCAGAGGAAGGCTCCCAGACTTCAGAATAATGTCAAAGCTATTAGTAAACATTGATTCACTAGTATTGAAAGGCAAAGCTAGTTGTTTTCCTAACTAACACAAAACATAATCAAAATTTTCTGTAGACACTGAACCAAACAAACCTCTAGAAGCCAAATGTTTTACCCGAAAGGAAAATGCGTGACCAAATTGGGCATGCCAAAGTGCAAGGGAAAGAATAGAAAAAACTATAGCAGCAACAGAAAGGTCAAGTTGGATGAGTTGAGTGAGATTGCTTGTGCTCAGCCATGGTTGTGCATGATTCGAGGCCATTCAGTGGAGAAAAGTGCAACCTGGGCTACAAGCGTGGACTGTGGATTGAGTACAAAGGCAAAAAATGACTTCACTTCAAGAATCAAGGTTGAGGACCGTTGAATGTTGATGCATTTTTGTTCCCCCATTTTAAATTATTTTATTTTGGTCCCTCAAAGTTTTTAAATGGAATAATTTAAGTCACTCCAATTTTTTGGTTTATGGGACTATAAAAAAGCTTAGGCACCTTATATCAAGGAACTAAAATCGAACAACCCCATATCCAAGAGACTAAAACCAAACCAACCTCATATTTAAGAAACTAAAATTACAACTAATAGACGGACAAATAATAGACTAGGTACTAAACTGTTACATTTTAAAAAGTTAAAAAAGACTAAAATCGAAGGTTTAAAATTCAAGAATCAAAATTGAGTAAACCCCATATTCAAAGGACCATAAACTCATTTTGTCCATTTTACTTACGTGTTAGTTAGTTCAACTAATAATGTTTGAGCAATATTAGAACCACAAAAATTTATATAACTTTTGTCAAGTTAGTTGTGAATGTTGGTCCTAGCATTTTTCATAAAAAATTTTGTAATTTAATAAGGACTTGACATCAAATCTTGTTTACATTTTCTTTTATAAAAAGCTTATTGATATTTTGATGTGATCATTGTGATGGTATAAAATAATTAATGGAAATGATGTCTATAAATTTAAAAGTAAAATTAAAACCTACCAATTTCAATCATCCATAAACGACTACAGTTTTCAGCCTTCCCACAAACGAAACAAGTGTCTCTTTGTAGCTTACACAAGAGAAGTCCAAAATTGTAGCCAAAGCATGGACGAGCAAGAACTCATTTCGGAGAATTGTTGGTGAGGAGGATATCTGATATTGTAATAACCAATTACAGTCTCTAAGAATGACCACCATTCCCTCTCTAAGCTCCTATCAGCCTCTGTTGGCAAAAACTTTGTCCAAAGCCACAAGACCAACCACCTAAATATGTCACATCTGTATATATATATCATCCAATGAAACATGCAACTACGTACCGTAGTTTTGGACACCCATATCTCTTAAAGTCCTCATGTTCTTCACCTTCAATCTGATCTCTTTATTCTCTTCCTTCCCATTCCCATTGGTGCAAACCAAATTCAGGCTCTAGTAATTCATCAGAAACAGACATAGTGGAGAAAGAGAAACAAGTAAACCAAATTGAAAATGAATAAATTTATCGTATCAGGAGTCGCCATTGTCCTTGTAGTAGGTGTAGTCATTGGAATCATAGCCAGTGTAAGCCATACGGGCAGCTCTAGCAAGGATGATAATGCTTCTACGACTTCAAAATCAGTTAGTGCCATTTGTAGTCCAACTGATTACAAAGACGCATGCATTAAGACCCTTAGCTCATATGCCAACAATCAAAGTGCTACCCCAAAAGACTTCATTCAAACTGCTTTACAGGCCACCATCCAAGAGGTGAAAGCAGGATTACAAAAGTCTGGTGTCATTGGGAACGGCACCAACAACTCAACTCAGAAAATGGCCGCGGATGATTGCAAGGATTTGCTGCAATTTGCAATTGACGAGCTGCAAGCTTCGTTCTCAACGGTGGGTGACAGCGAGTTGCATACCATAAGTGATAGAGAGGTTGAGCTCAAAAACTGGTTAAGTGCTGTGATATCATACCAAGAGACATGCATTGATGGGTTCACTCAGCCAGACCTGAAAAATGAAATGTCAAATGGGCTTTTAAATGCTAGTCAGCTGACAAGCAATGCTTTAGCCATTGTTTCTGCACTTTCTGAAATCTTGACTTCCTTCAATATCCCAATCAACACAACTGCAAGCTCTCGACGACTTCTTGATGCATCAGGAGTTGATGACAATGAATATCCTGAATGGCTTTCAGCCAAGGATAGAAAGCTATTACAAAGCAATAGCGGTGGGCAGGTGAAGCCCAACGCGATTGTAGCAAAAGATGGGAGCGGACAATTTAAAACCATCACTGCAGCTCTTGATGCATATCCAAAGGCCAATACTGGTAGATATGTTATATATGTGAAGGCTGGAATTTATGATGAGTATATTATTGTTACAAAACAACAGGTCAATGTGTTCATGTATGGAGATGGACCTCAAAAAACGATAATCACAGGAAAGAAAAGCTTCCGTGAGGGCGTCCCCACCTTCCAGACAGCCTCTTTTGGTAAGTTAATTCCTATATTAGAAGAGTAATGATTAGTGATTCATAAAATGAGCTGTTTGATACTTTCATAAATCAGATTATTTCTATATAGGGGCTTCATTTGATAATATTTGAATCAGGTTCAATTATAAACTTGTAATGAACGTTGATCTTGCAGCTGCGATTGGAGATGGTTTTATAGCCAAATCAATGGGATTCCAGAACACGGCTGGTCCAGAGGGACACCAGGCTGTGGCACTCCGAGTTCAGTCAGACACGGCGGCCTTCTACGACTGCAGAATGGAAGGGTACCAGGACACATTGTATGTCCAAACCCATCGCCAATTCTATAGCAACTGTGTCATCTCAGGCACTGTTGATTTCATATTTGGTGACTCTAGTACGGTCATCCAGAATTCTAAAATCATTGTTAGGAAGCCAATGGACAACCAACAGAACACAATAACTGCTCAGGGGAGAAAGGATAAACGTGAAATCACAGGCTTGGTCCTCCAAAACTGCAATATTGTTCCAGAGGAATCACTCTATCCTTTAAGACTCCAAATCCGCTCGTACTTAGGTCGGCCATGGAAGGAGTTCTCTCGAACTGTTATCATGGAATCAACAATTGGGGATCTCATTCAACCAGCAGGGTGGCTAGAATGGGCTGGTAACTTTGCACTGGATACGCTGTATTATGCAGAGTATGCAAACCAAGGTCCAGGTGCCGGAACTGCTGGGAGGGTCAAATGGAAGGGATACAAAGTGATCACAAACAGAAATGAGGCTCTTCAATTCACAGCTGGTCCGTTTATCCAAGGAAACCAGTGGTTGGGAAACTCTACTGTACCCTACTACCTTGGGTTCAAAGGCACGCAAGCTTCATGAACAGACGGACTTTAAAAAAAATCCAATCCATAATATTTGGACGAGAGGATGGTCGTCGATTGCCACCCTTGTCTAGTTTTGTTTTTGTTTTTTGAGTTCAAACCCTGTCTAGTAATTGAATACTCTTCTATTCTGTATTTATGTATTGATGGGCATTTTGCCCTACCTCAGTTTTATATCATGCCTGATGTTGCAGGCTTCTTTTTTTCCTCGAGGCACAAAGATGTTGCAGGTTTTTAAACAATTATTAGATGATTAATCATATATATAACCATTTTCCGCATGTTAGTAGAATATATTTTCGAATAAATAAATTCACAATGTATCATTGAATACAGAGTGGTGCTATTCACAAACCATATGTACAACTTTTCCTCTGAGCAAACAAGAATATTGAGCTGATGCATCTATCCCCAAATATGGAATAGACACAAAAATTGAACTATCCCATCCCAGATAATCTACAAAGAGCACACAGACCACAAGGTCATATCAATGTAGTAGTTCTGAAAACCTGTGACCCCCAGGGATTCATCAAGGCAATAACACGGCCCCTTTTGTTTATTGATCTCCCCCAAGCATCAACCGATTGCAGCTTGCCCAATGGTCCGCTGTCACCTACTTTTCGAAGCACTTAAATTGCATTCTAATTTGTAGATACTATAGATATGAGAAAATCTATGAACGCAACTTTTGCCACTACCCTAATGTGGTTGACTGTAAAGGATGGAGAAAAGGCGGTTAAAAAAGAATCCATGTAAAAGTGATAAGCAATCACTCAAAGTCTATCACTTTAGAGTTGTGGCACAAAGGTTGTCGACCTAGAAGAACTCTTAGATAATGAGTCTTTCCATTAACAGAATCAGGCATAGTAAAAATGAAGTATTTACTGTGATATTGGGAAACATTAATTACATAGACAAGAGACACTTCATATGAAAATTATCTTTCAAGTAATTGAATGTAACTGGCCTAGAGGTAAGTTTGTATTTTATCTAGTTCAACCAGCCAATCTAATTAGGTATCAAAATACAGCTATACACCATTGGCCTGAAGAACCAAATCAAACATCATGACTCTCCCACAGGCAAGTTCATGAGGGTGTAAGTTTTCAAGTTCCGTGGGTGTCTATGACTTTTCAAGTCTAGGAAACCAATCTTGGAGAGGGAGACAAGATGTTCAAATAAACAAGAGGTCAAGTTTCATAAAGCCACTGGGGAGGAGGAAGGGGGGATAAGCAACTGTGCTAGTGTTAGAAAGTTTTTTTTTTTTTTGGGTAAGTAAAAAAATTAGGTAATAACAATAAGGGTGATAGAGGCAATAAAATGGTAAACACCAACAACATCGTCATCAAAGAGTTTTCAGTAATGCACAAAAATATGAAATAGGCTAGGAATCTGTAATGCTAACTTCAAAACACCTGAAACATATATATACACACACACGATAGGGGATTTAAACCAATGATGTCCTTGTCATGATAATTGCTCTTTATCATCAGGTCCATATATATAAGTAATAAAATTCCATTAAAGAAAAAGCACAAAAGGGACATAACCCTAATGCAGGGGAAGTATGCAAAGGCAAAGTCCAACCAAAAATAAAGATTAAAGTAAAAGTACACAAATTCATGATATCCAGGAACTCTAGAAAGTCTGCAGTGGAAAAAGTATAAGACATTGAAGTCCATTCATATAAAGTCTTCAAAATAAGAATTTCAACTTCATCAGGTCTTAGTCTTTCCCCTCAAAAGCAAAATAAAAAATTACAATTACACTAACGAAACACATAAGAACACACATAAAAGTAGTAAAGCAACTAGATTTTCCCTACTATGCAATAAAACAAGTCAAGCAAGATATGAAAGCTATAGCTAAGCCCTACCTATATAGCTCAATTTTCAAGCAACAGAACTTATTAAAGAATCTAACACGCAGCAAATCCGAATTCGATAGCAGACATGGAAGACAAAAAGGTATTAGAAAAATATATGGGAGTTCATTAAAAAAAAGTACAAATGGGGGGGGGGGGGGGGGGTGTTGGCCAAAGAAGCACAGTTCTGAAACAACATTCTACACAAAATGTGAAAAGTTAAAAGACTTTGAGAGTACACAACAAAACCTATTCTAAAACCATCAATTCTCTACAACAAACTCACAGATATTTTCTCAACCTTACTTTAGCTCATTCAATTCAGAGTCTTGGTACCACCACCACTGCTTTGTTGACTGAAAGCAGCAGCTGCAGCCGAAAGCGAATGCAACCCATTAGTCGCCTTGGCTGCTGCTGCTGCTGCTACTCCGCCGCCCCCATCACCGCCGCCACTTCCATTCCCTTTGTTGCTAATCAAAGCCTGAATTGGCGTGACGGAGAGAGGCAGCTGCTTCGAATCCTGCTTCTCCTTGTCCTTGTCTTTCAACACAAGAAACGCGAGACGCTCCAACGCTTCCTTGGCTTTCTTCTTGGCCAAGGAAGCGTCCTTAACGCGCTTTTCGGCATCGGCCTGAGCTGTAGCAGCCGCCTTGTTCATAGACGCAGCAGCAATCCTTGCCGCTGCTAATAAAGCCTTGGCGGATTCCTTATCAATCGCTTTCTCATTGTGGCCTCGGAGAGAGGAGTTGCCTCCGTCCTCGGTCTTGATTCGCTTGGTCTTTGCGTCGGGATCGGAATCGGAGAAGAAGTAGGAGAAATTAGGGTTAGAGCAAGGAGGGCAGAGAAAAGAGGGAGCGGAAGAGTCAGGTGGGACACAAGAGCGGTGAGCGATCGAAGGGCAATTGAGGCAAACGAGACGATCGATGGGTAAAGGCGGAGGCATATCGTCGAACACTTGGAGGCAAAGTGGGCAAAAGAGGGACTGGTGGTTTTTGAGGACGCAATCGGTGCAGAGGCGGCGGTAGCTACCTCTGTGTCGAACTGTGTGGAGGGGCCACCGGTCTGAGGAGCCGCAAGCGCCGCACGGAATCGTTGAATGGTGAATTGGTTTTTGCTGGTGGTGGTGATTGTTGTGGTTGTGTTGGTCTCGTTTCATTGTTGGAGATGGAAGAGGAGGACGAGGTGTTGCATATTGCATTTGGGTCCGGGTGGTGGTGGCGGGTCCAACGGTAACCCTAATTAGGGTTTGGGGAGTTTTAATCAGCAAGGAAGCAAAAATGGGTTTTTAGAAATCTCTCACACACACACATACACTCTCTCTGAGAGAGTGTGAGACTTTTCAAAGTCAGAGAGATGGGTTTTTGGTTTTTATTTTTTTTTTCATTTTCAGTTTGTTGAGAGAGTGAGATAGAGATTTGGGAGATTTTGGGTTGAATGGTGAGTTTTCTCTGACAGAGTTGTTGCGATTTCCAAGTTTTGAATGGTGTTTTTTTTGTTTTTGTAACTCTTTCTTAACTCTCTTCGATTTTTGTGCATTTCCTAATATATAAAAAACTATGTATATATTTTGGGCCTTATTTGCAATGCTATTAGCTAAATTGTCCACTTCTGATTGGTCACAACTTGAGCCCAATAACATTCCACCCCCCCCCCCCCCCCCCCCAATTTACTTGTAACTCTACCAAAAGTACTACTTTCTGTTGGAGTTTTTTTTTTTTTTTAATGGCTACTCGCAATTTTTAGTCCCAACTATTTAGCTTGATTGTAGAGGGTAGAGGGAACTTTTTAGTTTTGCATAAAAGCAATGGATAGATCAGAAAATATGTTTGCTTTCTACAGCAAACATCACAGTCAATACAGTTTTGCAGAAAAAATAACATTACTCATTACAATGCTCATCAATCAAAAGTATATCTCAACTTTCAGTCCATGCCCATGGCTCAGGTTTCCTAACCTTCCAACTAAACTATTTTTATGTGTAGCGTCTAAGAAAAATTTATGCAACCATTTGGAGATATCAATGTGAGCGAATTGAATACATCATCTTGGACTAAAATCTATTAGTGATGCTAATTCTTTGAGAGGCCAAAATTCCAAGTTTACCACTATTATTTGAAAAACAAAGCTCCAACACAAGAGCATGGTCAGAGACTATCAAATTCAGAGATTGAATGAACTCAATAATAAAATTACATGCCTTGCAGCTGAAGTGTCCTCTAATCTACCAAACAAAACCTCAAAATCAAATTCATTTAATGGTTCTCTTCGAACACAAACCCACCATATCACCAAAAAATGAGCGCAAGGTAATAGATCATTCAAACAGGCAACCAGTTCCTGCTTTAGATTAATCTGCCACCATGAATGGGTCTATTTCTCCAAGATCAGCAACTATTGGTTCCAACTCTGCGGTGTCCTCGTCTTCTGTGGCAAAATAAGTAGGGAATGGAAGCATTGAAACATCAGGTTTCTTGTACACAGCATCTTTTATAAACACGAAGTTCCCTTCGGCACCTGGAACCTGCAAAGAATAGAAAATTTTTCAATGCCTGATTAAGAAACATGAATCAACATTTACAAGATAACCTAAGACTCCAGAACAGGGGTAATCCCCATGCATAATCACATGGCATGACTATTGAATAACGGGGCTGCAAACGTGTGACAAATTCAGAAATCAAATCTTAAGCATCCATCAAAGACAATATTGTATACAGAGATATTATTTTTACAGCTCAGAACTTTTCTGATAATAATCAAGCTCACATCAACATAATCTTGAACTAGTATCCTAAAGTACCAGTTAGGTGCGGCAGTATGTTTAGAGCAATTGCACGCAAGCTTTTGCTTTTTTCCTAATTTTGTCTTCATTTTTTATTGACAAGTTACATAGACACCAAATGGGTCTTAAAACCCACAAGCACATCCTTGACCAGTTGACCCTGTTCTCATATGGGGAGAAAGCGCCATTTGAGCTAAGCTCATCGGCACATCTGCATGCAAGCATTTCACATGGACAGGTCAAGCCTCCTCCACATCAATTTAGATTTGAAGCACTAAAAGCTGAAGAATAAATTTTGCAAGAGGAACATACTTGGCCTCTCACCCACATCAGATTCCTCGCTGGGTCAATTTTATAGACCCATACATTTTTAACTGTTCTCTGCTTCGCACCCATGCGCCCAGGCATCTTTCTGCCTTTAAATACCTGTTCAGGAAACATGCCATTTTGACAATTAGAATCCAAAGGGAGTCACAATGATGCAAAATATATTCGCTAATACATTGAATTAAACAAATTCACATGATCACTAATTATTTATGCAATGACTTATCAATTGACACATATATGATAAAAATAGGATAATCCATGTCATTTGCCTCTACTTCTCACTCTATTAAGGAAAATTGGAAAAAACAAACAAACAGCTAAACTGCAATGTTGGAAACAAAACATTGTTGTGACTTGTGAAGAACCACACAGTAGTGATCACACAAAATAGGTTCCAGGCCATATACCCAGATCACAGCTAGCTGTAGTCCCCGCAAATGTTGTCCAGGACCCAAGTTCGACAGCATAATGGGAATAATCCACCTTGCCATGGGAAGTTTTTAACAGATTCAGAATGGCTATAGAATATGTTCTTAAGAATGAGAACTAACCTTCAAGATATAACTAAAATTGACAGTGTTTATCCCTTCCAGTGTCTATTAGCTCAGTCACAGAACTACCTTGAACAATCTATAAGTGATCCCAACATTTACAAAAGTGGTGACAAAAAGGGAATATGAAAACTGAAACAAAGATGCAGAGCTAATTTTTAGAGGAGCACCTAAGCAATAAAATTTAAGTTGGTGATGTGGACGATAAAATAATTTAGATCTTTCTGCACAATTTTATTTTTCTTGTTAACCAAAATAATCTTGTTTACTCCAATCTCAAGTCCATGCAAAAGCTACAAGCCGTGGCTATCAAATAATAAATACTTTATATTAACAAACAGAGAGAAAGAATTAACATTTTAAGACAATAAAGCCAAGTCAACTAACCAAAATTATATAATACAGTGAGAAAACAGCATTATACTACTATTTCATCTTACTTATATAGCATCCAGATCAGCATTTTAATTGTTTTTCTTTCTTTCTTTCTTTTTTTGGATAATTCAATAGTTAGGGGTAGGGGCATTTGAACCCTAGACATCTTAGTTGGAAACACCAAGAGGTGCCAATCAGTCGAGCTATAAGACTCTTGGTCAGCATATTAATTGTTTATAATTATTAAAGTTTACTAAATTACTTGTTCTATAAAAATCCAACAAAATCAAGTCTCTTTGCTGAAAAAGTAAGCAGACATTTACTTAATGACACTTAGAGACCAAATACTAGACAATTCCAATATCATAATGTATTGCAGAAAACTAGAAGATTCTTAAAATTCGACGAAGGCAAACATACCTTTCCAGGAGCATCCCTCTGACCTGTAGAACCAATACTTCGATGTGACAGTGATGCACCATGAGATGCTGGCCCTCCTTTAAAATTATGCCTTTTCATCACACCCTAGAGGCATAATACATATGATTAGTGAAATTACAAATGTTACTTAGTTGTTTCTCAGTGGATCAAAAAGCATTATGAAAATATAGTTTTTGAACTTCATGATATCTCTTGTCTTCAGCTCATTTTTATGAACTAAAGAAACAACACACATAATTGGTGATGTCACAGAGAAAGTCTTTTCTCACTATAAATGTAGCTTTTGCACCTGTACAGGATTGAAGCTATGATCTCACCCTCCAACCCCTTATTTAAAGGGGAAGGAGGAGCCCTTTTTTTATATATTAATAAAGAAAATAGACAAGAACTGTTCTCAGTTTTGCACAGAGTTCTAAAGATAACAATGCACCCACACTACCACCATAAAGGCAGTTTGATTTAAGGCAAAAGCAGTAAGCAACACTCAGAAATGAGATGGAAGTGATGGGAGCTGAAGACCAAATCAAATCACCTGAAAACCTTTCCCTCTCGTTATTCCTGTGACATCAACATACTGGCCAGGAACAAAATGTCGAACACCAATTTCTGTACCAACAGGAAGTAGTGCGTCTTCGGTCACAGGAAACTCCCTCAATTTCCTCTTCAGTGGAACACCTTGAGCTCTAAAATGACCCACTTCGGATTTGCTCAAATGTTTCTCCTTCTTCTGGCCGCAACCAATCTAACTAGCACAAGCAAACAAGCACCAATACATAATAATTATACACATACACAAGAAATCACCCAACAGTATAAGCTTCATAACTCTTTGTTCTGTTGACAAAATTAATTTTACAATTTATGTTCTTTTTGTCAACAAAATGAAATATAAAGCACTTTTAAGTTTCCTATCCTTAAACAAAGGAAACTAGAATCAAATCCCGCCTTCACCAAAAAAGAAACACATGGGTTTCTTGGAGCCGATGTCATAGGTTTCAAATCATATCCTATCTATGGAAAAAAAATGCCCAATAACAACAACAATAACCAAGCCTTAGTCTCAAAATTTTGAGATTTGCTATGGATCCTCAACAGACTAAATAGGGTCAGTCACATGTATTCTTTTCCGCCATTCTCTCTTATCTAAAATCATAATTGACAGAAAATTAAGCACCAGGAAGTCATGTCTTTCATTTTTCAACATAAAAGTGAGCTAACAAATGAAACATGGAACGAAATGAATAAGATAAAAGCACAATGGTGGTAGATAGTACCTGTAGAGCAGAGATACCTTCCTTGTCAAAGGTCTTGACTTGAGAGACAATATTATCATCGACCCAGAGGACAGTGATGGGAACCCTAGCACCCCATTTGTCCCAAAGAGCACTCATCCCACACTTCAGCGCAATAACCCCAGTTCGCTTCGAATTCGGGGTCATCACACCGGGCTTCGCTTCGATGATCTTGGGTTGTTGGTGCTGGTCTTGGTTGAACTCGGTCCCATCTACCAAAGCCTCGGAGCTGAATCTTCTCAAGAAGAAGAAATGGAAGGAAGATAGAGATGGGTTTGTTGTTGTGGTTGTAGCGCTAGTGCTAGTGGCAGTAGCTGTTGTTAGTCTGAGACGAGAAATGAGACCTCTCGATAATGCGGACATGGCGGAAGAGAGAGCTGAGTGAAGAAGTGAAGAAGAGGATCGGTGAAGGTTTTGTTCTGAAGAGACACATACCAGAGGGTTTAAGCATAAAGGACTATGCTCAATTTATTTACCAAACTGACATTTTCTATGTGGATTGTGGATTGTGGATTGTGGGTGGCTCATGGGTTAAGATTTGGGCTTGGTTGTTTCTGGGCCTTGGCTGGGGTGTGAAAGAGTTGAGAATTTTTTTAAATAAAAAAAAATTAGAAATTTTATTCATAAACTTAAAAAATAAATTATAAATTATATTATGGTGAAAATCTTTAGTGGGATTCTTTTTTTAATACTAAGGCCTGTTTAGTTAAAGATGTCTAGTATTGTTGTTTAAGTGTTTTGAAAATACGTATGGATTAAAAAGTGTTGTGTAAATACGTGTTTTAGTGTTTAAACACTGAAAACTATTATTTAAACACCTTTACCAAACACCCTCTAAAAATGATATTTATTTGAATTTTTATCTTATATACATTTTTATGTATTTGTTGATATCCATTTTCGCGACATATTTTTTACAAGCCCGATTCAACCAAGCCCGACTTCCTTAGATGTTTATGGGCCTTGGGCTAAAATGAGAAAGAGTTGAGAAATTTTTTTAAAAAAAATAGAAATTTTATTCATAAACCTCTTGCCTGAGCATTCTTGGCTGTTAGCTTGACAATTGAGAATGTTTAACCATTTTCCCAGAACAAAAGGCATTGATGAGGTAAATTATTGGTTTCTGGTGAAAAATAGTGTTTAAATAAAGTAAAAACTTGATATAGGAGACATGACAAATAAGAGTGCTTGACTTACGTAATTATTTATTTATTTTGTACTCTTTCTTTTCTTGGAGAAATTTTTTTATCGATCCAACCATTTAGTTTAGTTTAATAGTAAGGTTGTTCTCTATATACAAAAATCTACTATAGCCATTTAGCCTACTATTTTAGTCAATCAGAAGAGATAATCTTTGTGTTTATTGCTATCTACTAATAGGATTCACTATTCACCATTCAAAATTTTAAAGTTTTGTTGTTGGATAGAAGAAAATTGTTTATTTGTTAAATAATTAGCAAATTTTGTAAAATGGGGTATAGAATTTGATATATTTGATGCTTTGTTTTTGTTTTTTTTAATATTTAAATGGGGATCTATATGGGTTATGGGATATAAGTTATGGATTTTAACCAAATCTCTCATTTCAAATGATAGTGCAGGATTAAGGAGTTTGTGGTTTTATTGACAAGTAGGTTGCTACAATAGACACTCGTTAAACAAAAAGTTTAGACATATAAAACTTTTTTAATGTATTAAATTCCTATTTTGTAGATCAAGAGTAGCATATTAGGAGAACAGCTTCAATTCCAATTCCAAGTGCATTAACAAATTTTGTTAATTTATAATGAAATTTTGTAGTTATTTTTTTTTTTTATGTTCCATAAGTTTTTTTCTTCGTTAATAACTGTTAATATATTTTTTAGCTATTTAGTGTTATCTACAAATTCAATTTCTGCGATTTTTGTAAAATAAGCCAAGGTTACATTATATATTATACTCAATTTCTTTTGCTTGCATACCTTGGATTAGCCACTAGTAGGTTTTATATGTTGTAACAATTTTGTCATAGACGGTTCTTTTGTTCTTATCAATGACTATCAGTCACACTTTTATGCAAAACATATCAAAGTGATTTTTTTTTTTTTAGAAATTTATACATACATTTATACATGTATATATATACCTTAGAGAAACGGCAATGGAGGTTGAAGTTTCAAAATTGAGATGAATGATAGAGTTTCTAAGTGGAACTACCTTCATCGGAGTGATTGCCAAAAGTGTTTCGGTTGAGAGACTCGTCGGAGATAAAACAAAAATGGAGTGCTTTGGATATGTGTGTGAGTGTGCTTTTATTGTTACATGAGTGTTTTTCTTTTTCTTTTTTTTTCTTTTTTTTTTTTCGTTTGTTTGCGCTTTCAACTTTTCTTTTTTACCTTATGCTTGCATGGTTACAAAAAAAATCTCTTTTTCTTCTTCTTTAAGCTTACAAAAAATTCTCCTTTTCTATTTCTTTAATCTCACAAAAATATCTCTTTTTCTTCATCTTTAATCCTAATTAGTCTTATATAGTGTAATTGGGATACATACACACTGTCTAGATTTTTTTTTGTTGGTAAATTAATTTTTTTGATAAAAAAAAATTTAAAAGAAAAAAATAGTTTGATATGATTAAAAAGGTTGCATGTTTTGTTAAAACACTCGGGAAAAGTTGCTAAGAACATATAAACTATTGTTTCCATCTAAAAATCTACTTCAATTTGATAAAAGCACTTGGCACAATTACAACTTCTAAGCATTTACTGCTATTTAGGGATGGCAAATTATATATCAGACCCGCGGATACTCGTCCCGGTCCGACCCGATAAATTATAGGGTTGGGTATGGATTTTAAATAAAAAACCCGAAGTGGGTCCGGGTCAGGTCTGGGTTTTATGCATGCCCGGCCCGAACCCGACCAGTATACACATAATATTAAAAAAAAAAAGTTTAAAACCCTAGTAGTATAAATACTCTCTTTTCCATTAAGATTCCATTTTCTAAAAACTAAACCTAACCCTCACTCTCAGCCGCCATTTTCTCTCTCTCTCAAGCTCTCACCACCGGCCACCCTCCCTCGCCCTCAAACGCTCCCCTCATAGTCACAGCCTCACTAGCTTCACGACCCCACGGCCTCGTCTCGCCTCACGCTCCACTAACGGCGTCACTTCGCCTCGCCACCCCTTACCTCTCTCACACTCACTCTCGTTTTCTCTCAGCCACCCCTCACCCAGTCACCTCACTCTCATTTACTCACCAACCCACCCTCACCCTCACTCTCACTTTCATCACGTCATGGTGGTTGTTTTTCACGGAGGAACATGAATCTTGTGGTGGTTGAAGTTTGTCACGGAGGAGCACAGGATTGTTATATCGAATCATAGGATTATTAGATCGGAAAGAGATTAGATGATCGGAGGAAGGGATTGTATTTTCTGTTTATGATTTGAGTTTTTTTTTTAATGAGTGAAAAGTCTATATTAACAAAGAAGATAAAAAAAAAATTAAAAAAAAAAAAAAAACTAATTTGTGTTTATGTTTGGGTTTGAGATTTGTGTTTCTGAATATGTAGTTGTGATTTCTCATTTTTGGATATAAAGTTGATTTTTTATTTTTATTTTTTTTAATGATTGGGTCGTATTGGGCCATGGCATTTGATTAGGCTCAAAAACGGTTAGACGGCCCCGCGTGGCCCATGGAGCCCGACGAGGCGGGTTTGGATTTTTTTTTTTAAAAACCCGTTTATTAAACGGGCCGGGTTTGGGTAATGGGTAAAGACCCACAGGTCGGGTTCGGGTATCAAAAAACCAGGCCCGAATCTGACCCGTTGCCATTCCTACTACAATTTGGAGAAGTCATTAGGTGTAATCTCGGCTTTTAAGCCCAAATTTTATTATATAGTATATGATATCTATTTTTTAACTTTTAATTTCCTCCAATATTTCACTTGAAAATTGATATAGAAAATAGAATGGTCTTTTATATATTTAGATCACACAAAAGGAGTATTCAAAGTAGGTTGTATTTATGAGCGGAGGAATTCATAAACAATGTATGTATGCATGCAATCATAGTTTTATTTGTGAGTTATTAAAATAAAATTAAATGCACACATGATACTTTTGTGTGAAAAAAGAAACTTTGGATTTTTTTTTAATTTGGGTTTTTGAAACATAAATAGGGATGATATATACACACACACACACGATGGAGTTCATAATAAATGTAACCATGTATGCAACTATACTTTTATGTGTGACTTATAAAAAAACGCAATACTTTGTGTGAAAAGAAACTTTATTATTTATTTATGGTTTTTGAAATGTAAATAGTGGCCTAAGGGTTTTTTTTTTTGAGAAACGCCTAAGGTTTTGTTAAGTGACACATTTATTGAGAGAACAGAAAATTATATTTATTTAACATTTACCTTGTCAAAACTTTGTATTTATGTCAATGTATTTATTGCTTGGAATATTTTTTGGAGTATTTATATCATTTCTCTTTTTTTTTTTTTGAGATAAAAGATAGGACTTGCAATATATTTATGGGATAAATACATTTATTCCCATTAATTAATTATCTATAGATGGTGTCTAACTATTTATATTTCGACTTTCGAGCAAGACTTAGGTACAGTACTTAGGTGCTGTTCCTTAAGTTCCCTTTTTAAGATTCTGCCATATAGATTTTTTCTCATGTGATAGAAGTATATTTCTTAGTTAAGTAACCATATGACTGAATCTTAAAAAGGAGACCTAAGAAATAGTACCTAAAGTACTATACATAAGTTTTTTTACCTTCTATTTATATGGTTATTTTTATAAAACTTATACAATAAATATTTATTTGGAATACTTATTGCGCGTGCCCAAACCTCGGTTAAGGGGCCGACTGCGTGGTTGGGCTCACAATTTACTTATTAAAGCGGGCTTACAAATATCCTACAACGGGAAGCTCCTTAGGATAAGGATTAAAGTTAAAATGGGTCACTAATTAGGTTAACCAAGCAATATTACTCCTAAGTTTGTTCTCTCTCTCTCTTCTCTATTCTTTTCCTCCTCGTGCCTAACCCCTCCCTATTCTGCTTGCTTCCTATTTATAGCCTTCCTTTAGTGGGTTAACAATGATTGCTTTTAATATTTTTCGTGCGGGTGGGAGTTGCTAGGATTATTCCTGACGAGAGAGGGGGGTCCCACTTTGGAAATAGGAACTTAGTCCTTGAGACTTGCATTAGACGACAAACGTTGCTTGGTGGCGATATCCCCCAAGGTATTATTGACATACATCAGAATAGATCCGAGCATGGATAGCCTCCAAAGACAAAACAGTCCTCGGTTCAAGCTACTGAACAACAGAGATTGGACCCATCAAGGAGTCATTATCCAACCCCCCCCCCCCCCCCCCCCCATTTTTAGGCCTATTGGTAATGGGCCCATGACCGCACACTTATTATAAAAAAACAATAAAAATCAGAATATTGAATATGAATTTTTTTCTCATATTTAGTTGTTTTGACAACAATTAAAACAGAACAACTATCAAAAGGCAAAAGCAAGTTTAATAACATATGCATAAAATAATGAAAATTACTTATGTATAGTTGCTAATTCACTAAACTAATACATTTGTATTTTTTAATTATATGAATATTAGCAATGTACATTTCTCCACTTTTTAATATGTGCATGTATGGAACAAAGTAGCCTTAATTTGTGCTACATTATTAAACAAATTATAAAATGAATTTTTGTGATTATTTTCTTAAGATTAGTATAAAACTATAAAAGTAATTGAAATATAACATTCTTACTCAAATTAATGATATACAATAAAGAATACACGAAAAAAGAAAAAAAAGTTGTACATTTGTAGCTATCCAACCAATTGTCTATTTATTTGGCAAAAGGTATTGGGTTTAGTTTATGCCAAAAAAAAAAAAGTTAATTTTTTTCAAATAAATATTATACTCTTAAGAATAAGATCGAGAAAGAATGAAGATTATGACGGAGTCACCGGTCACAACAAAAATTTACAACAATCTCAAATTTGCCTAACACCTTACATTTGGGCAATCAAAATTTGCAATTAGTTTGTTTCAACAATCCATGTATAAGGTGGTACTTTTTTTTCATTATTTTTTTTGAAATAGTTATAATATGCTATTAATTTTATAACTCGAAATATTCTCTTTTAAATTATGCGCTTTGTGAATGGAGAGTACTAATTAAGGCTTTTGTCAAATGACAGTTAAATTAGGTGGTGTTGTAAAATTGTGGATGAATATTATCGATTAAAGTGGAATTTTACATGATTTTAATTTGTTAAAAAAAAAGAAAAAAAAGTAGATATTTATTACGAATGATCATAGCTTGCACATATAAAAGAAGGGAACACGTGATTGGAGAGAGCGTAAAGTGTGAGTGAGTGGTGGACGTTGTTATTGTTGTAGCTGACTTGCCGTTATCAATGGAGCTCTTCTGCTCGCAAGACCCAACCTCCAAGATAATACCTTTACCAAATCATCACACTCGCACCCGCATATTCACTCGGATTAATCCAAGAGTGACTGGTCCTGGTGGTCGACGGCGTAGCAGCCGCCGTAGTGGGTGGTTGGTGAGAGCAGAGGTAGCGGCTGCGACGGCGCTGGTGGAGCAGACCGGAGGTAAGATGGTGGTGGAGCTAGTCGGAGCTTTCAACGAGCTGACGGAGAGGACAAAGAAAGTACAGTCGAGCAGCTCCTCTAACATACTGTTCAAGTCTCTCAAGCTCTCTCTCCCAATCTTCCACACCTTGCCTCTCGCTCCTGATGGCCGCTCTTCTCTCTCCAAGGCTCTGTCTTTAGCTCTTCTTCTTGCTGACCTTCAGGTACACTTGCCCATTTTGCTAATTGTTAATTACTTCAACATTATATGTTTCAAAAGTTTATGATTTTTGTTTTAGCATTAGATCTATGTTAAACATTAAGAAAGCTAGTTAGCTAAGGTATAAGAAATGAAGCAAAAGTTGGGATAAATTTTAATTTAAATTTATCATGCTGTACCTGGTACTGGGTTTGAACCCTGTCTCTAAATCCCACTTGTTAGCCCAAATTTAGCCATTTCGTGAAGCTGAGTGTTAAAATTTAGAATAACAGTTTAACAATAGTTGCAAGTGATTACATCCAAATTGCTTCAACATTTTAAGTTCTCTATTAACTGAATTAAATGTTTTGGTGTGTACTTCAATCAAAAACTAATTTTTAGGAAAATGTTAGAGCTTGGTTTTTGTTGGGGCCTTTTTGTTGCCTGGACACACGTCACATTTAGATAAGTCAACTGTTAGATTTGGGTCTTTGCTATCATTGTGTTTTCTCTTGGGCAATAAAAAAATGTAATGGGTGAGGAAAGTGGAGAATAATGAAGATAGATTATTCTTCGAAGAGATAACATGGCTGCATTATATTTAATCATCCTTGGAAAAGATAACATTGTTTATGCTTTATTGGTCAATGCAAAAATGCATTTGAATTTAATTGGGGAACCTAATGTACTTCATCTATAGAATTATACCTAAGTTTTGCCCTTCACCTTAATAGTCAATAAATGAGAAAAGAAATTTCTTAGGTGAGAAGGGGAAATAAGACATTCTACTTGTTCTGCTAAATGTGAGGAAGACTTAATTCTGATTCTGCTGAATGTAAGAAACAGAGTTTTCTTATCAGAGATTAGTGAAGACCGAAATTTTTGGTGGAGGTGTGTTCATTGCCTGCCAATTACCTCTCCTAGACCTTGCAAAAGTGAGAGCCTTGTGTACTAAATACGACATTTTGTGTTAATGCCCTTGCTTTATACTATATTTTGCTTGTTATGATAACTTGGGGGTGCTGTAAACATCCCTTAGAAAGAAGGAAGAATTTGTTTTAAGCAGTGGAGTGGGTAATAGTAGAATCTGTGCATAGGGCAGTGAAGTTTATAGGAGGTCGAGCTGGTTCTATTTTGTGCTAAACAAGGCAATTTGGTTAAGCCAGTTCAATTAGGTTTGTTGCTACAAAATGAACAACAGTTCTTAGAGCTACTAAGCTTGTGGGTTCAGGAAAAGAAACATTAATTTGATGAAGCCAACATTAATTGCAGATTTGGAGTTGGCATGAGTTTTTATTCAGCAGGTATAAATGTCTTCCCTGTGCTGCTGTGCATTTAGCTTTTTGTATGGCACGCCTAATGTGGGCTCATGGCTTGCAAACACTCGTAGCCCATTTGCAAGACTTCCCATGTAGCCCATTTGCAAGACTTCCCATAAAGCCCAAAATTGGTGAAGAAAAAGTTCTCTTTCACCCTCCATGCCATAAGTCTCACACTTTTCCCTTGAATTTGTACATGGATTTAATATAGCACACAAAAAAGTGTCGTCAACTGTTTTTAGTCTGTTCTTTTTTCTTTCTTACTTTTAGGTTGATTCAATGATTTACCCTTGCCAAATTGCCTCTGGCTTATCTTTTATTAGGTGAATTCCAAGCCATTTTATTCTCATCTGTTTAGAATGTTCACAGTTGATATGATTGCAGATGGATGCAGAAGTTATTGCGGCTGGCATATTGAGAGAAGTTCTGGAGGTTGGTGCAGTATCCATATTTCAAGTGAGAGATCGGATAAGTGCTGGTACTGCTCATCTATTGCATGAAAGCTTGCGTGTGAAGAATATCTCTTCAAAAGTTGAAGATTTGGATGATGAAAGTGCTGTTGCTTTAAGAAAGTTCTGCTTGACATACTATGACATCAGGGCTGTGATTCTAGACTTGGCTCTCAAGCTAGATACGATGAGGCATCTTGATTACCTGCCAAGATATCAACAGCAAATGATATCTCTTGAGGTTATGAAGATACATGCCCCTTTAGCTCATGCTGTGGGAACTAACTTTTTATCATTGGAGCTAGAGGATCTCTCGTTCAGATACTTGTTTCCTTATTCATACCTTTATCTTGATACATGGTTACAAAGTCACGAGACAGGAAGTAAGCCTCTAATTGATATATACAGGGAACAGCTGCTTGTATCCTTAAAGACGGATTCCTTGTTAGCAGAAATGATGGATGATGTCTCGGTCAAAGGTCGCCATAAAAGTCGTTATAGCACAATGAAGAAGCTCTTGAGAGATGGTCGGAAGCCAGAAGAGGTTAATGATGTTCTAGGATTGCGAGTCATATTGAAGCCTAGATCTGGAGTTGATATGTCAGATGCGGGTGAGAGAGCATGCTACAGGACACGTGAAATCATCCAGTCTTTGTGGAAAGAGATGCCTCACCGGACAAAAGACTATATTGCCAAGCCAAAAGCTAATGGATATAGGAGTTTACACATGACAGTTGATGTGAGTGAGAGTTGCAGGACTAGACCGCTTATGGAGATACAAATACGGACAACAGAGATGGATATGTTGGCAGTCGGTGGAACAGCATCCCATTCACTGTACAAAGGTGGTCTTACTGATCCAGAAGAGGTTAGTTTTTGTTATACAATTGAAGTCCACTCTTTGTTTTATAACCATTTTATAATACACATCATCACCCAAATTAAGAGAAGATTATAAAGATTGGAAAATCCACTATTTGGCTGTGGTAAATTGGACTGTGATACTTGTAAATGATGGTGAGGTACATCCATCTAAACATATATGAGATGCAATTCCTAGTATTATTATTCATATTAAAAGAGGAAGAAGCAGTCCTATCCTTAAAAAACTAGGCACCTTGGAGCTGTGAAAGGCATAGGAAGCATGAACCTAACCACTTTATTCTGAGTTCATGGAGGTAAATCCAGCCACCATGATCCCAACCTGAAGCTAAGACATGAATTTGGTCCAATCCTTTAACCACTTATTTTCTTGTTCTCGTTGAGGTTCTAGTACCTTCTTCTTGGAACTAGGTTAACACTAGTCAGATCTCCTGCTTGTTGTTCCTCTTGATTTTCTTTAGAGTCCTTATTCATTTCACCTGTTTTGTGAATTAGTTTCCCCATAGAATTCTACACTCTATTCAATACATGGGAAGTAGGGAGAAGGGAAAGCTGGGATTGACTTACTTTATGAGCATTTATGCTCTTAGCAATACAAACTTTCTATATTAGTCAAGTGAATGAAGATTCTAACTCAGAATTACTTTATGTAAATTTTCTTCATCCGCCATGTAAGAGGAAATTGATTTAGTCATTTCTTGATGCTCAGGCTAGGCGGCTCAAGGCGATAATGATGGCTGCAGCTGAATTTGCAGAATTGCGCCTTAAAGATTTTCCATCCACAAATCATAAAGGCATTGAGATTGACCACAGAAATCATGTATTCCGCCTTCTTGACAAGAATGGAGATGGTCGGATCAGCATTGAGGAACTTATGGAAGTGATGGAAGAGCTTGGTGCCCCAGGCGAAGATGCCTGCGAGATGATGCAGCTTCTTGATTCAAATAGTGATGGTTCTCTGAGTTCTGATGAATTTGATTTGTTTCAAAAACAGGTGAATGCTGATATCTGTTATTATTCTAGTAACCATGAAGCCTACATCACAAGAAATACCTCCTCCCCCTCTTCCCCCCCCCCCCCCCCCCCCCTCGTTTTCCTTGTTCTACTCTCTCTACTCATTGATAACACTGCATTTAGATGCTTGTTAAAATAATCGTTATTGTATTTATCCTGAAACACCGCGTTTAGGGTGAGACTTTTGAGAGTGAAGAGATGTTAACATAAGGTCAGGATATGATGATAACACTCTGTTACCAAATTGCAAATGGTGGACATGCTTGATGATAAAGTCATCTATTATTTTTCTTAAGCTTTGAAAGTTGGGTCTTTGTCATACACATTAATTGCAAAAGATGTTGATTGTGGCAGGATCCTTCATTTACTTGTTTTACATTCTATGATTTTGGGTGTTTACTTTTCCTTGTCTTCTTTTTGTATTAACTTCCCGGAATTTCAGATATTTCATTTTTGTTTTGGCCTGAATTGCAGTTGAAAATAATATGTGAAGTTGCTTGACTTTGTCTCGATATATCTTAACACTGTCCGGATTGGTTGACTTTCTCTCTGTCTATTTATTATTTTCATCCTTGTTTTGGCAGGTTGAACTTATGCGTAATTTAGAGGACAAAGATGATGAATACAAGATCAAGTTGAATGAAAAGCTCCAAATGGCAGACAACAGTGGGTTAATTCAGGTATATAGTTAGCAAAGAGCTTGGCAACCGGCTTGCAAATTAGACTTGCCTGCATCTTGCTGAAGGCTGCCTTGCAAATTTTATGCTTTGAAGGTTGTGTATGTACCATATTCAATGTGAATATATTGTTTGTATATTGTACATAATGAAATTCTCATGTAACATAAGATTGTTCCAGGTGTAATGATAGAACCTGCTATACTAATAGCCTTATAGGTCAAATAAAAGCCAACTTTCCTCATCATAAATGATAATAAGTCACATCTTAAAAGCAGCAGGACCAACATTTGTTAAGCCATAGCTCTAAAATACAAATTCAATCAAATTCTACAAAGGGAGAAAAAATCTCAATTGGAGGAGAACATAGTTACAACTTACAATTAGAAAAATGCTTTTCTTTAGAAAGATTCCTTACATTATCACCCAAAGAAAAAAAAAAGTTCTTTAAACTTATAAGTGAAATGAAGGTGAATGATTATATGGGCAAATGCAACTGTAAAGATGGCCAAAATGGGTTGGGTTTTAGTGAGTTTTCTGATGCAACTAAACCAAACATGATCCTATTGTGTCCTATTGTGTATTTAAAACAATTTTAAAAAATTTAAAATTCAGATAAATAGTATTTTAGATATTTTAGATGTTCAATTTTAGGTTAACAGATCTAATTTGGCCCAACTCATGTTAAGATAAATTGGCTGGTTTGGGTTTTTCAAATATAGATTTGTTCGGGATGAAACTCCTAAAATTTAATAGGATTCCATACGGTTTGATATGCAGTATGAAGCATGGGTGCAGATATAGGTACGGGTGAGATGTAAGACTCGGCAATTTTTGAAAAAGTAAGGTGCGGGTGTGACGATTAAAAAATTATTTTTTATATTTTTTATATATTGCTAAGCATACATTTTCACATTATATAAATATATACTAATTTAAGAGCAATAGTAGATAATAACTAAAACATGATGTTCATTAATTAGAATACAACCCACAAGTTTGAAACTAAAACATTCCATGATGAAGAGATTGAGACTGAGAGATGAAGAGTGAGCTTGGGCAGTGAGGCAAACAAGAGATTCTGACTTCTGAGTGGCCATGGGTTAGGGAGTGAGAGGGGAGATAGAGAGTGAGATAATGAGAGAGGCAGTAAGCAAAGAGCTCAAAGTTCAAAACAGTGAGTTTTGCATAATTTTTTTTTTACTAGAATTTCGACATTATTCAAAGTCAATTTCGCCTTGATTCAGCCATTTTCAACTTGTTTTGGCTAGTTTCGGCAGTCAGTCGATACAATTCGATTTGGCTTGAATCAGCGCGAATCGGCTCAGTTTGGCACAAATTTGGCTTGAATTAGCACGAATCCATAAACAGGAAAAAAAAAGTGATGCGACATGAATGCGTAGTTAGTGGCATTGACCACTACATGCCACATCGGTGCGCGTCGGGTGCGGGTGTGGCGGCCCTGGAGCCGCACTCGTGCTTTCTAGGATTTGCACTAGTTTTTAGAAGGTTTGTGCTTGGAAATTCTTTTTCCATCCTAAACCAAACCCATTGCCATTTTTAGGCCATTAGCGAATGGAGAATATGTTGCTTCGGCTTGCATGCAGGCTCCATGAAACCAAGAATATGAGTCAAACTCAAATGCTAGATCATCTTAGAGACAGAATTATTTGAAGTTAAACTGAGAGATTCTTTTAGAACCAAAAATTCCGAGTAAAATCCATTTGGAAACACGACTATAAACAAACAAAAGAATATTATAAAAATTGGTGTTTTACTTTTACACTGCCAACATCATGTATGGCTTCCAACATTATTGGTTCTACCCACCTATACAACTTGAATATTACCGTGCTATTTGTAATACACTGACATATCTACTCACTTATGATGTAATAGAGAACAAAAAAAATCACAAACTACATTTTTCTAGATTCGAAGTACAATACACAAGGCTTGTAATGTTGCCTGAGCCAACAAACAACGTTATTCACACTTCACACTCCTGTGGTCAACAGCTCTTGGCTAGGCTGAACTCCTAAATCATTTGCTAGCTTTTTACACAGCTGCAATATCAAACATAAGAATTAACTAAGGAAATGTGTGCCTGTATGAGAGAGAGAGAGAGAGAGAGAGAGAGAGAGAGAGAGAGAGAGTACCTGTCTATAAACTGAAGAATCTCCATACGCTTTTCTTAATTCAACTACAAATAAGGATGAACTAATCTCAAAAACCTGACACAGTTACACAGAAAATGGTGAGACAATTGGCAACTATATATTATAAATGGATTAGAATGCCATGCAAGTATACATTTGTTTCTTCAAGAACAAAATCATTCAAGTTTTACAATCACTCACCTCTGCTGCTACTGAAAGACTACCCAAGCTTTTCTGCCCCTTATTGTGCTCTTGCACCACTTTTAACTAGAAGAAGTGAAAGGTGGACAGAACAATCAGGCATCATTATAAACATTGTATTTCAGAAATAGCTAGCCAATTCTGGCATTGACATTTAGAGCTCCCATATGCTATTTCTAGCACATGACAAGACAATGAGGGTACAATGATGCTGTCCTCCATGATCAAGAGAAAAGAGTCTTTGAAATAGTAGCAAGAAACCTTACCCTTCCATTTTTCTTCAAAACACGAAATCCCATCTCTGTAACAGTATCCTCAATCTTCTCGAGTAAATCCTTAGCAGAGTGATTGGATGTAAATCTGATCTTCCTCTCAGAGACATCCTAAATTAACACAAGAATGTGCATACAAGGTAGTCAGAATTTCTGAGCTACTTGTCTATTACAGTAATAATATTGATTTAATGAATCAAAGATATGGACTTTTAAAATTAACTGCTGCCTTTTGGCTTTCATTCCCACCTCTTTCTCAAAGAAGCCAGAGAGGTCTAAGCAGGAAGACATTCCAATCAACTGGAAGGCATTGATGAGAGTGGGCGAGCATGGACTCTTCTCTGCTTCAGATGGCTATATTACAAGAATAAATAGTTAAGGATCAAGATACACCCAAAGGGGGTGCACAAAGGTATAAGAATTTCCAAGCTCATACCACTTCATGTATCGAGAATGCTTCATCATCGATGTATATATCTTCTTCTTCATCATCGGGATTTGCAGGAGTATAGTCCTGCTTAAACCACTCATCTGCTTTGATACCTGCCATTGTTATCCGGCTAACAGGATTTGGATCAAGAATTCTCTTTATCATGTTATGGGCGCCTTGTGACAACCATTTTGGTATCTGAGCATCCCCCTTGACTATCTGAAATCCCTCAAAAGGGATAAATGTGTAAAAATCCGAGTTAATGAGATTTTAATAGAACATTTAGCCATAGGACCATATAAAAGGGGGATCCCAATAGATCAAAGACAAATTCTCCATACCTTTTGATAGAGAACTGCAAGATTTCTATCATCAAAAGGAAGATATCCTGTGAGAATTACATACAAGATAACACCACAGGACCATACATCTGAGGTGGCACCGTCATACCCTCTGTTAGCAAGAATCTCAGGAGCAACATAGTTGGGACTTCCACAGGTTGTGTGCAGTAAGCCGTCATCCTGGTATTTTCAGATAAAAACAAACATAGTGATTAATGACCGGACAAAAAAGTTTGCAACGCGTTTAAAAACACGATATTTTTTTACAACTTTTTATACTATTGCTAATATGGCTTGTTGTGGTTGGTGTATAATAAAAGTAGTATCAATGATGGACCCACATGAAAGTGACGTTGCTCCAATCACAACATACAGTTGTTAAGTTCTCTCTAGAATTACTCAAAAGTTTGTCATGAAAGCTAAGTTTAGAGTAGTTTTGTACCCTAAAATGCTGAGGTAAGGCACTCAGGCCAAAATCAGATATCTTTATGTTCCCTTTAGCATCAACTAGAACATTCTCGAGCTGCAATTAAGAAGTGCAAAAATTGTATTAGTATTACAAGCAGGAAAGTGTGATCATCTGGCAACAAAAGAATGTACATTGTTTAGGCTTCTTGGTATCAAGAAAAAGTTTTGAAATAACCTTGAGATCTCTGTGAAAAACGCCTTTAGTGTGGCAATAGCTTACTCCATCAATTAACTGTTGAAAGAGCTTCCTACCTTCGTCTTCTTTAAGCTTCCCCTTGGAAGCCTGTGTAATACATGACTAGTTTAGTAATGCTAAACCAAAATTTTGCATCTAGGTACACATAAAAGTGAATACAGAATTTTAGTAAAAAGAAAAGAATGAAAGTTTAGTCCATTTTCCAATTTGTTCCCTAGATTTTCAAAATTAGCAATCAAATTCTAACTCCATGTTCCAATTTGATCAATAAAGTTTCCCTTACTTTCCAGTTTGATCTTTAAAAGTTTCAAATGTTTTTTTTTATAAGTAAGTTTCAAATGTTGTAAAACGAATACATCTTTTTCTTCTTACATCCTCAAATTTTCCAACATTTTCTTATCGCCATATATGGAAATGAAAATTATTTAGCAAATTCAAGTTCAAAGAGTGATTTTTTTTCTTATTAAATTTCACATAAATTCAATGTGGTAATAGTGAGTCATCATGGTGGTTGCTTGGCATTTTTAATCAACCTAGACTACTAGAATGTAATTATTTTTGGCCACATAAACCTTTTTTATTTATTTATTTATTATTATAAACATACACAATCACAATGATGCTGGGAGCATCAAAACCAAATTCATTTGAGATTTTGTTTCTAAATTTGAAATTATTTGGTCATAATGCTCCCTGTATCACACAACACACATTAGTGTACAAAAATTAAGATGTGGACCAAATTGTATCGTCTAAACTTTAAGTATATGACTGCTATTTTTGAAATCCAATAACTAAATTAGAAAATGGAGCAAATTTGAAGGACCCAAAGTGATGTTTTGCCCAAAGATAAACTTTCAATACAGAGCATGGCTAAATATACTTACAATTCTGTCAAACAGTTCCCCTCCTTTCACATATTCTAAGACCATGTAAATCTTGGTTTTGCTTGCCAACACCTGCATAGTTGTTGTGATAATGCATAAGTAGGATAACATAATTTACAAGGTACTTGATTAATATAATGATGGGAATATAGGTGTATTGCATAAAGTACTATGACAGAGATTTAAAGGTTGTAAATTTATTATTCATGGGCTAACTCTATATGATTAGTTGTTGGTGCCAAATGGCTGGGTATCAGCTCTATAACGTGATCACCAAGAAATCTATACATAGCATAAGTGAAAGGAATAGTCAACAGGAAACTTACTACACATTGTGGTCCAAATATTCTTTCTAAACTAATCAATTTTATGTTCCTCAAATAGCATATACAAGGCAAAGCATGTGGCTGTATTTAGATTAGGTTCGATTTTATTCATGATATGCCAAGCAAGTCCAGCAAAAGGTGAAGCATTAAGCAAGTTCATATAAATGGCTCTGAACGTGACTAGAAATGATTCCAAAATAAAAAATACTATGTTAGGCTTTATTGGTTCAAGCAAAATATAATTTAGTTAACAACTTAACATGGGCAATACAATTTGTTACCAACTCAACATATGCAACATACATCAACACCAACTTTTATTGTGTTTCTCAAATAAACATAAAAACTTTTATTACTATTTTTTTTATAGGTACGAATGAAATTTCGGCATCCACTCATTATCACACTCAACACATTAATTGATTATAGTATTAATTAATTGTAGTGTGAACAGAATTTGAATCTCAAATATATCATTCAATTGCAACAAATTTCATTGGACGACACGTCAAACACCAATTTGGGTACTAATCTTATCCATCAAATTCAAACAAAAGGTAAGACACATCATGGGCCAATCTTAAGTTGGTTTGGAAAGTGGGTAAGTGGGTGTTTTTTTTTGTTTTGAGTAATCATACCAACCTGGTCCACCGACAAGAGCACCCACATGTAAAACGATTAATACATGTGTCTTGGTCGAGGTGGGTAGGTTCACTTGGTCTAGTTCAGGTCATTTCGCATTAGTGGACAATGACTTGGTAGACTATCCATACCGTTCATCAATATGACTTTGCTTACGGGCTCAGATTTCAGATCAGTCTGTGGCCAGACGATCAGGGTTGTATCAGGCTTTCATGTGACCCATCATGCAATCAAACTTCATAAAAAATTATTGGATGATGTATTGTCCCATCCGCTAATCTTCTCTTTTTTCTTTTTCTTTTTTCCACATAAAAAACCGGCTATCTTATCACATCTCATGTATTAGTATTAGACTGTGATTGTCATTTTTACAAAAACCAACCATTTTCCTATAAATAAATAAAAAACCAACCATTTTTCACATTAAAAAAAAATGACAAAACCATAAAATTTTATATAATTTTTATAACTTGTCATGTAACAAGTTATAAGTAGTAAAAATGTGATCATCTATTTGGGTTCACATTTTTGCCACGCATAACTTGCTATAAAAATTGTGTAAATTTTTTTATAGTTGTTTTAGTATTGCTCTAAATTGCAACAGGGACAATTGTGACAAAAATTATGTTTTTTTTTTAAATTTTTTATCTTTATTTTTATGTGTTGCTAAAATTTTGTTTTATATATTGGACATATGCATTTTCCTCGTGACAATATATATATATATATATATATATATTATAATCTTGTGAGACTTATATATTATACTTATAAAAGAGAAAATATATATAATAGGCATGACATAATGATTGATAGAATAATGTATATATCATGATATATCTCTTGACAATTGGCTAGTCATTCATATATAACAACTTCGTCACTGCCAACGAAAATGGTTATGTTCATGTGCAAGTTGGACTCACTAAAGAGGTAAAAGACAAACCCATCAAAAAAAAAAAAAAGAGGTAAAAGACAAATGTACGTAGGGATGTGCAAAAAAAGGTTCGAGATAAAAATAACAGTGTCCTGAAATTTGTTGGTTGAGACTTTAAAAAAATTACTGTTTATCTATTCTCTGGGTGTTACTGTTTGGGCTATAAATAATTAAGGAAGGATGCAAAATTTCAGGGATAGCGAATAAAAAATTAGTCAGTTTAGATTGCTAAAACAAACATTTAAAAATTAAAATCAGGAAGAACGCTATATTTGCCCCCCCGAGATTGATGGTACAATATAACAATATCTATTTTTTTTTTTCATTTTTTGTTTCTGGATGAAATCATGAAAATATAATCTTCAAGAAGAGAAAAAAAAAAAAAAAAGGGATTGTATTGTACCTCGTGTAATCTGACAACGTTAGGATGTTTGAGAACTTTCAAGGTGACAATTTCCCTCTTTATCTGCAACAACATTTAAACATTTGGGTAAAAAGTTCGAAACAAAAGTTTCAGAACTAATTCTGGGAGTGAAGGAATGAATGAATGAATGAACGAACTTTGTACATGATCATTTTGAAAATGGATCCCAGAAAGAAAGAAAGAAAGACATCTAAAAGGACAACCAAAACTCAATGGAACCCAATTATTTAAGGACCACAACAAAGGCACAAACTATGGTTTGGAAAGAGAATTTGGACTTGTACTGCATGCCCAATTGCCTATCTCACAAAAAAGAATAGAAGGGATCGAATATGGTATAAAATCAATAAAATTTTGAAATTTGAGGAATACCCATTATTCCATTAATGAAGAAAAGAACAGTAAAGAACCTGATCGGAGATCTTGAGTTGAATGATTTTGTTCTTCTCGAGGATTTTAACGGCAAAACATTGACCAGTTTCAATGTTCCTAGCAAATTTGACCTTTCCAAAATTGCCTTCTCCTAGAGTCCTTCCCAGCTCGTACTTGCCTAGTTGCATTCCCTTCTTCTCCAACCCCAACTCCTTCTTGCTCACCATATAACAAATCCCACAATCTCTCTGAGTTTCTGTGTGTGTGTGTCAAAGTCGATCACCTTCTTTTGATTCTTCCTTCGTTATATATATATATATATATATGGGTGAGTGATTCTACAAAGTCTACAAAATGAAAATAAACAAATATGCGAGGGTATGCTTCTCTGGCTTATTTATAATATACTAATAAATATGGCTGTGGAAAGTGGAAACGGTTAAAACAAATATATATTTGATCAATCGGTTATACTGTGAGTTTGAGAATAGAAGGAGTCGAAGTTAATGAAGAACGTTTAACTGGTTGTTGTTGTCTGTGTTCAGTTCTTTATTCAATTATTATAAAGAATCCAAACGCAGCCGCACAGCCTTTGCTGCTCTCCTTATCTTTCTGACTCTCAAATCTCAATCCCAATTGGATATATATACAAATATAATAGTAGTGTTTTTTTATTCCCTCTCTCTCTCTCTCTCAATCCTAATTAATTTTTTTTTTCTTTTTAATATAAATAGTAAACAAGTAAAATAGGTAACAGGAAATAATATCCTACACGGAATGCTGAAAAATCAAAGAATTCAATTCATGATCTTTTGGCATCTAACCGTACGTCACTGACCCAGAAGAAAGTGAAAAAAACCATTCTAGCTTTTTGGTACGACACTGGTCACACATGTTGTCTGCATAATCATTTTATCTCGCGCAGTTCACACGGGTTGTTTCGATTACTGTAACACGGTTTAATATTCATCCACTTGTAATTAGTATCCAACCACTTGTTTCAAAGATGTACAACTGGTCATTGCATGGATAATTCCAGAAGAAAATAGTATTTGTATTTGTAAATTGTGTATATATTGCATGGGATCCACATAAGCTAGCTATAGCTAGGAATAAACACACAAAAATGTTGTCTTTATACACGCATCATCCATGAATCAATCAAGGTTGGGTTCTGTATAAAAATACTATAAAAGAAAAGTTTTTGTTTATTTAGCAGACTAATCAAATTCAACCTTAGGTTAGATTTGATTATTATATAGAGCAAACTCAAATATAATTTTTTTTTTGAAAAATCTTATAAGTATTAAGTTCAATTTAAGTGTATATATATATATATATATATATATATATATATACATATATATGCTTACTAAATTATTTATATAAAAAAAAACCTTATTTAGACTTTGGTTTTGATTATATAATCCATAGAAGAGCCGTGGCCCTTTGGTGTTTGAAAATCCCCCTTCCCCTTTTATTTCTTTTGTGAAAAAATGAGAACAAACTTTAGCTACAAACTTAATTGGTTGTTGTTGAATGTTATAATTTTCACTAAAAAAATTAATATAAATGCATATTTTAAAATTTTAACTGCTAGATTGCATGTTTATTGTGTTCTCAACACACATGTTAAAGTTTGTCTCAATTGGATTTTATTTAATATTCGATCCATAAACTTATTTTTTATGCATAATTTTATATTACAAAAAATTTGAAATTTAAATATTTGATTGATAACATGACTATTGATTTTTGGTCTTTTGAAAATTTTGAAAGTATGAAAGATATAAGAAAAAAATATAATCTAATGGTGGATTTGTCAAAATTCACATCTAATAAAAAAAATATTGAGTAGAGTTATAACCTTAGGTTACAACTTACAACCAAGTTTGCTCCCAAAGTTTGTTATAAAATTTAACTAGTTATTATTGGTAATTACCACTTTAGATTTTTTTTAAGTGCTATATTAATGTAAATGACTAATGCATCATTTTTTCCTCTCTTATTACTATTATACCATACATAGCTCATTAAACCAAATGGTAAGATATTATGTTTCTAAAACTAGATAAGTTTATGACCTAATGCACTATTTGTTTTCCTCTTATTACTCTTATACAATCAGTAGATCATTAAATCAAAGCATATTTGAAGGATTAGCTGATGCAAGGTCAAGGGGATTTAGACAAACTCAACTTGGTAATGCATCGCAAAATAAAAAAGAAAGGTCCAGAAGATCTACGTGCCACTGGTGTGGTGTCGGCCCTAGGATCCTCCAACGCTAAAATTAGGCACCAAAATTCTCAATCTTTAGTAAATGTAGATTAGAAGTTTCTCATACCTAGAAAATATGGTAGGATTGTCTATTTTTGGGCTTCATGGGTTTTTACCTTGCTGATATTTTGCCCTTACGCTCTGTTTGTTTCGATGGAAAACTTTGTGTAAAGAAAGTTTTCCATATTTTCTAGTGTTTGGTAGCATAAAAAAAGATGAGTCAAAGGAAAACTATCTTTGGTCAATATAAAAAGTATGGTATTTTTAAAGATTGTTTTCCATTAAATTTTTTTGGAAAACAACTATATCTCAAAGTAAGCTAAATAAGGGAAGTTAGGAGGTTGTTTTTCAAGTCATTTAAAGTTGCTACCAAACATTAGAAAATGAGATAATTTTATAGAAAATACTTCTTGAAAAATGACTCGTTTTCTAGAAAATATCATTGCTGAAACAAATAGAGCGTTAGTAGCCATTTATCTTAATCTCCTTCCTTTTAGGGAGGTAAAATACTTATATAATCTCTTTATGGGAGGGGTTTGGATTACTTCCAATACTTTTTTAATTAAAATCTTCTTTTGTTTTAATGAGAAACTGTCATATTATCTATTAATTAAATAAAATGTGGAGATTAAAACCTACTACCACTTATCATTGTGTATTTAAAATAAAATGAGATTTCTAATTAAAAAAATATTAAAAGTAAGCCAAATCCTTGTGCGAGATACTTTATTTTTTTAGTGGTTATGATAAGAACCAGCTTGTTCTTATACTAAATTACTAATGGCTGATTTGGTAGTTTTTTGAGAGAATTAGGCCTCCTAGAGAAGATTAGAATGCTAGAGAAAGAAGGGAGCTAACAACGTAAGAAGAAGAAACTAGCATATTATTTTTGATATCCCCAATTAAAATCAAGAGTATCAATTAAAATTATCTATCCTGTTATACAATCTATTACGGTAACTAAAACCAGACAGCAATGTAACTAACATAACAGCACAACCGACACATTTCACATTTTCACCTCAGCAACATAACAAGTACCAGCTAGTACTTTGTCATCTCAGTGGCACAGCAACCAAGCTCCCACTCCTCTGTCAGGTTATCAATTTGAAAATTAAACTGGATATTAGTACTTGGAACGCGTTTGAGACGTGCTTATCTGAAAGGGATTATTTGAGATTTTAGCTTCTTCTTTTTTTAGTATTATTTATAAGTTTTATTATATTTTTTATACATTTATGAGTTTTATTGTATTATTAAATTAAATTTAACTTTTTTTTTCTCTATTTTTAACAAAAAGTTTTCAATTTTAACTAAATAAATTGTTTCAAAATAGACTCAATTTTCCTATCTCACTAGGTCTTATTGGTGACTGGACAAATTTATGTAACATCAATATTGTTCCTAAAAATATATACATAAACCTCTTTATTAAAAGTTTCTTTATTCCCATTTTAAAAAAAAAATCCTCTTCATTTTCCATAAACAAAATCTTTCTTTTCCCTAATTAGCTTTTCTATATAACATAATGTTTTCAAATTTCAAGGTAAATGTTTTTTTAACCTATCTTTTTTTTTTTTGTTGACAAATAAGAGTGTCCAAACCTCTTCAAGTATTTAACCGTTCCTTCGGAAATATACAATCCTCTCATCTACATGCACCAAGAGGAAGCTCATAAGAATGACCCCACGATGCTAGTAAGAGGTTTTAAACTCAGAATCTTATGAATATCATGACTCATAAGGCCTTATTAGGAACCACTAAGCCAACCCTTTAAGGTTTTTTCAAACCTACCTTAAACTATCTTCACGTTGTTAACTATTTTATACCATTGAATACCTAATACAATCATGGGTAGTAATTTTCCACTTATGACTTATCAAAACATTCTCACAATGGTTAGTATCTTGTCACGTGTGTATAATCCAAATGTTGTATGGAGATTCCATGCCCCTACCCGGGGTAGCTAGAAGTGTGGTTTGGCCAAGTATTTTCTTCCTCGACATAAATTACAATATAACGTGGATTTCGTGGACAAGAAAACGTGGAAGCTTCCTATTTCCCTATATATATATATATTGGACTGTGTCCTCTCATCTTGGCTAATCAATAGCTTATCTTAAAAAAATGTGTGTTTGAAAGTTGTGCTTTTGCTTATGAAGAATGGACATGGGATGTGATTGTGGTGGGTCGTCAAAACAGGTTTTCCCTTATTATCATGTGACACAACCTAATTAACTTGCGTCACTCCGTCAAAAAGATGACCTCCTTTTTTCTTTTCTTTTTTTCCACTATATTATATTGTATTACTTTTTTAGAGTTTAATGTTAAGGATATATAATTAAATTTATCTCAAAAAAAAAATATATATATATATATATATATATATGTGTGTGTGTGTGATTGAGCCGTCTCTTTTTTTTTTTTTTTAATGCTAAACTGATTGAGCTGTCTCTTTAATTCATTATTATTACCACTTTTAATGGTCTATATGTTTTGGGTTGGCACATTGATTAGATTTTTTTTTTTAAAATTTATCCAGCGAAGCAAAAATGGGGTGGCAAAAATTAATACACCGGCCATATTAGGTGTTACCATTATCCTATCTTCACTCTCTATTTCTTCTTTCAACTATGCTTGGATTTGTCTGAAACAGTCTGTGTTTTCTTCCCTTTTTTTTTTTTTTTTTTTCCACTTTTTCCATTTATTCTTGCATTTGCATGTTTTTATTTTTATTTTATTTTTAATTCATTTGTATATTGTAAGCTTGCCAATTGAAGGAGTTTTAGAAAAGCAAGCTTGAAGCACGCGCCGATAGAGTGTTGGTGGTACAATCTTACTAACAGAATAAATAAATAAATTCATTTTGTCTTCTACTGTAGGCTTATTTATTTATGATTAAATAATAAAATAACTTTCTTAAAATTCAAATCACACTTTAAGTTAGGATAAATTATCATTTCATCCCTAATATTTATTTATTTTGTGTCATTAATTTTAATCCTTGAACTTTAATTCATTTAAAGTTGGTTATTTCTTCCACGATCGTTTATAAAATTACCCCTCTACATACATAATATAACATTGTCTAGATTTAATAACAGCTATATTTCATCGTCTGCCTATCGTTCAATAGTATTTTATAGATAACAATGAATGAATATCATATCTTGACGCATCTCATTCAACAAAACTCAACTTATATTGTGAGTTCAACCCTAAACCACTTTTTAGCAAATTAGGGAAAAATTGAAAAACACACTTAACCTATCAACTAAATGGTAGTGACATGCATTTCTTTCATCAATCCACATTATTTAAATATAATCAAACCTTAATCCTATTGATTCATAACCAATTTATTTAAACCCCCATGCCCGCTTTTGAGAAAGGAAAAAAAAAAAAAACTACCACAACTAATTAAGGTCAACTAAATATATTAATATAAATTGAAAAAGGTCAACTATATATTTTGTTTCTTTTATTGAGGCAGATTTATATTGCATATAATAATAGATATCCAAAAGAACATTTTCCTTGATCCATTTTTTTAAACCTTTTAAATGAATTGCATTTTAGTCCACAACAAAATACATATTGTCCAAGCCTTATATAATAATCACCATAGAACGTGGAAGGATAAGCAAGGATAGAATTATCAATTAGAATAGGAGAATATTCAACAAGTCTAACCAATGCAAACTTGATTCTTTGTATAAAGTATAAAGTAAACTAATGCATGGCGTCCCCAGGTAAGAATAGAAGGTTGAATTTGACACGGTTGGGGTAGCTTCTTTTAGCCCTCAATGATTATCGAGAAAGTGTGTATAAAATTATCAAATTGAAACTCAAACACACTTATACCAAGTCAACTAGCTAGCTAGCTCTGCATATATCTGTAAGGTGTTACTGTTTAATGCACCTTAATATGCTTCAATTGTACATTTATACCACTTCAAAATTTATAATCTATTGCCTTCAGCGGCCGAAGATCAGCTTTCAGCATGTTGCGACCGACTATTGCACGTTCTTGTCAAGGTTTATTATAAGTTATCACTTATCTTATTCTTACATTAAGTTTGGCTGTAAATATTTTCTTAGAGGCCAAAGCCTTGTAGTTTAAGACTCGATCAAGCGGCACTTTATGATGTTTCTAAGATAAAAGTTTAGGATTTTTAAATCTCTCTTTGCTCTTGTAACTATCAAATTTATAAATAAAATAATTATAAAAAAAAAGCACTAGGTTTGCTTGACATGTCAATTATAAGAAAAAATTGTAGGAATATTCTCTAAACTTTGGGTAAAAATCAAATTAATATGAACTTTGAAAAATACTCAAATTAATTATCTTATCTAAACTTTTTATGTCTCACTCCTTATTCGAAAAGGGAAAAAGGAGTCAGATAATGGATGACAAATTTGGATATCTTTTAAAATTTAAGGGTTTCAATTAGTGGGGAGGATTTCGTACCGTACCGGCCGGTACAGGTACATCCCCCATACCGTACCGGGTATGATACCGGGTGTACCGGCCTTGTACCGGCCGTACCGGCGAATTTCGGCCGTACCGGCCGGTACATGAATACCGGACCGAAATTTTTTTTTTTTTTTTTTTTTGTAATTTTGAATTTTTTTAAAGGGCAATCTGGTCATTCTACCTAACCCTAAAATCCCTAATTCCCTATTCTGTTGCCGCAGCCCTTCTTTCTTTCTCTTCTCTCTTTTTCTTCTTCGTTTCTCTCTCGGTCTCACAGTCTCACTTCTCTCTTCGTCTCACTTCTCTGTTCGACTTCTCTCTGCGTCACACTTCTTTGTTCTCTCTGCATCTCACTTCTCTCTTCGTCTCACTCTCTGCCTCTGGAGTCTGGCGGTCTGGCCTCTGCTTCTTACTCTTCGGAACTGGTTTGTTCTGTTTTTTTTTTTTTTTTTTTTGCTTTGGTTCGATTTTTTGCTTTTTTTTTTTTGGTTTTTAATGTGTAAAAATCTGTGATTCATAGGAGTATATATAATATAATAACTATAATTCCAATATTTAAGTTAATTTTGTGTTTATTTGTTTGATATTTAATATATGATGATGATTTTGTATACACTAATGGAGATGGGAATGAGTTTGATATTATTGTTATTTGTTTGGATAATAATGAAGAAATTGAAAAGTAGAAAAAAATAGGTTGCATTGCATTCTATTCTGTACAGAATCTGCCATCCCACATAATTTAGCATTAGATTATATATTTGGAAAAAAGGGATTTTTATGAAGTGATTTTTTTTTTCGGTTTATTCCAAAAAATGTACAAGAAGAAATTAAAAATTATAGTGTTGATGTTACTGCCTGTTCTGTGTCTCTCAGCTGCTCTCTGTCTCTCAGCTGCACTGTGTCTCTCGGCTACTCTGTTTCTCACTCTCAGCCACTCTGTTTCTCACTCTCAGCCTCAGGTAAAATTTTACAAATTGATTACTGTGTTCATGAATTAGATTACTGTGTTCATGAATTGTTATTTCATTCTTGATTTTGGTTAGCTAGAGATATTGGGATAGTATTAGTAATTTACAACTTAGTATTATTATTAATAAAAAGATAACTTAGAATTATTAACAAATAATTGATGGTATATATGCAGTGTGAATTATGACTGAAAATCAATCAAGTGTAGCGTCTGGCCCGGTTGTAAGATCCGAGGATCCAGCATGGGCTTATGGCCGTGCTGTGCCGGATGCGAGGAATAACACCCAGTGTATTTTTTGTTCTAAAATGATAAGGGGGGGAGGAATTACTAGGCTCAAGTATCATTTAGCTGGGGTTAAGGGTGATGTTGAAGCATGTAAAAAAGTGTCTGAAGATGTTAAATGGCAAATGAAACAGTTGCTTGAAGATTTAAAGAAAAGTAAAAAGAAAAAAAGAAGAATTAGTAAACAAATTTCAAATCCCTATGATTTAGAGGAGGATGATGATGATGATGATAATGATGAAGGTAATAAAGATAATGAGAGAGGGGGTTCAAAGAGTCATTCATCAGTTAGCAATTATAACACCAAAGGGAAAGAAAAAGTTGGAGAAAGGTCCAACATTAAATCCTTTTTTGCTCCAAGAACAATTCCTGGCTCTCAACCATCCATAAAATCTTCTTTCGCCTCAAAGCAAATGGTTGAGAAGGCAAGGATGAATTTTGCAAGGTGGTGGTACCATGCTAATATACCTTTTCATGCAGCTCGCTCTGTGTATTATCAAGAAGCTATAGATAGTATAGCAGCTATTGGGCCTGGTTTTAAGGGACCTTCTTATCATGACTTAAGGGGTCCTTTATTACAAAAAAATGTGTGTGAAATGAATGATTATCTCTTTGATGTGAAAAATGATTGGAAAGTTTATGGATGTTCAATAATGTCAGATGGGTGGACAAATCAAAGGAACACTCCAATCATTAATTTTTTAGTGTATTGTCCAAGAGGTACTATGTTTCTTAAATCCCTTGATGTGTCAGGCCTAACAAAGGATGCAGATACATTGTTTAAGTTGTTTGATAAAGTTGTTCAAGAAGTTGGGGTTGAGAACATTGTACAGTTTGTTAAAGATAATGATTCTGCTTACAAGGCTGCAGGAAAGAAGCTAATGCAGAAATATGGGTCATTCTATTGGTCTCCTTGTGCAGCCCATTGCATTGATTTAATGTTGGAATATTTTTCAGATAGGAGATACTTTCCTATCATTCATGAGACCATTAAAAAGGCTAAAAAGATTACCAAATTCATATACAACCATGGCCAGGTTTTATCTTTGATGAGAAGTGACTTCACTAATGGTAGGGATTTGGTTCGTCCAGCCATCACAAGGTTTGCAACTGAGTTTTTAAGTCTTCAATGCTTGACTAAGTTTAAGAAAGAACTTAGGAAAATGTTTACTTGTGATCAATGGGTTGAATCTCGATATGCTAGAGATGTCATGGGAAAGGAGGTGGCTGCACTTGTTTTGGAAGATAAGGAGTTTTGGTTACAATGTCAACAAATAGTGAAGATTAGTGAGCCTTTGGTTAGAGTACTTCGTCTTGTAGATGGGGATGAAAAACCATCAATGGGATACTTGTATGAGGCAATGGATAAAGCAAAGGAGAATATAAAAGCAAGGTTGAAGAATAAAATTTCTGCATATATACCATTTACTAGTGTCATTGATGCTAGGTGGGATAAACAACTCCATAGTCCATTACATGCGACGGTTGTTATCTTAATCCCTGGAATTTTCTTTAGGCCTTCGTTTAAGAAGCAAAAGAAATTACAAAAGGCCTACTTAGTACCATTACAAGGTTGGTTCACGATCCCGATGAGCAAGATAGTCTTAGTTCTCAAATTGAAGTATACAAAAAGGCTTTAGGTGACTTTGGAATGCCTATGGCAATCCGTCAACGTGAAAAACTAAATCCAGGTATACTATATGTATCTATATATGTATATATATTTCATTTGAAAGTTTGTTATTTGCTTTGTACTAAATTAATATTTTCTTTTATTTTTGGAAGTTGCTTGGTGGGAGCAATTTGGAAATGACACTCGAATTACAAAAGTTTGCAATTCGAGTGCTAAGTCGATGTTGTAGTGCAATTGTGTGAAAGAGCTTGGAGCACATTTGAGTTTATCCATTCCAAGAGGAGAAATAGGCTTGAGCATAAACGTTTGAATGACTTAGTATTTGTTCGTTATAATTTATTGTTACGAGAAAGGTATGTTTTTAAATATTTTCAAATTTTATTTTGAATGATTAGAAAATGTTATTAATGTATGATATTGATTTTGGTAGGAACATTAGAAGGACAAAGGATTACTTGGATCCTATAAGCCTTGATAATATTGATTTAATGGATGATTGGGTAGTTGAGGATTCTGAATTTTTGTTACTAACTGAGGAAGATGTGAATTGGGCTAGCATTGAAGAGCCATTAGCAACAATGAATTTGGAAGATAATGATAATGATGATGATGATGTTGTTCTTCTTGATGAGGATGATGGTGACGATGATGTTGTGTTGACAAATGCTAATACTCATGTATATTATGGTCCTGATGTAGATCCTTTTGATGGATGGGAGTAGATGATCCTATGTAATTTGTATTAAATTTGTGTTAACTTAATTATTTGTATTATTTATTTTCTTTGTAAGCAATGAACAATTAAGTTTTTTGTTTTTTATATTGTGTTTTTTTTTTCTTTGTAAGTTTGTATGCAATGAACAATTGAAGTAATGTTTTATTGTAAACATGGATTTTTGAGGTAATGTTTTATGGTAAATAGAG
This sequence comes from Castanea sativa, assembly GCF_040712315.1. Classification (NCBI taxonomy): domain Eukaryota; kingdom Viridiplantae; phylum Streptophyta; class Magnoliopsida; order Fagales; family Fagaceae; genus Castanea; species Castanea sativa. The sequence goes on from NC_134014.1 coordinate 15,239,823, forward strand.
ATTTTGTGTATATGTGTGTGTGTGTGTGTGTGTATATATATATATATTAAATATATATAATAGCGGTAAACCCGAAACGGTACACCGGTATTGACCGGTATCCGAAATATACCGTACCGGTGGCCAAACCGGTACAGCCTCCGGTACGGTATTGACTTCCTTGGTTTCAATTCTCAAATTAGAAGATAAGAGGATTATTTTGATATTGATCCAAAGTTCGGGGTTTTTTTTTGTTTTTTGCAATTTTCTCCAATTATAAACATATAAAGCTAGTTGCAAAGTAGACTAGTTCTAACCTCAATCTATCCTTCATATATTATAACGTAAGGGACAAGTAAAACTTCAAGTGAATTGGATGGGTTCGGTTATGCTTCAATCAAGATGACTTTTTGGCAATGATAGATTGAAGATGTGATGATTGATAATAATAAAACTAATGCAAATAGAAATAATAACTAAAAAATTGAAGAAACTTACTTGCGTTAATTGAAGAATGTAATACAAGCATCATCAAAGATTATGATACAAGCATAAAAATAAATAAATTACCCTATTCCTACTTGCATTAAAGTTAATGGCAACATGAACAATATAAGTTAATGAACTACAAAAACTACGTTACCCCTAGAATAAAATAAGACATGTTGATGTGTTGTTGATGTTGGATGATTGATTGCTCCTCTTTCCCTTTGCTAGTATAGGCAAAATATGGAGTAATTATTTTTAGCCAATAAATGCTCCATAGGGGGATATTTTCTTGATGTTATAGTAAACACCCCTCTTCAGTGACAAGTGGCATTTATTGATTTATTCTCATGTAACATAGAAAATGAGGTAGTTATTTCCAACCATGTAACCACTAATCACAAAATTTAATGAGTTAGAGTTTTAATTTTTTATAGTCACTCTCCGTAAGATTTTCATGGCAACATTGTAAAGTTTGCAAACGGCATTAATGTCAAGAGTCCTTCAAATACTATAAATATTTACGTTATTATTAAATTTAGGTTGGTCTTAAGACATGTTTTGACCTTAACGACATGGATTAAACTTGCTTTAATACCATATTAAATTACTAATTGTCTTAAAAATGTAAACTATTAGAAGATGGTGGATTTAATCATTTAATTTTAATACTTACACCAAAAACCAATTTATATCTTACTTTAACAATAAAAAAACATTTATCACTGAGCAAATGCTATAGTTTCAAATAAGTACTATTGTGTCTATAAAAATTACACTTTGTAATATGGTATCGATCTTAAGACCATATTTTGATCTTGATGTCTATATTTTTGCGATTAATAACAAAATAACATATAAAAGAAAAAAATTATTAAAAATAATAAACTACTGGACTAGATTCGACCAAAAACAAAGGAAGAACTAGTGGTCGACAGGACGAGATGGTGGGCTCGTGTGAATGCTTGCTAAGCAATAAAAATAAAATAAAATAAATTCTATTCAGATTCAAAATAATTGTGGATAATACATTTATCCATATAATATTGGATCAAGAAGACTTCCAATCTCTTATGAAAACATTTCTAAAATGGTTTTTTTTAAGATGCTCCTGGAAAATGCTAATCTTTTACATATTTATTTGACAAAAAATTCAACGAATTAATTAACAATCCCAAGAATATTCGATCACGATTAGACAGACAAACAGATAAATCTTGTATTCAAGATCTTATTCGAATATAATTTTATTTGATTGGAAGTCTTATTCGATTATGAGATTTTCAGGTATTCCATTATTTGATTTGACACAAAAATATAATTTTAGAGTTTCATAAAAGTCACACGTTGTTAGGAAAAATCTGTGGTTTAATTAAGTCAACAAGTACCACAATTCAAGTTTTGACCCGTGCACATAAAATGCAGCTGCATATATATACATTATACACTCTTGCGGCACACACATTGCCATATTCCACGTTGATTGAAATCATATTTTTAAAACATTATTTTACAAGGTGTAGAATAATAAATGTGTGAAAAGATTTGTATTTATCTATGGCTAATGTGCAACAAAAGTTGGTAAAAAAAGAAATTTTTGGTTTAATTTTCGTCTACACTAAAAATTGATTAGTATTTTGATGTAATGATAAAAATCTATCACCAAACATCATAAGTTAAAATTCTCTTAAACAAAAAGTCGGTAGAAAAAGAAGCCAGTAATAGTAGCTCACTCAAAAAAATGAAAACGAAAAAGAAGATGTGTGACCCTTCACCAAATGGGCAAATACCTACCATGAAAGTATCATATGGAAAGGAAAATTGAAAATTGGAGTTGTCACTTATTCACTTTTATTAGTAGTCCGTCCAAAAATGTATCAAATCCGAGGGGATGCCACTCTTGTAATCTTGTCGTGACGCCATGCTTATTGCTTAGTAATTGCGTTCATATTCGGATATTCCCACTACCATGTGTACCGTGCCGTGATGCTATAAAAATGTATCCTCTGCGGCTTGTTATTATAATTGGTTCTAATTTGAACTTAATTTTAAAATTCCTTTTTTAACCTATCAATAATAGTTAGCTAAAAATTTATAATTGGTTCTAATTTGAACTTAATTTTAAAATTCTTTTTTTGACCCTATCAATAATAGTTTGCCGTCTAAGATTTATTGTGAAATTATTATAAAAATGTTGTGAAAATAACATTTCATATTTTTTTAGCGAAGTCGTTAAAAAACTTTAAGTTATATAAAACCTAATAAAAGAAAAGAACTTGAATATGTTGACATCACAAAAAAAAAAAAAAAAAAAACACACACACACACACATGTGCTCACAAATACATGAAGTTTTATAATTTTTTTTTTCTAATAAAATGAAAAGGCAAAAAGGGATTGATGAAATATAAAGTGAAAATTGAGAATGTTGAGATGAAAGTAATAAAGTGAGAGTTTGAAATGATAATAGAGAAAAAAAAATGAAGAGAGAGAGAGAGAGAGAGGAGAGAAAATAGAGAGACAGATATCTCATTCAAACTGATTTTCGCCTATGACCAATCAAATTTAAGGGTCTGTTTCAGTTAACTCAACTGGTAAAGTCTTTGATGGTTATATAAGAAATCTGGGGTTCAATACCTGCTTACACAAAAAACTGATTGGTGTTTTGGTTAAATAATAAAGAACAATCATCAAGAGCAGACGTCATAAGTTGAAACTGTCTCTTAAAAAAAAAAATAGAGGGAATTTCCTGATCTTAAATATAACACCAAAACTAATCAAATCTCATAGTTAGATTTTAATTTAAACTCAACTAAATTTAGTCAACTGCATAAAAATTTATAAAAATCAACAAAAAGGGGGGGGGGGGGGGGTTATCATTACAACCATGAAATCATTTAATTTAAGGCTAAAAACTCTTTCAAAATATGAAGTCATATATGGTATCATTAATGCCGAGGAGAACTCACAGCCTATAGTATTTTACTCTCTTAATATCGTATTATAGGACGAATGAAATTAGAGATTGTTTTTATGAATTGGGTCAAATGAGTTACTAATCAGAATGATTAGAGATTTTTATTTTTTGTTTTTGTTTTTGAATGAGCTTTTGGTTTAATATTTTGTTCATTTGTTGTTATTTGGCCTAATCTTGTTGTTGTTTGAGCTATTTTTGTAGTTATTTGGGTTAAACTTTATTGTTGTTATTTAGACTTTTTTTTTTCAATTTTATATAAAAGGTTAAGGATTACGTGTGGTGAGCCAAAGTAATAATTGTGAAAAATTTTACGTCCACAACACTTCACAATAATTTTATAACAAATCCTAAGTGATAAGCTATTATTGATGGAGAAAAAAATAGTGTAGGTTGTGATTTAAATTTAAAATCAATAACAACTTGTCATTTAGGATTTGTTATGAAAATGTTGTGAACGTCGTATTACTATATTTTTATTGAACCCAATTTCTTAGGATTATCAATTGAGGGAGTTCAATAGCTTCTTGGAGAATAGACAAAACAAGTTAGTTTAAAACTAATTAATTATATAAGTTTTTTGCAAGTATAATTTTGATTTTTTTGGGGCAAATTAGGCTGTTCATACGAACACCCTCACTTGTATATGTGGTGCTGCCACTTGAGTCTTCCTCATATATGAGTTGAAATTTGTTATAAATTAATTTCAAACAATATTGTTTGAAATTATCAATTTGACTGGACTTGGTTTAAGTTTTTTTTTAGTAAACAATAATACTTATTAGAACATACACGAAAATAATTATAGTGTTTTAAAATGAGTTTATAATACATTAAATAACCAAAGTACAACTATAAAAGGGCCTGACTTGGTTTAAGTTTGATTAGTGAAGAAGGAAAGTTGATTAGTTGTCCCCTAAAAAAATGTGTCAATCTACTAAAGATGTTATTCCTTGTCCACCAAGGAATAAATATTGTAACTTTATAGTAGACTATATAGTATATATACTACAAAAGGGTTGGTTGGGCAAAATTTTATTAATCCTTAAGAGCATTCGAAGTGCAAAATGGCACAAGAGCCAAATTTTGGCTAACCAACCTCAAAAAATCATGTTTGGTCATTGCGATGAAAAATACTAATTTGTATTTGGAGGTTTTTTTTTTAATATTTTTTATTTATTTTTTTTATAGGATTATATATTTGTAATTGAATTGAATTGTATATAACTATATATTGCATGGATCCACGTAAGCTAGGAATAAACATTAAACACACAAAAAATCTGGTCCGAATTAGCTTTCTTATATAACATAACATAATGTTTCATTTTCAAGGGTAAAGGTTTTTATTTTTGTCCTATCTTACATAAACCCTCTTGACTTTTTACCTATTTTTATGGTTTTATTTATTTATGGGATCATGGGTAATTATCCAATTATTAAAACATTTTCACGATGGTAGTAGTATCTTGTGTGTATAATCCATGTTGTATGTAGATTCAATGACCCTACCCGTGCCCCGAGTGTGGTGGTTGGTCTAATTATTTTCTTCCTCGACATAAATTACAATAACGTGGATATTTTTTTTTGGAGAAGACAATAACGAGATACGTGGACAAGAAAACGTGGAAGTTTCCTATCTTGGCTAAATTCATATTTCTATGAATTTTGGACCGTGACCTCTTATCTTGGCTAAATTCATGGTTTTTTTTTTAAAAAAATTTTATATATATTTTATGAATTGGCAAATCCATAGCTTATCTTTAAAAAATTGTGTTTGAAAAGCTGCTTTTTTTCTGATTCTCAAAAAAAAAAGAAAAGAAAAAAAAAGGTGCTTTTGCTTATGAAGGGTGGGCATAGGATGTGATTGTGGTGGTTGAACAGATTTTCCCTAATTTATCACGTGACAACCTAATTAATTTGCGTCATTTTGTCAAAATGATGACCTGTTTTTATAACATATGCCCTTAAAGCATATATTAGAAAATTATTTAAAAAAACTTTTTATGAGAAAATGAAAAAGTGATTAACTTTGTTAATAACTTTTTCAAATCCCCATAAACAGTTTTTGAAAATGGATGGTTAATGTATACTTTAAAGTATACATTTTAATATTATTATATTACTTTTAGATTTATGTTTTTTTTAATACAAGATAGAATTTCTACTCTAACCTAATCTAAGCGTATATGTGTGTGAAGCTCCCTTCTGGAGACTTGAACTCTGGCTCTTACCCCTCACACCTACAAGCGCTTATACTTGTGCAGTGACTACCGCACCGCACCAAGGGTGCGCCTTGGTACTTTTAGATTTATGTTAATGATACATGGATTGAATCAATTGATTGAGCTGTCTCTTAAATTCATTTGTATTTATTACTTTGGTCCATATGTTTGATTAGATTTTTTGTCCACCAAGGCAAAAATGAATTCACCGGTTATATTAGGTGTTACCATTGCCCTATCTTCATTCTTTATTCTTTATTGTTTATTTCTTTTCTTTCAACTATGCTTGGATTCTTCTGAAAATTCATGTTTTCTTTGGTTTTCCACTTTTCCATTTGATCCTTGCATTTGTGTGTCGCAAGCTTTCCAATTAGAGTTTTAGTGGTACACTCTTACTAAAAGAAGTAACAAAAGAATTTGATTAAAATTCAAATCACACTTTCAAGTTAAGGTAAATTATCATTTTGTCCCTAAAATTAATTTTTATCATTTTAAATTGTTAAATTTTAATATTTTTTGTCAAGTTTGTCGTATATACAATGTTTCAATCAATCATTATATACAATTTCACAATTCATTGTCTATTGCCCCCAGCCACCAGCTTTCACCTTCATCGTGACATGTAATTTTAAAAGAAAATTGCAAGAAAAAAAAAAAAAAAACCCCTTTCTAAACTTTGGGTCAAAATCAAATTAATTTGAACTTTGAAAAATACGCAAATGGAACATTCTATATATCCAAACACACGTCTCACTCCTTATTCCAAATGGAATAAAAATATGTCAATTCTCAAAACTTTGGGGTTTTTATAGTTTCTACTTTCAAATAAGAAGATTATTAGGATTAGTTTGATTTTGATCCAATGTTCGGGGGTATTTTAGTATTTTTGCCTAATTATAAAAATAATATAGAGCTAGTTACAAAGTAGACTAGGGTTCTGTTTGGATACTGCTTATTGCTGAAAACTAAAAACTAAAAACACTGTAGCAAAATAATTTATAAATATGTGAATAGTGCCGTAGGACCCAATTTTAATGAAATTTTTTCACAAAACCGTACTTGTGGGTCCCATGAACAGTGCACGGGACCCACTCAAAAATGTAGACGCCTGCTGCGAGACGTTATCCAAACCAGCCCTAGACTTCTACGGTTCTACCCCTAACCTATCCTTCATAGATTAATGAAAGATACCTACTTTTAGATTACCTAAAAATTTTTTATAACTTGAGGAACAAGTAGAAATTTGAGTGAATGGATAGGTATGGTTATGCTTTAATCTTCTTTCTTTCCTTCATTTTTATTTTTATTTTTTTGTTTTTGTTTTTGTTTTGTTTTGTTTTTTTTTTGTTTTTTTTTGGTGAGGGGATTGGATAGGAATGGTTACCTAAATATTATTTTATGACTTGAAGGAACAAGTAAAACTTTAAGTGAATTATTCGTAGAGATTGAAAGACATGATGATAATAATAAAAACTAGTGCAAATAGAATTAACATCTAAACAATTGAAGAAAATTAGTTGCATTAATTGAAGAACGTGATACAAGTGTCGAAAAACTAAATTACCCGATTCCTACTTGCATTAAAGTAAATGGCAACAAGAAAATATAAATGAACTACAAAAACTATGCTACTCCATGAGATATTAGGTTTAGAATCTTTTGTTAGTATCTTGGAGTCATCTTTATGATTTTTTTTTCTTGTAATAATCTGGTGTGTGTGGAACGGGAGACTGCATACACCTAAAATAATAGTCAAATACTCAATGAGATCTGAATACTCTTGTTTGTAAAAAATAAAAAATAAAAAAAAGATTAAAGAGGACATTTTGTGGTGGTAATGATGTTGGATGATTGATTGTTCCCCTTTGCCCTAGTTATTATAGAAAAAAAAATGAAATTACTTTTAGCCAATAAATACTTTGTATGCCAAGGGGTTGTTATTTTTATTTTTATTTTTTGTTGATACAAGATAAAATTTCTACTTTAGCCTAATCTAACTATCATTCTTTAGTGACAAGTGGCAATTATTCACAAGTAACATAGGAAATAACAAAGATTGCCTACCATGTAACCACTCCCAAATATAATGAGTTAGTTTTGTATCATTTTAGAATAAACTATGTATTTGGTTCATATCATTTATATTATATTTCAATTTGGTTCATAACTTTTTAGTATCATGTTAATTTAGTCTCTGCCGTTATCTCTTGGATGGAAATTGCTGATGTAGTTAACGGTCAAATAAAAAATTAGTTTCCGTTGATGTGGTAATAAACTTTTTTTTTTTTTTTGTTGGCTGTTTGATACATCAGCAATTTCCATCCAAGAAAAAACGGTAGGGGTTAAATTAATAGGGCACTGAAAGATTAGAGATCAAATTGATACATTTAAAAGGTTAAGGATCAAATTGAAATATAGTGTAAATGATAAGAACCAAATACATAATTTACATATCTTTTTATTACCACTTTCCCTAAGGTTCACACAGCAAAATTGTAAAATATACACATTGCATAATTGTCAACTTACTTGTGGCATAATTTCCAAATTTACACGAGACTTATTCCAATTATAATCATTAATGATTTTTTTAACAGGAATCATTAATGATAAATACTTTTGTTGGCAACTGGCATTCGATTGATCAAGGAACCACTGTGTCGATATTGAATCGTTTTTTTTTTGGACTAATGTCGATATTGAATCTTGATTGTTGCAATTAGGTCTCAATGTGCACCACGTCATTTTTATTTTGATCAACACTATGTAATTTGGTAGGTTTTTAACTTTTAATTAGATTAACCAGTACTGCCGTTTGTCCTCAAAAAAAAAAAAAAAAAACTGGTGAAGTTTATTATTGTTGCATAAGGGACTAAAATTAAATCTTGCAATATATATATATATATATATATATATAAATATTAGTTTGGTGATAAAAAAAAATATTATCATGGACCAACGAACAAGCGGCATAAGCTCAAATCCTATTGTATTCATTAAAACAATTAACAATTATACTTCATCTGTCTTATTTTGTTAGACCTATTTAAAAAATATAATTTTTTAAAGGAACATTATTTAATATGTTGTCGTTACATAAAAAAGGAATATATTTTCATAACCACCTTCCTTAATATAAATTTTACTAAAAGAGAGGTATTTTCTTTTTAAATAAATTAAAGGATATGTTAGGAAATTTATTTGTTGACTTTTCAAAGAAGACTTTATATTCAGACATTTCAAAATGAAATAGAGAACTACTAGTAATAATTTGGGACAAATAGAGTAATATGGTATCAATTTTGAATAAATTTAGAAATGCAACAATTTGCACATTTAATTTTACAACTTGTTGATTAATGTGATGTGAGTGGTTAATATTTTCTACTTGTATGGACCTGTTACTTTTCGTTAATCATTCACACTCACACAAATAAGAAAAATGTGAAATTTGATATGAGAATTGTAGCAATCCAAAAGTTCAAGAGGCGCAAGCCAAGTAGATAGACTTTCTATGTGGACTGAATATCTAAAATGTTAACAGCACATTTTTCCACTATGCTTTGATGAAATAAAGCTGTGAAATGTAAGAGTTCTAAAGCAGGATTGAGTATTCAAGAATAGTTAAATATTAACATTGATATATCATGTTGAATATACTAGTATAGATGCGGAAGCAAAAGTATAAAGTATAGAACACAATAACACATGAGAATTACGTGGTTCAGCCTAACGACCTACATCCATGGAGGAAATTCTAAAGCGCTACATCAATAATATATTAGAGTGTAGTAATATTAGAGTGTAGTACAAATCCTATGTTACAATGAACCATAATATATGTATATATATAGTAGACTAAGCCCTAAACTAATAGACTTTTAGTACAAGTAGGAGACTTGACTTGCACACAAAGTAGAATTAGGCTTAGGCTTATACTAATGGGCTAATATATCTCTAACACCCCCTCTCAAATTCAAAGTGAAAGCTTGATGAAACCTTAAGATTTGATAAGATTGAGAAGATCCCTTGAATGAAGTTTGGCTCTGTGACGGTGGTTTGAGGAAGGCAATGGTCTTGCAGCGTTGATGCAACTTCTATCGGTGGCATGACTATATTAGAAATATTTGACGGCAGCAGTGGGAAGCCAAAAAAGATGAACGCCGAGGAAGACAAAGATTGCTCTTAATACACTGTAAGGACAGAAAACCATGGCCATAGGAAGGTGGTTCTGATACCATGTTAAATATTATCATTGAAACACTATGTTGAATATGCTAGTATAGATGCGGAAGTAAAATCATAAAATATAGAACACAATCACACACGAGGATTACGTGGTTCAGCCTAACGGCCTACATCCACGGAGGAAACCCTAAATGACTACATCAATAATATATTAGAGTGTAGTACAAATTCTGTGTTACAATGAACCATAACATGTGTATATATAGTAGATTAAACCCTAGACTAATAGACTTTTAGTACAAGTAAGAGACTTGACTTGCACACAAAGTAAAATTAGGCTTGGGTTTATACTAATGGACTAATATATTTCTAACAATATATATATATATATAAGATTTTACTAATGTGTGCTCTAAGAGCATATAATAATATATCATTTTTGGAAAAAATTTTATCGAGAATTGAAAAAAAATTTCAATATTTCATAAAATATTTTTAAAAATAGATAGTTTAATATAGGCCCTTATGACACACATTAACCGGACTTATATATATATATATATATATATATATATATATATATATATATATATATATATATATATATTAAGAGGGCGTTTGGATTCCACTGAAAAATGCTGCGTCTGCGTTTTCAGTTTTTTTTTTTTTTTCCAGCCGCAGTTGTTGACCCAATCTTCTGTGAACAGTGCATTCGTGCACTATTCACGGACCCACAAATTTCACTTTTCAGCAACTTTTTCATTAAAAATGGGTCCGCAGTACTATTCACACATTTTAAAATTATTTTGCTACAGTATTTTTAATTTTCAATTTTCAGCCATAAGTTCTATCCAAACATATCCTAAAAGTAGTAAACTACTCGACTAGATTTGACAAAATAAAGGAGGAAATAGTGGACGAGGTGGTGGGTAGGCTCGTGCCTCGAGGAGATGCATGCTTGCTCAGCAAATGAAATGAAAAAAGAAAAGTTTCTATTCAAAATTAAGGACAATACGCCTATCCCATCAAAAAAGAAAAAGAAAAAAGAAGGACAATACGCCAAAGTCATTTTAACCGTACATAACACTAAATTCTTGGCCAACCATTAATACACTATTCATATAATTAATATTGGAGCAAGAAGCCTTTCAAAAAAAAAAAAAAAAATATTGGAGCAAGAAGACTTTCTATCTTTTGAAACTCAAAAATATAAGTTTTTATTTTTTTATTTTTTAATAATTGTCTTAGACTCTTAGTTTAGTCTCCGAGTATGACGTATAACAGAAGATCAATGTTGATTATTGAACATCATGAGGTGGTATAACTTGCTTTTCATGGAAGCAAACCCAGTAAATGACACCGACCATTATAAAATTATGGGACTTGCTTTTATAAATGAGACCGCATCAAAAGTTTGTATGCCCCCCCTCCTGTGTTCTTGATTTCACAGTTTTTTTTTTTTAAAATTTTTTTTCCCCTTTTGTTTTCGTTTTGATTTCTTCAATGAACCTTAAAAACGGGAATCATGGGATACATCATTTCACTTCACGTTGTAGAGCGAGAAAAAATATTAGGGATTTTTATCATATACCCAATTATTAACATGATACTCTAAATTTAATTGTTTTGTCGATCATGACAAGGAATCATTGAGTGCAACATTTCATGATGTTTAGCACGAGAAATTATTAGGGATTTCTAAAATACACTTATCAATTAACATGATACTCCAAACTTAATTGTCTTTGGAAGAATCCTCATGTCCCAAAAATTACAAATTGTCTCCCTTTTGCTACCATTACAATCTCTCAAGCTCGTTTTTTATAATAAGTAAATTGTCTATAAAGTATTTCAAAAATACACAAAATATTTCATCATATAACTTAAGCAAAAATCATTATAATTTATTAGCTTCTTGTATGGAGTATATGCAACAAAATTTAACTTAGGGTCTGTTTGGATATCGTTTATTTTGCTGAAAATTGAAAATACTATAATAAAATAATTTTTAAATGTGTAAATAGTACTGTGAGACCTAGTTTTATAGTTTTTTTTAATAAAATACTTGTGGGTCCCGTGAATAGTGTATAGGACCCACTGAATAGTGCATACTCACGTGAAACGCTCTTCTCAAAAAAGAAAAAAGAAAAAGAAAACGCCAAAATGCAAACGCTGACAGCTGTATCCAAATGGGTACTTAATTAATTAGTGCTTTTTAAGTTTTATTTTATTATTATTTTTTTTTGTGATACAAGATATAATTTCTACTCTAGTCTTAATCTAAGTGTATATGTATGTGAAGTTCCTTCTTGGAGACTTGAACCCCGACCTTTGCTCTCCATACTCCATAATCACTTATATTTGTGGAGTCGCTACTGCACTAAAGATATGGGGTGGTTTTTGAGTTTTATTTAAGTTTCGTGAAATATGCAGAGCTTTAGTGTTTTGCCTATGCATTTGGATGGTTAACTACATAACTTAATTGAATTCATACTCACCGGGACAGCTAATTTTTTACATGTTTATTGGACAAAAAATTTAACAAGTTAATAAACAGCCCCAACATGTATACTATCATGATCAAACATAAGATAAATCTTATTCAGATCTTACTAAATTGGTTCTAGTTGTACCAATCAGATTATGAGATTTTCCATCATTTGATTAGACATAAAATATGATCTTGAAGTTTCATAATAAAATCACTTTTTTTTTCCTAAAGAAAGAAAACCTGTGATTTAAGTTAACATGCACCACTAAGTTTTGTCCCTTGCACATGAAATACAGCTGCTGTATACACCACAAGGTTTTGATCTTTCACATGAGCTACCTGGGTAAGCAAAGCAAGGCTTATGAACCTTTTATTTATGGGCCATGAGCATCAATCTACCTTTGCAGAAAATGAACCAGTCAGTAATGGTAACTCACTCAAAATATGAAAACAAAAAAGGAGTTTGAGTTTGACCCTTCAACAAATACCCACCATGGATGATGGTCCAAGAAGTATCAAGGCTAGGAAAATTGAAGTGACACTTTTTCGCTTTAAGTCAGTTCAAATTTGTGCCTATAGCTGTCTCAAATTCTCAATCTGACCAAATTAACCTCTTGCTGTAATGTTAACTCAAGATTGGATTTCATCATTTTCACATGAATTTATTACGTGTATGTGAGTATATCATGACAACTAATGCACCAATCTCAAGTTGACATTTAAGTTTGGTGTGAAAAGGGATGTGTTGCTAGAATTATTCATAGCTGTTGATTCGCGTCTCAAACTTGAAGGATGCTATTCTTGTAATCTTGTTGCCACAACTTACTTAATCAGGTTCATATACCCACTATCATTAGTTCCTGTGATGATGCAATAATTATCTTATTGAGGGATTTTATATAGTCTTCCTGCATATGGAACTTACACATCTATAAATTCCACACATACTGTGAGAAACTAATTTCTTAGAACCCCTCCATATGACAATGGTCCCTTTCCTTGACCTCATACTAAATAGAATTATGAATTATTATCACTCAAATTGTGTGGACTATACATGAGCATTGTGCACCAAACATTTTGCACGGCATTGCTGTGAGAGCTTGTTTTGTTTGTCTCACATCAATAATTGAAGTTGGATACATCAACCTAACCTTTCGGTGCAGAATTGTCATATATTGCTCGTGCAGTGCCCTACGTCAAAACTTTGATTTTTTATTTATTTATTTAAATTGTCAGGTTGTATAGTATACACAATATTTATAATGATCTTGAATTCACTGTTTCTTATGATGAAACTTTCTTCACTAATTGCTAGTTTCTTTTTGTTTTGCTGATTTATAGAGTATCTAAATGCTGTATCGAATTTGTATGATGTTTTGGTAACAATGTAGAAAAATCGGGCATGACAGATTTTATGTAATTGCTTTTATTAAGGATAAAGTTTGGCTAAAAACTTAGTTAAAGCTTTAGGCTAAAAATAACAATAAAAAGATAATAAATGTTCGCAGTTAATTATCAAATAAAATTCCAGCATCAAAGATGAGGGATCAAGCATGAAATTCGTATTAAAGTGGATAAGTCATTTGATTTTCATCACAATAAAATATAAATAGTTATAGACAATTTAAAAAAAAATAAAAAACATCATCTTAATATATAATGTTCTAGCTTAAACTTGTCAAAAAGTCTAAAGGCTTGAACTCAGCTTAATTTATTAGTTAATTTAAACTCGAGCACGATATCAAGTTTTTAAGCTTGAGGGGCGAAAATAGGAAATTAGTCATAACTTTCCAACTATATATTTAGTAGTTACTGTTTACAAACTATATTTTTTACTAGCATCTCGAGTTTAAAAGACTCGATTTTGGGCTTATAAATCGAGTATTTGAGAGTCGATTTTTATAGTCTGATCCATCTGATGTGGCATTTTTTCCACGTGGCGTCCACCTGAAAATCAAGTCTCTAAGACTCGATTTATAATGTTTCAAAATCCCCCTTTACATCTTCTCGTCAGAATCTTATCAGAATCAGAGAAGAAAGATAGAGAAAAAAAAAAAACACACCCACAGCATAGCAGCCACCACCACCACCACCACCTAAAATCCAACAACGCCAAACCCAAACAGACCGGAAAAAAAAAAAACACACCCACAACACAGCAGCCACCACCACCACCTAAAATCCAACAACACCAAACCCAAACAGATCGGATCCGCCACCAGAGAAGAAAGATAGAGAAAAAAAAAAACTCACCCACGATCACCGACGACCACCCACTCTGATCGCGATCTTCGACGACGATTTGAACCTGACCCACGGCTAGCCACGAGCTTGACGGCCACCCACGCCCCACGCCGAGCTGAAGCCACCCACGCCCCACGCCGACTTGAAACCCACCCTCCCACACACGGCCCACGACGATCTGGGTTTTTTTTTTTTTTTTTTTTTTTTTTTCTGTCTTTCTTCTCTGATGAGATGAGAAGTTCTCTGATGATTTAAATTTTTTTTGGGCTTATAAATCGAGTCTTAGAGACTCGATTTCCAAGTAGATGCCACGTGGAAAAAATGCCACATCAAACGTGAGCAGACTATGAAAATCGACCCTCAAAGACTCGATTTTTAAGCCCAAAATCGAGTCTCTTAGACTCGAGATACTAGTAAAAAATATAGTTTGTAAACAGTAACTACTAATTATATAGTTGGAAAATTATGGCTAATTTCCTATTTTCGCTGCTTGAGGTCCAACATAAGCACATTATCAAGCTTATTTGATTTGAAAAAGTGGTCCTAACTTTTTATTAATTAAAGTCTTTGTAAAATATGAGTTTATTTGTCAAGCTCATATAAAACTTATTACTAAATCAATAAATGAGCCTAGACTTAGCTTCTTGTTATCAAGCTCTAATATTAATAAGGTTTTTCATGCATAATAATAATTATTTTTTTGCTTGAGTTCGACTTATTTATTAAATAAGTTTAAAACTAAGATTCACGCTTGGTTGTATATAAACTAACAAATATGAATGTGTTTATTTTGAGGCAAGCCCGAGATGTTTATGAACGATTTGGTTCATTTATAATCCTACTATTCATTTTAGAGAAAAGGTGTGATTAGAATTGTGGGGTGTTTGTGGATCGAGAAGAATAAGGAGCGGGATGTCTTGCATCAACTCATTGGTAAAGTGCATCTGACCCGAGAAGTTGGTCTACCCGAGGAGAGGATGGGGAAGGTGCATGGTACCTTATGAGTGCCCAAATGGGAGGGATAGCATTCTAGGAGAGGATCAATACAGTGGGAGGAAGCTTCCTAAAAGGGTAGACCTACCACCCCCGCATTGAATACTCTGTAACAACCTTATCAGCTGCATTAATGAAGAAGTGACCTCTGAACAATGTCTTCACAGCTAGCAACCCCATCTATCACTTTTAGCAAAACCTTGATAGGACAAGTATTTAGGGAAGAGCTTTGGAGCGTACAAGTGGAGGGTCAAGATGCCAAGAAGAAGGATGTATAAGAAGAAAGAAGCTCTACAATAGGGGACTTTTGGAGAAATAGAAAAGAAAGGAACAAAAAAGTAAACAATGTATTACCTAATATAAACCTAAGAAAGACTTATATAAAGAACTCTTCCTCAGGATTGGTTGAGGAGAGCTTTTTTTCCAACAGTTTCTTGACTCATTCTTCCATATCTATGAGCCACTTCACTAGCCTTCTTATCTCTACACACAAACAATTATACTGTCTGGACTTGGGTTGAAATTCAAGGCACTACTATTCTAAGTGGGTTTGGGCTTGGGCTTCTAAATTCAGTTCTTACAAGAATCATTGCATAAATTTGTTATTAAATAAATTTTGCTATTTTCATAAAAATAATGGGATGGAGGATAAAATTGGAACTCTCTAACCTATGGAGTGTGCGTACAAGGATGGGCTCATATTGTGGAATATTTTGGCAATTATGTCTATGCTCTAAGGCCTTATCATGTTATAAGTAGTGGGCTACTTATAACATGTTATAAATAGTGGGCTTTGGAGCGTACAAGTGGAGGGTCAGGATGCCAAGAAGAAGGATATATAAGAAGAAAGAAGCTCTACAATGGGGGACTTTTGGAGAAATAGAAAAGAAAGGAACAAAAAAGAGAACAATGTATCGCCTAATATAAACCTAAGAAAGACTTATATAAGAACTCTTCCTCGGAGTGGTTGAGGAGAGCTTTTTTTCCAACAGTTTCTTGACTCATTCTTCCATATTTGTGAGCCACTTCACTAGCATTCTCATCTCTACACACAAAACAATTATATTGTTTGGACTTGGGTTGAAATTCAAGGCACTACTATTCTAAGTGGGCTTGGGCTTCTAAATTTAGTTCTTACAAGAATCATTGCATAAATTTGTTATTAAATAAATTCTGCTATTTTCATAAAAATAATGGGATGGAGGATAAAATTGGAACTTTCTAACCTATGGAGTGTGCGTACAAGGATGGGCTCATACTGTGGAATATTTTGGCAATTATGTCTATGCTCTAAGGCCTTATCATGTTATAAGTAGTGGGCTACCTTGGCCCGAAAAGCTTTGGAGGCCAGACGCTTCAAAACAAATAAAAACACTGTTTTTTTTTTTTTTTTTTGGGAGGAAAATAAAACACTGTTTCATTACTGTTTTTTTTTTTAATTATAAATAAATAAAATCCAAGTGTATGCATTTTCTGAATTCTGAGTGGCAGGGACATAAATTTTCTCACCACCGTCATAAGTTGTGACACAAGACTATATGTACATAGTCTCCCATGTAATTAAAAAAGTTGTATGATTAAAATTACATACGATCTCAATGGTGGTTTCATGACCAGTCCAAGGGTTCAAATGAACCCCCTAACCTAGCAAAAAAAAAAAAAGTATATAATTTTATTTTTTTTGATTCCTACAATAAAAATTTGAACACTTGAACTCTAAAATTTTTTTTAAGCTCAGCTAAAATAAGTTTGAATATGAACATCTTAGTACTACTTTCACAATATTTTTACATTAAAAATTAAGTTGCAAGTTGTAACTGATTTTTATCTGAATCTACGACTAACATCACTAGAAATTATTGTAGTATCAATTTTTTTTTTGAATGTTTGCACCAGTGTTTGTTTAAGATGTTCAATACATTTACTTGAAAGTAACTAAAATTTTGCACCTTAAGGTGTTTTCTCCTTTTTTGTTCATAGAAAGTTTGATATAATAGTTTAGATTCAAATGCAGGTTATAAACTACAAAGTTTTTGGAGCTATTGGGATGATAATGTGCTGGAAAAACAAGAGGTCAATTGAGATGTGCTTGCCTTATTTGTAACATTTTAGACCCATAGGCATCCCTTTGTAATTCACAGATTTTATTATAATATTTATGATAGAACATGATACTCTTAAAGTTTGTATAGATCCATATTTAGGAATTAGTTTTGATGAGTTATAATATCTTTCACATATTGGGTGACTATCATGATTATCATTAAAATTATTATCTCAACTACCTTCAAAAAAAAAAATTATTATCTCAACTTTGTGTGAAAAACTAAGAGCATGTTTGGTAGATTGTAATAGACACTGTAATATAATAGATATTCTTATAGCATAACTATTCAGTTATTTTGTTATATTTTTATTACAATAAATAGTTATTCCTTATAAATAGCTATTCTTCAAAATGAGTAATAACTATTCCTTATTAAAAGTACTGAATATCTATTCAATCATCTTATGTAATAATTTTTTAAAAAAATTTCCTAAAAAGTTTTTAGTTGCCACATCTTCAAAAGGAAAGAAAATAAAATTTCCTTGTTGTTAATTATTAGCTCTATTTTGAACACCCTAAAATAAGTGTATTTTACGAAATTTGACTTTAAAATGATTTAATTACACCTTCTTTTTATACTCTACTAAATTGTGGATGCATATTCAAGATTCTATCCCTAAATGGTCACCAAACTAATGAATAGTAATACTTATTACATTCTAACTTAATGTATTCCTTATAATACTTATTCTTATTCCCATGTAATAATTATTACAGTATACCAAATGTGCCCTAAAGAACATTAAAGCTTAGGAATAGTGGATCATAGGGTAGTTTGATAGATGGGAAGACGTTAAAGTGTAAAAAGCACAACTTTGTTTGGGTACAAATTCTTTTCCAGAATTTTTTGTCAAATAAAAAAATGGAGACATAATAAAACTCAAAAGAGAGATTATAGGAAAAATGAATTAATATTAATGTTTGCCCACGGATTGTTGACAATAATCCATTCATTACATATGAAATCTATAAATGTTGTTATGAGATTCGAAGAAATTAATTCTCAAAAAAAAAAAAAAAAAAAAAAGATTCGAAGAAATTGTTTGAAGAAAGCTATTTGTTTTTCCAGTATTGTAAGTTTAATTTTTTGTTTCCACCATAATCTTCAGTAATATAATGCTATGTTTGCACTAATGTCTATAGGTGGTAAAATTGATACTAGTGAAAATAATGGAAAGGGCATTAAGTTTTTTAGTTAAATGGTCAAAATCATCGTAAGATTGCCTCATCCTTACTAATGAAGGCTTGTAGCCAAGATTTGCTCCACTTCATATATTTAATTCAGAGAATGTTCATAAATTTAATTCAGAGAATGTGGTATGCACGGTAAATTTTTTAAAAATTACAGGTAACACATACACACATATATAAAAATAATATATGATATTTCTATCTAGTTAGTAATGAACCATATATAGGTATACTATATTACATAAATGACTTATAAATTTGAATTATTTTTAGTTATACAAAAAAATGACTCATAAATGTAAAATCATTCAAAGTCTCTCTTCCTTTAATTTTATATATCGAGTTAGATATATGATTAAGTTTTTCATAATTTATTTATATTGGATTCCCCATTTTTCACATTGAATTAAATTACTTGGCACAAAAATTAAAAAAAAAACTTAGATTAGATGGGACACGTGATACAAAATTAGACTAATTGAAATCTAATATCCACCATTTCTATCATATTCTCTTCATCTCAATTTGTTTGTTTTGTTTCAAAAAACCAACTTTTTAAGGGAACATCATATATTGTCTTAATTGTCTGTTGTATAAAAATGTATAAGATTAATTAGTGGACCTAAACTCCAACATTAACTTAATAGTAATGTCCACAAGTTCAATAATAGCAATTTCAAAAACAAAAAAAAAAAACAAAAATGGTCTAAAACATTTCTTCTAAGACCATCATTTTTTTCTCTCAAAAAAAAAAAAAACCATCATTTTGTTTTTTAACTTTCAATAGTATATCCAAATCTTAAGGAATAGTAACATTAAAGATGTACAAGTACCTGCTACATGTTATCATTATCATATTGAATTCCACAATTTGATCTAACCAAGCACTCCACACGTCCAAATTCATTAAGAAATGTTTTCAATACAAAGAATCCATATCATTTAAATATTTGACTATTAAACTTCATACATATTCATTTAAAAATTCTAAAAACACATGATTATAATTTATTGTAATTTAATATGATTCCACAATTTGATCTAACCAAGCACTTCACACATCCAAATTCATTAAGAACCGTTTTCAATACAAAGAGTCCATATAATTTTAACCCTTTGACTATTAAACTTCATGAATATTCATTTAAAAAGTCTAAAAACACATAATTATAATTTATTGTAATTCAATATGATCCATGAATCTGTAAAAATCCATTTTATTATAAATAGGGAATGAAATATTAGATCACTATCTCAAACAAACAAAAAATATGTATACTTTAGAAAATCTTCCTAATGACATATTGGTGGAAATATTTTCAAAAGTGAGAAATGATTTAGTAATGCTACAAGAAAATATCAAGCTAAGGTATAGCAAAATAACTTTTTCTATATATATAGACTAATTGATTTTCCTCTATATAAGTGATGCAATCTACGAATTCACTTCTTCCATTTTTTAATCAATTGCAAAAGTTTCAATGAATTAACAAAAGACAAAGTGGTCTTTCAAAGGATTCGATTAACTTTGTATTTTAGTCACCCGGTCCTACTAGATGACAAAGCAAAAAAATTGATATTTTCATGTTATGAAGCAAAAAATCCACATGGACTACTCATAATGGGAACATACAAATACTTCCTAAATCAAGAAATCATTGAGGGCAAAAAATTGATTGAAGAAGCTGCTGCAAGTGGTGATTTGATTGCTACATATATTCATGGAGTCATTTTACCTACAACGATTATGAATATATGTCGCAATCAAATCACCACTTGCAGCAGCTTCTTCAATCAATTTTTTGCCTTCAACGATTTCTTGATTCAGGAAGTATTTGTATGTTCCCATTATGAGTAGTCCATGTGGATTTTTTGCTTCATAACATGAAAATATCATTTTTTTTTTTGCTTTGTCATCTAGTAGGACCAGGTGACTGATATATGGAGTTAATCGAATTCTTTAAAAGACCACTTTTTTTTTTGTTAATTAATTGAAACTTTTGCAGTTGATTAAAAAAATAAAAGAAGTGAATTAGTAGATTGCATCACTTATATAGAGGAAAATCAATTAGTGTGTGTGTGTATATATTGAAAAAGTTGTTTTGCTATACCTTAGCTTGATATTTTCTAGAAGCATTGCTGAATCACTTCCCACTTTTGAAAATATTTCCACCAACATGTCATTAGGAAGATTTTCTAAAGTATTCATATTTTTTGTTTGTTTGAGATTGAGATCTAATATTTTATTCCCTAATAATAATAAAATGGATTTTTACAAATTCATGGGATCATATTAAATTTCAATAAATTATAATCATCTGTCTTTATACTTTTAAATGAATATTCAAGAAGTTTAATAGTCAAATGAATAAACTTATCTGGATTCCGGTATTGAAAATGGTTCTTAATGAATTTGGACATGTGAAGTGCTTGGTTAGATCAAATTGTGGAATTTGATATGATAATGATAACATGTAGCATGTAATTTGTACTTGTACATCTTTGATGTTACTATTCCTTAATATTTGGATATACTATTGAAAGCTAAAAAAAAAAACGATGGTCTTAGAAGAAATGTTATAGACCAAATTTTAAAAATAAATAAATATGCTATTATTGAACTTGTGGACATTAAAGTTAATGTTGGAGTTTAGGTCCACGGACTAATATGATAGAAGAGGTTGTAATGCATTTATAAGTCGCATTCCGTGCATAATAACTTTTTTCTTTTGGGAAATTAGTTGGTAGATTTTTTTTTTTCATTCGATTAAGTATATTTAGTTCTAATTAAAAATATCAAATGTTTTGATAAAAAAAATCAAATGTTTTTTATTTTTGAATATTTTGTTCATGAAACCATCATTGATGAGCAAGGCTTTCCAACTTACCGAAAACAAGAAGATGACTACTTTGTGTTGAGAAATAGTGTGGAATTAGACAACTGATATGTAGTCCCATAAAATATTGACTTGCTGGTGAGGTATCAGTTGCACTTAAATGTTGAATGGTGTAATCGGTCAAAAGCCATCAAATATCTCTCTCTTTATTTATTTATTTATTTATTATTATAGAGTTTTAATCTATGACATCCTCTACTGTAATTTTTGCTCTTTATCATCAGACTAAGACATCAATCGATTTTTGGTGTAGGCGAAAATTGAACCCCAAATTTCCTATTTAACCATTAAATATCTTGTTAAGTACATTAGTAAAAAGGCATAGATCATGTTACCATTGTTTTGGAAGAAAATGTGGTCTGTAATTCAGATGATGGAACAGAATCTATAGTAGAAAAAGATGATATAAAAACATTTCTTGACTGCAGATATATATCAGCACATCGTGGAGAATTTCTTAGTTTGATATTCATTACCTTGAGGTCCATGACCCAGCTGTTCAGAGATTGGACTTTGCTTGGAAAAAGGAAATTAGGTGACTTTTTCTGATTATGAATAAAAAATTTGAATAATTAAACTAAATCTTGTCCTTAGTATCTCAAGTTGAAAGCAATAAAAAGCTTTTCTGTATTGCTTTCATTATCAATGTATATACTTCTGTTCAAGTAGGAATTAGTGATTAGCCATATTAAAAGGTTATTATGATTATACCATACATTGTTTATAATTTTTAAGCAGAATTCAAATATTGAAGTAATTGTTATATTTTATAATTATTTTTACATTTATAATTAAAGCAATTTTCATTTGGTTTTCCTATGCAGTCATTTTAATAGTTATATAGTATAAGTAATGAACAATTTGGTCACCTAGGTATAGGGAACAGAGATTCAGATTTGCAAGTATCACACCAAAACATATTATTTTATTGTTTTACTTTTCATTTGAGAAGTTGATATGAAATATAATTCCAACCAAATTTTGTTTCTATGTTTACAGTATCAGCATAACAGGTAAAAAAAAAAAAACCTTTCCTGCAAAATCATTCATTGACATTGTAGTTAGTTTTGATTGAATAATAAAGATTTAGATTTGAAATAGTTAAAGATGAAGAAAACCTTGATTCTTTCTACTTATTCCAATGTTTCAATTTCTGCCAATGACATTGTAATTTGCATTATCAGTTCTAATTCAAATTTTGGTCTTTTGTCACGGGTTGGAAAATATCAAACAACATTATCGCATTCATCCTTTGAACAAAGTAAGAGATCAACTAAACAAAAAATCCATTGATAACCCATCATAGAAAATTATTAAAGTAAATGTTTATGAGCCTGTTAATAAGCTCAGAAACCTACGTAAAGTCCAAATTGACATAAACTCTACTTGCACTTGTGGTGTTAAGATTTAGTTTGCCTTGAAAAAATTCCATAAAACACGTTGAAGAAATTTTTATACACATTTTTTTTTTATATAAAAAAACATTATATATACATATACCATTTATCTTTCATTATCTTAGAATGCTTTTACAGTCGTTGAAGTAACAATAATTATACATGGACCTTCATCTTCTTTGAAGTCATTTTTAGTAATTGTTTGAGTAAACAATGAAAGTTTTGTTTCTCTATCCCTGACGGTACATTATAGCATTCAAAAAATATTAAAAAGGTTAAGACAAAGTGTACATTGTCTGTAATTAATGGCTGTAAATGAAATGTTCCCAACTGAGGTAGTAGAACTTGAAGATTTCTTATATTTGTAGAGCCTTAGTCAAAGTGATTCATGCATTAAGTTTTTCTGTAAAAAAAAAAAATAATGGAAGTCAAAAGTTAGTTTACATAATATATAACAAATACAATGAATAGTTGAAAGATTCAAACATTTCGTTGTTGAGGAGTATAATAACTTTTTCATCGATAAAGATCATGTCAAGACTGATGAGGTTATTTCCACTTCTCTTATTCTCTGCATTCCTCATTCTGCATATTCTCACTCCTAATTCTCTGTCTCCTTATCATTAGATATGTGATCAAGAAAGTTGTATCCTTTGGACATTGTTATACAGGACAGCTACAATAAAATGTAATTGTATTAGATATACTATTACAAATGATAATGAAAGTTTTACTTAAAAATTAAAAAAATAAATAAAGAAATAAAACTGTAAAATAAAAACAGCACGTCTTTGTAGATCAATAAAAGTTTACAAATATGATATCATATTCCTCTTACAAAATTGGAAAATATTTCTATCTACACAATATTTTTAGCAAGGAACTGTGTTCGGTTCTTGTCATTTATTATCAAGATTTTAAGACCATTTCTATCAGTGAGACTAAATACTGCAACCTATAACTAGCCAAGAGTGAAAACAGGCTGTGTTAAAAATAGGCGTACTCTACTGGATACAACATGTCTATGGATCAGTAATGCTATTAGAACTTCTGCATATTGTATCTGAGCTAAGATAGACACACGTCTAGATCAGTAATGCTATTAGAACATTTGCATATTGTATCTAAGCTAAAGATAGACACGCTCTTCTTCATCAACCAAAGAAAGAATCTATCATTTATTTTGCTAACAATTGGTGCTAAAATTGCTCTCTCTTGCAGGTATTGTGAGTCTTTCATCCTATCATGTATATCAGGATATGTGACAATAATGATATCAGCTGTTGGATCTCTTGTTGGTTTTATTAACAAATCTTCTGGAATCTCAATCCAGCTTTCTCCACCTACATCTCAAATTCGCCATTTCCATTCCTTAAAATCCAATTCCCAGAGTCAACAACAGATTTACCATCTTCCAAATTATACACAGAAGTTTTGCCAGTTCCACCATGCCCATACAAAAGGAACATCTTTCTTTCACCTTTCAAAACAGCTTGGACAACCCAGAGCCAATGCTTCCCTGTCACAACTCAGTTCTTCTTCAAGGAGTCTATTATTCCTTTCCCTAATAAGAGACATATCAATAAAGGCATAGGTGGATAGTCTTTCAGCTTTAATCAGAAGCTTTTCAATTTCATATATAAGGTATAACTTTTCAATTGATTTTCAGAAAGCTGAAGCTGATCAAACCGTTAAGATTCGCCTCTGCCTAAATAAAAAATCTTCAGAAAAATCTTTCCAATTCAACTCCCATATCTGTTCTGGTTGTGAAACATCACATACTAATGGCAAGAAACTTGAGTGGTCCTAAAGGTGCTTGATAGTTACGAATTTCAAGTAGCGATGGTGTTGGACCAATTTATGTTCCTTGCAAACTAAAATATTAAAACGATTCATAGTAATAAGAGAGAAGAAAACACAACTTAGCCAATACTAATTAGAGTGCAATTCATTGCTTTCATAAAGAAAAGAGATAGGAAAGAAAAAGAACAGAGAAGGTCAAGAATAGCTTCATACTACAATATTGACCAACCCATAGATTTCACTGACAAAAAGAGAATTGCACCAAACACCACAGACTCCATGCACAGAAACTATTATAATACAACATGCAGAATCTGATCAACAACAACAAAAGAGATGTCAATCAACCATGCATTTTTGTATCTAGATTAGCTCAGAGTTCCTCATCACGACCTCTACCAGCTACATTATTTTTGATTTTCTTAGACTTTTGCTTGGTTGCCTCATAGTTAGAGGCAATGGTGTCCTTAGCAGACTCTACAGTCTCTTCTGCTTTGTTTTTAGCTGCATCATAAGCTTCTTTAGCTTTTTCCGTGGCCCAACTTAGATGCTCCTCTGTATCATACTGCTTCTTCTTGGCTTCCTCTACAGCACTCTTTCCCATTTCCCTAGCAGCTTCCCTAGCTTCCTCAGCCTTTTGAGATGTCTTCTCTTTAGTCTCTCCTGCCTTTTGGGCTACTCTCTCTTTTGCTTCTGGGGCTTTATTTGCTGCTTCCTTTGTTGTCTGAGATGTCTTTTCCTTTGCCTCCTCTGCCTTTTGGGATGCCTTTTCCTTTGACTCATTAGCCTTCTGTGTTGCCTCGTTTGTTTTTTCACCTGATTTATTCTTTATGGTACTAGCCTTCTCCTTTGCTGCGTTTGCAGCCTCATTGGCTTTCTTTTTTGCTGCGTTTGTTGTATTACTAGCCTTTTCTGTAGCAGTGTTCACCTTCTCTTTTGCTGAGTCTTTGATGTCTCTGGTCTTTTCTGCAGTGTATTGTCTGGCTCCTGCCCATTCATCCATCACGCAACCATTTTTATTGACACAAATTTTACAACTATTTTCAGCTTTTTTGAAGTGGTGATTAAAAAATCCAAGTTCTTTTAGTGGATTTAGTGATATAATCATTTTAGAATCTTTTACGGCTTAAAAACTTAAGGCTCAACACATGTAATAAACCTATTCATTGTCCTTAAATTGGACTAGAAAACAGACCCACCATATCCATTGTGGCCACAATCAGCAATACATGTTGAATATTCAGCAATACATGTTGAATAATGGTAGAGCCACAAACTATTATTTTAACAGTTGATGTGGCTATTATTTTAACCGTTGATGTGGCTAATTTCTGATTTATCTACGCTTACCGTTAACATCATTTTTTTCATTTACCAATAAATGAAATTGGTTTTTATACATCATTTTTTTTTCATTCACCAATAACTATTCACCAGCAGTTTGTATTTTTTTGTTTTGTTTTGTTTTGTTTTTTTTTTTAAGTTTGTATCTCTAGACTCTACATGTTTATGACAACATTTTAATAGCAACTCCTTGGTTTTCCCTGTTTGGGGTGATTAAATTAGAATTAGCTTAGTTTAGCCAATTCTCCAATATAATAAACAAGGAAAATTAGGTCCTAATGTGCACTCCATACATAATATGGACACTTTCACATTAGGTATCCACATTTTTCAAGAATTTCCATATTTAACACATTATATATCGGGATAGTGTATAAAAGAAGTGCGAGACACTCAAAACCCAACAACTAGGAGACATAAAATGGAAACAGTACAAGTTGTTTAACAAAGAACACGTAGTTGGTAAAACCAAAATTTTTTCACAAATTTTTTTTAACCATTGGCATGACTTCTTGTGAATATTTGGTGCATGATAAAAATAATGTTAGATTGAGAATTAAGATAGCATTAGCAGTATTCAATTACAATTTGTTATCTCAACAAAGTTGAGAAAAATATTGTCCCTGGACACAACTCGTGATAAAATTAAAAGCAGTACTAAATGGGAAAGGAGTAACAGCAAGAGACATATATACTAACCAGAAGCCACTTCCTGGACCTTATCTTTGGTCTTTTTTGCAGTGTCAGACGCCATATCAGAAGCATTCTTAGCAGTATCCTTGATGTCATGATCATCATGCTTCAACCCAAGTCCTTCAGAGATTTTCTCCTTAGCCCATTCTGCCCATGTCTCTGAAGCTTCTTTGGCCTCTTTCGCCTTCTCTGCAGCCCTATCCTGAGCCTCTTTTGCCTTCTCTGCAGCTATTTCTTGGGCCTCTTTCACCTTCTCTGCAGCCTTATCTTGGGCTTCTTTTGCTTTCACATTTAATTCTTTATAGTCATGACCTTCCTCATTTGTTGAGACCGTATGTCCCACACTAGTGCAGGAGCAACCAATTGCAAACACCACCAAAAACAAAACCAAAACAAATAGTCGACAATAAGGTTGCTTGGTAGCCATGGTTATGTACGAATATGCTAAACAAAGTCACTGATTGCTTTTGTGTTCTAAATTCTAATGTAAGAGTAGAGATAATAAAAGATAAAAGTGTTAAAAGAGAAACAAGGTTGTTTGTGAAAACTGAAAACCGAGTGGAATGAGAGCAAGTGCAAGACAAGAGGGAACGGGTTGGGATGTGGGATTTTAAATAAAGAGGAAAGTGAGAATACGCAAAGACACGAGTCATGCATCGTGGCAAGAGTAGAGTGTGGAAAGTGGTGTGAACTAGCCAAGTGTCAGATTGTGGATTCCAAAGTGTCATATAAAATTGGGGAGATCAAGTCCCGAAAGCGTCTATAAAAAAAAAAAAAGTCCCGAAAGCGGTTCATGCGTGTCATTGCCCCAATGGGACACAACATGCACTAAATCGGATATGAATAAATAGCCTTTGCAGTTCTAATTTCCAAATTGGTTTGTGCATCCCTTTTATGGCCATATCTAGGCACGGATGAAATCTCAAGAGATGCTATTTGACATGTGTAATGTGTTATTCAAGAAGGAAGGAATAGACTTTGCATTTCTATTTTTAAAAGTTGCTTATGGAAAGTTATATTGTTTGGTCCATAATTATAGGTTGGCAATCCATGAACAAAATATAGTAAATCAATTTAGAACTCAACCGTTCATATAGCTAGATTCTCTCAAAGTATTACTCTAATTTTTCTAGTTTTGGTGATCAAGCTGCACTTGAAAGTTGAAACGCATATATTATGTTGTAAAGAATCTTCAAGAGGTTCTTGAAACAACGAGTGGAGCGTTTTTGTTAAATAAAGCCTATAATAGAATAGTCGAAAGATTCGGAGTTGCATGTAGATCTTTGTAATTTAATAGGCTGACAGTTTGATATCTCTTAGTATTTTTAATAAAAACATTTAGGATTTAAATTCTCACACTATCAACTATTGATATACCAAAAAAAAAAAAATTTTAATAATTTTTCTTGTATAAAATATTTATTATTCTATTTTATATACCTAAATAAATAGATAATAAAATCGGTGTAGTGATTTGATCATATTATAATTGTAAGGATTAGATTTGGTTCCCAATCCTAAAGGGAAAATGATCTAGGTCCAAAATGCCCAATACAATAAATTTGTAGAGAGTGGGCTGGAAAACTAGGCTCTAATGAATCAGTTAATAATTGTAGTGAGCCCAGTGGAAATAAAATGGTTTTACTTAAGTAAATCGTCATCTGCACAATCCGAGGAGACTAGATCTTATATATGTTTCCTTTGAATTTGGTTATAAGTTCAGTTCTTGGTGTTACAATGATTTTTTCTCTCTCTAATTTCTCCTCTCTCCCTTTCATAAGGGACTTCTTTCTCTATTATATAAATTGCTTTTCTTCATCTTCACCCTCCACGTGTAGGGCAAGTTGCTGGCCTTTCTACTTGTCCCCTCAGCACCTTCCTGAAATCTTTGGGTGTAGCTGTAAGGCTGCTAGTTACTGTTCAGACATTACCTCCACATTAATGCAGCTAGAGGGTTAGCTGTAGAGTATTCAATGCGGTGGAAGCAGCTTTTCCTTTGATATTTCTCAGCTATCATTTGTCCTATGCTCCACTGATATTCATCCTTATCAGTAGAATCTTCCGGAAAGCTGCTCCCAATGGCAATTCGCACCCTCTGACCTCTGCCTTACCTAGCTGAAGAGGTATTCTTACTTCGACTACCCTCCAAAACTTTCCCAGTCATGGTTTGTCCTTGGCTATTGAATTCGCACGTCTTCCCTATCTTATCGTTGTCCTCAGACTACTATACGTCCTCCAACAAGGCCCATGACCCACTATACTTTATAGGCCTCATACCCTACAATAGCCCCTCAAAATTTCCTTCTTTTGCTCATCGGAAAAGAAAGGGATTTTGATATTATCATCATTATCCTCTGCCTGTTGTACGTCACCTTTTTGCAAATGCCTTTTCCAGTGATCAATGCACGTCCTTGACGCTTCGACATTCGAGGCGCGTTCACATTAAATTTATGTAGCTCCATGTCCCCCATGTTCCACGACGCAATGAAGATCCAATGGTTGAGGATTTCATTGGAACTTGGGCGGGAATTCTCCCGCTTGCTATTCTCTCTTATATATATACCATTCTGAAATTTCACACACTTCACTTTTGCACCTTCCGAACTCAAGAGCTAGTCCGAGGAGCCTTTATTTGCTTCCGTAAGTAGTTTCTAGCATTTTTTTCCTTTCTTTTCCCAGTCCCTTCTATCATTCGTCGTAGTTAAACCCTGTTCTTTTCCTCGGCCCGTATAATTCCCTTAACCCTTTTACAAATATGGGGAGATTTGCTTAATTGGTGAACACCCTAGAGGTATAGAAGATTTTAAAACCCAATACCGAATTCCTTCAGGGGTTTCCATTAGATACCGTAAACAAGGGGATTGGCACACTATGAGGCAAGAGGGAGAAGTGGTAATCCCTATGATTGCCTTCATAGAGGGAGGGATGAGAATCCCTATGGGTAGAGTCACTAGGAATTACTTGATAGCTCATCGTCTCTCCCCCACCCAGTGTGCTCCAAACATGTTTAGGATCTTAGGTAGCGTAGACGCCCTCAATGAGAGGATGGGCATGAACCTCACCCACCATGACGTCAACTAGATTTACAACCTCCACCTCTTAAAAAGACAGGGGTATTATTTAAAGACTAGGGTCCCTGAGGTTAGGCTAACTCATACCTCCCTGATTCCAACAAAGCCATGAACAAAGATTTCCTAAGCATCTTAGGGGAGCGGCACGATGGCCTCTACTGCCCGACGAGAGATGGGACACCAGGTGGGGTTTTTAGGTCTAGGTCTATTACTTTGATGTCACCCCCTTTTCTCTCTGATGTTCTCTGCATTCGTTTCTTTTTATTTGTGTGTGCAATTTGAATCTTTCTCTAAATCACATCATTATTCTGATAGTCTTTTTTGAATGGCTTTGCAGCTTAAATCTTGTCAACAAGTCAGACCTAAACAAGATACTCAAGGCCGAGGTCTTTGTTCATAGCGACGGTCAATTGAGGGCAGCCCACCTCCTCCTCAGCTACAAGCCCCTCTCGTCCAATTTTCAAGTGCCGAAGAACGTGATTAAGGCGAAAGACCCGCACTTGCCCTTGATAAGTGTTGCTGCTCCGGGTTTTCTCACCGCTGGTCCGATTCATAAAGGTTTATTCGAAGTGACCTTGCCATTTCAACATACGGCCAGTGAAGCCACCTCTTCTCAACCTATTATCAAAGAAGAAGAAGAGATAGTTGACGTCTTGGATTCCGAAGACAATTTTGAAGTTTTCAACCTACCCTCCTCTTCGGAAAGCCCAGCTGGTGACCTTAGCCTTCTACCCCTAGCACAAGTAAGCCACTCATAAGAAGACCCTGCCATCCCGAAAGTAATGCCGAACCAACGTAGGACCAGATCGAGTCTCCGGGACCTAATGGAGGCCCAAGCAGGAGGCTAAGAGCAGGAGAAAGTTGTCTAGACCAAACTTCTCGCCCTTCCATCCATCCAAGCCCAACATCCCGACCTAACTGATCACAAAAGGAAGAGGGATTAGCCTAAAGGCAAGGAGATGGTGGAGGGAAGAAAAAGTCATTCCCTCAAAAAGGCCGAGCCCTAAAAGGGAACCAAACAAGCCAAGACAACCTATACGACAGTGGAGAAGAAAGCTGAGGCTCAAGTAGCTGCTGCGGTGTGGTTTCCTGCCATGGTGTTAGATGGAGCTCCCCTGACCACGGACGCCTCCATTAGGGATTTCTAGCAAGAAAAGGCTGGTTATGCCACCGTGAATGCCTTCGAGGTAGCAGAGAAGAGGTTGCGCGAGCTCAATTCTAAGCTAACCGAGGCCGAGAAAGGGAAAAGAAGAGTGCCGAGGCAGCTTTAAAAGCGGCGGAGAGGCTAGTGGAGGTAGGGGTGGCAATTCGTGTTCGCGTGTCGGGTTCGTGTCGTGTCAAGTCATGAGTATTCGACTACATAGGTCAACACTAACCCGACCTGTTTATTAAACGGGTCAAGATTTCTCAACCCTAACACGACCCATTTATTAAACGGGTCAGTCGTGTCGACCTGTTTATTAGATTTTATCAAAATGAAAAATAAAAATTAATGAAAAAACAAACAAATAAATATTTTTAATATAAAATTTAGAACTAACGAGTAATTGCATCACAAATAATCATTCAAAGTTAAAGCATATCCCAATATCACAAATAATCAATCACAATATGTCAAAGAAAATAAATCACAACAACTAATAAGTTTATATACCTAGAGTTTGAAGGGTATATTGGTAAAATATCATTTAATTAAACGGGTCAGACGGGTCAAACAGGTTCTATGTGTTCAACCCTAACCCAACCCATTTATTAAACGGGTTAGTCGTGTCAACCCGAATATGACACGAACCCGTTAAGCCTCAACCCATAACCTGCTAATTTCGTGTCGTGTCGTGTCGGGTTCGCGGGTCGTGTCAAATTTTGCCACCCCTAAGTGGAGGCTTAGCGCAAGCAGCTCTACCAGGCCAAGGACGAGCTTGTAGCGGCCAAAGATCAAATAAAGGCCCTAACGAAGAGATTGGAGGAGACTGAGAAGGCCAAGGAGGAGGCCGAGAAGGCTAAGGACTAGGTTGAGCAAGATGGGTATGAAGCAGGGGTGGCAGAGACCGAGGAGGCTCTTAGGGTTGAGGTCTCGGAGGTATGTAGATACTACTACCTCTAGGTGTGGAATGAGGCCCTCAACCAAGCTGGAGTTGAGGCCTCCTCTTCCCTCAGGAAAGCAAAGAGTGTGTATTACCCCCTTGCCTTCCGGGCTTCTAGCTCTCTATCCCTAAAGCTGATGCTGCCTCCAAGGAAGCAAATACTAGCAAGGACATCCCAGCCAAGATCCCCCCTTTCTTTTGGCAGTCCATCTAAGGAGGCCGAGCAACCTAAGGTCACTGGAGAAGTAGCTGACACGACCAAGGAAGTGGCCCGTGATGTCACTTATCTTCCAGTTGCCTCCAAGGACCCTTCAAAGGAGAAAGAGGCCTCCTATAGTATGGAGCTTGTCCTTGCCACTCTACCCATACCCACCAATGAGGACATCAAGGGTAAAAGCCCTGCCTCTTCAAAGACAGCTCCTGACCAGCCCTCTAAGACCTCAGCAAAAGATAAACTTGTAATTAAGCTTAAGTAGTTCTTAGACGTCCCCTTTTTTAAGTATTGTTTCTAAAACCTTCATCTCTTGTAATCATTCTCCCTTTCTTAAGTTCTAATCTAATGGCAGTTTAAAAGTTTTATTATAGATGTTTTGTGCAAACTTTGACTTTTCCTATGTTCTACTTTACACTTAACTGGTTTTAGAATAAAGGGTGATAGTATCTAACTCAACACATGCTCACATACTTAACTTTGATGATCATCGGTGCAATTGACAGCATAATCACCCTACTTTAAATAATCACAGGATAAATGAAGCTTTCCAAACTTACAATTCTCAACAAGAGGTGACTTTTAAATTAGAGGAAATACTTTTTACACTTAGTCAATATACGAACAAAATTTAACCTGATTCTATTATTAGGGTAAGTGATAATATAGCTATCACATTTCACTTAATCAACAACAGATCTGACAATACTATCCAGGCTTATAATCTTGATAAAATAGACTATTAACTTTAGAAACATACCTTAAATATAACCCACTTAAAGGACCTTTCGCACCACCCATAGTTCCACATATCCTACCTTTTAGCAGCAGATTTGAGGAATTGTAGAGGACTCCCAACTCATGATATGATCATGGATACACTTACAAATGCTTTAAGTGATGCTCATGTGTGGCATAGTTAGATTGATTACTTTTAAATGCTTGGGTAATCCATCATAGCTGGGATAATTACTAACTCCCTTAAAGCAAGTGGTTTAAGAAACCTAACATGGCCGAGATTCCGTTTAACACTCTGTGAAACAATAAGAAGTATTAATTTACCTAAGGTATGTGGTCCGTGGAGCCAAGCATGACCAAGGTTCTGTTTAATACTTAGAGAAATGATAAAAAGCATTAATTTACCCAAGGTATGTGGTCCGAGGAGCCAAGCATGATCAAGGTTCTGTTTAACACTTGGAAAAATGATAAGAATTATTAATTTACCCAAGGGGTATGTGGTCTGAGGAGTCAGGCGTGACCAAGATTCTATTTAACATTTGGAGAAATGATAAGAAGTATTAATTTGCCCAAGGTATGTGGTCCGAGGAGTCAGGCATGCCTAAGGTTTTATTTAACACTTGGAGAAATGATAAGAAGTATTAATTTACTCAAGGTATGTGGTCCGAGGAGCCAGACATAACCAAGGTTCTGTTTAACACTTGGAGAAATGATAAGAAATATTAATTTACCCAAGGTATATGGTTTGAGGAGTCAGGCATGACCAAGGTTAGATAAAGAATAGGTACAACAAATAATGTTATAAATAAAACATGGCAGAAATACCTTTTATTAATAGTAATACATTCATAGGTTATTTACATTCATAGGTTATTTACATTCTAGGGGCGTGGTACAATTTTTCGTCCAGATCTTCCAAAAAATACGCTCCTATCCCAGCTACCGAGGTGATACGGTATGACCCTTCCAAATTGGGTCCTCATTTTCCCCATGCTAGGTTCTTTGCAGTACCCAAAATATTTCACAATACCAAATCTCCAAGGGCTAATGGTCTTAACTTCACATTTAAACCGGAGTTGAGTATATGTTCTTGATGCCCATTTCGCAACAGTACCTCTAGAAAGTCTTGCTATTAAACTAGAGTCCATTATTCGAGATAAGGGTGTGGGGAATCCCAAACTGAGTGATAATATTTTTCCACACAAATCTCTTAGCATCTATATCTCTGATGTTTGCCAGGGGCTCAACTTCAACCCATTTGGTAAAGTAATCCGTGTCAACCAAAAGCCATCTTCTGTTTTCTGCCGCTTTAGGAAAAGTACCTACAATATCCAATCCCCATTAAGCGAAAGGTCAGGGGCTAGAAAGATGATTAAGGACACCTCCAGGCTGATGAATATTTGGGCCGAATCTTTGGCATTGGTCACACTTCTTCACATACTCTTGCGCCTCCTTTTGCATACCTGGCCACTAGTACCCTTGAGTGAGGGCCCTGTGATATAGAGATCTGCCACCTATATGAATCCCACAAATCTCCTCATGCAGCTCTTCTAGGAGGGGTTCTACTGCCTCGGGATGTATACACAACAAGTATGGTCTTGAGAAAGAGTGCTTATACAATTTTTGGTCCTCGGACAACAAAAAACGAGGAGCTTTTCTTTACACCTTATCAGCCTCTCCTTTCTCCTCGGGCAAGATGTCATCCTTGAGGAACATAACAATAGGATCCATCCAACTAAGTCCCACCCTAATCTTATGAACCTGAACCACGTCCTTCTTTACCTTGGTAGGTTTGCACAAATCTTCAACCAGGATGACCCGAGGTAAATCTTGAGCTGAGGAGGTTCCAAGCATGGCAAGAGAATCTGCATGAGTATTTTTGCTTCTCGGGATTTGATGTAAGACGAAAGACTTGAACCCTGATCGTAAATGTTTGACTTGACTCAAGTACTTTTGCATTCGCAAATCTCTGGCTTCTATTTCATCTCCTACCTGCCGAACAACCAACCTAGAGTTCGAAAATACTTCTAACGTCTTTCCTTCTATCTACTGAACTATAGTCATTCCTACTAACAAGGCCTCATACTCAGTCTTGTTATTTGTGGCTGAGAAACCTATTCTCAAGGATTTCTTAATGACGATCCCTTTGGGAGATATCATAACCAGTCCCACTTCGGATCCTCTTTGATTAGCAGCGCTATCAACATATACCCTCCAGGGTAGAAGCCTTTGCAAAGAGACCACTCCAAATGATTTTCCATCCATGTTCTGCTTTTCTCATTCTTATTCTATAGAAGGTTTAGCAAATTCGGCCACCAGGTTGGCAAGAACTGGGCCTTTAACAGAGGTACGAGGCATATACTTGATATCAAAGGCCCCCAGAATTGTACCCCACTTAGCAATTCTCCTCGTGTAATCAACTCTCCGAAGTAGGGATTGAAGAGGAAGTTGAGTCAACACTACCACCGTGTGAGCTTGGAAGTAATGGGGGAGTTTACGTGTTGCATGCACTACTACTAATATGGCCTTT
This sequence comes from Castanea sativa, assembly GCF_040712315.1. Classification (NCBI taxonomy): domain Eukaryota; kingdom Viridiplantae; phylum Streptophyta; class Magnoliopsida; order Fagales; family Fagaceae; genus Castanea; species Castanea sativa. The sequence continues at coordinate 15,275,472 of NC_134014.1, forward strand.
TCCAGTGGTAGATACCTGACCTCTGCTTCATATAGGGATTTGCTCACATAATAGATTGGTCTCTGAACCCCATCATCAACTCGTATTAGTACCAAGCTAACTGCATGGAGAGCTACAGCAATGTAAGCAAATAGGACCTCGTCCTCCTCGGGCTTGGACATGATGGGTGGCCAAAAAAGGTATTCCTTCAACTGTTGAAAGGCTAGGGTGCACTACTCGGTCCACTCAAATCCCTTTTATTTATTCAACAATTGGAAGAAAGGTTTGCACCTATCTGTTGACCGAGAGATAAATCGGTTCAAGGCAGCAGTCATCCCTGTTAACTTTTGGACCTCCTTTGGGTTCCGAGGTGGTTGCAAACTATTGATTGCTCTAATTTGATCAGGATTGACCTCAATTCCATGATGAGTGACCATGTATCCCAAAAACTTTCCCGAACCAACACCGAAAGAGCATTTAGAAGCATTAAGGCGTAGCTTGTGTTTCCTCAATATTCCAAAGATGTTTTCGAGATCACCAATATGCTTGGATTCTAACTTGCTCTTTACCACCATATCAACTATATAGATCTCAATATTTTTTCCTAGTTGTGGCTCGAACATCCTGGTCATCATTCTTTGATAGGTGGATTCTGTGTTCTTTAAACCAAAGGGCATCACCTTGTAATGGTAATTTCCAGTATGAGTGACAAAAGCTGTTTTTTCTTGGTCATTCAAAGCCAAGGGTATTTGATGATATCTTTGGAAAGCATCTAAAAATCTCATTCGAGGATGGGCCACAGTGGCATCTACCAATTGATCTATACGAGGCATGAGAAAGGGGTCCTTGGGGCAAGCATTGTTCAAATCTGTAAAATCTATACGTACTCACCATTTTTCATTCTTCTTCTTCACTACCACAATGTTGGCCAGCCAATCGGGATAGAAAACCTCCTTAATAGCTCCAGCCTGCTTAAGCTTGATCACCTTGTCTTTGACAGCGTTAGAATGCTCCTTAGACAAGCGCTGAGATGGTTGCTTTCTGGGGATGGCCGATCAGTTGACATTCAAATGGTGGCAAATGAAATTCGGGTTCACCCCAGGAGACTCGTAAGCACTTCGTGCAAACACATCAATGTTCTTTCTAAGAAATTCCACCAGTTCCTCTTTCTCCCGAGGAGGCAGCTGTGCTCTGACCTGGAAGAACTTCTCCCCATCATCAGCTATAACAACCTTTTTTTAATTCCTCACACTTCTCCCCTTCTACCATATTAGTAAATAACACTGGCTTCCTTGATTGCTATAAGCCCCGCTCGACAGAGGCCAAGGGTTCAAATTCAGCCTGATGCCTAATAGCAGAGGCTAAACACTATCTAGCCATAGACTAGCTCCCAATCAATTCTTCAACTTGGTCACCAGATGGATATTTCACCTTCAAGTGTAAAGTGGAAGAGACGGCTCCCATGACATGTAGCTAGGGTCTTGCCACGATGGCAGTGTAGGGATCGTAAGCGTCTGCCCCATTGCCTTGGTCAACCAACAATCGCTTCACATCATACCCCCTATCCTGAAGGTAACCACTAGTGCGTCATCATACGGTTGCAAGGTACCAACCTTTTCCTCATCAGAGTAACTTAGCGCTGGTCGGACCTCCGTCCTATTGCTCTTCGGCTCAGGGGAGGAGTCCTCTGCAGGTGGTTGAGCTATGGACAGTATCCTAGAGGGGTGAGAATCAGTCCTTCTCGGGGCGGTAAGAATAACACTGATTGTACCTAGATGTGGTTTTGAAGAAGCATCTTTCTGGGACCCTGACCTTGCCTGGCTTCTTTGTCCATTAGGGTGATATAAAAATTGCTTTAACTTGCCACTTCGAACTAGTTGCTCCAAGTGATTACACAGAGTTCTACAGTCCTCTGTCGTATGCCTTCGTTCTTGGTGGTACTGGCAATGAAGGCTTTGGTTGCGCCTTGTGGGGTCTCCTCCCATCTTGTTTGGCCATTGTAAATATGGCTCATTCTTAATTTTTTCTAAGATTTGATGCACTGGTTCTTGGAAAACCGTGTTAACCACTTGAGTAGCAACAACCCCAGATTGCCTAGAAAAATATCGTCGAGGATGATTACTGTTGTACTTATCAGACCTGAAGTCCCTCATATCTTGAGGGACTACCTTAGCCTTGCCCTTACCTAGTTGTTGGTCTTCCTTGAGCTGCTTATACTTATCAATGCGGTCCATGAGCTGACGCACATTGCTACTGGCTTCCCTGTCAATGATCTCCTCAAATCGTGCTTGGCAGGCAAGCTGACCTTAAACGTTCTTACAGCTACGTCATCAAAATCCCCATCAATTTCATTAACATCTCCCAGTATCAGTCAGAGTAAGTCTTTAAGGTTTCTCCCTCTGGCATGGCCATAGATAGCAAGGAATCTAAAGGCCGAGGAACCCTACTACATGTTACAAACCGAGAACCAAAAGCCCTCGTAAGCTCCTTAAAAGAGTGGATAGATCCTTCCTTCAGGCCATTGAACCACCTCATCGCCATAAGCCCTAAACTGGATGGAAAGACCTTACACATTAAAGTCTCGTTCTTAGAGTCTCGTTCTTAGAGTGAACAGACATTCTCTGGTTGAAATGGCTTACGTGTTCCACGGGGTCCGTTCTACCATTATATATGGTAAACATTGGCTGAGTAAAACGCCGGGGAAGCATCCCTCCCTCAATTCTCTGGGTAAAAGATGACTTGGAGATCTGATTCAGGGCCTTACTCATGGCATCATTGCCCAAGCCTTCACGTGACAAACTTCTCCTCCCCCTCCTATCATGATGCTCCTCATCATAGCAAAAAGACTCGCTAGAAGGAGTCCTTGACTTGTGGCGGTAGCTATGATCATTATCATTATCAAAAGAATGGTTAGAACTTGAAGGAGTTCCTCTACGCCACTCTTGGCGCAACCTTCTTCTTAAACGATCAATCTTCAACTACATGCTTCTGGTAGTTGCCTCATGAGAGACGTGGCTTCCACTCCTGGACCGACTCTTGCTGGTATATGTGGTATGGACACTAACTTCCCGGTCCCTCTTTTGCTCAAGGTTGAGGACCGATCTTGACGCTGGGACCTAACATACTCCTCTCAGTTTGGCCCTGAGCCCACCATGATTCAGTGTTGTTTTCACTAAAGCTCAAGTGGTTCCCCATAGACGGCGCCAATTGTAAGGATTAGATTTGGTTGCCAATCCTAAAGGGAAAATGATCTATGCCCAAAGAGCCCAATACAATAAATTTGTAGAGAATGGGTTGGAAAACTAGGCTCTAATCAATCAGCTAATAATTGTAGTGAGCCTAGATGAAAAGAAAATAGGAATAAAATGGTTTTACTTAAGTAAATCGTCCTTGACACAATCCGAGGAGACTAGATCTTATATATGTTTCTTTAGAATTTGGTTACTCAATTCTTGGTGTTACAGTGATTTTTCTTTCTCTAATTTCTCCTTTCTCCCTCCCATAAGGGACTTTTTTCTCTATTATATACTCTACTTTTCTTCATCTCCACCCTCCCTGTGTAGGGCAAGCTGTTGGCCTCTTTACTTGTCCCCTCAGCACCTTCCTGCAGTCTTTGGGTGTAGCTGTAAGGTTGCTAATTATTGTTCAAGTATCACCTTCACATTAATGCGGCCACAGGATTAGCTGTAGAGCATTCAATGCGGTGGAAGCAGCTTTTCTTTTGATATTTCTCAGCTATCATTTGTCCTATGCTCCACTGATATTCATCTTATCAGTAGAATCTTCTGGAAGGCTACTCCCAATGGCAATTCGCACCCTCTAACCTTTGCCTTACCTAGCCGAAGAGGTATTCTTCCTCGGACTACCCTCCTAAACTTTCCCAGTCATGGTTTGTCCTCGGCTCTTGGATTCACACATCTTCCCTATCTTATCCTTGTCCTCGGACTACTATACGTCCTCGAACAAGGCCTATGACCCATTATACTTTATAGGCCTTATATCCCTACAATAATGTTTACAAATTTGAAAGTGGTATGATATAGTGACTGATATATATAAAGGCATGTTTCATGCCTAATCAATAATGCAAATATCGTTTTGATAAAATAAAAATGGAAATATCCTTCAATTATTATTTTTACTTCTTGATTGTGTGTTATTTAATTTTTTTTTTTGCTTTTGTTGGAGTTTCTTTCAATTTTTTTTAAACCAACTGAATTTGAGCATGAATATCATATTTCAAATCAATTATTTCTCATAAATCTTAGAAAAAATGACATCAAAATTTCATTATACTTAAATAAATAATGCATATTGCAAAACTTAAAATAATTAATAGAATAGAATAAATGTATTTATAGTGGGAATTTTCTTATTTTTAAATATTAACTGAATAATAATTATGTTTTGATATTTTTCATTTAAAAATCTATTTTTCTTACTTTTGAAGATGCATGGTTTCTACTAATTATGTTTTTGTGTTCAAGTTCCACTAAAATTTTCTTTTCAATTGGTAATATCGCTAACACACTTAATATTTTTTTGTGATATTGTCAATCTTAATAGGATTTTATTAATTTTAATTTTGGATAACTTCTTTTGCATACCCAAATGTAAAAATGTATTGTTAGTTAATATTTTAAAAGCAATACATGCATCAAAAAAAAAATTAGCATTTTTTTTTATATAATTTAATATGTTAATTAGACTATTTTCATATATTTATATAAAACATAATTTAAAACATTTAATTCTAAAAATAAATCTAAACAATAAGTATATGAATAATTATTGTGTGAGTAAGAATGGTCAGAACACACATTTGGGCCTTAGGCCTGATTTGGCGGTGTGAGCTTGTCCAAGCAGAGCCTTTGAGGCCCACAGACCAGCTCTTACTAGAAAGGTTGATGAACTTGTCCGAGAAGAGGCATCTCCTCGGCTGAGTTAAGTGAAGATCGTATGACACGTCATGATGTTTGGGGAGAGAATTCTGGAAAGCTTGTTGGGTAAAGATGTGTCCCACACAGTTATAAAGAGGGGGAATGTATGAGAAATATCAAGAGAAAATGCTGCTACCACCGTATTAAAGGCCCTCCACCTACCTCTCTGGCCACATTAATGGGGCAATAACCTCTGAACAGTAAATGTTCAGCCTTCCAGCTATTGTTTGCAGACTTCTAGAAAGTGGTGGATGAAACAAGTATCTAATTGGGTGATTTGTGCTACATGTGGAAGATGAAAGGGAGGAAAAAAGGGATATAAGAAAGGAGAGAGGCATTAAGAAAGGAGGGGATCGAAGAAAAAAAGAGAGGAAGAGATAGAGAGAGCACTATACATATTATCTTCAGTCCTAATCTTTTGTTTAAAGAAAGAAAGACAATACAAGTGATCCTCGGCTTACGTCTGAAGAGAGTTTCCGTTATTTTCATCCATTGATTGCGTAGGTAGTGGCGATCTAGCCCACCCATCTGTTGTCCAATATTCGTAAAGCCTAGGTTTCAAGCCCACGCTCTACAAATTTCATTATATAAGGCTCTTTGGACCTGAGCTCATCACTCATTTGGGTCCGGGTACAAATTGTGCACTTACAATTATAATGTACAATTATCATGTTTGAGATGATCACTATCTCTCTTGGCAATGTCGGACTTCAGGTATTTGATAATGGATTTTAATAATGATTTTTTTTTTCTGAAAAACTATTAATTCTAGTTTTTTCTTTTTTATTTATTTTATAAAATAGATAATTTTTGCAACAAAATTGTTTCTATTTTTGTTTAGTGTAATATATTATTCATTTAACCAAAAAAAATTTTTTAAAAAAATTGGGAGATTGAAAAGTTTTACACTCTAAATTATCGCAAACATAATAAAACCTATTCATAGAATGCTTGAAAATAGTGTAATATATTTTTAAAAATAATTTTTATGAATTTTTGTAAGACAAGTAGACAAGACATTCTATTGGCTAATAGAAAATGTCACCATTTACTTTTTTATTTATTATTATTTTTTGCAAAACTTTTTTTTAAAAAAACTTCTTTTACAATACTATAAGACATATAAATAAAATATATTCTATTTTAGGAGGGGCCTTCTTTCATTTGGAAGAATTAAGCCATTGCTTAAATGGTTCAGTGATTGAGCCGCCTATGTTTCAGAATGTCATAATAATCATCAAGAAGGTGGTTATAACTTGTACGAGCATTAGCATTGGGAGGGTGGAAAAACCCCCCAGTTACTATTTTGCCAACCAACAAGCAAAAATTCAACATTATCCCAATTGCTATTGCTATTTGTTTTTAGCAACTGTGAATTGTTAGTTCTCATATATACAACCTACTGTAACTTAGAATGTAAAAGAAAACATATTATTTTATTAAAAATATCTCATCTTTCTCTCTCTTCAATCACACTCTGTGCTCTCTCTCCGCTAACGCTCTACGTCCTTTCTCTTCATTGCTTCTCTAACTCTCAAACGCACAGAGCTCCATGGCCAAAGCTCTCAAAGCAAAACCTCCTTCATTCACTGCCATAAAACACCACCACCATCACGATCGTGAGTCTCCCTCTCTCCTGAACCTATATTCTCACCATCTCTCTCTCTCTCTCTCTCTCTCTCTCTCTCTCTTAGCTCGAGCTTAGCCCATGGGCATCGAACCCATGACCACCATTATTGGCAATGGTGCACGATGGCGAAGCCACCACTAGTAGCCACTGATCTTTCTCCTTTTCTCTCTATTTTTTTAAAATTTATTTTTTTGTTTGATCCAAAAGCTCTCCTTTTCTTTTTCTTTTTTTAATTGTTTGTGCTTTTATATCTGCTTGGGTCTGAGGATTGGGGATTTTGGGTTTGAGGGTTTAAGAAATAAAATATTTTTGTTCTAGGTTTTGGGATTTGTTTCAAAAATAAATTTTGGGGTTTTGGTGTGTGTTCTTGTGGCTGTAATAGGTGACTGACAATGTGGGTGATTGGCAATGGTGGATGTGAAGCAGTGATGGGTATGGATCCTAGAGTGTTTAGCAATGATGACTGGAAGTTTTGTTGATTTTTTTGGGGTTTGTGGTGCAACGATGCTATGGTGGTGGTGGCTGGTGGTTTGTGGGTTTGATGTAGTTTGGTGGTTGGTTCAATTGGGTGGTTCGGTTGTGGTTTTTTGTTTTTACAGTTTGATGGTGGTGATGGTTAGCTTTTGGCAATTAGGTTGAGTTATGGTGGTTGGTGGTTGCTAGCGGTGGTTGGATTGCTAGATTTGGAAGTAATTGCAGACTGTGTTGGTTTGATGGAAAGAGGAAGAGAGAGAAGGGAATTGTTTATATTATTTGATAGTGTAGTTTATATTATTTTAATGAGTTGTATGTAAGAATAAAAACTAAGACATTGGGTGAGTTGTAAAATGAAATTGTAAAATAAACAAAGTAGGTTTTGAGGTATATTTTTTTACATCCCCGGACGCAAATGCTATATAACAATTGTGGAAAAATATCAACAGTCAACAGTCATCTTTGCAGGTTATCACAAAGGAAAGCCATCTGCAAGTTAATTCCTGGCCTAAAGAAAATTACAAACTCTCAAGTTCTGCTCATACATCTTGACCGTAGAACACATGGACAACGTTATATCGATCAAAATTTCATTTATGATATTATTATTATGTTTTCAAAGGTGAACAAATATGGTGGATTAACAGGAGCACCATGACCCTTTCATATGTCCACAACATATCTATATACAAATTGAGTACAGTGGAACAAGAATCACCAATGAACACTCCCAGACCCCCGCAAAATCACCAATAAGCAACCGATGTCAGCAACCAAAATGCAGATCTTCAGCAAGAAAGATCAACTTACACAAAATATATAGTGCTACACCAGATTATAATAATAAATGCCTGTGTGGCCATGGATCACTTCTGCCTCAAGTTTCACCTTTTGACTTTTTTGTAGTGCATAGAATTCATATATTTCAGAAAAGGAACCAGAGTTTGTTCTGTGTCTAATAGCAAGAAGCAAATTTGAGAGAAAAAACCTGACTACTAGCTCCAATTACATCTGATTTCCCAGGTCATCACATGGGTTTGCAGATCAAAGGCATCCAATTACTATTAGCATCATCTCTTTGCCATGTCCCTTTAATTGTCAGACTAGTTAATGGTTCAGAACAAAATGCTTCATGCTTTGTTGCTGAATCTGCTTACAGATAAAAAATAAATAAAAAATACTGTCATTCAGTCAAAACAGTATCTATAAAGTCAGACCTTAAGTAAAAGGGGAATTATGCAAATCAACTTTCTGTGAAGCATGAATGCATTACAATAGTTAATTACTGCTTAATCCAAGTATGCCATAAAATGTTACTGCAATATTTTTAAATTCCCAGCAAATAATATATGGAGCAAGTTACATTCTGCCAGTGCCAGCAGAACAAATGAGGATAAATACAGAAATAGGTGTTGCACTTGAAGATGAACATCTAAGACTGAACTATGGCACTGGCAAAACCAGACAACCACTTCAAAAGATTTGGCAGTCTATTTCACTCTTATTCAAATTTCCATATATTAATCATTCTAGTCCTCAATTAACAGAATTGATAGATCACCTTTTCACATAATAACTAGCAGATGGAGCGCACAAAAACACATACACAGAAACATGAAAATTCTAAGAAATACTAAAACTGGTGAGACAAAAGCCAAAAAAAAAAAACCTTATTACACCTTCATGTGCATTGAACAAGACACAATGACCCCCTTTGTTCTAGCACAGGGTTTTTAGATAAAATTAACATTACCAATAAAATAAGGAATCATCCTCTAGAAAATCTGCACACCTACCACCTCTCCCCGACCCCACAGATGCAAAAGCCTTGTGCACTGTGTTCAACCCTTTTTTTTAACCAATAAAAGAAGGAACCCATTTATTATGTGATCTTATTTTGGCATCTCTATCTGGTTTCACATCAAGTTACTAAGAAACAAAGTTTAAAATCATGAACACGCCATATCCTCTCCTGAATAAAATTATTTGTACTTATAAAATAAAGGTCATTAACAGCCCCAAACAATAATCATTATGATAACAATCATCAAGTACACTGCTACTCAAATGCATTGTTTGCTTACTTTACCCTATATTTGACACATTACAAAACTTACAACATAAATGCATCATCACAATAAAAGACAGACAATGATAACAATAACATGAAAAATGTAAAATCACATGTTAATGCTTGAGCCATATGTATATCTGCGGATGCATACTTCCACAAACTATATTATGCACATGCATTCATGTTTGTGCACGCAACAACACACACAACGCCAACAGGGATGAACATACTTGACAATTCATAGAAGCATATGACTAAATTGATATGCACATATATGCCTACAAATAACTTGGAAGACAAAATAAGTATATCAGCACAATTTACAGGGGTGGGAATAAGAACTAGTTGACTAATATAATGCAAATTGCAATAACCCATGATCAACATTAACGTTCTTTACAAAGAAGAGATGATAAACAGTCTTAAGTTCTCAAAGCACAAATTCAACCTGCCAACCAAAAATTGCAAGATATACAGCTGGAAAGCGGGAGCATAGTTACCTACTTAAAAATGTCCTAACACATGTACTAGGAATCTTTGCATGTCTTCTTATTGTGGCCAAGGCCCTTGCACTTGCTACACTGGAGCTGGCGTTTAATTATGTCTATGGATTCAGACTGCTTCATCTTCGGTCGGCCTGGTGGTCGTTTAGTAGGTGGAGGTGTTACAGTAACTATCGCCAAAGCTGATTCATCAGGGATTGGTCTGTCTACATTTGGAACAGGCTGAATGGACTCTGCATAAGTTAATCGGTAACTCTCAGCTGTGAAATATCTAGAGCAATAATCATATGGGTTCCTACCAATGCATTCAAAGACAGCAATAGCATGGCAGCAAGGTAAACCAGTAAGTTGCCATTCTTTGCAGCTACAATCCCAATGATCAATATCAACAATATCAACAGATTCTCCTCGAACCTCAAATGTGCTACCATGTGAGATTAACACTTGAAGTGATCGAGCTATTGAAGTTTCCTTTTGTAGCCTTTCTTCCTTGGATGGAGTTAACTTTGTTGTCCATTGACTGGAATCTACCCGACGTGTATAGATGGATTCCATCATCTTACCTCGTAATACATCAATCATCTGTGTGATTGGCAGCTCATGCGCCTCTGATACCCAACTGTAGAATTGTTGTCCAAAGTTTGATGTCATGTGGTTATACCTTGCTCCTGCAAAGAACGCATTTGCCCAGTGCTCTGGCTCACTTTGTATTACCCAATTGTAAGCTTCAGGAGATATTCCTTTAATGTTATCAGCACTACGCTGGAAACCCTCAAGTTTGGGTGCATAAGCAGCAGCATAAAAATCATTAATCATAAATCGTCTTGCCTCATGAGAAAACTGCCCCTTCAAGTCCTTATTAAGTTTCTCAGCAAGATGACGTAAACAATAGCTGTGGTAGCATTTATCAAATATCTCAGCCAATGACTTCTTCAAATCATACTGAAAATCTGCAACAAACGTAAGCTGCTGAGGTGTTGACACAGCAGATTTAAGTTCCACTAAGAACCAATGCCAGTTGTCCTCAGTCTCAGCATCTACAACAGCAAAAGCTACAGGAAAGATACCATCATCACCATCAGCAGCTGTTGCAGATAGCAATACCCCTTGATATTTTGAGTTTAGAGGAGTGCTATCAAGGAAAAGGAGAGGGCGACATCCTTGCTGAAAACCAGATATTGAGGCATGGAATGATACAAAGAAACGATGGAAGCTTGAGTCATCCTTAGTGGTAAATGTGGCAACACTCCCTGGATTAGTATCCTTTATCTTTTCACAGAAAAAGGGTAACAGAGTATATGCCTCTTTATAGGATCCTTGAAGCTGCTCCCTTGCAATCTCTTTTGCGCGCCATGCCTGAGAATAGTTCAATTGAATCCCATACTCTCGTTTGATGTCATCCGCAATATCCTTTGGTTTGTAGTTTGGGGAAACTTTCAACTTCTCCTTTATAATACTTCCCACCCAACCTCTAGTTGCTCTATACCCTGCTTTCACAGTGGCTCCTTCACAAGTATGCTCTGTGTTCATTTTCTTGATACAAATCAATTGGGTGGTAGACAACCTTGATGCATATATCCGCCACGGACAACCTTGGGATTTGCATTTGACAGTGACGCGATGGCTGTCATTTTTCTTATATCTATAAGCAAACCCATGGGCAATTGAGTATTTATGCAATGCTTCCCGGAATTCACTAAAACTATTAAACCTTTGGTCCACACCGGTGATGGTGTTTTCCCACTGTTGTGCAGCTTTCCGATGCTTGTCATCATTAGAACCATCGTGACAAATTAAAGGGGCTTCTTCATTAGGTATACCAATATCTATAGGTTCAATGACTTGAGCTGTATCGACTGGAATATCAATTGGGGCAACAACAGGAACCACCGCTTCTGATACAGTTGTCCTACTCGACCTGCATAATCAAGCATTGCAAAAGATTTTATTATTTTAACCAAGGCACATGTAGGATTTATAGACACTTCCAATTAATAGTCATTTTGGTTCACAGCCACAGTGCACGACAATTCACACCAGGGTACGGAGAGGCATTTATCAATTTGACAACAAAAAAAAAAACAAGAAAACAAGGCAATTTTTTGGTTTTTCAAAATAACAAAACACAATCCTCAAACCTCTGTACTGTGTTGTGAATGCTGCAGCTGTGGTGCCAGCTGAATTACACTCGAGAACAGTTATAACTACCTACTACAAGGCATGATGGATAAATTTCGAGCAGCAGCTTCCTCCGACGTGATAAAGACATCAACAGTGACAGAGTCGCCAATGAAATTCACCATTCGTTGCAAGTCCTTGTCTTTGGAAATTGTGATGAGGGTTTTCTTATTCCCGGGAAGGAAGTACTTGAGAATCATGTTATCAACACTACAACTGAACATCTCAGCTATTTCTGACTTGAAATCACTTAACTGCGTTTGCTGATCAATGTCTATGGCATAAGCCTCACCCCCACTATAGGTCAAGGACCCATCTTTATTCGTCACAAACTCCCCACCTGACTGACATATTGCTATAATTTTCTTCGCAGCCATGGCCTAGCCAAGATATTAAGAGCAAAAAAAAGAAAGTTCTAAAAGAATCAGGGATAAACAATTTTACAAAACCCAATATTTACAATTGGGTGCATTCAAAAGTTTATATTTGGAGCAAAACAAAAACACTAACTACAAACGAGATTAAACCTACATTCAAGATTTCATTCGCAAAGATTGAAACTTTTACAAATGGGTATCCATAAAATTGCAAAATTATAGCAGAATTCACACAGAATTGCAAATAAAACAGCATAATCTGAACAATAATTCCAAATTAACAAAGATACTAGCAAAAAAAATCAGAACTTGAAACACCCAGATGAGGCAATAGTAAAAAAAAAATTATCCTAGTCTCCTATTAAGAATTAAAAGGAAAGAGAAAGAAAAAAAAAAGTTAGAAATAATAGTCAAAGAGAGTGAAAGATAAAAACCCTAGAATTGGTTTGGTTAGGAAACAATGTTACCTTATAAGGCAGAAGTGAGAGAAGCAGACGAGGTTGTTTTTGGTGGTGTTTTCCAATAGGAGAAAGAAAGAGAGAAGAGAAGAGGCCAAACCCACAAACAAAGCAGATTCAAACAAACATGAAAGGCAGAGCCTTTTGGCTAAAACTCTCTAAACTCTAAAGCCCTGTCCCGTGTATGTTACAAACTCTCGCAAATAAATATATTATAAAAAAAAAAAATTAGTTGCAGTTACTATTTGTTTCTCAGGGTTATCCTTATTCCTTACCTTAGCCTCGCGCTTGACTTTGTTTTGTTGTAAGTTAAACGGGGTGTCGTAGATTCTATTAGAATCTCCCCCTTTGTGAATCTTATTTATTTATTAGTATTTTTTTTTAATAATTCGATAGGTACAACGATAGTTGTGATGGGATTTAAACCCTTGCCGTTTTAGTGGAAAATATTAGGAGGCGTGCATTGAGTTATAAGACTTTTAACATAATTATTGTAATTTTTAAATAAGTTAAGTGATAAAAAAACAAAATTAATTCTCACAAATTTAGAGACATCAGTGGAAGGACGGTTTAAGATTGCATGGTTTTTGTCATGAATTTACATAATGTTAAAAATTTTTAATTGAGAAATGAAAGTTAAATGAATGATTATTCATTATTACATAATTATGTATTACCAATTTCCATATCAATTGCCAGCATATAACATGTTAAAAAAGACTTGTTTGAAGGTCGATGGAAGCACGGTACTCATCCATGTCAACATAAGTCTTGTTAATGTCAACTAAGATGAGAAGACAATTCAACTGCTAACTTATAAAAGAAACACATAACTTTGGATAAAATCATATACATAATAATGAAATTAAGCCTTTTTATGAATTGTAGAATCCTTCTAGCGTTCTAGGTAGTTAATTATTTTAGTTTTCTTGAAATTTTATTTTCCTTTATTAAGATTTTTTTATTGTTTATAATTTGACTTATTAGATCTTATTGTCATATATATATTCTATATATGAGAATCATGAGATTTAAAATTAAAAATATATAAATTATTTGAAATTATAATAACATGAGACAATAATATTTTATTTTTTTGCTAAATATTTTTTTTTTTAAATCTCCTTCATTGACTTGTAATATATTTTCCTCAAATTTGAGAGTTTAGAGAAATAAACCATAATGGATTGAACTCTTTATATATACAATACAATTGGGATATGTTGTATCTGCAATTTAAATCTTTTTAGTTGTAAAAATAGAATTGTGGTTGCTTCTAACAATTGAATTAGAGACAAATCTTTATGCACAATTTCAACGCAATTCCCTCCAGATTTTGGGGTTAGCCGTTGGTAATAGTTTCTTTTACATCATTGTTGTTTTTTCCAATATATCAGATTATTTGCTTCATTTGCTCGACTACATTTATTTATCTTTAACTTATAATTGTGTTAACAAAATTTTGAGTTAATGATTTCATTCTAGTATGTGACTCCACTATTATCTTTACTAGCATATAACCCATGCAAATTCATGGATGTATTTAAATTAAACATAATTTTTTTTATAAAAATATAAATAATTAGTTAAATTATTTTACCTAGTTAGTAATGGACCGTATATAATCATGGTGTGCGTATATATATATATATGATTAGGTTTTTATGGTTTATTTATATTAAACTCCTCATTTTATACATTGAATTAACTTACTTAGTACAAAAATTAAAAAAACTCACATTAGATGAGACACATGGTGCAAAATTAAACTTTAATTGAATTCTAATTTTTACACTGAATTGACTAACGTGATACAAATTTTAAAAATTAGATTAGATGAGACACATGACACAAAATTAGACTCTAATTGAATTCAAATTGAAATCTAATTGAATTTTTTCTTAGTTTCACCTATTAATATATATATATATATATATATATATATATATATATATATATATATATAATAAACACTTTTTCTTCCAACCAATAATACCAAATGCCCTGATGTCTGAATTGATTAATTATAAGCATATATATATATATATATATATATATATATATATATATATATATATATATGCTTATAATTAATCAATTCAGACATTAGGGCATTTGGTATTATTGGTTGGAAGAAAAAGTGTTTATTAGAAGCACAAATTATTTTCCTCAACATGCTTCCATGTTAGCTCCCTCCCTCTCTCTTGTGTGTTTATCAGCTATATAAGATACTTGCCACCAAAGCCGAATCAATACATTTTAGAGCCTAAGGTAACGATATAAAATAGGAAGTGAAAAATTATTAGTTTTTTTCCAATATCCCAATGGTGCTACTTGTTGAACACTTCTTTGTGAAGCCATCAATTTGATATGTATATTTATAACAACTTTAGCCTCAATTGCATTGGTTTCATTATACTAATACTAAGATGATCATGCCAAAATCATGAAATATTTAGCATGTTAAATGCCTTCCAGCAAAATATGGCTACAAAGATTTTTAATATGCGTAGTGTATTTTAAATATATCTGTAAAAGGTTTAAAAACTTGTAAATTCTAAATTGTATCATTTCTATTGTATACCTTAAATAAATCCATTTCCAATCCCACTCAAATTCATGGTTCGGAATAATAGGACCTAACCTAGGGCTGCCTCGACACATTTAGGCATAAGGCAACAACTTATAGTGGTCATTTTCTTATTTTTAAATATTAATTGAATAATATTTATGAGATGCAAGATTGCACTAATTATGTTTTAGTGTTCAAATTCCACTAAAATTTTCTTTTCAATTGGTAATTTCCCTAATTAATCTTTCATCTATTTATATAAAATGTATTTTAAAACTTTTAATTTAAAAATAAATCTAAACAATAAGTATCTTAATAAAATATCATGTTTGAAATGGTCCCCTGTTTGTCTTGGCAATGTTAGATTTCAGGTATTGAATAATGGGTTTCAATAATGAATTTCTTTGGAATACTATTACTTCTAATTTTAATTTTGATGGAAAGAGAAAAGAAGAGTAAAATTTTTGAGAGATTGAAAATTTTTACACTTTTAAAAAAGTATAATATATTTTTGAAAATAATTTTTATCCATTAATTGTTGGGCCTTGATTAAATTGTAAGATAGATAGACAAAACATTCTATTAGCCAATACAAGAGCTCTTTTTTTTTCTTTTTTTCTTTTTTGGCTAGGTGAGAGGTCTTACTTTATTATTATTATTATTATTATTATTTTACAATTTTTTGAAACGTTTTTTGCAATACTAAAAAACAAATAAATATATATAATATATTCTATCTTAGGGGGCTTAGCTTCTTCCATTTGGCTAAGTTTAGCCGCCCCTGCTTGCCAACAAAGGCCCTTCAAGTGTCTTCTAGAGTTGGATGACAATTGTTTTTCCTTATAGAGAGTTTATAGAGAGCCATTTTGTTGGAGGAAAAATATGGGCATACAAATAAAAATCTTCATACATGGAATGAAGAAATTAAAGTTGACATGAGAAGGGAATTAGTAGATCAATTCTTTTTGGTAGGATATGAAGCCATTTTGTTGATACCACAAAGCCCCTCTGGTTTTCCAGTGTTTCTCTTCATCCTTATGTACCCTTTTTCCCCCCACTTAGGTCCCCATGAATTCTTCACGATGATGTAATCTGACCCCTTCAACGAACCATATCCAACAGCTGTTACTCCATGATCTAGCTCAGTTCCACAATGCCCATTGAATATTCCCTGCCAAGCCAACAAAACCACGCATAATTTGAGAAAGCAAGTTGTAGGCATAGAAATGTGTATGGATATAATAATTGTGTTAATGAGAGGA
The DNA here is from genome assembly GCF_040712315.1 of Castanea sativa. Taxonomy (NCBI): domain Eukaryota; kingdom Viridiplantae; phylum Streptophyta; class Magnoliopsida; order Fagales; family Fagaceae; genus Castanea; species Castanea sativa. Next base: position 15,291,919 of record NC_134014.1, read on the forward strand.
TATATATTAGAGTGACATTAGAGATATCAGGTTTTACTATAGATGTAAATCATACATATCTGTCATAAATCAAAAATGAAAAAGTAATTCGGATATTGAAGTGGCATTAATCGCATTCATTTTCACATTTTTTTTTTTTTTTTGGTAATAAAAGTGAGAGTGACTTGAACATTTTCCTTATATATTATATTCAGCTTACCCCGCTATAAAATTGGAAATCTTGACCAGAGGCCTCGATAGCTACACTGAGAGGCTGATGAGCAAGTGCCTTCAAAAGACTTTCTTCATCATTTTGTGGCACATCTTGATAACCACCAATTTTCACTACCTCCATTTCTTCCTAAAGACAGATAAACAAGTGTAATCAATAATTCTATTATAAGAGTTTGTTAACGGCTGAATTTGGTATAGAACAAATTAAGCTAATTAATTACTGTAATTTTACCTTCTGCTCTTCACAACTTCCTTCCTCCATTAAATATGGATAGTCTTCCTCCTTATTCAATCCACCATTGGAGACAATGAATTGGAATGCATAATCCATCAAACCCCCATTGCAGCCATTATTGAAAGTTCTATCACAATCAATTAGCTGTTGCTCGGACAATGAAGTTAAATTTCCAGTGACTATCTGGTTGATGCCCTCGACAGCTGCTACAGTTGAAAATGCCCAACAACTACCTGCATGCTCATCATATCATCATCTATACTCACTACATGATCAACAAAAAAACACTAGCTAGCCACATATACATGCATAGTCATGTATATATGCATGCAAAATGCACATTACCACACAAACATAGAGGATATAGAAGGATCCATGCTATGAAATGAAGATGCATATAGCCGATACATGATATATTTATTGGGAGAGAGAGAGAGAGAATTACATACCACATGAACCTTGGTTCTTGACTGGAGTAACAGCTCCTTTCTTTCTCCAATCCACAGACTTGGGCAGATCAACCACATCTCTATAACTGAAATCTCTGGAGGACCCTCTTGTTTCGGGCAAAGCAGGTTTCAATCCTAGATACTTGTTCTTAAACTCCTCATGGCTTAAGTCTGCAAACTCATTCAACCCAAGCCAGTAGCTACTAATCTCTTTGTTCCTCTCATCAATGTGTTTCAAGTTGTCTTTGAATATCTCAAACCTATGCAACTTCTCTTCAATGCTCCTGTAAGTTTTGCCATGTTTTGACACCCATGATTCAAACAGCTCAATGATTTTATCCATGCAAGTCAAGTGTTCCGGTGAATAACCCACAATCGAAAAATCATGAGCCAGCGCACAACATGCAAAGAGAGACACAGAAAATAAGGCCAGGAAGGAGATCTTAGAATATGAATAGAAAGCCATTTGTGCTTAAGAATTCAATACTGACAGACAGATAAAGATGAATAGATGAGTGAATGTGAGGAAGGAGATGTGCAAGTTATTTATATATAGTCATGGTTTCATGGGTTGCTTTCAAGTGAAGTAGTAAAATATATTGTTTTATCTAATAGCATACGGAGTCTTTACGGTTGGTTTTTTTTGGCAGGCTTTTGTTCCAAGCATGCTCATTTGCTGAAGATTAAGAGTTGCATGCTTGAGCAGCTATGCTTGACCACGCCATCGCCAGCCACTCTTGAGTCAGTAAGAGAGAGCAACTTTTTACCTTACGTAAATTGATTCGCTCACCACCATCTATAAGTATATAATTCAATTTTTTTAGTATAAAATTTTAATATTTAATAATTCATTTATTTGTTATTTGATTTATAAAAATTGTAAAATGCATTTCAAAAGTTGTGTATATGTCTCCATATTATTATTTTTTGTTTAGTTAACTTTTTTTTTAGAAAATTAAATATTATTTATGTTTTAATTAATTACAAAATCATCTTTTAAAACCATGAATTTTAAAGATTATTTAATAATATTTTCAAAATCGAATTCCAATCTTAACAACCATGTAGCCAAATATAGATCAAAGCCTATATAATATGGTAAAACTTAAATACAATTAGTTTCGGGATTGTACTTTACTTTTGCATTGACCAATAAGCTACAAGGTTGAATGTAACTAATATTTACAAAAGATAATATTGTCTTGCTTTATTGCTTATATAATATGTTATGTGGTTGAATTCAATGGAGAACCTACCTACAATACTTAAAAGAATTGTACTCTTGAATTTTATCTTTATACTTTTTATAAAAACAATTGAACTATGGTATTTTGACTATTTTCTCATTCAATGATTCAATGTTTTTAAACGAAGCAATGCTCTCATATTCCTATTTTAAAACACAAAGACCATATGTCTGCTTTAAGTTGGAAGCCACAATTTCACCTTCTGAGCAAAGTTAATAAGCGTAGCAAGTTTGTGTAGTTGGAGGTCTACATAAACCTTCCTGATAATTTTTTGAGCGCTGTGAAGGATTCTAATATTTTTTTAAATAATACTAATGAAGTTTATCATCACGTTAACTCTTATAGCTTGTTTGGATGGATAAAGAGTAGAGTAGAGAGAGAGAGTAAGTTAAAAAATCTTGTTTGGATATTTTTTAAGAGAGGAGGGGGAGGAATTTGGAAGGGTTCTAACTACTTCTAATCCATCATTTTCAATTCTCCCAAATTGGAGAGATTTGGAAGGAGAGTAGAGCATAAAAATGTTTGACCAAATAAATTACCAAACTTACTTTTACCATATTAACAAAATTACAAACTATAAAAAGACTAATTATTTCTCTCCCCTTTACTTAATTTTAAGAACATTCAAACAATGTGGAGGATAACCATTCCCCTCTACTCTCCTCTCCACTACTCTCTTCCTCCAAACTTCCAAACATAGCATTAATGTTGACATGACAATATAAGTGAACTTCCTTAGTGTTCCTTTGAGGTGAGGTTGTAGTCACCAAGCTTTAGGCATTTCAAACAAAGATATAAGAGCAACCGCATCGGTGGTTGCAAATGTTTGCAAAATACAAAAAGTGCTTAATTTTGCATATTTAATAAAAAAAAAAAAACACCCACATCAGTCCTTACAAAAGTGTGCAAATATACAAAACTGCTATAGTAATAATGCATATATGCACAGTTACTGTAACTTTGCATTTAATATTTTAATATTTTTTCTCTCCTTCTCACCGGTCCTCTAACTCTCACCTCACTCTCTCTTTTTCTCATTTTTTTCTCTCTCCGCATCAACCCTCTCAACTCTCTATTTCTCTCATCTCATAAGCTTCCTCTTCCATGGTCAGATCCACAAATCAGTGGGGTTATGCATCGTGGGCGTCGATCAGAGCTGGGTTGAAGGCGTTGATCTTGTTGCACAATGGCTGGGTTGGATGAATATTTAGATTTCATTGATGGTGGCTAGGTTGAATGGGTATTTGGATTTCATTGGTGGTAGCTAGGTTGAATGGGTACTTGGGTGGGTTGATGATGGAGGCTAGTTGCTTGATGATGGTGGTTGAGTGAATTGATGATGGAGGCTGGTTGCTTGATGATGGTGGCTGGGTGGCTAGGTGGGTCGTGTTGGGTCTATGAGAGAGATGATAGTGTAAAAAAAAATGAATATTTTATTAAATAAATGTTTAGAATAATAGACTAATGTGGATATTTTGTAAAAATAGGTGTATAAAATAGATTTTTTTTTTTGCAAAATAAACTGAAATTATACCGTTACTGATGTGGTTACTCTTAACCACGGTCCTACATTTCTAAGTGTTTGGCCCCCTTATGTCACATGCTCCCTCTTTACAAGGGTCTCACCTGTTAATGTGCGGGATATTTTGCACAAGGACGTCATGAGATTGCCCTGTAGCCTGGGTCTTGAGCTAGACTCGCCTAGGCTGAAGCCTGGTCTTGTGGGTTTGTTCAGGGTCTAGCTTGACCTAGGCCTTCATGGTTTTGCCACCCATTAGTGAAACTTCAACAAAATACTTGGCTTCATTGAATATCCTGACCAAATTCATATGTACAAAATTTTCTTGTGCTAGAGACTTGATACTCGATATTGTTAACAGTTTTTTTTTATAAACACAAAAGTTTTTATTATATAGCAAAACTTAAAAACTGAGCACGTCCAAAATGGAACTCAAGTCTTGCAAAATAGCATCAACAAAAGGCTTGGAGCCTACTAAGAGGATCAAAACACCCCAAAACAAAATTATGCAGAGACCAAACATCCTCCATCTTTATTGCTTCTTATTGTGTGTGTGTGTGTGTGTGTGTGTGTTTGAGTAATCCAATGATCGAAGGAACATCATGATAAATTAATTTTGAATTTTTTTTTCTTAAAGAAAAGAAGAAAAATGATGCAGGATGCTTCAGTAGATAATGACAGCTTCAACCATTCCATCATGCAATTAACTATGAATCTCTTTATTGCGTGGAGCATACTTGGAAGTTGGAACCCTACGTTAAGAATGCTTGGCATGATTTTTCAGTTCTTTGCTTCTTTAAAAACTCTTAACTTCATAGCATTTTCTGAGAGGAGTCCAACACAGAGTGCTCTGCAAACATATCATATATTGTTTTCACAAAAGCTCCTTTGCTTGAGGCTTCTTGGAATTACATATGTGGCGGGATACAAGAAAATAGTAAGAGACTCGGTGTTAATTCAACCCTTGAAATTGCTCAAAGGTTCTTGAAACTGAACACTTGCAGTAAATGTGGGAGTAAGCTGACCTTTTCTCCAACGTCAATGGTTCATGCACTGTAGTCAGCTTCTGCAAATTCATGACCTCTCAGATGCAAATCACATTGATTTTTAAAAAAAAATGTCAAAAATCTAAAGAAGGTGAAATCAGAAAGCCAGAGCAGCATAATATTTGAGAAATCTTGTTTAAGATCTCTCCCAATAACAATCATGTCAGCCAAGATAGCAGCCCTTTCACTTAGGTACAATAGCTTAAGTGCTATACATTAGATTTCCCAAATTATATTCAAACACATAAATGTATTGAATTTAGTTCTCCTCAGGAAAGAAAATATTGTTTGTGCTGTGCATTGATCAATACAGTCAGATGCACTTAAGGAATTGAACCTAAGTTTTGCCCATCTTCATGTTGCATTAATACATTGAGAATCACAAGTTATTATGCATTCTTTTGTTCTTTTGTCCTCTTTTCCACCACACCCCCCCCCCCCCCCCCCCTTCCCCAAAACAAATCCTCTTCTCCTCCTCCTCTCTTCTTCCACAGTCCAGACCCAAGTACTTCTTTAAGACAAGAAAAACCAAGGGCACATGCATAGTCCTAAGAACAAAAAATCATTCAGCAGCATAATAACTTAATCCATGTTAGGGTGAGGCACCTAATGCCATGTAATGAATTCATCCCAAACCTTTCCGTTATCTTATTGAATATCAATTTGTCCCACATGGGAGATGGATTCATTACTGAAACAATCATCAATATATAATAAATTTACCTGGGAGTGTAAAAGAATAAAAAGTAGAGAAACAATGAGGTTCCCCCTTGTGACAGACCAAGAAACTCATGAAAGTACAAATGCAATTTAACAGTTAATTTATTGCATAGAACACAATAATATATTTGAAAAACTCCTATGTAATATGTTACAATAAATTTTGTTTCTTGAATGAAAATCAATGCTGTAGTGGGCTACCTCACCAGACATTCTATTATGTGAATTTACATGGTGCCAGCTAAAACTTGCTTTAGGCATGAGAATGAGATGGAGGAATGCCAAACACATTGCAGAATAGTTCTAAAAAAGAAGAAAACATATTTTTTTGATAAATAAATCTCAATTTTTCGAGAAAAAAAAAAATCTAGAAAGGGAACACAAGAAAAAATCTTATGCTAGAAATAGACAGAGGTCCAATTGATGACAAACTATACCACTAGATAAAACACAAAGGAGTCTAAAGAATTACAAAGAAAGAGTATTATGTACAGAAAGGCAACGACTCAATCAAATCCTCAATGGAGCTGCTACTAGTGAAACCCCACGTGAAAGACCAAAAAAAGGTTAGACCAAACCATAAAAGAACTAACTTAAACAAAGATCTGTTCTTTCTCAAGTTAGACAACTAGGCCTAGGCATGGATCAGAAGATGGTTGGGATATTTGGTGTGCTTAGATAAGTGAAGAAACTAATCAAACCTGACCCCTTCTTTTTTATTAGATTCAAAAAAACAAATAAAGCAAACAAAAAGTACAGACTCAGCAGCTCAAATGTGTAGTTGTTTCCACCAAGAGATTTAGAGGGTTCTAGCAGCACTTTTTTGAATGTTATATCAAGAAAATATCTTCTTAAGAAAGTACTTCACCACAAAGAAACTTGAGCTTAAGTCCAGGAAGCATGTTACACTCAAGTAATCTTGTTCTCTATTAAGCATTCTAGCTAATTTCTACTATGGTAGGCAGCAACACTGTTGCTCTTTAACTTTTATGTGAAACTAGCCTAGGATCCCTTAGTATGAAAACAAGAACTTAGTGCTATGGCAGAGTTGTATATATGCTATTTTCTAAGATGACAATAGTGATTCACTTAAACGAGCCAATATCATGAAAATAAGTTCATTTAATCACCGCAATCAGCAACACCCACCATCATGTCTATGATAATGCTTGCATAATTTTTACCAACTAGCATAAGAACAATGCAAACCATTGACAAGTAATTATAACAGGTAGGACACAAAGGTAAAGCACAAAAGTAAATCTACATAGTTTCCTTTTTCCTCTCAGTAAGCAAATTCATGCTAAAACACCAATAGAGCACAATACAAGTCCATATGAAATCAATAAACAAAGAAGTTAGATAGGATCCTATGAATATGATACTTACAGTAACGACTTAGTACTTACTATAGCACTGAGCAAACAATGGGGTTCCCCCCTCTGTGACTAACACCAAGGAACTCATGAAGGTTAAATACAATTTAACAGTTTATTTATTGCACAGAATACAATAATATGTTTGAAAAGCTCTTATGCAATATGTAGCAATAAATTTTTTTCTCGAATGAAAATTAAAGTTCTAGTGGGCTACCTTACCAAACATTCTAGTATGTGAATTTACATGATGCCAGCTGAAACTTGATTTAGAGAAAATTGTAAGATAGCGAAGGAGCTACATGAGATTGGAGAAATGCCAAACACATTACAGGTATAGTTCCAAATATATATCTATATATATATATATATATACATATATCTGTGATAAATCTCAATTTGTCAACCAAAAATAAATTCTAGAAAGTGAAAACAAGAAAGAATCTTATGCTAGAAAGAGACAGAGGTTGAATTGATGATAAACTTTACCACTTGATATCACATAGAGGAATCTAAAGAATTGCAAAGAAAGAGTGTTATGCAAAAAAAGCAACAACTCTATAAAATCTGCGATGGAGTTACTACTAGTTAAACCCATGCATGAGACCAATCAAAGGTTAGACCAAACCATAAAAGAATTCACTTAACATAGCTTTGCTCTTTTTCAAGTTAGCCAACTAGATCTAGGTATGGATTAGAAGATGATTAGGGTATTTGATGTGCTTGGATAAGTGAACAGACTAATCATAAACTTGACCCCTTGTTTCTAATTAGATCCACAAAAACAAGTATAACAAATAAAAAGTACAGACTCAGTAGTTCGGACGTGTAGTTGTTTCCACCAAGAGCTTTAGAGGGTTCTAGCAGCACTTTTTTGAATGTTATATCAAGAAAATATCTTCTTAAGAAAGTATTTCACCATAAAGAAACTTGAGTTTAAGTCCAGGAAGCATGTTACACACAAGTAATCTTGTTCTCTACACTATTAAGCATTCTAGCTGATTTCTACTATGGTAGGTGGCTACACTGCTGCTCTTTAACCTTTATGTGAATCTAGCCTTGTAACCCTTAGTATGGAAACAAGTACTATGACAGAATTGTATATTGCTAAATTACCAAATTTAGGACCGCCCGCTCTAATATCATGTTAAATTATCGATTGTCCCAAAAGCTTAAACTATTGAGATATGGTAAATTTGATCATTTAATCACATACTTCTAACATATACATGCTATTTTCTAAGATGTCAATAATGATTCACTTAAACGAGCCGATATCATGAAAATAAGTTCATTTTAATTGCCGCCATCAGCAACACCCACCACCATGTCTATGATAATACTTGCATACTTTTCAACAACTAGCAATAAGAACAATGCAAACCATTGACAATTAATTATAAAAGGTAGGACAAAGGTATAGCACAAAACAAAATCTCCATAATTTCCTTCTTTCTTTCAGTAAGCAAATTCATGCTAAAACACCAATAGAGCAGCACAACACAAACTCCTCATGAAATCAACAAACAAAGCACACTTAGATAGGATCCTATGAATATGATACTTACAGTTACTATAGCACTAAGCAAACCATGGCGTCCCCCTTGGTCTGAAAGTGGGACAGCATCTATACTATACTATACATATTACAACGACATTCGGTTCACCCACGAAAGCAGAAGGTGGCCACAAAAACAAGCATATTCTCCTTAATAATAACAATACAATACTACTCTCATTCTCACTCTTACACCAATTCTCATTATCATGCTTCTTCTTCTTCCACAGAATGCAATCAACTATACAACAATAAACCATATTTAAAGAGAAAAGCACAAGTTCAAATGTCAAAAAAAAAATAAAAAAAAAACTTACGGTGAGGGATGCCGGAGAGCGTGAGAGGGAGATGATGGAGTGTTGCTGCGGTTAGTGATATACTGATATAGGTGAGATTGAGAGGACCTGGGAAGTGGCAAATGACGGGTTTGGGGTTTTGTGTTGGGTCATTATGGGTTAGGATCACCTATTTATTGTTATCCATTGTCTACTCAACCCATTTAAATTTTACCGGTTTTTAAAACCATGCCCTTTACTTAATTTTAAAAAATCCAAACAGGGTGGAGGATAATCATTCCCCTCTACTCCCCTATACTCTCCTCTCCCTCCAAACTTCCAAACAAAGCATTAAGTTTTTATAATAAAATTGATTGTAACTTTTTATAATTTTTTTTATACCAATTTATAGATTAAGTTTGTGGTATTTTCCATATGTAGGGAACTTCTATTGCACTACGTACCACCTGTATTCTTCAAATGGATACACGAAATGCATTGTCACAAGTCTTAACTCATAACTAATTTGCTTTTCCTTGTAGCTGCCATTCAAGTCTACAGAGAGCTACTGTTCAACCAAGTTGTCAGTCAATATTATCCATTGAATATTATCATTGATTGCTTGAATTTTTATTGCTTTTAGTTTTCCATCTCACAGTCCTACCTTAAAACCAAATCTCAAGCATGACTCAATGAGCAAGTCAGTTTGCCAAAACATGCAAAATGAAGGCCAAAGCCTCAAAATTCATAGATGTAATTGATCAAAAATGTTTTACAAATGAAGGTTTTCAAATCATATACCAACACTTGAGTAAACTTGTCATTGTAATTTTACAAATACAGGTATATCACTGATTTCATGATAATCTGTTCAAAATTATCATAGAGGAGAGGTGAGGCAAAGGAAGAGAGCCTTTACACTGCAGAGCTGGTATGGAATTATCTTTGCTTCCCAACAGCATGCAAATATACCGAGACTGCTACAGTGCTGGAAGCAAGAGAAATAAAGTAATTAAACATAACTACCATCATGCTTTCAATGGTTATTTTTGTTAAAAACAAGTAATAATGGCGTCATCACTCATCAATCCCAACATTATATAAATGCATGCCAGAACAACAGAAAAATGAACAACGAGATGAACCGTGTAAATAGAAGTAACTTACATTGTGCCAAGGATGAAGGTAAGTGAAAGTTTAAATCCAAATAAAAAATAACAAACAAATGCTGTGAAAAGCATTGCCACCGAAGTAGAATACACCTGCAAAACATGGGAAAGCTAATTAAAATGGGAACTTCAATCACAAAGTGCAGAAAATGTTTGCAGCAGGATGGTAATGTATGCTTCTCTTGAATAATGCAATTATAAATGAGTAATGCAATTATAAAGACCAATTTAACTGCATAAAGTGCTAGAAATATTTTAATATATCTATACGTAAAAGAGTGCTACCTAATGTACACAAGGGGTATACAACAGGTACACAAATTTAAATATGGAAAGTATGATCAAGCAAATCAGGCAAAGAAGCAAAAGAAAATACACCCGAAGCATTTATCCACTCAAACAAATTTTGAGGAATAACAGTGATGCAAGAGCAAAACCAAAATTATTTTAGATTTTATATTTTCAGATTTTTGTATTTACCTTCTAGGAAATTGGATAATCGTAGACTTTTATTTGGATAGGGATTAGATTTGAGATTAGATAGGGATTAGTATTTGATTAGATAGTAGACTGAAGTGTCGTACTCCGGGGGTGGTGTGTAAGTTAGACATTGAGAAAGTATATGATCGTGTGAATTGGGACACTTTGTTTTATTTGTTGGAGAGGATGGGCTTTGGGGGTAGATGGAGGAGATGGCTAAAGACTTGTGTCATTACCGTTCGCTTCTCAGTTTTGGTTAATGGATCTCCTGTTGGATTCTTTGGTAGCTCTAGAGGTCCAAGACAAGGTGATCCATTGTCCCCCCTCCTCTTTCTTTGATCATGGAGGTTTTAAGTCGTATCCCAAAGAAAACTGAAGAAAGTGGTCTCATTCAGGGTTTTCATGTGGGTCCTATTAAGTCTACTGGTATCCGTATTTCTCACCTATTATTTGCTGATGATACCATGCTTTTCTATGATGCCTCAAGAGAGCAGATCCTTTCTATTAGGCTGGTTTTGACTTGTTTTCAAGCTTTTATTGGTTTGAAGGTGAATGTGGGGATAAGTGAAATTGTCCCTATTAGGGAGGTGAGCAACATTCAGACTTTGGTTAATATTCTTCAATGCAGGGTGGGCAGTTTGCCTATGATTTACTTGGGTATGCCATTGGGAACTTTGTATAAAACAGCCTCTATTTGGAATCCGATCCTTGAGAGGATGGAAAAGAAGCTTTCAAGCTGGAAGCGGCTTTATTTGTCAAAGGGTGGCAAACTCACTTTCCTGAAAAGTACCCTTTCAAGCCTTCCGACTTATTACCTTTCCCTTTTTACTATCCCTAAAACTGTGGCGACTAGATTGAAACATATTTAGAGGAATTTCTTGTGGGTTCATCAGTTAAGTGTTTCAAATATCCTTTGGTGGCTTAGGAAAAGGTTTGCTTACAGCATGAGTTGGGTGGTTTGGAAATTTGGAATTTGGCGTCTTTTAATCAAGCCCTATTAGGGAAATGGCTTTGGAGGTATGACCATGAAACCACTCATCCATGGCGGAGGGTCATAGCCATGAAATATGGGGAGGGAAAAGGGGGTTGGTGCACTAGAGTTTATAGAAGGGCTCATGGTTGTGGTTTATGGCGAAGTATCAGTGAAGGCGGGGAAAGTTTTGCTAAGCATTTGTCTTTTGTGGTGGGAGATGGTTCTCGTATTCCTTTTTAGCATGATAAGTGGATTGGGAATGTTCCTCTTAAAATGCTTTATCCTCAGTTATTTATGTGTTTAGCCAATAAGGAAACTTGTATTTCTGAAGTGTTAAGCCCTCTAGTGGGTGATAATGACATTGTGGAGTTTAAGATTTTATAGGAAATTCAATGATTAAGAGTTAGCGACTTCCTACTCCCTGCTTCATTTCATCCAAACCCAAATTCCTAAGGGTGGAGGGTGTGACAGGCTTTGTTGGGGTCTTAATGGAAATGGGAAGTTTGATCTTTAGTCTTTTTATCATAAGATTCAAAATGTAGCTCCTTCTGCTTTCCCTTAGAAGGGCATTTGGAAAGTTAAGGTTCCTAAAAGGGTGGCATTCTTTATGTGGACAGCAGCTCATGATCAGATTCTAACTTTGGATAACCTTATGCTTCGTGGTCGCCCTTTCGCAAATCGTTGTTGTATGTGCTGTTGTAATGTAGAATCTGTGGATCACCTATTACTTTTTTGTCCGATAGCTCATTCTTTGTGGACGTATATGCTTCGGTTGTTTGGGATTGATTGGGTCATGCTAGGTTCAGTTGTGGACTTATTATTTTGTTGGTATCATTGACTTGGGAAGCATAGTTTTGATATTTGAAATTTGGTTCCAGGCTGTTTAATGTGGACTATTTGGAGTGAACGAAATCGGCAGTCTTTTGAGGATGAGGGGAAAACTGTGGTTTAGTTATTAGATTTATGCCAACGAAACCTCTTTTCTTTTGTCTATTAGAATAGCTTAGAGGCTACTTATGTCTTTTTGTTCCTTATTTTTCTTTGTTCACTACCATGAACTCTTTGTATTTTTCTTGCTATTCTTTTATTAATAATATTTTCTTCTTACTTATAAAAAAAAAAAAAAAGATTAGTATTTGAATTCAATTAGGATTAGTTTTGGTATGTTGTTATCTTTATCTCTTTATTTTCCAGTTCTAGCTCTATAAGGGTCTGCTAAGAACCCACATTTGGGTTTAGAATGCATTTAGTTAGTCAGTTAGTTTGTTTGTTACAATTCCAAGCATGTTAATCACATTTAACACATGTTAGAATTATTAATGCATATGAGGAATAATAGGACCATTAGGATAAGGCCATGTGGGCCAATAGGATAGTTTCATGGTTCTATAAATACCTACTTGTAATCATATATCCATCATTGAAGAATAAACCAATTAATTGCTTAGTGCATTAGTGCATCTCTCTCTCTCTTAATCTCTTCCTTTCTTTATAGGGGGTGACTACCTCGAATTAAAATCAATTTCTCTACAACTCACATACATTCTCCTACAATTCCCATCCAATCCCATTAGGAACCATTAGGTTCCTAACATTTGGTATCAGAGCCATCAATCTTGAGACTGGAGAATATGACCGACAAGAAATCTTGAAGGACTTACGATAAATGGTGAATGAATTTTCAGCGAAGGTCAAGGCCTTGGTTGAATCTAAAAAGGCCATGAAAGAAGAGCTCTCAAGATTGCAAGAGCATCTTGAGAACATGATGGAAGAGGAGCTACAATCTCTTGATTCGACTGACCAAGAATCCACAATGCATGAACCTATTGTTGTTAGTGTGGAGCAAGAACACACTGTTGGTGTGAATGCAAGTGATCCAATGGTGTTTGACATTTTCCAAACTCATGCTTCAACAAAGGGGGCTGCTCGTGTAATCAAGAATGAAGGCATGGACTTAACAGTCATGCAAGTTGGTGGCAATTCCATTGAGTTTGGACTTTGCTATGGGGGCCACATCTTGCTCATTGATGGCTGTCACAAAGCCAAGGATTTAAACGACAAGTTCCAAAACAGGGCTGATCAAAAATTTTATAAGGACTCAAGGGTAAATTGGGATAGTAAGGTTGAGAGCCAGCTCAATGATCGGGGTGCTTTCATGTCAACAAGAACTGCTGTAGCCTTACAAGGGAGTACCAGCTTAAAAGCTTTCAATGCTGATCACATTCAGGTTCTACAAAATTTAGTGAGAAGCAAGGGACTTCGTGGCTTGTACCATTTCTTTTATGAAATATTGGATAAAGCTAATCACCAACCTAAGACACTAGATGTTCCATTTCTGATTTGCTCGCCCAGATTGCTATTTTCAAAGTTAATAAAATGCCGTAATGGGATGATCTTTGTCCTCAATGTCAATCCTATGACACCATGTCAATTCTTTAAAAAAACAAGATATGGCAATACTAGTAATTCACTTGCTAAGCTTGACCAACTTTGTCATCTTAATGTTTACATCAAGAAGGATACTCAAAGGTGCCATCAAATATATCCCAGTTTATGTGGATAATTCAGAGATATCTTTAGCTCATATCAAGATTGGTTCAGTTACATGGTCATCTGGGTGGGGACCTAAAGGTCTTTCTGGTGACTCAATTCATCTTTTGGAGTTAATTAGATGCCTACAAGCAACATCCAGAAAATTCATTGCGACCGGTCCATGTGCAGCATTGAAAATTGGCTCAATTGATTGTCAATGTTACAGAGCAAGCAATATGGGAGCTATCGAGTTTGTTACTGATTTTGGTACATTTTTAGGGTGTCCATTTACTGGACTTTCTCAAAATGGAACGCCCTTGTTCAAGTTATAGCTTGTGATTAAATGTTTGGAAGTATTTGGTGTGTTCAATAATCAAGATGCATGGGAGCATTGGCTTAGTGGCCGATCTCCCCTCATGAAGATGTCAATGACAACAACACCATGTGGGCAAGGTGTTTTGAAGGAGAGAAAAATATTAGGAACCCACATTTGGGTTTAGAATGCATTTAGTTAGTTACAATCTCAAGCATGTTAATCACATTTAACACATGTTGGAATTATTAATGCACATGGGGAATAATAGAACCATTAGGATAAGGCCATGTGGGCCAATAGGATAGTTTCATGGTTCTATAAATACCTACTTGTAATCATATTTCCATCATTGAAGAATAAACCAATTGATTGCTTAGTGCCATAGAGCATCTCTCTCTCTTAATCTCTTTCTTTCTCTATGGAGGCTAACTACCTCGAATTAAGTCAATTTCTCTACAACTCGCATACATTCCCCTACAATTCCCATCCAATCCCATTAGGAACCACTAGGTTCCTAACGGAGTCTAGTTTATTAGTATTTTAGAATAGACTGATTAATGAAAATTCAAATTGGATATTTTTCCAGTTGTTAGGTGCTGATTCCTAATGCCTTAGGTGCTGATTCCTAAGGATTTAGCTTGGTGCTGATTCCAAGCAACTTCTTAGGTTTATTCTTTACTTTTCTTGTTATTTCATTTCTCTATTAATTGTCCTGCATCAAACAGCTTCAGGTCATGTACCAATCTTTCACACCCTTCAAAAAGAGTGCTGGACATTCATTAAGGTTGAACGTGGGCTAAGAATACAAAGAACAAGTACTTTAGCAAGAACTATCTTTCTTACTTATAAAATAAAATAAAATAAAAAGAAAAAGAAAAAGTACTTTAGCAAGTGCTATCAATGTTAAATTTGCAACAATAAAGTTAATCCTAACTTACCTTGACAATATTGTCAGCATGCTTCATTACCATAGATACAGCAAGGCCACTGCACAAGAGACGATTTAAACAGATTGTATTAAAGGACAATAGGAGAGGTGACAAACAAACATGGATAATTCATAATTATAGTAGAATTGAACTCCTAAAGATACCTTAGTGCGTGGTTGAGAATCATTAGGATGGTAATAAATGAGTATCCATAGAAGAATCCCCTGAACAAAAGAAACAATAACTTCTAAATTAAAACTTCTTCAATTCTAATCAGAAAAGAAGAATATCCCACTTCAAAGGCAGTAAATAATCTTTTAAATAATGACTTCACAGGGGGAAATG
The DNA here is from genome assembly GCF_040712315.1 of Castanea sativa. Classification (NCBI taxonomy): domain Eukaryota; kingdom Viridiplantae; phylum Streptophyta; class Magnoliopsida; order Fagales; family Fagaceae; genus Castanea; species Castanea sativa. The sequence goes on from NC_134014.1 coordinate 15,307,301, forward strand.
GAGAGGATGGACCAATGGTAAGAGGAGAATCAGAAACAGAGAAATGCTAGAATTACTTGTTCATCACCGCATCAAAATCTTGGGTCACTATAGCAACAGCATTAAACACCATACCAAAGACGTATAACCAGAAGTTTTGCACATTTATGTTTCTCGAAGGACGCTTTTTCATTATAGCCTGTAAAAATCATAAGCAAGATAATTAACAGAACAGATATCTAGATCACTCTATTGAGAGCTTTCACTTTTTTAACTCTGGATCACTAAAAAACTTCAATCAGTCTTACAAAATCCATCAATTAACAAAATTCAACCCAATCATTGATCAAGTTATGTTGGGTTAGGATTTAAACAGTAAATGACTAAATGACGGACATGAATTGTAGTTCTGAAGAACTAGAGTGCAAACTGTGTACTTAAAAAACTCACCTCAGTGTACACTCCTGCAAAACCACTTAAGAGTGCCATGACCTGCAAAGAAATCACCCCAATTATGATAACAAGAACCTTAAGCTATAAAATGTTTTCCTTTGGTTTTTTTTTTCTTCATTGTTATATTAAGAGTGTCTAAAGTTTTGGTTAACTCACAATGGCCATCAGCCAACCTTCAACAGATGTTTGTAATACAGCATCAGAACTGCAAAAACAATGTCATTTTCTAAGGCACAGACAATAAGTTCAAAGTAGACAAAAATTGAATTTCAAGAAACGATTAGACAAGTAATATAGTTAAAACCAATGTTCACTAATTCCTACTTCTCAAGTACATGGCTACATGCACCAAGATATCATCACTTCCTAAAAGTGATATAAGATTTAGTAAATAATATTTTCGTTCATTAGTAGACTACATCCTGTCCTGTACAATAAACAAGAAGCACACATCAATCAGTATGGATTGTACATGTGACAATTCCAATAGTATCCTTAAGCTCAACATTCCAAAACTCATACACAACTGAGTCTGAAACAGTCCATAAATAAGATGTGTGAGCAATCTTACTTTGTTTTTAGCTGAGTTGTACTACACCCAACACATAGTAGAATGAAAGCCGCCCATTGAATATTGCTTAACCTGAAAAAAAATATAATTGGAACACAAAGCTCAAAAAAAAATTGCAGTCCTAATTGGTTTGGCTTAAATTCTTAATTAGTTTAAATTAGCTTTTTTCCTTAATCTTTCACTCTCTATACTCAGACACATAGCCCAAGAGCAGCTGAATTAGTACATATGTTCATGCTCATGGATGCTTTTCACATTCCCAATATGTTCTTGAATTTATAAACTAGAAAAAGAAAAAGGAGAAAAGGAACCAATTTAGTTTGATCTCTTTCTCCTATTTGGGCCAATGATCTTAACATTAAATATTTCTAAGAGTATCAATGAGATGACATGTAAACCAAATGAATTACTATGACTCTTCCATCTTCATTGTATTTGTTAAGGGGCTTTTGCAAACATTTTCCATGATGAAATATAAATAAAAAATAAATAAATAAATCCAATGTAAATGATGGAAACTGGCAAGGACTTACTTCTTCTTAAGTATAATTCTATACAAAACACCAGTACTGATAATATTCAGATTCTTCAGTATTTGATAACCCGGGGCATCCACATGCTCAAGGATGTAGTACTGCAACATAAAAGTGAAGAATACACATTAATCAAATTTTAGCAAGCAAGAATACAGATGGAATTGTGACTCCCAAAAATAAAAACATGATTCCCACAACAAACCTGGAGCAGATTTTTGACTAGGTAAAGTAAGGCAGGAATGGGGTATACAATAACTTCATCCAATGTTGTACTCAACCTAGTTCAAAGGCAGAACAAGCAACAATAATAATTAGATATGATTGGAATAAGAATGTGAACTTAAAAGTAAAATACAGTTAAATAACTGGGATGAAACAAAATGTGCATTGTTGAAATATGAGGAGCTGTGCTGTGCTGTGAAGGTGATCTATAGCTTGAAGATGTAATGTACAAGGTGAAGACAGAAGCTTAAACTGCAGAATCAAGTGCTGCATAAACTACAGTTGTTTAGTGTAAATACTTGTAAAGCTGCTTGTAGTTTAGTTGTATTTAATTAGATGGTTAATAGTGACAGGTGTTAATTGATGATTGGTTCCGGATTAATTGTTAGTTAGTTAGAGAGCTTGTTAGCTTTTTCCCGCTCTGTTAGTGTATATAAACTCAGAGCTTAGTGTAATTATATTCATTCAAGCATTTCACAAACACAATTTCTCTCCCTCTTTCTCTTGGTTGTGACCTCCATAGTCAAAGCTTAATCTTTGACATGGTATCAGAGCTGACTGGCTCAGCAAGTTCAGTTTTTCATTGCTGTTATCCCAGTTTCAACTCTTGCTTTCTTTTTCATCTTTCTTTTGATTCTTGATCAATTTTCCTTTGATTCTAGGTCAGAATTTTGTTTTCTCTGAGTTGAATTTGCACAAAATCTTCCTTGATTTCTCAGTCAATTCAGTCTCAACCTTCTCCAGGATTCTTCAAGATTTGATCGAATTTCTTTGATTCTTCAAACTTGATTGATCACCATGAGCACTCAATCTGCCTCAACTTCAACAGCAGCACCTGCTCACCCTCAACTTCAACTTTGGGAGATTTCTTCAAGCCCATACTTTCTTCCTAACAGTGATAATCCTGGTATGACTCTCATGACTCAACCATTGACCAAAGAAAATTATAATACTTGGAGTAGGTCTATACTAGTGTCTTTGAATGCAAAATCTAAGCTTGGTTTCATTGATGGATCAATTCCAAAACCTCAGTCTGAATCTGATCCTAGTTATATAGCTTGGTGTAAGTGTAATAGCATGGTTTTGGCTTGGTTATTCAACTCTCTTACAAAGGATACTCAAGCTAGTGTGATCTACTTTAAGTCTGCTAGGTAGGCTGGCTTGATATGTTACACAGGTATTCTCAAGGCAATGGTCCTAGGATTTTTGAGTTGAGGAAAGCTGTGAGTTCTTTAGCTCAGGCGGACTCAAGCATCAAAGCTTATTACACCAAGTTTAAGGGTGTTTGGGATGAATTTTCTAACTATAGGACCTGTACTTGTGGTCATCAAGATGAAGAATGTACTATGGCATTTTTCATGGGACTTAATGAGATTTATGCAGGAGTTAAGGGACAGATCTTGCTCATGGATCCAGTTCCACCTTTGTCTAAGGTGTTTTCTCTTTTGCTTCAAGATGAAAAGCAAAGAAAAGTAGGATCTGGTCATGTAGTTCAATCTGAATCTGCAGCTTTGGTTTCCAAAACAGCAAACACATATCAGAAATCCACTTCCACTTATGGCAAGAGCACGAATGGCAGACCTCAGTGCACACATTGTGGATTGATGGGACATGTAGTAGACAATGCTACAAATTGCATGGATATCCTCCAAGATATAAGTCCAAGGGTAAAGGTCAAGCCTCTGCCAACAGTGTTGCTGTTTCTGTTACTGATCACATGGTGGATGACAATGTTTCTCTTACTCGTACTGAGTATCAGCAACTCTTGAGCTTATTCAACTCTCAGGCTCACTTTGGCACACAAGGTCCTCAAGAATAGGCTTCAGGAGATCATCAAGTAGCTAACATCATTGCTCAACCTACCATGGGATTTGCTGGACATGAAATGTCAGGTATCTCTTTCCAAAATCTTTCTAAACTACCTATTAATTCCCTGGAATATTCTGTTTTTTCTTCACATGCCAACGCAACTTTCATTACCTCCACTGGCTGGATTCTTGACAGTGGAGCCACTGATCATATGGTCCACTCTGTTCATCTTCTCTCCTCTATTACCTCTTTAGTACATATTTCTGTTAAGTCACCTAATGGTGACATTGCACAAGTCACCCATATAGGCACTGTCAAACTAAGATCCACATTGACATTAGACAATGTTCTTTGTGTTCTAACCTTTTCTTTTAATCTTGTTTCCATCAGTAAACTCACACAAAATATCCATTGGTGTTGTTTTTTCCTTTCCAATTTCTGCTTCAGTAAGGACTTACAGCTTTGAAAGATGATTGGGTTGGGTAAGAAGCTTGGTGGACTGTACATTCTGCAGAATTCTTCAGCTGCTTTGCCTGCTTCCATCTCTGATGTTCTTTCTAAACTTGTACCTGCCTCTTTTAAAACTTTTGTTCATTCTTGTAATAAAACCTCTGTTGTGGATGATTCCAATCTGTGCAATAAAACTTCTTTTTCTTGTCCTGTTTGTCCCATTGCTAAACAAAGAAGGTTGCCATTTACTTCTTCTTCTCATATTTCTAAGTCTAGCTTTGAATTGATTCATGTAGATATATGGGGACCATATTCTGTACCTTCTTTGAATGGTTCTAAATATTTTCTGACAATTGTGGATGATTATAGCAGATGCACTTGGGTGTATTTGATGAGATCCAAATCTGAAACATCTGTTTTAATTTAAAATCTCTTTAACATGGTAACTACTCAGTTTAATGCTTCCATTAAAGTTTTAAGGTCTAATAATGGACCTGAGTTTGTGATGGCATCTTTCTTTGCTTCAAAAGGTGTACTTCATCAACTTTCTTGTGTTGAAACACCACAGCAAAACTCTATAGTTGAAAGGAAACATCAACATCTCCTAAATGTGGCTAGAGCTCTTAGGTTCCAAGCCAATTTACCTTTAAAGTTTTGGGGAGATTGTAGTCTTACAGCCACATACCTTATTAACAGAAAACCCCATACTTCATAATCTTACACCTTTTGAGAAGCTTCTCGGCCATCCACCTTCCTATACTCATTTGAAAATATTTGGTTGCTTTTGTTATGCTTCCACCCTCACTAGAAACAGAACCAAATTTGATGCTAGCGCCAAACCTTGTATATTTCTTGGTTATACCAATGGCATCAAAGGTTACAAACTCTATGATTTGACTACCAAATCTGTTTTAATTTCTAGGGATGTTTTTCATAATTCCATCTTCCCATTTAAGCACTGGTTAACTAAATCACAGCCCAATCATACTCTTTTCCCTTCTCAACCTTTTGTTCCTGATCCTGACAATCCCACTTATGCAGAACCTTACCTTTCTACAGAACCTGTTCTTGATTCTAGTGAAATGGCTGTCCCACGAGACCAATTTCCTGAATATGATGAACCTGAGGCTCCCCTTCCTAGTGCCCCTCATGATCATCTTCCTGATCCCATTAGACACTCCTCTAGACCTCACAAAACTCCTAGTTATCTTCAGGATTACCATTGCTATTAAGCTTCTGCAGGTGTTCCATCAGTTTCAGTTGCTGCTCTTACCCACTACACTGATTCCAATTCTGTTAGCTGTTCTGGTAAGCTCTATCGTCCTTTTCCACTCTTTCTTACACTAACCTTTCCTCGAGTCATAAAGCTTTCTCCATTACCTTATCTACTCATAGAGAGCCTACTTCTTATGCCCAAGCTGTTCAAGATCCTAAGTGGTTAGATGCAATGCCAGCTGAAATTGATGCTCTCCAAGCTAATCATACTTGGGAATTGATTGAATTTCCACCTGGAAAGCAGCCCATTGGCTGCAAATGGGTTTATAAAATAAAGCTCAAAGCTGATGGTTCCATTGAGCGATACAAAGCCAGATTAGTTGCAAAGGGGTATAGTCAGACTGAAGGGGTTGATTACTATGAAGCTTTTTCTCCTGTGGTGAAGTTTGTTACTGTCCGAACTCTCCTTGCCTTGGCAGCTATCAATGGTTGGCATCTAGCCCAGTTAGATGTCAACAATGCCTTTCTACATGGGGAGTTGGATGAGGAGGTTTATATGCTTCCTCCTCCAGGTTGTGGCAGCAAGGGGGAGTGCAATCAAGTGGTGTGTAGGCTGACTAAGTCCTTATATCGACTCAAACAGGCTAGTAGACAATGGTTTGCTAAGCTGTCTTCTACCATCATTCAGCAAGGATTCATCCAATCAAAGTCAGATTATTCAGTGTTTACTAAGGTTGAGAAGTCTTCAATCATCATTTTGCTTGTCTATGCAGATGATATCTTAATAGCAAGCAACAATGTGGCAGCTGTAGATAATTTCAAGAAGTTCTTGGACAACAAATTCAAACTTAAAGACCTTGGAGTTTTAAAATATTTCCTAGGTCTTGAAGTTGCAAGAACTACAAAAGGGATATCTTTGTGGTAAAGGAAGTATACCCTAGAGGTTCTTTCTGATGCAGGTTTTCTAGCAAGCAAACCAGCACATACACCCATGGAAAATTTGCAAAGTTCAGTAGCACAGAAGGGACTAATGTAGCTGATCCTGGCATGTATAGAAGACTTGTAGGAAAACTTTTGTACTTGACTTTAACCAGACCTGACATTAGTTATGCAATTCACAAACTAAGTCAGTACATGTGTTGTCCTAAGCTTCCACACCTTCAAGCTGCTTACAGAGTTTTAAAATACTTGAAGAACAGTCCAGGACAGGGTCTTTTCTTTTCTGCACAGTCTACTTTACATCTAAAATCCTATTGTGATGCTGATTGGGCAGGCTACCCTGAAACTAGAAGATCCATTTCTGGTTTTTGTGTTTTCCTAGGAGATTCCTTAATCTCATGGAAGTGCAAAAACAACAAGTAGTGGCTAGATCATCAGTAGAATCTGAATATAGAGCAATGGCATCTGTGACCAGTGAGTTAGTGTGGCTAATTGCTCTCTTGCAAGACTTTGGTTTTAGACACAAATAGTCAGCCTCTCTCTATTGTGACAGCAAAGCAGCCGTATACATTGCTGCCAACCTCGTTTTCCACTAAAGAACAAAACATATTGAGGTTGATTGTCATTTAATTAGGGAAAAGATACAAGCAGGGACAATTAGAACATTTCATGTGCCTACTAAACATCTTCTTTTTTTTTATAAATAATGTAAGAATATTATTAATAATAAAAATATTGCCAATCTACTAAACATCAACTAGCAGATCTTTACACTAAGCCTCTTGGCAAGGTTCAATTCTTCAAGCTCCTTTCCAAGATGGGCATACTCAATATATATGCTCCATCTTGTGGAGGAGTGTTGAAATGTGAGGAGTTGTGCTGTGCTGTGAAAGTGATCTATAGCTTGAAGAAGTAATGTACAAGGTGAAGACAGAGGCTTAAACTGCAGAATCAAGTGCTGCATAAACTACAGTCACTTAGTGTGTAGTTTAGTTGTATTTAATTAGTTGGTTAATAGTGACAGGTGTTAATTGATGATTGGTTCCGGATTAATTGTTAGTTAGTTAGAGAGTTTGTTAGCTTTTTCCCGCTCTGTTAGTGTATTAAAACTCAGAGCTTAGTGTAATTATATTCATTCAAGCATTTCACAAACACAATTTCTCTCTCTCTTTCTCTCGGTTATGAACTCTATAGCCAAAGCTGACATTTCATCCTAGATATGGTGAAATCATTCAGTGCATGCTGTGTAATATGTCCTGTTCTCAGGTCAGAGTGAGAGCTCTACATGTGGTTCCTACAGATGGGACCCACCATTATGAGAATTACATCAAGTGCACAGAATAATTTCTCCTGAATACGATAATTCCAACTTAATGAGAGCATTAAATCACAAGTTGAATGAAAACTTAGCATTAAAAAAAAAAAAAAACCTGTTATCTTCAGTGACGCCTTCACTCTTCCATATCCTTGCCAAAGCTAAAAGTGAGATCCCACATTTTAAAGCCTCCACCTAATTCAATAAAAGAAGAAATAAACCAATACCCATTTCTTTGAACACCTAGAAAGACCTACCAAACTGCAAGTTATACACAAATTACACTTGAAACATTAATTGTAAATAATAAATTTTAAAAAAAAAAAACCATTTTTTTTTTAATAATTATAACTATGCTTACCATAAAATTAGAAGTGGTAACACTATAAGCGTACTTGCCATTTCTCTTAGACCACACAATAAGTATGCCTTGCGAACTAGTAAGAAGTGTCAATGCAACTACCACAACGATCCTATAACAAGAACAAACAAAATTATAGAATTTACTTACTAATCTCTCTTAATTACAACATGGGTATTGATTAGAATTTGAAAAAGAAAATGAAAGAACTCATACTTGAGCTTCCATTTGGACCAGTCAACGGTGGCAGCTCCCAAGGTGGGCACATTAGTCACTGAAAGAGGTTTCCGGCTTTCTATGTCGTCTCCACCACCATTTTCATCTTCGTCCTACAAAAAAAAAAGGTGTTACAAAATTGATGGGTATAGAGGAAATGAGTGAATTAGAGGGAAAGAAAGGTACCTGATCTTTGAGTTTTCTGTATTCCATGTCTTCAGAAATCTCTGTGCGTGTGTCTCAGATTCTGCTATGAATTCGCTTTCTTTTCACATTGTCAGATTCGAGACCCAATCTTGGTCGGTCGTTAGGATAAGGAGCGTTTTCAGAAGAATACGAAGAAACAACACGCGATTTTCAGGAAAAGTGTGGTTTCGAAGGAGTCGCTGTTTTAAAATCGTAGTAGCTCCGACTGATTTTTTTTTTTTTTTTTATTATCAAAACCCGGTTTTAAACTCAATCGTGTTTCTGCAACACAGACTCTTTTTTTGTTTTTTAGAGGAGTCAATACCTAAAATACCCTTGACCCTCAAGTAATTTGCTAAAGTGGATTTTAGACGGAGAATGAATAATAATATGGGTTAATAAAATAAAAATGAGGAGTGAAAACTTTTTTAAAGATATTTGTTGAAGGAGAGAGTAAAATGATGGTAGAACCTGTGGGTTGTCTTATAGGCCAACAAAAAGTTCGCTCTTCAAAATATGTACAAAACTTAGATGAGAAAATCTAATGGTTAATAACAAAAATGCTCATGTGCAAGTTGCACATGGCCTTGTACATTGCTTTTTTTTTTTTTTCTGTGAGCGTGACAATGTTTGTTTTTTTCCTTTTTTTCATTTTTTTCTTTTTTTTTCTGTTTAGATATGGTTTTTTTTTTTTTCAAGACATGATTTTTTTTTAATAAATTTGGATAATTGTATTTTTTTGTCAATTTTTTTTGTTTTAACTGGGCATCATTTTTAACAATGATATATTAGTAAATTTATATAAATTCACTTTTTTCATCCTGCACTTCTTTACTCTAACCAAACAAAAATGAGAGAAATTAAAATATTTTCTATACTCTCACTATTTCATCTTCTCACCATTTTCTATTCTCCTACTCTTCCACCCTTCTAACTAAACGGACCTTAATAACAAATTTATGGGCTTGTAAATTCCTCACATGTCTGACCTTCAAGCACTACAAGATCGAGTTCAATTGTGAACTTGGCAAACTATGACTCTCTCTCTCTCTCTCTCTCTCTCTCTCTCTCTCTCTCTCTCTCTCTCTCTCTCTCTCTCTCTCTCTCTCTCTCTCTCTCTGATACTAGCACTTGGAAAAGGGAAAGTGAATACCAATATATATATAATATTATTAGCTGTCTTTAGCTTTGTAGTTGGGATCATATATATATATATATATATATTTATTGTCTTTAGCTTTGTAGTTGGGATCATATATATATATATATATATATATATATATATATATATATATATATATATAAATTTAGAAAAAAAAAAACTCTATAGTGGGACACTCAGGAAGTGATGCTTTACTGTGTTATAACCTATTTAGCAAATTTATTAACATTTAAAATGATAGTATAGCCTTAAGATTGCAATTTAAAGTCCTTTTTTGTAATTTGCAAACACAACAAAAAAATTTGAGTTTTCCAGTAGCAATTTTTACAAGTTTTTTACAAATGGTTTGGTTGTGATTTTAAAATTTGTGTTTTCAAATGGACCCAAAGTGCAACTCAATTCAATAATAAAATTTTTCTATATACTTTATTACTCTTTAGTTTTTAAAAGATATCGAATTTAAAAGAAGTTTCTAAAAAAATATATCAAATTTAAAAGATATAGTATATGATAAAGTGTTTTAAAGTAATTTAATTAGCATCTCTCAATATTTCCAATGAATGTACCAAAGATTCAAAAAAAAAATCTTAATAAAAAATAATTATAATAGAGTTCTCTTCAAGCTCCCTTCGAATATAACAAGTTAGGTTTAAGGCAGACATAGTTTTCTCCGCCCCACATCCACCTCCACCTTTGCCTAATCCTTTAAATAAATAAATAAAATAAATAAATAAATAAAATAAAAAAAAACAAGCATTGGTTAGCCTAATCTTGAGTGCTCCGTTAAACACAACATTGTAAACCTTGTAATCACAATTGTATTAATGACTTAAAAAATTAATTCAAAATTAAGTTCCACGAAGAAAATATTGAGTACTATATTAAAATATGTAATAATAGAATTAAGGATGATTACGTTTTACGTAAGAGTGGCAATTTCTATTCAACTATATAAGTCAGCCTAAACATGAACAATGATTTTAAAACCTATCAACCCTAAAATCAAACAAGCAACACAATTTGCATAACTCTATTAACAAATAGGCCATATTGCCATGTTGGTGGAACAAATATGACTTGTTTCTCTAGGATTAATAAAAAAAATTAAATAAAGAAAGCTTATACTAGTTAATTGGATGATGTGGCAACGATGAGCACAACCTCAGTCCTTAACTTGACCTAGTAAGAAACCCTGAAACCAAGCCAGAGAATAGATGGTTTCATATTATTGAAACCCTAGTTTAGAGAGTGGACAGAGGTAGGTTTAGGTTTGAATTGGGTAGCTTTAGCATTGGGCCGAGTTTACGAGGATCACAGGAAAGGGATGAGATCACAATAAAAGAAATAGGCCATCAAGCCCACATGTCAAACCCACCATAGGACAACATTCAAGACCCAAAAAAAAACAGCAGTGAGTCTGGATTGGAAAATTTAACCAATATGAACCCATCGTCACTTGGGCCTGGTCCACCTTCCCCAACTTCTACTTCTTCTAATCCATACCCCTTCTCAGATTTGCAAAAGGAAGGAATTTGGGATTTGGTTGATGGAATCTCTGCTACAACAATAGTAACAAGGAAATGATTCAGGGTGGAGTTTGGGAGACTTGGAAGAAATATTTGACAATGTCTCCTCTGTGGTTTCTGCCCCAAAAAAGGTACAAAAAAGTCTTCTCCAATCAATCTAGTTCAAACAATAGATGCAGAAGATCAAGTACTGAACCCAACATAGTTGTAGGACATTGGCAGCTACTAATTAAGGTTGTAGGGGTTAGAAGGAGAAAAGCAAAAAGGAGTGCTTGGGCTTATGAAGCTAAGGACTTCAGGGAGTTATCAAGTTTTATGGTGTAACTAGTAGCAAAGCAAGTTCAACAAATGGGGTTGTACAGGAGGCTTTGATGGAGGCAGTCACCAAAGCTAGAAACTATGGATTCCAACAGATTCTTTTTTTGACCAACAACAAGAATCTAGTCCAAATCACCAACAAGAAAAAGAAACTAGCTTGGCAAGAGAAGATTGATGAAGCCGAAAAAATCACCAGTAAATTACAAGCACTCCCAAACCGAAACAACACTTGCAAAAAGAAAAGAGAACCTCACAGAGAGCACCGATGTGATGCCGGCCAAAAACCCTTCGAAGGTCAAGTTAGAGTCTTTCTCGCAACCCTAGAGTGCCAGAGTCAAGTTAATTATGCGTACCTTGTTTTATAAGGGTTTTGGGGTATTTATAGTAGTGTAGGGCCGAAATATGCACCTTGGCGAAGAAGTACTTTCCTACTAGGAGAGTAATTTGTGGGTTTTGCGCATCTCTTAGAGTTCTTTTCCTTATAGGAATCTTTTCAATTAGGGCTAAACGTGTAGCTCAAGAATTCTCCTTATGGCGTATGTGTGGAGGTCAAGCAAAACCATATCAAACTTATCGCGAGACACAAGTTGATTCCGATTAGGAGTGCACAAAGCCTTGCCAATACCGACGGAGTCCAAATGCTACAACCGTCCACTACATGTCCTTGTAGCTTTTACTCGTCAACCCTCTTTATGTAAACACCGCTCCGTCGTAATTGATTGAAGAAAGATCTGTCTCATATTTGATCCTCTTCAAAGACTTTGGTTGCTGATCTGGAAATTCTTAATCAAAATGGATTGTGTTATCTATAAGTTGTCCCCAATGTAGTTCTTGGTTCTGATAATGCTGCAAATTTGGCAACTAGAATGCCAATTCACCAAAGCTGGGCTGACCTAACTATTTTGTACCCTTGATAAGCTCTGTGTCTCCCTTTCTTTGGTATCCAAAAAAAAAAAAAAACCTATCAAGTAAGTCTGAGCAAACTTGAACAACTATTTTGTGAATCAATCATAGAGATTAAAGAACGGTTTAGCGGGATGTTTAAAAATGAGATTGAGATAGTGTCCTAAATTTTTGGCTGAATAGAGAAGATAAAAGAAAAAACTTAAAACTTAGGAAAAGTAAATTACTCTTTTAACATACTTGTATTTTTTAATTTAAAATTGTTTAACTAAATGATAGAGGTATTTTATAGAGTTTAAGAATTTGTGTGAGGGTATTTTAGTACGCAAAAAGTTGAAAACCAAACTGAAAATCCTATTATTAATAGTGTGTGTATATATATATATGTGTGTGTGTGTGTGACTTAACATTAATTGAATAATGAAATGATTTTAGGTGAACCGGATGTAGTTTGGACGCAAGCTAAATCCTTAAATATTGTAGAATATACAATTGACTTTTTTATTAGTTGGGATAATTCTAACATCAGTTTACATCAAACTTCTATAGTAGCTCTAATTCATTGTTGTGAGAATAAAGTTGTATTTTCGAAATTTGAATGATAAAATTTTATGGATGAAAAATATGTTTCAGGAAAAAGAAGACTATGAAAAATAGTGGGCCGGTATTTGCGTATAGATCGCCTACTACAGTTTAAAATGGACCTGTAACAACTTTCTCGTCCACTGACCAAGATGATGGGCCGGTAGCCCGGTGTTTGCATCTCTGTGACTCTGTTTATGACCATATTCTCATCTCCAACCACTTCTCATTTTATCACTGCTTGTGGCTGTTCTCTGATCACTCGTCCTTGAGAATCTACTTTAGTTAGAGTGACGGTGAGCCTATTAAACAAAGTCACAAGCCTGCCATTGAAATGTCTCTTCCGCTTAACTGTATACGTACCAATCCTTCTTATCACTGTGACTTTTTATATCAGTGTCACTGGCATTGTGTTGTGACTTGTTTTATCATTGTCAGAGAGAGAGAAGAGAGACAAGGAATCCTTTCTCTTTATATAGGGACGAAGAGTTATCACTAGTGCATGCATTCAGTGGTAAGATGGAGGAGCTTCCCCAAGACTTCTTTGTTCTCCACCAAGTTTAGGTAGTTCTTGAGTTTTTACTTTTTCATTTTTCTTCATCATGTCAAGGTATTTCTTGAGTTTCAGTCTTATTACAATGCAAAGTTTTGGAGCATTTTGCGTTCTGGGATTTGCTTAAATCTGTAATTTTGAAACAATTTGCCCCCATTAATATAGTCTCTTAAATGTATATTTGGTGTTACTTTTATTTTTAAAATGCATATTTGCTTTATTGGTCTTGTAGAATCACAAATCAGGTGTATAATGCATGCATAAATATTGAAACACTAACAATTTGGAGAATTTTCTTGTTCTAGCAGTGTGTGTTGTGTTGTAGTTTTTAGGGGTGTGCAGCTAACTCACCAAAACCGACCCGACCTATCGGGTTGGGTTACAAAATTTTTTTTGATAGTGAGTTGGATTGGGTTTGGGTTTGGGTCATAAAATTCTAAACCCGTCAAACCCGACCTAACCCACCCATATATTTAATATATATATTTAAAATATATTATATAATAAATAATTTTTTTAAAATAACTAGCTCTTCCTATCGTATATAAATTAGTTCACATAAACCCTAGTAAATTACTATTGTTGTTTAGTTTTTATTGTTGTTTTCCTTTAAGGAATTATAGTGATATTACTCTTTGGGTTTTTTAAATATATTTATATTTATATTTTTTTTCTACTCAATTTAATAATAATAATAATAATAATAATAATAATAATAATAATAATAATAATAATAATTTGTTCAACCCATGGATTCAACCCGACCCATGTGAGTTGGGTTGGGTTGAGTTGGGTTGGATTGGACTTATGTGATGGATTGGATTGGATTGAATTGTTTTTTGACCCATCATAGTGGGTTGAGTTAAAAAATCCCTTTAATTCTTTAACCTAACCCAACCCGACCCATGCATACCTCTAGAAGTGCTTATTATTGGTTATTAGTATTTGTGTAATGATAGGATGAATTGTTACGCAGTTTGAAAAGCTTTAATTGAAATGGATCTATTTCATGGTTTAGATTAAATATTATAAATTTAAGATAAGTCTTGTCATTTTGTTGAACAACATTTATGTGTAGTGATTGTTATTATATATTTTTTCAAGGTATTGAAAACTGATGTAGTGTTCTTTTTACTATTGTATTCTTAACTACGTTGTCTTATTGGGAATCAAGGATCTGCACATCGTAGAAGTTTCCAGCAATGTGTGGATGCTCTTTGTGTGGGATGGAAATAATACTCTTCCACTAAGCTTGGATATGATGTAAGTATTTATTCATTCACACTTTTTTTAACGGTTATACTTATACCTAGTAGCTTAGTACGTCAAAAAAAAAAGTCCTAGTAGCTTAGATTCAGCGTTCACAGGCTTGGTGGATAGGCCTAGATAAAACTATGTGAAAAACTCACTTATCTACCGTTGGAGTATCATTTGCTATTTTCTGTGCCTTTCCAATAAGTTTGGAGAGTTGAGATCGAACCAATGGTAAAGGAAAACCAGAAAGTGTCTCAGGGTCCTTTCTAGCACTGCATTCCAGTGAACTAAAAACGGGGACACAATGATGGTTAATAGTGGCTTCAACCATGGTTCTAGCCTGACTGTAATAAGCTTCTATGTTCCCTCTGTTTGGCATGATACCTGTTGTGAATTGCTTTAGTTGTACCTTTTATTATTCTTCCATGTTTGGTTTGAGAATGTGCTTGTAGAGACCCGTTGGTGATATTGATAAGATGTATTGTGTTCTCTATTTCAGTTGAATGTGAGTCTTCAGATGTCCCTTTCAAATATAAAAAAGCCATTGTAATTTCAAACATTCTCTTCATGGATTCAAAATTTTCAACTTCTAGCTAGTCTCAGGTTTTTTCCTTATAGTGCGAACAGCTTTTGTTTGTGCTGTAGTCTCAGTCATGAAGAACAGAACCCACTTCCGTTTCACATTGAACAAAGTCCTCTACCAAGGCAGATCCTTTGTGCATTTTCTTGTTTTAGGACTGTCGTACCAGTGATGGCCACGAAAGCACATAAAAAGTCTGATCCGCTTTTTAAAGGT
The DNA here is from genome assembly GCF_040712315.1 of Castanea sativa. Classification (NCBI taxonomy): domain Eukaryota; kingdom Viridiplantae; phylum Streptophyta; class Magnoliopsida; order Fagales; family Fagaceae; genus Castanea; species Castanea sativa. The sequence continues at coordinate 15,322,647 of NC_134014.1, forward strand.
AGTGGCCAATGGCTGAAGATTTACCACAAAAGCATCTACATCAATGAGTGTATAGTCTTCTAAAATATAAAAATTCCTTCATTTTACACATTTTGGAAAAAAAAAAAAACAATCATATCAGTGGGTGTAAAATTGTGTATTTATACACAATTGCTACAATAACCGTGCATATATGTGGTAACGGTGTAACTCGTATATTTGATATTTTATTATTTTTTCCTCTTTCTTACCTTTGAGTCTCATCTTCACTCTCTCTTTCTCATTTCATCACAGCTCTCTCTTTCTCTCATCTCAACTCTGCACTACAAAGCTGATCAGCCTCTTCGATCCAACAATCCGATCAGCCTCTCCGATCATCTCAACTTGCTGTTGAACTCGCCGGTGATTCCGACGGGTTTGTTCTATTTGATCGTTGATGGTGGCTGTTAAAGTGCAGTCTGGATTGTGGTATGGTCTTCTGAATCATTTGTCTGGAGTTAGATATCTGTCTAATGATGATGATACCGTTTTGCAATATATGAGTTAAGGGTAATTTTGTTATGGATATTGCAGAAAATTGGATTATTATCTGTTTGTATTGTTGCAATATTGTTACATATTAATTATGCAACTTAAATAATCAGATCCTTTTATAGGCAAGGAATGGGGAAACAAGGTCATTTGCCATCACAGGGCAGTCCTTATTATCTAACTGGTATATGTGTATATTTTTTTTAGATGTTTTAAACTTCTACTTCGCTCACATTCTTTAGTTAGTTCTTTTTGGTCTCAACTATGGAAGATGAGTGAGATGGAATAGTCATACTAATGACTATTTACACTTGTCCTCATTTGTTCTTAGTGGTAGATGATGATAATGAGCCATTTGCTACAATCATGGATCTTCTCATTCATCCAAAGGAATCTTAACGCATTTATTGTTGGAAAATATGGCTAAATAAACAAGTTTTGATTCAACAATACAAACCCTAAAAAATTCGCAATGACAAAAATAAATAGATAGAGTTAGAAAGATCTCACAAACTATAGAATCACGCAAAATGCGTTGTCTTTAAAGGTTGATTCGTGCCACCCGGAGTAGAACTCGGTGTGAATGGCTCTCTTCGCTGAACAACCTCCCAAGATTAGACCATAGTAATTTCTTTAAGTTGATCACACACTCAAGCAAGAAGAACTAGGAACAACCTTACTTGCCTTTGCTTTCCTTAAAAAAAAATTGAAGCTGAAATTTTTGTGCAACAAAACCAGAGCAAAACAGAAAGATACGGCTAGAGAAGATGAGAAAAATATATGAGTATTGAATAGTGTGATTTGTAGGGTTTATAAGCTAACTAATGTGAGGGCTGATGGGCTGCACCAATGGTTACTGTGCATGCCAACGGGCAGCACATTAAATGCCCCAATGGGCAAAACCAAATTGGGCTAAAGCAAAAGAAAAGGAAAAGGAATGAGACCCAAGAGATAGAGACAAGCTTAAATCCAACCCAAGCTCAACTCTAACCTTTAGCTCATTATCTTTCAATCTACCACTTAAGTGATGCTATGGTTTATAAATCTACATGAGACTCTAACCAATGTGGGACACAAGCATAGTTTAACGCTCTGTTTGTTTCAACAATGATATTTTCTAGAAAATGAGTTATTTTCTAAAAAACATTTTTTTATAAAACTATCTCATTTTCCAATGTTTGGTAGCAACTTTAAATGAGTTGAAAAACAACCTCCTAACTTCCTTTATTTAGCTTGTTGTGAGATAGAGTTGTTTTCCAAAAAAATTTAATGGAAAACAATTTCCAAAAATAAACCATACTTTTTATGTTGAGCAAAAATAGTTTTCCTTTGATTCATCTGTTTTTTATGCTACCAAACACTGGAAAACAAGGAAAACTATTTTTACACAAGATTTACCACTTAAACAAACGGAGCATAAGAGTTTGAAACACGTACACCAACATTTATTACTGTTAGAACTTTCATGCCACTTTATTATAAATATGCAATTGATTGATCATGAATTAACTACAATATTTGTTAAAGATGTTTAGCTATTCTTAAGTCTAGTGTACCTATTGTGTTTATTATATTTACCGTTATCTAATAAAACCTATTGCTTGTAAAAAGAATATATTTATTAAAGAAGTTTAATAAATACAGGATATATTAAAAAGAATATATTTATTAAAGATGTTTAGCCATTCTTTTCCTTGTATCATATAGGATGATACTAGTGTCAAATGGTTTGTTCGTGTGGTAGCAGTTTGTCCATCTCAGGCAAAAGACTTTTGTATGCTTGTTGGATAGGATGGGTTAAATATTAAACGACTTAACTATGAGAATACACGCCTTAGAGCAACCACATCAACTCGTTTATATTACACATTCATTTTTACACTAAAAACCTACTTTTTCTATTTTACACATTCAATTTTACAAAACACCCACATCAGTTCATCTATTCTACACATCTTTTAATTAAATAATCAATTTCCTCACATTTTTTTTATTATTTCTCTAACTACCGATATATATACGCGCCTCTCTCTCTCTACCCATTTTTGTGTGTTGCTCTCTCTCTCTATACCCACCCTTTCCCCTGAAAAACTCTCCCTTTCCCTGAAAAACTCTCCCTCCGAATCAACTCTCCCTCTCCCCTGAAAAACTCTCCCTCTCGATCAACTCCCTAGCTCCGATCCACAAGCTCCGAGCTCCGATCCGCTCTGATCCACAAGCTCCAAGCTCCGATCCAAGCTCCGAGCTCCAATCCAAGCTCCCATCCGCTCCGTTCCACAAGCTCCAAGCTTCGATCCAAGCTCCAATCCGCTCCGTTCCACAAGCTCCAAGCTCCGATCCAAGCTCCAATCCACTCCGTTCCACAAGCTCCGAGCTCCGATCCCAGCTTCGATCCACTATCCGAGCTCCGATCCACGATCCACGAGCCACGAGCTCCGATCCACGAGCTCCAATCCAATCAAGCACCGTCGTTCCTATCAAGCACCGATCTGTGTTTGTGTATCTCTGTTTTTTTTTTTTTTGAACAAGTGTATCTCTATGTCGTGTTGATTTTTCTGTGTGGATGGGTTTGTGTGCGGGTGTGTTTGTGTGCATATGAGGAAAAAGAAGAAGATAAGCAGTTAACTGTTTGTTGAGCACGGAGAAGAGAGAGAAAAAATGAGTGAACGGAAATTAATAAAATAATGTATTAACAAGCTACAGTAACCGTGTAAATATACACAGTTACTGTAGCTCGTGGATGGATTTGTACACTTTTGCATATTTTTACACCCACTGATGTGTGTGTTTTTTTGCTCAAAATGTGTAAAATTGGTAGTTTTTTGTATTTTAGAAGATTTTAAATGGACTGATGTGGTTGTTCTTATTATGCGGTGACAATGGTAATGCCAAAATAGTATTGTAAAGTTTTATCTTTCAAATAAAATTTTCATATTTGGCCCTTTACTTTTGTTATTAGTATTAATTAATTAATTTAATTCTCTTGACCTTTTTTTATAACTTTTTTTATACAAGGTATAATTTATACTTTAACCTAATCTAATGGCCTGTTTGGAAGTTAAAAAAAGGAGGGGGAGTAGAGTAGAGGGAGGGAGAGTAATTCAATTCCTTTGTTTGGAAGTTTTTTAAGGAAGGAGGGGGAGGGATTTGGAGGGGTTTCAACTACCTCTAACCCCTCATTTTTAATTCCCCCAAATTGGAGAGATTTGGAGGGAGAATAGAGTAGATAAATTATTAACCGTATGAATTCTCCAATTTACCCTTTTTAAATTAACAAAATTACAAACCGATTATATCTTTTGTTTGTTTTCTGAGAAAATTTAAGTGAATGGAAAAAATAAAAATAAAAATGATTTGCTAATAAACAGGACCTCACAGTTGTACATTCTCACCGTTTGTCGGCGCCGAAACTTTGCTCAAAAACCGGCCGGTCGCGCCTTGGACTAACCGTCGGCATCACCTCGTTTGTATTCCGATGAGGACCAAGCCTCGATCTGTGAAGCTCTTAGGTGGCGATTCGTTTCCACCGCGACTAATGCAGCTCGCCGGAGACCTTGCTGGCTTCATTACGACGATCGAAGTCTCGCCGTTCCGATCGTAAACGAAGTTCTGAAAAAGGCCTTTGAGTTGCAGAGCTTCGAGAATATGCTTCAAAGTCTCCAAATCTTAGAATGGTTCTTCAATCCCTCGCATCGATTCGACGACAAAAACGCACCGTTTTTCAACGCCGGAACTCTGCATAGAAACCTGTCGTTGATCGGGGGCATAAGACGGCAGCCGTTGATCGTGGTTGCTTGACTTGCTTCCTATGTGAAGCTTCTTGAATTTTCCATAAATAAAGAAAATTTATTTTTATTTTTATTATAATTATAATTTTTTGATTTAATAAAAATTAATTTATAATAGTTAATATTAGTTTTGTACTTTTATTAGCGGTATTTGATGGAATGAGAATGTTAATTAAATAATTATTTAATTTAACAAATTAATCATAGATCAATGTTGCAAGTCTATTTTCAAATAGGGGTAAATTTGTCTATTTAAATTATTTCCTCTCCTTTTTATCTTAATTTTTAAAACATCCAAATAAGAGGAAGAGCTAATTACTCTCTTCCCCCTCACTAATTATAAAAACATCTAAACAAGGTAGAGGATAACCATTCCCCTTTACTCTCCTCTCCACTACTCTCCTCCCCTCTACTCCCTTCTACTCTCCTCCCTCTCTAAACTTCCAAACAGGCCATAAGTGTATATGTGTGTGAAACTCCATTTTTTGGAGACTTGAACCTCAACCCTTACCCCCACATCCCAAAAACACTTATATTTGTAGAGTGACCACCACACCAAGGGTCCGCGGTGGTCTCTTGACCTAATTCTAAAGGTTGTAGAAATTAATTTAATTCTCTTGATTCCAATAGGTTGTAGATGAAGTTTTTTGGGAGTTCTATCTCTATTGATGTTCCAGTGGGATCTTTAAGCCTTCCAATGAGGTTCGCAATTGAGTCATTAACGATATTAGCCATGTTGTTGTCGGTGTTCGATTCAACCATCAGCAGAGTAGACTTTAGAGAAAGTTTCTGTTTCTTTGACAATGAGAAGGTTATGGTAATAGAGAGAGAATCATAGAAAAAGGGATTGGTTTCGATCGAGGCACGATTCTCTCTCATGTTTGCGTCCCTCTTTATAAAACAGGGGTCTATACTTGGAAAAATTACTTAGGGTCTTTGAGGAAGAAGATGGTGATTCTATTCGGAGTTTACAATGGATAGAATGTTACAAGAATGCTACATAACCAAATTGATAGAGCTTTAAATGTTCATGGTGGGCTGATTAGGCTCTACTTAGATCAATTGATTTTCAATTGATTTAGTCTATTTACACAAAAATATTGGTGTTTTGGCTTGATAATAAAGAGCAAAGTGAATGTAATAAAATAAAATTTTATTGCTAAAAAAATGCTTCTTTTTAGAAGTTGTAAAATCATTGTAAATTAAATTTATTTTTGATGAAAAGCATGTCAAATTTTGGTGTTTATCTCTAGTAAGTTCTTATATATTAGCTAGCACTTGTTGGTAGTGGTGGAGCTAGGATTTCAAGAGGGGGCAAAATTAAATGTTATCTCAATATTTATTATTATGACAATGTTTCTCCATAAACTCAATTAACTACGTGTATATATTTCATAGCATTTAAAAAATAATAACAATCAAATTATAGTTAGTAACAATCATTTTTTTTTAATACAAGATAGAATTTCTACTCTAACCTAATCTAAATGTATATGTATGTGAAGTTTTCTCCTAGAGACTTGAACCCTGACCCTTGCCTCTCACACTTTACAAGCATTTATATTTGTGGACACTGCACCAAGGGTACGCGGTAGTAACAATCAAATTAAAAGACTAATCTAAATACAAAATATTTAATTTAAAATAAATTGAGAAAATAAATTATTCTAAGACAATTAAGAATATAACAATATATCTATGAAATTGTATTAATGATTTAATGTTTTGAATTCTTTAAAAAATGTATGTGCGATTAAACATTTTTTTTTTTGAAGTAGTTAAAATTTAGGTTTGTAGAAAGACTACGAAACTGTGAAAAATTCCTTAAATTAACAATTCACCCCATGAGTCATTAAAAAATTTTAAATCACATATTATGGTTTTTGATGATGCAAGAAATTGTGTGGGCCTTTTTTGCAAATGTTGGGCTGGGCCGCCTCCTGCTGCACTAGGCCCAAAGTTTTCTGGATTGGGGAGTTAGGACCGGTCCAATAGCAACCCTCTTTGGTCCGGCTTGTGCGCAAACAATGAGTCCAAGTCCCAGGGAAGACGCTGCAAAGTGGGCTTATTCCTTGTTTCTACCGCAGAAGGAACTTTTCCCCAGTTTCTGCCGCAAGTCTGACTTTTTTGTTGTGCAGTAAAACTGCCTGCTGTCAAGCCTTCTGCTATGCAATAGAGCTGTCTGCTGTAAAGCCTTCTGCTGTGCGATAGAGCTGTCTGCTGTAAAGCCTTCTGCTGCGCAATAGAGCTGTCTACTAAAAGTGAAGCTATCTACCTTACAGTAAAGCCTTATGAAATATGAATGACTACTCTTCGTTTTTTACTACAGAAATGTTTTTCTACTTCCTTCACATAAATAAATCTAAAACCCAAAGAAAATACTAATCAAGCAAGTGTTAGCTTACATGGGTTAGCATATTCTCAAATATATACATACATATATTCATAAATATACTTATACGTATACACAGAATGTGAGAAACAAAATATATGTATATATGTACTTATGACAGGATAATGGGTCAAAAGTAAAACACGTAATAACAAAAATAAAGAAGAAAGCTTTAGCAGAAAAAGTTTAGTTAGAATAGTAGCTAACACGGTAAATATAGTGAAAAGTGCTGCAGTAGAATAACTAGTACAACAAGTAAAAATATTACAGCAGGACAACTGATGCGGCAGACATGATAAAAAAAAAATGCTACAATAGGATAACTAAATACAACAGATATAAGTTTTAATGAGTGAAATCGAATATATTTGCAATAAAAATCAATTGTTGAATCTTCTCATAGAATAAGTAAACCAAGAAGGAATCCAAACCCCAAATTGAACAACCTTGTCATAGGCTCCTGCCATAAGCTTTTGCCATCAAAGTTGTGCATTTTGGAGAATAGGCCTAAATGGCTACTAGCTATCACTTTTTGGAGATTTCAAAGAATGGGTTTGCTAAGAAGGAGGGAAAAAATGGTCTATTGATGCATACCTCTATTCCTGCCGCGTTTTCTCTCTTCTTTTTACTACTTTCTTTCTTTCTTTCCGTTCTATTTTTTTACTCTTAGTTTCCTTACTACTCTCTTGTGGTAAGTTGTTTTTCTTACTTGGGTTTTTTCCTTTAGGTGCTTCCTCTCTTGGGTCCCCTTCCTATTGGGTCTCCCATGCTTACTGCCTCCATCTCTCATCCATGGTTACCTCATTTTATAATGAGCTAATTCAATGAGATTTCTCCCTTTTACCCCTAGGGCTTCACCAATTGTTTTTGGTTCGCTGTGGGCATCCATTCAGGACTACCCACTGACCCATTGGTTGCCCCAACCACTGCCATTGCTCAGTTTGTTTGCTGCACCATTCTCATTTCACAACAAAATTCCTTTTGCTTGTTCTTGCTGTATATTTCTACCTCTTGGTTCATTGGGCTAACCCACTACCTAGCTCTATGGCATGCATCAGATGGTCCCAACAATTTATTACTTCTTTTGTGTAAGATACCATCCCAGCAAGATATACTCCCAAAAGAAGTTATGGCAAGAAACCAAATATAGACCCCTTTTTCCCCCCACCACCAAACTACACCCTCTGAATCTCCTTGATTGTGGGCCCACCTCCCTTGTATTGGCTGGGTACAGGTTGGTGGTGCCTCGGCCTTTCTGTGCTTACTCTGTTGTCTTCTGTTTTTTGTCTCCCATGCCGTTTCTGCCGTAGCAGATTTGTTTTGTTTCTGCCTGCTGCATGTTCTTTGTCTTATTTCATCATGCGTTTCCTACTGCGTTTGTCATTTTCCTTTGGTTTGACTTTTCTTTCCTTCACGTGATTCCTACTGCTGACACTTCCTGCCGTTCCTTATCGTGCTTCTTCATATTAGCTTTCACGCCTATCTTTTTTATCCAAAAGGATTTGGGCCTTCATGGGCCAAATAATGTTAATTGGATCAAATGGTTTTGGGCCCAATTTATCTTCATCTGCCGAAACCATTCTGTCAGAAAACTGTATTATGCGGCAGATTTGTATTGCTGCAGCTCACTTTCTCATGCATTTCTTTCTTTAGACCTCTCTTGCTCTTTGGTCTTCTTGGTGGGCTATTTAGGCCTTACTTTTCATTGGGCTGTCCTTCTCATAGATTTGCAAAAATGGGCATCAACAAAAATCAACAGTTGAGCTCCTCGTCGTAATGGATGGACGAAACTGTGATTGGGGTCGTCTCTGTTGGAGGAAAACCTGCAAAATGAACTAGGTGGAAGAGTAACATGCCGGTATGGCATTAGCCAAACCGCTTTCAAAGTTTAAGTCAGTAAGGGAGAAAGATTTTAAAGAGAATAGACTAAAGAGTCATTTTTGTAGAGTATTTGTGTGTACCTTTAACTTTTGTTGTCTTCTCTTTTTGTAGTTGCGTCAATGATTTGCTATATTTATGTTCAATGGCTAGTACGTTACAAAATCTTTGTCTAAAGTTCACAACTCACTCTGTGAGTGTTGTTCCGTCCGTTACTCTTTGTCATCAATGAACGTAATAAATGCGTATCGTCTTCTCTTGGTAATGACAATCTCCTATTAATGACGATCATAAATTTCTGACTCATTAGTTTTCATCCCAAATGCAAAGTAAATTAAAGTAGATTTTTTTAAAGGTCTGTACACAAAAAGAAGGTTCTTTCAATCTTTTCATCCTTGACTTTTTATGCATAAATAATAATAACTCTACATTCATCCGGCAAAGCAAATAAATTTCATAATAGGGAATTACGTGGCCGGTGGCTCACTAGTATGGTGAATCGATGATTGAGTGTTCTCCTAAATGTGCAATGTGCTTTGCTATAGACTTATAGGAATCTTCTTTTTCTCCTCTCTTGCTCATATTGTGCTGTTACTTTCTCAACATAGGTGTCTCAGTTGCCTGCAATATGGTGTACATTTGGTTTTATTATGCTCAATAAGTTAAGGAGTGGTTTATTGAATTTTTATGCTTTGTCGCATGAGGTTTGGTCTAAAATAAAATCATTAGAGTTATCAATTAAAGTTTGTAGGCTAAATTGTGATGAACCAAGTCACGAGTTGAATTGTAATTTTGCCAAAATTATAATGTCTTGCTTCGTAGTCACTATTTGGTCGATGTAAAGACCTAATCCATTACATAAACTCATATCTCAAAATACTAGAGGCTTGAAAACAGGAAAACTTTGTGAATAAGGAGTGCCTGTGGTGTTTGGTTAGTATGAAGAAAGTCCAAATTTTGGAGCAAAAATTTGTCTAGTTGAGAGAACTTTGTAGGGAAACAAAAAGAGAAAGTCCAAAGAGAACAACCTTTGACTATGAAACGACATCGTCCTAGGAAAATGCAATGCCACTGCCACCTCACCACGTTCTACCTATGTATTTGTCTAGTATGTCAAGGGACAAAACGTCTCGTTTCGATAACAATTTTAAGATAGCATTATTAGCATAGCACCGCACAGCTGAGCAGACAAATTCGAAGAAGAAGAAGAAGAAGAAGAAGCACAGTGTGGGTCTTAGCAAAACAAAGCAAAGAGATGAGCTATGCTGCGGTTGTGGTAGGGTCAGCCTTTGTTCCTTCTCTTCCTCTTTATCCTAATGCTACTCCAAATCCAAATGGGTCTCTTCCTTCACCCAATAATACTTCGGTAATTGACAAAAATTTTGACATTTGCCTTTTACTCTCTCTCCCTCTGTCTCTGTGTTGTGTGTGATGTGGAACTCTTGTTAATTAATATTCTATAGCAGAACACGGGTGGTGTTGGTTGTGGTGGTGCAGAGGACCCTACCCAGAATACTATGAAGCCAACAGTTGCTGCTTCTTCTGGTTTTAAGTGGCGTTTGGTTATAGCATATGATGGCACCCGTTATTCAGGTTTTTCTTTTCTGGGTCCTCCATTTACCAATTTTCTTCATTTCTTGATATTGCTGCTACTGCGCTTCTTTTTTTTGTTGGAATTGTTAATGTTCGTATATTTATTTTCTTGGAACAAAATTATGATTAGACAAAAACACAACAAAGTAAACATTTCAACAAATAAATCCCAATTGAGGAAAGTGGAAACTGATTTCTTATCCTATGAATGGCTAGTCTTATCTTATAGGACATTAATCAAACAAAGGATCCTAGGGAAGCTTTGAAATGCTAGGAAGCCTTCATTATATTCTCTGTTCCGGGAAATCTTTTCAGGCATCTTCATCGTTTATATAGTGGTAATTAGGAAATACTGAATTTACAGAAGTTGCTCTGCACTTGGCATCACTTGTTGTGGCATTAACTTTCGATTGTTCATGTTAGAATCGTTTATGGGATTGAGAAAGTAAGAGAAAGCAGAAGCACATAAAAATTAAAGTAGTTTAGTTTAACAGCCTACATCCACAATTGAAAACTATTAACGGCTACATCTTTGCTATATTGAATTGTGTATCACAATGAACCCAAAGTAAGGTTTATGTAGGAATACATTCGGTTCATTGGTAACTTTAAAACTGCAGGTACCCATGGTATTTTCCAAAACCATGGTCTATGCATTTATGGTTTTGTCTTAATATATTCCAATAGTTCAAATTAAATCATTTCTACATCAATGAACGTATGCCTTTCCATGTAAAATTGCTACTAGGTATAATCATTATCAATTTCATGCTTCATTCTATGTTTTTCCTTTGTGATCCTTTTGGGCTCCAAAGAAGTCCACCATCCCAACATAAAATCAGCCTTGAAGAAATCAAAATTTCCAAGTTTTCCATTATCTTGAACACCATGAAATCTATTTCAGGTTGGCAATATCAGCAGTCACCACCAACCATACAGTGCATTGTGGAAAAAGCTTTAACTCAAGAAACAAAGCTAGAAAGGAAGGATCTCCTTTTGGTTGGTGCGAGCAGGACAGATAAGGGAGTTCATGCCTTGGGTCAGGTCTGACTTCGTTACTCTTATGGCGATTCACTTGGCATCCATCAACATACAACAAACTTATTATCAATTAAGCTTTCAGGTTGCACACTTTGTTACACCTTTCAACTATGACAGCTTGGAAAGCATTCACGCAGCTCTGAATGGTCTTCTTCCCTCTGATATCCGTGTTCAAGAGATTAGCCCTGCGATGCCCGAATTCCACGCTCGATTCTCAGCGAAAAGAAAGATTTATCATTACAAGATATATAATGACACCATAATGGACCCATTTCAGCATCGCTATGCTTATCACAGTGCCTATAAACTTAATGCTGCAGTCATGAGAGAAGCTGCAAGTTATTTCATTGGAAAGCATGACTTCTCTGCTTTTGTCAATGCATCCCACAATGATCGAGTGCGAGATCCAGTGAAGAATATATTCCGTTTTGATGTCATTGAAATGGTAATTGTCAGGCCCCAAAAACAAGTTTTCTATAATAGTATGGGTGCTCTTGGATGGCTGAAATCTATTTCACCTCAGATTATACATTCCACTAATTACTTCATTTTTTTTTTGTTATCTGTTTTCAACATGATACTAGCCAAAAGGCCCAATAAGTACTTACATGTTTTGAATTTTATATGAGGAATCAAGGTTTCAATGCTGATCAGTTTGTTGAATTTTTATCTAGGGAGCTCTTTTGCAGCTAGAAGTTGAAGGTTCAGGTTTCTTATATAGACAAGTGCGAAACATGGTAATTCTTTTGTCAATCCCATGTATAAAGAAGTTGTTGTATTATGCATTTAAGGTATAAGCATTTTTTAATTTTTTTTGTTTATTAACCATTTCAGGTTGCCCTGCTTCTTCAAATTGGAAAGGAAGCAATTCCACCTGATATTGTTCCCATGATTTTGGCAAGTCGAGATCGCAAGGAGCTGGCTAAGTATGCTTTGTCTGCCCCACCTCATGGGCTGTGTCTTGTAACTGTAAACTATAATGAAGAGCACCTAGGGCTTCCATCAGGTTGCCCCAAAACCAGTTTTGGTAGGCATCATACTATAAGCAAATGTAAGCTTCCATTTTACTGAAATCCAATTGCATTACAACAGAAAGAGGATAGGAAGATTATCATCGAATGGTGCATGCAGCCTTTAACTCTCCACTATTGGCAATTCATGGTAGGTATTGTTGGATTATCTCTTTTAAGCAGGGTGCATCATTAAGGGATAGACACTCTTTTCCTTATCTTTTTTATTGGAGACATTAGGTCATGTGACATGCAATGATAGAAAATATTTTAGTTTTCTCTTAAATGTTTTTGGTTGAGAGGATGGAAAGTGAAAAGATGGAAAAAGTGATTTGAATAAATTTACTATTACCTTTATTATATATTAGGAGAGGATAGAAAAGATTGTAATTAAGAGAGGCAATATAAAAAAATTTAGTAAAGAAACATTTTTTCTCCACTTTTTGCTCTCAATTTGGGAGGATGGTTTTTGGTGGGCCGAGTGGAAAACTCCACCCCACCCATTTTTCATCCCCCTCATTTTCACAACACCAAATAATGGAAAAATATCATTTTCAAGCCTCCCTCTTTTACACCCAACTAAACTGACCATAAAGCATAATAGATCCGGTTTAGATTATTACAAGAAATCGAAATTGAATTCTTGTTTGATGTTTCATCCAAAAAAAAAAAAAAGAACAAAAGAAAAACTTGTTGCTTGATGTTAATGATTCTCAATCTTGCATTTTCTTAGCTATGAAAATTTGCAAAAAATATTTTGACATTTCACCCATGCATGGGAGAAATTATTTGGTCCTCCTTGGTAGACGAGTATCACGGTCCTCCCAAGTGATGTGCACTAATAGAAAGCAGTCACATATTTTAAAAAAAGATGACTCAACCTTCGGGACTGCACTTACAATACGTAATTGAGCTAGAGCCTTAAAAACAAATGCACTTCACTTCTAACCCAAATTTACTTAGTTGCTTCTCACCAAAATTTTCCTAAACCGCCCAGGTCTCTTCTCTCTCCCTTCTTGCAGCATTGAAGGAATTAAATGAACAAGCTCTATGAGATTTTGAATTAACTTGGTTTTTGGACCTAACTTGATCCGGCTTGTTTCCTTCTTTTCCCATGGATGAGAAGTGAGGACACAATTACAAAGGTTATGGCGGTAAATTATGACTGAAGTGGTTGTTGGAATCCAAACACCACCATTGCAACTAACCATGACTGATTAGAGCATCCACATAAGTGGATGTATAATCTTCTAAAATACAAAAATCCCTCTATTTTACACATTTTGGCCCAAAAATCGCCCACAAGCTTTATGAGATTTTGAATTAACTTGGTTTTTGGACCTAACTTGATCCGGCTTGTTTCCTTCTTTTCCCATAGATGAGAAGTGAGGACACAATTACAAAGGTTATGGCGGTAAATTATGACTGAAGTGGTTGTTGGAATCCAAACACCACCATTGCAACTAACCATGACTGATTAGAGCATCCACATCAGTGGATGTATAATCTTCTAAAATACAAAAATCCCTCTATTTTACACATTTTGGCCCAAAAATCACCCATATCAGTGGGTGTAAAATGGTGTATAATTGTGCATAAATATTCAAATGCTACAGTATTACTGTAGCTGGTGTATTTGATATATTTTTTTTTCTCTCTCCAGCCCTCTCTCTTCTTCTCTCTGATCTGACTCCCCACCTCATTTGGGTTCCCTCTCTTTCCCAACGATCACAGCAACTCAGCAAAGAAGAAGAAGACAATTTTCCAACCACCAACTCAGCACAACCCAACTATCACCACCGCAACCTAAACCCGCCGAAAAACCCATTCCAAATCCAAACCAAAATCAATAAAACTAAATCCAACGGAAAACCTATAAGAAAAATTCAACAGAAACCCACATAAAAAACCCAACGGAAATTAGTCAGATCTGCTGCCGGATCTACCTTGCCGCTGCCGCCACTGCATCTACCTTGCTGTTATCGCCAGATCCAACCCAAATGGACTTAGATTGACATGGGTTTGTGTTGAAGTTAAGATTTTTGGTTTGTTTATGGAGTTTTTTGGTTTGTTAATGGAGTTTTCCGGTGAAGAAATGGGCAAAAAAAGAAAACTTGACCGGTGAAGAAAGATGAGAGAAGAAGAAAAAGAAAGGAAACTCACCGTGTGAGAGAAGGAGAGATAGAGAGAATAGTGTTCAGAAAAGAAAAAGTGGGAAAGTGGGTTTGACCAGGAGGTCGTGGAAATAATAAAAATTGATTATTTAAAGAAAATAGGGTGTATAATAGATAAACTGATATGGGTGTTTTAGATAAGTGGATGTGTAAAATAGAAAAAGTAGGTTTTAAATGTGTAAATTTGCAAAATTTTTGCATCCACTGATGTGGATGCTCTTAAGGTATGCTACAAAGACTCATTTCACTCTTCAAAGTATCATTTTCTTGCTCTGTTTTGTATATATGTAGCTTATAAATTTATAATATAGTGTCTTTTGCTTGTTTGATAAAAGGCCCAAAATGAATGAAATTTTAAGTGTTTTTTTTTTTTCTTTCTATTTATTTTTTTTCTACTATGAGCCTTTGTTTCTAGAGTTAAAAACAAGGGCTCATAGTCAGGAAAAGTAGCTAGAAAGAAATAAATAAAAAAGACTAAAAATTTCATTCTTTTAATACTTTCTCATCTTGGGCTTTTTATCAAATAGGTAGAACTGTAGAAGACACTATATTATAAACTACATAGAGACAAAATAGAGCAAGAAAATGATACTTTGAAGAGTGAAATGATTCTTTGTAACATACCCTAATCAGTCATGGTTAGTTGCAATGGTGGTGTTTGGATTGACAACCACTTCAGTCATAGTTTATAGCTATAATCTTTGTAATTGTTCCTCACTACTCATCCATGGGAAAAGAAGGAGTCAGGTCAAATTAGGCCAAAAAACCGAGTTAGTTAAAAATCTCATAGAGCTTGTTCATGCATAGAAAAATTCCTTGGGTTAGAAGTGAAGGGTATTTGTTTTTACGGCTCTAGCTCAATTACGTAAGGCAAGTGTGGTCTCAAGGCTGGGTCATTTTTTATATATTAAATGTGGCTGCTTGCTATTGGTGCACATCACTTGGGAGGACAGCATCACTCGTCCACCCTGAAGGACCAAATAATCTCTCCATGCATAATATCATTTGTGTTTAGCAAAAATCATTCTGTCTCAACTTTTTTTTTTTTTTTAATTTTTTCCCATAAAATTAAGCTAAGTTTGAAGTTATAACTTTTTATTTCACATTTAGCAAATAAGCTACTAAAAATTACTAGATATCAAAGGGGGAGAGGGAGAGAGACAATAGGGGGACTAAAGTAATGCATTAACATTTTCTTGGACTCAAGATTAGAAGGTTAATCTGGGAAGCTGATTATAGGGTACCTGACAAGAAAAAAGAAAAAGAAAAAAAAAAGCAAATCAAATTATAGTTCCAGAGTAACCAGACTACCAGGCACCAGCGCCGGCAGGGTGAAGCATAGAACTTGTCAAAGAATTAAAAAACCTGACAACATTAAAGCTATCCATCCGTGGCCTCAAGTTTAGTTGTAATATTTTCAAATTGTGTGGACCTCGGGTCAATTAAAACTAGGTTTAAAAGATATGTAATATAATGACAAATTGTTGCTTATCTAAGAAAAAAAAAAATCTGAACAAACATAAAGTGATCACATTGGAGGATGCAATAGGAATTAGGGAATCATTGCATGTCTCCTAAGATGATCAAAGGTTACCAGATTCATGAAAGACAAAGTGGCTTTCAAGCTGCTGCTTAAGTAGCAGACCAATCAATTTAGATAACCTTGATAAAACTAGTTGAGGTAATAATGGTCTTATGCACTGGGTACATGCATCATTTTTTTTACAATAAGTAGACTTTGCAGTTAACCTCTAAACACAAATATAAGAATGCAGCTCATGTCTCGAAAAAACGAAGTTCTATCATACATTCTCGGTGCTTTGGTGAATACCATGCCACTGCTTTTGCTGAACCAAGAACTTGCATTGAATATTCAAGGGCAAATACAGGTTCATCCACACGTACGGGCCAGTCTTGGTTCTCCAAATCAAGAGTGACTCCTGAATCGACTCTAAAAAGAAAGGGTCCAGCTATCTGAAAGTTGTACATTGAACTTGTCATGACTGGCAATGAGTTTATTAAAAGGCCTATAATGAAAAAAGAATAAAAAAGACAATGAAGATAACTTTTAAATTATTTCTCCTAGCATGTCACTTTGTTCAAATTTTAATAAGAACATCAAATGCTCAAAATAAAAGCAAACCATGTCCAAAATTTTATTAAATGAGCATAAACAAGGCCATTTATTGTTGGCAACTAATGTAAACATCTTGTTGCCATTAATAAGTTATACTAGAATTTAATATGGTGTTAGAATCAGCATGCAGCCAATATTTGTGAAAAAGTTTTAGCGAGAAGTATTGGATGCTTTCATTGGCAACTAATTTATTCAGGTCCAACAAGTAAAAAGGAAACAACGAATGCTAGTCTGTTCATCAACCAGCAGCTTTTGCAAAAAAGATAAGAGGAGTAGTGATTATGTTCTTTGAACCAAGGAGCTTCCATAGGCTGTGTTTCTATCTTTTGTAAATGAGCTCTTAGCCTAATCAGGAAAGTACTTAAAAAAAATACAAACATGGGATATGATGAGAGAAATGTAGGCACCTGCTGCTGAAGAGAAAGGGATGCATTGGGGCAGATAGTCTGAATATCTTCCAGACTTGCGTGTTGAGAATTCAAAAGATTCTGTGCTACACGTGTAGCACCTGCAACAAATCTTGAACCAGAAGGGAAATCCAAGCGGGCATGAAGCCGGGTGAGATCAAGGAATAGCCTTTGATAATTTCCATGCTGAGCTGTAAATGACACTGATGCAAACAGATCTGCTAGGAAGGCAGATTTCACTCCAGATGCCTGAAAAGAGAAGCCATTGGACTCCAGGGAATTGTCTTGTGTTCTAGCCGAGCAATCTCCAACAGAGGCAGTGAAAGCAGCACCTATATGTTTGAAACAATGACATCAAAAAGTTATGCGGCAAGCATATAATGAATTTTATGTATTCAAATGTATTATCATTGCAAGATATGAATTGCAATTGATCGTGATTCCTAGCATGTTCAGAATCCTAAGCAACAAATTAACTGGTTATGACTTATGAACAAATTATTGCCAGATCTTCTACATTGAGTCCAATGACTCCAACCTGAAAATTCAATGATGACATGATCACAAAGTGCAAATCACACCTCATAATAGAAATCCTATGATAGAGACTGTTAGATAGGAGTTGGATGGGAGAGCCAACAAGAGTACCTTAGACCAATTCTCTCCTTTATAAATTACAAAAATGCAACAGCAGAAGTTCAATGTCATTAATTCTGGCACCTGCAGTCACTTGCATGATACTAATAAAATAAAAGGTTTGATGTTTTTTTTTTTTTTCTTGATGTGTCCTAGGCTAAGGATTCCTCCATTGAAGCAGGAATTAACCTCACTATAATATCAAACTCTACAAATCAAAAGTGAGCAATGAGGGAAGTAGCTTACCAATAATCCCTGAAGCTGAAATGTGAGGATTTGAAAGGAACATGTCATATGGTTGCACTAGTTTCAACTTGGGAGCTTTACTCTTCCAAAAGTCAAAATTCTGTTTGAAAGAAAAAGCACTTTTGACAGAAAAGCCGGGAAGGAGAGTAGCAGGTGGTCCATGGATGGGTTGATGATCATCACCTTGGAATTGGGTGGGTGAGCCCGTGTTATGGTGCATACATAGATGATAACTGGCACCAGAGTCAGAAGCAAGAGAAGCCATATCAATGGCCAAGGATAACGGAACATCCCAATAATTGCCAGACTTGTCAACAAAAAGTCCAGGCGAAACTGCCTCCACTGTTAGGTTGTGATTGGGGAACTGCAAAATGGTACATCATACCCAAATGAAATCCTCATCAAGCAGGATTTTCAAAAATAATTTCATTCATTGTTAATAGTGGGTCTTAATTGAACCAACAATCTCACCCTCCACCTAGTAAGTCTTACAAGGAAGTGAAGGAATATTGTGCATCCGACAGATGCATCATCTCTCTCACACTATGTAAGCCCCACATAGTTTGGTTAAGCTACTAGCTCATTGACAAGTAAGATGCTTATTTAGTAGGAGAATAACTCAACATGTTATTACCGTTCTTTTTTTCTTCTCTTTTTTTAAATATATGATAGCATTTCAAACTTAAGGTGTATGGTCCGAGATTATTGCTCTTTACCAAAAAGTCAAGACAACATAGTCCCTTTCACGACAACAACACAGTTGAGTTAACTAGTCCCTTATTTGACAAAAGAGACTTCACTAGTTGATTAACTAGAACACACCACATAAATGCAATTTTAAGAACAATTAAAAAAAGCATAAAAAGAGGGAAATGCATTGTAAACCTTGTGATGGAGGATAGCTTTCTTCCGAGGCTTCTTGTTATCACCAAAAGTATAAGAATCCAAACTAAGAAGCAGTGTATCATCGGGTGTTAACATTAGTTCAGAAGAGAAACCAAGGGCATATAAGGAGTGATTCTGAAGGTGTCTCCCAATGGTTTGCAGCCACGAGGACACGGAATTTGGTGTTTCTCCACTCCCAGTAACAGAGGACATGAACTTCTGAACATTGAACTGACCCAACAAAGTCCCAAACCTGCATCACTTTTCAGAACCCCCCAGAAATATCAGCCCAAACATCAACATCAGTGGACACTTTAACTATAATTCTAATCACACAACAAATTTCACAAATTTGTGGGGAAATTAATAAAAAAAGGCCCAGAGTTTATACCCGTTTCACATTAAGTCACAAGTTTTAAATTTTATCAAATAAAGTCCCAAACTTATAAAACTGTTTCAACCCGAGTCATTTTTCATTTATGTTATTCAGTGTAGCAATGGAGTATTCACATAGGCAGTAAATTTTGATCTTCTAACATCACTTTCTCACTCTAAACAAAGTCATCTCTCTCAACCCTCTTGTTCAATGACTACCAAATTGATTTATGAACAAGCCATTCTTTGGTGAAACACAAAGTTTAGTAAATGGTTTTCTATACTTTTATCTACTGTTCATACCTACCCAGAATAACAGAAATGCTATACAAAGATGTACATACACAGGCCTTAAATTGAAACAATTTCATAAATTTTAGACTTCAATTGACAAAGTAAAAAACCTTGGACCTAATATAAAAAATGGGTTTATATTAAAATCATAATTTTTTTTACAACCTTAAGTTTTTTTTTTAGTTGTGAAATTTAATGTTTGTGTAGCATTGTTGTTGGGGTGAATAATAAAAGTGAGTAGTGGGGAGTGGGGAGTACCAGTTTTGAGAGAAGGGAATGGTGAGGGTGCGGTGGAGAGCGACGCCGTGAGAGGCGGCGGAGTAAGAGGGGACAAAAGGCATGAACATGAAGCGTTGCATGAAGTGGATCTGCTTAGCCCTCGATAGCCGAGTCCCTCTTGATACTCCCAATGGAATTGGGTCTCCCGGAGCGGGTCGGGCCAACCCATCGGCTGTCATGGCTGTTGACATGTCCAGCTCCCAAAAGCTTCCATCCATTGCCCATCTCAGCTTCCTCATCACTTCCTCCTCCTACTATTCGCCTACTCTCTTACTCTCTATGTTTAAACACCCACCAATATTTTTTTCTTTCTTCTGTTTTTTATGGGGTTTTAAAGGTTTAAAAGTTACTATCAAATCTCTCTCTCGCTCTCTCTCTGCAATTAAAGAATTTTACTTTTTTTATAAGCAAAAAAAGAGATCTATTTATATATCTAAGAGCAACCACATCAATTCTTTTAAAAATTTCATCTATTTTACATAAAAAAACCTACATTTTTTATTTTACACTATCACTTTTATAAAATCTTCACATCAGTTCCTCTATTTTACCCATCTTTTAATTAAATAATCAATACTTTTACAATTTTTTATTACTTTTCCTAACCAACAAACGCGCGCTCTCTCTCCTCTCATTTCTGATTTTTTTCTCTCTCTTCTTTCTCATTTCTGATTCTTTCTCATTTATGATTTTTTTCTCTCTCTCTTCTTTCTCATTTCTCATTCTTCTCTCTCGCTCTCTCTTTCTCTCCTTTCTCATTTCAGACTTTTTTTTCTCTCTCTCTACCAGCCCGTTTCAGATCATCTCTCTCTCTCTACCATCCCGTTTCAGATCATCTCTCTCTCTCTACCCGTTTCAGAATCTCTCTCTCTCTCTACCCGTTTCAGAATCTCTCTCTCTCTCTCTCTCTCTCTCTCTCTCTCTCGATTAACACTTCGATCTGCTCGGATCCGAGCTCCAATCCATGATTCACCAGCTCCGAGCTCTGATCCGCTCCGATCTGTCCGATCCACGAGCTCCGATCCGTCCGATCCACGAACTCCGATCCGCTCTGATCCATCAGCTCCGATCCGCGTCGATCCACCCGCTCCGATCCACTCCGATCCACCGGCTCCGATCCGAGCTCCGAGCTCCGATCCACAAGGTCTGATCCACAGCCACGAGCTCCGATCTACTATCTGTGTGTATCTCTTTTTTTTTTTTCTTTTTTTTTGAGAAGTGTATCGCTGTGATGATCTCTGTGTGTTTGTTTGTGGGTGTGTTTGTGTGCATATGAGGAAAACGAAGATGAACAGTTAACTGGGTTGTTGAGTACGGATAGGAGAGAGAAAAAAAGGAGCCAATGGAAATTAATAAAAAAAATGGATAAACGAGCTACAGTAACCGTGTTAATATACACGGTTACTGTAGCTCGGGGATGAGTTTACACAATTTTGCATGTTTTTACACCCACTGATGTGTGCATTTTTTGGCTCAAAAGGTGTAAAATTGGTAGTTTTTTGTGTTTTAGATGATTTTAACTGGACTGATGTGAATGCTCTAACAAATAGAAAACCATTTAGGCCTGTTTAGTAAGTTTTAACACAAATTATTACATTTTAAATAACATTACATATATTTCTATACACTTTTTCACCCACACGTATATCAAAAACACCCAAATAACATAATTCAAACTCCTCTCCCAAACACTCTATTAATCATTTGTTTATCATTAGATATATCGATTTGATATCCAACTTGTGAACTTGACGTGAATATGGCACAGTTGTTTGCAGATTAGTATTCGGTGTAAATGAATTCGTGTCAAAATCAATCAACACACTTTAACATCATTAATAAAATGGGTCAATTATAAGTTGACCGGCTTAACCCACAATTAACTTGATTAATATAAATAAATGTCATTTTTATGTAACATAAATTTGGATTCTAAATATAATGGAGCAATTAAAAGGATTTTATTGATTATATTGATAAATCTTTCATTAAAACTTTGAAATCCCTAACTCTTTTACCTAAAACAATGAATAAAAACTCACTACTCACTTTACTTTTCTTAAATTATCTATTAAACAAGTTGAAACAAGTTGTGTCATGTCAAACCATTCAATAAACAAATTGTGTTAGAGTTGAGGGGTTTTGACATGATTATTGAGTTGGGTTAGAATTAAACTATGTATTCGAATACCCTTAACCTTGTCATGACAAGAACACAGCTCACTAATACGAATTGCCACCCTTATTTCTAATTCTATGCTTGAACTGGATATTTAATACTTTATATGAAATTAACCTTACTTGATTTGATATTAATTTTTTTGAGAGACATGATTTGATATTAATTTATCAACCTATATATTTGATTCATTAAAATTAATCTTGGTTCAGTTAGTATTAAATACATTTGTTTAATTAATATTTATATATAAAATGCTCCATTTAATGTTATTGCCTTGCCTCATATCATATTAGAGAAGTACTAAGTTGACAATATTTTCATGACAAATCTTAGGTGATAGGTTGTTACGGTTCTTGTGGGGGGTAAAAGTACTTGAATAAACGTTTGGGCTTTAGGCCTGATTGGTTGGTACAAGTCTGTTCGATCAGGGTCTCTGGACCCACAGGTCAGTTCGCATTATATTGGTCTGAGGAGTTGTCCGAGGAGGAGTATCCCCTCGGACAGGCCCAGCAAAGGCCCTGGGACTTGCAAAACGACTTAGAGGCAGAATTCTGGAAGATCTGTTGGGTAAAGGTGTGATTCAAGCACCCTTTAGAAGCAGGAACGTGTGAGAAATATCTGAGAAAAAAGTTGCTACCGCCACATTAAAGGCCCTGCATCTACCTCCCTGACCGCATTAATGGAGAAATGACATTTGAACAGTAGAATTCAGCCTTCCAGCTATTATTTGAAGACTTTAAGAAGGTGATGGATGAGACAAGTATCTGGGAGGAAGATTTGTGTTACATGTGGACGAAACAGGGAAGAAGAAGAAGTATATAAGAAGACGAGTGAGGAAAGAAGAGGGGGGATCTTCTTCTTGGCTGTAGAACTAAAAATTGTAATCTTTTTCTTAGAAAAAGAAATATTATACAAATTGTCCTCGGCTTACATCCGAGGAGGGTTTTTTTTGTTACGTCCATCTATTACTTGCATAGACAGCGGCATTCTAGCCTGTTGATCAACCTTCCAACATTCCAAACCTAGGTTTCAAACCCATACTTTACAAATTTCATTTTATAAGGCTCTTTGGGCCTGAGCCCATCACTTGTTTTTGGGTCCGGGTACAAATTGTGCACTTACAGTTCTCATTTGAACTCATTATTAAAATTACTTTTTTTGTCCACCGATAACATTCTGCAAATAAGAATTTGTTGTAAAAATATTGTAAATATACATTTCTCTATTATATCAAGTCATCCTTGCCCAACATGTCAACAATCAGATCAAAGGGCGCTAGACCCAATCCTTGTCCAATATACAACTATTATTCATTTGCTAAAATATTTTATTCTCATATACATTTAGCCCTACTAAGACCCCCATTAATACATGTGTTATTTGTCGTTATGTCACGTGACATGGAGTTGATAAGTCTACATTAGAGACCCCATTTTTTATTTAACAAAAAAAAAAAAAAAAATCTAGCAATATCCATAGAATCCATGTCAAATAAAAAACTTTTGTTTTATTTTGTGTTTCACTTTATATTTTATCAATTGTCAATTATTGTAGCCCATGTATGATGTGTTTGATTCCCCACCCATTTAAACTCTAGATATATCTTTAGGGAAGTAAAAAAGAAGAAAAAAGTTAAGTTGTAATTTGTAGAATATAAAATGGAATAAAAAAAGTGTGGCCAATAATTTGTATTCATCATACTACTTTTTTTCCTTTTTCTTTTTGATAAAACTTTTTTCTTTTTGATAAAATTTCATACTCACACTGGAGATTTGTGATTCATATATGAAATAGGATATCCCATCAAAGAAGCCAGAGGGTGAGATGACATATATTTATTTGTTGCAAGGTTTATACTAGTCCCAAGGGAAGTGTCATTTTATTCCGAAGAATGTCATTGCGTGAATCCTCAAAAGAGGTTGGTGCAATTTATCCAATTTTTTTTTAAAGGGTCATCTATCAGGGGATTAAGCATTGCAGTTTTAATTTGTTGGTCATAACTTTTTTTTTCTTCAATAAGTAACCTATGTATTTCAATGGCGTTTTAAACCTACAACTTCACCCTTGTTCCTTATAGAAGAAAGAAATGTCGCCTGAATTGAATTAGAGCTTGTTTAATTTTTTTTTTGATGGTTTAATGTTAGAATAAGTGGAGGAGGAGTGGGTTGATCTTGATTCTCCTTATTTGTAAATTGTTGATAACAATATAAAACCGAAAACCTCCTCTAATATCCGTCTTTATCACTCAGCAATATACTAGAATATATAGCATTTAACGTAGGAAAATAGCAAAGCCATATGTTCCTCATAAAAGAAAAAAAAGGCAAGGCCTTACCTTAGTAACCTTATTTACCAAGTTACCAATAGCCATTGTACATAACACTGTCTGAGACAGCGTTGTCTTTATGTCAAGTTAAAAAAAATAGCTTCTACCATCATCATTGCCATTTGCCATCAACAACAATGAAGCCAACAAAATAGCCTACTATTTTACAACATATGTTTGTATTAATTGTCGATGATGTTCCCATTGAGCTGCAAATCTTGTTGCGAATAGGCATCATGAGCAAGCGTCTGCAGAAGAGAAGGTATGTATCAAAGTCAACATATCTACCAAACAGAAAAAATTACAAAATGCTAATACTAATTTGGATTACATGATTAAGAGGCCATGATATTCCAAATACCTGTTCCTGTGAACGGAAATACATGAATGGTGTATAGTGTAAGAAGTTTGAGACCCTAGAGGTATATATATCGGCGTACCTGCATTATGAAGATTTTAAAATGACCATTATTTAGGGGAATATTTAAATTACACTTCAACCTCAATTAATAGCAATGACTAGAAATCTATACATGAAAATATGTGTGAAGCATCTCAAGAACAAGAAAAGAGAACGTACTTCTCAATTTGTCTCATCAGATGGCTTTTATCCCACAGCCCTGCACGTGAAAGGAATCCCCACCTAATGCAGAACAGGTGCATCATGTCAACTCTATGTTCAGAATGTGTTAAATCTTCACACATCACCATAATATATATATGTATATATAACCATGTAAATTCATCAAGCCAAAGGTAAATTCACATAGCAGGAATAAGTCATTAAGTCTAAGAATCTCTTGATGTGGGATGTGAGGTGAAGCAACTGTTACGATAAAAAAATTTATGTGAAGAAATTATCTGGGGCTAGTAAATTAACTACATCAAATGGAAATCTTGACCCTTTTGCATCAGTATTTTAATGTTCAATCCATTCTGCATTGCACACGTTACATTCTCAAACTTGTGATTGTATTAGTGAATGGTGATGGGGCAACTACTTGTACAAAAAAAGTTGTGAAATTCACTTTCCACACAATAACCCTGATGGCCAAAGAACTTCCAAAAATGGCCCCCCAACCCCACCCCCCCCCCCCCCCCTGCCCCCTTCTTCCTCCTCCTCCTCCCCAAACAAAAAAGTTAAAATATAGGGAAGAAAATAAGAAGTGCATTAATAATATATGACAGATATTCTAACACTAGATAACAACATGAATAAAGTCATCATCATGAGGCAGGAGAGTCAAGCAGATTAAGAGAAGGTGACAATGATTCGGCCCAATTATATTTTAAACAATATCCAAGTCAAATAAATAATTGGTATAACCTTGACATACAAACATACATACTGAAAGTAGTATGAGGCCAACAATATATGGATGATTTGATATGTCGGGAGAAAAGGGATTCTAAATTCCTAATCCAAAAGTTATCTTAGTCTTACCTTTTGTTGAAGAGCTCCCCATCTGCTTCTAGCATTGGAGCTATTTTTTCGTCTAGTCTTTGCATAACAATAAGTAGCTTTTGCATGCTTTCTGTCAGTTCTTGATCATCCATGCTAGTAGCAGCAAGGGTCTGAAATACACAGATTTCAAATTAATTATCAAGAAATACATTGCTAGACTAGCATTATTTCTGAAATCATAAAACTATCTTAAGATTTCTATTCATTTAGAACAAGAAGACTCACAAATTTCAAAATTGAGAACAATATAAATAATGAAAAGTAATATTTAGCATGCTAGTAGGAAGGGCATTATGAAAATAAGATAAGCATCACAAGACCAAAGAACACGATGAATACAGCAAGCTAATAATGCATATAGCTGGACACAGCTTACTTGAGCAGGACGTTCTTTTGTGCGCCTTTGGAGAGCAAGCCGAAGTTGGTTAAAAAGATCCCCTACAACCTCCTTTTGATTTATAAGCTCTATTAGTGATGCTCTACTACCCCGGCTTCGAATCAAAGCACTATACTGCAGTTCCAATATTCCATTAAACACAAACAGCTCTTGTTAGTGTTAATAAGTCAAATGAGTCAGAAATATTGAACAGAAAGTAAACTGACTTAGCATTACAATTTATAGTTCAAAAGTGTTTTGGTCATTAGAACCAACACAGTTCAATGCAAAGCATCATTTGGGACCACCAGCTATTCTTTTGGATTCAATTTTAGTCTCTACTATCGTGTCTAATCTACGATGCCCATCATTGTAAGTGATTCAACTATAGAGACATTTGAAATTTTAAATACAAACAGCTATGAAAAGTGAAACTCCAACTGATGTCAGATACACTAACCTCTTCTTCCAATTCTCGACAAATTAGTGCAGTTCGCCATCGCAGATGAACTTTGGATTGACTTACATCAGTGTAAATGTGGTCACCAACATATAATATCTCATCTCCATGGATATCTAAAGAATTCTCAACCATTTGAGCACTGCCTCCTGAATACAAACCCCCTGGAGAAGAAGATAGTAGAATGAATGCATGAGAATATTGAATCGTTTTGAAAAACTTAAGGTAGAGTAGCAATATCTAATGATCACTACACACCACAAAACATATTCATATAACTTGGCATGTATTTAAAGATATCATAGCATTCTTATCATGCTGGTTGAGAACATAAATAGCAAATATTTTTTTACCAATTTAAGCAAATAGTCATTCGGCTAATTTTGCGTCACAGCAATCGTCATGTGGTCTGGACATATGTTTATAAAAGAAATCCTCATGTGGGTCTGCTGGTTACTTCGCATGCATTGCTAAGAAATGCATGACAGTTTGGTGCTTTATGCTTTGCTTAGTAAGCAATAATTTTATTTATTACATGATATGCCAATATTCATTACAGAAATTATCTACCAGCCAACTTAGGTTTTCACATTGTGTACAACCAAACTATACGGAGTACATATTCTCAAGTGTGTCACAATACACTTGTGCTTGCCTTGCCACTTAGCCAGGCATTTATTTTTTCATAAGCAACAATAAAACAATAAATGTGACAAAACAATCCAAACCTAACCATTATGGCATGTTATACAGGGACAGTATCTTTACTTCTTATAACTTATTTATTATTGCCTGGTGAGCCTACTCCTAATATCTTCAGTAAATATAAAGTTCTTTATAATGACAATGTTGTAATCCATACAATAGAACAGAATAAGGTAACTAGCATCGTGCATCTTAGAAATGAAACCAAATGTAACTAGATGGGATAACATGATAAGGTAAAATTTCGAACTTTTTTGCCTCAAAAATAAAATATACCGTGCAATGGTTTAACAAGCACAATAACTAAAAAATCACTGACCTGTACGAGCCTTGAAGCATGGACGCATAAGACCCTCCCCTGTTACCACCTCATACATTGGGTGTGACATTTGGAAGAATTCTGGCTTCCTTGCTGAGACTATTACCTACTCATGAGGGGAAGGAAAAGAAAGTTCACATGTACTGCTATTGAAGATCTGTTAGAAGACCTTTATTATTACAGTTCTTTTTCCCCGTATGTATTAAAAGAGAAGATAAATGATCCAAGTAGGATAACATTCTGAAAACAATTAATGGTGATGTCTCAGGCATGATTTGGGAAAGGAAGACAACATCATTTTTGTACCATACTTCAGGAACAAATATAGTCATAACTGATGCTCGTCCTACAATAGTTTAAGGAACATCTACCAAAGGACCTAAAGAATAATAACCAGTCAGTGAGCATAAAGAGAAAGAGATATACTCACAATATCAAATAGATCTCGCCAACCCATATCGTTGGGAAGAAATCTGTTGAAGGAATGCTGCATCATTTTGTCTGTGTAATGATAGTCTGAGTTGGTAATAAGCAAGATCTTTTTACCAGCCTGAAGTATAAAAACTCCCTAGTAAATAAGGATTAAAAGGATTTCACATGATATGCAAAGATAAAAAGTTACAAAAAAATACCTCCTTTTGGTCCAAAAGTGCCAAAGGCAGTTCTGGATCAGGTTCGACAAACAGTTCAGGCTTAGACATTATCTCACTCTGTAAAATTGCCATGAATAAAATGAGGCGCTTTTGAACCAAAATATTGAATACCAGACAATCTATATCCATGGTTATAATATATATACCTTAAGTTGACCTTCAACATGTGCCCTAAAGAGGGCTCTTCCAACAGCCTGAAAACCATCTCAAGAGTCAATAAAGAAAGACAAGTAACTAACATCAGTATACCACTATCAAATAAAATTTTCTGAAGCAGATTGCCTTATAAAGCCCTTTGTAATCAAGAGGACCAAGTTCTGCACTTATAGCTCCATCATCCAATCTGTCAACCATCTGGAAGGAATGACATGACCTTAATTAAGCTCAAGACATTGTCGATTATACAGAGGAAAGCAGAAGTGATAAAATGACATGTCAAATCTCAACATCTTTGTGAATACATGAGGTACAGTACATAAGAAGCAAACAGAAAAATACACCATAGAATCTAAAGTTACTAGAAGTATCAAGACCATGACAGATGATATGAACAGCAAATTGGTAACCCATTTGTTCTTAGTCTTGCCGTGAAAGACAAAACTTGCAGCCTGGTTCTAACTTGTTTCAGTTCTCAACAAATTGATTCCCTATCTGATATGGAAATATCCAATAACTCTATATATTCGGAATATAGCTAACTCATATGTTTATTTGAAAACCATATATGGGGTATTCTCCATTTTTTCTCAATTTCTAATATCTTGATCACTCTCCATATAAAAATTTCTATTAATTTCATAGAACTTTAAATGCCAAACCAATTTAGAAACCACAATTCTTGTCTTTCTCACACAATTTTACTGGTGTGAGCTCAGAAGAAAAGGCCACTTGATATTACTATTAAATGGAGGCTTGAAAGCAAATGAAATTGCAAGAGACCTCTACAAACAGCTCAATGAAAATGAGATGGGATCAGTGGCCCTCCTAGCTTAAAGTATAATGAGAATGTGAAGATGGACTGGTAGAATTCAAGCCTAAAAAGAATTAGTGCATACCAGATGATTAAGATGTTTAGCATTATCTTAGTCTATAAGGTAAACTACCTGCATATAAGCCACAGCCTCTGAAACAGAGAACAGCGTATTCAGGAACTCCCATCGACTCTCCTTCCGCAGATCCACCAGTTCCCTCCCATACATCTCACTTCCATGCATAGAAAGTTAAGCTTGCACTATAAAAAAATATTACTCCAGTTCTTCTACAAATGATACATCAAAATACTAAATGTTGACATGCTCAATATATTTACTAGACAATGAGGGCAGTCTATGAGCCAAAGCATAAACATAATCCTTATGCAGGATAAATGTAGTAATTAACATTTTGTAATGGCATTAGACGATATGGGTGAAAGCTTGAAACCGAACTCGAGGTATAATACCTTGGCCTTATTTATTTATTTTGTCTCCCCAAAAGAATGGTCATGATCAACATTTTGTATAAGCATATTCTAGCCAATTAAAAACTCAGTGTATACTTTGCATGTGCACAATTAGACCTTGCCATTGCTCCACAGTTCAGAAAATAGGTAGGCAACTTTCCTTAAAACAATTTCCACAATCAAGCTGACAAGTTTTAAACACATACCTTACAGCCCGAGTGGATAGCATTTTGGTGCCATGCATAGCCCTCTTTACATAACCAAATCGATCAGCCTTAACCAAGTTACCACTCTCTTTGTCTATGACAAGGCCCCTAATCACCTGGATGAAACAATTGAACAGTTTGTGCTTAGTTACAGGAAAGGAAAAAAAAAATGGCAGGACCAGCAAAAAATGTCATAATCTACAAACACTTCAAATTGTGTGGAAATGAAGATGTCACCAAGTCTGGGTCAAATGCAAGTCCATCAACAGGATAACCCATATTCTTTAAATTTTCCATACAGTAGTCATATGCACGTCCTTCCCAAGCCTGCAAGAGAACAGATCCATGAGAAAAAATTCCAATTGTCTGATGAGGAAAAGTACACCACTGTTTAAATGAAAAGTGTAGAGGATACACATGAAATGGGTAGATAACTTTATTCCTACTATTAAACTTCCTAGCCAGAATGGTGTAACGACTGCCCCGCTGTTTCCAAGATGGACCAAGTGAAATTGAATTCTCCATGAAGATGCGGAGTAAACCTCCAATGCTGGGGCTTTATATAAGGCATAAAAAAAGGAATAAAGGTCTCCATCATTCCTTATCTAAGCTAAAAAAAAAATTAAAGCTAACCAATGCGAGAAAAGAAAACACGAGAATCAATAAAGAGCTATCTGTAATCTGATGCCTCATTAAGCATAAGTAAATCTGAAGATGACATTAGTCCAGTACCCAGGGCATTTACTGTAAACATATAATGTACTTCAGAATCTGAAAAAAAAAAAAAACTTCAAAACATGCATACACATTATAAAACTGATTTACCATCACATTATAATGCATTAAGGTGTAGTCCATGTCATAGCCAATGGCACTGATTGATCGGAGATTCAAAGTACGACTGCAAAATATACCACGAGGTGAATGTCTTGATGAAGAAGGGCTCTGCATGTTAAAAATGAAAGTTATGAAATTGGCAAAAGAAGCACTACAATAGTGTTAGAAACTTTAGTTTTGGAGCATCATCGCATGACTAAATGCAGCTTAATTTGGGAAGAGGTTAATATTATAATGAGGAGATATGAAACAATGCAAATAGAAGACTAGTGACCACCTTTTTGATATTCATATCAGAAAAATCAAGGTAACTAATTAATAGACTAGTTACCAAAAATATCTTGAAAGGAGAAAAACATGCTCCTTACTTGGCCAGCCTAAAAGCAAATATTTTTTATACATCTATAGAAATTAGGAGTCAAATGTAGGAAAAGAAATGATTTACTGCACCGGGATACCCAAGTCTCTAAGCAAATTCTCAGCTTCTTCAGCTTCCACTCTAGCTACTTGCTCAATTGGACCTTCTAAGGTTGTCTGACTATCAATTCCTACATGGGGGATGACCCAAAATGCCACGTGATTAGTAAAAGCCGTAAGAAATCATTTATCAAGAGCCTTGTAGCTCAGTGACATTGTCTGGTCTCCACTGGGGATCAAATCAAATCCCCGTTAAATTAATTTTTTTTTTTAAATGCATATTTTAAAGAATAGAAAAAAGTACATCCTAACCAACCAATTAAAATCAAAGAAACAAAATTGAAGACATTGGCAAGTAAAAGACAAAGACCAATTGAAAAAACTTATTAAAATGCTTGCAATTGAATAGCAATAGACATCCATTTTTTTTTTAAGACATCACATGATAATTCATTAAAAAGACAAGTACTTTAACGTGTACCAAAAGCCTGAAGATGCTCTTGCTTGAGATTCAAATCCCCTTTGGTACTCTCTCCCAAATAATCAACATCGGACTTGCTAGACGATGTGACAGAGAACACGTCGCCACCAACTCCAACCGACTTAGCTTCAACGCTGCAACAACACTTCATGCGTGTGATACGAGAAGTGGGTTTATTTCTGAAAACAAGATTTAGAACTGGGATTCTGAGATAGTTGGTGGACACTGCCATTGAATTTGATAAGTGGGTCTCTCTGATTCTGTACAGTGACACTGAGAAATTGCCCAAAACCTCTGTGGCATACAACATCGTTTTTTTCTCCTAGTCAGTTCAGGTATTTCCGGCAACAAGATTCCAAGACTGAAAAACTAGGAACAGGAACACAAAAATATCTTCAGATTTAGTAGAAGTAAAAGTAGTGTATTACATCATATAGTATAGTACTGAATAATTGACTTGACCCAGTACTGTGAAAGTGAAGGCCAAAGGCACACAGATCTTTTGGTGGATAAAGTTGCAAGCTATACTTTGTCTGTCGTATTATATGGTTGCTGTTTTTAGTATATACCATTTTTTTTTAAAAAGTTTTATCTCTCCTCTCCCGTTGTAACTGAATTTCCTATGCCCATGTTTTTTTTATTGATAGATCCTATGTCCATGTTGTTAAGCTGTTATTAACTTTTCAATCACTATGTTGTTTTATAAAATAAAAAAAATCACTATGTCCATTTTTTTTTTTTGATGAAAAACACACTGAAACTATTTTTATAACAACATCATCACAATACAAATTCATCCTGGATAAGAGCACATACAAATTCATCCTGGATAAGAGCTTGCTGAATACAACAAGAAATCTCTTTAATCCAAATAATATTATTGATAACGTTTGGAACAGAGATGGGTGATAGTGTAGACCGCTTGAGAGCATTGGAGATTGTCAAGGAATCACCTTCCAACACCCCATCTCGCAGCCCCAAATGTCTTGCTAGTAACAGACTAGCCTCATAAGCCTTAGCTTCCACTTCAAGTGCCCCTAATAGAGCTTTAATTTTTCTGTACAAAGCTGCCAATAATCTGCCTTCAACATCCCTTATGACAATACCAATACCAGCTTGCTTTTTTGATGTAAAAAGAGCTCCATCTACATTGATTTTGAATAAAACCGCTGAAGGAGGTAACCAGACCGAGTGCAAAGACTCTTGTTCTACTTTAGGTAAGTGCAGAACTGGGTTTGCTGCAACATCAATACATGAATCCATTGCAGACCAGTACTCTTGAAGGTAATTTGCTGCCCAAATAGCCAGGGCCGGACTTGTTTTGGCTTCACCTTCATAATGAATTTCATTCCTATTACTCTAGAATGCCCAAGCAATCGTTACAAGTTATGAATATTTTTCCACTCCAGCTGAATTAGTCATCATGACAAACCATAACAGATCCTGAAAAGAATCAATATGAACATCCAAAGGCAGTAGTTGTAATTTTGAAGCAGCCCAAGTTTCCTGTGCTTTCGGATAGCCCCAAAAAATGTGACCAGTCGTCTCAGCCTTATCGTGACAGCAAACACACGTCTTCAGCAATTGCATTACGCCTCCTTAACTTAACTTTGGTTGGTAAAGTGTCACGACAAGCACGCCAACAAAAGTGTCGCACCTTATGGGGAATGGGCAAAGACCAAATTTTCTTCCAAAACTTCCCCCCTAAACTACGATCAGAAGTAGTTCCACAGGTTGTAGATTTAAACAAACTAACCGCTAATTTATAAGCATTCCTAACAGTGAAGTTTCCATTGGTAGTATCAGCCCAAACAATTTTATCCGTTGGTAGAGTAGCACTCAAGGAATACTCTTGATTAACTCGGCTTCATGAGAAATAAAGAGGTTGTCAATCACTTCGGTTTTCCACCTTGTTGTTCCTGAATCAATCAAGTCAGCAACATTCATGTCAGCACTCAAAAACAACCTTGGAGAAAGTACTCTATGAGATGAAACCCTTGGCAGCCACTTATCTTGCCAAATCTTGATATTTGCTCCATTACCAACCCTCCATCGCATCCCTTCAATAACTAAGCTTTGGGCAGAAATTAAACTCCTCCATGTATAAGAAGGGTTGTGTCCAATCGAAGCATGAACAAAATCACCCGTTGCGAAGTATTTAGCCTTAAGGACCCTATAAACAAGAGAATCACCCCCCATTTGAAGATGCCACCCCTGCTTCGCAAGCAAAGCCATATTAAACCATTTTAAATTCTTAAAACCCAATCCTCCATCACACTTAGGCTCACACATTTTTTGCCAACTAAGCCATGCAATTTTCCTTTCCTCCTTTTTTTGACCCCACCAAAAATTTCTACTAATCATCCCCATCAATTCATCACAAAGAGAATCTGAAAGTTTGAAACAACTCATAGTGTAAGTCGGAATTGCTTCAACCACAGCTTTTATTAAAATTTCTTTTCCCGCATTGGACAACAATTTTTCTTTCCAACCTGCCAACACTTTCCCTAATTTCTCCTTAATGGCATTGAAGGTAAGTCTTTTATTTTTCTCCACCAAAGAAGGTAAGCCAACATTCTTCTCATGTTGCTTAATTATTTGGGCACCAAACTGATTTTTTATCTCCTCTTGAACTTCACTTGAAGTGTTACTACTGAAAAACAAAGATGTTTTTGCACAGTTTAATTGTTGACCAGAGGTTTTCTCATACACAACAAGCAATTGTTGTAGTTCATCACACTCCTTTAACGTTGCCTTGCAGAAAATCAAAATGTCATCTGCAAAAAACAAATAAGACAATCTTGGACCACCCTTACAAATTTTCACACCTTCCATTTGACCCCTATCCACTGCTAATTGAATCAAAACAGACAATCCTTCTACACACAAGAGGAAAAGGTAAGGTGACAAAGGGTTTCCTTGACGGATTCCCCTAGATGGAATGATGTGCCCCCTCAGAATCCCATTAATTTTAATTGTATAAGTTGATGTGGGATGAAAACGCTCAGACCGTCCCTGGACGGTCATCACCTCGGCAGCCGTCCAGGAGTTATCCTTAGGACGAGGGTAACAGACAAGGCCGTCCTGAGGATGATAGCGAAGCTACATCCTTCGTCCATGGGATGCGCATAGCCTGCCCCGATAGGACTCGTCCACATAAAGTTTCGTGGACGAGGATGCTACACTTGGAATTATCAGGCACACTCGACGAAGGAATTCCAGGACGGGGAGATCATACTTAGGAGAATCTCCGAACATAATGTGACAATCCCTTATCCCACGCATAACTGTCATGTATCCGTTGTGAAATAGAAGTGTAACTCCTAAACGGTTATGGCAGTTACGTTTAACCCTCCTTGAACCCAAGAGAGGTTCCAATTTCGATAACCGTCTATGAAGGCGCTATATAAAGACTGATTCAGACAAGACAAAGGTATGTGAATTTGACTCCAAAAAAGTTGGAACTCCAAAAATATAGAGAGAAAAACTAACTTTACCATCGGAGGGTTTTTGGCCGGCAGCCCCGGTCGCCTTTGATTGGCTTCTCTTTTCTTCAGCCAGAGAGAGCAAGTGGTCCTATCAAGTCCAAAGCATCCACCTACCGATCTTCTTAGCATCATCGGTTAGGCGCCGTCATGCGGGGAAATTACGGTGTTCTTTTTCGTTCGGTTATTTGTTGTTTTCAACGATTAGCCCTTCCAGACAAAAGGCTGAATGGTTCGAACAAGATCAAGGGCTATAAGCCTGGCCACTCGGAGAGTAGGGATGCTTCTAGCAACCCCCTTCGCGATCGTAGGTCAGCGCCTGTCGTGCAACCACCCTCCATTCAACATATACAATCCATGGCCGCCGCTATGGCGGAACTGACACGTCAAAACCAGGAGTTGAATAGGGAGATCAACTTCAGGAGGCAGCGCCAAGATGGGCATGCGGATAGACGGGCACTGAGTCAGGAAGGTGGAGGAGAAAATGTCGAGTCCGAAGATCAAACAAGGGGTACCGCTTCAAGAAGGGTGCCACACTTGGAAAAAGAGATGGACCAGATAAGAAAAGCCATGGATGAAATGAGGGAAAACATGAGGCGAGCGAACCCAGTGGATGATATGGTTCACAGAACGGACTCCCCCTTCACGGCTTCCATCAGCAGTCACCCCTGCCTCCAAAGTTCAAAATGCCTTCTCTGGACTCGTATGATGGAAATCGCGACCCTTGCGATCATATTGCAACTTTTAAGAAGACCATGCACCTACAAGGAGTCCCAGACGAGATTATGTGCAGAGCTTTTCCTACCATACTTAAAGGACCAGCGCGGGTGTGGTTCGGTAAGATACCCCCAAACTCGGTAGGATCCTTTGAAGAGTTGAGTAAGTTGTTTGTCAACAATTTCATTGGAGGATAGCGTCACAAGCGTTCCTCCTCCAGCCTACTGACCATAAAGCAAGGGGAAAATGAGAGTTTGCGATCCTTTATTACCCGGTTTAATAGGGAGGCCCTGACAGTGGACGAGATGGATGACAAGTTATTGCTGGCCGCTTTCCACAATGGGGTCAATTCTGACTTATTCATTCATAAGCTCTACGAGCAGGAACCACAGACCATGGCCGATCTCGTCCATTCGGCCCAGAATTTTATGAACGCCGAGGATGCTATCATTGCCAAGAAAAGAAAAAGGGCAGAACGTTCGGAAGAGGGTCACCATCGTTATTTGGATCAAGGACCTCGTCCAAAGAAAGCTCGGATAGACGAGAGGAAAGATAAGGATGGTAAGAAGGCCAGTTCCTCCGCGAGGAATCAGCAATACACGCCCTTGACTATGCCGCTAGAGTAGGTACTTATGCAGATCAAGGATGATCCGTCCTTGAAGTGGCCGGACAAAATGAAGGGAGACCCCAACAAGCGTAATATGAGCAAGTACTGTCGCTTTCACAGGGACCATGGGCATGATACGGTCGAGTGCTTTGACTTGAAGCAGCAGATAGAAAATCTCATCAGACAGGGAAAATTGAGGAACTTCCTTGGACGAGACCAGAGAGATGAGAAAATGAAGGCCAAGGTGGAAGAATCATCACGCCCCACTAGGAGAGATAAGGGTAATTATAGGAGGAAACTCGACGGTGGGTCGTCCAAGTCAAGGAAGACATACTTGAAGGTGGTGCAGTAACATCCAACCGTCCGGACGACCCCCAGGACGAGGGAAGTAGACCAGAACCATTACGTTCACGGATGATGAGGGCGAGACGACTCCACCACCCACACGATGACGCAATAGTCATCACCCCACTCATCTCTCGACTACATGACCGGAGAGGTATTGATAGACAATGGCAGCCTCGCAGACATTCTCTACTACCCCGCATTCCAACAAATGAGGCTAGGACGAGATCGGCTTTGACCAAGTGAACTCGCCGTTGGTAGGATTTGGAGGAATGAAGGTGCAACACGTGGGCACCATCACGTTACCGGTGGTCGTTGGAACGTATCCGCGGCGGATAACCAAGGAGGTAAATTTCCTCGTTGTTGATTGTGCATCGTCATATAATGCAATTATTGGAAGGCCAACTTTGAATAAGCTGGAAAGCGGTAACCTCTACCTACCACCTCCGTCCATTAAATTTTCAGCGAGCACCGGAGTAGGCCGGGTGCAAGGAGATCAGCTGGCCGCCAGAGAATGCTACCTAGCTATGCTGGCCATGGACGAGCACATGCAGGCGATGAGTATAGACGGAAGAAGGGTCGTGGCTGAACCCACTGAAGCATTAGAAGATGTCCCTTTGGACGATAACCAGCCCGAGAAGTCTACTAGAGTTGGGGCGAGCATGGAAGAGGGGGCAAAGCACGCTTTGATTCGGTTTCTAAAGAAAAGCCTCAATGTCTTTGCATGGAGTCATGAGGACATGCCTAGCATTGATCCGAGCGTCATTACCCATAGCCTGAACGTGTGTCCCTATTCGAAACCAGTGCGTTAGAAGAAAAGAGTTTTCACTCCCGAGCGAGACAATGCCATTAAGGAGGAGGTGCAGAAGTTGGTTGCCGCGAAGTTCATTACCCAGATTGGTTGGCGAACGTGGTCATGGTCAAGAAAGCTAATGGCAAATGGCGAATGTGCGTGGACTTCACTGATCTAAACAAAGCTTGCCCCAAGGATAGCTACCCATTGCCACACATTGACCAGTTAGTGGACTCAACGGCAGGTCACAGGATACTTAGCTTCATGGACGCTTTCTCGGGTTATAACTAGATACAGATGGATGAAGCGGATCATGATAAGTCCTCATTCATCAAGAGCCAATGTTTGTATTGATACAAGGTTATGCCCGCCGGTTTGAAGAATGCGAGGGCGACCTACCAAAGCTGGTTAACCAAATGTTCCGTCCTCAAATCGGGCGAAATGTGAGGTTTATGTGGACGACATGTTGGTGAAGAACGGGACGAGGAAAAACATCGGACGACCTTCAAGAGACTTTTGATACGTTGCGACGGTACAACATGAAATTAAATCCGAGCAAGTGTGCTTTCGGGGTTTCATCGGGAAATTCTTGGGGTTTATGGTGTCGCGATAGGGGAATCGAGGCGAATCAGGATAAAATCCGAGCAATGCGAACATGGAGCCACCGAAGAATATCAAGAAAGTCCCGTCTCTTCGGATGAGTCGCCGCCCTAAACGGGTTTGTATCGAAAGCCGACAAATGTTTACCATTCTTTAAAGTCCTTAGGAAGGCTTTTAAATGGACGGACGAGTGCCAATAGGCCTTCCAAAACTTGAAGACGTATCTCATGACGGCCCCCAAGTTGAGTCCGTCTGTACACTCGGGAAGAGTTGTACTTGTATTTGGCGGTGTCTCCACACGCGGTAAGCTCATGTTAGTTAGAGAGAGGGGAGAGTCCGAAACCGGTCTCATTACACAAGCCACGCGATGAGAGGGGCGGAAGGACGGTACCCGATGATGGAGAAACTAGCCTTCGCATTAATCACGGCTTCCAGAAGCCGAGACATTATTTTCAAAAGGCACACGTCATCAACGTCCTAACGGACCATCTCATAAAAAAGGCGATGAGCAAGTTGGAAGCCGCCGGACGGCTAGTACGGTGGGCCGTTGAGCTTAGCGAGTTTGATATTAAATACCTCCCAAGGAGTGCGATAAAGGCGCGAGGCATTGGCAGATTTCATCGCGAGTTCACTCCCGCGGTAGATGAGGCCGGCTAAGGGCGAAAGTGCCGCCGAGAAATGGGTGGTCAATGTCGACGGGTCGTCCACACTCGTATGCGGGAGGAATTGGGGTTATACCGAAGTCCCAGGGTGACGAGGCTGGAGTATGCAGAGCCGTCCGCGTATCAAACTACCAACAACGAAGCTGAGTACGAGGCACTACTCAAAGGATTAGAGTTGGCTAAGTCCCTAGGGGCGGAGTCGGTAACAATCAGAGGAGATTCTCAGCTGGTCGTTAATCAAGTAAATGGAATGTGCGATGCTAAGGAAGATCGAATGAAGAAATACCTCAACAAAGTGAAACGACTTGCATGAAAATTTTCGGCCGTAAGTTTTGTTCAACTACCGAGGGAGGAAAACACGGAAGCGGATGCCTTGGCAAAAGCAACTTCGGCAGGGGTGACGGACGAGTACGACAACATCCAATACATGCCGAGCATAGACATCCCTTACATACAGCAGGTAGGAGGAGGTGAAGATTGGATGAGTCCAATAATGATCTATCTCAAAGATGGAAGGCTTCCAGAGGACAAGGATGAAGCGAGAAAGTTGAGGGTCAGGGCAGCCAAGTACGTCCTCATAAATGAGGTGTTGTACAAGCGAGGTTTTTCCCAACCTTACTTAAGGTGTTTGGCTCCTGACGAGTCAAACTATGTTCTAAGGGAAGTTCATGAAGGAGCATGTGGAAATCATTCAGGAGCAAGGTCGCTGGTCCATAAGATCGTCCGTGCCGGCTACTACTGGCCTACAATGCAGGCAGATGCTAAAGCCTATGTCAAGGTATGTGACCGGTGTCAATGCTATAGCAATGTACCTAGACAGCCGTCGGAATACCAAACCCCAATGATGGCCCCATGGCCCTTCACACAGTGGGGACTGGACATCCTAGGCCCTTTTCCCACGGGAATCTGGCAAATGAAGTTTTTGGTGGTGGGAATCGACTACTTTACCAAGTGGGTAGAAGCCGAGCCTCTTGCAGTAATCACTCAGCAGAACGTGAAAAATTTTGTATGGAAGAATATTCTATGCAGGTTCGGGGTACCCAGGGTATTAGTATCCGACAATGGATGTCAATTTGACAACGCACCCTTCAGAGACTTTTGCAATCACTTCGGGATCAAGAATCACTATTCCTCACCCTCCCATCCACAGGCAAATGGACAAGCAGAAGTAGCAAACCGATCCCTGCTGAAAATCATCAAGACTCGGCTAGCGGGGGCAAAAGGGATATGGCCAGACGAGCTACCAGGTGTTCTTTGGGCCTATAGAACGACTGCATGAACTCCGACAGGAGAGACCCCTTTTAAGCTAGCCTATGGGAGTGAAGCTGTTATACCAACGGAGGTTCATATGGCAAGTCATCGAGTGATGGAGTACCAGGAGAAAGACAATGGGGAACAACTTCGCCTTGACCTCGATCTTGTTGGCGAGGTAAGAATGAATGAGGAGCAGAGGACGGTAAGGTACAAAAATCTTATGGCCCGACAGCATGATGCCATGGTGAAACCCAGACGGTTCGGTGTGGGGGACCTTGTTCTCAAAAGGGTCTCCTTGGCGACTAGGAATCCAGCTCATGGAAAACCGGGACCCAATTGGGAAGGACCCTACAGGGTAATCAACTGCAAGAGGCAGGGGTCCTACTACCTGGAAGCTCTGGACGGGCGGAAGTTAGAGCATCCCTGGAACGTGGAATATCTGAGGAGGTACTATCAGTGATGAGCAGGGATGAGGGAAGCCGGTGGCAAAGTTACAGCTATGATTTGCGTATTCGTTTATACTTACTTTTGTGTTCTTACTGCTATTATGGTGTGTTGTGAATAAAAAGTGCACTAGTTCTCAAACTTTTGCACCGTTTACAGACCAGCTTATGAAAGACGAGGTTATGTATTTCTCTTAAGTATTTCCATAAGGCGCTAGCTTATAAGCATGTGCCACGCTTGTGAACAATGTTCATGTAATAATATGGTGTGGATTTCTTATGTATTTGATGCATAGATTTAGTTTCCATAGTAATACCCACAGAAGGGGCGGGCAAAAGCCTAAGACGAATAAAAATCTTCGGACGCAGAAACACTCGTCCAAGTCTTTCCTTTAAAAAATGATAAAGCAGAGAAAAAAGCCAAGGTCTTCTCGTCCAAAGTTTCCTTTAAATAAGGATAAAGCAAAGAGGGATAAGCTAAGGCACACTCGTCCAAAGCATTCCTTTAAAAAAGGATAAAGCAGAGAAAAAAGCCAAGGCCTTCTCGTCCAAAGCTTTCCTTTAAATAAGGACAAAGCAAAGAGGGATAAGCTAAGGCACACTCGTCCAAAGCATTCCTTTAAAAAAGGACAAAGCAAGAGAAAGAAGCCTAGGAATACTCGTCCAAGGTTTCCCCTTAAAAAAAAAATGCTCGTCTAAGACTTTCCTTCAAATAAGTATAAAGCAAAAGGAAAAAGGCCAAGTCCCACTCGTCTAAGAAGGAAGAGTAAGCATTAGGGTATAGCATTCCAAAGACGATCACTCGTCAAGACGAGAAAACATAAACATTATGAACTTCTTGCGAGAAGTCGAGTAATAATGGCCTAAAGGACAAGCAAAAGTAATGTAGTCATCATCGTCTTAAGTGGGTCGTCCAAAAAAAAAAAAGATCATGTAGACGACCATCCAACACTTAGAGCATTGTTTGAAAGACAATTGCATAAATAATAACATATAAGCTCGTCCACACAATATATAACAAGTAAAGAAGACATTCCTTAGCCTAAAGAGGGTAGATGGCAACCGTCCAAAAACCCTTATAAAATAAGTATTAAAAGGCATTGTGCATAAACTCGTCCAGAACACTCTAGACGAGGTAATTGTACTTGAATACATTTCAAACTCTCAAATACATTTTTTTATTTTTAAAAAGAAAGAAAAGAAAGCTAAACAACAATAACAATTTCTTCAAGAGGAAGGGGCATCGATGTTGGGGTCGTCCTGAGCTGGTTTGGTGGAAGCGTCATCCTCGATGTTGACATCGTCTGAGCCTGTGTGGACGAGGGAACTTGTAGCAGCAGCAAGGTTGAGTTTAATGGTGCTAAAGTCAACTTCAGGAAAGTTGTCCATAGCGTCCATTCTAAAGTCCTCAAACCCTGCTGCGTAGTTTGTATCCATCAGGTCAGTGAACTCTTTGGACGCTTTGAATTCCTCCACTGCCTCGTCTTTAGCTTTCTTAAGAAGTAGACTCAGCTCGTCGTTCTCCTTTTGAAGAAGTTCAAGACGCTCGTCCTTCTTGGCAGCGTCGGACTTCAGCTCCCCCACCAAAGCCTTCAACTCCTCAGACTCGTCCTTGGCCTTGTTCGCCACCTCCGCCCACGTCCTACAGTCGTTTTTGATCTCTTCTATTCTTTTCTCTAGAAGGATCCTCGTCATCCATCTCGCACCTGCTTCGGACGCAGCTATGAACTTGGACATTGCCTACATGGAAGAATAGGAAGTTCAGAAGATAGAAATAACATTGGGCAAACATGGACAAACCAAGACAAGGCAAAAATGGTCACCTTGAAGAGATCGTGGACGCCAGAGTGCTCGAACTCTTTCAAGGACATGTTGTAGCACACAGCTACGTCCTCGCCTTTCACAGCCTCTTGGAATCGCTCCCAAGCCAGATCCTCGTTCTCCAATAAGTTAGTAGAAATCCCTTGAGGAGGGCTGATGAGTCGGGAGCGAGGGGACTTGGACGGAGTGGCACTAAGGCGGGGCGTGGACGAGTCTACATCAACGACCGGGACGGGCGGCCGGGGAAGGAAGTTCGAGCCTAAGCGGTTTGGCACGGACGACCCAGACTTAGCCTTCTTCCCCCGACGACTTGGCAAGCTAGCCAAGTCCACATGCTTGGACAAGCTTTTCCTTTTTTCTCCAGAAGCAGGACGAGGCTGGGGCTGAGGTTCAGGTCTCGCTGCCTCGTCGATCACTTCCTTCCCCTTGTTTCCTTTCATGGTTGCCATTCCTAAAAAAAAAGAAAAAAGAAAAATAAAAAAGTGTGAACACATACATACAAATAAATAATAATAATAAAACAAAAATGGAAAACACATGTCTTAAAGAGGAACACTCACGTCTACGGGTAGTTAGCTTGTGTGCTAAGGCGTCAACGGACGGTTCAGGGCCGAGTCCCCACTTGTGTAGACGCTTAAGGGTCACTAACGAGTGAAAGTCTCGTTCAGAATGTAGACGGGCCCTGTGGACGCGATCACGATGGAACTTACTTAAAGAAGGTCGTCCAACGGCTGGAAAGGGAAGAAGGAAGTTAAGGTTAGACCATCGTCCAAAGAGAAAGTATAATAAAAAAGAAACAAAAAAGAAGAGCATAACATACCTTCTGGACGAAGGTTCCCTATGTCTCCAGTATAAGGAGCAAACGAGTCTCTACCAATCTTAACGGGATGCCCCGCCCAGAAACCAGAGACGAAGAAAAATTCCGTCTTCCAGTTTCTGTCAGACGAGGGCAAAGACTTAATCAGTCTACAGTCATTGCTCCTGGCTGTGAACTAATGGAAGCCTCGAGATTGATTTATCTCAGAGGGTTTATAGCAGTACAAGAACTCGTCCACAGTGATAGGACGGTCCCCGTCAAACACCTCCATCCATAAGACTTGCATAGAGACAATTAGTCTCCATGCGTTGGGGTTAAGCTGACAACACGAAGCCCGGCCTAGTGAGTAATTCCCTAGCAAAGGCATTCAAAGGAAGTCTAAGCCCCAGGATAAGCTTCATAAACACCTATTCCAAAACGAGGCTGGCAACACCATTCACCTCGGACAACTAACCTAGGGTTTAGATCATCAGGAATTTGAAACCAACTCCTAAGGGAATCTAACCT
Organism: Castanea sativa; assembly: GCF_040712315.1. NCBI lineage: Eukaryota > Viridiplantae > Streptophyta > Magnoliopsida > Fagales > Fagaceae > Castanea > Castanea sativa. The sequence continues at coordinate 15,366,211 of NC_134014.1, forward strand.
TCTCTCGTCCGTCCTAGAAGGAACCTTTAGAGCACAACTATATACGGTTTCCCGTTCGTCCAAAGGGGAGGACGGCGGGGAGCTCATCGAGGTGTTAGCCCCAGAGGCTGTCCTCGTCCTAATACACTCTTGAAAGGTTTCTACAGGAATTCCAGGAACACCAGATGTGTATTCCTCAGTTGTGTGACCACTACTACTACTACTGGCATTACTGGAGGTATCACAACTAGAGTCGTCGTGATACTCGTCTATGGCCTTGACCACACTGTCGCTAAACGAGCAAGAGGCCATTGAAAACGTCCTAACACTTAAAACGGAAAGCTAGAATAAGTGTAGAGAGATTACCTGGCTCTAGACGAGGGACACTAAGGATGCTGAGGATATTCTTAGACGAAGCGACGGACGAGAGTGTCAAAGCAGAAAATTTGAAAAAGTGAAAGGGGCATGGGAGGGAAACCACTATTTATAGGCAGAAAAGTCTCGGTAACCGCAACAATGGAACCAATTAGAAGGCGACACGTGGCGCATGCCTCGAAGAAGTAAACTAGTTGACTAACCCCCTATGGATGTGCGACATGTAGCGCGTTTTAAAATCTGTCGATACATTGCATAACTCCTGGACGAGGGGCAACTGATGTGGGATGAAAACGCTCAGACCGTTCCTGGACGGTCATCACCTCGGTAGCCGTCCAGGAGTTATCCTTAGGACGAGGGTAACAGACAAGGCCGTCCTGAGGATGATAGCGAAGCTACATCCTTCGTCCATGGGATGCACACAGCCTGCCCCGATAGGACTCGTCCACATAAAGCTTCGTGGACGAGGATGCTACACTTGGAATTATCAGGCACACTCGACGAAGGAATTCCAGGACGGGGAGATCATACTTAGGAGAATCTCCGAACATAATGTGACAATCCCTTATCCCACGCATAACTGTCATGTATCCGTTGTGAAATAGAAGTGTAACTCCTAAACGGTTATGGCAGTTACGTTTAACCCTCCTTGAATCCAGGAGAGGTTCCAATTTCGATAACCGTCTATGAAGGTGCTATATAAAGACTGATTCAGACAAGGCAAAGGTATGTGAATTTGACTCCAAAAAAGTTGGAACTCCAAAAATATAGAGAAAAAAACTAACTTTACCATCGGAGGGTTTTTGGCCAGCAGCCCCGGTCGCCTTTGATTGGCTTCTCTTTTTTCTTCAGGCCGCAGAGAGAGCAAGTGGTCCTATCAAGTCCGAAGCATCCAGCCTACTGATCTTCTTAGCATCATCATAAGTAACCATAGAAACACATCTCATAATCAAATCCCTCATCCGGTCAGCAAAGCCCAATTTCTCCACTCTACCCTATCATAAGCTTTACTCATGTTTAATTTAAGAGCCATTTCCCCAATCTTACCCCCTTTTTTTTGGCTAATATGATGCATAGTTTCAAAAGCCACCAACCCATTATCAGTAATCAACCTCCTATGGACAAAAACACTCTGTGTATCACTAATAATCGAAGGTAAAATCTATTTCAACCTATTTGCAATAGCTTTTGAAGCAATTTTATAAACAACATTGTATAAGCTAATAGGCCTATAATCCGTTATCTTCGTTGGCTATTTAATTTTTGGGACAAGAGTTATATGAGTTTCATTAAAATTTAGTGAAGAAATACCAAAGTTTAGAAAATCAAGTACTGTTTTGGTAACCACCGTGCCACAAGTGCTCCAAAAATGCTGGAAAAATAGAGGAGGCATCCCATTAGGACCTGGTGCCTTAAGTGGGTACATTTGTTTCAAAGCTCCATTCACTTCACACTCCACGAAAGGCCTAACCAGCCACTCATTCATTGCTTGAGACACCTTTGGTTGTACGGCCAAAAGCAAATCAGAAAAATCTCTCGGGTTGCTAGTAGAGAAAAGATCCCCAAAATACCCAATTGCAATCTCCTCCATTTTATCCTCTTCAATCTGCCATACCCCATCATCATCTAACAAACCCTCTATAAAATTCTTTTTATGTCTAGCCGAAGCCTTGGCATGAAATAAACTTGTATTCCTATCACCATTTTGGAACCAATTAATCCTTGACCATTGTCTCCACATATCATCTTCTCTATCCAACCAACAATTCAATTCAATTCGTGTATGTCTCAATGCTTCCACTACTTCCTTTGACAGAAGCTGCAACTCTAGCCATTCTAATTTTTCTTGAAGCTCCTTTATTTGTTTTCCCACATGACCAAATTCCGTAGCATTCCAAGTGGACAACTCAACCTTACACCTCTCCAAACAGCTTTGAAGAACCCAATCCGACTCTATGACTTGACCACTCACCCATGCACCCTTGACAACCCTTTCACACCTCAAATCCTTCAACCACATTGATTCAAACCTAAAAATTTTCCTATGTCTCTTTTTCCTTCGTTGTTGAAACAAGTGAAGGGATAGTGGAGAGTGATTTGAAACCGAAGAAGACAAATGATGAAGCTTAGTTGTTGGATAAAGAGACATCCATTCCAAAGTAGCCAAAGCTCTATCCAATCTTTCTCTTATTTGAACCCCACTACTTGTTTGATAAAGCCAAGTGAACTTAGAGCCAATGAAACCCAAATCACACAAACCACAATGATCAATAGTAGACACAAAACCTGCCATCTGCTTTATAGGACGGATACTTCCACCCTCTTTCTCTGAGAGCCCTATAATCTCATTAAAATCACCAATAACCAGCCATGGTAAAGAAGATGAACATTTCAAATGTTTCAATTTTACCCAAGATTTATGTCTCTTAGCTGCATCCGAATGACCATAGAAACCCGTAAGATGCCACCAACCAAGTTTTCCACCATTTACCCATGCATTAATATGGTTTTGTGAAAATGTCTTTACATCAACCTTTAACTCTTCTTTCCACAACAAAATAAGACCACCACTATTTCCAATACTAGGAACAACAAAACAATTTTTCATGTTGCATTTTTCCTTAATCAAATCTATCCAATCTTTTTTCAGCTTTGTTTCCATAAGGAAAACAATAATGGACTCTTCTTTATGAACTACCTTTGCTAAGGCATTAACTATTCGGAGGTTCCTAAGCCCTCGACAGTTCCAACTTAAAAGACTCATTGTGCTCGGCGGGGTTGTTGAGCAACCTCTGCCATTAGAATAGTTGAACATACCTCCATTTTCTTCCTCTTCTCCCCTTCAAAAGAATGAACTTCCTTACTATTTGTCTCAGCAGCCTTTCTCTTTTCACCAAGGTTGGGACCTGCTTCTTTCCCCTTTGTAAAGATTTCTCTGTTATCAACATTTCAGTTCCAGGTCTTTTTGGGAGTGCGGGTTTCCAGAGAAGAACAACCAGAGGATGATAGACTTGTGTTTTCAATAGAAGATAAGACTCCCTTTAATGATTTCCTAGGCCTACCACTTGCTCCTTTCTTTTCTTTAGGAGTAGTATTTCGGCCCACATGAAATTGCTCAATCTGGATTGCCTCCAAAGAATCCACATCATCTCTGACTTCATCCCTTTTTAACTGATTCTCCTTTGTCACATTTGTGCATGATGTGGTATGATAAAATTTTGGAGTAGTGGTAGAAACATTACCAAAATTATTGAGTTGCTCAATCTGTATTGCCTCCAAAGAATCCACATCATGTTTGACTTCCCCCTATTTAAACATTGATTCTCCATTGCCACGTTAGTGCATGATGTGGCATGATAAAATATAGGAGAAGTGGTTGAAACAATACCAGAATTATCGGGTTTCAATTTTGAAAATACAGGAGAGGAGTTAATCCCCTGATCTGAAACGAGTAATTGCTCCTCAATTCTTGGCTCCTCCCTTGCATCGTCTTTCTCTGCCTGCAACAGCCCCCTTGAAAACTTCACTGATGAAGAAGCATACTCACCAACCTCCATAATTCCTTCCACAGTCCGAGACACCATAGCTTTGACAATTGTAGCACGGGGATCAGATGAAGTAATCATATTATCAAAGCCTCAAAGCAACCCTGGACGATCTTAAGAAGTCCGAGAGTCTGAAGATACCATCCTACCATCAACACCATGATTCCTTACTTCATATCCTTTAACTTCAACAAAAGACTTCTTTGCTGGATTAAAAAGAGGTGCCCTAATCCACAAGCCAAATTGTTGTTCATCAACTTTCAGAGAACCCTTACTTTGCAGCTAAAGTGAACAATCCTTATCATCATAAGAAACAGACCCACACCAATAACAAATATTCGGTAGCCTTTCGTACATGAAAGCAGCCCAACCTTCATTTTCATTATCCCAATAAATCTTTCTTCCCCTACACAAAGGCTTAGAGACATCAACAACCACCCTTACCCTCATGAAATTGGCTCCTAACATTTCCCTTAGATCTTTTGGTGTAATAACATGTCCAATAGTCTCACCAATGCTAAAAGCAGTCTCAATAGTTTGAAGCGAAAAGGGTAAATTGTGGATTTGCACCCAAAATGCTGTTGTTGTAAACCCCAACATGTGAATAGGGAAATGACCATCTATTAAGGACATATTTTATGTAATTGGCTAATCCTTTGACAAAACGCATTTTACTTGTATTTGGGTAGATCTAGGATGTGTTTAATACTTCAAAGAACATGTTGTTCAAGTCTAGTATTAAAGCCATGAAGATTGGACCAAGAAACAAATAAAAAAAGGTGTTTACTAAAGCTGGACAGATAGCTGGACACCTGTGGACACCTGCGGACAGTTGCTCAACACCTGCTCGACAGATAGCTATATATCGAGATTTAATGAATGAAGCTCGACAGCTTCTCGATCGATCGAGGTATCTATCGAGGTTAGGGAAATTTAGATTTTCAGATCTGATTTTCGCCCATGTTTATGTATTTGTGTAGGGTTTCTTTTCTCACAACCCTAAGCATATATAGGGCTTATTTTAGAGGCCGCCACATAAAAGAATACAAGAAGAACATATGTAAAAGGTGACCGAAGCCTTATTTTCTCTGAAAGAAGCTACTATGTGTTTGCGCCTTAGGGTTTTGTAACCAAGTGCTTCTTGATCTTCATTGTTGATGAAGTGAAAAACTTTGCAGCCAAAATTCTTCTTTCTCAAGTTGGTGAGTGAGTCACGTACTAGGATTCGTGCAAAAGAGTTAGTCACGTACTGGGATTCGTGCATCAAAGGATGGCGTTCATATATTGAAGAGTTCAGAGGTTCCGAAGCGGTAGAAGGTTTCTGCTATAAGTTTATCTATGGGGATTGTAGAGTTTAGGGACAAATGTTTTGTACTAGATCTGAAACTTCTCTTTACTATAGTGGATTGATTTTCGGGAAGGTTTCCCCCTAGGTTTTTTACTGTGAAACTGGTTGGTTGCATTGGTTTTCCTGGGTCATTATATCTTGTCTTATTTATTTTTCCGCTGCACTTAGTTTTGACATGATATTGATGTTTTTGTGTTTTAACAAGTTTTATGCATAATAAACTTAATTAACAACTTGAGTTTAAAACTTGTTAATTCTATCAACTAGGGTCTAAATTTCCCAACAAGTGGTATCAGAGCAGGTACACTCTGATTGGATTAATTTCCTGAGTGTGATCCTTGACCCCCGTTGTCATGGATCGTAGACAATCTCTTTTGATTCCTCCTTTATTTGATGGCACTAATTATGCGTACTGAAAATTTTGTATGAAAGTTTTCCCGCAGGCTTTAGGTGAACAAGTATGGCAAGCTGTTGAAGTTGGCTGGATTAAGCCAAAGGAATCGCTGATGGATTGGGATGATGCAACAATCATAGTGGCAAATTTCAATAGTAGGGCATTGAATGCTTTGTTTTGTGGGGTGACCAATGAGGAATTCAAGAAAATATCATCCACGAAAGTTGCCAAGGAAGCATGGACCATTCTTGAGACCACCTATGAAGGTACCATGGTTGTAAAGACTGTGAAGTTTCAAAGACTCACTAGCAGCTTTGAAGAAATAAGGATGGAAGATAATGAGACCTTTGATGAGTTTTATGCTAAACTAAAAGATATTGTGAATTCTGCCTTCAACCTTGGAGAGTCTATAGGAGAATCCAAAATTGTTAGGAAAATCCTTAGGTCCTTACCTGAAAGATTTCATGCCAAGATCACTGCCATTGAAGAAGTGAAGGACATTGATCAAATTCCTTTGACTGAGCTTGTAGGGAACCTTCAAACTTATGAGATGAGATTAGGCTCAATGAGAAAAGGTGGAAAGAGTAAAAACTTGGCTCTTAAGGGTATAGAGGAAGAGATTGAGGACTCTAAAGATGAAGATGAAGATTATGATGAGAATGAGGATCTAACCTTCATATTTGATGAGATTATTAAGCTTCTTCAGTTTAGGAAAAAGGATAAGGGCAAACCTCCTAGGAAATCTAAATCCTTTAGGAAGGGTAAGAATGAGAAGCTCTTAATCCAATGCCATGAGTGCAAGGGTTTTGGTCATATGAGGATAGAGTGTCCAAACTACCTTATGAGGAAAAAGGCCAAGAAGTCAGAAGATACAGGGTTTATTGCTACTTGGAGTGACACTGAGAATGACTCTTCTGATGAGTATGTGGATAAATGTAGTCACGTTATGACCTTTGCTGCCTCAACCAATAGGGTGATTGTGGAGAGTGCTAGTGACAGTGAGGATTCTTCTGATGAAGAAGTACCCAAGAAGTTGACCCTTCAAGAAGCCTATGATAAGCTATGCACTGAAGTCATAAGATCCGAAAAGACTTCTCATCTTTGTAGAAAAGAGCTTAATGAGGTAGAAACTGAAAAAGCTGATCTGTTGGTCAAGCTAGATGAGACTACAAGGTTAGTTGAGACTCTTGTTATGGAGAACACCTCATTAGAAGAGAAGGTCGAGAATCTCAAGGTTGAGCTTAGTCAAGCTAGAACTCAAATAGAGAGGACGTCTAGTGCAAAGCTTGAAGAAGTCTTGAGTGCTCAAAAGCCTAGTTCTGATAAGACTGGCTTAGGATATGATGTTTCCTCTGGCCCCTCCTCTTCCACGGCTTCTAGATCAAGGACTGTCGTTGTGCCTCAGTCTAAGAAAGGTAATAAAGGTATGAAATCCAAAACTGTTTTGGCTAATTCTAAATCCTTTGTTAGACCTCATGTTTGTCACCATTGTGGTGTTTCTGGACACATTTGTCCTAATTGCTTTAAGTTGTATTCTCAAAAGCAAGTGTCCAAACGGTCACAGGTTTCCTCTCAAGGACCAACACCTTTGTTTGGAGAGTTATTAAAAGCCTTGAGCTTTTTAACTCAATTTCAGGAGAATCTTAATTCTTCTATGTCATTTAGTAGATATACTAGGACACGTGCCTTTTCATCTTCACGGCCAAAGACTCGTGCTGTATGGGTGAGAAAGGAGCCTAAGATTTAATTGTCTTTTTTTGTTTATCCTCTGCTTTAATTCTTTCTATCTAAAGTAGGACTCTCTTTGCTTGATTTCTTATCTGTTTTTGGAATTATGCTTTCATGCATCTGCACCATTCTATCATGCTTTCATGCATCTGCACCCTTCTATCATGCTTTCATACATTTGCATATTTCTTTCATGCTTTCATGTTGTTTGTCTGTTTTTGTTTGATTGTTTAGTTTTTATTTTGTTTTGTTTTCAAAATAAAAATAAAAAGGAAAAATCAGAAAAATACAAAAACAGTGTGTGTTTGTATACATCGATTCTTGTGAACCTTAAAATGGCCATTGAAACAGAGTTTTCTAAACTTTATATCGTTTGTAGCTTAGATGAGCATCTCTATGCACAACTAAGCAAGTGAGCTTTGTAACTCTTTGTTTGTGATGAGTAAGGTTAAGTGATCTCTTGTACTTAACACTCGTATCACTCTTTTTGACGGGAAGGACTAGAAAATCTTAAGAGAAAGGTATAAATAACCAGCTCACCACTGTTACCCGCCAATCATGATATGACATCTGTATGCTTTGGCATAGCAAAAGTGCCATGTCAATGACATCTGTATGCTTCGGTATAGCAAAAGTGCAATGTCAAAAAGCTTAACATAATTGGGTATTTCTTTTTTCTCTTTTGTATACCCATGCATGGTTTGCTTATTAAAAAGAAAATATGCAAAGAAAATAAAAGAAAAAAGAACAAAATGCTTTACATATGATTGCAAGAGTGTTTTCTAGGAGATGTGGGAGTTATAGGATGTACATCAAAGGTGATAGTCCCCATCAAACAGTTATGATTGTGTGTGAGTTAAAGTGATTTTCTCATATCTCAAATTGTCATAACATTGAGACACTTATATAATCTTGCAATATTTTTCACACACAACACACAATATTCTTTGCTACTCTTGATACATGTGTAGATACAATGTGATTTGGCTATCACAAGGTTAACATGTGTTGATGTATGCTCACTAAACTATCTTAACTTGTTTTTGAAATATAAAATTGGTTAGATTTGTTTAGTGTGTGTGTGTGTGTGTGTGTGTGTGTGTGTGTGTGTGTTTTTAGGAGCTTATGCTTAACTTTTGTTGTTTAAAAGATGTTTTTGAGAGGTTAAAATGTTGGTTGGATCATTGGCTATGTTGCATGTTTGATTGCATTCATATCTGTGTTTTTTCCCTCTTGAAAAACTGGTTTTAAGCCATCTCGACACATTCTCGACACCCCTCGATACCTGGCTTATCTGTTGAGATCTTTAGTCGATTTTTTTATCGCAGTTTCGACACCTCTTGATAGCTAGGTGGATCGATCGAGAAAGTTCTTGTCCCCTTGATAGCTATTTGATCCACCTCGATAGCTTCTCGATAGCTGTTCAATCCATCGAGGTATGCTCGATAGCTTCTCGACACCTTTCGATCCATCGAGATCCTCTGCATGCATTGTTTTTGACATGTTTTGCATATTTCTTTGATCTTATCATCCATAGCATATTGTTTCATTACATTCATGCATTTTTATGGATTCTTTGTGCCCCTTGATCATTTTTTATTATCTTTATGTTTCTCGAGTGAAGCTTTATAGCTTTTTGTACCCTTTGTCAATCATGACAAAAAAGGGAAGAAATTGGAGAACTTGGGTTTCTTTTTAAGATTCTACAAGTTAGGAGGAGAAATACATGCCCTTGTAAGGGGGAGATGTGTTTCATCTTGTTAGGGGGAGTGTTTACTTCCTTGTTATTGTAGGAGCTACTTTTAGCTTCTTCTTCTTGTACCTTAGGTCTTGTGACCATTCTTACATACATGATGCTTATTAAGTGGTATATGTGATGATGTATGTTTTCTTCACCTATCTCTACATGTGTTGTTTCTTTTCTCTCTTTACACACATGTTTCTTTATTTGTATGCAATCTATTATTTCTGTTTCACACAAAGATGCTTTGATGTGTTTTGTTTAAAGTGTTTCAGAAATACAGGTTGTCCAAATCTTCCATGCCATGAACTCTCTTCTTGCAAAGTTTTTCAAGAGTTTATGTTAGGATAGATTTTATTGTATTCTACAAGTGAGTATAAGTGGAGTGTCTCTCATATGTTCATTTGTTTGTTGTGGTTTTGTCACGGATTGCTAAATGGGGAGATTGTTAGAGACATATTTTATGTAATTGGCTAATCCTTTAACAAAACGCACTTTACTTGTATTTGGGTAGATCTAGGATGTGTTTAATACTTCAAAGAACACGTTGTTCAAGTTTAGTATTAAAGCAATGAAGATTGGACCAAAAAACAAGTAAAGAAAATGTGTTTACTAAAGCTAGACAAATAGCTGGACACCTGTGGACACCTGCGGACAGCTGCTCGACACCTGCTCAACAGATAGCTATCTATTGAGATTTAATGAATGAAGCTCGACAGCTTCTTGATCGATCGAGGTATCTATCGAGGTTACGGGAATTCAGATTTTCAGATTTGATTTTTGGCCCATGTTTATGTTTTTGTGTAGGGTTTCTTTTCTCACAACTCTAGGCATATATAAGGCTTATTTTAGAGGCCGTCACATAAGAGAATACAAGGAGAACATATGTAAAAGGTGACCGAAGCCTTATTTTCTTTGAAAGAAGCTAGTGCGTCTTAGGGTTTTGTAACCAAGTGCTTCTTGATCTTCATTGTTGATGAAGTTGTTAGGGCATATGTGTTTCACTTGTTTAGAACATATGTCATTCATTTATATAATTGGCTAATCCTTTGACAAAACGCACTTTACTTGTAATTGGGTAGAATTAGGATGAGTTTTATACTTCAAGAAACTATGTTTCAAGATTAAGTGTTGAAGTCATCAAGTCTGTCCAAGAAACAAGCTAAAAAGTGCAAGTTCATTAAAGCTCGACAGCTAGCTCGACAACTAGCATGTGTCGAGGTTTAAAGAGCTGTTCTAGCCCCGTGGCTCGACAGCTGCTTGACAACATTTTGATACCTCTATTTGTCGAGGTTTAAGAAAAACAGATTCTGAGTTCTGTTTTGATTCCAATCCATGGATATGTCTTTGTGCTTTCTTTTTTCCTAATCCTAGACATATAAAAGGATTATTTTAAGGGCCGTCAAAGTAATGCAAGTTGCATAAGCATTCAGAAATCCTTGTTCATGCAAATTGTGACTTGAGACGAAGTTCTTGCCCTAGTTCATCTCTCTTGTGAAGAAGTTGTTGTGTCTTTGCACCGTGGGGTTTTGTAACCAAGCATCTTTTTGATCTTCATCGTGTGGATGAATTGAAAAACTTTGTAGTCAACAATCTTCTCTTGTTGGTGATTGAAGTCATGCACTAGGATCCGCGCAATTGGTTAGTCACGTACTTGGGAGCCGTGCATCGAAAGGAGAAATTGTCACTATAGAACAAGTCCAATTGGGTATTGGGGTAAGGGTTCAATTGTAGGTTGGTAAGGTACTTGGGTTCCTTTACTTGTAACCGCTTGTTGTGATAATAGTGGAATTTCGGGAGTGGTGACCTTAAAATCACTCGGTGAGGGTTTTTGCCGTGTAGGTTTTTCCCATTCGTAAACAAATCACCGTATCATTTATTTTCCACTGCATACTTTAGTTTATTGGTGATTTGTTTGTGCTACCACGCGTTTGCATGTCAATTTGATTAATTAATAACTTGGCTAATTAATCAACATAATTCATCACAAGGGGTCAATACTTTTTTGGCTTATCCGAAGTGAAGAACTTTGCAGTTAACATTCTTCTTTCTCAAGTTGGTGAGTGAGTCACGTACTGGGATTCTTGCAAAGGAGTTAGTCACGTACTGGGATTCGTGCATCAAAGGGTGGCGTTCATATATTGAAGAGTTCAGAAGTTCTAAAGCGGTAGAAGGTTTCTGCTGTAAGTTCATCTACGAGGATTGTAGAGTCTAGGGATAATGGTTTTGTACTAGATCTGAAACTTCTCTTTACTATAGTTGATTGCTTTTTGGGAAGGTTTCCTCCTAGGTTTTTTACTGTGAAACTGGTTCGTTTCATTGGTTTTCCTGGGTCATCATATCTTGTCTTATTTATTTTTCCGCTGCACTTAGTTTTGACATGATATTGATGTTTGTTTGTTTTAACAAGTTTTATGCATAATAAATCTAATTAATACCTTGAGCTTAAAACTTGTTAATTCTATCAACTAGGGTCTAAATTTCCCAACACCATCAAAATTTTCAAATACAGCAAGATGTCTGTCAAAAGTCCATGGTTCTCCTTGAAGAACTCTTTCAGCATCAACTTCCAATTCAAAAGCAAAATCCACCCTTTGTACGCCATAAAGGCCTAAATGTCTTTGCAACAACCTTAACATTTAGAGTTCTACGAGTAAAGAATTTCCCAGCAAGAACAAATCCCTCTTCTTTCTATCAGCCCTCAGTGAAATATGATTTTCCTTTGACTATGACAATGTTAATTTCTTCCAGCGAGTTGATAATTCCTCCATTGAAAAGGCTAACTAAAAATAGCAATGAACAACCTTACCAGACATAGCAGTGAATACCACCAATCTCCAAACATATACAAAGAAACAAAGTATTACCAGACACAAATGTAAAAACAAAAATCTCCAAGCAGACACAAGAATACTAGAGAACCCACCTTCCTTCTCAAAGAGAAGGGAAACTACATACTACAAGAAAGAGATGCAAAACTACCTCCATGGGAAAGCCAACTGCTCTTACTTGAGAACTTCATGTTATGTTAACGTGCAAATGGAGATATGTTTGATCAATACTTTGTCCATGTTGTTAAATTGTTATTAACATTTCAATCACTATGTTTTTTTATCAAAAAAAAAAAAATCACTATGTTGTTTGGACTTTGGACTTTCGTTTGATTGAAATAGTTTGGGATAGTTGTTGATTGAAATAGTTTTGGATAGTTATTCATATGCCGAGAAATGCTATGTGTTGATACCCACTTTTAACAAAAGGCCGAATGGCAGAAGAAGCTCAACAATATGAAGAAAAAGGGGAAGAGAAAATAGTAAAGTAAAACCTAGTAGGCCGAAATTGCAGGAATAATGGTCAGCAGGCCCGCAAGAATAATAAGTGAAAAAGAAGAAGCAAATGGGCCGAGGAAGCCCAAGAAATGAAATAGTAAACCCATGGGAATAATAAGAGGTAAAGAAGAAGTAAATGGGTCCGGGAAGCCCAGGAAATGAGGGGGTAATGATATAGCAGGAGCATTGCAGTGGCATGGCAGGATCCCCAATCAAGAAGCCCACAAACATAGGAAAGAAGAGGACATGAGCTAGGCAGAAAGGAGAGGGTCTGCACCCAAGAAATCCATAGTCTAAAGGAGAGATGGAAAGCAGAGAACGTGAACCCAAAGGCCCATGTTTCTCTCACGTCGCAAGAGTTAAATACCTACTAGAATGTACAACAGAATTAGACAAATACGGAGGTAATGACAAAGGTGTGAGGCTAGAAAAGTAATGGATTCAGATGGAAGTGGAGCATACACACAAGACCCAAGCACCACTTACTTGTACCTAGCCAATACATGGAAGGTGGGCCATGGGTCAAGGGTATAAGAGGGTGTGGTCTGGCGGTGGGAAGAAAAGGGGAGTCTATTTTGGGGTTCCTGCTAAAACTTCTTTGGGAGAAATGTCCTGCTGGGATGACATCTCCCAAAAAGAAGTAAGTATGATCTGGAACCACTGGATGCATGCTATAGAGATAGGTGAAGAAAAGGTTTAGCCCTTATCTGGATGAGAAAAGTAAGAGACAAAACAAGCCATATTTGTTTGGGAATGAGGCATGGCACAACTAGTAGTAGGTAGTCTTGGAAGGACACTCACAATGAGCTAAAAACGGTTGAGGAGTAAAAATGGTAAATCCTGTCACGGCAGGCAGTATAAATAATTGTGAACAGTGAAAGGGAGGAGGAACCACGACAAGAAATAGAGGTAAAACAAGGAAGCAAAAGAGGAAAAAAAAAGAGGAAAGACACAGAAATCTAATAAAAACATGAGTGATAGGAATAGAGGTATGCATCAATAGGCTACCCATTTATCTCCCTCTTGACAGACCCATTCTTTGAGAAGTCAAGGATTAGAGTTTAAGCTATCTAGGTCATTTTTCCAAACTGTGTAATCTCTATAGTAGGTGTCTTCTCTGAGGTTAGCCACATAGGAGGTTAGCTCCCTTTTTGAACTTGTGTTTGCTAAAAAAACTAAGCCCACATCTTTGGGCAGACGAGTTCTACTTTTGGTTGATGAATGATTAATTTGTTAGCTTAATGCTGAATTGTTTGTCGTAATCTTGATATTTGTGATTGTATTATTCTGCCATGACTTTGTGATTTTGCTTTGTTGTGTTATTTAGGCATTAGTGATATTTGTAAAATATTTTGGTTATCTTGTCGTCTTGTGTTCCTGTTGTAATATCTGTAACAATGATTCCTACTACGAGCATGTTGTACATTCAAGACTTCTACCTAGGCACATCTATGCTGGGATGACCCAACTTATGCACAAGTTGGCCTAAGGTGTGTTTCACTTAGGCCAATTCCAACTCTTCTACCTTAAATTCATGGGCATAGTGCAGTAGGAGTAATCAAAGCCCAAAAATACAAAAGGCCCACTGCACTATGTTCACAACATTTTCATAATAAATCTTAAGTGGTAAGTCATTATTGGTTATTATGGGAGGGTAAAAAAGTGATAGGCTAAAAACGTATTGACCCCTTGTGATGAATTAAGTTGATTAATTAGCCAAGTTTATTAATTAATCAAATTAACATGCAAACGCGTGGTAGTACAAACAAATCACCAATAAACTAAAGTGTAGCGGAAAATAAATTGACACGGTGATTTGTTTATGAATGGGGAAAACCTCCAAGGCAAAAATTCCACCGGGTGATTTTAAGGTCACCACTTCCAAGAATCCACTATTATCACAACAAGCGGTTACAAGTAAAGGAATCCCAGTACCTTATACCAACCTACAGTTGAACCCTTACCCCAATACCCAATTGGACTTGTTCTGTAGTGACAATCTCTCATTTTTAATGCACGGCTCCCAGTACGTGACTAACCAATTGCACGGATCCCAGTACGCGACTTCAATCACCAACTTGTGAAAGATGTTGGCTGCAAAGTTCTTCAGTTCATCCTCACAATGAAGAACAAGAAGATGTTTGGTTACAAAACCCTATGGTGCAAAGACACAACAGCTACTTCACAAAGAGATGAACTCATACAAAGAGATGAGCAGAAGGAAAGATGAGCTTATCACGGGTAGCCGTATCCCTATACATGTCTATGATAGAAATGATAAAATGTGAAGGAAAATTAATGGAAAGATTCTCAAGAAGGGACAATAGAAAACGAGAACGAGACTCTGTAATGGAGTTGTAGTGAGAGAGAGGATACAACACAAAAGTCATCACCATGTTCAAGAATCTAGGACCTTTAGCAAAAGGTCGACATGATGTAAACTAACACTCACCCCAATCAGCTGGGTGCTCATAAAAAGCAGAGATCATCTCGTCTTTGGACACAGTCCGTAGACGCTCACAATCGGGATAGTCAGGATGCGCAACCCTCAGAACATGAAGCACATCGGATACCAACTCCGGTGTGACGACAATGCGCGTACCTCGAACGCGAGTATGAAAGAGAGGTACTGAAGTATCAGTTTCATGCATGTTGGAGTAGAACTCCTGAATTAGCATGGAAGGACATGAGATCGGGACGTCACACAGTGATTCCCATTCCCTTCTGTGAATGACATTGGGAAGGTCAGTGTCGACAAAATTCGACAAAACAATTTGACGTTCTGAATGAACACCTCATTTAGAGAAGTTCTCCGAGAAGTCCTTTTAGGCTTTCTCATCACAGAACCGAACAGAGGAGGGAGTAGGATTAGAAGATGAAGAGGCCCTAGAACGCAGAGGGTTCTGGGACGGAGCAGACTTACATTTTGGTGCTATTGACGCGCTAATGTAAACTAGAGACAAAGGGGGAAGAAGAAAACACTCAGAAAAGTTCCAACACAGTTCAAATATAACAAGTATATTTAAAGGAAAGAACGTATGCATGAAAAAATGCATGAACATGTGACATGCCATTTAAAAACATCATGGGCTCCACCAAATCCAAGCCTACCAGCACACAATCAATTGCACACATCTAAATGCATGATAATATAGGTTCAATGCTTATGGAATGCAATGTATGAGATATGAAATTCATTTTGGTAAAAATCCATCCCAAAAATTTCACAAAACTCAACAATTTGGAAAAACCCCAAAATTTTTCAAAAACTCAAAAACCTAGGTTTCAAAACATGAAATGCATGTAGAATGAAAGATAAAAAGCTTACCAAGAGAAGAAAAACTTGAAAAAGCTTGAAGAAACCTTGAGGAGAGTATATGAGTGAGAGAAAGTGAAAAAGGGAGGTGAGAAAATGAAGCTATCGAGAGAGAGATCGAGAGAAATGAAGTCCAGATCGCACATAACCTATTTATAGAACCTTCGTAAATCTTGACAAATGAAGGTGTCGAGAGGTGTCGAGAGGTATCGAGACAGGTGTCAAGGTAGGTGTCGAGAGCACAGGCATCGACAGATGCAGCTATCGAGGAGGTGTCGAGGAATAAAACATCAAACATGAGAAAGAAGCTCGATCGATCCACCAGCTGTTGAGAATCTATCGAGAGGTTAGGAGGTTTCTCGATCGATCCACCAAGCTGTCGAGAAGCTGTCGAGAGGTCAAGAGGTTTCTCGATCGATCCAGAAGCTATCGAGAGGTGTCGAGATTACTATAAGATGCAACTAAAGAGCTCGACAGATAAGCTAGGTATCGAGAGGTGTCGAGAAGGTATCGAGATGGCTTAAAACAGTTTTTCAAGAAAGGAAAAACACAGATATAAATGCAATCAAACATGCAACTTAGCCAATGATCCAACCAACATTTTAACCTCTCAAAATCGTCTCTCAAACCAAAGAGTTAAGCATATAGCTCCCAAAAACACACACAAACACACACACAACAAGTCTAACCAATTTTAAATTTCAAAAATAAGTTAAGACAGTTTAGTGAGCATACATTAACACATGTTAACCTTGTGATGGCCAAATCACATTGTACCTGCACATGTATCAAGAGTAACAAAGAATATTGCGTGTTGCGTGTGAAAAACATCGCAAGATTGCACAAGTGTCTTTATGTTATGACGATTTGAGATATGAGAAAATCACTTTAACTCACACACAATCATAACTGTTTGATGGAGACTATCACCTTCGAGGTACATCCTATAACTCTCACATCTCCTAGAAAACACGCTTGCAATCATATTTAAAGCATTCTGTTCTTTTTGCTTTTATTTTCTTTGCATATTTTCTTTTTATTAAGCAAACCATACATGGGTATACAAAGGAGAGAAAAGAAATACCCAATTATGTTAAGCTTTTTGACATTGCACTTTTGCTATGCCGAAGCATACAGATGTCATATCATGATTGGTGGGTAACAGTGGTGAGATGATTATTTATGCCTTTCTCTTAGGATTTTCTAGTCCTTCACGTCAAAAAGAGTGATACGAGTGTTAAGTACAAGAGATCACTTAATCTTACTCATCACAAACAAAGAGCCACAAAGCTCACTTGCTTAGTTTGTGCATAAGAATGCTCGTCTAAGCTACAAGTGATACAAAGTTTAGAAAATTCTGTTTCAATGGCCATTTTAAGGTTCACAAGAACCGATGTACACAAACACACACTATTTTTTATATTTTTTTGAATTATTTTTATTTTTATTTTTGAATTAAAACAAAATAACTAAAAACTGAAAAACTAATAACCAAAAACATGCAAGACAAAACAAAGCAATGCATAAAAACTAGACTGACTCAAAACATTAAAGCAAAACACACAAGTAATACAAAAACAAAGAAAAAAACAGATGAAGAGAGAGAAAAAGTGATTCAATCACTTGGAACCCTTTTCCTTCCACACCTTGGAAGAACCTTTCCTTTTCGCAAACCCTTGAATCGGCGGTGAGGGGGAAGAATTGATACCGTTCAGGTTTGAAAGAAACATGAGGGTTTTGAGAAGATCGTCGAGAGGTGCAAACGAGGACGGAAACTGATTCTTGTTTCCCGATGCCAACATGCTGTTGCTATTTTGAGTGGCTAACCACTTATAGCAATTTGGTCGAGTATGACCAGCTGCTCTACAGTGATGACAGAGATGTTGCTTCTTTTATTTAGGTCATTGAGAGTTAGCCTTCTTAGCCTTAGGATTTTTTAAAATCCTTCTTATCCTGCTTAGGGGGTGCTCCCAAGATAGATGTACCATTGTCTATGTTCTCATTAACTAATTCAGTTTTAACATTTGTGATTTCAATTTCAACATTATTGCTAGGAGGAACAAAAACAGTAGTACTAGCAAAAGCAATATTAGAGGAAGGGAAATCATACCCTAAACCTGTTCGATCTGAAGCAGATTTTTGAAAACTGAGCATCTCATCAAGCTTAGTGCTTGAAGTCCTTTCCAGTTGAGCTCTGACTTGGAATAGTTCTGCCTTAAGCTTCTTAGTCTTCTTAACCAAGAAGTTATTTTCAAACCTTAGTGCTCTAATAGTTTGATTTGCTTCATCAAACTTTGTGGAAAGCTCTTCACGTTCAAGCTCCACATCACTGAGCTTCTTGGTGGTCAACCCATACAGCTTCTCGTGCTTTTTTGAGACCTTATATAGTTTAGCATATGCTATATGAATGTCATCTTGATCATCCATCTTCTCAAACTTGGCTTCCACCAATTCCTCTTGTTCATCCACATCTTTAACAATCCCTTCAATAGGATTAACTCTGGCAGTGAAGGCATTTAAGATTTCGTCATCCTCATTGTCGGAATCATCTTCAGGCTCAAAACTGATTCTAGTTTCCCGATGCCAACATGCTGATGCTATTTTGAGTGGCTAACCACTTATAGCAATTTGGTCGAGTATGACCAGCTACTTCACAGTGATGACAGAGATGCTGCTTCTTTTGTTTAGGCCATTGAGAGTTAGCCTTTTTAGCCTTAGGGTTTTTTAAAATCCTTCTTATCTTGCTTAGGGGGTGCTCCCAAGATAGATGTACCTTTGTCTATGTTCTCACTAACTAATTCAGTTTTAACATTTGTGTTCTCAATTTCAACATTATTGCTAGGAGGAACAAAAACAGTAGTACTAGCAGAAGCAATATTAGAGGAAGAGAAATCATACCCTAAACCTGTTTGATCTGAAGCAGATTTTTGAAAACTGAGCATCTCATCGAGCTTAGCGCTTGAAGTCCTTTCCAATTGAGCTCTGACTTGGAATAGTTTTGCCTTAAGCTTGTTAGTCTTCTCAGCCAAGAAGTTATTTTCAAACTTTAGTGCTCCAATAGTTTGATTTGATTCATCAAACTTTGTGGAAAGCTCTTCACGTTCAAGCTCCACATCACTAAGCTTCTTGATGGTCAACCTATACAGCTTCTCGTGCTTTTCTAAGACCTTATATAGTTTAGCATAGGCTGTGTGAATGTCATCTTGATCATTCATCTTCTCAAACTTGGCTTCCACCAATCTCTCTTCTTCATCCACATCTTCAACAATCCCTTCAGTAGGATTAACTGTGGCAGTGAAGGAATTCAAGATTTCGTCATCCTCATTATCGGAATCATCTTCAGGCTCGGTGTCGCTTAGCGTAACAGCAAGTGCCTTACTTTTTCCAATCGTCTTGAGATACGTTGGGCCTTCGTGTTTCATGTGTCCGAAGCCTTGACACCTAAAGCGCTTAGGTCCTGTAGGAATAGTGTACTGACCGTCATCCTTTGCATCCTTCTTCCTTTTGTCTTAACCCTTGAACTGAGAAGAACTAGATTGCCTATGGTCCTTGTTGAAGCCTTTTCCATTGGCATTCTTCATGAACTTTTTGAATTGCCTGGTGATGTAGGACTTCATCTTAGAATCTTCATCGTCTGAAGACGATTCCGTCTCACTGCTTTTGGCCTTCAGTGCCATATTCTTACTCTTGCTCGTCTTTCCGATTCTAGACAAACCCAACTCATAGGTCTGTAGATTTCCAACCAACTCTGTCAAATGAATTTTATCAATATCCTTCGATTCCTCAATTGCGGTGATCTTGGTATGGAATCTTTCGGGAAGAGATCTGAGCACTTTTCTCATAATCTTGGATTCTAGGATAGTTTCTCCAAGATTCAAGGCAGAGTTCACTATGTCTTTGAGTTTTGCATAGAACTCATCAAATGACTCATCCTCCTCCATTTTTATCTCTTCGAAGCTTGTAGTGAGCCTTTGAAGCTTCGAATCCTTGACAGCTTTTGTTCCCTCATAGGTTGTCTAAAGGATGGTCCATGCTTCCTTTGCAGTTTCAGTGGAGGATATCTTCTTAATTTCCTCATTTGTGACTGTACTGAACAACGCATTCAATGCCCTGTTGTTAAAGTTTGCTGCCTTGATCTTTGCCTCATCCCAATCGGCCGGCGCTTCCTTTGGCTTGGTCCAGCCAATCTCTACAGCTTGCCACACTTTCTCATCTAAAGACTGCAAAAAAAGCTCTCATGCGTACTTTTCAGTAAATGAGAGATAATAAGAGATTGTCCTATATCTGTGACAAACAGGGTCAATGGATCGCACACAAGGATTAAACCCTAATCATAGTGTGCCTGCTCTAATACCACTTGATAGGCCAAAAACGTATTGACCCCTTGTGATGAATTAAGTTGATTAATTAGCCAAGTTTATTAATTAATCAAATTAACATGCAAATGTGTGGTAGCACAAACAAATCACCAATAAAATAAAGTGCAGCAGAAAATAAATTAACACGACGATTTGTTTACGAATGGGGAAAACCTCCAAGACAAAAATTCCACCGGGTGATTTTAAGGTTACCACTCCCGAGAATCCACTATTATCACAACAAGCGGTTACAAGTAAAGGAATCACAGTACCTTATACCAACTTACAATTGAACCCTTACCCCAATACCCAATTGGACTTGTTCAGTAGTGACAATCTCTCATTTTCAATGCACGGCTCCCAATACGTGACTAACCAATTGCGTGGATCCTAGTACGCGATTTCAATCACGAACTTGAAAAAAATGTTGGCTGCAAAGTTCTTCAGTTCATCCTCACAATGAAGAACAAGAAGATGCTTGGTTACAAAACCCTATGGTGCAAAGACACAGCAGCTTCTTCACAAAGAGATGAACTAGGGCAAACTTTGTCTCTGGTCACAAATTGCTTGACCAGACTTTGCTCAATGCTTGTGCAACTTGTGCTTACTTTGATGGCCCTTAAAATAATCCTTTTGTATATCTAGGGTTATGAGAAAAGAAGGCCCAAAGACATATTTATGGATTAGAATCAAAACAGTACTGAAAAACTGTTTTTCTTAAATCTCGACAGCTAGAGGTGTCGAGGTGCTGTCGAGAAGCTGTCGAGCCACGGGGTTGGAACAGCTTCTTAAAGCTCGATAGATGCAGCTGTCGAGCTTTAATGAAAAACACTTCTCAGCTTGTTTCTTGGACAGACTTGCATGGTTTTAATACTTGATCTTGAAACCTTGTTTCTTGAAGTATCAAAAACATCCTAGGTCTACCTAATTACAAGTAAATTGTATTTTGTCAAAGGATTAGTCAATTACATAAAAGAATGACATATGTTCTTATCAAGTGAACCACATATGTCCTAACAAAAAGTAATTTTAGTTGTGGATCCAAATTAGAACCAATAATAACTTATCATCTATGATTTGTTGTGAAAATATTGTGAAATGTTGTGGATGTAGCACTTCTCACTTTAATAATAGAATAGATTCAATGGAATTATATTCCAATCACTTTCTTAAAAAAAAATTCCAATTAAAATTCCTATAAAATTAATTTTTATACTTATTACGGGTCTAGCTTATTATGTATAGATTTTATTTAACAATGGGTTTCAATTAGCTCAACTGGTTAAGTCTCTAATGGTTGAATAAGAGATTTGAGGTTTAATCCCTGCTTACACCAAAAACCCTATTTAGTGTCTTGGTTTGATGAGAGATATATCATAAGAAGCAAATGTCATAGGTTGAAATTCTCTAAAAAGAAAAAGTATAGATTTTATAATTTTATAATTAATACACTTTGGTTATAATTGTTTTCTCCATAAATGTTAAAAAAATGGCAGCATATTCCTTAAATATCCAATTCTAAAATAAAAATTATAAAAATTCATATTATATAAAACAATCATGGTTTGATGAAGGATACCTATCTATGATGATAGAATAGATTCAATGAATAAATGCCAAATACTTCCCTCATTCCACAATCCATGATTGCATCCTTAAACCTCACCATTCTTGGTTTTGGAGAGGCATCATCACACCTAAGAACAGAAAACTTCAGGAAGGAAGGTGGGTTATAGGTTTAGGTTTGGGTTCCAATATTCCTCTCAGTCATAAGGATTGGTTTCCTTGTTAGCCACAAGCTTTAGAACAACACCATTTGAGTGAAGGAACAGTGGTTGATCTCATTGATAGTGCTTCTCATTAGGGGTGTGCAGCCAACCTGCCAACCCGCCAAAATCAACCCAACCCGTCGGGTTGGGACAGTTTTTAGCCCTTAGTGGGTTGGGTTGGGTTACAAAATTTTTTTTGATAGCTGGTTGGGTTAGGTTTAGGTCATAAAATTTCAAACCCGCTAAACCCAACCCGACCTACCCATATATTTAATATAGATTACATAATTAGTAAATTTTTTAAAATAACCAACTCTTCCTATTCTATATGAAAGCCAATCAGTTCACACAAACCCCAATAAATTACTATTGTTGTTTGCCTTTAAGGAGTTACATTGATACTAATTTTGGGGTTTTTTTAATATTTATATTTATATTTTTTTTCTACACAATTTAATAATAATAATAATAATAATAATAATAATAATAATAATAATAATAATAATAATAATAATAATAATAATAATAATAATAATAAAATTTGTCCAATTCATGGGTTCAACCTGACTCATGTGGGTTGGGTTGGGTTGGACTTATGTGATAGGTTGAGTTGAGTTGAATTTTTTTCGACCCACCATGGGTTGGGTCAAAAAATCCCATCAACCCGACTTATGCTTGGAAACCAAATTTAGTAAGGGCTCTTTATCCTAGGCCTAAAAGTCATGAGGTTCTGAGACTGCCTATCTCCAAGACTAGATCAGATTCTGATAGACTTGTATGGAGACACTCCTTATCAGGGGATTACCAGGTTAAGAAACCCTATGACCTCATTGCTAGGTGATAATAGTTTAATTTTGCATATTTATATCATTATTAGAAAAACATTATCATACTTATTTTGAGTTAATTCATGCATTTTATAGTTGATTTTGGAATAATGCTAAATTATCAATTTTGTGCTTAATTGAATTTTAATGCGTGAATTTGTCTTTTGTAGGATAATGAAATTAAATAAGTGGATTTGTGCAAAGAAGAAAGCTAATGAACTTTAATTTTACAAGGGCCATGGTGAAGTCCGATTGGAGCAAGGAATCAAAGGAAATCTGCACCTAATCCAAGTCCAATACGAATTAAGATTCCAGCTTGCACACCAATTAGTATTTGGAGCATAACTTTTGGCTCAGATGTCCCATTGAGATGATTCAAGTTGGGCTAGAAATCTAACTTAAAGGGCTATAACTTTATAGTATACCAAAAGTCCGAATTCTAAAGTTAAATGGGCCAAAAACTTCGGTTAAGTGAAGCATAAAAATCTGGGATTTTCTCCAAATGGGAATTCAACTTGTAATAGGATTCCTTGACCTATTTAAAGGCTCTTTAGGGCAAAATTTAGAGGAGGGCTGCAGTAGAACATAATTTAGGTTTTCTCAAAGTTTCTTTACAATTTTTAAAGTTCTATTTGTGTTATGGCTTGCTAGAAGCATTGCTAAGGCAAGGAGTGAAACCTAACCATTTATTGGTATGTTCTTAACAATTATTTATTGGTTTTAATGCTTATGTTTTTATGTTTTTTATTGTTTTAATCATCTAGAAAAGTGTTTAGTTCTATATAATCCTTTGATTTATCATAAACTCTGGGCACGTTAAATGCTTAGTATTCCTTGCAAACTAATTCACTAGTTTTGTTTTGTCTAAAATCAATCAATTGCACGAAACTACCTTAGACAATTAACTCTTGAGTTTTTATTGTTTAATTATCCTACTAAGATCATCCTTCGT
The DNA here is from genome assembly GCF_040712315.1 of Castanea sativa. Classification (NCBI taxonomy): domain Eukaryota; kingdom Viridiplantae; phylum Streptophyta; class Magnoliopsida; order Fagales; family Fagaceae; genus Castanea; species Castanea sativa. The sequence continues at coordinate 15,389,872 of NC_134014.1, forward strand.
ATGAATTTTAGTTGAGTTATAAAATGAATATTGTTAAATTATCAATAGATGTGTTGTGTGTGGATCTCTAAACCTTAGTGCCTTAATAAATTGTTATTTTCACTCAATTTAAATTACTTTCACTAAACTATTAAAAATATCTTCAATTAAACTTTATTATTTTAGTTTTATTCTCTTGTGGTTTGCAAGTCAATTCCCTTTTTCCTTGTGGATTCGGACTCGGACTTATCGAGTTATTACTTTGCGACAATCCACACTTGGGAGCATTATTTAAGTCGCAACACTAGGGACTCGAGTGTTTCTAATCTACCATTGTGGCATCTGATTTGGAAGGTGCAAGTACCTTCAAAGATTTGTAATTTGGTATGGAGGCTCTTACATGACAGCTTGCCTACATTCTCTACCCTTAGGAGTAGAGGGATTCATGTGTCAAGCAATGCCCTCTCTGTGATGAAGCTGAAGAAACAACTTCCCATCTTTTTCTGTTTTGTTCTTTTAGCAGAGCTACTTGGCATGGCACCTCATTGGCTGTGCATACTTTTGATTTAAGGAATAGTTCCATACAACAATGGATTGAAAGGTTGCTTCAGATTCATAAAGACCATGCATAAGATAATATGAGCTACTTGCAGGGAATATTCATAATTCTTTGGAGCATATGGACTCATAGGAATTTAGTTGTTCATGAAGGGAAACATCCAAATCCTCTAGAAGTTGTTCTAATAGCTCAGTCTCTTGTTTGCAGGTTTAAGGAAGCTTTCTCTAGTTGTAGTGTAGCAACTCGTAGACCATCAGACCAACAAGGAAGGATTCAGTTCCCTCAAAAGCCTTGGCAACTAATCATCAAAGTGGCTGGAGCAAGAGCCAAGAAGCTTCATCGAGCTGGGTTTGCCTATGAAACTAGAAATCTGCAAGGGGAGGTAATTTTGCAGAGAGTGTCTAGCTGTACAGAGAAAATGGGTGCTCTCATTATCCTAGAAGCAATGGCTGAAGTTGCTATCAAAGCTAGGAGTTTGGGTTTCAAGTTTCTTTTGTTTCTTACTGATAGCTTGAGACCTGTTCTGGTCTCCAATGGGATATGCAGACCCAATTGGATGGAGAGGATTTTGGTGGAGGACTTGTATAGTTTAGCTCAGTCTGATGTGGTCTGTCACTTTGTTTTTGTTCTAAAGATTGTAATAGGTGATGTTAAATTCCTAGCTAAGTTGGCTACTGACATGCCAATTAACCATTGTATGGTTTAACTCTCTTGTTTTCTGGTTTTATCAACAACAAAAAAAAAAAAGGAATTATATTCCAATCAAATTTTCTAAAGTGCCTTTATAAAACTAAATTTTATACTTGTTGTGGGTCTAGCTCTTATGTATAAATTTAATAATTTTTTTTCAACAAAAAAAAAAAATTGCAAAATTGTTTTACATATCATTGTCCTTTGTTTAAAATTGTTTTCTCCATAAATGTTTTAAAAAATGGCAGCATCTCCCCTAAATATTAAATTCAATTTTTTTTTTTGATGATATGTAAAACAATTTTGAAAAATTTTTTTTGTTGAAAAAAATAATATTTTTTTAATAAGTTAATACATATTTGAAATTGAAATAAATACATCATAGAGTTTGTCATTTGTTCTTTTTTTTTCCTATTAAATTTCATACAATAGTGTAATTTGATTAAGCTTATACTTGCCAACAGTTTTTTAATTAAATTAGTACAATTAATGATTATAAATGAAAAAAAAGTTAAATGTTATACTAATAGTGAGATTTTATACACACACACTAAACTTTTCATTTGCTCGTGCTTTGAGATGCTTCTATTTTTTTTAAAGGAGAAAAATTTTCAATCATCATAATTCGGGGTTAATGTATTTTCTAGTCACACAAAAATACTTAGATTTGTGATGAGATTTATGCGTTTTAAGATATTTTTATATTTTGTACTACATCTCATCATACTCCTAGCTAAGAATTTTGGTGATTGGAAGATGCATCAACCCCATAATTATGATGAATGAAATTTTTTGTCCTTTACAAAAAAAAAAATTATTGCCTTTGAGTATGCGTGTTAAGGCTAGTTTAATATAAGATTATTATTATCTATTTGAATTACAAGTTTGGCTAATAGTTGAAAAACTCACCCCAAATATGAACAACAAATAGAATTTACATCTCTATCTCCTAGCGATATATTTTTTGTTGTTTTGCAATCATACAATCACACACATTCAAAAGTATGAAACAAAACCCTAAATTAAACAATATTTATACAATACTGTATTTTGGCAAATTCATCCACCCAAATAACCAATAAGTTGATAGGGATATTGTATTCAATGTAGGGTCTATTGAATCACAAAATAAGATATACAATAAAAGACCCTAAATAAAATGCATTATCCCCACCCCATAATTTGAACTATCAACTTATTCGTTATTTGGGTGGATGAATTTTCCAAAATACATTTTTGTTGTATAAATGTTGTTTAATTTAGGGCTTTGTTTCATACTTTTGAACTTGTGTGATTGCATAATTGCAAAACAACAAAAAAATATTTAGTTGGGAGATATATAGAGAGGTCATTTCTATTTGTTGTATATATTTAGGGTTAGGTTTCCAACGACCATATTGCAATCAAAGTTGTAATTTAAGTAGATAATAATAATCTTATATTAAACTAGCCTCAACGTCCATGCTCAAAGGCAATTTTTTTTTTTTGGTAAATGACAAATTTTTTCATTCATCATAATTCGAGATTGATGCATTTTTCAATCACTAAAATCCTTAGGAATGTGATGAGATATAACACAAAATATAAACACATCTAGAATCACATAAATCTCATCACACATCTAAGTATTTTTGTGATTAAAAAATGCATTAATCACAAATTATGATGATTGAAAAGTTTCGTTATTTAGAAAGAAAAAAAAAATAGAAGTTGCGCGTGAAGAAGCTAGTTAGAAGTATATTAGTGTTGATAGATAGATAACACAAACCACAAGCTTGTAGAATTGGAACAACAAATAAGTATAACATTTACATACCCCATCCGGCAGAATGGAGGGATTTTTGAAGAGCATATGAGTCTGTGAAAATGAAATTGCATACCTCGCCAATTCCTCGACGTCACACCAGTCTTTCATAGTCCTCGAGCAATGCTTAATGTGTTGTATTGAAAGTTGAAACAAAATTGAAATTTCGTATCTATCTATCTATTCAATATTTCCTGCATTAATTTATTTTCATTTTTTTATAAGTATTTATTTTCATTTATGTTTTCTTTTTGGGGTTTTGAATCCAATTAATTAAAGGTGTGTATGGCATTGAGATTTTGCTGATTTTGGACGACGGTTCTCATATCTATGAAAGAATCTGCTAACATAATTTCTGAATCAATTTTTCATTCACCTTCAGTTTATGAGAATATAAGTCTGCCGAAAATATGAAAAGTAATCAAGGAACTTAAAAAAAACCAAAAAGTAAAAAAAGAAATGGAATCTCGTTTCTCTCTATCATCTTTCTCGACTCAGTTTCAGATTTAGATTTCAAAATAGGGATTTGATTTGAAGAGGTGTTAAACGAATCAAGAGTTATGGTCATGGGTAGTTCAGAATAGTTTATATTAAATTTTTTAATATTAAAATTAATGCCACACCACTCATAAGTTGTCACATCATTGCTTGTAGTGAAGTAGACATTAAAACTAATGATTATTAATAAAACTAGCTGCTAACCCATGCGATGCACGGGATAATTTAACAAAATAAAATTTTTGCACATCAATTTTTGCAAAATTGTAGAAGAACTACGAATATTTATTGACCTATCAAAAAAAAAAAAAAAATTTATTGAAAGCTTTCTCTAATATACAAATGCTAATAAGCAAATATATCAAAGAATAGTATATTGCACTCATATTCTGCATGATGTCAATAAATTTATAAAATAAATAAGGGGAAATTACACTTCATTACCCTAAATTATGCACTAGGTTACACTTTGCATTATAAATTATTCGAACACACACTTTACACCCTAAACTATCACTCTTATTACACTTTGCACCCCGGTGTTAATTTTGCTGTTATGTTTAACGGAATGTTACTGCACATAACAAACACATGTATCTTGCTTAGGTGGAACAAACTTAAAAGATTGAAAAACCCTTCTTCAAAATCAATTAAAACCAAATCCAATTTTTTTCACATTTCTCTCCCTGTCTCTCGTGCATGCAGCCTCTTCTCCAAATTCGGTGTTTTTTTTTTATAATTTTTTTTTTAGGTTCTTCAATGGATGAATTCCATTGTCACTGGTCCTTGAATATTAATGATCACGCAATTTTGCACTTTGGGTTTTCTCAATCGATGTTATGAATGCCGGAGGCATATTTGTGAACTTCAAATGGCAAAGAGTCTTTAAATTCTTTAACCCTGTGGGAACTTCCAAACTCTAGCATTTCTTAACCTCAACCTCCACGAGCCTTGGCATTGCTTTCTCCTTTGTATTCCACTCTTGCAATTCTAACTCCTTGAATTTCAAATAAAGAAGTTAGGGAAAGCCTCCTTTAGAGCAAACCATGCTCCTCCCTATATAAGAACCAGAGCTGAGAAAGAGCCATCTAAGGTTGTGAAGCTTCTCTAACACTGGCATTGGATCATCTGGAAGTTTGGATCTTGTCAACTTAAGGTGAGTCAAGTTTTTTTGGGAGTCCATTTGTATTTATGATGACCCTTGAATTAGATATTACTCCATGAAAGTGTAAGAGGGAGAGATTTTCAAGGCTTGACAAAGGCTCCAACCATAGATGCCTGTGATGCATTGCATTTACATTGCCTAATGTCGACTTCAAAGAATGAAGGTGCTTTAGTTTCACAACATGATCTGTCACTTTCTTTAGTAGGATTTAGGGTTTATAAAAATCTGAATTTAGGGAAGAGGCTGCACGCACAAGAGACAGAGAGAGATGTGAAAAAAATTAGGTTTTTTTTAAAATTGATTTTGAAGAAGGGTGTTTCGGTCTTTTAAGTTTGTTCCACCTAAGTAAGATGCATGTGCTTGTCATGTGTAGTAGCATTCCGTTAAACATAACAACAAAAGTAACACTGGGTGCAAAGTGTGATAAGTGTGAAAGTTTAAGGCAAAGTGTGCGTTCGAATAGTTTAGGATGCAAAGTGTAACTTGGTGCATAGTTTAGGATGGCAAAGTGTAATTTTTCCTAAAATAAGAGTTGAAGGGAAAAATACCAAAAGAATACAGTTTGAGTGGAGAGAGAGAGAGAGAGAGAGAGAGAGAGAGAGAGAGAGAGAGAGAGAGAGAGAAACAACTCATATCCAAGATCAATCATCAAATACCTCTTTTATGTAAATATCTTACATTATAGCATTAGGAATAGTTACTATAACGATGACAATCGACTAAATCAACCACATATAAGTGGAAAGTCTTATGCCACTCAGTTGCAAGCTCACAAACATTAACAACCTCCACATCATCAAGTTTTGCATGGATTGGGGCATTGTGTACTCCATATAAACTTATTGAGAACAGTGGCGGCGCCATGTTCAGCCCAGGGTGGTCCCAGGACCACCCTGACCTGAAATTTTTTTTTTATATATAATAATTTAAATTTTTTTATTTGTTTACTCTTAAAAAAAAATTAGGAACACTCTTAAGTAAAATTAGGAACACCCTCAAATAATTTTTTTTATTTGTTCTACTTTCAAGCAAAAAAAAAAAAGCCCAAAAAAATTCTTGAACTAAAATCTGGAAAAAAAAAAAAAAGTAATAGAGCAAGCCCACCCAGGGAAAAAAAGCCTAACATCAATCCTAAACAACAGGTGGTAAAACAAACCCAATCTAAAGAAAAAAAAAAAAAAAAACAGATGGTAAAGCAAACCCACAAATTCTCAAAAAAAAAAAAAAAAAAAAAACCAAACCAAACCAAAACCCAGTACACGTCCGTTGATTCATCAAATGGTAAAGCAAAAACTGAAATCAGAAACCTAACTTAAAGAAAAAAACCTCATCAACGACAACGACGCCTCCATCTCCGCCTCAAACTCAAGCAACAGCCAACAAAGCACATCGGTCATCGCATCGGGCCTCAAACTTGAGCTCCAGAGCAGAGAGCACATCGGGCATTAGAGATCGGTCCAATTGGATTGGAGATCGGTCACGCTTGGCCTCGATTCCTTCCTTGCCTCGCCTCGGCCTTGACATGCTGCCCGACGGCACCGCCCCTTAGGCCTCCCTGCTCCCTCAAGGTATTTCATCTTTACACTTTACTTCTCACTCTTTTTCTCTCTTACATCTTTGGGTTAATCGGTTTGCTGTGGTTTGAGACTCTGTCTTTCTCTCTCTTTATCTGAAGATTGAAATGAGACTCTCTCTCTCTCTATCTAATTCTCTCTCTTTCTCTTTGAAGTTTGAAATGTAATTGGCTTCGCTTTACTTTATAACTTTATTTGCCTTTTGCCCCTGTTTTGATTTTATTCGTTGCTGTTGGTGAGTTATTGAATTTGTCTTTTAGTGTATGTGTTGTATTGTGAATTTTTCTAATTGGATCTTGTGATTGGGGGCCATGAGGTTTGTCTGTTGAGTGGGGGGTGGATTGGGCCGGGGTGGGATATTTGAATTGGGGGAAGTAAAGGCATGCAGTGGCAATTAGCCTAACTTACCAATAAAAGACAAAATTAAATTATGTTAGGACATAGGCACATGGGGTGTGTGTGCTAGTGCACAGTGGGGTGTGTGTTAGTGCATAGTGGGGTGTGTGCTAATAGTTAGTAAAAAAAAAAACAATGAAGCAACTAAACAACAATAATTAATAATTTAATTAACCAACACATTATAAAAGATAAACAAATTAAATTATGTTAGGCTAAATAATAATTAAAAATTTTATAATTAATGAAACAACAATATAACAAATTATAGTTTAAAAGACAAACAAATTAATGAAACAACTAAACAACATAATTAATAATTTTATTAATATTTCAAATGAACTTATAGTTTATTGTTTATTCTTTTGTTAGAATTATGGACAAATATTTGATAAGAAAACCACATACCCAAGATTCATCTTCATTTTCTAAGCGAATTTGTGTTGACTTTAACTTAGAAAATCTTCCTTCAGATCTTGGGCTACGAGAAAATATATCATATTTTCATCCTAATAATCATGATGAAATAAGAAGATATTATTTACAAAAAGGCCCTTGTCAACTTGTTCTCCAAAACCATAATTACCCTTTAACAGATTTTTCTAGAAAGCCTTGTCGATTTAGATCCGAATGGAATGTAGATAGAAAGTGGTTGGAATATAGTAAAGACAATGATGCAGTATTTTGTTTATATTGCTACCTATTTGGGCAAGATGTTGGTAAGCAAGAAGGAGGTGAGACTTTTGTAATGAAGGGATTCAAACTTTGGAATCAGAAAGAGAAGTTATATTCCTGTGTTAGAGGAGTTAATAGTGCTCATAACCAAGCTGTCAAGGAAGAGTGAAGATCTAATGAAGGAAAAGCAACACATTCAAAGTGTTTTGGTTAAGTAATTCAATCAAGATAAAATTGAATATTGGGTTCAATTAAATGCAATAGTTGTGTGAGAGTCCTCGAAAGTGCCTCTCAAAAAAGAGATATTTTTGGGTTGCTTTTAAGGGCACCTCTCTTTTAGGGTAAGTGGTGTGGAGTCACTACTTATTTTTTATACAAAAAAAATAAGAAAAAATAAATATCAAATACATGAATGAATAGTTCCATTCTCATTGATTGAATAAAAAAGTACATATTTGAAAAATTGAAAATTACATGGCTTTGGGTTCTAGTTACATTTTACCCAAAATAAAAATAAAGGCTTAGATCTATTTTCCAAATACCTATATTCGAAGGCTAGGTTACGGAATGGGAAGGTGTTAGGTACCCATTCCACCCAGACAGAGTCTGGTCTTCTAGACTTTTTTGACCTATGTACCCTTTATGCATGCTATGAATGGCATATTGTATATATGAACAAAACTAAATCACACAAATTATTTATGAATGAATCCTCTTCTTTATTTTAAAAAATTCCAAATTTATTTTAGTAACAAAAAAAAAAAAAAATTTTTGATTTTGGCTTGCTTAAAAATGTCACTCTTGGTGCGATGGTCACTCCACAAGTATAAGTACTTGTGGGGTGTGGGGGGTAATGGCTGGGGTTCAAGTCTCTAGGAGGGAGCTTTCACACACATATACACTTAAATTAGATTAGAGTAGAATTTCTATCTTGTATAAAAAAAAAAAAAAAAAGCCAGATTTGTTTTTAAGAATCTAAAAAAAAAAAAAGGTTTTTGGTGGGAAAAATTCAGATCTATTTTGATGATTAAAAAAATTGATTTTGGTTTGTGAAAAAATCAAATCTATTTTAACATGTAGAAAAATGGTTTTAAGTTTGTAAAAGATCATATTTGCTTTGTGATGATAAAAAAAATGGTTTTTGATAAAAAAATCAAATTTATTTTTATATGTGTAAAAGACAAGAAAAAGATTTTTTAAGAAGAGAATTTCATTTATGAAATAAATTTATGCTACATGAACCAAACAAAACAAAATAACCATAAACACAATCATGCATAATCTTTTTCTTTGTTCCAAAATCTACATATGTTAAAAAAATCAGTTCTGTATCTAAGAAAGATACAAATCAATTTTTGATTTGAGAAAAATTCAGATCTGCATCTAATGAAGATGCAGATCCATTTTTTGTTTGAAAAAAATTTAGATAGAAAGATGCAGATCCATTTCTGATTAAGGAAAAATTCAAATCTACATTTAAGAAAGATGCAGATATGTTTTTAATTGAGGAAAAATTTAGATTTACATCTAAGAAACATGCAGATCTGTTTTTATTTTAGAAAAATTCAGATCTATATCTAAGAAAGATGCAGATTTGTTTTTTATTTTAAGAAAAAGAATCGGTTATATGCAGATTATTGAAATTAAGAAAGAGATCACAGCAATTATAAAGAAAAATCAAGATCATGCTTCAACAACACAACGATTAACAATTCATGTTATTGGATAAAGAAAAACATGCATCATCGTAAAAGAGAAAAACATAGAGAAAAGGAAAGGGTGATTGAAAACAACCTCTTGCATGGAGCACTTCTTATTCATAAGAGGATATTTTAAGGTTCAAAGAAATTTATTCAATTATCTTTGCAACCTAAAAACCATAATTTCAAAGAGGGGATCATCAAATATGAGCAATAGGAGAGTCTAAAATAGTGTGCCTCTCAAAGCAAAAAAAAAAGTGTTTCTCTTTCTAGAGGGTGAAAAGTGTCAAGAGGGCTCCCTCCTTGAGCGTAAAAAGAATACCCCAAATTTTGACAAGCATCTCCTATTTATAGAGGTTGAAATGCTGAAAAATAATCGGCAAAAAACGTATAGGAGAAAATCCTAAAAAAAAAAAAGGAGAAATGGATAAGAGTAAGCTGATTTTTGAGATCAGAACTAGTTTCGTATTTTGATCATATATTTTTACTCAAAATTTGGATTAAGCTGATAGTTTGAGATCTAAAGGGAAATTCTATTCTCTACAACTTTTCCAGAAATAGCCTAGCCCGAATTTTGGGTTCTACTATGCCAAAAGTGCATCAGAACGTGAATCTGAAATTTGCTACTTGATTAGCACATTTTTGAAGTGTTTTCCAATTCTAAGACTGTATTTGGACGAATTACAGAGTTATTTTCATGATAAACCTCATTCCAAAGTGATAATTATGACTTTTAAATAATTATTTTGAATATAATTATCCCAAAAGCCTAATTATCCACAGTTTTTAAATATTATTAGCTTATTTGTTTTAATCCCATGCAACAAATCTCACTTTAAGAAAAATATTCCACCAATCACATAAATTCATTTAATTAATTTTAATCATTAACTAATCAAAATTAATTTCAATTAATCACACGTGATCGGCTTCACCCCATATAATGCATGTAGACCGTGCAAACTTGATCATGCGATATCTTTCAATCCGACAGTTCGATTTGGGAACTGGACATACTGTCACGACCGTTAGAACCTCTAGATCATTTTTATGATATGCAATGAATGAATTGATGCATGTAATGCAAGAATGAATTGATGCATGTAATGCAATCATGATTTTTGGGTACATGGATGGTCATTCCAGTCATCTTCCTTGATTAAATCATGGGTGCAAAATCGAGTGTCTACAAGTTGATTGCATAAGATTCCTTTTATGCCGGGGATTAGCTTTCCATAGTCGCGATGAATCTCAAGGTTCAAGTGATAAGGGAAATTTCCATGAGCTTCTACAATTTTTGGAGGATCACAATGAATCTATCAATGAAGTGTTGCAAAAAGCTCCAAAAGATTGCAAGCTTACCCACCATGAAATTCAAAAAGACATTGTGAATGCGATTGCACGTAAAACATCCAAAGCCATAATCAAGGATCTTGACAATGGGTTCTTTTCAATATTAGTTGATGAGTCACGTGATATCTCAGTAAAAGAACAAATGGCCCTCGTTCTTCGTTATGTGAACAAAAAATGAACTATTATAGAGCGGATCCTTGGTATTGTACATGTAGCAAGTACCACTGCTTTGTCACTCAAATATGTTATTGAATGTTTACTTTGTGAACATAATTTGAGTTTATTGAAACTACGTGGGCAAGGTTATGACAGGGCTAGTAATACGCAATGTGATATCAATGGTCTCAAAACTTTAATTTTGAAAGAGAATGACTTAGCATTTTATGTCCATTGTTTTGCTCATCAACTTCAATTGACACTTGTTGCCGTTGCTAAAAATCACATTAACATTGCTGAATTTTTTTATGTGGTTAGTAATTTAGTAATTGTTGTTGGAGAATGGCGTACGTAGAAGTGGGCAAGGTTTGAATCAATAGACAAATCTTAAACGTCTTGGTGATACATGTTGGGGATCATATTATGGGACTATTCTCAACTTGATTTTGATGTTCTCTGCTGTTGTTGATGTACTTTAGATTATTGAATAAGATGGCCTCTTCGACCAAAAAGTTGAAGCTTGATCTATTATGAGGTCAATTCTATCTTTTGAATTTGTCTTTACTCTACACTTGATGAAAAACATTTTAGGGATCACAAATGAGTTGTCAATAGCATTGCAAAAAAAAAAAAAAAAATCAAGATATAGTAAATGCTATAGATTTTGTTAAAGTGTCTAAGCAACTATTGCAAGTGACAAGAGATGATGAATGGATATCTTTATTGACTAAAGTGTCTTCATTTTGTACCACATGATATTCCTATCTTGAACATGGATGAAATATTTGTAGTTAGTGGGAGGCCACGACGCAGCACCTAACAAAATACAAATTTACATCATTATCATGTTGAGCTATTCTACACAGTCATAGATATGCAACTTCAAGAGCTTAACAACCATTTTTCAGAGGTGAATACCGATTCGCTACTTTGTATGGCTTGCTTGAATCCAAGTAATTTACTTGTAGCTTTTTTTTTTTGGAGAAACCACTTGTGGCTTTTGATAAGGAAAAGTTGATACATCTATCAAAGTTCTATCAATCTGATTTTCTTGGGACAGATATCTTGGCACTTGTCTCTCAACTTGAGAATTACATTTTTGATATATGCAACACTGATTTGTTTTTAGAGCTTCAAGGAGTTAGTGAACTTACTGAAAAGTTAGTGAACACAGGGAAGCATGAGACTTATTCATTAGTCTATTTGCTTATGAAGTTAGTTTTGACCATTCCTGTCGCTACTGCAACAGTAGAAATAAGTTTTTTAGCAATGAAATATATAAAGAATGAACTGTGCAATCGAATGGAGATCAGTGGATGAATGATTGCTTGGTTGTGTATATTGAAAGAGATGTAGTTTGTAACATTGATAATGAGACTATCATGCAACGATTTCAAAATATGAAAACTCGTCGAAGGCAGTTGTAAACTTTATGTATTTGCGTGTTTTTTGATTGTTGTTGTTGTCAATATATGAATTTTATTTTTATTAGATTGTGTAATTTATGTTTCTTAAGGAACACCATGAAAAAAATTCCTAGAGCAGCCACTGATTGAGAATTACCCTCACAATGCTCCTGGTTGTATTATATCGGTTTGGGGTAACCTTTTGCAAAATAAGAAAAAAATAATTTTATTTGGATAAGAAACTAAGTCAAAACAAACATCATATAAGCTATGAAGTTGGTAAAAACAAATTTTAAGAACAAATTGTTCAAGCTCAAAACTAAATGTGTGTCCATTTTGTCCAACTTAATTTTGTCATAAAATATCCCTATTCAAAAAGGAAAATTTTAATGTTGTTCACTCTTCAAATTTGTGTAGTTTGATCAATTTAAATATCCTAGAGCTATGTCCAACCAAGAACCATCAAGAAAGGCAAAGGGTGGAAGGCTGATTTAAATGAAGAAAAATGAAGGCCTCTAGAAGAATTCAAACTCATATCAACAGCGAGCATCACCTCCAATTTAAACACTAGAGCCCTTATATATGCTAAAATTATCATGCATGAATATGTTTATGAAATGGTCTCACACCCTTGGACCAAATGATATGAGTTTGGCTGTAGCTTTAATTGAGTTCTTTGACTGTAAAATTCCCTGAGGGTTCACTTTTGGGTACACAATCATGAGGCCTGTCCTAAATTTTCAATAAAACTCAAAAACCAATGCACTATCATGGGCTTTCAAGTGGAAAGTCATGAGTTTAGCTATAATACTTAAGCTTGTAACTTTAGATATACATGCAGAATCACTACTTCTCTTTTGCATAATTGGATGCCAAACGCAGGCATTAGAACATGATTTGATTTAGGTCTTTTCTTTATTATGCTTGATAAAACATGTATTTAGTGCTTAATGTTTGTTTCATAACTAGCTACTAACTTATGCGATACACAGGATAGTTTAACAAACCTTGACATTTTGGCTTTCAAATTTCCTACCACTTCACCTAATGTATTTTCCTACTATCACTCCTCTGCCCCTAAAAGAATCAGTGTATCAGGGCCTCAATATCAAGGCACAAACCTATAGGCGATTTGAAACAGGACATAGTGTATGTTGGAAGAGCTTGAGCCACTGCCTTGATTAGAATTTATCTACCCGCTTGTGACAATAGTTTCCCTTCCAACCCTGGAGCTTTTTCCAAATTCTCTGCTTGATATTATCAAAACTCGCCTTCTTACTTTTGCCAACAAAGGATGGTAAGCCTAGATATATATCATAATGCTCAACATTTGTCAATCCTAACCTGTTTTTGATCACTTGCTGCATTGCTTGAGATGTGGATTTTTTGAAAAAGAGGCTTGTCTTTGATCTATTGACTTGTTGACCTGATGTTTGCTCATAAGTGGACAGGATATGTAACAACCTTTGACAATCAGCTTTATTAGTCCTGCAAAAAACAAGACTATCATCTGTAAATAGAAGATGTGTTATAGCTTGTTTGGATGGAGGGGAAGTAGAGTAGAGAGAGGGAAAATAAGTTAAACTACTCTATTTGGATGTTTTTTAAGGGAGGAGGGGAGATTTGGAGGGGTTCTAACTATTTCTAACCCTTTATTTTTAGTACTCCCAAATTGGAGAGATTTGAAAGGAGAGTAAAGTATAGAAATACTTAACCAAATGAATTACCAAATTTACCCTTACCATTTTAACAAAATTACAAACTATGAAAAGGCTAATCATTTCCCTCCCCTTTACTTAATTTTTCATGGACCAATAATGTATTTTGGCCTTAAAAATTTGTTATACCCTTTAAATTATAGTTTAGTTTCCTTCTCTTTTATTTTCTTTGCATAGGTGCAATTGACATTTTGTTGTATCATAGAAAACTTTGACTTAGCATTTATTTATTGGTTTTTTCCCTAAGTTATCTAGAATTTTTTTTGGATAAAAGAAAATTACTCACTTCCTCCTTCTGCCTTTATGAACGGTTTTGGTTCTGTAATAGGAGTATTTAGCAAGGTGGAGTAGTTTTTTTTTTTTTGGCATAGTCATGCACCTATGCCTACTAAATAAAATATTCTACAGTACATGAAGTTTTGTTTTACCATCCTCCTCTCTACTTCCAATATTTTCCCTCAAACCTACTCCACCTTACATTTCCATCGAAAAATACTCCATCAAAACTTCATGTACTGTAGAATATTTTATGTAGCAGGCATAGGTGCATGACTATGCAAGTGTGGTGTATGAATGGTGCAGGGTTAACAAAATAGATAATACTAATTTATTTATTTTTTTGTGAGAATTTTTGTTGGAGAATAAAAAAAAATACTGAAAATTGATAGAGGTGGGGTAAGGTTCTTGAAACAATTGACAACTAATAAACAATTGACCAAAAGAGAACGGTCGCAAATTCAAGAGGGGCATTGGAGAATATTATTGAGTGGATTATTGACAAAGGAATGGAAAGGAATTTTATTTTAACTGTTTTTTTTTTTTGTTTCAACTTATTTATATAAATAAATCATATTTTCAGTTTGAACCTTGTCACATAGCACTTTCTGTAGCTTATTAATCCATTTTTATTTTATTATTTTCCTTTCAAATCAACCAAATTTTCACTCTTTTTTGTTGTTTGTGTTCACTAAAACGAATAAAGAAATAATAAAAAATAATATTTAACTGAAATATAAAACAAAAGAGTGCATTTAAATAGTGTATTTGAAAAAGTAAACGCCTAAAAAAAAAAAAAAATTTTGACACAGCTTAAACAGCCCCTTTGAGAAGCCATGCACGAGATTCCCTTATGGCATGTTTGAGGAATATATATGTGGCAAAAACAAAAGGCTTCTATAACTGAATTGTTTGGGTTCAACACTTCAACTTATTTTGCCATTATTTTTTTTATTTTTTCTCCAGTTTGAACTTTTACTTTGACAAATGTTCAACTGTCTGTAGCTTGTAAAGCTAGGCTTGTTTAGAGAAAGTGCAACTGCCACATTAAGCAAGCATCTAAACAGTGATAATTTTTTGAGTGTTCTTGTTGATATTTTAAGTTAGGCTAATGTTTCTTGGAATCCAATCTTGGAACAAATTCTGTTCTTTTTCTCTCACTTTTCAGCCATAAGTTTTAAAAATGAGCGTAATTAATAAGAAAGAGGATATGGGTTGAGTGTTCAGAGATAGTGCAGCGGCCACATTAAGCAAACATCTAAACAGCAATAATTTTTTGAGTGTTCTTGATATTTTTGGTTAGTCTAATGTTTCTTGGAATCCAATCTTGGAACAAAATTCTGTTCTTTTTCTCTTTCACTATCAGCCATAAGTTTTAAAAATGGGCGCAATTAATAAGAAAGAGGATCTGGGTTGCAAGTTGTATTAGTTGGCAACTTGGTTGATCATTTCTTTGTTGCTTTGTTGTCATGCTATCTTCAGTAAAGGAAGGAATGATTTCTTTTGCCAGAATTGCATACGGTCTGATTTTTAGAATTTTTTTCTTAATCTAAATAACAACATTGGCTAATGCAAATGATTGGTTTTCTTTTTTTTGGGATGGAGTTTCTCCTTCCTTTTCCCTCAATATTGTGATTGATAAGTAAATACTTAATACCTCCTATTATACCTTTGCCATGATTTCACAGAATGAACTTTAAATATGCTAATGGTTTTGAAAGTATATTTCTCTATAATGGGGTTCCCAACAGATTCTCTCTCTCTCTCTCTCTCTCTTGATTTCTTTCTACAAATTATTTGGCTTTTTGGTAACAGCCTTTTCTCATTCATTCTTGTATCCCAAACTATTTCATTTGGTTTGTTCTTGCACTGAAATGATGTTCTACAAACTCTGGCTTGTGAAGTTTCCCTTGGTGCCAGTTCACTGAGGCTAGTTAAACCAACTCCTTGTTTGTCAGTCTGTAATTCGTGTACTAACTTAAAATTTTCTTAACTTCCTTACAATTTATTGCTTTCGAGAATTAAATTTTGATTATTGTTTTTATTGGTTAAGTTTTCGACTTTGCTTAAAGAGAAATACTAAAAAATGCGTTCCTTGGTTTATTTTTTGGTAAATGCATATATATACACACGATCCCAAGTAGAAAAAAGGCTTAACATTATTTTTGATCTTGTTTCGCATCAGTAGATTGAACTTAACTCATCCATTCTGCCTTAACTATGGGGTGCTAATTATGTTTGTCTTGCAGCTGTGGTCATATAATCAAAGTTCTTCAAGGTGATAAACAATAGCAAAATAAGTATTGCTGCAGGCAACATGGCCAAAAAAGATACAAACAACCAACAACATTCAAACAAGACCAAAGGGAAACAGGAAAGCACTAATACAGTACCATACTACAAACTTTTCTCCTTTGCTGACCACCTGGATTATCTATTAATGTTTGTTGGCACAATTGGTGCTGTTGGTAATGGTATCTCTATGCCTCTCATGACCATGGTCTTTGGAGATATTGTTGATTCTTTTGGAAGAACTGTGAATACCAAAGATATAGTTCATGAGGTTTCTGAGGTACGTACTTTTGCAACAAAAATATGATAATAAGTCATCTATATTTCCCATACAACTATGCTATATTTCTTGAATTTGAGTTTGTCTTCACCATGCAACATGAAGAAGAGCACAGTTATACTCTATACTAATCAATATTCACAGAAATTTGGACTCCATTTAATCTTTTAACAGTTCTATGAAAGTGCTTTCTTTGTTCTCTGATATGCTTGCTCAAGTACAATGTCTATCTGGTTATGCTTAACTCGATACCATGGTATGCTTATACCAATAATTTGCTGTAATCAATGGTAACTTGATTGTTTTAATTCTCAGGGGACCCTAAAGTTTTTATACATGGCTGTGGCATCCGGTGCTGCATCATTTTTCCGTAAGTACATAAGCTTTCTTGCTGAGATAAAAGAGTAACAAGGAGATGACTTAATGAATATAATGGTTTATTGGAACCTGAGATACCCCACTTTTTCTATGTGCCAGAGTTGGCTTGTTGGATGGTAACAGGGGAGAGACAGGCCGCACGAATAAGAAGTTTATACTTAAAAACGATTTTAAGGCAAGATATTGCCTTCTTCGATAAGGAAGCTAGCACTGGCGAAATAATTGGGAGGATGTCAGGAGACACTGTTCTTATTCAAAATGCCTTGGGTGAGAAGGTATTGATGCACCGCCTGCACACCTGAAACCCTTACTATCTCCTCAAAGCATCCCTAGTTGGAGTTTAAAATTCTCTCTTATTTAGTCATTTATTTTTGTAATTTGCAGGTTGGAACTTTTGTACAGTTGGTAGCAACATTCATAGGAGGCTTTGTTGTCGCATTCATCAAGGGATGGCTTCTCACTTCAGTCATGCTATCTACAATTCCACCTCTTGTCATCTCTGGTTATTTCATGAGCATAATTATAAGAAAGATGGCATCCCGAGGGCAAGCTGCTTATTCAGTGGCAGCAACAGTAGTAGAGCAGACATTTGGTTCAATCAGAACTGTATGCATACTTGGCATAAGGAAGCTTTGATTTTCCCTTTCCATTTTTATAGAATAATATTCAATCATGATGGCAATTCTCAATGCAGGTTGCATCATATACAGGGGAAAAGCAAGCTATAGCTAAATACAACAAGTCCTTAACCACAGCTTACAAGTCTGGTGTCCAAGAAGGCTTGGCTGCTGGGTTGAGTATTGGTGCAGTTACGTTTTTAAAATACTGCAGTTATGCTTTGGCAGTATGGTATGGTGGGAAAATGATAGTTGACAGAGGATATACTGGAGGGGATGTCATTGTTATATTGTTTTCTGTTTTGATTGGCTCCGTGTAAGTTGCATTTTATTTCATAAGTTTTTCATAAAATTGATACATTATCCTCATACTATAATCTGTCACATATACACTATACCAAATCTGCATGTTTGTATGCTTGTGCAGGATTGAAAATTCATTCCCCCCACAAGCCACACTTATTCCATATATTACACAAAATGTGATAGTTGATAAATCCAAAAAGCTGAAGATACATTTTGGGTAAATTAATTTTTGTTTCCAGGAATCTGGGGCAGGCATCTCCATGCATGAGTGCTTTTGCTGCTGGACAAGCTGCAGCATTTAAAATGTTTGAGACAATTAAGAGGAAGCCACAGATAGACGCTTATGACAATAGTGGCCTGAAGTTAGATGATATTCATGGAGATATAGAACTAAGGGATGTTTGTTTCAGTTATCCTGCAAGACCTGAAGAGCATATATTCAATGGATTTTCTCTTTCAATACCTGGTGGTACAACCACTGCTTTGGTTGGACAGAGTGGAAGTGGGAAATCAACAGTTATCAGTTTGATTGAGAGATTTTATGACCCGCAAGCTGGTGAAGTTCTTATTGACAAGATTAACCTCAGAGAGTTCCAACTTAAATGGATCAGACAGAAAATTGGCCTCGTTAGCCAGGAACCTGTGTTGTTTACTTGTAGCATTAAAGACAATATTGCCTATGGGAAGGACAATGCAACTACTGAAGAGATAAGAGCTGCTGCTGAGCTTGCTAATGCTGCTAAATTCATAGATAAACTTCCTCAGGTTTAATTCTTCATCTAATCTTTTGTTTAGAATGATCCATTAGTCTGCAATTCTTTTTGGAATTTTATATTCTTTTATACTATGACAGAACACTCTTGGGATTTCCATGATTGATTTCTCATGTTTTTATTTATTTTTTCTGTAGAAAGCTGAACATATGTGCCTTGAGTTTCACCGAATTTTAACTATTCAATAATGTGGTTTTTGTGTCTGATGTCTTCAGGGACTAGACACAATGGTTGGTGAGCATGGAACTCATCTATCTGGGGGCCAAAAGCAGAGAGTTGCTATAGCCAGAGCAATTCTGAAAGACCCAAGAATTTTACTTTTAGATGAAGCCACAAGTGCTCTTGATGCAGAATCTGAGAGAATTGTGCAGGAGGCTTTGGACAGAATTATGACAAATCGGACAACCATTATTGTTGCCCATCGCTTGAGTACAGTGAGGAATGCTGATACTATTGCAGTGATACATCAAGGAAAAATTGTTGAAAAAGGTATATATAATATATTTGTTTGTGTGTTCTTTTCTAGCCGCGAAGTTCCACAAGTTTCCCATTATTATTGTGAATGCCTTAGCGATTCATTAAATATTCATGTTTAGTTATAGAGTTTTGATAATTTTTTCAGAATGACAAGGTGCCTCTCTCTCAGCATTGCAACTTGCTTGAAGTTTATTTACATATATCTTTTAACGGTTAAATACCAAATTCAAATTACTAAATTGATCACCATGCTAATTAGATTATTTTTGAGATAAACATAGTACTGCATTCTTATCCCTCTTGACTGATCAGGCTCACATTCTGAACTAATTAAGGATCCTGAAGGAGCTTATAGCCAGCTTATTCACTTGCAAGATATTAGCACAATGTTGGAACAAAATGCTCTAAATGATCAGGAAATGCCAGAACTTCCTAGAAGAAATTCAAGTCATCACTCATCCTCAAAATCTCTTGGAGTGGCTGATGCAGTGAGTGTGCAGGAAACAACACCTGCAGAAACCACTACTCCTGCTTCAGCACCAACCAAACTTCCTCCAGAAGTCTCACTTTATCGCCTGGCTCATCTTAACAAGCCAGAGATCCCGGTTTTACTTCTAGGCACAATAGCTGCTGTGGCCAATGGATTAATTTTACCTGTTCACGGGATACTATTGTCCAACACAATCAAAATTTTCTATGAGCCAGAGGATAAACTCTATAAGGATTCAATATTTTGGGCATTAACTTTCATTGTTCTTGGTGTGGCATCTCTATTGGCTCAACCATCAAGGTCGTACTTATTTGCTATTGCTGGGTGTAAGTTAATAAGAAGGATTCGGTCAAAGTGCTTTGAGAAAGTAGTTTATATGGAAGTAAGTTGGTTTGATGAAGCTAAGCACTCAAGTGGTGCACTTGGTGCAAGGCTCTCTGCAGATGCAGCTTTTATGCGAGGGGTGGTTGGAGATGCACTTGCTTTGCTTGTTCAAAATATTGCAACTGCTATTGCAGGCATGGTTATTGCTTTCACAGCGAACTGGCTACTGGCTCTGATAATTTTTGTTTTGCTACCTCTCTTTGGAGTAAGGACATATGTCGAAATGAAGTTTATGCAACGATCCAGTGCAGATGCAAAGGTTTGCTTTAAACTTTACAGTCAACTAGCTCCAATGCATAAAAAAAAACATTTAATTTCAGATGAGTGTGGAACAGAGGGGAAAGAAACTTTTGATTCTATCTGAAAAGATGCAACTATTAAAAAACCTTTAAAAGAAATCCCAATTTCTAGTTAAGCTAATGGTTTACACATCTGAAATGAACTACATATGCATTCAAATAGTCCCTTTGAAATATACTGAAGTTGTAAATGGTCACAGAAAATGTATGAAGAAGCAAGTCAAGTTGCAAATGATGCAGTAGGGAGTATAAGAACAATTGCTTCTTTCTGTGCTGAAGAGAAGATGATGGAATTGTACCATAAGAAATGCGAAGGCCCTATTAGGACAGGAAAAAGGCAAGGGTTAATCAGCGGGATAGGTTTTGGGCTATCGTTCTTCATAATGGGTTCAGTCTATGCATGCTGTTATTATGCTGGAGCCCAACTTGTTAAAGATGGCAAAGCAACATTCTCTGAAGTTTTTCAGGTGAGTTCTTCTGGCTTATCTACCAAGTTAGGCATTCAAATTTTGTTTTAGCAGTTCTGACTAGCTTTTTATTACTTCAGAGGTATTCTTCATTGGTTTATCCCTTGATAAAATCTTGTGTGTCCTGAATTACAGGTTTACTATGCTCTCACCTTGGCAGCCGTTGGAATTACTCAGTCAAGCTCCTTGGCCCCAGATGCCAGTAAAGCAAAGAGTTCTGCTGCTTCTATATTTGCAATTCTTGACAGGAAATCAAAGATAGATTCTAGTGATGCCTCTGGAATGAAAATAGAAAATGTGAAGGGAGAGATTGAGCTTCAACATGTCAGCTTTAGGTATCCTACTAGACCTAATGTTCAAATATTCAGGGATCTTTGCTTGGCTATTCATTCTGGCAAGGTAACTTGTTCGGACTTGGCATCATAAGTTATTCTTGTACTTTACATTATGGCAGGCCTCACAGATGGTTTGGAAACTTTAGTCTCACTTTAATATGCATATACTAACAAATTCAATTTTTTTTAATCAGACGGTTGCTCTGGTTGGAGAAAGTGGGAGTGGAAAATCAACAGTGATCTCATTGTTGCAGAGGTTTTATGATCCTGATACAGGTCACATTACACTAGATGGTATTGAAATCCATAAACTACAACTGATGTGGTTAAGGCAACAAATGGGTTTGGTGCTCCAGGAGCCTGTATTATTTAATGACACTATTCGAGCCAACATAGCTTATGGTAAGAAGGGAAATGCAACTGAAGCAGAAATTTTAACCGCAGCAGAATTGGCAAATGCACACAAGTTCATTAGTAGTTTGGAACAGGTAAAAAACTTGAACAATCAAGGTGCTTTAGTGAGATAGACTAGTTAGCAACTACATGATATCAGACTATTATGAGTTCATGTGCATTCAAGGAAGACAAAGAAACTATTTAGAAGCCCCCTACATGTTTATTAGCTAGTCCTTTTTATGATTCTAGTGTTAAGATGTCAAAGTAATAAATTTGACACCCAAGAAGAAAGTATCAAATACTTTGTAACAAATCTCACCGAATTCAAGTAGAACACAAAAAAAGAGTTCTCAATAAAAAAGAATTTTTCTTGATACTTAAAATGTAACAAACATTTTTTTCTAGAATCAACACACTTCACTATTTCACTCTTTGCTTTTCTATTTTCTTACACTTGCATTTGCTTTCTAGTTTATGCACTTATTGGGTACTACACATATTGGATGCTACTACAACTGGTGAGAATAGCTTTATATAGAACACAAAGGAGACAAGCTCCTAAATTCTAGCAAAGGAAAAAGTAAATAAAAGAGGCTTATCTTTAACTAAGACTCTTCGCCACCGCGTACTCTTGGCGTGATGGTCACTTTGCAAGTACAAAATTTTTGTGGAGCGAGAGAGAGGGGGCAAGAGCCAGGGGTCTCCAAGAGGGAACTTCACACATATATATATACTTAGATTAAGTTAGAGTATAATTTTTATCTTGTATAAAAAAAAAAAAAAAACCTAAGACTCTTCCACCTAAAAGCAAAAGAAAGCTATACTACAAAACGTTCCACTTTTAGTTGTCAAAGATAGCAACTTACCTACTAAGTACAAAGGAAAGAGTTGTTTTCTTCTTAACCAAAAGACATGCATTACACATAAAAGAAAACATGCATGCAACATGCTAGTCAGTAATTACTCTTACACCTTGTATGACTAGATAACTTGTCTTGCAAGTATAGGTTTATTTGGCTTACAACACATTTAAGCCCAAGGATCCTAATATATCTAACAAGCCTATTTGATGAGGTTGTTTGTAATCTATATCTGCTTGTAGGACTTATAATAATTATAAGGAATGTGGAATGCGAATGCAGGGGTATGATACAACAGTAGGTGAGCGAGGTATCCAGTTGTCTGGGGGACAAAAGCAAAGAGTGGCTATAGCACGAGCTATAGTGAAGGCTCCCAAAATACTACTACTAGATGAAGCCACTAGTGCTCTGGATGCTGAGTCTGAGCGAGTGGTTCAAGATGCATTGGATCGATTAATGGTTGATCGAACCACTGTGGTGGTAGCTCATCGTTTATCCACAATCAAAGGTGCAGATTTAATTGCTGTGGTGAAAGATGGAATCATAGCTGAGAAAGGCAAGCATGAAATTTTAATCAATATCAAGGATGGTATTTATGCTAACTTGGTAGGATTACATACAAAAGCTTCATCTTAACAACCTCTTGTTAATTTGAAAAAAAGAAAAAAGAAGCAAGCCTCTTGTACTCGTCTTTTCCCACATATTAAAATAGTCTCTAAAATTTCCCATGATTAGAAATCTATGTTGAGGAAGATGGATTTGAATTTATCCCCCGATGAGAATTTTTAATAAAGTGAGTTGATTTTGTAACTTCCCGAACTGTTTAAGAACTAAATTGTCATCATTTCTATTTGTAATGCAAATCTATATCTATATATATCTAAAAGCTAAAGTGTATCATTTAATATTGTTGCGCTCTTATTGAGCCATATCAGCGTCATATTATCAACTTATTTTTAATATCTTCTCTCTCATTTTTAATTATTTTTCTCCTTATTGATTTGCCACTTTACAATGACACATTTTCCAACATTTACTTACTTTTACTTTTTTATTTCTCCACTATTCTATACCTTAACATTACAATTTCTCCATCCCTTCATCTTTCTTTTATTTTGACTATTCTTTTCCCCATTTTTTTACTATAAAAATTTGTTATTTTTTCTTCCATTCAATCCATATTCTGCTTACACAAAAAGGTGAATACTCTCTCTCTCTCTCTCTCTCTCTCTCTCTCTCTATATATATATATATATATATATATATTTATATACAAGATAAAATTTCTACTTTTGCTTAAATTTAAGCTTATATGTGTGTGAAACTCCCTCTTGGAGACTTGAACTCCTTGGTGGATGTTTAATTCTTTAGATTGATGAATTTTAATGTTTAACTACTTTAGGTTGATATGATTTGGTTAAATTTTCTTTGTTTGTTACATGTTATCCTATGAAATTGTAGAATGATTTAATGTTATTTTATTACAAAACATGATTTGGATAATTTGATATTTACAACTATACTTTTTTTTTTGAATATTCTTCTACTTATCTTCTTTTATATAATTTTGTTATTTGTATGACATTCTCTTCCAAAAAGGTGATTGTTCTCTCTCTCTCTCTCTCTCTCTCTCTCTCTCTATATATATATATATTATTCATTATTTCTTGCAACTCTATTTAAGATTGATGATTTTTTTGTTTGTTTGTTTATGATACTCTTTGGTGGTGTGCTTTTTGAGTTATTTATCATATGTACTCTCTATCCTTCTTATAGTTTTGGTTTGAGTTAATTTTTAGACATTTTAGAAGTGAGATGATTATGTATTTGAATGTCTGTATAAATTATTTGAATAATATCAATTGTGATTTTGTAATGAGGTTTGGTTATCATGATAATTTTCTTAAGAGAATGAGAAATTGAAATAATTAATTTTGGCAACTTAAAAATTTTAGTTGTAGAAAAAAAGAAAAAACAATGACACACTATACAAAAGTTTGAATAATATAGAACACTTGAAAAAAGAATAGTATTTCTATCCTTTATCTCAAAAAAAATAAAAATAATGGAATAATATCAATCAAATGCACCTAAGTTTTTCAAAAAAAAAAAAAACTTAAAATAATAGAATGATATATTTGTAGAGAAGGAGAGATTAAAAATAATTTTAGAAATAATATCTCTAATACGTTTTATAGAATAAATCATACATTATACTGCATTACAAAATAGTTGTATATTCTCATGTATCGTGTGGATCTTCGACTAGTATGATGTAATAATGGGTTTAGAATTGTGAAATAGAGAAGACGTTGGTGTCTTAACATTTGCAATGCATCCTTCAACCACCATTTTTTTTTTATTGCACACAATAACAAAATAGAAGCACTGATTACTCCAAAAATCACACACTTTATCTGCAAGCCCATGTCAAATTTGTGTTAAATGTTTCAAACTATAAGTTTATGGAGGCAAAAATACATATGACTGGCCGTAACTAATATGTTGAAGATCTATAGCATATCTCAAAATTTCGGAACTAAATAGTTATAGTAATGGAATAAAGAACAACATAATATGGTGACCTAAGAAAATACTAGAAGATCAATTTAATCTTAAGCTAAAAGATGAGAAACACCATTTGATTCCAAAGTTAGGTGAAAATACTAGAAGGTCAGTTGAACAACTCAAGAATACTATTGCTATAGGAAGCATGATGTATGTCATGCATTGTATAAGTTTGATATAGCCTTCACATTTTGCAGACTTTATAGAAAAATTCAAGACACTCATAGAATAAATTAAGATATTTGTCTAAGAATAGAATAAGAATGAATAGAACAAGCATGATCATTTATCAAGATGACTCTGATAAGAATTATGTCATTACTTTTTTTTAGAGAGTTTCAACCCATGTCATCCACTTGTTTCTAATGATACTCTTTATCATCAGACCAAGATACTAATTGGTTTTTAGTGTAGGCGGGGATTGAATCCCATATCTCTTATTCAACCATTAGAGACTTTACCAGTTGAACTAACTGGAACCCACGAATTATGTCATTACTTATAAACATATGTATATGGTGATGCTTATCTTTTGGCTCTTCTATTACATGTGAACTAAATTTGTATACCCATAAAAATCACAAATTAACATAAAGATTAAATGTCTTCTGGAAAAATTTGAAACAAGAATTTGTCACATGTAAAGTAAAAACAATTCCAAGCTTACAAAATCAAATTTTGAAAAAAAAATTTAACTCAAGTAAATTGGCAAGATAAGACTTAAGAGATGCATAAAAACTCATGATATAAGATTTTTTGGGAGCCATGCATAATAAACCATTATAAAAAGATACAAAGGCAATGAATAAAAATTTTAGATCCTTAGTTACATTTAGAATCATTTAGGAGATTCATCTAAGGTTACTGTGAGGAAGAATTGAAAAATAATTGTTATTTATCAATACATTTCCTATCATAACTATAATATTCAAATTGACAGGTACATTTAGACATAATTATTTATACAACTCAACCCGACTTGTCTATTTAGTGTGTTAGGTGGTCTTGTTGTGTTAATATGCTTAATAAATGAGTTATGTTATATTTAAGGGATTTTGATATGACTATTGATTAAGTTTGGTTAGAGTTGAGTAATGTTGTTGAATACATCTACATCAACACAAAATGAATATTAATCGTTAAGAAATCCTATATATATATATATATGTAAATTTTTGCTTGATCAATGTTTCTTATTACTTTCTCTTATGAAACAGATGCAAATACAAGTCTTTGGTTCAATACATTTTTGCCCTACCCTTTTGGTTTGAGAATCCTCAGTTAATTAAAAAATAAATGGAACTTACATATAAGTCACTTTTGCTCTATCATTTCTCTTAATATAAGTTTTTTTTTTTTTTTTAAATGATGATAAGGAAGTGTTGCTTTGACAATTTCATGTAAAGAAGGAAGTGTTTTGAAACATCGTACTATCCTATTCAATGGGAGGAAACTCGAGGGCATTCATTATCCTTAGGTGCATTTGGCTATCTGTGGATAAATAGCCAAATGATGATGTTATTTTTGTATCGATTTTAATTTGTGTGCTAAAGCATCCTATGCATTTTATTACACATAAGACTGTGTTGGATTCAAAGTAGGTATGACAACTTTATAAATGTTACACCCATAACATTTTCATAACAAATTCAACCTATGTGAAAAAATTTTATTGGCTATTACTAGCGTACAAAAATAGTAATTTTAGTGGTGTGCCCATGTTAGAATTAGTAATAACTTGACACTTAAGATTTGTCTTGAAAATGCTGTAAATGTAATAGTTCTTAGGACAACTTTGGTGGGTCCACTACTTCTGTACGAATCATGTTCCACCAAAAGACACGGAAGCCTAGTTGCTTCCTCAGAATTTATATTTAACAGTGGTTGAACAGTGTCCTCTCTTATGGTTCTGCTATTAAATTATGTAATTACCTTTTGTTTTAATGTTGCATTTGAATACTTTTTCTTTCAAATATTAAAAAAAAAAAAACATAATCAATTAAGTTAATTTATGATTTTAATTACTATGAAAATTAACTTCATAATATATAGAATATGGAAAAACATAAACAGAAACATAAACATCACTATATACATATGTTTATATTAGTACTATTTTACTTCTTAAGGTGAAAGTCATTGTAGTGATAGGAGAGTATTTGATAAACGATTATGGTTTTCCAATTCTTTAATTTTATATCCTCATACACTAGTAATCTTGGTGTAGAGTATTGGAAATTCATTGCTAGAGGCTTGGTCATATGAAATATACCAAAGATTTAAGATTGTTTCATTATGAATTTCTAGTTGTGTTGGAAGGTTATTTAGACGCAAATTGGATCACTAATGTGAGTGATAACAAATCCACATTAGGTTAGATATTCACTCTTGGTGGGATGCCGTTTCTTGGGCATCAAAGAAGTAGAGTGCATCTCACACTTTACAATGGAATTTGAGTTTATAGCATTAGCAACAATAGATAAAGAAGTAGAATGGCTAAGAAACTTATTGTTAGAAACAAAGTTGTGGCCATAACTAATGCCAACCATTTCATTGTTCTTTGATATTGAAGCTACAATGACTGGAGCATATAGTATAATTTATAATGGGAAGTCGAGACGTATAAGTTTAAGACATTAGTACATAAGACAATTAATAGAAGGCATCACATCCTTTGTCTACATAAAATTCAAGCAGGAACTTGGCTGACCTTTTCACAGAAGATTTGATTTGAAGAGGCTTAAAGCGTACTAACAAACTATTGATATGTGATTAGTAAGACAACGGTGGCTTTAGAATTTTTTTCATGGTGGTTGATGATGCAAAAAATCAATAGTTGAGCTCCTCGTCGTAGTGGACGGATGATGCTGTGAATGGGGTCGTCCCTGTAGATGAGAAACCTGCAAAATGAACTGGATGGAAGAGTAACATGCCGGTGTGGCGTTAGCCAAACCGCCTCCAACGCTTAAGTCAGTAAGGGAGAAAAATTCTAGAGAGAAAATGAGTAGAGAGTGATTAAGTAGAGTATTTGTGTGTAATTAGGCGTACCTTAGGTTTCTATTTTCTTCTCTTTTATAGTTGTATGCCTCATTAATGGGCAATGATGTGCTGCATTTATGCTCAATGGCTAGTGCGTTACAGAATCTTTGTTTAGAGGCCACAGCTCATTCTGTGACTGTTGGTCCGTCAGTTATGTTTTGTCATCAATCACTGTAATAAATGCATAACGTCTTCTCTGGGTGAATGACAACCTTCGTATAATGACGACCATAAATTTCTGGTTCTTCAGTTGCCCCTTGTTCGTTATCTCGTCTTTTAGACAAGAAGAATAAATTCGTCTGATGCTTCGCATTCCATGTGCTGCACATTTATGACGATTTGATGTCTGGGTGGTTGAGCGCCATGTGTACGGCCAGGATGTGTTTGACGTGTGAACATGTCTTGGTGTTCCCGCGTGAGTTTTGGCCACTTGTTTTGCATTTTCCCCTCCTTTTTCCTTTCTTTTGTGTTTTTCCTTATTCAGTTCTCCATTCTAGGGTTTGTTTCTCCTCTGAGCTTCCTTTCTCTATTCTACGTTTCCCAGTAAGTCCTACGTGCTTCTTCTTCTTTTTTGATTCTTCCATGGTAGATTATTTTGCTGTTAGAGCGGATTGTCCTTCCATAGCCTTCTTTTTTGCCCATTTAGGTAGTTTACTTGAGTTTGTAGAGGGGGAGTGTCTTGAAGGGATTAGTTCTTTCGTGGGAAAGGACTGTCCGTATACTTCTGTTCTTTCTTCCTTGTTTCCTTTAGTTTTCCATTATGTTGAGGTAGCTAGATTGTTGAGGATGTTTGAGGTAAGGTCAAGTGACCTGGAGACAGGGTTATCCTCGTCTGATGATCATGTGGTCTTGGAGGCCACTTCTGTTTCTACCCCCTATAAGGCCCAGAACATCTCATGTTCTCTCTTTAAGAAGGACGAGAAATGGATTAGGGATAAATTGTAGTTCCTGATTCTGTAAAAATTACGATCCCGAGTGACGAAGAAATAGCTTGTCACTCATATGCTGATGAGGTTTGTTTCTACGAGGCCAATTTTACCAGTGGCCTTCGTTTCCCTATTCACCCCTTTGTTAGGGAACTTTTTTCCTATTTGCATCTTGCTTCGGCGCAGTTGGTGCCTAACTCTTGGCGAATCCTTGTTTCTTTCATGGTGGTATGTATGTCTACCAATAAGGGTGATGTCATTAAGAGGGACGAATTCCTCCATTTTTACCGTTTGAGGAAGTCTAAGGACTCCGACTATTACGAGTTTAAGTCGTGGGTTAGGGCTTCTAGGTTAATCCTTGATTACTCCTTGTCTCTTCATAACTGGAAGCCAAATTTCTTTTTTGTCTCTGGTGGTGGTTGGGAGTTTGTCTAGTAAGGACTTGGACAATGCCCCCAAGTTTTTTCGTAGTTGGGAAGTTCCCGTGTTTGGTGTGCCTTCCTCGTCTTTTCAGCTGTTTTTTCCTTTTTCTAGGAGTGATGGTGATAGGTGACTTACTCGTATTCTTGTTTTGCATTTGCCCAGCGGCCTCGTCTGAAGAAGAGGTACCAGCTACATGTGGAAAAAGTAAGGGAATATTTGGAGATCGTCAAGGACTTTGACGAGCTCGTCTCTCCTCAGTCATTATTTCTTCATTTTTTGGGTTCGGAACCGTCTACTAAGG
The DNA here is from genome assembly GCF_040712315.1 of Castanea sativa. NCBI lineage: Eukaryota > Viridiplantae > Streptophyta > Magnoliopsida > Fagales > Fagaceae > Castanea > Castanea sativa. The sequence continues at coordinate 15,419,432 of NC_134014.1, forward strand.
TCTGGAAACTTGGAAGTTGTGAAAAAGAGTAAGTGCTACTTTTTGTTTTCTTCTTATTTTTTTAAAGCCTTTTCTTCGTCCTTTCAGGAATGACGACTAGGTTTAGCAAGCAAAAGTTGTCTAAAGTTCAAGAAAAGAAGGCCAAAGGTGGAACCATCAGTGGCCTATTGTCCAAGAAGAAAGTTGGTGATGTTGTAAAGAAGGAATCCACGAAAACGCCTCCTCCTGCCATGCGTTCTGCCTCTCCCACTTCGTCACTGGAGATGATTACCTCTAGTGGAGAGGAGAGTAAGAAGAAGAAGAAATCAGGTGGTAAATCTTTCCTTCCTACTTTCTGGGACGATGCTGATGCAGTGGCTCTGAAGGTCCACGAGGCACTTTTTGTGGATGATCTGAGTCCTTTGATGGAGCAATCATCCAGCAAGGTGATGTTGTCTTACATTTAGAAGCTTGTACAGGTATGCGTTGTAGGCCATTTTTTACTTCTTCTTTTCCTTTGCTTTATTTCCACTAAGGGAGGTTTTTTTGCAGGATTTAAGGGAGTCTCTATTCGCCTCTGGGAAGTTCTTGGACTTGGAAAAGAAGGTGGCTTCGTTCGAGCCTCTAATCAAGTCTTTATCTTCTGAGAACGAGACGTTTAAGAATAAGGTTGCCATCCTTGCTGTTGAAGCTGAGAATGACAAGGAACGCATGGCAACCCTAGAGAAAAGCCTACAAGTGGAGAAGTACTTCTGCAAGCTAAAGGACAAGCAAATTGGTGACCTAAAGCTGAAGGTACAAAATGTTGGGGCCACGGTAGTACAGGATTTTAAGGACTCTGACGAGTACTCTGATGAACTATGCAAGTACTACGTGGAGGGCTTTGATCTTCTTGTGATGTGGATGGCAAAGCATCACCCTAGCTTGGATCTTTCTGGGTTGGCTATTGAGGACGTTGAAAAAGAGCCTTATGTCTGATCGTCCTTATGAGGCTACAACAGAGAATGTGACGGAGGAGGCCACAGACGTTGTTGAAGAAGTGAAGGAGGCCACTGTTGTAACCACTGCAGACCCTGTCCCTGAAGATCAGTAATCTTTCATTTTTTCTACTTTTTTTTTTCCTTGCAAGGCAAGAACAATATTTCTCTTTTAGGCCCGTTGTTTTGGGCAACTAAACAATTCCTTTGACAATGATAGATCGGTTTATGGATTTCTTGCTTTTTGTAGTAAGCAACTTTTTTATGTTTGGACAACCCTCTATGATGATGTTAGTTGTGTCGAGACAACTTTTATGTTTAGCTTGCATTTTAGCAGCTTTTTCATACTTAGCTTGTATATGAACAGCTCCTTGCATCCGATTATGTTGGAATGATTTTCTATTGAGTCACATTTGGCTGACAATCTTAGTTGTGTTGGAACAACTTTGTATATTTTAGCCGTGATTGACTAGTTTTGTATTAAGTCATGTCTGAATGACGACCTTAGTTGTGTTTGAACAACTCAGTATTTTTTAGCTGTGTTTGAACAGTTTTTCATTGAATCATGTTTGAATGATGATGCTAGTTGTATTTGAACAACTTAGTATCTTGAACAGCTTTTCATTGAGTCATGTTTAAATGATGATGTTAGTTGTTCTTGAACAACTTAGTTTGAACAGCTTTCCATTGAGTCATGTTTGAATGACGATGCTAGTTGTATTTGAACAACTTAGTATTTTTATCTGTACTTGAACAACTTTTCATTGAGTCATGTTTGAATGACGATGTTAGTTGTCTTTGAACAACTTAGTATTTTTAGCTGTGCTTGAACAGCTTTTCATTGAGTCATGTTAACTTAGTATTTTTAGCTGTAATTGAACAGCTTTTCATTGAGTCACGTTTGAATGACGATGTTAGTTTTATTTGAAAAACTTAGTATTTTTAGCTATGCTTGAACAACTTTTCATTGAGTCATGTTTGAATGACGATGCTCGTTGTATTTGAAAAACTTAGTATTTTTAACTATGCTTGAACAACTTTTCATTGAGTCATGTTTGAATGACAATGTTAGTTGTGTTTGAACAACTTAGTATTTTTAGCTGTGTTAAATAGCTTTTCATTGAGTCATGTTTGAATGACGATGTTAGTTGTGTTTGAATAACTTAGTATTTTTAGTTGTGTTTGAACAGCTCTTCATTGAGTCATGTTTGAATGATGATGTTGTGCTCTACTCGTGACTTAGGGTCGTGGTATTGGAGCGTCTTCTAGGTTAACCATTTTTTGTTTTGTCTTGAATGACGATTATGTTGGTTGTGTTTAAACAACTCTGATTTAGTCGACTTTAGTAGTTGTGTATGAACAACTTCAACGGCTATGACGTCGTTGGTTGTGTTCGAATTTGAAATTTTAATGACGGAGATCCTTGAGACGTCTCCCAAGGACGAATCCTAAGCGTTGCACACGTTTTGATAGTGATAGATTATGGATAATCATTGTTAAATACATACTGATAAGTCATGGATAATCATTGATAAATATGCATGGATAATGCTTTCATGTATTATTGATCTTATGAATGACAAAAGTAATGATTGTCATACATACTGATATGAAGATTAAGCAACTTGAAAATGTAAAGCGTTCCTTACTGGTAATATTTCTTCAAGTGTTCTATGTTCCATGGTCGACAATTCTTGGTTGTCCAGAGACTTCAGGTAGTAGGAGCCTTTTCTAGAATGAAGGATTACTTTGTAGGGGCCTTCCTAGGCTGGTCCCAGTTTTCCTTGAGACGAGTCTTTTCTTGCCTGAGACACCTTCCTAAGGATGAGGTCTCTTGTGTTGAACTTTCTTACCCTGACCTTTCTATTTTAGTACCTGGCCATTGCTTCTTTATGTTTGGCCATTCGTTTCATAGCTTCTTCTCTGATTTCATTGATTAGGTCCAGATTGTTGTTAAGCTCCTGCTGATTCTTCTGGCCTTTATATGTTTTGACTCAGAAGCTCGTCAGTCCTACTTCCACTGGTATGACAATCTCAGTGCCAAATGTCAGTCTAAACGGTGTTTCTCCTGTTGGGACTCTTATGGTCATCCTATACCCCCAAAAAATGTTTTGTAGTTCTTTAGGCAATGCCCCCTTTGCCCCCTCAATCCTGGTTTTAATAATTTTGAGCAAGCTTATACTCGTTACTTCTACTTGGCCGTTGGCTTGAGGGTGTCTTGGAGAAGAGTAGTGATTCTTAACTCCTAAGTCTTGGCAAATTTTTTGAAACTTGGGGTTGTCAAACTACTTTCCATTGTCTGATTTTATGACGTGTAGGACTCCAAACTTGCAAATAATATTTTTCCATACAAAGCTTGTGACTTTAGCCTCTATTATTGTCGTCAATGGCTTTATTTCTACCCATTTTTTGAAATAGTCAATAGCGACTATCAGGAACCTGAGCTGCTTCTTCCCTAGAGGGAAGGGGCCCATGATGTCAATTCCCTATTGGGCGAAGGGTCATGGTGAGGATATGGGTATCATCGTTTCTATTGGTCTTGTATGTACATTTGTGAAGCGTTGACACTTGTTGCATGCTCTAATGATGTTGTATGCGTCTTTCTGTAGGGTTGGCCAATAATACCCTGCTCTGAGTGCCTTTCTTGCTAGTGATCTTGCCCCAGTGTGATTTCCACAGATTCCTTCGTGTATCTCATGGAGCACATAATCCGCTTCTTCAGAACTGGCGCATCTTAGATATGGGAGTGAGTATCCTCGTCTGTAGAGCACATCATTAATAATGACGAAGCGGGCTGCGCTGATTTGCATTTTCCTTGCTTCCATCTTATCTTCAGGGAGTCATCCTTCTTTCTGTGCTTAGTTGCCCCCTTATCTCTACACATAGTTCAAAGGTTTATTGTAGTTGTCTAACGAGGCTAGTCTTACTAGGAACTCGGCTTCTGTGTTTTTGGTTCTTGGGATTTGCATGAAGTCTAGGTTATCAAAGTGCTGTGAGAGTCATTGGACGATCTTCAAGTACTTCTGCATCCTTTCTTCTTTGGCTTCGTAATCTCCCTTCACTTGTCCAATTATTAGTTGAGAATCAGCTTGGATGATAAGATTCTTTGCTCCTAGAGCTTTTGCTAGGCTCAGTCCTGTTAGTAATGCTTCATATTCTGCCTTGTTATTCGTTGCCTGGAATTGTAATATGACAGCATACTTCAATGTTTCTTTTTCTAGAGAGATGAGCACTACTCCTACTCCTCCTACTTTCTTCATTGCAGACCCATCCGTTTGGACCGTCCATGTTTCCCTAGGAGGTTCTTCATCCTTATAGGGGTAAGTGAATTCTACAATGAAGTCTGCTAGCACCTGGGTTTTGATTGCTGCTTGGGGTTGTTATTCAATGTTGAACTGGCCCAACTTAGTTGCCCATTGGATGAGTCATCTTGCTACGTCCATCTTGTTCATCGTCTTTCTTATTGGCTGATTTGTCATGACGACGATGGGTTGTGCTTGGAAATAAGGATGGAGCTTTCTAGATGCGACCAACAACGCAAAGACTATCTTTTCCATCCTTGGGTAGTTTGCCTCTGCACCCTGAAATGCCTAGCTGGTGTAATAAATGGGCTTCTACACGTTATCTTCTTCTCTGATCAGTGTCGAACTTACCGTCGTATTAGATACTGCCAAGTAGAGGTATAGCTTCTTTCCCATCATTGAGGGGCTTAGCAAAGGTGGCTTCGTCAGGTACTCCTTTACTTGGTAAGGGCTTCCTCACATTTGTCAGTCCATCGAAAGGCTTTTTTCAATACCTTGAAGAATGGCATGCACTTGTCTGTTGCCCTAGAGACGAACCTGTTTAGGGCTGCAACCTTTCCTGCCAGGCTCTGCACCTCCATCACTGTCTTTGGTGATTTGACCTCGATTATTGGTGTTACTTTGTCTAGATTTGCCACTATTCCTCGTTGGGACACCATGAATCCCAAGAATTTTCCAGAAACAACATCAAAAACACATTTTGCAGGGTTTAATTTCATATTGTACTTACGTAGAGTGTTGAAGGTTTCTTTGAGATCATCCAAGTGGTTGGCTTCGTCCTTACTTTTCACCAGCATATCGTCTACGTACACCTCCAAATTCCTTCCAATCTGATGAGAGAACATGTAGTTCACCAACCTTTGGTAGGTGGCTCCTGCGTTCTTCAGTCCAAAGGGCATAACTTTATGGCAATACAACCTTTGGCTGGTAACGAATGAGGTCTTCTCTTGATCATCTTTGTCTATGAAAATCTGGTTGTATCTAGAAAATGCGTCCATGAAACTCAAGAGCTTGTGTCCAGCAGTCGAGTCCACCAGGCAGTCAATCCTTGGCAAAGGGAAGCTGTCCCTTGGGCAAGCCTTATTCAGATCTGTGAAGTCGACGCACATCCTCCACTTTCCATTGCTCTTCTTTACCATAACTACATTTGTAAGCCAATCTGGATAGAAGACTTCTCTAATAAATAAGCTTCTAGTAGTTTCCCCACTTCTTCAGTTACAGCTTTGTTGCATTTTGGTGCAAACACCCCCCGCTTCTGCTGTATAGGCTTACATTTCGGGTCGACATTAAGACAATGGTGTATGATCTTCCTATCAATCCCAGGCATATCCTGTGTTTCCAAGAGAAAACATCTTGGTTTGCCTTTAAGAAGGAAATCATTTTCTCTTTCTCAAGGGCTGGAAGTGTCGTTCCAATCTTCAATATCTTCGTCGAGTCTCTTGGGACGATCTCCACTTCTTGTGGTGTTTTTGACAATTTAGGAATGGGCTCGGGTTCATTGATCATCCATGTGTGATTCTCTCCAGATGCTAAGGTAGCTTGATAGCACTCTCTTGCCAAAACTTGGTCTCCTTTGATTTCTCCTACCCCATTTTGAAAAACCCAATTTCAAAAATTTAACCAAATTGAGTAATTAATCATTAAACTAGATAGAAATAATCATATAATGACATAATTAATCAATTACACAAGTCAATTTTACCAAATTAAGCCCAATTGAACAATATTCCAATTTCATGTAGTTTTAAGCCCTAGAATTTCAAAATTTTCTCAAAACACAAATTTAATCAAATTAAAGCATGAGAATCAAGTTAATATCATCCAGCGATAAAAACTCATGAATCAAATTGGAAAGAAAACAACCCAAAAAAAAAAAATCTCAAAAATCCCATGTTCGAAATTTTAGAGAAAAATGCATGTAAATGCATGAAAAAAAAAATGATTTTGATGTAAAAGAAAGGGTAAAAAAGACTTACTCAAGCTAGAGGACAAAAATGCTTTGAAGATTTGAGGCAGAAAGCAACAAAAAAGACTTAGATTGGATTGGTTGAGCAAAGGGAGGGAAAGAGCTTTTGAAAAGATATGAAAAGTGTGAAGAATACATGAGAGAAAAATCTTTTTAAAAACTCACAAACTGATTTTCGATCAGTCGAAAATTAGGTTCGATTGATCGAAGAGCAACTTTGATCGATCCAGCACCAATCGAGCATCGATTGAGCCAGGCAGATTGTAACCAAAGTTTTTATCACATTTTTGATTGGTCGAAAAACACATTCGATCGATCGAAAATCTGGAATTTTGAAATTTTTGAAAAACAAAACAAGTTTTATGCAGGAACCACTCAAACCACCATAATTCATGAATGAAATGCATGAGTATGAGTTTAAAAGTTTTTCAAAAACACTAGAGTTCAACCCAGATCTTCCAAAAACAATATTTTCAACCTTTTGTCACAAAAACTCAAACATTTAACATATTTTGCATCAAAATCAAGGAACATATAATCTTGGATGGCCAAAACAAATTCACACACAATTTCATGTACTAAGTTTAGCAAAGAATAACTTGTGTAGTGTGTGCAATTAGCAAAAACATGAGATACATGTGAGGTGATAAGTAAATAGTAAGCAATCACATTTTCTACAAAATTCATCACATGAATTTGAAAGTGATTATCACCTAAAAAGTTACATTATATAACTCCCACATCTCCTAGAAAACAAGCTTGCAATCATGGAAGTTTCTTGTATTACCTCATAATGTACACACCGATTTTATTTCATTTGATAAATTGATATTTGGGCCAGATAATGTACACACCAATTTTATCTTATTTGAATTCATTATGTTAGGTTTTGAGTTTGTAATGTTGGCAAACCAAGACAAAAACTAAGTCTCATTGGTTTAGAATGGTCTACATTGAAGTTCAAGACAAAAAACTCATGTTCGGGATGAAAAAAATGAGTTACAATTTGTTTCATGCGATTGGTACTCGATCGAATTGAAAGTCACATGTTAGCAAAATTTAGCAAACGTAAAAATGCCATAACTTATTCGTTTGAAGCCCAAATTGCGAGCCGTTTTTTCCAGTATTTAAAGGACATTATAAGCTAACCCTAGAGAGGTTTTTCAGAGTTTTTTTAGAGAAATAAGAGTGTGCCTCTTTTGTAGATCTAGGATTTTGTACCCAAAAGCTCTCTAAAGTCTTTGATGAGTTGTGTGATGAATCTTTTGTGAGATCTAAAGGTGTTTCCCTTCATACACACACTTTGAACATTAAAGATCAAGATTGACATCAAGAACTTGATGGTGAATTCAGTTGCTGCATAAAGAACTTTAAAGAAGATCTTAAATCTTTGAGTGAAGACTCAAAGTCACAAGTATGTAAACTTGTGGTTGCTGCAGATCAAAGAAAGAAGTAGTCCGTGAACTTGAAGCTGTCATGTGGTCGTGGTAATAAGTTTTCTACTTGAGGTAGCAATATAATGTTAGTGGTCTAAGTTCTATTGTACAAACTTCAATTTTTTCTTAGTGGATTTGCTTTTTACCTTAAGATATCTAGGTTAAATCCTCCTCAGATTTTTTTACAGGTTTGGTTTTCTTGGGTCATCATATTGTTTTGTTATTTATTTTTCTGCTGTTTTGCATGATATGATTGTTTTGCTTTAACCTAAATCTGAATAATAAACCTAAGTATTCACTTGGTAAATTAATTAGGTTAAACAACTTGCGTTTTTAAGGGTCTAAAAATGAATAAGTGGTATCAGAACGAGTTAGCTCTAGTGTTTAGATCTTTTGATCTAAGAGTTGATTCTTGAACCCTGTTATCATGGATAATTTTAAGTGTCTTACTATTTTTTATTGTAATGATTTGAATAATAAAAAGGACACTGTTGTTTCTATTGATCTTTTTAATGCTTATGAAACTCTTTGTAAGGAATTATCTAAATCTTTAAAAATTGCTAAGAAATTTAAAGAAGAGTTAAAATTGGCCAATTTTGAAAAAGAGGAATTGATTGTTAGATTAGATGAATCTAATAAAAAGAATGAATTTTTGAGAAATCAAATTTCCTCTCAAGATGAGAAGATGAAAGCTTGGAACAAGAGTTAGTTGAATCTAAAACTAAAATTGAAAATTTGACTAGTACCAAGCCTACTGTTGATAACAGAAGTGTTTTTGTTTCTTTTAAGCCTAAAACTGAAAAAGTTTATATCCCTCATTTCAAGAGGAAAAATAAATAAAAGGCTAATTTTGCTAAGTTAGACAAATGTAAAATTTCTGATGTAGACGCTGAAATTTCTAAACCTATGTCTAAACCTACTGCTAGTGTGCAAAAGAAATCTATTTTTGTGTCACATGCCATCTTTGTGGTGTTGTTGGTCATATTAGACCAAATTGTTCTTTACTAAGGCAAAAACTAAAATCTGAGACTAGATTTGCGGTTAAGAATACTAATGTTCCTAAATTTGTTCCTGTTTGTCACTTTTGTGGTGTTTATGGTTACATTCGTCCTAATTGTCATAAATTGAAATTTAAATATTCTGTATTTTAATCTAGGATATGTGATGATATTTCCATAAGTCCAAATAAATTGTTTCATATGCTTTTGAAAAATTTAAGCTTGTTGGCTTGTGAAAGGAGATTGCAAGATTTTAGTCTTTCTCAGAAGATTGGTGTAATTTCTCAAATACTCTCTGCTTCTCATGGATTTTTACCTACAAAGCCAAAGACTCGTGTTATATGGTTGAGAAAAGATTTGCTAAGGAAGTGTTGTTTACTTGTCCTTGATTTAATTCATTCAATTAATTATAGACATATTTTATTTTAGTTTTTGGTTGTTTTATTTTCTTAGGTTGTTTTTTTATTTTAAAAAAATCCAAAAACATTGAAAATTTTTCAAAAAAGGCAAAAATATTTTATTTTGTGTCTTGTTTTATTTGTTTTGAGGATTACATGACTTATAATATCTCTCTCTTGATTTAGAACATGCTTGACATTGTGGAGAAAACTTGAATAGTATGTGTTATATAAGTACTAAACTATTTCTGATTTTGTATTAGTATGTACTAGTTTGTACATGTACTCAAGGGTTAATTAAGAAATTGATATTTCTTGTTCATGTACCCTATATAGCTTAGTTAAGCACTGTCATGCATTGCATTTGCATTTTTTTTTTTATCTATTAGCATAATGTGTGCTTTTAGTTTTGGTCATAAAATTGTTTTTGAAGCCAAAAAGTTTTTTATTTCTTTTGTATTACACATCATGAATTTGTAATCAAGGTCGGCCATATTATTTTTACATAACATGCTTGTGTACCTTGTTTAGCCTAGAGGAGCTTATTTTTCTGCACTTTACTAGTTTTAGCTATGTTGTGCATGTTGTGTGGGAGTTATTCATAGTTTTTGATCACATGATCTTAATTTTGAAGTCACATGCTTTTGATTGTAAGGACTAAAAAATCCTAAGAGAAATGCATAAATAACCATCTCACCAATATTTACTAGCCAATCATGAACACCTTAGTGCATATCATATGATTTTGTGCTTGAGAAAGTGTAGCACATGCACAAAAAGAACATAAGGTGTAGCATCGGTTTAAATAATAAAATTGGTGTGTACATTATTGGGCTATAATAAATTCACAACGAAATAAAATTGGTGTGTACATTACTTGGCTAATCTAATAATTTCCAAATAAAATAAAATTGATGTATACATGATGAGGCAATACAAGAAACTTTCATGATTGCAAGCTTGTTTTCTAGGAGATGTAGGAGTTATATGATGTAACTCTTTAGGTGATAGTCTCTTTCAAACTTATGTGATGAATTTTGTAGAAATTGTGATTGATTACTATCTACATATTACCTCACATGTATCTCATGATGTTACTAGTTGCACACATTACGCAAGTTATTCTTTACTAAACTTAGTACATTAAATTGTGTGTGAATTTGGTTTGGGCATCCAAGATTATATGTTTATTGATCTTGATACAACATATGTTCTTTGGATTGAAATTTGGGGGCAAAAAGGTGTCATAATCTTGTTTTTAAAAGTTCTAGGTTGAAAACAAATGTTTTTGAACAACTTTTAAACTCATACTCATGCATTTTATTCATGAAATCAATTGGTTTGAGTGTTTTCTACACAAAATTTCTGCTGTTTTTCAAAAAATCTAGTTTTCCAGAATTTCAATTGATCGAGTGTGATTTTCAATTAATAAAAAATTTCCAAAATTTTTAAGTCTAGCTTCTACCTGACTCGATTGGTATTTGATCGATGCTAGACCGATCGAAACTGAAAAATTTACAGTTTTTAAGTTTTTGACCAAATTTTGTTTTCATGCATCATTTATGTTTAGGATTCACATATATTGCATTGGTTTTTATCTTTTTATTTTTGTATCCATATTACAGTTTTGCAGTCATATCTCTCATTGATTTCACACATAAAATGCATACACTTTGCTAAATTGGGTACTCAACTTGATTTAATAATTGATTCATTAATTTTTGAGTTATGTACTTTTTAGTATATGCTATTTTTATGTGTGAACTGAAGAAATTTTTTTGAGATATGATGGATAATAATTGTTCAAATATTTTCTCTACTTGATTGAAGTTCATAAGATCATTTGTTTATGGGTCACATAGTGTCAAGTGTGCATTTATTGAAAGAGAGAATATTTTTTTCATGTGTATCCTCAACTTAGTTTTTAAGTTTGGATTGTGTCTTTTTATTTATCTCCACCTCCTAAATTTTCCCCAAAACGGTTTTTCCTAACACTTGAGTTGTTTTTCCTATTTTTATAGGGGGATAAAAGTTTTTTTTAACCTTTGTTCTCAGGGGGAGTTGTTGCTCTTCATAGGGGATGTTGCCTCTATTTTCTATAGAGCTTGAATTTTGTGGTTCCTTAGTTCTCTTTTTTCTCTCATGTTTACTGTCAATCTACTCTTTGTTTGAGTTGTCTTTGTCAATACGTGACAAAAAGGGGGAGAAATAGATGAAATGTGAGAATCTTGTTTAAAAAGATTTTTAAAATGTTTTGTTTAGGGGGAGATAAAATTGTTTTTGAAAGGGGGAGAATATAAAAACTTTTTGATGTATCTAACTTAGGAGGAGAGTTAAAATTTACTTTTTTTTTTATATTGTGTTTAATATTATTGTTTATATGTCTTTCTTTCCACACATGCGGTGATGTGTTCTTTTGAGTGTTTTCAGGAAAGACAGGTACATTCTGATCGAGACCTTCTACCTCTTATTGCAACTTCTAGGTTAGGAGTCTTAGATTTAGATTTATGATGTATTTGGGCATTTTATTGTATATGGGCATTATGTTGTATGTGTGTTTTGTCACTAATTGCCAAAGGGGAAGATTGTTAGGTTTTGAGTTTGTAATATTGGCAAACCATGACAAAAACTAAGTCTCATTGGTTTAGAATGGTGTACATTGAAGTTCAAGACAAAAAACTCAAGTTCGGGATGAAAAAAAAAGAGTTACAATCTGTTTCGTTCGATTGGTACTCGATTGGGACTCGATCGATCAAAAGTCATTTGATTGGTACTCGATTGATCAAAAGTCGCATATCAACAAAAATCAGAAAACGTAAAAAGGTCATAACTTATCTGTTTAAAGCCCAAATTACAAGCCGTTTATTCCAGTATTTAAAGGACATTATAAGCTAACCCTAGAGAAATTTTTTAGAGTTTTTTTAGAGGGAAAAGAGTATGCCTCTTTTGTAGATCTAGGGTTTTGTACCCAAAAGCTCTCTAAAGTCTTTGATGAGTTGTGTGATGAATCTTTTGTGAGATCTAAAGGTGTTTATTTTCATACACACACTTTGAACTATCAAGATAATTGACATCAAGAACTTGATGGTAAATTCAGTTGTTGCATAAAGAACTTTAAAGAAGATCTAAAACCTTTGAGTGGAGTTTCAAAGTCACAAGTAGATGAACTTATAGTTGCTGCAGATCAAAGAAAGAAGTAATACGTGGACTCGAAGCTGTTATGTGGTTGTAGTAGTAAGTTTTCTACTTGAGACAGTAATAGAATGTTAGTGGTCTAAGTTCTATTGTACAAACTTCAATTCTTTCATAGTGGATTTGCTTTTTACCTTGAGGATAGCTAGGTTAAATCCTTCCCAGGTTTTTTACCGGTTTGGTTTTCCTGGGTCATCATATTGTTTTGTTATTTATTTTTCCGCTGCTTTGCATGATATGATTGTTTTGTTTTACCGTAGATCTGAATAATAAACCTAAGTATTCACTTGGTTAATTAATTAGGTTAAACAACTTGTGTTTTAAGGGGTCTAAAAGTAAACACATTATAACTGAGGCTACACCTTATGTTCTTTTTGTGCATGTGCTACACTTTCTCGAGCACAAAATCTTATGATATGCACTAAGGTGTTTATGATTGGCTAGTAAATAGTGGTGAGATAGTTATTTATGCCTTTCTCTTAGGATTTTTTTAGTCCTTACAATCAAAAGCATGTGACTTCAAAATTAAGATCATGTGATAAAAAACTATAAACAATTCCCACACAACATGCATCACATAGCCAAAACTAATAAAATGCAGTAGAATAAGCTCATCTAAGCTAAACAAGGTACACAAGCATGTTATGTAAAGATAATATAGCCAACCTTAACTATACATCCATGATATGCAATACAAAACACATTTTTCCTTCCCTTTTCTTTTTCATTTTTTTTTATTATAAATTTTTTGGAAAAAAAAAGAAACACTTTAACATGAAATGCATGAATGTAATGCAATGCAATTCCTAAAGGCAAAAAATAAAAACAAAAATAGCAAAAGAAAATGGGCACAAGGTAAAGAGAGATAAAGCACAAGGACCATGTTAGAAAGACTCAATTAGATTGAGCCTTTTATATCCAAAACTTTTTAGATGCAACTCTAGCATTGGAGTTATAATTCTAATGAGAATTCTGAGCAACTCTAGGATTGGTACAAAGGTTCAAAGCCTTTACCAATTCACCAATAAGTACCATAGGATCATGTGCTTGAGGCACAAGTACTTTTGGCTTATTTGCTTGCTTTGCAACTTGCAACTTAAAACAGTTTGGACGAATATGTCCAATCTTTCCACAGAAATGACAAACCCATATCGGTTTATCATGCAACTTATCCTTAGGGAAAGTATGATTCTTAAGCTTAGACTCTTTAAGATCAACCCTAATCTTCCTAGGAGCTGTAACTTTTACTGGTTTGACAATCTCACTCACGGGAGGCTCAGAAGAAGAACCAAAATTTGTGGAATGAGTTTCAGGCATAAAGATGCTTTCTACAAAACCTAGACCGGTTTTTTTCTAAAAGAGACTTCTGAACACTCAACATGTGATCAAGTTTAGAACTAGCAGATCTATTAATTTGTTACTAAAAATTCTAGTTCCAATTTCTTAATCTTTTCAATCAACATCATGTTCTTAGTCTTCACTTTATCAATTAAGGTACTAGCACCAAGAAATTTCAACAACAAATCTTTCTTATCAACTTCAAGAGAAGCAATTTTCTTTAAACCTTTATCAACATTCATTGCATTTTTTGCAGCAACTTTGCATAGCTTATTGTAAGTTTCTTGCAAATTAGCATATTCAGAGAGTTCCCCATCAAAAAGGCTCTCTTCAATAACACTTTCATCAACTACATCAGTAGCTGTGAAAGCAATGAAGTTTCCATTCTCATCACTACCAGACTCATGGTTAGAAACTTCATCATCACTAAGGGTTACATCCATAGCCTTACCCTTTGGTCTCAAGAATGTATGACATTCTGATTTCACATGACCATATCCTTGACAACCAAAACATTGTTGACCCAATAAATTATTAGAGGTTTGACCTACATTCTCTTTAGATTTATTAGTATTGTTCACTTTAGTGAGTTCATTCCTCTTAATTTCCTAGGTTCAGCATTGTTTTTACCTCTTGCCTTTCTATTTTTATTACTAAGAAAGTTTCTAAAATTCTTGGTAAGATATGCAATCTCTGTAGAAGAGATTTCATCATCAAATCCATTCCCATCAACATCATCAACTGAATTAAGAGCCATTGATTTGGATTTGTTTGTCTTGGGTAGGCCTAGCTCATAGGACTGGAGAGATCCTACAAGCTCATCAATAGGGATGGAGTCCACATCCTTGCTTTCAGTAATGGCAGTTACTTTAGGTCTAAAATTCTTAGTCAAGGATCTAAGAATCTTCTTAACAATTTTAGGTTGATCATAAATTTCACCCAAATTATAAGCAAAATTAACAATATCATTAAGCTTAGCATAGAATTCATCAAAACTTTCATCATCAAACATCTTAATGCTTTCAAATCTAGCCGTTAATTGCTACAACTTATTGATCTTAACTGCCTTTGTGCCTTCATGCACAGTTTGGAGAATATTCCAAGCAGTATGAGCGGCCTTAACATTTGAGATCCTCTTGAATTCCTCCATAGAAACAGTATTAAAGATAGCATTCATAGTTTTGCAATTAAAAGCGGCTACTTCTTTCTGAGAAGTTTGCCACTCGCTTACAGGAGTAGTCGACTTCTCCCATCTGTATTCAACGGAATTCTAAACTCTCTCATCAATTGATTTCAGGAATGCTTTCATCCTTACTTTCCAGTAGGTATAGTTGTTCCCATCAAAGTAAGGTGGGATCACAAGAGAGTGACCGTGTTCCATGGCAATAGGGGTCAAGGATTAACTCTTAGATCAAATGATCTAAACATTAGAGCTAACCCGCTCTGATACGACTTATATGTTTTTAGACCCCTTAAAATACAAGTTGTTTAACCTATTTATTTAGCCAAGTGATTACTTAGATAAATTATTCAGATCTAGGTTAATACAAACAAATCATATCATGTAAAGTAGTGATGAAATATAAAGAACACACGATATGATAACCCAGGAAAACTAAACCGATAAAAAACCTAGGGAGGATTTAACCTAGCTATCCTCAAGGTAAAATAGGTCCACTATGAAAGAATTGAAGTTTTACAAAATGACTTAGACCACTAACATCCTAATGCTACCTCGAGTAGAAAACTTACTACCACGACCATGTGACAACTCTGAGTTCACGAACTACTTCTTTCTTTGATCCACAGCAACCACAAGTACACCCACTTGTGTTTTTCTTTAAACTCTTGAAATAGCAACTGAAGAGATCACCAAGTTCTCGACATAAATCTTGATCTTAATGACCCTAAGTATGTATAAAGGTAAACACTTCTAGATCTCATAAGAGATTCACACATACAACATATCAACAATCTCTAAAATGTGGCTAGGGTTTTTATTTTTATTTTTTTATATGAGACATAAAAGATAAAACCCTACACGTCAAACGGGCTTGGGCTGAGTTGGAAAATTCTGCAGAAAAACAATCTGCACGAGCTTCGATCAATTGAGTCTAATTTTCGATCGATCGAGTCTTACAAAAATTGAATAGTAATTTCTTGCAATTATTCGATTCCAACTTTACACATAAACACACTTTAAGCAACCTAATACTAGACTCTACGTTTTGATCATGGTTTGCCAACATTACACATTAAAGTTCTAATACATTTAGATCCTAAAGTCTTAGAACCTAACAACACTAACATCGAACTCCAATGGTTGAAATATCTTTTGGATGATCTTGGTGTTCCACAAACCTCACCCATCCTAATCTACTGTGACAACCAAGTGGCCATCCAAATTGCTATGAATCTGATGTTCCATGAATGTATAGAACATATTGAGCTTGATTACCATTTTATCTAAGAAAAAAATCCAATCCAAATTGGTTCATCCTTGTCATATTCGATCCTATGACTAAATTGCTGACATTTTTACCAAACCTTTGGGTAGGGATCTATTTAATTGTTTTATCAGCAAGCTAGGCATCTTGAGGGGAATATTTTCACTCTACTCACTTTACAATACTTTTAGAATTTGAAGGATGGAGAGACAATCATGGGATTCCCATATACAAAGCTATTGGAATTTGAAATCTAGAAGTCTACCCTTTAAGTTGTAGCCTAAACTCTAGCGAATCAACTATAATTATAGGATAGCCAACTAGCTTAAATTTTGGAATTGGTAACAGTCAATATTTTGCCTAGGCAGGGATAAAGCTAGGATTTTGAGTTAGAGGACTATAGATCTGTGTGGATTATGGTTGTTTGGGTTGATCAACCCAAAAAACATGGCTACAAAGCTAATTTATAGCCGTTTTTTAACAACGCGGCTATAGGTCAATAGTTTAAGCTGCGTTTGTTAAAAATGTGGCTTTAGGTTGGCTATGCGTTTTTTAAACGCATGTATAGGTTCTCTCTCTCTCTCTCTCTCTCTCTCTCTCTCTCTCTCTTTGTCTCTGTCTCTGTCTCTGTCTCTCTCTCTCTCTCTCTCTCTCTCTCTCTCTCTCTTTTCTTTTCTTTTTTCTTTTAAAGTAATCGGTTGGACCTATTGCCACACTTCTTGAACATGGCAATAGGCAATATAAAAAAAATACAGCTAAAAACACCAAAAATATGCAGCTATTGAGCTAACCTATAAAATGCGGCTACATGTTAGTAGCTTAAGCTGGATTTCTTAAAAGCGCGGCTATAGGTTAGCTGTAGTCGCGTTTTTTGAAAAGACGGCTAAAAAAAACATGACTATAGCCCGCATTTTTAGTAGTGTGATCTGCGGCTGTTTGGATTGATCTGTAAAGTTGTTTGGGCTAATTTGTGGAGGGGGGCCAAGATTTATTTTCCTTGAACCCAATTTGAATTAGGCTTAATATATCTATTATATCTTTCTTTTTCTTTTTCTTTTTTTAAATCTGCAATTCAGGGTCCCTTTGTCTCTGTCCCTGTGCCTAGGGGTCCCTTTGTCTAGGTTCACTGTAACATGATCTATATATTCAGACCGATTTAAAGCTCTCTGTAAAATGAGAAACAATTCTAACAAAATGTGCGTCCTTCAATCAAGAATTCTTTTTATGATGGAATCTCTTCATTTTGTTAGGATTGGGTTTGGTCTTTTCAACTCTCAAGACCTGCTTATATCGACGTAGATAATGGTCTCGATTTTGTTTTCTCGATTCTTGAGACCAAATTTTGATCTCTATCTCAATTCTCAGGACCACATTTGATTTTGGTCCTGACATTAATATTGATTTAAGATTACTATTTTTAAGGTGGAGTAGGTTGATATTGAAAGCAAAGAGGATAATGAATTGATGATAAAACAAAACTGCAGTTGCGTTTACGTTGTAGGCACTAGGCATAGGTCATTGATTCATAGGTGCACAACGGTACGTGTGATGCAATGCAAGTCTGGATAACGTGGGAACCAAAAAAGAGTTGACAAAATACTGAAATTTGATAGAGGTGAATAACATCAGCTAAGGTCTTGCTAGTTTGATGGATTCAGATCCTTTAGAGTTCCTAGGGTACTCTACCAAGTAGAGTTCATTAAATCCTAACCACTCTTTAATGATTTAATGGTCTAGATTTTGCCATGTCAGCATTTCATTAACAATCATCTTAATTGTTTTGTTTACAACATTATTTAATTATTTCAAGAATATTATTAATGAAATGCTGACATGGCAAAATCTAGACCATTAAATCATTAAAGAGTGGTTAGGATTTAATGAACTCTACTGGTAGAGTACCCTAAGAACTCTAGAGGATCTGAATCCTAGTTTGATTAGCTTATTTGTTTCTGGCTCAACTGATACCTTTATGTGTTTTTAAGGAAAATTGTTCAAATCTTTTACCTCCCAACTATCGACAGAATTTGGCTTGAACAAAAGTAAATATATATCACTATCATGAAAGGCCTGGAAAAACCAGACACTAGACTCAAGTTTTGCCCTTATTGAAATATTTTCTTTAATAAAAAAAAAGTTAGATAAGAATGATTTTTAAGGAAACAAATTGGTTTATTTGTAAAATAAATCTAATTTATTTATTTTTAAAAACCTTTTTATCTTACCTTTATTTGAGCAAATAAGTTGATCAGATGCATATTTCAAATTCGTTTATTTGTAAAATAAATCTATTTTATTTGTTTTTAAAAACCTTTTCATCTTACCTTTATTTAAGCAAATAAACTGATCAGATGCATATTTGCGTTTCAAGTGATTGTTTAATGAAAATAACATCCTTTAAATTGAACCCATCTCCCCTCCTTCCTATCTACCTGAAAAAAAGGGGGAAAAGAAAATTCTCGTGAAGATGGTGGGGCAAGGTTCTTGAAACAGTTGAAAGTTGTAACGGCTGCACATTGCAATCTCAGGAAAACGGTGGGGAATATTGACTGGACTCCATAACTCAAAATTCCCAAGAGCCCAATATTCTATTCATTATTCCTAGGATGTGTACATTATTTTAGGATGCAGCAATACTTCATTTGGGACGCATACCCATGTCGTACTTGTGTTGTAAAAATATTTTATTTATCCGTATCATGTTATTATTTTTCACAAATTACTTGTGTTTGTGTCCATGCATCCTAAATTGTTATAATTAGATTATATGTATAATAAAAAAATAAAAGGAAAGAACTTTTTAGAATTAAACCTTTTGGGTTCAACTTATTTACAATAAATAATTTATTTATTTTTAATTATTACTCTTCTCATTATTATTATTATTCCATTTTCCAGTTTGAACTTTGAACTTAATTTTGACATGTGCACCACAGACTGTAGCTTACAAAGCCTTGCTTGTTCAGAGAAAGAGCAGCTGCCACATTAAGCAAACATCTAAACAGTAATAATTTTTTATTTATTGTTCTTCTTGACATTTTTGTTTAGTCAACTGTTTCTCGGAATCCTATCTTCTACAAACTTCATTGAGTTATAAATATTCTTTCGTATATTACTACTTTGGTTTGTTATGTTTCCCTTGATACCAGTTCATTGGGGCTAGTTAATCCAACTCCTTGTTTGTCATTCTGTAATTCATTTACTGATTTATATTTTCTTAACTGCCTTAGAATTTATTGGTTTTGAGAATTAATGATGAATAGAAAAGAAAATTTGATTCTAATTTTTATTGGATGCGTTTTAACTTTGCTTGAAGAGAAATACTAAAAAATCTGTTCCTTGGTTTATTTATCAGTTAATGCAATTCTATATACACTCATGATCCCAAATCGAGAGAAGGCTTATAATATTTCTTCATCTTGCTTCACATCATTATGTTGAACTTCACTCATCCATTCTCCTTAACTATGGGGTGCTAAATATGTTTGTCTTGCAGCTGTGGTCATATAATCTAAGTTCTTCAAGGTGATAAACTGTAGCGAAATAAGTATTTCTGCAGTCAACATAGCCAAAGAAAATACAGACTACCAACAACATTCAAACAAGACAATGGGGAAAAAGGAAAGCACGAATATAGTACCATACTACAAGCTTTTCTCCTTTGCTGACCACCTGGATTGTCAATTAATGTTAGTTGGCACAATTTCTGCCGTTGGTACGGTATCTCTATTCCTCTCATGACCATAGCCTTGGGAGATGTTGTTGATTCTTTGGAAGAACTGTGAATACGAAAGTGTAAAATAAGATTGGATGACAAAGATTTGTTTGAATTATATTTGCTGTGTATAGAATTTTTACATTGGTCTGAATATATAGATGCTGTTACAATGAACCTAGACAAAAATATTGACAGCCTAATCCCATAATTACAGCTAGACAGCTGATTGGAAACCCCTTAATTGAGTTGATTGGGAATCCCTTAATTGTCTCCAATACTCCCCCTCAAGGTAGAGCGTGTATATGAGTAACGCCCAGCTTGCTGATAAGACAATGAAAAGAATCTTTACCCAAAGGTTTGGTAAAAATGTTAGCAATTTGGTCATGGGATCAAATATGACAAGGTTGGACCAATTTGGATCGAAATTTCTTTCGTATAAAATGACAATCAAGTTCAATATGTTTTGTACGTCCATGGAACATCGGATTCTCAGCAATATGGATTGCCGCTTGGTTATCACAATGGATTGAGATGGGTGAGGTGTGTGAAACACAAAGATCATCTAAAAGATATTTCAGCCATTGGAGTTCTGATGTTAGTGTTGCCATGGCACGGTTTCTACCTTCAGCAGTGGAGTGGGAGATAGTAGTTTGCTTCTTTGTTTTCCATGAGATGGGATTAGAGCCAAGGAAAACACAAAAACCAGTTGTAGAGTGTCGAGTCACAGGGCAGTTTGCCCAATCTGAGTCACAAAAACCACTTAAAGTGAGTGGATTGGATGAGGAGAGTAATATGCCTTTTCTAGGAGTGCCTTTGAGGTATCGAAGCACCCGAATGGCAGCATCCATGTGAGTGATGCGAGGATCTTGCATAAATCGACTCAAAATGTGGATTGAGTAGATAATGTATGGCCTAGTGACAGTAAGGTAGAAGAGACGACCTACAAGTCGACAATATGTAGAGGGATCTGATAAAGAAGTTCCATCGGTGGGAGTCATGTGAATCTGTTGTTCCATGGGGAAAGCAATGGTTTAGCACCCAATAATCCTGCATCATTAAGGATTTCCAATGTATATTTTCGTTAACACAAGAAGATGCCTTTTTGGGATTGCGCAACTTTAATGCCAAGGAAGTATTTTAGTCACCCTAAGTCTTTGAGGAAGAAGTTCTTTGCAAGAAAGTCTGTTGAATTGCATAAGAATCATTGCTGGTAACAATGATGTCATTAACATACACTAAGACAAAGGTGGAGGATGTCCTTGTGATCTTGGTAAATAAGGAATAATTTGCCCATGATTGAGAGAAGACAGCATCACAAATAGTTTGAGAAAACTTTGCAAACCATTAGCGAGAGGCTTGTTTCAACCCATATATGGATTTATGGAGTTTGCAAACTTGAGTCTCACCCTGTTGGAAAAAACCAGGTGGAAGTTTCATGTACACTTCCTTATCCAAATCACCATGGAGAAAAGCATTGTTGACATCAAGTTGATTGAGGAACCAGTTTTTAGCAGAGGCAACAGATAACAAAGTTCGAACAGTGACCAACTTGGCAACAGGAGCAAATGTGTCATGGCAATCCCAACAAACATTGAAATGGGATATAGATTATAGTTGTTCTTAATTTTTACAAAACCCTAACTTTTAGATCTCATATTCTCTTCTTTTTATGTTTTGTGTTTTTGTTTTGGGAGGAGAGATAGATAAAATGGGAGCAAAAATACATATTTACCTATATTTTTAACAAAGGTGGGTTACGAAAGACAAATAGAGTGAACCACAGGTAGGCAAAGTGATACTTTTCAAACCACGGGTAGGTAATGTGAATTTAGGCTAAACCAGAAGTGGGTTTATTGTAATTACCCAACCCAAAAATCAATCAAAATATTACTTGGCCATCTTATAATTAAATAGCTAATGTGTCATTAGAATATTCACATCAAGAATGCTAAAAAATATAGCTTTTAGCAACTCAAAACACTACTTTATTTATTTTAACACCAAACTTTACAAAACACACAACATCAATGGTTTTATTTTAGCATTCAATACAATAAAATAATATACCTAACACAATAAACAACAACAACAACCACCACTACCACCGAAACCCAACCAAAAGCAAATCACAACAAAGACCTACTCTGAACAAGCCAAAATCACAAAATCAAAATCAAAACAACCCAAATTCACAAAATAACACTCGCCAAACCACCAAAATCAAATAAAAAACCCACGCCAAACCATGAACTTGACCCATAACAGAGGCCCACCAAACCCACAAACCACGAACCCAACAGCAAACCCACGAACCACAAACCATCGACCTACTAGCCATATCCCACACCTATCAACCCACAAACCACCGTGACCCACAGATTTCAATCTTTCTCCACGAACCACCATGACTCACTTACCAAAACGAGAGAGAGAGAGAGAGGCCGATAAAATGGTAGACTGGTGAAAGGAAAAGAAATAAGAGAAGAGAGAAGAAAGTGAGAGAGATAATTAATGTTATTTTAATTGAAGGTAGTAATAATTTTTTTAAGTGTTGAACTACAGTAGATTGTCATTTATGGCAGTCTACTATAGCTTAGTTGCTAAAACTTTTGGGTATAGCAACTTTGTTGTAGTGTGTGTTTTGTGAAATGAGTTGCTAAAATGAAATTTTAGCATTTTTCACATCTTTGATGTGAATGCTCACCTAAGCTGCCATATTAGTTTGTAAAAGCATTTTCCTTTTTTTAAATATTTTAATTTTTCATTAAAAAAATGTTACATCATTTAAAAAATGTCAAGTCATTATTTTGTTAGCCACTAAGCAATATCACTAATACCACTCATTTTTAAAACTTGAGGTAGGGGTGGAGCCAAGGGGGTCGAGGGGGGCAGTTGCCCCCCTTTGGCCCACACAAAAAATACCCTTAGTTATTATAGTTAATAGTTATTTAATATCTCTGTCTACTTGTTGTTTTTGGGTTTATAAATTGATAGGCCAAAAACGTATTGACCCCTTGTGATAGATTAATTGATTAATTAGCCAAGTTCAATTAATTAACCAATTTAACATGCAATCGCGTGGTAGCACAAACAAATCACCAATAAACTAAAGTGCAGCGGAAAATAAATTGACATGGTGATTTGTTTACGAATGAGGAAAACCTCTAAGGCAAAAACCCCACCAGGTGATTTTAAGGTCACCACTCCCGAGAATCTATTATTATCAAAACAAGTGGTTACAAGTAAAGGAATCTCAGTACCTTATATCAACCTACAGTTGAACCCTTACCATAATACCCAATTGGACTTGTTCTGTAGTGACAATCTCTCCTTTTGATGCACGGCTCCTAAGTACGTGACTAACCAATTGCGTGGATCCCAGTACGCGTCTTCAATTACCAACTTGAGTAAGATGTTGGCTTCATAGTTCTTCAGTTCATCCTCACAATGAAGAACAAGAAGATGCTTGGTTACAAAACCCTACAGTGCACAAACACAGCAGCTTCTTCACAAAGAGATGAACTAGGGCAAACTTTTGTCTCCGGTCACAAATTGCTTGAATAGACTTTGCTCAATGCTTATGCAACTTGTGTCTACTTTAACGGTCCTTAAAATAATCCTTTTATATGTCTAGGGTTATGAGAAAAGAAGGCCCAAAGACATATCCACGGATTGGAATTAAAATTGATATGAAAATCTGTTCTTCTTAAACCTCGACAGCTAGAGGTGTCGAGATGTTGTCGAGCAGCAGTCGAGCCTCGGGGTTGGAACAGCTTCTTAAGCTTGATAGATGCTAGCTGTCGAGCCAGCTGTCAAGCCTTAGTGACAGGCACTTCTTCAACTTGTTTCTTGAACAGACTTGCATGGCTTTAACACTTGATCTTGAAACCTTGTTTCTTGAAGTATTAAAAACATCCTAGATCTACCCAAATACAAGCAAAGTGCGTTTTGTCAAAGGATTAGCCAATTACATAAAAGAACGACATATGTTCTTAACAAGTGAACCACATATGTCCTAACATAAAATACCACTCTATTTCTTTAGTCTTGAAACAGAGCACAACTTCTAAACGAATCATTGAGGAATCTTAAGTCCTCCACTAGCATGCCTTGCACTGAAATTTTTAGTCTATCCATACCATATTATAATTTGAAACTTTTATGGGTCCACATTAACCAAAATAATAGAAATTTACATATATTACACTCAATATTTATCTAACTACTAATAGTTTCATTCATAACTTGAGTTTAGGCTCTAAAAAATTAAAAAATAGATCACTCATGTGAGAAATATCTCAATAGATAAATATAATTGTGGGGACGAGGATCCCACATCTAATTTAAATGGGCAGTTAAGGTTATTTCCAAGGACACACCTTGACCTCGAGGACGAGAACTAGTTATGTGAGGCGCATAAAGGTAAAACATCAAAAAGGAAAGAAAGCTGATTTGGCACGAAATACGAGAAGGGTGAAGAAAGAAGGGTATAGAAGTCATCCCCCCGCATTAAATACAAGACAACCACTCCTCTGGCCGCATTAATGAGGAAGTGACCATGAATAGTGGTGGCATAGCTAAGATTACAGGATAAAGCTTGCTAGTATGTTCTGGATGGGACAAGAGTGCTAGGAGTGCAATCTCAAGAGTTCTAAGATTCAGATCAGTTGTAGCTGGATATAAAAGCAAGAGGAAGATCCAGACATGGGGGGAGCCAAAAAAGAAAGAAAAGAATCTATCCATCTGTAACCCCAACCTCGGACTAGACCCGAGAACCAACATTTGTATTTTTTCTTAACTAGTTCTTAAATTGTGAATTAATAGAAGAAGCATCATTTCTTATTCAATTCTATGACGTAAACCTTTTTAGTTTGCACATTGGCTATCATAATCAGATTTGACTTCCCATCTCTAAACAAATTTATTGTGATAGAAAACAGTAAAATCTTCATTTATTTCCACAAGTTGATTAACTTCTTTCTCGTCGTTACAATTGGTGCCGTCTGTGGGGACTTATTTGAATATCCTTGTGCAACTTCATAATTATGTCTGGTCATCGGCGGAGTGGATTACTAGAGTCTGTTAGCTCCCAACCAGGGACTAGTTTGTCAATTTGGAACGAAGAAGAGATCGCCATGAGACTCATACACATAGTCGAGGAGCATCTTTTTCTTCAAAACGAACGAGGCAACAGGAGGCTAGCTATCAATCACTAGATGATGAAGTGTATGATCTGGAGAGAAAGTTAGAACGGTTACATAGACGTCTTCTACGTAGGACGCTTAGGAGAGATGATAGGACTCCTTTAGGCCAGTAGTCAAGTTCTGGCAGTGATGAAAGTTATAGGCCTATGAGCAAGACTCCATCTAGTGAGTCATTTACGTCATCTTCCCGGCATACCTCAGGACAAAAACATTATCATAAGAAATCTATTACCCCACCAAGGAGGGGTCAAGGTCATGACGCCATGGGTAAAACCCTCCTTCAAATATCCCGTTCTCGCTTTTTCTCAACGTATTGAGCAGGCCAAGCTCCCTCATCGTTTCAACCATCTACTTTCACCATCTGCAATGGTAGGATTGACCCTGTTGAACATGTTAGACACTTTAACCAAATGATGGCTATTCACTCCAGGAATTAGGCTTTGATGTGTAAGGTCTTCCCCTCAAGCCTCAGACCGGTGGTAATGAGGTGGTTTGATAGTCTGGCGGAAGGATCGATACATTCTTTTGAGGAGTTGACCAGGACCTCTGGGGCAAGACTCCTGACTTGTAGCTAAGTACCTAGACCTTTGGATTTGTTGCTCTCAATGTCAATAAGAGAGGGAGAAACATTAAAGACTTACTTCGATCGTTATTGGGATCTTTATAATGAAATTGATAGGGATTTCGAGGACGTTGTTGTATGGACTTTTAAGGTAGGTCTTCCAACGAATTCTGATTTGTGGAAATCACTTACCATGAAAACCCCCTCGGAATGTGCACCAATTGATGGACCACATTGAAGAGCATAAAAGGGTTGAGGACAATCAAAGTTCCACCAGAGGTAAAAATAAAGTTTCTACCAATGATCAGAGGGATAACTCAGGAGGCCGGTTTTTGTCTTCTCGACCGAGGAGGGAATATTATAATCAAGCATCCCATGATGGTGCTACTCCTTAAATGGTGAACTCAGTGTTTAAGGAACCGATATATCAAGTTCTGGATAAAATTAAACACGAACCATATTTTAGATGGCCGAACAAGATGGGGGGTGACCCCACTAAAAGAAATCAAAACTTGTATTATCAATATCACTAGGATCAGGGTCATATGACCGAGGATTGTAGGACCTTGTAGGCCTTCTTGGACCAATTGATGAAGGCGGGCAAATTGAAACAATTTCTGCAACAATCAAGTAATCAAGCAGACCAACCTAGGAGTGGATCACATAATGGTGGCGTCCCTCGGGCATCTTTGGGGACAATAAATGTTATTTTTGCAACCATAAGAGAGGAGCCTCACCTAGCTAAAAGGGTAATGCTAATGTTGACGTAGGTGGAAGGCCTTAAAGGAGAATCCTCGAGTAAAAGATGCAAAGTCTCAGATCAACCAATCATAGGATTTTCTGAGGATGACAAGTTGGGAACCATTCAACCATATGATGATGCTTTGGTGGTGACCGTGCAGATAATGGGGTACGATGTCAAGAGGGTGATGATGACCAAGGCAGTGGGGCAGAGATAATGTACTTGGACTTGTTTAAAGGTTTGGGGCTCAACCTGAGGATTTGGACTAGTATGATTCTCCGTTGATTGGATTCGATGGGAGTTCCACTATCCCAAAGGGGAGGATCTAATTACTCATTTTAACTGGGGATAGGATGGTAAGCGTGGATTTTATAGTAGTAGATGCATTTTTGCCGTACACTGCCATTTTGGCCAAACTGTGGTTGCATGCTATAGGGGCAGTCACATCTTCATTGCACGTTAAGGTGAAGTATCCCACTAATGGAAAGGTGGTTGAATTGGTGGGATGTCAATCAATAGCTAGGCAATGCATGGTGGCAATTGTTAATCACCACGTTACTGAGTTGAGTTCTTTTGAGGTTGTCCCAACGTTGTAGCAATCACAGCTAGGGTTGCCAATGTTCCCGAACAGTTAAATATCTTGTGAGGAGATGGAAAGGGTCACTATTAGGGAAGATGTAGATTGATATTTTCATGTTGGATCTCTACTTCCAGCAAAGGATAAAGTGCAGTTTGTGGAGTTTTTGAAAGATAATCTTGACGTCTTTGTGTGGAGTGCATATGAAGCACCTGGGGTTGATCCTGATTTTATTTGTCATCATTTGAATGCTAACCCTAGTGCTCCGAAGAAACAAATACCTCGGCAGCCCTCAAAAGAACATGCCGAAGCTGTTAAGGACGAGGTTTGTAAGCTTAAAAAGGCTAGAACAATTAAAGACGTTTTCTACCCTGAGTGGTTGGCCAATACGGTGGTGGTAAAGAAGTCAGGAAAGTGGAGAGTATGTGTAGGTTTCATGGACCAGTCCGAGGATGAGCTTTCTAGACGCTTTCTAAGGTTACCACTAGATTCCTTTAACATTGTCGGACCAAGAGAAAACTGCCTTCCTCACTCCAACGGGAAACTTCCATTATAGAGTAATGCCATTCGGACTAAAAAAAGCTAGGTCAACATAATAGAGAATGGTGACGAGAATGTTTAAGAATCAGTTGGGAAGAAACATGGAGGCTTATATTGATGATATGGTGGTGAAAAGTAAATAAGAGACCAAACATTTGTTAGACCTCGGTGACATTTTTGCAATCTTAAGGAAACACAAGCTGCACAAACTGCCTTCAAAATGTTCCTTTGGAGTCGGATCAAGAAGCTTTCTGGGATATATGATAACTCATCGTGGGATTAAGGTTAACCCCGACCAGATTAAGGTCTTTCATGATTTGCATCCTCCTTAGAACCTAAAGGAAGTTTAGTGCCTAATCGAAATGACGGCAACTTTGAATAGGTTTAAATCAAAGTCTGCACAATGGTGTAGACCATTTTTCTAGCTATTGCATAAGTGGAAGGATTTTACATAGTTTGAAGAATGTGATAGAGCTTTTTCAAAGTTGGAGGCATATCTGGCCCATCCATCAATCTTGTCTAGACCAGAAAATGAGGAAGTTTTATATGCTCATGTGGTTGTAGCTCAGCATGTTGTGAGTTTGGTCTTGATACATGTGGATGAAGGAGTTCAATCAGTGTATTGTGTCAGTAAATCCCTACAAGAGGCCGAGTTTAGGTATCTTCACTTGGAAAAAGCAATTCTTTCTATCATTCATGTCACCAAAAAGCTGTCTCATTATTTTCAGGCGCATATTGTGGTTGTTTTGACTCAGTTGCCCTTATAGGCCTTGCTCCAAAAATTAGATTATACAGGAAAGGTAGCCAAATGGAGGGCCACGCTCAGAGCATTCAATGTCAAGTATATGCCTCGAATAGCTGTGAATGGGTCAAGTTCTAGCAGATTTAGTAGCAGAATTTATTGAGGAACTGGGAAGCTCAGAGGTGGGGGAAAGACTCGAAGGGCTTGTGCATATGGAAATGATAGTAGCTTAGTGTACCTGGTAGTTATTCGTGGATGGTGCAGCAAACAAGAAAGGATCAAAAATAGGGATTGACCAAATGGTATTACTTTGGAGAAGTCACTTAGGCTCGGATTTTTAGCAACAAATAATGAAGCAGAGTATAAAGCTTTGCTGGCAGGTCTGAATGCTGTGCAAAAGCTTGGTGGCAAGACTATAAGAGCATATTGTGATTCAAAACTTGTAGTTGGACAAGTCCTAGGAGAGTATGAAGCGAAGGATCCGAGGATGCTTTGGTATTTAGGTCGAGTAAAGCGATTGTCAAGGGTGATAGGCCAAAAACGTATTGACCCCTTGTGATAAATTAAGTTGATTAATTAGCCAAGTTGTTAATTAATCAAGTTAACATGCAAAACGCGTGGTAGCACAAACAAATCACCAATTAAACTAAGTATGCAGCTGAATATAAATGACTTGGTGATTTTTTCATGAATGGGGAAAACCTACACGGCAAAAACCCCACCGGGTGAATTTAAGGTCACCACTCCCGAAACTTTACTATTATCACAACAAGTGGTTACAAGTAAAGGAATCCCAAGTACCTTACCAACCTACAGTTGAACTCTTACCCCAATACCCAATTGGACTTGTTCTGTAGTGACAGTTTCTCCTTTTGATGCACGGCTCCCAAGTACGTGACTAACCAATGCGCGGATCCCAGTACATGACTTCAATTACCAACTAGAGAAGATTTTTGGCTGCAAAGTTCTTCAATTCATCCACACGATGAAGATCAAGAAGATGCTTAGTTACAAAACCCAACGGTGCAAAGACACAGCAACTTCTTCACAAGAAAGATGAACTAGGGCAAGAACTTCGTCTCAAGTCACAATTTGCATGAACAAGGATTTCACAATACTTGTGCAACTTACCACACTTTGACGGCCCTTAGAATAATCCTTATATATGTCTAGGGTTAGGAGAAAAGAAGGCCCAAAGACACATCCACGGATTAGAATTAAAACAGAACTAGGAATCTGTTTTTCTTAAATCTCGACAGCTACAGGTGTCGAGGTGATATTGAGCAGCTGTCGAGCCTCAGGCTGGAACAGCTTCTTAAAGCTTGATAGATGCAGCTGTCGAGCTTTAATGAAGAGCACTTCTTAACTTGTTTCTTGGACAGACTTGCATGGCTTTAACACTTGATCTTGAAACCTTGTTTCTTGAAGCATTAACCTCATCCTAAATCTACCCAATTACAAGTAAAGTGTGTTTTGACAAGGATTAGCCAATTACATAAATAATGAATGACATATGTTCTAAACAAGCGAAACACATATGTCCTAACAAAGGGACTTTCATTCTTTTACGCTTGAGCAAGTTCCTTGAGGTAAGAATTCCCATGCTGATTCACTCGCAACTTTAGCCACGGTTAGTAGGGAGGACTTGCCTCGAATTGTACTCGTTGAGAGTTATTTTTCACTTGCTTATAATGAGCTGCTTCTAGTGGAAATTAATTTTACGAGGGTAGGCCCTAGCTGGCAAGATCCATTGGTCGCATTTTTCAAGGATGGGATTTTGCCTAAGGACCAGGTTGAGGCGAAGAAGGTTTGTACAAAGGCGCCAAGGTTTTGGCTTTCTGAGGACCAAAAACTTTACAAACACTCATACTTGGGACCATACTTGTTGTGTGTTCATCCCAAGGCAGTTGAAATGTTGTTAGAAAAATTACATGAAGGGATTTGTGGTAGCTATACAGAAGGCAAGTCACTTGCTCATAAAGCTTTGACACAGGGGTATTGGTGGTCGAGCATGCAAAAATGCTCGCAAGAGTATGTTAAGAAATGTGATCAATGTCAGAGGTATGCACCTAACATTCATCAGCTAGGAGGACTGCTAAACCCACTGAGTAGCCCTTGGCCTTTTGCCCAATGGAGATTGGACATTGTAGGATATTTCCTTAGAGCCACAGGGAATCAGAGGTATCTTCTAGTAGCTACTGACTATTTCACTAAGTGGGTAGAAGCTGAACCACTAGCAAATATCCAAGATCAAGATGTAAAAAGGTTTGTATGGTGGAATATCATCACAAGATTTGGGGTCCCGAGCATCCTTGTTTCAGATAATGGACTTCAGTTTGATAGCAAGGCTTTTTGGAAATACTATTGCGAATTAGGAATAAAGAACAGATACTCTACCCCGTCATATCCTCAGAGTAATAGGCAAGCTAAGGCCACAAATAAGGTTATACTGGACGGTTTGAAGAAGAGATTGGAAGATGCAAAGGGAAAATGGGTGGATGAGCTACCTTATGTTCTGTGGACCTATCGCACAACACCAAGAAGATCCACAGGTGAGACCCCTTTTTCCATGACCTATGGAGTTGAGGCAGTTATTCCTACAAAAACAGGGTTCCCAACTTTGAGGTCTGACCAACCCTTGGTGATGGAAATGAGCAATTCCTTGCTTATAGCCTTGATTTGGTTGAAGAACTAAAGGAAGTGGCCGTAGTTAGATTGGTGCAATATCAACAAAAGCTTAGGCAAGGGTTCGAGAAAAAGGTAAAGGTTAGAGCTTTTATTCTAGGGGATTTGATCTTGTTAGGACATATGTGGATTTTGTTATGAATATATGTCATTTAGAATTGGCTAATCCTTTGACAAAATGCATTTTTCTTATAAATGGGTAGATCTAGGATGGTTTAAGTCTTCAAGCAACATTGTGTTCAAGTCAAGAGTTAAAGCCATGCAAATCTGTTCAAGAAACAAGTGAAGAAGGGCTGTGTTTTAAAGCTCGACAGATTGTATCTATCAAGGTTTAAAAGGGAGTTTTAGCTTGATGCTCGACAACGGCTCGACAGATAACCTATCTATCGAGGTTTACGAATTTTAGATTTCCAGATCTGTTTTTCAATCATATCCAAGCTATTTATGTAGGGTTTCTTTTCTCATAACCCTAGACATATATAAAGATTATTTTAAGGGCTGTCCAAGGTGATGCAACTTGGTGGAAAGTGATTATTCACTCAAATTGTGATTGGAGACAATTTGCCCTAGTTCAACCTTCTCTTGAAGAAGCTGTTGCGTTTGTACACCGTAGGCTTTTGTAACCAAAGACCTTCTTGATCTTCATCGTGCGGATGAACTAAAGAATTTTGCAGCCAACTTCCTTCTCAAGTTGGTGTGTTAGTCACGTACTTGGATTCGAGCAAAGGAGTAAGCCGTGTATTGGGATTCGCGCATCAATTGGTTAGTCACATACTAGGAGCCATGCATTGAAAGGAGAGATTGTCACTGCATTGAAAGGAGAGATTGTCACTACATTGCAAGTCCAATTGTGTATTGGGGTAAGGATTGTCACTACATACTGTGCTACCACTCGTATTGCATGTTAAATTGACATAATTAATTTACTTGACTAATTAATTGGTTAATTTACCCAGGGAGTCAATACATTCTTGGCCTATTAGATCTTGCGAAAGGTTGTTGGGAGTGCAAGAAATCCTTTTTTGGGAAAATTGGGTCCTAATATGGAAGGGCCATATCGAGTAACTTCAGTAGCAAGAGTGGGGGCTTATAGGTTAGAGGATTTGGATGGACTTGTTGTACCTCGTCCATGGAATGTGAACAATTTACAAAAGTATTATTTCTAGTCCAGCAATATTGTAAGGATTTATATTTTATATGTAATCAGATGTATTTTTAAGATTCGTGTTGTCTCACTTAGATTACTTTTTGTGTTAAACAAAACCTCGGCTAGGTTCAACTCTTTGGGTCACCTGCCTTGGGTGGGAATGGCAATAGGTCGGGTTCGGGGCGGGTTTCTTTATGCCCGAATCCGACCCACGGGCCTGACTCCGAAACCCGAACCTGCCCCGTTTATTAAACGGGTTTTTTTTTCTAACTCTAAACCCGCCCCATCAGGCTCCACGGGTCCTGTGGGCCCCACCACCTCAGGCCCAATCCGTGGCCAAATAAAAAAAAATTTGTCTGAATCTTTAAGCCATGTAGAACAGAAACCATCACAAGAACAATGCAAAACAAAGTAAAAAGCACAAAAATTGTGCTCAATACTACAAATAAAAGTCTAAGACCATAAATACAGATCAGATCTTTCATAAAAAAATTATAAAAACAAAAAAACAAAAAAGTACAAATCAAATCATAGTCTAAGCCTACCTTTATTTCAACCCCTCCAAAACTCCAAAAACAAAACCATGAAAAACCCCCCAACATATCAAAGTTTAAGACCTTAAATACAGATCAAGTCTTTCAAAAAAATAAAAATAAAAATACAGACCAAATTGGTCTAAGCCTACCACTATTTCAACTCCTCCAAAACTTCAAAAACAGAACCACGAAAAACCAACAAAAATCCCTCCTTCTTCCAATCAAGGCGAGGTGAGAGAGGAAGGAGTGGCGTTTGCAGCGAGGTGGAAGAGTAAACGGCGTCACAGAGATGGAGGATTGAGCGGCGTGGTGAGGGAGGAGCTAGCGGTCTTTGCGGCAAGGTGAGGGATGAGTGAGCAACTAGGTGGATGAGTGAGCGGCTCAATGAGGGAGGCAGGGACCAACGAGACTGGTGAGGTGGAGGAGAGACCGGCGGCAGCAAGTGAGAAAGAGGGTGAGGGAGAGGGAGGGGTGGCTGGCTGAGAGTGATAGAGAGAGAGGTAGGTGAGGGTGAGAAATTAGGGTTAGGAATATGTTTTTAGAAGTGATAGAGTAGTATTTATACCTACGTTTTTATTTTTTTTTTAATAATATTATATATACGGGTCGGGTTCGGGCTGGGTATGCATAATACCCAGACCTGACCCGGACCCGTTTCGGGTTTTTTGTTTTAGACCCATACCTAACCCTATTTGTAATCGGGCCAGGTAAAATCCGACCCATTAGGGTCAGGTTGGGCCGGGTACCCACGGGTTGGGCTTGGATTGCCATCCCTAGCCTTGGGTAAATTGACACTTAGATTATTTTTACATTAAACAGAATCTTGGCTAGGTTTGACTCCTCGGGTCACCTGCCTTGGGTAAATTGACACTTAGATTATTTTTATGTTAAACAGAACCTCAGATAGGTTCGACTCCTCGGGTCACCTACCTTGGGTATATTAACACTTAGATTATTTTTACATTAAATAGAACATCGGCTAGGTTCGACTCCTCAGGTCACTCACCTTGGGTAAATTAACACTTAGATTATTTTTACATTAAATAGACCATCGGCTAGGTTCAACTCCTCAGGTCACTTGCCTTGGGTAAATTAACACTTAGACTATGTTTGTTGTGCTCAATCTAACTTTGGTTAGGTTCGATTTCTCATATCACCTACATCTGGAAATTAACACCTTGGTACAAATACTTAATTATATATGGGCATGGTAAACAAATAGTAAATCATAAAAATATAAGTACAGGTTAGTAAGACAAGGTTCTAACAAAAGTTTTCCATTAAATGAAGTTCAAGTGGGTACATATAAAAGAGAAGGTAAGTGAAGACAAAATGCCTTCTGCCAAAAAAAAAAAAAAAAACAACAACAACAACAACAACAAAAGTAGCAAAATAGTCCCACTATTACATTCCCTAGGCCTTGGGAGTCTTCTGTGTCCCTGTTTCTATGATGGGCTATGCTTCAGCAGTTGGAGTTAGAGCAGGGAGAACCACTTTAGTTGTTGAGACAGTTGTGGAGGAGTCTTCTTCTATTTGAGGCACCTTGGTTGCCACCTCGATGCTTTCTGGAGCAGCTACACTGGGCTTGGAGACATATGGCTCGATTTTTTTGGTTTTAGCAAGGACAATGGTTCTTGGCTATTGTTTAGTTGGTGGATTGGTCAGGAGCAGTAGAACTGGACTTTGGTGGAGGGTTCTTAGTGGAGCTCATCGGAGTTGGACCAAAAGTACTAACATAAGGCTGAGTGACTAGACGCGCCCTTATTGCTGGAGGGTAGAAGGCTTTCTCTAGATTCCTTAACTTAGAAGTAGGGCCTACTCTAGCAGCATTAAGGGCCTCAATTCAGGTTTGAAGGCAAAAGCTATGGCATACAACAAGGAGTTAAGATTTGAGGTGGGCCTCGATCTCCTTTTGCCCTTAGTCATATGCGGTTTGCTCAACCTTGTGCATTTCCTCATTTTTCTGGTTGAGTTCTTTCTTCAGCTTAGGAATGGTCATCCAAGCAATTGCAAGCGGCTCTCTGCCTCCCTCAAGTGTAAGAGCTACTCCCGGGCCTGTCTCTTTGAGGTCTCTATTGAAGCTTCAGCACTCTTCCTGGCCTTGTCACATTCTGTTAACTTAAGGAGAGTCTCCTTTAACTTATTGTCTATTAAGGCAAGAGACTTCTGGGTGGTATAGCGTTTGGACTCCTCTTCCTTCAAATCACAGAATGCTTGATCAACCCACTCTTCTGCTACATGTGTTGCTTGGGTGGCCTATGTGTGAATAGTTAAGGTAGAAATTATTAGGAAAGTACATGTAGAATGGACAAAACTGTAATAATGAAGTTTTAGAAGTAGAAAAATGAGTGTAAGGAAATCTTACTAAAGCTAGGTCCCTCTTTACAGATAGAAAGAGTTCATGCTTCTTCAGGTTCCGAAGGTCATCCAAATCTCTAGGGAGAAGAAGCACTTGCTCCACAGCATTGGCCACATAGCCTGCTCTTCCGCTGTTGAAGTTATGGATTGAGGAATCTTCACGGAGAGGTGAGCCACCCAATTCAAAGATAGGATTCCAGTTCAAAACCTGAGGTCGACGCTCAGAAATAGCTTCCGAGCTTTCTCCTCCCCTTCTTTGTTAGGCTCGGGCCGTCTTTGCCACCTTGGTGGGCTAGGAAGAGTCTCCTCCTAGACTTCGCCCTCTTCGATAAGGCCTTTACCTCCTTTCTTGTCTCTTTTTCATTTTTTATCAACTGGTTTGGTTTGTACAAGGGCAAGAGGAATTGGAGGGGGAGGTCTGGGAACTATCAGGACTTCGGGAGTTATGGTCCCAGCACAGGATTCTAGTAGAGAAAGTAAATCTAGCAATCTCTTTTCGATCACCATCGCTTCAGGCACTTCGGTAGCCTCTTGGTCTTCACTAACTAGGGCTACAGCTAGACGTGGGCTGAGTCCTTCCTCCTTGGTCTCGTTTGTACGGTAAAAGACCTCAAAATCCTTGTCTCGGACGAGATTTTTAGTATTTTCCTTTGAAGTATCGTCCTCAGATTCTATCTCAGCTTTTTCGTCTAAGGATGTAATTTATTCTACGTTTGGTTGAGGATCCTTGAAGGTAGGAAGCTCGACTAATTGTGTTCTCGCTGGAGGAGGCTTACTTATAAATCCTTCAACAGCCACATCAACTAAGGCAAGACAAGAGTCTCGGGCCTTGATTACATGCTTGGATACTTGGAAGCGATTGGAAATGGGTTTAAAACCTCGAATCACATGAGCTGCGCGGAGCTGACCTTCCCAATGTAGGAAGATCTCAAACCTTAGAACTCAGTTCAGTAAATCGAAGTTCACCAAGCTTCGTCTCTTGGTAGTGGCTTTTTTATCTGAGGAAGAGGAATTAAGAATTCATGTTAGTTTGTAGGCCGAATAAACTTAAGTTTTAGGAAGTAAAATATATATATATATATATATACACACACACACACACACAAATAAAACAATGAAATGGCGGATATGTAAATAAACTAATTATAGAGTTTCCTAAGCTAACATAGACTTTTTAAGTGACCCTAAGCCACCCCACCTAGAGTTCCATCCTTGGTAGGACAATGGAGTTTGTCATGCCACTCCCCTGAAATGATGAGAAAGTCCTCATCCATGCCTTTTTTCATCTCGAGGAGACAAGAGATTAGCCTAACATCAAGAACCCTAGTTTTTAGGTAATACCCTCAGTCAGTACCCTTCTAACAACTGTACACCCAGTTTATGTCATGATGGGTAAGGTATATACCAAAATTCTCTTTCAGTGCATCTACACTACCTAATATTCTAAACATTTTTGGAGTACATTGGGTAGGGCACAATCTAAAAAGATTTAAAAAATCCCTAGTGAATCTACCCATAGGAATCCTCATACCCCTTTCAATGAAGGCAATCATGGGAATCGCAAAGGCTTTACTAGGCCTCTTCTCATGCCATTCAACTAAGTAACAATGTTGTATTGACACATTGCTAGGAATCCTATAGTATCTCTTAAACTCCTCTTGATGTTTAGGAGTGTCAACCAAACTAAAAAATCTACCCATTTGGAAAAAAAAATCTACTAGTATGAAAGAATAAGGGAAGAACTCTTGTTAACAAAAATGCACACTTATGAATTCGGGGAAGGACTTCTTAGACGAGGTTATCAAGTGTGAGGAGCGTATTTATGTTCTTTTTGC
Source organism: Castanea sativa (assembly GCF_040712315.1). NCBI lineage: Eukaryota > Viridiplantae > Streptophyta > Magnoliopsida > Fagales > Fagaceae > Castanea > Castanea sativa. Next base: position 15,456,111 of record NC_134014.1, read on the forward strand.
TTCTAGGGCGGTGAAATGGAGATAAGAACCTCACATATCTCTATATATAGGCTGTAAAAAAGAAGCGGTAACGTTCCTACCCCTTTTGGTGACAAATTTAGAGAAGTTCGATCACGATCTTACCGTAGAACGTTGGAAATAGCAAGCCACCCATTGCATTTATTATGGAGTTATGGATTCTGAAACATTAGGAGCAAGTCACAATTAGTTGAAAGGACGTACACACGTGGGAACCTATTTGTGAGTGGGCTATTATCAACAACTTTTATTAGCCAAAACCTCACTTTTCTAGGTCAGGAACAAAAATTGAGGTTTTGGGGGGCTATTGTAGGGACGAGGATCCCACATCTAATTTAAATGGCCAGTTAAGGTTATTTTCGAGAATACACCTCGAACCTCGGTGACGAGCACTAGTTATGTGAGACGCATAAAGTTAAAACATCAAAAAGGAAAGAAAGCAGACTTAGCACAGAATACGAGAAGGATGAAGAAAGAAGAGAATAGAAGCCATCCCCCACATTAAATACAAGACAACCAATCATCTGGCTGCATTAATGAGGAAATGACCATGAATAGTGGTGGCACAGCTTAGATTATAAGGTAAAGCTTGCTAGTATGTTTTGGATGGGACAAGAGTTCTAGGAGTGCAATCTCAGCCCTCCAAGTATAAGATTCAGATTAGTTGTAGCTGGATATAAAAGCAAGAGGAAGATCCAGACACGGGGAAAGAAAAGAATCTATCCATCTGTAACCCCAGCCTCGGACTAGACCCGAGAACCAACATTTGCATTTTTTTTCTTAACCAGTTCTTAAACTGTGAATTAATAGAGGAAGCATCATTTCTTATTCAATTCTATGACGTAAACCTTCTTAATTTGCACATTGGGTATCATAATCAAATTTGACTTCCCATCTCTAAAAATATTTATTGTGATAGCAAACAGTAAAATCTTCATTTATTTCCACAAATCAATTAACTGCTTTCTTGCCGTTATAATTGGCGCTGTCTGTGGGGACTTATTTGAATATCCTTGTGCAACTTCATAATTATGTCTGGTCATCGGCGGAGTGGATCGCTAGAGTGTGTTGGCTCCCAACGCAAGGACCAGTTTGTCAATTTGGAATGGAGAAGAGATCGCCATGAGACTCATATGCATAGTCAGGGAGCATCTTTTTCTTGAAGACGAACAGGGCAACAAGAGGCCACCTATTAATCACTAGATGGTGAAGTGTATGATCTAGAGAGAAATTTAGAATGATTATGTAGACGTCTTCGACGCAGGATGCATGGGAGAGATGATAGGACTCTTTCTTTAGGCCAGCACTCGAGTTCTGGCAGTGATGAAAGTTATAGGCCTAGGAGCAGGTTTCCACCCAGTGAGCCATTTACGTCATCTTCCCGGCATACCTCAGGACGAAAACATTATCATAAGAAATCTGTTACCCCACCAAGGAGGGGTCAAGGTCATGACGCCATGGGTAAAGCCCTCCTTCAAATATCTCGTTCTCCTTTTTCTCAACGTATTGAGTAGGTCAAACTCCCTTGTTGTTTCAACCAGCCTACTTTCACCATCTTCAATGGTAGGACTGACCCTGTTGAACATGTGAGACACTTTAACCAAAGGATGGCTATTCACTCCAAGAATAAGGCCTTGATGTGTAAGGTCTTCCCCTCAAGCCTCGAACTAGTGGCAATGAGGTGGTTTGATAGTCTGGCGGAAGGATTGATACATTCTTTTAAGGAGTTGACCAGGGCCTTTAGCAAACTCTTTAGAGTGGGGCAAATCAAGTCATATAGACAACAACTATGAGCATCAAAGTCTTGCAATTTGCACCGCATTATACCCAACAATTTGTTGCTTAACCCGTTTAGAGAGAGTCATTTCTTAGCTTGAAAAATCCTCCTATCTCTCATTTTGTTTTGGTTATTGATCTCATGCATTTATTTATTTTAATCTCCATGATATAGTGAAGATCCTAAAGAAACTATGCCTATTGCTTCATAGAAAAACCCAAAAACTAACCCACCCACCTTTGAATCTCAAAAGGTGTGTTTAAGAGATCAAAACCATATAGTTAGATTTCCAATTAAATTCCCTAACTTTTGCGAGCAAGGAGTTCATGGAGGAGATCACTACAAAAAGATTCCAGAGATATAGAGACTATTTGTTAGGTATACATGTGTGAGTGAAGTCCTACATTGAATAATGATGAGAAGCATGAATTATTAATATAACATAATTGAGCTCATATATACCCATTGGATTTAGGTCTTTTAGGTTAAGCATGTTTCTATATGCTATATTAACTACTCATTAAGTCTTGCTAAAGTGTTTTATCTCCCCAAAACTATTACAGTAAGAAGGCAATGGATTTATAGGATTGTTTGGTTCTCGGTAGTGGTTTTTTCCTTGCATTATTTGCTAAATTAATTTTTAATTAGTGTGTTTCATAGTGAAATTCAAAAATTCTGCATTATTAAACACATAGGGCCTAGAACAGGATTGTTTAAAGGGTTGCACAATCAACAGGACTTTTAGGCAATGACAGTTGAAAAACACAACAACGATAATAAAAGAAAAATGTTATGTTCATGTTAAATATTAGCATTGATACACCATGTTGAATATGCTAGAATGGATGCGGAAGCGAAAGCATAAAGTGTAGAACACAATAATACATGAGGGTTATGTGGTTCAGTCTAATGGCCTACATCCACGGAGGAAACCCTAAAAGGCTACATCAATAATATATTAGAGTGTAGTACAAATCCTGTGTTACAATGAACCATAACATGCATATATATAGTAGATTATACCCTAGACTAATACACTTCTAGTACAAGTAGGGGACATGGCTTGCACACAAAGTAGAATTAAGCTTGGGCTTATGCTAATGGGCTAATATATCTCTAATACCGCCTCTCAAACTCAAGATGAAGGCTTGATGAAACCTTGAGATTTGATAAGGTTGAGAAGATCCCTTGAATGAAGTTTGGCTCTATGATGGTGGTTTGAGGAAGGCAATGGTCTTGCAGTGTTAATGCGAAGAAACACCAATGAAGAAAAAGATTGCTCTTAATACACCGTAAAGACAGAAATTCATGGCCACATAAAGGTAGCTCTGATACCATGTTAAATATTAGCATTGATACACCATGTTGAATATGTTAGTATGGTTGTGAAAGCAAAAGCATAAAGTGTAGAACACAATAACACAAACAGTTACGTGGTTCAGCCTAGTGGCCTATATCCACGGAGGAAACCCTAAAGGGCTACATCAATAATATATTAGAGTGTAGTACAAATCATGTGTTACAGTGAACCATAACATGTGTATATATAGTAGATTATACCCTAGACTAATAGACTTCTAGTAGAAGTAGGAGACATGGCTTGCACACAAAGTAAAATTAAGCTTGGGCTTATGCTAATGGGCTAATGTATCTCTAATACCGCCTCTTAAACTCAAGATGGAGGCTTGATGAAACTTTGAGATTTGATAAGGTTGAGAAGATCTCTTGAATGAAGTTTGGATCTATGATGATGGTTTGAGGAAGGCAATGGTCTTGCAGTATTGATGCGACTTCTAACGGTGTCATGACTATACCAGAGAGTTTTAACAACAGCAGTGGGAAGCCAAAGAAGATGAACGCTACGAAGAAACACTGAGGAAGACAAAGATTGCTCTTAATACACTGTAAGAACAGAAAATCATGGCCAGATGAAGATAGCTCTAATACCATGTTAAATATTAGCATTGATACACCATGTTGAATATGCTAGTATGGTTGTGGAAGCGAAAGCATCAAGTGTAGAACACAATAACACACAAGGGTTACGTGGTTCAACCTAATGGCCTACATCTACGGAGGGAACCCTAAAGGGCTACATCAATAATATATTAGAGTGTAGTACAAATCCTGTGTTACAATGAACCATAACATGTGTATATAGAGTAGATTAAACCCTAGACTAATAGACTTCTAGTACAAGTAGAGGAGTTGGCTTGCACACAAAGTAGAATTAGGCTTGGGCTTATGCTAGTGGGCTAATATATTTCTAACAGTTCACAATATTTTTATAATACTTGCTAGTAAAAAAAAAGTTATTTCAGTGCATGATGAGTTTAAATTAGAACCAATAACAACTTACCAAATAAGATTTACTATGATTTCTCAAAAAGCAATACAAATAAAATGGAAAAAAGAAGAAAGGGAAGAAGAAGAAGAGATAACTTGCATTGATTGAAATATTGAAGAATGTGATATTAATTACACTACAAGGAATTACACATAATAAACGTGTTGCCAGGCCATCTCCATACACAATAACGGATGCATGGCAAAACACACATGTATTGCCATCTTTATCGTTCGCTTAGTAAACGGTGGATGCCTCATGACTCATGCGTGCCTTATGTGTGCGTAGGGATGGGTGCATGACCGCATAGCAATACACTTGTCTTGCTGCATGCTTTCTTATAATTTTTGTGGTGACGACTTTTTTTTCTTTTGTGTGTGGAGAGAACATGATGAAGACCTCTATACTTTGAAAAGCTTTACTGTAATATACGTTTGAGTGATATCAGGATATGACAATTTTCATATTAATGTAACTGGTAGAAAACTTTAATCCAAGAATCCAAATATACAAAAGTCTATAGCCATAATTCTTTTCAAAAAAAATTTCATTAAAGTGATATATTGTAAATGATAGATAATAAATAAAATAGTATAAGTTCGATCATTTAAATAAGAATCAATAATAATTTGGCTGCTTAATAATTATAAAATTTATTAAAAAAAAAAAATTGTGGACGCAACATTTCTCATAAATATAACAAAAATCTTTCCATAGTGGTCCGCTTGAATAGCCCATTTGAGAAGCTATACATATTTCCATTTTCGCTTTGTGGAGGCCATATGTGTTACGAACAAAGTCCCCCTCCCCCCCCCCCCCCCCCAATGTTTATTTGTTATTTTAAAAAAAATTAGGGTGAAAAAAATAGTCACTCATCACGCAAATATCATCACTTATCACTTTATAACTTATTTCCTATCACTGAATAATCCCTAAATATCTCCAAAACCCAGTTTGGCACCTACTTAATTCTGTTTTTCAACTTCAAAAACTTAAAAATGTGGGACCCATTTTTAAAACTTAAAAAACTCAAAAGTCAAAAGTTGCAGTTGGACCCATTCCAAAACATAAAAAAAAAAAATTAGTTCGGTTTGTCAAAAGTTGCTGCTAGATCTGAGAAGTGCTCTGACCGTGGGTCCCTCAATGTGTGTGTATTTACAAAAATGCCATCATAACTCAGTTTCCATAACTCAAAAACACCAAAAACTTGTTTTCAATTTTGCTAACTCATTACTCAAAAATCAGAGAATTGAGTGATGGAAACAAAACTTGAAAACAAATCCAAACAGCCTTTCTCTGCGTGGGTCCCACCATTTTTGAGTGATAAGTGATGAAAACAGAGTAATGGGTGATGGAAACACCAAAATTCAAACAACCCCTTAGGAGCTGTTTGGTTTTTTTTTTTTTTTTTTTATCACTCATCACTTATCACTCATCACTCATCACTCATCACTTAAAATACTCCAATTTCTTATACCCATCCGTTTGGCACATATTTTCAACTTCTCATCACTCAATTTTTTTGTACTTTCTGTGGGACCCACTCTTCTTAAAACCACCAAACACAAAGCCAACTACGTGTTCAATTCCAAAAAATAAACAATAATAACGCCACCCAAAAAAAAAAAAAATCTCTCTGCCTCTTCTTCTTCTCTCTCAAACTCTCTCTCTCTCTCTCTGGTTCGTGGTCCAATAGATCAAAAATGGGTCCAATCATTTTGACTCAGCTGGCAACAGGTCTGGGTGTGTTGGCCAAAGCGGCCCTAGTCAAATCGGTCATGGACTAGAATACCACGGCTGGCCCGTTTCTGCGGTGCCCAAGTTGTAACGAATCGCATTGGGTCTCGTGCCTTTGTTCTTGTCACAACAACCACCGCAGTAGTTGTCGCTACAACCCACGTGACAAACGACAATGTTCCACTCCTTAAAAAATCTAAAACCCACCACAACCACAACAGCAGCAACAACAACACCAACAGCGGCGAAAAAAAAAAAAAAAAAAAAAAAAAAACTGATGCTTGCAGCTAAGAACAGAGAAAGAAAAGTTTTTTTATTGATTTTTTTTTTTTTTATGGGTCTGAGATGAGAAAGGCGAAAAGGAAGAAAAAAAAAAGAAGACAAAGAAAGAACTGACGCTTGGCAAAGAACAGAGAAAGAGAAATAATAGAGATAAAAAGAAAGAAAAGTGGAGAAGAAAGAAAGAAAAAAGAAAAGGGGAAAGTGAAGTCAAAAGTTGCGGCTGGCGGGTCCCAAAATGTGTGTGTATTTACAAGATTGCCATCATAACTCTATTTCCATAACTTCAAAACACCTAAAATGTGTTTTCAGTTTCCATAACTTATCACTCAAAAATCAGAGAATTAAGTGATGGAAACAAAACTTGAAAATAAATCCAAACAGAGTTTTTTTATTTTTTCGTAGGACCCACATATTTTGAGTTATGGGTGATGGAAACAAGCTTATGAGTTATGGAAACAGCAAATCCAAACAGCCCCTTAGGTTCCGCTTTTTTTAATTAATATTTAAAACTCAAAATTTTAATGAATTTCAAACTTAACTTCTTATTGAAAATAAATGTTAACTCTATTAACATAGTCACAAAAAAACATGGTATATTATTGCAATGTCTCCTAAACCAATATGTGCCAAATTAATTTTATATGTTGTTGATGTTATTGTTGTTTTTTTTTTTTTTTTTTCAAATACAACTATATTCGCCTTTTACAATCAACTGACCATTTGATAGCTGTAAATGAAATCTAAGACCAAAAAAAAAACATCGATATTTTTAATTTGATTCAGAATATAAATGTCTTACAACATCTTTGAAAATCAAGGCATACATAGAATATTTCAAAATATTTAAGTATATGATCATATTTTTAATACTTCTAAGTTATTTTATTTTTCCATTATACTATACTTTTTAGTACTTACATGATTTGTTTGAATATCTTATATTTAGCTTAATCTTTTAACTTCATATATTAATGACTATTTATTGATTTTTTTTACTTGTTTGAAAAATGTACATTTAAAGTCAATTTAAATCATGAAGTAGCTTAAGCATAACAATGATTAAACTTACACTAGGTTAAAAGAAATAAATTGAAACCAAGCACAAAAAGAACTGTGGCGCCAGATTGTTAAGGGCATATTTTATGTAATTGGCTAATCCTTTGACAAAATGCACTTTACTTGTAATTGGGTAGATCTAGAATGAGTTTAGTACTTCAAGAAACAAGAGTTCAAGTCAAGTATTAAAGTCATGAAGACTGGACCAAGAAACAAGTGAAAAAAAAACTGCTCATTAAAACTCGACAGATACCTCGACAGATACCTCGACAAAAACAGTATCTATTGAGATTTAAGAACGAAGCTCGACAGAAGATCGATAAAAGCTGAATCTATCGAGACTTACAAAATCAGAATTTCCAGATCTAATTTTCGAGCCAAACTTGTGTTTTTGTGTAGGGTTTCTTTTCTCACGGCCCTAGACATATATAAAGCTTATTTTAAAAGCTGTCACATAATGAGAACACATGCAGAAAGTAACCTAATGTCTTATTCTCTCTGCAAGAAGTTACTGCATCTTTTGCGCCTTAAAGTTTTGTAACCAAGTACTTCTTGATCTTCATTGTTGATGAAATAAAGAACTTTGCAGCCGATATCATCTTCTTCAAGTTGCTGGAGTTAGTCACGTACTGGGATTCGTGCAAAAGAGTTAGTCATGTATTGGGATCCGTGCATCATTGGTGGCGTTCATATATTGAAAAATTCAGAGGTTCTGAAACGGTAGAAGGTTTATACTGTAAGTTCATCTACAAGGATTGTAGAGTTTAGGGACAAAAGTTTTGTACTCTGAAACTTCTCTTTACTATAGTGAATTGTTTTTCAGAAAAGTTTCCCTCTAAGTTTTTTACTGTGAAACTAATTGATTTCATTGGTTTTCCTAGGTAATCATATCTTGTCTTATTTACTATTCCGTTATACATGATATTGATGTTTGTTTGTTTTAACAAAGTTTATTCATAATAAATCTACTTAGGTTTAAAACTTGTTAATTTTATCAACTGGGGTCTAAATTTCCCAACACAAATCGTATAGGAACAATTTACAACTTACATTTACATTATATTTTCTATGTTAATCAAATATTTTCTTTAAATAAATTTTTTTTTCTTATATTAATAATTTTTTAAAAATTAATGTTCTTCAATATTTTATCTCAATCTTGCCCCTAACCAAAATCTTGGCCCTGTCACTGGTTACTAGGGTTGTAAATGAGCTAAGCTAAGCCAAGTATTAAAATTTCAAGTTTATTAATTTTTTTTTTCAAACTCAAGCCAAGCTCGAGCTCATCACCTATCAAGATTTTTATGTTCAAGCTTGATTCATTTTCTTGTCGAGTAAGTATGAGCTTGTTCATGAGTTCCTTAATTAACTTATTATTTTTCTATATATTGTGAAATTATGACTAAAATGTTTTACTTTTTCACAATTCTATGTATTATTACTACGGATAGACTATTTATATCATTAATAAGTTACAAATAATAATTCAATATCATAAGAACCTATTGACAAACTTATAAAATCCAACCTAGAGTGCCTTGGCATTCTTCCTTTCCCCTCAAATTGCTTAGTTGACATTGAGAGAGTAGGCACTCACATCGACCTCCAATGATTGAAATAACTTTTGAATAATCTTGGTGTTGGACAAACCTCAGCCATCCCAATCTGCTGTGACAACCAAGTGGCCATCCATATTGCTAAATATCCTATGTTCCATGAATGTATAGAACAAATTGAGCTTGATTGCCATTTTAACTGAGAAAAAAATCCAATCCGAATTGGTATGCCCTTGTCTTATTCAATTCTATGACTAAATTGCTGACATTTTTACCAAATCATTGGGTAAGAATCTATTTAATCATCTTATTAGAAAGCTGGGCATTACTCACATACACGCTCCACCTTGAGGGGAGTATTTTCACTCTGCTCGCCTTACAATACTTTCAGAACTTGAAGGATGGAGAGACAATAACGAGATTCCAATATATAAAGCTATTGGAATTTCAAATCTAGAAGTTGTAGCCCAAAGTCTAGCCAATCAGTTGTAATCATAGGATAGCCAATTAGCTTAAATTTTGGGATTGGGTAGCAATTAATATTCTATTTAGGAAGGCACGAAGCTAGGATTTCGAGTTAGAGAATTGATGATCTGTGTGAACTATGATTGTTTAGGTTGATCGATGGTCGTTTGGATTGATCTATAGAGTTGTTTGGGCTGATTTGTGTAAGGGGGCCAAGATTTATTTTTCTTGGACCCAATTTGAATTAGGTCTAATATATCTAAAAATAAAAATTCTGCAACTGAGTCAGAGGTCCCTTTGTCTCTGTCCCTGTGCCTACGGGTCCCTATGTGTAGGGGTGCCTTTGTCTAGGTTCACTGTAACATGATCTATATACTCAGATCGATTTAAAGCTCTTTGTAAAGTGAAAAACAATTCAGACAAAATGTGTGTCCTACAATCAAAAGAATTCTTTTATGATGGATTGGGTGTGGTCTCAAGTCTCAAGTCTCAAGTCTCAAGACTAGCTTACATCGACGTAGATAATGGTCTCGATTTTGTTTTCTCGATTCTTGAGACCAAATTTTGATCTTTATCTCAATTCTCAGGACCACATTTGATTTTGGTCATGACGTTAACACCAATTTAAGATTACTATTTTTAAGGTGGAGTAGGTTGATATTAAAAGCAAAGAGGAGGATGAATTGATGATACAACAAAACTGCATTTGCTTTAACGTTGTAGGCACTACGTATAGGTCATTGATTCATAGGTGCACAACGGCACGTGTGATGCAATGCAAGTCCGGATAAGGAGGAAACCGAAAAAGAGTTGACAAAATTCTGAATTTTGATAGAGGCGAATAACATCAGCAAAGGTCTTGCGAGTTTGATTAGCTTATTTGTTTCTGGCTCAACTGATACCTCCAAGCGTGTTTGAGGGAGATGGTTCAAATCTTCCGTCCTCCAACTATTAATAGGATTTGGCTTGGTCAAAAGTGGACATATCAGTATCATGACAAGTTTAGTGTAATCAGACACTAGACCCATCGAAATATATATTTTTTTTAACACAATAAATGAGATAAGAATGATTTTTAAGGAAACAAATTGGTTTATTTGTAAAATAAATCTAATTTATTTGTTGTTAAAACAATGCCGGCTTCAGGAATTTTTCTCAAGGTGTTCTTTAAGAGCATAAATTATACAATCTAATAAAAAGATAAATTCATATATTAACAACAATAACAATAACAATAAAAAAAACACACAGATACATAAAGTTTACAATTGTCTTTTACGAGTTTTCATATTTTGAAATCGTTGCATAATAATCTCATTATCAATGCTACAAGCTACAATTCTTTCAATGTACACAACTAAGCAATCATTCATTCACTGAATGTAGAACAAATTATGGAGGAAAATTTAATTTTATTGACATAAAAAAATTGAGGGTGTTCCCAAAACTTTTTGAAGGGTAGACAAACAAAAATTTTTAAATTATTATATATAATTTTTTTTTTCTTTCAAGTCAGGGTGGTTCTGGGACCACCTTGGCCTTAAGGTAGCGCCGCCCCTGTGTTAAAAACCTTTTTATCTTACCTTTATTTAAGCAAATAAGCTGATCATTAGATGCACATTTTGGTTTAAAGTGATAGTTTAACGAAAGTAACATCCTTTGAATTGAACCACTTCCCCTCCTTTCTATCTACCTGAAAAAAAAAGGGGGAAAAAATACACGTGAAGATGGTGGGGCAAGGTTCTTGAGACAGCTTAAAGTTGTGGCGGCTGCAAATTGCTATCTCAAGCAGACGATGGGGAATAATTGACAGGACTCCACAACTTAAAATCCCCAAGAGCCTAACATTCTATACATTATTCTGAGATGAATGGACACTTAATTTAGAGTGTTATAGTCATGTCGTATTTATGTCGTAACAATGTCTTATTTGACCGTATCATGTTATAATTTTTCAAAAATTTCTCGTATCGCCATATCATACCCATACATGTATCCATGTCTTTGCATCCTAGATTATTTAAGGGATAATGAGATTGTTTGTAAAAATAAAAAAGGAAAAGACTTTTAGAACTAAACTTTTTTGGTTCAACTTATTTACAATAAATGATTTATTTATTTTTAATTATTGCTCTTCCCATTATTATTATTATTATTATTATTATTATTATTATTATTATTCCATTTTCCAGTTTGAACTTTGAACTTAATTTTGATAAATGTTGCGCTGTCTGTATCCTATAAAGCCTGGCTTGTTCAGAGAAAGAGCAATTGCAACATTAAGCAAACATTCTAAACAGTGATAATTTTTTGAGTGTTCTTCTTGACATCTTTGGTTAGTCTACTGTTTCTTGGAATCCTATCTTGAAACAAATTCTGTTCTTTTTCTCTTTAACTATCATGATTAAAGATATACATATGAACAGTACCTGGGTTGCAAGTTGTATTAGTTGGCAACTTGGTTGTTCGCTTCTTTGTTGCTTTTTAGTTATGCTATCTTCGGTAAAGGCAGTAATGGTTTCTTTTGATTGAGTGTTGCATACTGTCTGATTCTCAGATGCTTATCATTTTTGTAGTTGTTGATTCGTAAATACTTAATACCACCTATTATACAATCCCCATGATTCCTAAGAATGAACCTTAAATATGGTTACGGTTTCAAAAGTATATTTATTTAGAATGGTGTTTTCAACAGTTTCTCTGTGTCTCTCTCTTACTTGCTCTCTGAGGATTGTTTGACATTTTGGTAACATCTTCTTCTCATTCATTCTTGTATCCCAAACTATTTAATTTGGTTTGTGCTTGCACTGAAATGATCTTCTACAAACTTCATTGAGTTATAAATATTCTTTCGTATATTACTACTTTTTTGGTTTGTGAAGTTCCCCTTGATACCAGTTCATTGGGGCTAGATAATCCAACTCCTTGTTTGTCATTCTGGAATTCATTTACTGATTTATATTTTCTTAACTGCCTTAGAATTTATTAGTTTCGAGAATTAATGATGAATAGAAAAAAATACTAAAAGAATCTGTTCCTTGGTTTATTTATCAGTTAATGCAATATACACTCATGATCCCAAATCGAGAGAAGGCTTAAAATATTTCTTCATCTTGCTTCACATCATTATGTTGAACTTCACTCATCCATTCTGCCTTAACTATGGGGTGCTAAATATTTTCGTCTTGCAGCTGTGGCCATATAATCCAAGTTCTACAAGGTGATAAACCGTAGCAAATTAAGTATTGCTGCAGGCAACATGGCCAAAGAAAATACAGACAACCAACAACATTCAAACAAGACAATGGGTAAACAGGAAAGCACGAATACAGTACCATACTACAAGCTTTTCTCCTTTGCTGACCACCTGGATTATCTATTAATGTTAGTTGGCACAATTTCTGCTGTTGGTAGCGGTATCTCTATTCCTCTCATGATCATAGCCTTGGGAAATATTATTGATTCTTTTGGAAGAACTGTGAATACCAAAGATATAGTTCATGAGGTTTCCAAGGTATTTTGCAACCAAAACCTGATAATAGTCATCTATATTTGCCGTAAATCTATGCTAAATTCTTAAATTTGAGCATTTCTTCACCATGCTGCTTGAAGAAAACATAATTGTACTCTATACTAATCACCATTCGTCAGAAATTTGGACTCCATTTAATCTTATAACAGTTCTTTCAAAGTGGTCTCTTTGTTCTCTAAAATGCTTGCCCAACTACAGTGTCGCTCTTGTTTTGCTTAACTCAATACAACGGTATGTTTATTCCAATAATTTGCTGTAATCATTGGCAACTTGATCGTTTTAATTCTCAGGGGTCCTTAAAGTTTTTATACTTGGCTGTGGGAACCGGTGTTGCATCATTTTTCCGTAAGTACATAAGCCTTCTTGCTGAGATTACACATTAAAACATACCAGATGGCTTATAGACTAGAATGTTTGACTGGAACTGAGATACCCCTCTTTTTCTTTTTGCCAGAGGTGACTTGTTGGATGGTTACCGGGGAGAGACAGGCTGCACGAATAAGAAGTTTATACTTAAAAACAATTTTGAGGCAAGATATTAGCTTCTTTGATAAGGAAGCTAGCACCGGGGAAATAATTGGGAGGATGTCAGGAGACACTGTTCTTATTCGAGATGCCTTGGGTGAGAAGGTATTGATGCACCACACAAACACCTGAAACTGTTACTATCTCCTCCAATCATCCCTAATTGGAGTTTAAAATGCTCTCTTATTTAGTCATTTATATATTTTTGTAATTTGCAGGTTGGAACTTTTGTACAGTTGGTAGCAACATTCATAGGGGGCTTTGTTGTAGCATTCATCAAGGGATGGCTTCTTGCCTGTGTCATGCTATCCACAATTCCACCTCTTGTCATCTCTGGTGCTTTCATGAACATCATTATAAGAAAGATGGCATCCCGTGGGCAAGCTGCTTATTCAGTGGCAGCAACTGTAGTAGAGCAGACAATTGGTTCAATCAGAACTGTATGAATACTTGGCATAGCAACTCTTTGATTTTCCCTTTCTTTTATTAAAATAATATTCAATCATGATGGCCATTCTCCATGCAGGTTGCATCATATACAGGGGAAAAGCAAGCTATAGCTAAATACAACAAGTCCTTAACCAAAGCTTACAAGTCTGGTGTTCAAGAGGGCTTGGCTGCTGGGTTGAGTCTTGGTGTGGTTATGTTTATTTTATACTGCAGTTATGCATTGGCAGTATGGTATGGTGGGAAAATGATACTTGACAAAGGATATACAGGAGGGGATGTCATTACTGTAATGTTTGCTGTTATGGTTGGCTCCACGTAAGTTGCATTTCACTTCATAAGTTATTCATTAAATTGATATGCTGATATTATAATCTGTCATATATATACTACACCAAATCTGCATGTTTGTTCAAGATTTGACAATTCATTACCCCCTTAAGCCCCATTTCTGCCACATATAACACATCAAAGGAGATATTTGATAAATCCAAAAAGCTAAAGATTTTACATTTTATATAAATTAATTTTTATTTCCAGGAATCTGGGGCAAGCATCTCCATGCATGAGTGCTTTTGCTGCTGGACAAGCTGCAGCATTTAAAATGTTTGAGACAATTAAAAGGAAGCCACAGATAGACGCTTATGACAATAGTGGCCTGAAATTAGATGATATTCATGGAGATATAGAACTAAGGGATGTTTGTTTCAGTTATCCTGCAAGACCTGAAGAACAAATATTCAATGGATTTTCTCTTTCAATACCTGGTGGTACAACCACTGCTTTGGTTGGACAGAGTGGAAGTGGGAAATCAACAGTTATCAGTTTGATTGAGAGATTTTATGACCCGCAAGCTGGTGAAGTTCTTATTGACAAGATTAACCTCAGAGAGTTCCAACTAAAATGGATCAGACAGAAAATTGGCCTCGTCAGCCAGGAACCTGTGTTGTTTACTTGTAGCATTAAAGACAATATTGCCTATGGGAAGGACAATGCAACTACTGAAGAGATAAGAGTTGCTGCTGAACTTGCTAATGCTGCTAAATTCATAGATAAACTTCCTCAGGTTTAATTCATCATCTAATCTTTTGTTTAGAATGATTTATTGGTCTGCATTTCCTTTAGGAATTTTATATTGTTTCTACTATGACAGAACCCTCTTGGAATATCCATGATTGTATTCTCATGTTTTTACTTCTGTTTTCTGTAGAAAGATGAACACATGTGCATTGAGTTTTACAGCATTAGAATCTATGTCATAATATGGTTTTGTGTATGATGTATTCAGGGACTAGATACAATGGTTGGTGAGCATGGAACTCAGCTATCTGGGGGCCAAAAGCAGAGAATTGCTATAGCCAGAGCAATTCTGAAAGACCCAAGGATTCTACTTTTAGATGAAGCCACCAGTGCTCTTGATGCTGAATCTGAGAGAATTGTGCAGGAGGCTTTGGACAGAATTATGACCAGTCGGACAACCATTATTGTTGCCCATCGCTTGAGTACAGTGAGGAATGCTGATACTATTGCAGTGATACATCAAGGAAAAATTGTTGAAAAAGGTTTATATATTCTATTTGTTGGTGTGTTCTTTTCTAGCAGCTGAGTTCCACTACAAGTTTCCCATCATTATTGTGAATGTATTAGCTCTTCGTTATATATTCACATTTAGCTATATAGTTTTGATAGTTGTTTCAGAAAGACAAGTTGCCTCTCTCTCTCTCTCTCTCTCTCTCTTTCTCTAAGCATCGCTCGTAGCTTGAAGTTTACATTTATCTTTTTCTGGTTAAATCCAAAATTCAAATTACTAAGTTGATCACCATGCTAATTAGATCATTCTTGAGATAAACATAGTATTGCATTCTTATCCCTCTTGATTAATCAGGTACACATTCTGAACTAATTGAGGCTCCCGAAGGAGCATATAGTCAGCTTATACTGTTGCAAGATGTTAGCACAGTGTCGGAACAAAATGCACTAAATGATCAGGACAGAACAGAACTTTCTAGAATAAATTCAAGTCATCACTCATTCTCGAAGTCATTTGATGTGCCTGATGCAGTGAGTGTGCAGGAAACAACACCTGCAGAAACCACTACTCCTGCTTCAGCAACTACTAAGCTGCCTCCAGAAGTCTCACTTCACCGCCTGGCTTATCTTAACAAGCCAGAGATCCCAGTTTTACTTCTAGGCACTATAGCTGCGGTGGCCAATGGATTAATTCTACCTGTTTACGGGATACTACTGTCCTATATAATAAAAACTTTCTATGAGCCAGAAGAAAAACTCAGCAAGGATTCAAAATTTTGGGCATTCGCTTTTGTTGCTCTTGGTGTGGCATCTCTATTGGCTCAACCATCAATGTCATATTTATTTGCTGTTGCTGGGTGTAAGTTAGTACGAAGGATCCGGTCAAAGTGCTTTGAGAGAGTAGTTTATATGGACGTAAGTTGGTTTGATGAAGCTAAGCACTCAAGTGGTGCACTTGGTGCAAGGCTCTCTGCAGATGCAGCTTCTATGCGAGGGGTGGTTGGAGATGCACTTGCTTTGCTTGTTCAAAATATTGCAACTGCTATTGGAGGCTTGGTTATTGCTTTCACAACAAACTGGCAATTGGCTTTAATAATTCTTGTTTTGCTACCTTTCTTGGGAGCAAGGGTATATGCCCAGATAAAGGCCATGCAAAGATCCAATGCAGATGCAAAGGTTTGCTTTAAACTTCATAGTCATCTAGCTCCAATGCATAACAGATATTTAATTTCAAATGAGAGGGTAATGGAGGAAAAGTGGAAAACAAACTCTTTTGGGGAAAATTACACTTTACTGCCCTAAACTCTCTTTGAATGCATATTTTGCACCCCAATGTCAAGTTTAATTTTTACAATATTTGAATAGACTTAACTATTAAATGAACAACATATGCATTCAAATAGTCCCTTTGAACAATACTGAAATTTTAAATGGTAACAGAAAATGTATGAAGAAGCAAGTCAAGTTGCAAATGATGCAGTAGGGAGTATAAGAACAGTTGCTTCTTTCTGTGCTGAACAGAAGATGATGGAATTGTACAATAAGAAATGCGAAGGCCCTACTAGGACAGGAAAAAGGCAGGGGATAGTCAGCGGGATAGGTTTTGGGCTATCATTCTTCTTAATGGGTTCAGTCTATGCATGCTGCTATTTTGCTGGAGCACAATTTGTTAAGGATGGCAGAGCAACATTCTCCGAAGTTTTTCGTGTAAGATCTTCTGGCTTGTCGACCAAGTCAGGCATTCAAATTCTAACTAACTTATTATTACTACAGAGGTAAAATTCATCGTCGATTTATCCCTTGATAAAATCTTTTCTATCCCAAATTACAGGTTTACTATACTCTCACCTTGGCAGCCATTGGAATTTCTCAGTCAAGCTCCTTGGCCCCAGACGCCAGTAAAGCAAAGAATTCTGCTGCTTCTATATTTGCAATTCTTAACGGGAAATCAAAGATAGATTCTAGTGACGTTTCCGGAATGACAATAGAAGATGTGAAGGGAGAAATTGAGCTTCACCATGTGAGCTTTAGTTATCCCTTTAGACCTGATGTTCAAATATTCAGGGATCTTTGCTTGGCTATTCATTCTGGCAAGGTAATTTGTTAGGACTTGGCACCATCATAAGTTATTTTTGTACTTTACATTATGGCAAACCCCACAGAAGGTTCAAAAACTTTAGTCTCACTTTAATATCCATTTACTAACAAGTTCAATTTTATATTAATCAGACGGTAGCTCTGGTTGGGGAAAGTGGGAGCGGAAAATCAACGGTGATTTCATTGTTGCAGAGGTTTTATGATCCTAATGCAGGTTACATTACGCTAGATGGTATTAAAATCCAAAAGCTACAACTGAAGTGGTTAAGGCAACAAATGGGTTTGGTGAGCCAGGAGCCTATGTTATTTAATGACACTATTCGAGCCAACATTGCTTATGGTAAGGAGGGAAATGCAACTGAAACAGAAATGTTAGCCGCAGCAGAATTGGCAAATGCACACAAGTTTATTAGTAGTTTAGAACAGGTAAAAAAATTGATCAATCAAGTTGCTTCAATGAGATAGACTAGTTAGCAACTATATGTTATTAGACTATTCTTGAGTTCATGTGCATTCAAGGGAGGCAAATAAACTATTTAGAAGTCCATTACTTGTTTATTAGCTAATATTTTCTATGATACTTGTAGGACAAGTTAGCTAATCTTTTTTATGATCCTTGTAGGACTAGATAACTTGTCCTGCAAGTATAATTTTACAGTGATGACTTGACATGTAAGTGTGGGCTTACAACAAGTTTAGGCTATAGGACCCTAATATATCTAACAAGCCTATTTGATGAGGTTGTTTGTAATCTATATGTGTTTGTGGGACTGATAATGCTTATAAGGAATGCGGAATCTGAATGTAGGGATATGATACAACAGTAGGTGAGCGAGGTGTCAAATTGTCTGGGGGACAAAAGCAACGAGTGGCTATAGCACGAGCTATAGTGAAGGTGCCTAAAATACTACTACTAGACGAAGCAACTAGTGCTCTAGATGCTGAGTCTGAGCGAGTGGTTCAAGATGCATTGGATCGATTAATGTTTGATCGAACCACCGTGGTGGTAGCTCATCGTTTATCCACAATCAAGGGTGCAGATTTAATTGCTGTGGTGAAAGACGGAGTCATAGCCGAGAAAGGCAAGCATGAAACTTTAATCAATATCAAGGATGGTATTTATGCTTCCTTGGTAGCATTACATACAAAAGCTTCATCTTAACAAGCAATCCTCTTGTATTTGCCTTTCCCCAAATGTTAAAATTAGTTTCTAAAATTTCCCATCACTAGAAACCTATGTTGAGGACAGTGGATTTGAATTTATCCTCTGAAGTGAATTTTTAATAAAGTGACATGTTTTGTAACTTTTCCAACGGTTCAAGAACTTACCTGTCATAATTTCTATAGTCCTATGTGTAATGCGCATATATATAATAACTAGTCGTAGACCCACAAGATGCTTGAAATAAATAATTATTTTGTAATTGTAATATAATGTATAATTTGTTCTCTAAAATTTTTTGAAGATAATTTTTTCTCCCTAAATATTAAACAATTGTTATTTGGTCCAATCAAGCCTACTTCGGTCCCATTCGGTTCAATTAGGCCTACTTCAGTCCACTTCGGTCCAATTTGGTCCACATGGTCAATTTCGGTCCATTTTGGACTAATTGAGCTTTAAATTGATTCTATTTTTAAGTTGCCTTTTTAAGTTTAGCTCAAAATTTCATTTTTTTTCTTAATTTTTGGGTTGAAAAGTATGAGATTTTATTATATTTGAGCTAAACTCTTTAGTTTTGAGTTAAAAAATACAAACAAAATTGAAACATAAATATGAGCCCTAAAAATGCAATAAAAATGTTAAATATTCAAAAGTCTTATTCGGTCCAAATTGGCACTATTTGGTCCATTTTATCTACTTGGGTCCTATTTTGTTGACATTGGTCCTCTTCAGTCCACTATAGTCCTATTCAGTCCTATTTGTTCCTATTCGGTCTAATACGTTCACTTTAGTCCTAACATGTCCATTCATTCTTTTTCAATCCACTTTGTCCTATTCAATCAACTTTAGTCTTATTCAGTCATATTCTATCCATTTGGTCCATTTTGTTCCATTTAGTTTATTTGTGTCCACTTCGGTCCATTTGAGCTACTCAATCCAATTTGGTCCATTTTTGTGCACTTTGCATATAGGGAAAAGACATGTTTGGGTTGGGAGTACCTATTCTAAATCCATGTTTATTTTAAAAAATATAGATCTCAAACTCGTAATATCTAAAATCTTAAACATGTCATTTATTGTTGTTATACTTTTGCTGAGCCACATTAACGTAGCATTTCAGTCTATTTCGATTCCGCTAAATTTAAGTGAAAGTCTTTTTAAACATAAAGGCTATGAATATACAAATATAATCTTTAGAACAGTTATTCATTTGTTTTAACATCATTACTTTTAAATGAATTGCATGAGGTTGATTATACATTCAAGAAAAATAATATATATATATATATATGCATGTATTTATGTATGTATGTATTTATAATTTTTATTTAAATAAATTATTCAAATTCTTCATTCTCTTAGAAGATATTATTGTGGGGAGTAAAAGGACCCAAGAAGACATTTGGGCCTTTGGGCTCTAGCAAGGAGGGCCGATCTGTTCTTGAGCTAAGAATTTGTTAGTACTGCAAATCGGCCCATACGCCAAGGGTCCGAGGACACATCCGAGGGTGAGTTTCTCCTCGGACAGACCCAAGAGAACTCGGAGATTCACTACAAAGGTTAAGGCAGAATTTCGGAAAGACTGTTGGTTAAGAGGGGAAAACCCTGAACCTTCTAGATACACCGGTGTTAGAAAAATATCATGAGCAAAGGCTACCACCTCCACATTAAAGACTCTGCACCTACCTCCCTGGCCGCATTAATGGGGAAGTGACCCCTAAACAGTAGAACTGAAACTTCTGGTCACTATTCAAAGGCACTAAGAGAAGAAATATCTAGAGAGGAGGGGGTTTGAGCAACACGTGGATAAAGCATCAGGAAAAGAAGTATTTAAGGGGGTGGAAGGCCAAAGAAAAAGGGGAGGCCAATCTGTAACCAAAAAAGAAATTAAGAATTGTAATCTTTAAGAAAGAAAGAGAAATAATACAGAAGTAGTCCTCGGCTCACGTCCGAGGAGGTCCATCTGCAATTATCATTCATTATTTACAAGTGTTTGCACATCATAGCCTGTTATCAAGCTCTCAGTACTTCTAATCTAGATTTCAAGCGCACACTCTACAAATTTCATTGTTTAAGGCTCATTGGGCCTGAGCCCATAATAGTTTTTGGGTCCAGGTGCAATTGTGCACTTACAATTGGCGTCGTCTGTGGGAATCTAGTCTGAAAGAAGCTCGGATACTATGGCAGGCGTAGGTTCACACCATGTAGAATCTCAAGGATCACAACCGGAGGATCTTTTCGAGCGTCTTGAGCGTCGAATGGATCGAGAGGGAAGCGTCCATACAGAATACCCTAGGGCTAGCCATACTCATGGCGGTGGTAGCACCACCCACCCATGAGGATGGTGCTAAAGCCATGCAGAAGGAGATTAATCGTTTGAAAAGAAAGCTGCGCCACGCCAGACGTAAGCCTTCACCGTCCTCATCTAATTCTTCTTTAGCGGAGGTCCGAGGAGGTAGTTACAGCTCGAGGTCATGCTCACCCCCCAGCGCAATGTCCTCTTGTGAGGAGGATGACCCGCCAGCTCGCAGACACAAGAAACTTCCTTCCAGGGGCTTGGGGAACGATGCTATGAGTCAGGCGTTGCACCAACTCTCCAAATCTCCATTCTCACTGAGGATTGAGAAGGGGAGGCTCACTAAGAGGTTCACCCAGCCCACCTTTACCATCTATAATGGCCGAACTGATCTGGTGGAGCACGTGAGTCACTTTAACTAGAGGATGGCGGTGCACTCTCATAACGAGACCCTGATGTGTAAAGTTTTCCCCTCTAGCTTGGGACCTGTTGCTATGAGGTGGTTCAACGGCCTTAAATCAGGGTTTGTAGGTCCATTTGGGGAGCTTACTAGAGCATTCGCTTCGCGGTTTATGCCTCGGCCATTGGACTCGCTGTTATCCATGACCATGAGGGAAGGGGAGACGTTGAAAGCATACTCCGACCGGTACTGGGAGATGTTTAACGAGATAGATGGTGATTTTGATGAGGTGGCGCTCAATACCTTTAAGGTAGGCCTTCCTACTGATCACGACTTGAGGAAGTCCTTGACCAAAAAGCCCGTCCGCAGCGTACGTCGCCTCATGGATCGTATTGATGAATACAAAAGGGTAGAGGAAGACCAGCAGCAAGGAAAGGGTAAGGAGAAGGTTATCCCGCAGAAGAGAAGGGATTTTCAGGTCAGACAGATACCACAACAACAAGCCAAGGAGAGATTACGTCGGGCAGTCAGCCTCGGCAGCACCTCAGACCGTGAACACTGTGTTCCGAGAACCAGTACACCAATTACTGGAGAAAGTTCGTAAGGAGCCCTTCTTCAGGTGGCCTAGTAAGATGGCAAGAGACCCCGCGAAGAGGAATCAGAACCTCTTTTGTCAGTACCATCAGGACGTGGGCCACACTACCGAGAACTGTCGAACCCTTTGGAACCACTTGGAGCAGCTTGTTAGTGAAGGAAAACTGAAGCAGCACCTGTGTCAACCTAATGGGCAAGGCAGTCAATCCGGCTTAAACAATCAGAAGAATAATCCATCTCGGCCGGCATTGGGAACAATTAACGTTATCTTCGCTGCACTTGGCAGGACCGGCTCAGGTCCCACTAGGGTGATGGCGGTTTTCCATTCTCAGGCCGAGGAGGCAGCCTCCAAGCCGAAGAAGTTGAAGGTGAATTTACCAGTCTTGGGATTTTCAAAGGAGGATAAGGTTGGTACCATTCAACCCCATGACGATGCTCTTTTGGTCACTCTCAGGATAGGGAATTATGACGTGAAGAGGGTGATGATTGATCAAGGCAGTGGTGCAGATATCATGTACCCTGATTTATTTAAGGGGCTAAGGTTGAAGCTGGAAGACCTTACTCCTTATGACTTGCCACTCATAAGCTTTGAAGGAAGGGCCGTTGTGCCGAAGGGACAGATTCGTTTTCCCGTTCAATCCGGCTCAGAAACGGTTGAGGTGGATTTCATTGTGGTTGACGCGTACTCCCCATATACAGCCATCCTCGATAGACCATGGCTGCACGCTCTAGGAGCCGTCTCCTCTACCTTGCATGTTAAGGTTAAGTTCCCCTCTGGGGAATATGTTGAAGAGATCCTCGGCAGCCAATCGGTGGCCAGGCAATGCATATCGGCCGCAGTCCTTCATCAGACAGAAGCGGAGTCATCAGCTTTGCTCATCAAGGATTCATAGCAATTAACAGCTCCGAATACCCCTGGAGCGGTGACAGCAGAGGAGGCTCTTTGTGAGGAGTTAGAGAAGTTTTTGATAGCGGATGACCCAGAGAGGTTCTTCCAAGTAGGCATACGTTTGCCACACCAGGAGAAGATGGAGTTGTTGGAATTTCTGAAAGGCAATATTGATGTTTTTGCGTGGGACCCTTATGAGGCTCCAGGCGTAGATCCGAGCTTCATTTGTCATCATTTAAATGTCAACCCCGCCGTTGTTCCGAGAAGGCAGCCACCTCGGCGTTGTTCCGAGAAGGCAGCCACCTCGGCGTTCTTCTAAGGAACACTCCGAGGCTGTTAAGGAGTAGGTGCTCAAGCTCAAGAGGGCTGGGGCTATTAAAGAAGTTTTCTACCCCGAATGGTTGGCGTATACGGTTGTGGTAAAAAAGAAGAATAGGACGTGGAGAGTATGTGTGGACTTCACAGATTTGAACAAAGCCTGCCCCAAGGATTCGTTCCCAATGCCGCGTATTGATCAGCTTGTGGACGCCACTGTCGGACATCCTCGTATGAGTTTTTTAGATGCCTTCCAGGGTTACCATCAGATTCCATTGGCATTGGAGGATCAAGAGAAGACTGCTTTCATTACTCCAACAAGGAACTACCACTATAAGGTCATGCCGTTTGGGTTGAAGAATGCTGGGGCTGCCTACCAAAGAATGATGACCAGAATGTTCGAACAGCAACTTGGGAAGACCATTGAGGTATATGTGGATGATATGGTAATGAAGAGTAAAACAATACCTTCACACGTTAAAGATTTGGCCGACACCTTCCAGGTGCTAAGAAAGTACAAGTTGCGCCTTAACGCCTCAAAGTTCTCTTTTGGCGTGGGATCTGGAAAGTTCTTGGGATATATGATTACTCATAGAGGCATAGAGGTAAACCCAGCGCAGGTCAAGGCTATTCAAGGTTTGCAACCGCCTCGAAACCCAAAAGAAATCCAGAAATTGACCAGAATGATTGCC
This sequence comes from Castanea sativa, assembly GCF_040712315.1. Classification (NCBI taxonomy): domain Eukaryota; kingdom Viridiplantae; phylum Streptophyta; class Magnoliopsida; order Fagales; family Fagaceae; genus Castanea; species Castanea sativa. Next base: position 15,479,828 of record NC_134014.1, read on the forward strand.
GCACTGAGCAGATTTATCTCTCGGTCAGCTGACCGGTGCCGTCCCTTCTTCCAATTTTTGAATAAATGGAAAGGGTTTCAATGGACCGAGGACTGCGTGTTAGCCTTCCAACAGCTTAAGCAATATCTTTCTCGGCCACCCATTTTGTCTTGCCCCGAGGCGAACGAGGTCTTGTTTGCTTATTTGGCAGTAGCCGTCCACGCGGTCAGCCTGGTCTTCATAAGGGATGAAAGCGGGGTGCAAAGACCGGTCTACTATGTTAGTAAGTCTTTGAATGAGGCCGAGGTGCGCTATCTACCCTTGGAGAAAGCACTTCTGTCCATAATTCATGCCACGCGGAAGCTTCCTCATTATTTCCAGTCCCACACTGTGGTGGTTCTGACTCAATTGCCACTCAAGGCGGTGTTACGCAGCTCCGATTACTCTGGCAGGGTGGTAAAGTGGGGAACCATTTTGGGAGCCTTTGACGTTAAGTACAGGCCTCGCACCTCAATGAAAGGCCAGGTCCTTGCTGACTTGGTGGCAGAGTTTACCGAACCATTGCTAGAAGAAACTCTGAAAGAAGTACACATGGATGAAAAATCAGTTGGTGTGATCATAGCCGTAACACCTCCGACTTGGAAAGTGTATGTGGATGGGGCAGCTAATCAAAGAGGGTCTGGTGTTGGACTTGTCCTGATATCCCCTGAGAGAATTGTCTTTGAAAAATCTCTAAGGCTGTCGTTCTCGGCTACTAATAATGAGGCCGAGTACGAAGCAGTCTTGGTGGGCATGAACATGGTATATAGGATAGGTGGAAAGGAAGTCCATACGTTCTCGGACTCCCAGTTAGTGGTCGACCAGGTCACGGGGACTATGGAGGCTAGGGACCCAAGAATGCAAGAATACTTGGCCCAGGTCAAACGTCAGCAAGCTAAATTCGATTCCTTCGTCTTGTCTCACATCTCTAGGAGTGGAAACACCCATGCGGACTCCTTGGCCATATTGGCAACGTCTTCGGCTCAGGGTTTGCCCAGGATTATCCTCGTAGAGGATTTGCTAGAGCCAACTCTTACCGCTGTCAACGTAGCTCGCATCCATCTAATAAGGTCTGGACCCAGTTGGATTGACCAGGTCATATCTTTTCTTAAGAACGACATCCTTCCTAAGGACAAGTCTGAAGCAGATAAGATACGTCGAAAGGCGCCACGTTTCTGGTTGTCCGAGGACCAGAAACTGTATAAGCGATCCTTCTCAGGACCATACTTGTTATGTGTGCATCCTGAATCAACGGAAGCACTTCTAGAAGAACTGCATGAAGGGATTTGTGGGAGCCATACCGGGGGAAGATCCTTAGCCCACAGAGCTCTGACTCAAGGTTATTGGTGGCCCAATATGCAAAGGGAGGCTCAGGACTATGCCCGAAAATGTGATCAATGCCAGAGGTTCGCCCCTAATATTCATCAACCTAGAGGGGTTCTCAACCCTCTCTCCAGTCCTTGGCCTTTCGCACAATGGGGATTGGACATAGTGGGGCCATTTCCGAGGGCTGTAGGAAATAAAAGATGGCTGCTTGTGGGGACAGACTACTTCACTAAATGGGTCGAGGCCGAGCCCTTAGCAAATATCAGGGACGTTGATTCCAAGAATTTTGTCTGGAAAAACATCGTCACTAGATTCGGTATACCACACACGCTTATTTCGGACAATGGCGTTCAATTCGACAGCAAGGCTTTTAGGAAATATTATGGTGATATGGGCATCATAAATAGATACTCCACCCCAGCTTATCCTCAGAAAAATGGGCAAGCCGAGGCCGTTAACAAGGTCATAGTCAGTGGGCTCAAGAAAAGGTTGGACGATGCGAAAGGCAGATGGGTAGAAGAACTCCCACATGTTCTGTGGACGTATCGGACTACACCGCGCAAGTCCACGGGAGAAACGCCATTCTCTATGACTTATGGAGCCGAGGCGGTGATACCTCTAGAGTCTAGTTTTCCCACCCTGAAGACGAGTTCTTTTAGCCCGGAGAATAACGATGGCCTCTTGGAGAAAGGCCTGGATTTAGTTGAGGAACGGCGCGAGGCAGCTATGGTCCAAATGGCTTATTATCAACAGAAACTTAAACGGGGATATGATACCCACGTGAAGCTAAGGCCACTCGCACCTGGGGATCTTGTACTAAGAAAAGTTGTGGGCACTTCTAAGAACCCAGCTTGGGGTAAGCTAGGACCAAACTGGGAAGGCCCCTATCGCATTGTTTCAGTAGCAGGCATAGGGTCGTATCGGCTAGCTGACCTAGATGAAAGGATTGTACCACGCCCATGGAATGTAAATAACCTTCAAAGGTATTATTATTAATAAAATGTGCTTTTGTTAGTTAACAGTTCAAAGTTATAAATACCTCGGGGGCTTACAGTTACTATTCTTAAGTGTCAAACAGAAACTTGGTTAAGTATGGTCCTCGGACCACAAATCTGGTGAAAATTGATATCTTATCATTTGTTAAACAGAACCTTAGTTATGCCGGGTCCTCGGACCTCCTACTTTGGGGAAATTAACATTTGAAGTTACTATTCTTAAGTGTCAAACAGAAACTTGGTTAAGTATGGTCCTCGGACCACAAACCTTGTGGAAATTGATATCTTATCATTTGCTAAACAGAACCTTAGTTATGCCAGGTCCTTGAACCTCCTACTTTGGGAAAATTAACATTTGAAGTTACTATTCTTAAGTGTCAAATTGAAACTTGGTTAAGTATGGTCCTCGGACCACAAACCTTGTGGAAATTGATATCTTATCATTTGTTAAAACAGAACCTTGATATCTTATTATCCAGACATTGTTCTTATTCTTATCGCATACTTTATGGAAGTCAAATGCCTTACCATCTGTTAAATTAGATCTTAAGTTAAGCAGCTCTAAATATCGAAACAAAGATTCTGTAAGGTATGATCTTCGAACCTTACACTCTACTAAAATTGATGTCTCGGATTACAAAGTTTAACTATCATGTAGGCTTTCTAAGTAAGGCACTGCATACCATCCAAGCTAAGTTAGTTTTTGCCAGATTCTTGAATAATATACTTTGCAAAGCAAGTATCCATATGGGTGTTCAAAAGTTATAATTGTTTAACTGAGTGGAGTTAGACTTATTTATTCCATTCTTTCTTTAGCTACGTGCTAGTAAGAACTTTCATGACAAGCATAAACAGGATAAAGTCAAGTAAATACAACATGAATGAAAGTTGAATAAAAATTGTTCTTCATTAATTATAAGCAGAATACATCACTATGTAAAGAAACTACAAGTACAGGAAAAGTCCTATGCTAGGCCCTAAGCTTTGGGAGAGGGGTCTTGAAGGGAGTTGCTGCCAGCCTCTGTGCTCTTCAGCTCCAACTCAAAGGTAGACAAGACTTGTTTCCCTTTGTCTGTTAGAGGAAGGATGGGCTCCACATTCTGGCTTTGCTCCTGCTCGGCAGCTTCACACCCGTCCTTCTCTTTATGGGAACCTTCAGGTTCTGTAGGATCAGGAACGAGTTCTAGAACCACGGGAGGAAGGGCAGGAGAGGCAACAACAAGAGGGTCTTCTATCTCCTGTATGTCTAGGCGAAGCCAAACATTCTCGTGCTTCCTCAACTCGGAAGCTTGAGGAACCCCTGTTGCGTTCAAGGCCTCTCCCTAGTTGACAGTACTCTCGGCATAAGGCCGCAAAGGCTTCTGTCAACAGTTCCTGCGTTGCAGTCACTCCCTCCTGATAGCTGGCCTGCTTAGCGGCCTCCAGTGAGCGCTTGTAGGTGCGAGCCTCCTCCTTCATCTGCGTAAGCTCCTTCTCCAAGTCAGAGCGTGCCCGTTGGGCTTGGGAGATCTCGTCGTCCTTTTGGCAAATAAGCTTATGTTGCCCCTCCACTTGGTTCTCCATCGTCCTTAAGCTGGCCTCGGCACCATCTTTCTCTCTTTTTAGATCGGCCAGCTGCGATGTGATCTTCCCATTTTTTGCTAGGGCCTGGCGTAGGGACCTTTCTGTCTCTTGCCGTAGCTCTTGCTCCATTCCAGCTCGCTTCCGAGAATCCTCCACGAACTTCTCGGCCACGAAAACTTCTTGGATGGCCTGCAAAAAAAAATGTCAGGGGGTTAAATGTGGTAAAGTGTTTACAAATGAACCTAGAGTATAAGTGTGAGGTGGAACTTACTAGAGCTAAATCCCTTTTCAATGAAAGGAACAGTTAAGGATGGCTCATCTTCTCCAAGGTTTCCATGTCCTTGGGCAGCAGAAGAGGACGCTCCAACGCCTCGGCCAGGTGGAGGGCATGGCCTTGTTGGAACAACCTGATGTTGGACTGGAGGGGAATTGGCGCTCCATCCAGTCTCAGTTCGGGAGACCACATAGCTGGTGCTCGGCGCACCTCGACCATGTCTCTGATCTCGCCGCTTTCAACCGAACGGACGCGCCCTTTGCCCTTGTCCAGCTTCTGCTGCTGAGCCGGCGGTGGCTGCTGTTTCAGCTTATTTTGCTTCTCGCCACCAGCCCCCTCGGCCTCCACCTTCCTTTTCTTCTTCGGATCGTCGGCAGGAGGCTTAGGGTCAGCTAGAGGAGGAGGTGGTGGCAAGGCAGGGGGAGCTTGGGATCCCCTCGTCCCCTTTTTGGCAACTTTCTCCCCTCTCGCGGTCAGGAGGTCCTTAAGCATGTCCATGTCCTCTTCAATAGAGCTGTCGTCTGGACGTGCTATCACTAGACCGGCTATCCCAGAGGTCTAGGCAGCTCCCTCTTCCTCGTCGGAGAGGACGACAAATGGGCTTCCACGAGGCCTTTGGATGTCCTCAAGTTGAAAGTTATTTATCTCCTCGTCCAACGTGTTCGACGAAGACACTTGTTCCTCTGGGACAACTGTTGCCTGAGAGTGCGTGGCAAGGGGGATTGCTGCAATGGTCTGTGTGTACAATATAGTGTGGGGGTCGTCAAGAATGTCGTGGTCGGCTAAGAAGTGCGGTCTGGCTATGTGAATCCTTCTTCGCCTCCGGTCACCCGCAACAATGGCGTTCTCAATCTCCTGGAAGTCCGAGGAGATAGGGTCGTACCCTAATATCAAATGAGCCGCTCTCAGTTGCAAGTCTTCACTCACGAACACCTCTGAGCGTAGCACTCGGTTCAAGTTGGCAACATTGCAATAGCTCAAGTACGGGCGGACGTATTGTTTATCTGCAAAGAAAGACACCAAAATAGACAAACATGGTCAGATTTGTAGGAAATGTAATAAACTAAAGTTAAAATGCTTAGTAAACGTAAATGGACATTTAAACATGTTTAGATGGAGCTATGGGGCGGGAAGTTAGATCCGAAGGAGTCACACCTGGATCTCCCCACTCGATTGGGCAATGGGGCCGTCATGCCAGTTGCTTGAGGCGATGAGGTAGTCGTCCTTTATGCCTTTATTGGACTTAGGCAGACAGAAATCAACGTAACTACGCTAGAGCAGGATTTGATGTAATAACCTACCCTAGTAAGTTTATGGCATTCGTACATAAAGGCGCCGTTATGCCAGGTAAGGTTCAGACCCATCTGCTCGTTTAGAGCGTCAACGCTTCCTAAGACTCTAAAGACGTTGGGAGCACATTGGTCGGGGCACAACCGGTGGCTGCAGAGGTATTCCCTGGTCACGCTTCTCATACGGAGGGTCATCCCACCTTCTATAAAGGCAATCATGGGAATGATAACCTCTCCCGCTTTCCTAGACCTAGCTACGGCTTCCGCCGGATAGTATCTTAAACCTACGTCGCTGGGAATATGGTATTTGGCTCTGAAACCTTCCATCCCAACGGCGGTGTCAACTAAACACCTAAATCTACCCATTAGAAAGGAACGAAAGACTAAGTTTTAGGGGAAAGAATGGTTAAGATGGGAGCCGAGGACAGGATCCGAGGAGAATGGGTTAAAGGAAAAGAATAGGAACTTACAAGTTTGAAGTTGTGCGAGTTTCCACGGATTTCTGCAAAGAAAAGGTGATTACTGATGTTTTGATGGGATTAGCCTCTGAAGAAATAAATGAAGGCGCAGGTTCCCAGAGCGTCACGACGTGCGGGAAGCGGCCTCGAAATTGCATTCGTCCCACGCAAATTTTCAGGGGGTAACAAGGGCCGTTTGATGCTTATCTCACCGTTGAACGTGGGAGACAAGGTGTAACTTACGGTAATAAATGCGCGCGTTTTTGAAATTAAAACCGCCAAGTGGCATCCTCTGGAACACGAAACGAACTCCACACGCGTAGTTATTTACAAAACGTGTGGGGTAAGTTCTCGTTGGATCAAAACCCTATTTTTCTCCTCGGATGCTGAAAAATAGAATTTTGAGGGGCTATTGTGGGGAGTAAAAGGACCCAAGCGGGCATTTGGGCCTTTGGGCTCTAGCAAGGAGGGCCGATCTGTTCTTGAGCTAAGAATTTGTTAGTACTGCGAATCGGCCCATACGCCGAGGGTCCGAGGACACATCCGAGGGTCAGTTTCTCCTCGGACAGACCCAAAAGAACTCGGAGATTCACTACGAAGGTTAAGGCAGAATTCCAGAAAGACTGTTGGTTAAGAGGGGGAAACCCTGAACCTTCTAGATACACCGGTGTTAGAAAAATATCATGAGCAAAGGCTGCCACCTCCACATTAAAGACTCTGCACCTACCTCCCTGGCCGCATTAATGGGGAAGTGACCCCTAAACAGTAGAACTGAAACTTCTAGTCACTATTCAAAGGCATTAAGAGAAGAAATATCTAGAGGGGAGGGGGTTTGAGCAACACGTGGATAAAGCATCAAGAAAAGAAGTATTTAAGGGGGGTGAAGGCCAAAGAAAAAGGGGGGGCCAGTCTGTAACCAAAAAAGAAATTAAGAAATGTAATCTTTAAGAAAGAAAGAGAAATAATACAGAAGTAGTCCTCGGCTCACGTCCGAGGAGGTCAATCTGCAATTATCATTCATTATTTACAAGTGTTTGCACACCATAGCCTGTTATTAAGTTCTCAGTACTTCTAATCTAGATTTCAAGCCCACACTCTACAAATTTCATTGTTTAAGGCTCATTGGGCCTGAGCCCATAATAGTTTTTGGGTCCAGGTGCAATTGTGCACTTACAATTATTATGATAATCAAAAACTTATAACAAACTTCTATAGAATATGTATAATTTATTCTCTAAATTTTATTGGAGATAATTTGTTTTGTCTAAAAATTAAAAATTCAAAAAGTAATTCCCATCACTTTATTTTTAAAAATATATAATTTTATGATTTTTTTTTTATTTTTTGATTGATATTATTCTTTTATGAAATGGTCCATATTCTTCTAACTATTGTTATTATGCATTATATTTTCCTAATTTCTTTTGGTACAATTAAAATTTTTAAGTTTCAAAGTTATTATTCTAATTATTATTCTCTTAAGGAGAAGATTATGATAACCAAAATTTATCATATAATTACAATTGATATTACTTCTATAATTAAGGAGATTATTAAATAATTCTTATTCTCTCAACCTAAACTTGTATTTTGTCATGCTTAAGTAGGTACTTAAGTAGGTACACCAAATTGGACCAAATAGACCTAAGTGGATCAAATAAACCAAATTGGACCAATAGACCTAACTGGACTGAATGGACCAAATTGGACCAAATATACCTAAGCGGACCGTATGGACCGAATAGATCAAAGTGGACTGAATAGGCCAAATGGGCCAAATAGATTGAATAGGACCAAATTGACCAAAGTAGACCAAACAGACCAAATGCCCCGAATTGGACGGAATTGACTGAAGTAGACCGAATGGACCTAATTGAACTAAAGTTGACCAAAGTAGACAAAATTGGACCAAAATTGACTGAAGTGGATTGAAGTAGACCAAACCAGACTAAAATGCATCGAATGACAATCTGCTATTAGCATAGCCAAAATTGTATTTTGATATAAATTCAAATTCTGAAAGCTCAGATTTGTGTGAATACCCAAGAGCTTGTTTAGACCCCCAAATAAAAAATAACGGCTAGATTGCTTTTCCTCTAACTTATTTAAGTGTGGATCAAGAATAAATGAAGCGCAATCATCGATAACTACTCTAGTGCATAAACATGAACAACAAACAATAAAAGTAAAGCACAAGAATAAAAGAAGAGAGATGCAAACACAAGATAACACTAAAACATGTTATCGAAGAAGAAACCGAAAAACTCGGTGAAAAACCTCTTCACGACCCTCCAAGTCAAAATCGATCCATTAGAGAATAAAGTTGGAGTACAAGAATAACAAAAGACCCTCCAAGCCTAGTCTACCCAATGTACTTGAGCCCTCCAAGCTCCTGCTACCAACGGACTTCTCAGAGTCATGTCTTCTCTAGCTTTCCAGATTCCGCAATACGCCTGATTGCATCCGTCATGCCTCACCGGCTTCTTTTGGAAAATCCCCAAAACTTCCCAAGCTCCAAAACGCTCTTTACACTTTGAAAAGGTGCAGGTTGTGTTTGAGTACAAATCTCCTCTCAAGGTATGACAATGGGAGCGGGAAAGAGAATAGGCTACAATGATTTCTCGCTAAGGATGAGTAGCTCTCCCTCTAAAAGATGGGTGTGTTATGTTGTAAAAAACCTATCTAGGGTTTTCCTCTCTGAATGACCTCTCCTACATTTGTAGGTAATGAGGGTATATATAGTATGGGTGAAGGGTAAGAAAGTCATACTTAAAAATCTTCCAAGAAAAATGTTTTGCGAGTATTTCGCGAGAAGGCCTTACCCATGAGACACTCGCGAAATCGACAGCCTGGCATAACTTTTCAGCTTCCAGCATGTGCTTCTCACGTACCCTTTCGCGGGTAAGCTTCTCGCGAGACACTAGCGAAATTGCACTGATTCTTCATTTCATGTTTAATTCTTCACCAACTTAATACTAAACTCAATACAATAAAATCCCACAAAATACAAGGAAATAAATTAATGCAAATACAACTTTTTTGTCATGGAATAAAGCCAACATAAAACATAGTCGTAAATCACAACTTTACAAATTCTTACTTCCAAAAAAATCAAGTATTACCTCAAACAAAAATCAAACTAAAAATATAAGAGAGATATATATACTACTTGTAATGGGGAACTAAAAAATAAATACCAAAACATAAAACTTGTGGAATTCAGTTGTGGTCACTGTTAGTGTTGCTGAACAGGGATGGACGGCGATGGCTGGGGAGAGTAAGTGAGTTTCTTATTTCCTTTTAGCCTTTAGGTTTGATTTAGTTTTAGCATGGGTTTGGATAGCAAACGCGGCAGGCATTTGCGTTTTTCCTTGGGTCCCGTGCACTGTTCACGGGACCAGTAAGTACGAAAAAATGCAAATGTAACTTTAAAACTAAATCCATAGGCACTATTCATAATTTAAAAATTATTTTGTTACAGTGTTTTTAGCAATAAGTTTTCAGTTTTCAACAATAAGCGGTATCTAAACAGACCCTTAGTTTAAATTGTTTAATAACTTGTGAATCCGTGAGACAATAAGGCAGTGAGGATTTTTTTAAAATAATTTTTGAATTAAAAACGTAATCATGTTGGTGTTGGAGTAGTGATAGTCTTAGAGTTTGTTTAGATACCGCTTATTTTGTTAAAGCTGAAAATTTATTGCTAAAAGTATTGTAGATAAAGGTAAAAATTAGTTGAAATAGTACAGTGGGATCCATGAATAGTACCAAAAAGTGTAGTGAGACCCATGAATAGTAGCAAAAATAAGCTAAATAGTGAAATAATTTATAATTTTCATTGCTTCTCAAATGCACACTTAGTATGAGATGATATTGATCTTGTATAGGGCTTTTTCATTGGTATTTGGTTTGGGCCTTGTTAGTGGTTTTATTTTATTTTTTTTTCCAGATTTTCTTTTTTTTTTTTTGGGTTTTTTTCCATGGTTTTATAAACCAGTATGGTGAAAGAACTGAAAAATGGACTGGTTTTTTGGTTGGACCGAAATTCGACCGATATCCAAACCGGTAACGTCATAAACAATATAATTAATAAAATTTTAAATTATATAAATAAAAATATAATAAGTTTATTACTAATAATATGATAACAAAATGTAAAAATATAATATTTAGTGACACTTTTCGTGTAAATTTAATCAAATTTCCTTAGAATGGACAATCACATGTTTAATTATAATCATAAAAATAAAAATTTTATTTTATATATGTAATGAATTAATTGATATTATATAAAAATTAAGTAACTTTTTAAGTTTATTCACTTAATTAACTAAAACTACTATTTTTTTCTAATCAAAATTATCGGGAAAAAAAAGTAGTTGTACAATGAAAAAAGCTAAATTTACGTGACTTTGACATATTCGTTGTATAATATATATTATAATGTTTATGAGGAAAAGTAGTCATATAATGACAACATGTCAGGTAAAGCAAAAACTAAGGGCATGTTTGATAGACTGTAATAGGTGTTGTAATGTAATAGTTATTCCTATGGTTTAATTATTCTTTAGTTTGATTATGTTTTTATTATAAAGAATAATCATTCCTTCTGAATTGTTATTCTTTAAAATGAGGAATAACTATTCCTCTTTAAAAGGTTGTATTAGCTTCTTTTTTTTTTTGATAAACAAAAGGTTGTATTAGCTATTCCTTAGTAAGTGCAATAATTTCAAAACTTTATATATTTCCAAATAAAAAAACTTTCTATATACATCTAACAATTATAAAAATAAAAAATCATAAAAAATAACACATATCTCTCTTAAATTTAAAAATAACAATTTTTAAGGAGATATAATTGTATGAGTAATAAATTTTCTAAAATAAATATTTAGTTTCATTCTAATGTTATAACTCACAATCAAACAAATGAATAGGTTTAGTTATTACATTATAACACATTTTATTCCTAGTAATAAAGATTACAATTCCTGTCATAATCTTCATTCAGTGTACCAAACGTACCCTAAAAGTAGAGCTGTAGTATAGGCTTAAAAGAATATAAAAATATGTAGTTCTTTTTGCTTGAAAGACCCTAATATATTGTTAAGTTGCTCAAATTATCAACCAAAATTTAATTTTATTAGCATAAAAAAAATTCAGGGTGTTTCCAAAAAAATTTTTAAAGGTAGATAAATATAAAATTTTAAATTATTATGTATAAAAAAATTTCCCAGGTCAAGTGTTCCTGGGACCACCCTAGCCATAAGGTGGCGCCCCTTGCAGGTATCTAGGAATAGGACTGATGCCCCCTAATTATGGTCACCCTTTGTGGAGTCTATAAAGCTAAAAATGGAATATAAAAGGTAGAAAGGAAGGAAAGAGCTAAAGTTCTACCAATTGAATTACAATGAATTTAGAAATTAATGTAGCAATGAATGTGATTGATATCACATTCATGAAATAATTAATATAGTTCTTAGATTTAGCACAAAAAAATTAATATATTTCTTAGTTATTTTTTTAAGAAAAAAATTAATTGCTAAACACACACACTTTAATTATATTCTCTCATCAAGCTCAAACATATTACTGAACCTAAAGCAGGGGAGTCAATACCGTTTCGTACCGACTGGTATGGCCAGTATTTTCCATTCCGAAGCTCACTCCAGTACAAAAACACCCCTTGTTTCGTCTCGCTCTAAATACCGGACCATTTCGGAAGTTACCTGCCATTCCAGACGAAAAATATATTTCGGTCCGAAATGGTTTCTTCTGGAATTTTTTCATTTAAACAAAAAAAAAATAAACAAATAAACAAACAAAAAAACAAAAAAACAAACCATGAACTAGAGGTTAACAAAGGCGTAGTGGTGGACCTAGTGGCGTTGCTTTAGTTGGGCTGAGCGGAACTGAAGCTTGTTTGGAAAGATCGTCATTTTATGGAAGAAAGAGAGAACAGAATTGGTTGAAATGATTGAAAGTGGAGAAGGAGATGAGGAGAAAAGTAACAAAAAAGAAAATACAATAAAAAATAAGAAATTGTTGAAAGTTAAAGGTGTGGCTAAGGGATAAGGAGTAGAGTTATTGTCCACACCAACTCTCTTCTCAAGGCAATCACGTGGGTCTTACAAGTTTCAATTTTGAAATTTTACTTTCTTTTTTTTTTTTCTTTTTTTGAAAACTTTCTATTTGTTTCCGTACTTATATTTAATTTATTTTATTTTTTAAATCTTAGATAATGTTAGACTGATATGATATGTTGGACTTGGGCCATTTTTATTGGGTATGTTGAACTAAACATATAGGTTGGATATAAATTTAATAACTATATACACACTTTTAACTCAATGCATATATGGTATATATGTATTAGCGGTAATCCCGAAACGGTATACTAGTATTAATTGGTACCGAAATATTTCATTTTTTTGAACAAACCAAAATGCATTCCGGTACGGTATTGACTCCTTTGACCTAAAGTATCATTACAAAAGGGTCTGATTAGTCATTTATTAAGTGTTTAATGGACACGTTTCTATAAAAAATAAATAAATAAATAAATAAAGTGTTTAATGGACATGTTATTTTATAAAGTGTGTATGTAATAAAATTTAAAATATATCTAATATCAAAAGATCTCAATCAAAACATAAAAAAATGTGCTCAATGTAGTTGAGTCATCCCATATCGGTAAAGTGTAATATTGAAAAGAGGTTTATCACTTGTCCCACAACACCAATTGCCGCATGCAGTTTTGGTGTTGGCATGTGTGTATTCTCTTATCTTATTCTCCTTCTCCTATAAGTGTGTGTGTCTTAGATAGTATTGTCTATCAAAATATATATATATATATTTCTCCAATAATAAATGTGAATGGCCATAACCTTTCCTCCACTTTGCATTTGTTTCAAATATTTCATCACAGTTAAAAGGAAAGTGAGTATATATTACTCTTTTATTTTATTATAAAATATTATCAGTGGGGGTAATGTCAATGGTGCCAAATGACTTTCTCATTATTCAGCTCCCAATTTTGTTCATCAGTGCCAATTCTAACCCTATGAGACAAAAAAAAAAATCACAACTTGTTAATATGATAAATTATGATTGGTGCAATATTGTTTTCTCATTAGTCCACCATTGATATTATTTTTATCATACGCCCATCAAAACACACAATCTTAACAATTGTGAAAAAGTTGTAAATTTTTTTGTGTTACTAGATTTTATTGTTATTTACAGATACAGACAGGTCTTGTAATCAGCTTGATTAGGATGAGAAAACGATCTAATCATGTTCAGCCGAATTCTGCAAATGCAAGTTTGCTAAGCAATCGAACTAAGTTATTTAAAGGCACATCAAGTTAGGCACGGTTAGAAGTAGGACGGTGTATCACAAGCATTACGTGACTGTTGTTGTTGATGCACTAACCAGATAAGATAACAACAAAACAATGAATGCTGACCTTAAGCAACAGAATTAATAAGCACGTGAAATTGAGTACAAGCTATTAAAAATTTATCAAATGCAATGAAAGAATTCATATTTCCTCCAATGACAAATCACAATCAGAGCAACAAATGGCACCGTCATGATGTGAAGTTGCAACAAACCCAACAGTAAAATTTGAAGTTTTCCTTCAAAGGGAATTCCACTTACACTTCCAGCTTTCTTTTCCTATACCATTTCATCAACTAGTCTGTCATTTACAGCTTTCACACACTTATATAATAGAACACTGCATGAACACAGTGTTAGCAGAATTGTCTGCATTTTACATTTGCTGTGAACAATGCCAACTTATTAAGGCTAAAGATGCATTAACATATTTGATCGTGTGTGTTTGTTTTTCCAATCCAAACCAGATTGATAAGACCAATGATGTTGCTTACTAATTATGCTTTGCAAGGGGCTGGTGCGTGGAAGGCGATGCATCAGCAGGCAGTAGAAATTTGTAGCTATATTTCTGTGAAGGATTGTAGCAATTCTGACTTTCAGGTATTGTCTAAATCTGTATTTCAACTCTATCTCACAGTGTTTCCCTAGCTACTTTTTGACTACTGCTAAGCAATTAGCCTCGGTATGTAGAAAAATAACAATCTGCTACCAATTTCATTATAAAAAGCTTACAAATAATAAATAAATATTAATTACTTTTTTATGTTTAGTGACACATAAGTTTGTAAAACTTATTTCATTTAGTGATTTTGTAGTATTCCACATAGTATCACTCTTATAGATATTATAAATCTAAAAGTGTATCTGAAACCATATCATTTAAAAATTTTAATTTAGGATCACAACAATTTCAACAAAATTTTTGCAGCTATTGAGATGACATGTTAATGGTAAATAACCAAGTGAGTCAATGATGGACTTAGATGAAAACCATTAAAATCTTGCCAATTCAAATGGTGTAAAAATTGTAATCGTAGTGTTACTCTTTTAGATAAAGTAACAGTGAGCATGGTTGGATTTAGAAAATAAAAGCTTAACCACATAATAGTTTCTCTCCATTAATATGTTCACGTGCTATGCTGATGATAAACCGGCGGTGCAATATGAACTGAAAACAGATAGCACGCCTCCTTTTTAGCACTACACTCTTGTAGTTGTTGTAATTTCCAAACGGCATTATTGTGCTTGTCCTCTGCACCCTTTTGGTTTCTCAAGAATGATCAATTGCAAATATAGAAAATTGTTAATGTGATCGACATAGGACCCTTTCTCAAATCAAATCAAACTGAGTCGAATGAACCCGTGATATGGATACGGTGGTCCTAATTAGGTTTTATCTTAAGTAGAAAAATATTTTATTCTACTAGGACCTTGTATGTGTGTGTGTTTTTTTGACTTTGAGTTGAAGTGGCATCAACTCAAAGTCAAAATGTGTACTTAATACTCTCCCTAGAAAGCATCACACAATGGTGTTTTAAGAGTATTTCACTCAAGTTTCCAGGGTGAGCTAATCAACATGTATACTATTGGAACAAACAGTCATGTCTGTTTTAATCGCTATCTCAGCTAAAATTTTTGCAAAAAGGCCACAGCCACATGGCTCTATTCCTTTGTCACATTCATGCACTCCTTCATGCAGCAAGGTCAGAGCACATCCTCATATGCCTAAAGGCATAGTGCCACTTTTTGTAGCAGATTTCTCGTTTGATTTTTATTTTTATTTTTTACATGAACAGGAATGATGATAACCCATCACTCCCTCTTATGAATTGCTTTTGGGCCTTTTAATGCAGTTATAATATATATATATATATATATATATATATATATATATATATAATTCACTTTACGTAAAGGATCATTGAGATTTGAGACCATACTTTTTTGAGTAGTTTTGTTTTGTAACTTACTTTGGTAAAAAGATCATTCTTACTGGCTTTGGATGGATTTAAAATTGGTAACTCTCCCTACAATCTAGTTTAAATGTCAATGTTTATTCTTCCATATATGAAATGGAAAATTAATGCTTTAGTTGCCAAAAAAAAAGTTGCCAACTTATTACTCTATAAAGGGATTGTTATTTGTTAGGTAAGAAACACCCAAATCCACAGGTAATTTCACTGGTTGTTAAC
Organism: Castanea sativa; assembly: GCF_040712315.1. Lineage (NCBI taxonomy): Eukaryota > Viridiplantae > Streptophyta > Magnoliopsida > Fagales > Fagaceae > Castanea > Castanea sativa. The sequence continues at coordinate 15,495,345 of NC_134014.1, forward strand.
ATATTATTAGCTAAAAAGCTACAGCCTCAGGGGCTGGTCTGTTTTCTAATTTTGTACAAACAATTGACACTTTCTGCTCAAGCCCACCAACAAGAATGAGGGTCTCAATCCATTGCATAAATCTTTATGTGTAACCGTATCCTCCCTATCCAAACCTACTCTTAATTTTGCTTAACAGATACGACAGATAATGTGTTAAGAGTTCCTAACCAGAACAAATTTGATTTTGACATTTTTTTTCTTTTTGGAGAACCCAGACCCGAAGGCCATGTATTTATTTTATTTTATTTTATTTTTTTGACATTGATCATGAATATAGTGAAGAATGGGACCCATTGTTATGAATTGTTTGCATTTATCTTTTGCTAGTGGCAATCACTATTTTAAGTCACATTCTTAGAGCACTTTCACAGTTTCACCCACTAAAAATCGAGTTGAATCTTGTCATCATTGAGGTGATATTCCAATATTGCAACAAGTAATCATGGAACAATCACAACCAACAGTAAAACTTTTATAATTTATTACAAAAGAATAACATTTACATAGCCATAACCATTACAAAAGCTAAAAGCAAAAAGATACACAAAACTATTGACCTCTAGAATAGGTCAAAAATATTTTTCTCATAGAGAAATTATAATTGCAAATGCATTAAGATGCACCAACCCCTATAAAGCCTAAAGGGTGTTTGTTCTTAGTAAATGGCTTTAAAGACCCATTAACGTGTGTTTGAGACAACCATTTGGAGGTTGAAGAAGAGTTTCACCTTAGAAGACAACTTTTAATTTTATAGAATAAAATTATGCTTTTAATACAATAGAATTGAGTAATAATTAATAATTATGCCTGTGTAAGCTTTAAGATGACAGCTTTGGATTGTAGTCAATTTTTTATAGAATCCACTACCTAAAGTTGGTCCTCATTTTTATTCAATTATTATATTATATATTTATTCTCTCTCTAAATTTGGTGCTATATTTTTTTTTCTATATAATTAAACCATCTTTATTATAAGATACTAATGGCAGCAGTCCGACCACGAAATTGATCTTTATGATAAGGACATTGACAAAGATAGAATATTATAGGAAACAGAAAACACGTTCGGCAACAAAAAAAGGAATACTGTTAAGTATTAATTCAAGAAAAAGAATGAATTCAATGCAAGAAATAATGAGATATGTTAGGTAACATATTGTTTTCTTGAAATTTTAATGAAGGGGTAATGTTTAAGAAATTTCATTAATTTTATTATTCTCTGAATTTTCAAAATTAATGAGCTAATAAAATATTGAAAATGATCCCTCCAGTTTTCAAAATTTTAATGTCGAATAAACTTTTAGGGTGGTACTTATTGAATTCAGTAAAGGATGGAAACATCCAAGAAAATTTGTTAGGCCAACATTTTTTGCATTATTTAAAAAAATTCATAAAGAGGTTGAATTAGGAAACATCCAAGAAAACTTGCAATTATCATTGGCATAATGATAATCGGATATATATAGTAACTAGTAAGAGTGCTATTGACTTGTTTTAAATTGAAACTATTGAAAATTTTCTATTCCAAAAAAGAAACTAATTATAATTTCGAGAGATGAAATTAAACATTATAGGAAAATTATAATTAAAAATAAAATTAAAAACATACATGTGTGTGTATATATATATATTATGGAAACATTTACTGTGTTATCAGGGGTCCTACCTATGCTCCTGTTACAATTGAATTGAATTAAAAAATAGGAGGCTGTGTGTCCAGTGCAGTGTGTCCTTGGAGAATGAAGATGAAGGGTTTGATTCCTTAAAGAAGGTCAAGGACCCAACAAAGATTAGTAGCTGAGGTTTTGTCTTAATATGTTTAGGGTCAAATTCAATTGAAGAGCAGGAAGAACAATTAAACCCCCTATTATTTGTGGGTTCTTGTGGGTCAATAGTTATTGCATAGAGACAATAACTCAAAATAAGGTCCATTGACTCTCATTCTTCCTTCTAATGAAATGATAAAAAGGGCACAACACAAGCCTCAAGTTTTCATGCAGCAATTATTCATATCTTAAAATTTTAGAAGAGAAAAGGAAATCCCATCTTCTCTTTTTGTCTTCTCAGAAATATTTAGTCTTTTTGCTTCACTTGCATTTGCAGACCATTGTTGACTTACATTGTAAGCCATGAAGCAAGGTACACCACCACCAGCATCCACTACAACAACAAGAAAAAGAAATGAATGCAACATGTCACAGTCCACAATCCCATCTCGCTTAAGAGCTTCTCCTAAAGCTAAACCCAAGGACTCTCCAATTCCAAAGCCTACACCACCATCATCAGCCAGGAGGCCTCTTCTTCTGACCAAGCCTAAATCCATTGATCACTCTTCTCAAAAGGGTACCCAAGTTGTGGACTTTAACAAAGCTATGACTCGCACCAGCACTGGAAACCGCCATGTTGTTGAGCAATTCGCTCGGCCGCGTCAGCTACGGTCTTCAAATCCCAGAAACGAAGATGACCCAGATGGGAAAAACAAGGACTTGATTGAGAATTTGCAGTCTGAGGTATTGGCCTTGAAGGCAGAGTTGGATAAGGCTCAGAGTTTGAACTTGGACTTGCTTTCACAGAACAAGAAGCTCACTGAGGATCTTGCTGCTGCTCATGCAAAGATAGCAGCTCTTAGCTGTCGTGATCAGGTGAGACTTTCTTATAAATTTATCAATTTTTAATTTTGTTACTGCTCTAGATGCTAAATGCAAATTTTTGATTCAATATTTAACAGGAATTATATTTATATACACATAAATCAATCATCACTTCAATTATTTTGTCAAATGTTCTTAAATGTTGCTAACTTTCACTAAAAACATGCAATAAAAAAACAGTCTTGTACCAGTTTCGTATAGAGTAAATATGAGGGTCTTAAAATTTTCAAGTAGTATAACAATTTTGAGTTTTTTTTTTTGGATGAAGAGGGAGTCACTTGGGGAGTACCAGAGCCCTAAATTTAGAGACATTCAGAAACTAATTGCCAGCAAATTGGAACACTCAATTGTGAAAAAGGAGCCAATCAATGAGGTGAGTACCATTCAAAAACCACCACCTCCACCACCACTAGCAATACGTCCAATTCCCAAAGTCACCGATTTAGAAAGAAAGGCTCGGCCTTGTACATCCTTGCCACCACCTCCACCACCACCACCACCACCCCCACCTCAGCCCTCAGCTGGTGTGGCTACTACTCAAAAGGCTCCAGCACTTGTAGAATTTTACCACTCATTAAAAAGGCAAGAGGGGAAGAAGAGAGACTCTCCAGGATCAGGGAATCATCATAAACCAGCAGCTACTAGCGCACATAGTAGCATAGTTGGAGAAATTCAAAACCGTTCAGCACATCTGTTAGCTGTAAGCATTTCAATTCCCTACCGATTAACTGCTTGATTTATTTCTACTTATACTGATTCAGTTTGAAGTTTGAACCATTAATTAACAACTGATTATGATTTCCAGATTAAAGCAGATATTGAAACTAAAGGAGATTTGATCAATGGCCTTATCCAGAAGGTGCTAGCAGCAGCTTATACAAATATTGAAGATGTCCTAAAATTCGTAGATTGGCTTGACACAGAACTCTCATCATTGGTAATTTATAAAGCCTTTTGATTTAATTATGATTCTGCTTAATCAAATAAGATCCGATATATGTTTACATAAACATCTACTCTTTCAGTTACTTGGAAACTTTATATTGTAAGTCTCAAGGTACCTTGGAAGCCGTTGCCCCTACAGGTATGTAGATGATAGCTAGTCAACGTCTATCAAACAATGAGGATAGAATTGGGCCAGTGTCCAATATCATTGAGTTTGGTAGACATACCCTATTTGAACGCCACACATTCTCTCTCTTGTAACATTTTTGTCCATTGTGGTAGTTATATATGTTAATCTATCATTTCCTGGAGATTTGGAAATTTACACCTAAGGCATTATTTAACCTAAGGGATGCTTAACTATTAGAGAAATTCAGATTCATGAATAGGTGCATCACCTTTTTCATGTTATAGTCTTGGTTAAAGGCATACTTACGGCAATTATATGTCTTGTGATGATTGGATTTGCATCACATGCAGTCTGAGTTTGATGCATAATGTATGTGACCAGCTTTGAATCGTTTTACTATTTTGGACCTTGTGTACATAATGCTAGAATCTAGTAATTACTATAATATGTGTGATGGCAATGTTTAACAGCATTCTGTGATGATCATTTGTTTCCTCCAAAGATGTGCTTTTCCTGTGCATAGTGCTAAGATAGCACTTCTGAAGATGAGGACATTTTTTCTTTTATAAATAAATAAAGGCATGCTTTATGGAGGACATCTACTGTGGTGTTCTGGTTCTGTAGGAGAATTGCACATTGGCAATAACATTGACTCTTACCTTTCTTTATTTTTCTTCTTCTTCTTCTTATTTTTTTCCTCTCACATTTGACTTATATCCTGTCTTTACAGGCTGATGAGCGGGCTGTGTTAAAGCATTTCAAGTGGCCAGAGAGGAAAGCTGATGCCATGCGAGAAGCAGCAATTGAATATCGTGACCTTAAACTGTTGGAAAGTGAGATCTCTTCCTATCAAGATGACACTAACATTCCCTGCGGGGCTGCCTTAAAGAAGATGGCCAGCTTACTAGACAAGTAGGAACTAAGTGAAATATGTTCTAATTCTTTTATCAATTCATAATCATATTCATAGCCTTTTATCTGGTCAGAGTATTGATTTTCCCCTCTTGTCTGATTGTGCAAGGGCGGAGCAGAGAATACAAAGGCTGATCAAGCTGCGAAATTCAGTTATGCAGTCTTATAAGGAGTACAAAATTCCTACTGAGTGGATGCTTGATTCAGGAATTGTGAGCAAGGTATGCTCTTCCAAATTACCAAGTGGGAAAGTTGGAAGCTATGTCACTATTATTGCACATTCTTTAAATTCTAATACGTTGTATTGATTTTTTTTTTTTTTATCCGCAAATTTGTACAGATAAAGCAGGCTTCTATGAATCTGGCTAAGATGTACATGAAAAGAGTGACATTGGAGCTTGAGTCCATTCGAAATTCGGATAGAGAATGTGGTCAAGAATCTCTTGTGCTTCAGGGTGTGCAGTTTGCATATAGAGCTCACCAGGTAATCCTTACGTCAGCAGTTTGTGTGATCTCAATAATTTTGAAATATAAACTGGAAAATTCTCAAGTTGAAAAGGTAAACATAGCAATCCCATTGGAAGCATGTGAAGAGTAAGGACTGTGGTGATTAGACCTCACTACATTTTAGTTGTTAGGCTGTCTATGAAGTCTACCGAATAGGAACTCAGTTTCCTCCAGTCCAAATCTCCTTCTATGGGAGTAAAACTGCCAGGTTGGCAGAATTAGATTGGTTTCTTTTCTTTATTATTTTACTATTGTTTCTTTTCCCTACTCTTTTTTAACATGCACATGACTTTCGGATATACTAAAAAGGCTGTACCCAGTGCATTAAGCATCCACTTTTGCAGGGTCTGATATACTACAGGGACAAAAGTTTGAAATATCTGAAGCTAAAATTGTAAATTAAAACTGTAATATTTAATGAATACAGTTGAAAACCAGCAACAAAAGAGATAAAAGTAATCGTGATGGTGCAGTTTGGCACTGATTTTAGTTTTTTCAAACTTCAAATTCTTTGCAAACTTTAGTAATTGTTTAAATTCATAAAGCATGCTATTGTGAGCTTAGCTTGTGATATGGAATTTGTTTTTCTTGGATGAAAATTGTGAAAATTCTTCTTCATTCAGTATTGTGGTATGCATGTCTGCAGTTTGCTGGAGGTCTCGATTCCGAAACATTGTGCGCTTTTGAAGAGATAAGGCAGCAAGTTCCACAATACTTAGACGGGTCTCGAGAATTGTTGGCTGCCATACCATCATAACGAGCCATGTGAAAATTACAACAACTAAATCATGGATACTCAGCTGATAATAGATAAAAAGATAAAATATACACGTTCCTGCGGGGAGTGAATGAAATGTCCTTGAGAAATATTCCATACTTTGGTAAGATGATGCGATGCCAAACTGGATATCACATGGGCTCTTCAACTGTCAAAGTTCCATTAGATTGACTGACTGGAGTAATTCTATATTATTGTAATACTATGGCCAACTCATTTTGGAGGGATGTACTGCTGTACTAGATGCCAGTGACAGTGAAGTTTGTGCTGGCTAAAGCAGTATTCAAAGTCCAAACCCACAAGAATTTTGGGAGGAATTAGGGCCTAGCTACTTAGTTTGTATAAGCAAGGTGTAGTTTGAATTATATAAAGCCCATCCTCAATTTAGCATGTTACCAATACCATTATTTTTTGACATTTCAACAAAATGTTACTGTTGAACCATTATATTAAAGAATGTATTTTGTGAAGCTTCTATCTGTATGCATGCTAGTTGTAATGACTTCTATAAGTGCGTGGCTTGTTCATTAGTACTGCCATCTGGTTCGTTAGGCTGGTTGGCAAACTTGTGTCCTATTTTTTGGCTGGAGAAGTTTTGGTTCCATCATCAGATTCAGATCGAGTTATCATTAAGATAGTCAATGAGCTGGAAAAAAAAAAAAAGGCATGTTGGACAATTTAGCTTATTGGTATTTATCAATGTGAAAGGCTGATTTTGGAGTCTAACTTCTTTGGGCTTTAAGGCTCAGCTAAACAGAACTCCATTTTAGGCCCCAATGGGTGGACATAATGAGGCTTATTTGGGCCAAAGAATGGACAGTTAGAACAGGATGGCTGTTGGCCCACTACAACCTAAAACAACACAAGCATATTGGTTGAGCAATTACAAAGCTTAATTTATAATAAATTTTTTTTTTTTTAAGTGACAAGGCATAAGAGTTTTATTGAATTTGGCCCAGAGAAAGTCAAACTCATTCCCAAAGAATATAAGGTCTAGATGCTTAAAAGATGTGAGGAGTTTCTTTACCAATGTGTCATTCCACTTTCAGCTAAGTGTTAAGTTTGTACTCTGGAAACTCTTAAGAAAATGGTAAGATGACATCAACTTTTGTATCTTGTAGCTAAATTTTCTCCCACCTTTTCAGCCAAAGCAATGGGAATTTTTTGGGGTTGTGCCTTCCAAGGGGGTCGATTGTTGTTCTCTCCTTTTTTGGGAAGGAAGATAGTAAGGGTTTTTTGTCTTAGTCTGATGATAAAGAATTATCATCAAAAGTGAAAACCATAAATTGAAACTCTCTAAAAAGAAAAAAGTTTTTATTTGAGGTGGTTTTTTTTTGGACCATGAATAAGAATGGGTGAGATGAGTCATTGGATAAGAATGAGTGAGATGTGTCACCAGAATATTCTAGCAATTGAAACTATTTAATAGTTTACCTATGCAATGAATTAAAACTTGGACTGCAGTGCACTTAACTGTATGGACTTTAAATCAATAACTAATAATAACTCAAATTTTATGTAACTACCTTGCAAAATTCCAAGGAAAGCTACCTTAATTTGCCCACTTAATAATGGAGCTAACTAATTCAGCAACAAGCCTAATCCCTTTCCCTTGTGGACCAAACAAAAATTGTCTATTAAGACTTGTCATTGTGAATTTTTGTTAGAATAATAAATTCAACACTCAAGAAGAAAGTATAAAATATTTTGTAATATTTCCACCACACTCAAGTAGACTATACTTGCTTCTCAAAAAAAAAAAAAAAAAGTAGACTATACTTAAGAGTTTTCAATAAAATAAAATTTTTATTGATACTTAAAACATTATATACACTTGCTACAAATTACTCTTGCTTTAGTTTTCCTTACACTCAGTTGATTTCTTGCTATTTTATGTGTTGGATGCTCTACAACCGGTGAGAATAGTTATATACAACCCAAAAGGAGTCAAGTTCCTAAATCACTCACCTATAGTTGAAAATGATGCAAAGGAAAAGTCAATAAAAGTAACATCGATTCATCTTGAATTCCATGTTCACGTTGCTTTGTTTTGCTCACAATTTAAAGTGTGAAACACAACCGCCTACTAGCTTAACCTATTGTCCATGTCTTATTTTCTAGTCATCCTAAAAGACATGCAAACATATAACATACCAACATGAAAACTTACTAAATGGCACATGCAAAATGCTTGAAGAAAACTCACCATTCAATGTTAGTGATGAATCTTATATTGCCCACCCAACTCTTATTTCTAAGGGGTGCAACCAACCCTTGAAAAAGGTGCACACCATCTGCCTTATGCAAAAACGGGATGCTGATTCCTTAATAATTGGACCATGAAAATTTCCAACCAAATCAAGCAAATCAAAAAGAAACTTAGCATATTCCTTTTGTCCCATAGGATCCATCTCATCATTCAAGTAACATTCCTAGTGTCTCATAATCTTTTTCATGCGTCTATTGTTCACATCCTCTCCTATTTAAGCTTACATATGTTGGGTCTTGTTGATCTCATCTATTGTAGGTCATTGCAATAGGATACAAAATTTCTCTAAAATTGAATAGAGAAATTTCATAAACCAAAATAGACTAATTTCTCAATATAGAACGATGCAAATTCTATGTATGTATCAATTTTTTGCTTATGTTGTTCCTTTTTTCTTCATTGGCATAACTCCAATCATTGTATAATTCATTATAAAAGATTTTTTGTATTGTAAACAAAGAGTTACTAACCTGATAAATTCTTAATATGAGTTATTGTAATCTTTTTTTTTTTTTTTTGAATTAACCCAATAAAAAATTATTCAATTCTCAAATCAACAAGGGACCCACACAAGCGGTGGAACATTTGGTTTAATTAAATGCAAAGCAAAGAATACTTGGATAGCAAAAATTTTCATCACTTAACCCGAAAACTCCCCCCTCATTTATTAATCTTGAAAAATGAGATTAGTTGCTTATATTGGACCTAAGGTATGCTATAAGCAGCAAAATGTAAGCCTATTTAGTAGAGTTTTAGGCTTTACTCCATTGTTAAACCTAATTCCATCCGTCAATATCATGTTATGACTTGTAGCAAAGCCAAAGAAAATCATCCCACAATATAAAGAAACTAAAATGCATACTCTTAAAAACGACTTCTAAGATTATATGTAGATTAAGTTGCATAAACCATTGCACTTAAGAAGTTAAAAAAAATCATCAGGACAAGATTTGGGGAATATTCTAATGCTTATTGTCGCTTCGACATCATATATGGTGACATTACCAATAAGCTATCATTTGAACTCCGATGGTATGAACTTAAATCCTGGAATCTTTAATATTTAATATACAGATTTATTTATTTATTTCTTATTAAATGTTAAATAAAACTATTAAAATGAAAGGAATGCGAAGTTTTTGGACTTCGGAGAATATGCTTTTGTCTACAAGTCCTTTTGTTGCTTCCACTCTGTCAATGAGTCAGTCACCAACATTACCACCTATATATTATTCGACCAATAATTACTTTCTAATTTCTATCTAAAAATAAAAAACTATAGGAGCTGTGTGTAGATCCGAACAATAGTTCAAACATTTGAACGGTTGATAGAGTCTTTAATTAAGCTACAGCGACAGCGACAGCTAAACCTACCTGTAAATCAAATTATCCTACGTGTCAAATACGTGGCACCACATGGATAAATCACGACCGTACGATATAATCCAACGACGACGAGGAAGTGGCTCCGTGTGTCGGCACGAGGAAAATGCGTGGGAAAGAGAAAACGGTCACGAGACTCAAAGGTTTGGAGCCACGTCATCATTAACGAACCGGAGACAGCCACGTATGCAAACAGTTAAATTCGAACCTACCACGTAAAAACACAGTTTTGCCTATACTCTAACTCTATAAAGAAACCTCGTTGCCCAGCTACTACAGTTTGGTTCCAACATTTTAGCGTGTGTGTTGGGTTTTCAAGTTTCAACGTCAGAATGGAAGTTTCCGGCGTGACTTTCCGGCGGGTTCCTTGTCTTTCCGGCGCTGTGAGCGAGACCCACTTTGAAAATTCCATGCCATGTAGAGCTACTATGAGAGTGAGACCCAGAAAGTTTTCTATGGTTATGAATTCTGGGTTTTGTGATAACCGGAATACACAGTACTATTATGAGGGTACAGGTCTCAGGTGTGTTGGACTTGAGAAGAAGAAGGAGAAGAAGAAGAAGAAGGAGAAGAATGGTTCGGATGAACTTACACCAAAGAAGAAGTTGAAATTGCTAGAGTCTCTCACAAGGGACTTGTCCAAGTTTTCTGATATTGGGTTTGGCTTAGATTCTGACAACGATTTGCTCCATCAAGTTCAAGGGAAGGTGCTCTCGGTATGTTTTGTTTTTTCTTTTCAAGTCTTTTTAACCTTGATTTAAGTTGACCTTGTGGAATTTAATTTTGGTCGAAGTTGGTTGTGGGTCTTTGTTGCCTGCACCGTTTTTGGTTGTGTAAATTGGCTGGACTTTTTAAAAAGGAAAGTAAATAGTTTGAAGTTTAAATTGTGTCGGAGATTATTAGATTGAGTGATGCTAGGATATTATAAATTTTACTTCTTAAATCTTACAAATTCACAGGTTTCTAATCACAAATAACAATTCAGATATTTATTAGATAGTTGAACATTCATTGTTGCATCAATTACTTAGTAATTTTTTTTAGCAAAACTGACAGTAATTTTAGCAATTTCCTTTTTAGATTAGCTAACATGAAATTCTGTAGGATGTATCAGCTTCTTTATCTATATTGAAATAGATCGAAACTATTTGATTGTTTATTCAGACCAAAAAGCCTTCTTCTTCTTCTTTTTTTCCTTTTAGTTTTTTGATATTGTTGTGTACGTTTTGAAAAGTCGCACAAACAATTTGTAGATGGTCTAGTTTTTCTTGCATAGAATGAGGAAATTATAGACCGAATTGCTGTATTTTTTTTTTTTCCTTACATTTCTATTTTACCCTATGTAGGATGCAGCAGACGTATTGATGAAACAACTGCAACATCTTAGAGCGGAGGAGGAGGAATTGAAGAGGAAAAGGAAAGAAGGGAAGGCCAAGCATAAAGCCACACAAATGAATAGGATGGTTGATTGTGAATCATCTTCATCTGAATCTTCTGAATCGAGTGACAGTGAATGCGAAGATGTGATTGACATGAGCAGCCTGAGAAGAGAACCCCTTGCACAAACAGCAGAACCAGTAGTAGATGTGCATCCACTTTCTCAAAAAACAGCAACTACATTGACCCTTCCTAGCACGCTGACCCAAGAAGGGAACACAACTGAGGCAAATGGTTTGGGAGATCACAGATTAGATATTAATGGAGTAGAATGCTGCACTAGTACTAGTTTCAGCAGTAGTAGTGCTGTTAGCCATAATGAAAGTAGTAGCTCAGTAACAGTACCATCATCAGCAAAGAGGATTGAGGTTTGCATGGGTAAAAAGTGTGGAAAATCAGGAGGTCCTGCATTGTTGGAAGAATTTGAACGGGTAGTCGGAGTTGAGGGTGCTGTTGCTGGGTGTAAATGCTTGGGCAAGTGCAAAGATGGTCCTAATGTGAGGGTTTTGAACAGTGTTGATGGCAGTCATGCTGAGGGAGTAGATGTTTCTGTTAGGACTCCGACAGATCCCTTGTTCATTGGTGTGGGATTGGACGATGTGGGTGTTATTGTGGCTAATTTCTTAGGGGATGAGCAGAAAGACTTGGGTTTGGCAGCAGCAGTTTAGAAGAGCTGTTTGCTCTTTGTGAGTGATATTTGGTGCAATCGGCTCACTTGCGATAATCAAGTTTGCATTATTATTGGCATCCTTGGAGATCCTCATTTCACTTGTGTAAAATGTAAATGCAAACACATATTGAATTGTAATAAATTGTATTTGGCAATTATTTCGTTACTTGGAAGGGTGTGATCAGGGTTTATGACATCACTGCAAATGTGCGTTACTAACTCATCCCCCCTGTGCACACATGAACGCACAGAAAAATACAAAAGAAAACGAGGTTTCTAATCTGAAACTTGTATTACAACAAAAAGTTCATTTTGACACGTCTACTCCAAAACCATTTGGATTGATGGTTAACTTATGCATACTTAGATACAATTAGGGTTTCTCAATTGAAAATTTGTATGACCAATGTGGTTGAACAAAGTTTAGTTCCAAATTAGAGCTAGCTCCTTCATTCCATTAGCAATACGAAGTTTAATTCCAAATTGGAGCTAACTCCTTCAATCCATTACCACACCAATACCAATACGTGGTGATATATAATATTTTTTCTATATTATTTAATTAAGTCGCTAATTCATTAAAGGAAAAAAGTCATGAATAAAACTATAAAGATAATTTCTTTAATTATCACATAGTAAATTGGAGGAAGATAACTTCAAATCCGGTTTAAAGCTAAATGTTTTCCTGCATTTAAGAGTAATCTTTTATTTTTACTATTTTCACAAATAGGGTTAAGTGGGTCTGAGGTTGAAAACCCACTGGTAAATGTGTGACAATGTATGGTCCCTCATCAAGCGCTCTGTCAAGTCCAAGGTTCTTTCTAACTTAATGATTTTCTTTTAACATTTACTGCCTTTGTCAAAGTTGGTTTTTTCAATGGTTATGTTATTTGATTTTATGAACGAGCTAATAATCCAAATGGGGTACTACTATCTCAGATTGTGCAGAAGACGTTTATAGGCGAGGGTGAAGGGAAAAAGGCGCCTAATTTTGTAGCAGGAGAAATCCTATCTTTCTTCACCCGCAACAATTTTGTGGTGACTGATAGAGGAGAGACCATTACGTAAGCTACCAACATCCTCCTCTAAGTACTTCTCTGAAATGCCTGCACAAAATTTTTAACTTATTTTCCACGGTTGCTGAGGTGCCACGTTGTGAACTTGTGGTTGGGTGATAATAAATATGCAGTAATTACTCTTCCACGCGGAAAGAAGGGGGGGAAAATTATGCGAAGCATATGGCATATGTTACACTTCGTCTTCAAGTGACGTGACAGAATTTTAAAATTTACAGTTCGTGTGTGTGTGTGTGTGAGAGAGAGAGAGAGAGAGAGAGTAACTTCCACTGCAATAATCATACGCTTCTTTACAGACTACCGGTACTACCACCATATAACAATGTTCACATCAGCTATAATGGTGTATTCAGATTGAATGCTTATGTTACAAAAACGAAAGAAAGAGAAGCCCAAGATTGGATCAGGATCCTCTACATAAATCTACGTGCCTCAGGTCAATGGGGGTTAGTTACTGATCCTAAATCTAAGTTCAGGGTTCCTCTTCCCTTAGTGATGGGGAAAACCTTCAACTTCCAAACCCCACCAAAGCATTAAGAACAATAAAACTGCACCACCCAACAGTAAAATGGAGGGTGAAGAGGACACACAATATGATGATAATGCTACTGCATACCTCTGAGCTTCTGACCATTTCATAAAGGCAATTTCCATGTGCCTGTACATTTGTAGCTATGCTTGTGTAAGAATATAAAATATTAACATTATTACAGGGTGTACAGCTCAGTGCCGAGGATGTTTGAGCTTGGGCTGATGTTCCAAGTCATCCATGTTGCTACAGCGCTTCATATAAGAATCGAGTGTTTTCTGCTTTGCAGGGCTGCTGCTTGTCTGGCTAGATGAAACTTCCAAGGTTTTCTCATGGCCATCAAGCATCTGATTGTTCAGTAAATGAAAGTCAGATTATAGACTAAAGGACAAAATCAACCAGTACTAGCATTAACCCCCAATTGCCAATCACAGCATATAAGAAATGTTTTGTTCCCCATGTTTCTTTTTCCTAGAGGTAAAGTTGGAAGAAAACTTCAATTTGTAAGGACTTCAAACCTACTGGAGAGGAATGTAGGAGCTCTATCTCAGAGCACAGTGCTGTGACTGCAAATGCTATATTTTGATATAGAAACAACCTCAGAGCTCCCTAGAAAAATAAAGACAAATCCACATGAACACACACACAAAAGCAATATTACCTGTCCTAAATTTTCCAACTTGCTCTGAACAACATCCCTGTGGAGAAATAATATATCAAAGTTACTTACCAACTCACTGTCATCATCATCATAATCATTAGCCACAGCCCCATTCAACCGTTCAAACTCCAATAAAGAAAAAATTTATATCATTTAGGTAAAGCAAATAGCATATGAACGTACCAAATGATGTCATCAACTGTGTCATTTGCTAGCAGGTAGTAGATATTGACAGCAGACACCTAGCAACATAAAACAAACATGTCAGAGAACAAACAAACACACATTGAGGAGGATAGCTAGTAGAATTTTAAAGCGAACTCAAAATAAGCACAGAAAATTCCAAATTAATTGAGTAATATCATGTCTTTGCACATGTGATCACTGATGTGATGGAATCACATCAGAAGTCAACACTGGGATAATCAAAAAGTAAATCTAGATAAGGACATGATGGATAGAGGCTTGCTTGCCAGCCACTCAGGCTTCGTGTTTTAATTCCATTATCCTAAATGTCTCCTCCGCTCCACCAGGAGCCTAGCCCCAGCTGCTCTCTGTAATAGCTTGCAAAGTACACATGCCAAACTACAATCTTGCCAAACAAATGTAAATACAATTGGTAACTCTGAATTAATGCGGACAATGTCTCTCAACTCCAGAAGCTATTTTCCTGTAGTTTACCTGACCAATCCTATGAGCACGATCTTCAGCTTGAATCAGATCACCTGGAGTCCAAGACAACTCTGCAAAAATAACGGTGGATGCAGCCGTTAAAGTTAACCCAACACCTCCAGCTTTGATAGATAGCTGCACAATGACAATTATAAATGCAAAATTCAGATTCGGATTGTAGGTTTAACACCAGAATTCCAAGTAAACAGAATATTGATGAGACAAAACATGTAACAATCTATGGAAACAAATGAAGCAAATTGACATACTACTGCTGCCCTAGTAGCATCTTTCTCCTGAAAATCTGTAACCAAAGCTTGCCTTGAAGCTGCAGGAGTACCACCATCAATACGAATGCAACCCACTTTCTTCTTCTGTAATTTTGGTAGTTCTTATGAGAATTGATCAATCATGAGAAAGTTCAATTATGTTAAAAGTGATCTTACAAGAAGAAATTGATAAATTGAGTCAATCATTGGCTGGTGGTGTGCAAATATAAGGAACTTACATCCTGCCTGCAATAATCAAATAACAATGTTAACAGGCTTAAAAAGAGTATTCAAGCTTAAATGGTCCAAGAATACTTTGTCATAGATCAGAATCATAACAATAATAACAATAACCAAGCCTTAGTCCCAAAATTTGGGATTGGCCATGGATCCTCAATAGACTAATCAAGGTTGGTCATATGTATTCTTTTCTCCCATTCTACCTTATCCAAAGTCAGAGAACCATAACCTCACATTTGGTGAGATAGTTAATTCAGTAACACAAGCAATCTAGACAACTGAACCAAAGGTCACCACTTAAGTGGGATTTAAGAGCTTAGTCATGCCAAACACTTGAAAATGTCTTCATTGAAATTATTTTCATGTAAAATATTTTACATTTGAAAGTATTTTACTTCAAAACAAACGAAGCCTAAATAAATAAGGAAGAACATAATTGAAGCAGGGGTCAAGGTAGAAGTACCTCGATGACAGTTCCTAGGTAATCTAGAACTGCAGGAATCTTGGCTTCAGCAGAATTAGTATATATCTGGAATCAAATAAAAGAGTTAGCAAGTAAGAGAATTTAGTTTAGTAATAAAAATATAAAGAAATACCACTACACTTAGAACAGTCTATATAAAAAAGGGGTTAAATATGAACCTATTTCACATAATTAATCAAAGTTGTGTAAGCAATTGTACTGACCTTTTGAATAAATTATGCCCTATAAATTCTTAGATACGCTCAGAATGCAGATTAATACCTTGTTAATAAGATTCTTCTGATTAAATTTGAGTGAATCAACCTCTTCTTTTGATTGGCAGGCCTTAATTTTGCCTTTTACTACCTCCAACTACAAAACAGATATCAATATGAGCTGCATTCTTTTGTCCTTATTTTCTTCAAGAAAAAAAAAAGAGAGAAAAAAAAAAAAAAAAACCCTGCAGCTTTAAGAACTTTCAGAAATCATTTACAAAGAATGAATAACACACATACTTTGTAGAAGATAATAAGACTAACATGCATAGGAAAAGTAGAGAATACAACTGTAAAACATATGTGGAAAAGAAATATGGGAGCCTCTTGGAAGAAAGAGTAAGCAAGGAAAAACCAAGCCGTGAAGGAAAGGACAAAGAATTGTGCTAACAAAAATTGGGAGGAGAAAAATGCTCCACTTGCTCAGTCACTTTTGGGATGTATTAGTCCAATGCAGTTCAACATTATAATATCCATCAAATAAGTAATACGTAGTTTAAAATCAAAATATTTTCTCAACCAGCAGCCAAAGATAAGTCAAATTGACCCTAGAAGATTTACCCAAGAATCACTGAAACTGGTTCCACTTGTTTGACATCTTTAGCATCTGTTCAATATAGTTTGAGCTGGCCAAAGTACAGGATTTTAAAGCCCCACTTTTTCTAGGTATAGCTATACTTTTTTACCCAGTTTTATTTTTTTTTATTTTTTTTACAGCAAAAATAAGCCAAAGGAAAAAGGCAATATCAAATGCACACGTAGAATCACATACCATGCAACCATGAAACCGTAAGTATTACATAGAATTTCCCTTAGGCATCATCCAAACTAAACTTCCATAACCAGCTAGCTACAGTTGCAACTCATGAGTGACCAACTTTTGCTTTCCAAAATATTCATAATGAATGTTAGCTAAAAAAAAAAAAAAAATCAACAAGTCAAATTACCTCACGGAATAAAGCGTTGATTTGTTTCATGTCCTTTTCTGCCAATTCTAGGAAGACCTAAGAATCAATTAAGAATAATTATAAAATGTTACACAGGAACCATAAAGATAAACATATTTTCTAACTTCCTACCAATACATATACAATCTTGGGCACAAGGGCTTGCAAATGCACATAGACAGTAATGCTTCTGTTTGCATATATATGCACTTGTGCAAACACATTTCCCCAAAAATATACAAACATGAACCACATACACAAGCAGAGAGAGCGAGAGAGAGGTACTATGGACAAGAATTACTAAGCATTTTGGCTATGCCAAGTCAATTTCAAATTAATGTTTATTTCTTGTCTGGATGAGAGAGAGTTCCAAAAAAACTATTAAAGGTATTTCTTTTTCTTTTTTTTATTATAATATCATGTTATTTTACAATAGCATAAGGTTATTCTCGTAATCATATCATAAACCCTAATAAAGACGTGCTAAGGTGAGGGATTGATAAACAAAGCACTACACATTTTCCCAAATATCTCTCTCATATTTTACAACTCACCTAAGTATCAGAGCATATCAATCCAACCCAGAACACATTAGAACAATCTGGTGGTCAACATCATATGACCAAGCCACCAAGGTGTGCTGACATCACCATCTTTACACTGACTTTATCATTTTTCAATCAATTTTTATTCCCAGCACATCAGATTTCATCCACACTATGGATTTTTAAAGGTCAAAACAGTTGCAACATAATTCTGGAACAAAAGTCTCCAAAAACCAAACTGCAAGGCTTTTCCCAATTTGGATTGCAACACTAAATGCCTGCATCCCACAAACCCATTGATGCTACAGACCAGCCTTTTTTTTTTTTTAATTGGAGCAAAATAAACCACTCGGTAATTACAAAGGCAAAGAGCAATCATTTGCTACAATCCAACAAGACATTATTAGAGTTAACATTTATCAAATGAAAAAAACAAAAGAAAAGGCCAACTACAGATTCAGCTGCAGATTAAAGACAAGGAAGGAAAACTACCTGTTGTCTACGCTTCACAGGAAGCTCAGTAAGAACATCCTTTTTAAGTCTGCGGATCATCACAGTTGCCTTGATCAAATTGTGCAATTCTTCATGGTTACTTGCACCTTGATAAATTCCAAAGATTCCCTGCAAGATAAACAACAGATGTGGCATTTTTAAAGAGCTATATAACAGTAAAATGAATAAACTATACAGGTTTTAAATTCAAAGGGACTTGTCACTTACACCCTTGCAATACCGATTACCATATTCGTGAACATTCTTATATACATCAGGATATAATGCTTCCAGCTGCAAAGTGAACCACAATTTTGTACAGAATGATTATAAATTTTGTTCATTTGATGGTAACACTTTACTATTAAACTAGCAAGCAAAAGTACCTGCTTGAATAGCTCAATTGGTCGGGATAAAGCCGGAGTTCCACTAAGTAATAGTGCATATTTAGCTTTCTGAAATCATTAATAATGTCAGTTTTGTACGGACAAAGAACAAGAGAAATAAGAGACACAGGTAGATCAACATGCAGCTGGCCCACTTTACACGAACTATTTTTTTTTTTTTTTTTGATATGTAACCTCACATGAACTATATTCTACACTATTGCAGACCAAAATAAAAAAATCAAAGAGAATGAGCTAAAATATGTAGTAAAATGATTGCTTGCAGTTTTAGCGCTGACTTGCACAAAAAGGTTTACATTCAATCATGAAAAAGTACTGATGTATTAGGTATTTTTAGTATCCTAATCTGCTATATCTATTGAACTTGTTCATTTGAGATAGTTGGAGAAAAAAATTGCATGGCAAGATAAAAGGTGCTTCTCATACTAACAGATCAGCACATTTTATTGGGCTTAGCAAGACCAAAGGAAAAAATGTAACTGTTTAAGCTTGTTGTGTGCAAGGGGTGTGTTGCGGGGAGCATGAAGAAAATTTTAGTCTTTTTATCTTTTTTTTTTTTTTTTTTTTATAAGTATGAATAAAATTTTATCTTAACTTAGTTTTATTTAATTTTGGAAGTCAATTGTATTTTTATTGGTCAGTTGGATTTTACTTTAGGTCTTTTTTTTTTTGATAAGTAGATTTTACTTTAGGTCTTATTAATAGTTAGGTTATTAGCAGTTTTTTTTTTATAAGCAATAAGTTTATTGATATCAAAAAGGGGAACACCCTAGTACACACAGAGTGTAAAAGGGGTCAAACAATCAAAAACAAAAATTACAAGAATCTAGGAAATCAAGAAAAGATAAAAATGATTGGTTCCAAACTGCAGCCAACCAATCCATTCAAAGATATTTTGTAATTCACAGTATGTCTTTCCACCCAATGATGTACAAACCAGAATTCTATTGAGTGGTTTTGCATGGTTTTTAATTCATAATCACCCTTCACTCACCACCACTGCCTTCACCTCTTCTTCATATATACACATATACGTATAATAATATGGCCTAAGTAGACTAGAATTAGGGTTTAGACC
This sequence comes from Castanea sativa, assembly GCF_040712315.1. Lineage (NCBI taxonomy): Eukaryota > Viridiplantae > Streptophyta > Magnoliopsida > Fagales > Fagaceae > Castanea > Castanea sativa. The sequence continues at coordinate 15,514,723 of NC_134014.1, forward strand.
AAGTAGTCTATTGTACTCCTATAGAGACAAGTTAAGGATATATAAAAATTTTCTTGATATTTTTCTAAGGTCTGGTACTCCAACCAACCTAGGTGCTGATTCCTCAGTTTTCTTTTATTTTTATAAGTAATATTTTATATTTATATCAAAAAAGGGACACCCTAGTACACAAGAAGTGTACAAGGGTCAAGAAATCAATACAAAAATTACAAGAATAGAGAAAATCAAGAAAAGAAGAAAATGATTAGTTTTGTAAAGCAGACAACCAATCCAATAAAATTCTAAAGAAAAATAACTTGAGGTCAGGTATGGATCTCTCTTTATCTTCAAAACACCTACTGTTTCTTTCCCTCCAAAGAAACCACATTAAACAATGGTGAACAATTAACAATATATGATCATTTTAATGACGACCAAGCCTGCCTTGCCAGCAAGCTAGGAGCCCTACAGCTGATTGTGGCATAACTCAGCTGACTGTGGCATAACCCAGCTTACTCCAAATAAAACCCAAAACCATAGACCACAAATCCATAGCAACTGAACAGTGAAGGAAGAGATGGTCAATCGATTCACCATTACACTTGCACATATAACACCAATCCAATATTCAAACCTTACCTTCCTTTTTTGTAAATTGTCAATCGTCAAGCATTTCCTTAAAGCAGTAGTCCAGACAAGGAAAGCCCCTCGAGAAGGAATCTTATGCTTAAAGAAAGCCACTCAAGAAGCAATCTTCTGCTTCCAAATACTTTTCCAGGGAAAACAAAAATCATTAGAGTCCACTAGAAGACTAATAATCATTAACCATGAACCAAGGAAGACGATTTCGTACCGTACCGGCCGGTACCGCCAAAATATTCCATTCCGGCACTAGAACCGGTACGGAAACAGAGCTGAAGCCTAAACCGTAACGCCCAAAATACCGGGGTGTACCAGCTGTTTCGGCTATTCCGGCGAATTCAGAGCCTTTCAGTGGTATTTTCGTTTCGGAACGGTACAAATATAACTGGGTTTTATTGAAAAAACTTAATACTTACAGCAACTAGTGACCATCATTGAAGCATCAACTTGCTAGATCATCAACAACATCATCTTCTTCTTCGTTTTAGCCACTTAGATCTTTTTAGCCATTGTAATCGCTCCCTTCTTCGTTTGCTCTCTCCTTGCTTCGTTTGCTCTGCTTGTTTAAATTCTTTCTCTACTTTTTTGAGAAGCTTTCTCTGCTTGAATGTTTTAAATTTTACATTAATGTTGGACTAGTATAAGCTATACTGCTGTTCCTACGTTGCTACATTCAACTCAGTTTCTCTTGGTTTCTCCGCCAAAAGCATAAAAGCCTCTTATTTTATTTTTTTTTCCCAAAGCCCCGTGACTCTCATTGGTTCTTATCTCTTGCTTATTTTGCTCTTTCAATTACCTTATATTTTTTATTTAGTCAATTGCTTGGACGGGCAAGTGTCAACTTCTAGTGGCATGGAGTTTAATTTACTCTATTTAACTGATTACATGGGTCATAAATAGAAATTTAGCTATTCTTTAAATGTATTAACAAATTCTTTTAAGTCCTAAAGAACATAGAAGGTATAGGCTCTAAGAGAATTAGTATTATATAAAATAGTGGTAACCCCGAAACGGTACACCGATACCAACCGGTACCAAAATATTTCATTCCGATAACCAAACCGAAACGGCCTCCAGTACAGTATTAACTCCCTTGCCATGAACCCCTTATTTCTATCTGATTTCCAACTCATCTTATCCTCACCAAACCCCCTTATTATAGAGCCATATATGGTATCCATGAAGCTCGACACAACCTCCAATTCCCGAGCATGAACACCCCTAAAGAAACTTACATCCCAAAAAAGGACCCCATTAGAAAAACTTCATAACCTCAGCCACACTTACCTCCTTATCTCATCAAAATCTAAACAAATCAGGATAGCTGACAGCAAGAGGTGTCTCTCCACACCAATGGTCTTGCCAAAACTTCACCCTCAACCCATCACCAATATCATACAAAATATAACGTGAAAAAGAAGGCCATCCCCTACTAATATTTTTCCACAAACCAACACCATATGGACCAGAAACTGGTCTGGTATACCAGCCACCCCATACAACCCTAGACGCCAACTCTAAGCTATTTTTATTGTTTCTGTTCTTAATTTTTATGTTGTATCAAATTTTGTCACACGTCAGTTTTGAAATCAGAGTTTGTTCTACATCAAGGTGTCAGATTAATTTGTTCAAAGTTGTCATCAAGGTTTGTACGAAGTCAATGTTGTCCACCACAAGCAAATCCAGTGACAGATTACGTAGCCACCAGAGTTTATAATGTGATGTGATTGAAGATCATCATAAGGTTTCCAATTCGAATGCTTGGAGATAAGTGATAAAGTAATACACTAGAAAGTATAAAAGACCTATCCCTACAGTTATAGGCCTATTCAGGACTTGAGCCTTGGATAGACAAATATACAATAGATAATAAATGCCCAAACAGAATATTTAAATCCGATTGCTTCCTTAAAAGAAAATTAAAATTCCTCAAACCAACTAATAAGATTTCTTAAAAAGCCATTAAAAATCGTTCTTAACTGAACTTGCTCACAAATAAAATTAACACTCCTTCAAATACCAGAAGGGGGACAACATTTGAGAAACCTAAGCATCATGGTTTTAAAAACCAGACTGGGGAAGAAACCAAATTTGCCTCCGGTTCCCGGTTTTTCCTGATTTTCACCGGTTTTAGGCATTTTTTCCGGACCGGCTGGTCCGGTCCAGTTTTTAAAACCTTGCTAAGCATTCAACATGGAGTATCAGTTATAGAGAGGCTCAAGCATAACCGTGTACTTCAAAAGAGCAGGATCTATGATTAATATTTGTGAATAAACATAATAAATGAATAAAATTAGCAGATGCAATCAAAGAGTCATCTTTTATCAAGAAAGACAGACCTTTATGACTGGAAGGGAAGCAGTTGTCCTCTTTGCTTGAGCATTTTTGAGAAAGTGTGATTCATCTGCAATCACAACCTGAATAACAAGAATTTATGAATCATTTCTAAGGGCAAATATATATTATCAATAAGAAATTATAAGCTACATGAATATGTGTGATGTACAATCTCTCTCTCTGTCTTGCCCAAAAAATTCTGAGTTTGATAATTATCCAAGTCCAATTTCTAGAAGAAAGTGTTATACAGTTTAAGACTTCATATAGAGGAAAAATTATAACATGGAATAATGACCAAAATCCATTGCATCATATTGTTTAATGCTTTTTCTTTTTAAAGACTAAAAGATAATAAGCTTCATAACATCATCTTTGTTACTTAAATTTCCATGTTTAAGAGGGAAGGATTTTATCAATTTTACACTGTAATTTGAGATATGTACTACAATATATTTTATTTAAAAAATTCTACTTGAAAGAAGTATATAAAAACAAAATATATATGATACAATTATCCAATAGTTTTTAAGTTCTTCAGAAAACAAAAATACAAAGTGTGTGTGTGTGTGTGTGTGTGTGTGAGAGAGAGAGAGAGAGAGAGAGAAAGAGAAGCCTCTCGTGCATCTGAACCTCAATTCAGCTGCAATCTTTTTTTCATTCACATGTTTTCAAAGATTCAGCATCATGATTACTTTTTTTTTTAAAAAAAGAAGATTCAGCATCAAACTGTCTTATTTACTATCATATCTGTCATGACAATATGATGGTACAAAAGTAACTCCCACTACTAATTCTGCACTTCCACAGGCAATGTCCTCTTTAGAGTCACCTAATTGCAAAGATCCAAGATGACAAGGACTAAACAATTGAATTTTGACTTAAAGGAGAGCTCGGTGAAAAAAAAATGTAGAATGAGCAATACTTACCTTAAACTCAGATGCCATAAGTAGATTCTGTAGCTTAGGGACTACATCATAGGAGATGATGTTGAATAGGCCATCAAGACGAATGCAGCCCTTGGTACTTGATGACACTATTGTATATCCGGCTCTGTTTGAACCACCACATTGAGACAGAACAACCTAGACATTAACTCGTTTGCAAGGAAAAAAAAATACATTACAAAATTTGACCAATACAACAAAAACTATATTCAAATTTCACAGAAATAGAAAACATAGACAAGAGAAGAAAAACAAAAGTGCTCAAAATTCCAGCTTCAGCAATGAAAAGTAAAGGCAACCAGAAAAGTTTTAGTTTAGACAACATACAAGTATATCTGATGGAGGAATATTCAGCCATTGCTGAATTGTCTGCAAGAAAGGAGAAAGTAAATTCAATGTGGGCAAAAGCCACCTTCTAAGTCTGATATATGAGCTCAAAGGAACACTTACAGAAGCCCAATGCAGTCGTAAGGAAGATGGGGCAAGAATAAGAACAGGCCATGAATCACGGATGCATGCACTTACAGCAATAGCCTACAAAACCCACATGAAGTCAATATACATGCTTAAACCTCAAGAAATTTTATTCATGGTTCAAATGAGAAAATGCCTGCAAAGTCTTTCCCAATCCCATTTCATCTGCTAGGAGAACACGCCCTCCATGCTGCAACACAAACCTAAAAAAAGCAAATAAATATGCATGTTATTTTCAAATATTACCATAGTTCAATGATAATTAAGGAAGAGAGATCTTCAACATGTTACTGGATAATATTAATCAATGTCTGTCCAATGACAGTAGTCTAATGAGGAAAAGTACCTAACACCATCTCGCTGAAAAGGCAAAAGCTTAGATTCAATATAGCTAGGCATCCTGTCATATCGGTCTTGAAATAAGGCAGTACAAAAGAAAAGCCTCTTCAGAAAGTGTGTATAAAATGAAAAAGGAATCCAAAAAAGTATATAAAATACTACTTTAGAACAAAAAGACATAAATAAAGATATAAAATCCAAAATAATATCTAAAAAATTGTCAAAGCAGAGACAATGTATTCTAGAAGTCTATTTGATTATACATACACATTGCTTACCTCGAAGATCTGGAACAGCAGAGGCAGCAGCAATAGCACGATGCACCAAAGGATCCATGTCCTCCACCTGGGAAAAAGTATCATAAAAACACCTTAGAAAAAATGGAACTTGATTCGTATGAGTTCAAAATAAACCACCATTGGAGGCGCCCAACTATAAAGAGATGGAAAGGGCAAAAGTATCACCTCAACATTGTAACCAGGTATCTCACTAAGAACTTTTTCTGCTGACGATAAAGAAGATATCGGGAATATCCACAACCTACAAGTCTAATAGTTATACACTTCTACATCAAACTGAGGCAGCACCCTCATAATAACTCCAGAAAATACACAGAACAAGCAATCACAACTCCGAAATCATACAAGATATAACCATAAAAAATAAACGCACACACACACAGACCTTTCTTTTGCATTCCAAGAAGCTTTGGGGATTTTGCGGAAAGCAGCTACTAGTACCTGATACAAAATAAAACATAATGCATAAGCAAGATAAGAGTCACACTCAATGATAAAGAATGAACACACTGCAAGCAGATAGAAGGTAATACCTGGTCATATAAAAATTTAGCAGCAATGTTTCCAGTGGCATGAAGAAAAAATTTGACAGATGCCTTAGGTAGTTCCTTTGACAAAGGTTCATCTTTGATCACAGAAAGCCAAATATAGTCAGACACTAGCTGACATGAAATTGTAATCATAAATTACAACCAAAATGACGTAACAAGAAGGGCAATTAGATAAGTTGATTTACTCAGTAGGGACAGTTAAGAGACAGAGAAATGAATCCCTTCTATTATATGTGTGTCTATATTGTTAGAGATATTATGGCCCAAGAGGCCTAAACCTATTCGTAGGTCCATGTACTTGTAGAGCAAGCACACTAATCTAGGTTAGTCTAGGGTTCTCTAATACTATATAAACCCAACATTGGGTTCATAGTAATACAAAAACTTCAAATAACAAAGAGGTAGCCGTCAAGGGCTTTCCCACATATGTGATGCACTAGGAAGCACAGACATGAGCAATTCTTGAAAAATTATAACACGACACGTTGCCGTGCTTCCTAGATGATGCATCAGATACTTTTTCATACCTTTGGGCTTAAGGAAATAAAATAAAAAGGAGAAAATGCTAAAGTTGAAACAAATTTTACTACAAAAAAAAATCTTACAAACTAATGTGGCAAGAGTATGATTGGTGCCCACTTAAACAACATAACAAATGAGTGTTTGAATTTACTTATTTGTGATTGGTGATATGTTTGTTTGTAAGGATTATGTAGTAAAATTTATAGGATCCTCACATAAAAAAAAGCATATAATTTAGGAGAAAAAAATAAAAAAATGCAAGGCACATAATTGGTTTTTTTAATAATAAAAAAAAAATGAAAAACAGAAAAGAAAGGAACTGGTAAAATAAGTTAGAAAAACAAACCAAAGTTTGGTTTGGATGTGACTGATGAGGGTAATACTCTGGGCCCAGGAGATAAAGGCAAAGCTTGTTCAACCTGTAAAAACATATTTACAAATATAAACCATCACAATTCAAAAAATATATATATATTTAAATTGAAATTTATAAAACCCAAGCAGACTCAAATAGGTTAAAGATATAATGAACTTCAAAATTAATTTAAACAAAAAAAAATAAAGAACCCTAGAAATTAAAAGAAAAGAGAAGAGCGGAGTAAAAAACTTTAGTAATATAATATATACAGTAAGAGTATAAAAAAGAAAAAAAGTGAGAGTAAAGACCTTGTTAGAAGAAGAATAAGAAGAAGGAATGGGGTTGGAGGGGAAGCGATCAGAGTAGTGACTATTGCTGTTGAAATGTGAAGAGTGCGGTTGCTGTTGTTGTTGTTGTGACGGCGGTGTTGGTGGTGGTGGGGGTTTAGTGGCGAATTTCAAGAGAGCGTCTCTTTCAAGATTATCGAGTTCTTCCGCACTCAAGTCCCACTCCCACTCTTCATCATCCAAACTCATTGCTCTCTCTCTCTCTCTCTTTTCGTTTTGATTTTCAAAAATGAACTCACTACTCACTACTCACTCTCTCATTCCTTCGGTTCGAAGTTAAATTTGAAACATTTTCATTTCTTGCAATATTATTCATTCTGCAACTTTCTCTTTTTCGGCTTCTTTTTCTTCATCTTTTCTGGACACGGTTGGGCTGAAGCCCAAATATATTCTGTGAATATCGCTCTGGCCTTTCCCAATCTCGTAGAGGTTTGGGCCTTTGTTTTTGGTCAGAAATATGCTTCCGTTGGGTTTTTTCATTTTCCCCTAATCGTACTATTTTTCACCCTTTCTTTTTAAAATATTAAGTATTTTTAATACACTATTTTCTTCAAAACTTTCTCCCTTCTTCCCATATTTTTCACCATTTGATCACAAAATTTATTGCTTCAGACAAATGAAACAGAACATTTGTTTTAAATTGTGACTTGGGATGGGCAGATTTATGTTGAAATAGATCGTCTCGCTGTATAACTTACGCTCTGATTGTTTCAGTAATAATATTTTCTAGAAAATGAGTCATTTTCTATGAAGTATTTTCTATAAAACTATCTCATTTTATAATGTTTGATAGCAACTTTAAATGAGTTGAAAAATAACCTCGTAACTTCCTTTATTTAGCTTACTATGAGATATAGTTGTTTTCCAAAAAAAATTAATGGAAAACAATTTCTAAAAATAAGTCATATTTTTTATGTTGATCAAAGATAGTTTTCCTTTGACTTATCTTTTTTTATACTACCACACACTGGAAAATATAGAAAACTATCTTTACACAAGATTTTTCATCGAAACAAATGGAACGTTATTAGGCAAACTTTAAGAATTAATGTATTTTTATTTTTATTTTTATTTTTAAATATATATAATAGCTTTTAGATTAATTGAGCAAATCATTGTGTACAATGCCTATTAAAAAATATAGATTATGATTATTATAAATGAACCAAACTATAATTATTAGGCCATTGATTCAAGTTCTAGGTCATCACTCAAATGTTAAATGAAAAAAAGAAGAGTAAATATGGTCTATGTATTAGTAATTTATTATAAAATTCACTTCTTCTTGTCATGTCAATTTACATTTTTTTTAAAAATTATATTAGTCATTTATTAAAATTGGGTTGTTAATGTCAAAAAATTTTCATGGATGCAATAATTTTATCATAAAACAAAAGTAGAAGTAGAGCTATGTAGGTCGTATTTCAATTGTCTATTCATTTGTTTGTTGGTTTTTTTTTTTTTTTTTGAGTTCCAGCTCCAAGAGTAAAGGATGAGAGATTTAAACCAATGTTATTAATTTCGTTCTGTTCCGACCAAAATGGTCGAATATCTCCAACCGGCACGCAATCGGGTACAGTAATAGCACCTATTCCGCCTCGAATCAAATTCCGACCAGTTTCGGGAAGTTTCGGCCATTCCGTCAAGTTCCGGCCAATTTTGGCTGAAATATACATTTCGGCCGGTATCAAATTTTGATTTATTAAAAAAAATAAGGTAATTAGACATAACCTACCTATGGTTTAGGTGAAAATCACTTTACCTATCCGTGGTTTGAAAAGTGTCACTTAACCCACTTAAGGTATGTTTCATTTGTTTTCTGTAACCCACCTCTGTTAAAATCATGGCTATATATGTATTTCTACACCCCTTTATGTCTCTCTCCTCCACACAAAAAAAAAAAAAAAAAAAAAAAGACACTAAAACAAGAGAAAATAAGATCAAAAGATGCTATTTGTAAGAATTTAGAAACTTGTCCCAAGAACTCCAATAAATCACAAACTATATTTTTGTAACACACTCAAAAGAAAATAACACAAAAGGAAAAATTTACTTAACCCATTATCTTATTTTCTTCTCTATACATTAATTTACTCCTCACGCTCTTTCTGCCCCTCTCTCTCTCTCTGTTCTATCCATGTCTCTCTCATCTCTCACACTCCAGTTCAGATCGTCAGTAGCTTTGGGTTGTGGTGGCTTGGTTGATGACTGTGAAGGAGCACGAGTTGGCTGTGTTGGTTTGGTATGGGTTTTGAGAAGGAGCACAATTTTGGATTGGGTCGGCGTTGTGAGGAGGAGCATGACGTTGGGTTGGATCTGGCTTTTGCCAAACATCGTCGTAATCGACTCTCCCATCTCAGCCAAGTCTATCTCAATGGCAATAGCAACGACAAAGGCGACTGTAGAAGCCAAAAGACTAACAGCGATGGCTTGAAGATTGGTCGTTTCTGGGTTTATATCACGTGGGTCTTGGGTTTAGATCAATGTTTCTATGGTTTCTTGGTTTGATCGATGGTTATATCGTGTGGGTTGTGGGTCTTGGGTTTGATCAATGTTTCTGGGTTTTAAAGATTTGTCTTGGGTCGTGGTGTTTGATTGGCAGTGGTGGCTAGTGATTTGGCAATAGGTTTAGCAGTGGCAATGGGTGTGGATCTTAGTGGTTGTGGCTGGTGATTTGTGGGTTGTTGTGGTTCGGTGGTGGTGGCCGGTGTTTTGGTTTTTTTTTTTTTTTTCTCGATTTTGTGGTGTTTCAGTGGTAGTGGTGGTGATGGCTTTGGTGGGTTCTTCATGTTCTGTGGTTTTTTGGGTATTTTTTTCATGTTCAAAATTTGTGTAAATGGAGAGAGAGACAAATGCCACTTTTTGATCTTGTTTCTCTTGTATTTTTGTTCTATTTTTTGTTTTGGGAGGAGAGAGACATAAAATTTGAGCAAAAATACCTATTTACCCCAGATTTTAATAAAGGTGGGTTATTGAAATAAACGGAACATACCTTAAGTGGGTTAAGTGACACTTTTCAAACTATGGGTAGGCAAAGTTATTTTCGTCCAAACCACAAGTGGGTTATATCTAATTGCCACCAAAAAAAACTTCAAACCCATCAATCTAAGGTCCCCACCATGTCGCTGGTTGCTATTCTTCTTCTTCTCTTCTCCTTTTCTTAATCTCCTTCTTCTTCCTCTCTTCTCCGTTTCTTCCTCTCCCTCTTCTTCTTCTTCTTCTTCTTTTACTCTTCTAATTTTCTAGTTTCCACTTTCTACTATCTTTTAGAGTCTAATACTCTTTTAAGTTTCAACTTTTACTGAATCACACATTATTAGCTGTGTTAGCTTTGGAAATGATCAATGTTATTAATTTCGTTCCGTTCCAACTGGAATGGCCAGAATATCTCGTAATGGCATGAAATCTGGTACTGTTATACCACTTGTTCCACCTTGGGTCAAATTCTGGCCAATTTCAAGAAGTTCCAGCCAATTTTGACTAAAATGTACATTTTGATTAGTATCAAATTTTGGGACTTAAGAAAAAACAAAAAAAACCTACAAACCCATCAATCTAAGGTCCTTACCATGTCCCTGGTTACCATTCTTCTTCTTCTCTTCTCCATTTGTTCATCTCCTTCTTCTTTCTCTCTTCTCCGTTTCTTCTTCTCCCTCCTATTCTTCTTCTTTTACCCTTTTAATTTTCTAGTTTCTAGTTTCTATTGTCTTCTAAAGTATAGTACTCTTTTAAGTTTCAACTTTTACTAAGCTACACATTATTAGCTGTGGTTAGCTTTGGAAATAACTAATATTATTAATTTCATTTTGTTCTGACTGGAATGACTGGAATATCTCGTACTGGTATGCAATCTAATACGGTAATGTCACCTGTTCTATTTTGGGTCAAATTCTAGCCAGTTTCGAGAAGTTCTGGCCATTCGGTCAAGTTCCAGCCAATTTCAGCTGAAATGTACATTTCGGCCAGTATCATATTTTGATTTTTTTTTAACAAAAAAAAATACAAACTCATCAATTTGAGGTCCCCACTATGTCGGTGGTTGCCATTTTTCTTATTCTCTTCGCCATTTCTTCATCTCCTTATTCTTTCTCTCTTCTCTGTTTCTTCTTCTCCCTTATCTTCTTCTTCTTTTACTCTTTTAATTTTCTACTTTCTACTTTTATCTGTCTTCTAGAGTCTAGTACTCTTTTAAATCTCAACTTTTATTGAACCACACATTATTAGCTATGATTAGCTTTGGAAATAACCAATGTTATTAATTTCGTTCTGTGCTGGCCAAAATGGCTGAAATATCTTGTACCGGTATGCAATCCGGTATGGTAATACAACCCATTCCACCTCAAGTCAAATTTCGGCCAATTTCGAGAAGTTCCGATCGATTTGTCAAGTTCCAACCAATTTCAGCTAAAATGTACACTTTGGCCGGTATCAGATTTTGACTTTAAAAAAGGGGGGGAAAAATTTATAAACCCATTAATCTAAGGTCCCACCATGTTGCTAGTTGTCATTCTTCTTATACTCTTCTCTGTTTCTTCATCTCCTTCTTCTTCCTCTCTTCTTCTCTCTTGTTCTTCTTCTTTTACTCTTTTAGTTCTCTAGTTTCTAGTGTATTCTAAAGTCTAGTACTCTTTTACATTTCAACTTTTACTAAGCCACGCATAATTAGCTATGGTTAGTTTTGAAAATGGCCAATATTATTAATTTCGTTCCATTCTAGCTGGAATATCTCGTACCGGCATTCAATCTGGTACGGTAATATCACCCGTTCCACCTTGGGTCAAATTCTTGCCAGTTTTGGGAAGTTCCAGCCATTACATCAAGTTTCGGCCAATTTCGGCTGAAATGTAGATTTTGTCCAATATCATATTTTGATTATAAAAAAAAACTACAAACTCATCAATTTGAGGTCACCATTATGTCGCTGGTTGTTGTTCTTCTTATTCTTTTCTCCATTTCATCATTTCCTTCTTCTTCCTCTCTTCTTTGTTTCTTTTTCTCCCTATTCTTCTTCTTCTTTTACTCTTTTAATTTTTTAGTTTATACTTTCTATTGCCTTCTAGAGTCTAGTACTCTTTTAAGTTTCAACTTTTATTGAGCCACACGTTATTAGCCATGGTCAGCTTTGAAAATGACCAATGTTATTAATTTCGTTCTGTTTCGCTCGGAATAGTCGGAATATCTCGTACCACCATGCAATCCGATATGGTCAAACCATCCATTCCTCCTTGGGTTAAATTCTTTCTAGTTTTGGGAAGTTCTGGCCATTCCGTCAAGTTCCAGCCAATTTCGGCTAGTATCAGATTTTGACTTTAAAAAAGAAAAAAGAAAAACTATAAACCCTTCAATCTGAGATCCCCATGATGTTGCTAATTGCCACTCTTCTTCTTCTCTCCATTTCTTCATCTCCTTCTTCTTCCTTTCCTCTCTGTTTCTTCTTCTCCCTCTTCTTCTTCTTCTTTACTCTTTTAATTTTATAATTTCTAGTTTCTATTGTCTTCAAGAGTCTTGTACTCTTTTAAGTTTCAACTTTTATTGAGCCACACGTTATTAGATGTGGTTAGCTTTGGAAATGACCAATGTTATTAATTTCGACTTGTTCCACCTGGAATGGCTAGAATATCTTGAACTGGCATGCAATCTGGTATGGTAATACCATCTGTTCCACCTAAGGTCAAATTCCAGCCAATTTTGGGAAGTTCTGGCCATTCTGTCAAGTTTCAGCCAATTTCGGCTAAAATGTACATTTCAGCCAGTATCAGATTTTGACTTGAAAAAAGGAAAAAAAAATTATAAACCCATCAATCTGAGGTCCCCACCATGTCGCTAGCTGCTGCTCTTCTTCTTCGTTTCTTCATCTCATTCTTCTTCCTCTCTTTTCTCTCTTCTTCTTCTTGATGTTTTACTGTTTTAATTTTCTAGTATCTAGTTTCTACTATCTTCTAAAGCCTAGTACTCTTTTAAGTTTCAACTTTTATTGAGTCACACGTTATTAGCTGTGTTTTAGCTTTGGAAATGACCATTATTATTAATTTAGTTCCATTCTGCTTGTAATGGCTGGAATATCTCGTACTAGCATGCAATTCGGTATGGTAATACCACTTGTTCTACCTTGGGTCAAATTTCAGCCAGCTTCGAGAAGTTTTGCCCATTCTGTCAAGTTTCGACCAATTTCAGCTAAAATGTACATTTCGGCCGGTTCCGTATTTTGTCTTTAAAAAAGAAAAAAAAGAAAAACTACAAACCCATCAATTTGAGGTCTCCACCATTTCGCTGGTTGCCATTCTTGTTCTTCTTTTCTCCATTTCTTCATCTCCTCCTTCTTCCTCTCTTCTCTGTTTCTCCGTCTTCTTCTTCTTCTTCTTCTTTTAATCTTTTAATTTTCTAGTTTCTAGTTTCTAGTGTCTTCTAAAGTCTAGTACTCTTTTAAGTTTCAACTTTTACTGATCCACACGTTATTAAATGTGATTAGCTTTGGAAATCAAATGACAAAGAAAAGTTTAAAAAAAATCAAGTTTCAGACTAGGTGTTGTCTAGGTATGGTATATAATATTATTAATATATAGTAATGTTTATTTATAATTTTATACTAAAAAAAGGTAGTATTATTAGTTAAAATGTTATGTTTACAATATTTTCACAATACTTTCATATCAAATTATAGGTTGAAAGTTGTTATTGGTTTTAATTTGAACTTACTACTAAAATTAATTTTTTTCCCACCTATATCAACCTGTAAGAACCTATCACTTAGGATTTGTTGTTAAAGTATTATGAAAATATTGTCAACATAACATTTGTGAATTTTATTTAGGATCTATATATTAATAAAAATATTAATGACTTTTTTCCATGCAATAAGTGCTTCAACTCTCACATTTATTGCATTTTTTACAATTATCCAAAATGTGAATTTTATTTGTAGAAAAATTATAATTAATGTTTTTTTAATCCCACTTTATTTCATTTTTTTAGACAAATTAAATTAAATCCATTATTTGATATAATAGTAATACTTCTTTAATTGATACTTTTATGTTATGTTATATGTGTGTGTGTGTCTTTTTTAGAAATTCCAAAACATCCTAAAAAGCCAGTATTAAAATATTCCATTTCAATAGACAAATAAAAGCAGAATTAATAACATTATTTAAACTAATGACTTAGGAGACTTGGTTTCCAATGAATTTGTGTTATCCTTGGGTTCTAAACTTTTTGTAATCATAATTTTGAAAAATAAAAATAAAAATAAAAAGTAGAATTTATTGTTTTATAGTTATAATGTGTTTGTGGTGTCTCTTTTTGTAAAATGAGCCTCTATCTGATGGGGTATAAAAATACAACTCCAGCTTCGTTCATATAGGTCATCCGTGGAAAAACCAAGTAGACAAAGGTTGCAAGAACCTCGTCTTGAATAAGCCCGTCCATGCAGTAAAGTGCGTAGACGGGCTTTGCGTGGACGATTCTATAACTCCATGCCATGTCATCCAAGTGAACCATCAGCCTCGTCCTGAAAGATCGTCCAGAAAGGAACGGCCTTATGTTGGGAGCAAGATGCACCTGACCGTAGGTTCCCTGGACGAGGTTCCCTGGACGAGCCCTTGACACTTAAGAAAATTTTCAAAGTAAATATAACAATTTCGAATCACATGCATAACTTCTAGTGACCGTTTTGTGAGGAAAAATGTAAATCCTAAACAGTTAAATGAGTGATTCCTGAACCCTCATACCTCCTCAAATCCAGGGGAGGTTACAAGTTTGATAACTGTTTTTAGGACATTATATAAATGCCCTTTCAGACCAAAAGAAGGTACGCTTTATATTTCTCAAAAAGTTGGAACTCCGAAAATATAGAGAGAAAAACTAACTTTGCCATCGGAGAGTTCTTGGCCGGCAACCCCGGTCACCCTTGATCGCTTTTCTTTCTTTTCCAGGCCATCGAAAGAGCAAGTAGTCTTTTCAAGTCCGAAACATCCAGCCTACTGATTTTCTTCGCATCATCACTATCTATACTTGAGATTTTATTGGTTATGTTTAGTTATGCTCTCCACGTGTTGCTTAATCGTTTCTCTTCAATGTCATGTATTGTCGCACTAATTATATTTTTAGCTATAAAAAACACTCAAATTATACACATTTTTACACATATTAAAAGGGTGTTTGGCACAATAGTTTTAACACATTTCTACATATTTTAAACAAATTACACACATTTTCACACACATTTTCACACACACTTATATAAAAAACACTCAAATAACATAACTTAAACTACTCTTCCAAACACCCCTAAATTCCCTAGCTTTTCACCAAAGAAAAAAAAGGGGTGATAGAGTAGATTGGTTGTTATACACGACTGACCATTGCTTTAAACGACGAGTCTTCTGCTAAAAAGCATACAGAATCTTGTGTCGTTTGGCATGTTAGATCATCACTCATTATCTTATGTGGCGTGGTCAAGTAAGTGACAACGTTGTTTCGTCAATCCGTACTCAAAAACAAAAGAGCATGCATATATGTATATCATCCTACATCTCCACGAAGTTACGTGGTGGTTTCCTCTTCCCTAATCGAACAAGTAATCGCAGTATATTAGTTTGAGACTGACTGAGAATAACTTCCATGAAACTAAGGACATCACACATACACACACTAGCTAGCAAGGAAATAATTCTCGTGGAATAGTACTGGACGACAAAACCTTATGTTACCAACCACTTTAGTCAAAAATATCTTACACGTACTTGCTCCTCTTTCGCGCATTGGCAACTCACTACATAAACGTATATCCATATAACTTCTCAATTATCTGCCTCGACCACCTTGTGTCCTAAATCAGGTATATCAACTCTGCGAAGTTTCCTACCTATTGTTCTACTATAATATTCATCATCATCATAAGTAGTAACCATGTCTGATTTTTCTTTTGTTATGCGTGTGTGTTTATTGTTTCGACTCGCGGTTAATAGGCCTTTATGCACTTTCCAGCTCTTTCATACGTGCATGAACATGCATTGATAGTTTTATTAAACTTAATTTCTTGATAGAGGGGCTTTAAAGTTTAAGTGATCAAGTAGTATGCAAATAAGGCATTCACAACCACTTTTTGGGAACCTTGAACAAGTAATTCTCTGTTATATATATGATTGTAGGACAAATGTTTGTAAATATGAATATTATAAGTATCATCACTCTTTAATTTCATTCTGGTTTATGTATTTTGCGCCTTCATTCAAATATGCAATTGTTACATACGCTTTCTGAAATTCTTTTTATTATGTTAAACCAGACTGCATGAGCATGGGGACTAAGTACTGTCTTCTGGTTGCAATCTGTATATGGGCTTTGTCAGACTCCTTGGCTTCCACAACTCCCTCTGATGATGATGGGCTAGTTAGAATTGCTCTAAAGAAGCGCTCGTTAGACCTTAAAAGTATAAATGCTGCAAGAATAATCACTAACAGAGATGCTTCTCATGCTAGAGGTCCTGGGGCTACTAATAGTAATTCAAATGTTCTGAAAACAGATATAATATATCTAAAGAATTATTATGATGCCCAGTATTATGGAGAGATTGGTATTGGTACTCCCCACCAAATATTTACTGTTGTCTTTGATACTGGCAGCTCCAATCTTTGGGTTCCCTCTTCAAAATGCTTCCTTTCTGTAAGTTTTTTTTTTTTTTACTAATATGAGTTCTTGTGTTTTATGCTCTTTCTTTCTATTGAAGTCCTTTGTAAAACATGACTCTATGTATGCAGATTGCTTGCTATATCCATTCTAAGTACAGGGCCAGGCTATCCCGTACCTATACCAAAATCGGTAAAAAAAAATTCTGAATATTTATAACATATCTTGTATTTTTTTTTTGTTACTATACAGTGATCATTCTCAAAGTTGTTTTTCAATCTTATTTAGGAAAACATTGCAAAATCCCTTATGGTTCTGGATCTGTTTTTGGTTTCTTCAGCCAAGATCATGTCAAAGTTGGGGACTTTCTCATTAAAGATCAAGTTGAGTTTTTTTATTTTAATTGCCCAAAGTTTCATTCATGCTTTAAAATATGTTATGTTTTCATTGCACTCATGTTATGTCATCTCTTATCCTTCAGGAATTTGTAGAGGTTACTCGGGAAGGATTTTTTCCATTCTTAACTACAGAGTATGATGGAGTGCTTGGGCTTGGGTTTCAGGATATATCCGTGGGGCATGTCACGCCAGTGTGGTATAGTTTCACATGATTTAGTGTTAAATTTGATGTCTATTTGACTGTATTCTTTTTTACTTCATTAATGAAGAAAATTAAAGGGCTATTCTCCATTTTTTTATTTCTTAACTTTTGATGCCTTGGACACACGACTTTTCTGAGGGCAGGTATGATATGTTTTTACAACATCATATAAGCCAGCAAATATTCTCTTTCTGGCTAAATCGAGATCCAACATCAAGGGTGGGAGGTGAGATTGTCTTTGGAGGTATCGATTGGAGGCACTTTAGGGGTGACCACACTTATGTCCCATTGACTCACCAGGATTATTGGCAGGTCTATAAAATTAAGAATTTGTTACTCCCCTTTAGTATCTTCTTATCATCAATTTGTGTGACATTTGACTAAAACTAAATTCATCTATCCAGATTGAGGTGGGAGACATTCTTATTGCAAACAGACCAACAGGTTCCGTTACATTTCCATTCCCTTCTGTGTTTAGCTGTCTTGATTTAGTTAGAGAATGAACGAATTATATGTGAAGAAATAAAATTTGCTGAAGTATGCACTAGTTCTATTGAAGGACACAGAGTAAATGAGGTCTATGCCTTTTCTGATCCAGTTAAGCCAAAATCGAATCTAAAACAATCTTGAAAATGTGAAAAGAATAATCAAGGACTAACAAATTGTTGGTGAATTTCCAATTGATATGTCCACTAGATTAGTGATCACTAGGTGTTTTTACTGTGAGGGTAATTTATTATTTTCTCTACATGAATAAAAAAGAAAGATAATCTCTTTAGTTATTATTTTGATATTTAAGGCCTAAGAAGTACGGCTTAGTTCATTTCCTTTTTATTCAGTTCATACATGCATAATAAATGATGACAACTTTTAAAATTTCCAGGATTATGCGAGTTTGGCTGTGCTGCCATTGTGGACTCAGGGACATCCTTACTTGCTGGTCCAACTGTATCAATACTATACTTTAAGCTAGCTTAAATTTCTCACTTATGCAGTATTTTCTTCTGTGACAATTTTTGTACTACCTTGTTTTCAGACTATTGTGGCTCAAATAAATCATGCCATTGGAGCAGCAGGGATTGTGAGTATAGAATGTAAAACTGTCATGTATAAGTATGGCAATATGATATGGGAATACCTAATAGAAGGGGTTCGTTTTTCTTAGCCCTTTAATTTTTCTATTAACTCTCTCAATGTTTATCTACAGCTCCTTCCTAGAATTTTAAGAATTCACTTCCCGTGTCTGCAGGTAAGACCTCAGACAGTATGCGTAGGTGTTGGACTCTGCAATGGTACTCATCATTTAAGGTAATCAACTTGCTTCCTTTTTTGTTGTTTTATGGGATGATTGTGGGGAAGATTTTGTATGTCTTCATTCTCAGTTATCAAGAAAAACCAAACTTTGCAGCACTGGGATTGCATCAATGGTTCATAATGAAACTCAGGCCGGGTCATCAGTTGATGATCATGAGAGTGCTTTCTGTACTTTTTGTGGGATGATTGTCTACTGGATTCAAGTACAGCTTAAGGAAAGGAGAACAAAGGAAAAAGTATTTACATATGTAAATGAGGTAATTTCTCTCCAAAGAATAGAACATTTTTTTTTTTTTCTAATTGTCACATCACTTTTGTATGTATAGACTAGGACTAACAACAATTTTTATTTTTTTTTTTTAATTTCCATCCGTTAAAGCTGTGTGAGAGGCTCCCGAATCCAATAGGAAAGTCATTTATTGACTGCGATAATATAGCTGGCATGCCATATATTTCATTCACAATTGGGAACAGATCCTTCCCCCTCTCTCCAGAGCAGGTGTGTATCTGTTTATGCATTAGTTAACTTCTTTGCATTTTGTTTGGACGAGCAAACATGATACACCATTGAAAATAATAATTAATGCCATAATATCAAATGGGGTAGACCTTAGAATATAACAATTCATACGACTAAATGTTCTGTATAATTTGATTTTCATTATCGCAATTTTTCATTTCAAAACAAAAACTGTAAGGTTAGATGGGCTCAAGCTTTTACTCAGTGCTAGCTTGCTCAAAAATTTTTTCTATCACCTTTATGTATTACTTTGTAACACAAGTAGCTTATCTATAAATAAATAAAAACATAATAAATAAAAACCCTAAAATTATGAGATTGAAAGAAAAATACTATAATGAATCTCTTCTAGTTTGTGTTCCAATCCTAGTATAAATATGCTTATTGTTTTTGAAAATCTCTTACTCCTTTTGGACCTTCAACTCAGTACACGCTCAGAGTTGAAGAAAATTATGGCACTGTCTGCGTTAGCGGGTTTGGTGCTTTGGATGTTCCTCCTCCTCAAGGACCCCTCTGGTACGGCTTTGATTATGCTCTCTCTCTCTCTCTCTCTCTATATATATATATATATATATAATGGCTTCTGACTTCATACATATTCAGCCAGTCTGAACTTGCATTCAGATGCCTATGCATTTAATTATGCATGAAACCTCTACATTTCTTAATGCATCATCAAGTTTGAAGGTTAAGATATATAAATGAATCTATAGTGTATTACAGAAATGTCTGAATGCAGGGTTCTTGGAGATATGTTCTTGGGAGCATACCACACAGTGTTTGATTTTGGTAATCTCAGGGTGGGATTTGCCAAAGCTGCATAGGAGATCGTTTGTTTAGCGTTAAAGCTAAGCCAGGCTATTGTAAAGCAATGATAGGGGTACACCCTTACGATATGTAACATGCCCTTTTGACTTCCAAATTCCAATGCTTTAGAGCGCTGTGTAAAGGTAATTGGTGTGTTTATAAATAAATGTGACATCATTCGGTTTAGCATTAGATGATAGCTAAAAGAAATGTAAGAAAAACAAAAATAAATAAAAGAAGTTGCACCAGCCGGGAATCGAACCCGGGTCTGTACCGTGGCAGGGTACTATTCTACCACTAGACCACTGGTGCTGTTGACAACTTTCTTTACAGAGAATTAAATACTGCTAATCTATTGTTTTTTTTCTCCAATTCAAAAGAAAACAAAAAAGAAGAGAATTTGGTCCACTTGTTGCATTTGATCCGGCTTGTATTAATAGATTTTTTTCTATTATATCAACCTCATAATAATTGCACTAATTAGTTTTTGACATAAGCAGAATTTAAACTCTAAATCTCGTATATAACGATAAGAACTTTATGAATTAAATTAACTAAAACCTATAACAATGTTTATAGTGTTGTATCAATTAATATTTTTAATAATATGGCACAAGATACACATTATATTTATAATATTTAATTTGAACTATAAAATAGATTAATTTTAAAAATAGATATTTTTTTAAATAATTTAATAAGTATTTTTTTTAGTCGAGATTATTTAATAATTACAACAATAAGAATGAGTAATTTGATCCTTGATATCTTTGTTGAAAATATCAATGGAAATTATCAAGAGGTCAAACTGACAAAACTCTTAGTGTAGAAGCTTTTATTTATTTTTAAATGTAGAGGAATCTATTACATAGAAAATAGGGTTTTCCACAAATTCAAAAATATGCAGCCTTTTTTAGGATGAAAATTGTTCAAATTTTCTTTTCAAGAGGGGTAGGACAAAAAAATTGTTCTTTATAAAAGGCAGCTATATATAATTAACATAGTTTTTTTCCCTTGTCCAACAACAAGAATGGATGGGAATTTATGCTTCCCGACCCATTGATACAAGCCACCAAAACTGAAAAACATTTCTGTACATACCAGCTTATGCTAGGCAAACAAATTAATATTCACGTTTAAAACTAATCCAGCGCTTGCAGCACTAGTTTGTTTTATTTCTTCATTTAGAAACAAGCTAGGACTAATTTGTGGCAAAAGTGGTGCAGGATTGATCAGGAAGTTGTGGGGAAACAGGCACTACAGCCATTTCTTCAGAACAAGTGTCCTGTCCACTTATATTACTAGTATTATTGTTGTTCTGAGTTGCATCCATGATGGATGAAACAGCTGCCATTAGTGCAGTTGTGAAGTTTCGGTCTGTGGCAATAGCTGCAGTGACTTTATCCACCAATGTGGTGGGTAGCTTATTAGAAGACATATGCAAGGGATGATGATGATGCCCTGTGAGTTGTTGTTGTTGTGGAACTCCATTATGCAAGGGCAGAGGGAAGAAAGATGGTGGGGAGGGAAGTGAGAAATTGGGTGGGCGTTGCATGGGGTGGTGAGTGGTGTGGGTTAAGTCGAGTGTGATTGTGGGATATGGTGAAGAGGTAGAGAGGGTGGCCATGGTGGGAGAGATAGCATGATTTGGTAGCATAGATGGGAAGAGGCTTGGATTTGATGGGTTAAAGTTGTGACTACCATTACTACTAGTTGTTGTTGTTGAGCCAGAAAGGAGCATGTTCACTGCTGCTGATGTTGAGCTAGCCATGGCTGTGGCTGCTGGTGAGAGAGGGTGGTTATGGTTTCCTTCATACGTTGTTATGAGGATGGACATGTCCTCAGCACACCTTTGCACCTGTTGCAAACACGTATATCTAGCATTAATAATAGGGAAAAACCTATTACATACACTACAAAAATACACTGAAAACATGACTTAATAATAACACTTGCTACTAAAAAACACAAAAATAGGAGAATTCAACACTTCATTTAAATTTTAAAAAAAATGTTATTATTGAATAAAAGAACAAAAAGAATGTTACTAAACTATTTTTCTTTTTTTAATATCTCATGTATCATATATATATATATATATATATATATATATATATATATATATATATAATATTTCTTATTATATTGTGTTGGCTTTACATCTTTGTAAAACCTACATGATGTGAGGAGAAAGATGCATATATTCTATATTTCACAAGATACCTTATTTTGTTATTAGCCCTTACAAGCACTTTTGTAGCTTTAGCTAACACACTTTTGTAACCTTTAGGAGGAGTATTCAAATTAAAAGAAAAAAAAAATCTTCTATGCCCAAGGGCTAAGTTATGATCCTAGAACATTATTTTTCACTTATAACAAAAGATAATTAAAAACCACTAAATCCTAAAAACAGTAAAAAAAATCTTTAAAAAAATGCCCAGAGCCGATTTATCTATACTATATATAAGAATGAATGCTTTAAATCCAAATCAATTGAATCACAAAGATACATTAATGATGCCTAAATGTCAAATGTTTAGATAGGATTACAATTATCAGTTAAAACAAAGATTGGGAGCATTTTAGCATTCAAATCCAAAAAATAAAAGTTGATTCTGATACCCGATTATTATGTGAAATGGAATGGATAAGTGTGTGTTGTGCAGACTTGGGTTAAATCTAACATCATATATTTTATTAGGTTCTTTTAGGATATAAATGCAAATTTGAATAGAGTTTTCTTCTAATTGTGTCAAATGGTATCAAACTTAGTACCACCATGTGGTTTGAGGGGACTACAATCCTATCTAAACCCTAGCAAAAATGTTAGGAATTTATGTGAAGAGTTTGTAATATCTCAAATTTTGTAGATCATGCATATTGGATACGTTTGTATTATGTAGATGTGTGCTGAGTCTCACCTTAGGTGTTTATTAGTTTGAAATAAAATATATAAGCAAGTATGACCGAGAAGCCCTAATTGGAACTTAACAAACTCTTTTGGAGTATGAACACAGATCTGATTGTTGCTTTTGTTGGTGTAAAGAGAAAAATTTTCAAACAATCAAAAAATTTCCACACATCATATCACCAAGTTCATATGGTAGGATCAAAACGGCCAATTACAAGATGTCACGTGCTATTTTGTGGGTTTCAGTATTGTTATTAAAAAAATTAATGGAAATTTTTCAAATTTCACTTAATGGAAATTACAAAGAATATCAAAGAGTCAATCTCTTGTTGACATGTGCCAAAATTTTAATTTAAAGTGACACAAGAAGTTTAATTTAATATTGTCCTGGTTACATAAAATTAAGACATTTAAATTATGACACTTGTTGTCAATCAAAATTAAAATGATATTATTAAACCTTCCAAGACTCCTATAAATAAAGCCATTCATTAATTTTAGGGGAGAAACTTACCTAGAAGTTTCAAAATTTTACTAAAATCAAGCTTCAAAGCCTCCAAAATTGTCAACCTTTGAAACTTCGTATTCAAACTCCAAAACTATGAAGAACTTCTACATCCAAAACTTTCTAATACAAAGAATATTTGTCTTAATCATTCATCTTAATCTCTGAATATGAATGGAATTAAGCTTTAAAGCCTCCAAAAAACTTCAAGAACTTTAATTTATCAAAGATTCATAGGATTCAAGCATTAAAGCCCCAAATAATTTCTACATCAAAACCTTCGAATGCGAAGAATATTCTAAGAACATATATTCATATCATTCTTACAAGTATTAGAGTTCTACTAGAATTAAGCATCAAAACCACCAGACACTTCAAAAATTCTAATCCCTTGAAAATACTCGATTCAAGCTCTAAATCCCCGATGAAGTTCCACTCATAAAAAAACAAAGAGTCTTTAAGAGGTGCATAACTAGAAATTCATCACAATTCGTAAAAAAACTTCAATCCATTTTTCAATCAGTGTGGAGGATCTTTTGTATTCAAATCAAGACTATGTTGGCACAATTCTCGAGTTGAATTTTTTTTCAAGGACATTAAATCATAGGATTAGTTTTTTGTAATAGAATATAAATATAGAGAACTATACCCATTCATTCATCAATACAAATTTTGCATTTGTGAAATATTTCAATTGTTTGATTTTCAAACCAGAAATTTTGTGTATACACTTGGGTTATGTAAGATGCTTCTTACATAAGAAGGAGAGTTGGTTGGAGAAAGAGTTGCCATTGGAGAGGTGTCAAGGTGAGGGACTTGGAACGTGAGAGTGTGAAATGAATGGAGCAGTGAATGGTTAGGGTATATTCATAGGAAGAAGAAGTTGGGTGAGTTGGCTGATTGGATCAAGAGACATTTGTTATTTTTAATGTTTGTCTCCAAGAAAGAGATTTCATTAAAAGTTAATGGACAGCTAAGTTGTAGCATGATGTTTGGACTTTCCGCTTTGAGCTTTGAGTCTGTGATGTAAAGCACTACAGTACGTGCCGGGTTCTAATTTTTGTGCTTCTTTTGTCTTTCTTTTTTTTTCTTTTTTTCTTTTTGTGTTGATTTTTCTTGAGTTGGTAACTTGGCATGTTAGTATATAGATTTTATTATTATTTTTAAAAAATTATATAGATTTTATTTGTAATTTATTTGTTCATTTATTTATTTTAATGAAATTACATTACAAAAATTAATTTGTGGAGGCTTAACAAGGTTATATCATATGATATCAAAGTTAGGTTAGTAAAACCATGTAGCTTAAGGGTATTGTGGCACAACATGGGTTCTATTGAGGATGTCAAGAATTTGAAGGTAATTATGATACCCCAAATTATGTGGATTGGATCAGATCAAGAGCGTCTGAAAAAAAAAAAAAACTTCAATTAAACTATGTATTTTGCCATTGATAGCCCTGATTGAACACTTTGACCTAGCTAATTATAATAGCTATGTGTTTTTGTTTCTTTTCTGATACTATTTGGAGAGGGCGAGCCAGGCATGCAATTGCTGATCCTGCTAATTAATCATTGTCCCATCTCTTTTATAGCCATGCTCGAGTTACAAGCTTGGCATTTTTGTTTATAGATTAGGCTATAACCAGCTTGTATTCTAATACATTTTTTTTGCTTGATTAAAAATTTAATTCATTCAAAATTATATGAAAAAGTAGTCTCACCTGCTTACGAACTGGACATCCAGTGGCCATGGTGCAACGATAGTAAGCACGAGGACAGGGGTTACCCTTTGCCATTTTTTGACCATATTTCCTCCATTGACATCCATCGCTCATCTAAAACACCAAAAATTCTTCATTAATTTACTTCATGGAGTCATGTTATTGCTTCCGTTAATAAGTTTGTCGCAATTTTTTCCAGCTTATTTGATTTATATACAAATTTTCAAAATTTTATTTTTCCTTGGTAGTTGGTACAACTACACTAAAAACCAATGAAAATAAGCTCTCTCAAATGAACACTCAGAAATGAATATCAAATTATATATAGTTAATGACCATACCAAAGGGGCATCTGATCTTGCTCTTATGGACACCCTTGCCTTCTTGCAAAATACCTGTTGATCAGGTCTATTCTCCACCTCTAAGTTTTGTCCTAATGCACCCCAACGCTGTGTTGTATGATCAACATCGTCATCATTGTTTGAGGACCCATGTTTCCTGCCAATCTGATCAGTCATGTTGTGGTCCATTTCCTTCGACATTATTTCCATATTATTGTTTTCTGGAGAAGCCAATCTATCTTCTGTCTTGTCTTCTGAATGCAAAGCCTTATTTATATCCAATATTGAAGTAGATGTCACCGGGTCTTTGGATTGTCCAACTGGTAGGGTCGAACCACCCACTTCTTGTCTCTCACCCCCCTGATTATACAATGATGTATTTCATTATTAGTGAGTCAATATTTTATTTTTGGAATCTAATTCACTAAAAACTTTTTAAATTTGTAAATTTAATATATAATTTGACGTGTAAAATGGGTCATCTCAAATGGAGATGGTTTTGTTTTTAGTTTTTACATTAGTCTAATTGAACTACAAACTCCTGCTAAATATAGCAAATTATTCTGAATAATACAAAATAGATTAAATGTTGGTCAACGCTACTCTCTAGTCTTCACAGACAGATTGATATTGAAGGTATGATTATGTATACATATATAAAAACAAAAACAAAAAGTGGTCTTGTTCAATGTTTGCAACTATGAATAATTGCTACACCAATTAACCGGCTAAATATAGTTTGGATGATTTATAAGAGGATGAGAAACCAAAATTACCGGCAGAGAATGATTAACGAGGGCTGGTTGTTGCATCACTGAAAGGAGGTGACTCTGAAGAGCTGTGTAATTCTTGGTGGCCCGATCCAACAAGCTTCTCAGATTTCGATTCTCATCCCTTACTTGCTCAAGCTTGACCCGTAGCATACTCAACTGCATATCATATATATATATATATATATATATATGAAACTCGATATTAACACTTGTTTTTTTTAATATATATATACCTAGAAAATACTTAAAATAATAATAAATGAATAAAAATACTAAGAATACTCAGGTTAAGAACATACAGAAACTCATAAACATAATAATAAAATAAAAAAAAACATGTATGTTGTGCATCAGAAAGCAAGCTAATTAAAAAGTAACATACTCTAGCAGTTTACATAACATGTACACCATACATGTGTATAAGAAAAGGCAGATGAAATTGAAAAAACACACGCTTACATTAATATTGGAGGGCTCCTTTGGAGTCAGTAATGGTGGTGATGCATCCTTGTCATCTTGGCGTGGTAATTCTGGTGACCCTTTTCGAATTAGCAGCTCGCAGTTATCATTAGCAGAAAAGAAGTCAAACTCTTTGATCACTACAGGTTTTGCATCCATGGAATTCTCTACAGGCTCATTAGCTTCACCAGCTCGAGATGATATCATATTCCCTGGAGTTTTTCAGATCAAAAACTCTCTAAATTTTTTTTGAAGAATAATATTCACAATAAAAGAGGGCATATACAAGTATATACCGCGTTCAATTCACTTGTTTTCTTGTGAGTCTTCTCTTCTATTAAAAAAAAGACTTCCATGACTTTTATTACAAAAGCAATACATAAAATATAGAATAAAATAATAGATGTTTGGGATAGCTACTAGAAACCCTCTTTCTTTACTAATCTGTTGGAGAAGACTTGAACCGCTTTGGTCGTGTGGAAAAAAATGATGGTACGCGGGCTGATATCAGCGAAGTTGAGGGGTGGGTTTTGAATCTGAAAGAATTGTCTTTTAGGTGAAGAAGCAAGAACTAATAAATTGAATTACTCCATATTATTTACTAGGATTCAGATCCTCTAGAGTTCCTAGGGTACTTTGCCAAGTAGAGTTCATTAAATCTTAACCATTCTTTAATGATTTAATGGTCTAGATTCTGCCATGTCAGTATTTCATTAACAATCATCTTAATTGTTTTGTTTACAATATTATTTTATTATTTTAAGAATATTATTAATGAAATACTGACATGGCAGAAGCTAAATCCTATTTACTATGTTTAAATCCTATCTATCAATTTTGAAATTAGAGAATTAGATTTTGTCATATTATAAAGGGCGGTGTTTGTTACACACCTATTTTTTAAAATTGAAATTGTATCTCCAACTCACAATTATTCAGTTCAAAAAATGTGTGCGGTACAGTATCTTAAGTGCTGTTCTTTAGGTTCCCCTTTTAAGATTTAATCATGTAGCTACTTAATTAAAAAATACACTTGTTTTTCATGAGAAAAAATTCATATGACAAAATCTTAAAAGGAGAACCTAAGAAACAGTACTTAAGTACTGTACCTAAGTCTTGCTCATACAAAAATAGTAGTAATAATCAATATTTGTTTAAACATTGATGACGTAACAAATTCAATTTACTCATTTCAATATGAATGAATAAGATTTAACTTACTCATGTATACGTTTACTAGGTTGAATGAAACTATATCAGCGATTACAAGGAGCTTTAATTACAACTTGACTAATCCATTTTGGAGCATAAGCGTAGATGTGACTAGCATTTTTCTCAAGTCATGACAATATGCATGTTTAAGGACAATCCCACATTGAACACACACACACACACACACACACACACACACACACTCTCTCTCTCTCTCTCTCTCTCTCTCTCTCTCTCTCTCTCTCTCTCTCTCTCTCTCTCTCTCTCTCTCTCATATTAATGGTGATTACAACTTCAATCTTAGAAGAAAGACATAGATCACTCAAATGGTTAAGTTGGTGTTTTGATTTAGATTAAAAGAAATCAGTATAAATTTTTTAAAATTTTCTCCCATACCTTTGTTAGGTGTGAGACCCCCTTATATAGTTAGGGATTTTTCCTTTTCAAGCCTAAAACATACCATACATTTAGGTTTTTCAGAGGATATGATGCCTGTCATTTAGGCCAATTGGTTAGGGAGCACTATTGGTGACTCAAAAAAGGGATTGACAAGTTGCATCGCACTAAATGACTAAATGTGATATGAAATTTTTGGGGCACAATAAATGTTGAGGTGAGTCACTTGTCACGGAATGACACTTCTTTTGAGATGGTGGCTTCAAGTCAGCCTAACATCTGGTAAGTTATATGGGCGATGCTTGTAGATGTTTTGTCGGGTCTAAACTCTCTCCATTAACCTCAGTTGTGGTTGGTTGGTCATAGAATATAGAACCTCCCTAAGTCATAAGAGAGTAGACACTAGCACTACAAAATAGGTTCCCCTATATTTTGACATTTCATGATTAAGATTTTATTTTTAGAATCTAATAGAGTATAGACTATCATGTTAATTATTTAAAATTTTGAATGACATGACAATTTGAAGAGGATCCATTTCCAAGGAGAGTAGTGGGGGCTTATTCGTGACTCCCATGGCAGGTGGGTAAAGGGATATATGAGATACATTGGTGTTGCTACAAGCATCATTACTGAATTCTGGGCTCTTAGAGACGGTCTCATTCTTGCCTTCCAACTGGGGATTACACACTTGGCAATGGAGTTGGATGCCAAGGTGATTGTAGACCTTGTCCTACCTAAAAAGACCCCCAACGGCTCACATACTTCACTCTTGAATGACTGCAAGTATCTCCCCAATCAGTTCAGCAGATCGAGATCAGACACGTGTTTAGGGAGGCGAACAGAGGAGCAAACAGCCTTGCCAAAGGAGTTTGTTCCTTAACTACTGATTTTGTTATTTTAGATGTACCCCCTACCCCTGATCTTAATGTAATTGTGAACTCTGATGCTCACGGTTTGTACTCTCTAAGGCTTATAGCTACTACTTCCCCTTTTATGGCTAGTTAATCTAATGCCTTTCCCTTTTGACCAAAAAAAGAAGAAATGTAATGTGATGCAATACTTTTTTATGTTTATTTTAATTATATCCAATCCTATGAACAATTAGGTACCAAAATATCAATCTCTCTCTCTCTCTCTCTCTCTCTCTCTCTCTCTCACACACACACACACACACACACACACACACATATTACAGTTATAATAGGGTAAAGTGTTTTGAATCATGGACACTTCTGTTAGAAACACCAAAAAGTACTAGTTGAGAAACACTTCTTACGATACGCCGATAGGTATCGTGTATCATACGATACTGATAACTATGGTTGAGATACAAAACTCTTGACACTAATGCTTTCAACACATAAATATAGTGTGCCTCTTAGTATTTTACTCCTATTGGCTTGCTCGTTGAAACTGCTCTGTGCAGGATTTTCCCCTCCTATTATAATAAGAATGATAAGATATTCCCATCCCCAATATATGAACAGAGACAAATTCCAATTTATGTTAATGTAAACTAATCAAAAAAATTTCCTAGCCTGTTATCAAAAAAAAAAAAAAGGGTTTCCTAGCCAGTGTTCGATTAGGAAATTTCCGCCTGCACTTGTTTTATCAAGCCCTGACCCTGAATGCACGTTTTGTCTTAATTTCACAACTTTAAAAAGTGACATACTTTGAATCAACAATCCAAATGTGCCCTTTGCTCTATTGAAATTTTGACAAATATAAGATAAATCAATTGAATTATTGGGAAAATGTACTTGCTAATTAAGATCTCCCTCCCTCCTCCTTTGTTTACAAGGTTTGACTGCAAACTTAGTTATAGTCATCCACTCACATGTTATCTTTTTATCAAATATAAAATTTAACAAATCCACCATTAAATTACATTTTCATTGTATATTCTCTATGTTTGCAAAATTTTCATAAGATAAAAAATTAATAACTATGTCATCAATAAAACGTTTAACTTTTAAATTTTTGTAGTATAAAATTATGCATAAAAAATAATTTTATGAATTGAATAATAAATAGCATTTTATGGTACGAAATTTGACAAGCGTGTTAAGAAAATAAAAAACATGTAATCCAATAGTCAAAAATTTAAAATATGTAACCATATTAATTTTTTTCAACAGGAGTTATAATCAAATTTTATACCTTTTCTTTTTGGTTGTAAGAGAGCTAAGATCAATGTGTTTTTATATATAAGAAATAGCTTAAATATGTCTTGTCAGCCTTAATTCTGGTCAGCAATATCATGCCTATTTGCAATAGTTCGCTTAATCATAAATCCATAATTTGGAGTCACCAAGTCAAATCACTAATTAGAAGCACCGAAATTATCGCAGAATGAGTTATACAAACTAGAAAAGAAGATAGCCCTTTCAAACAGATTTCAGAGATGAAAGACATCCAAGTTTAAACTTCATGCCCAAAAGAAATTTATAGAAGAAAAATGACTTGGAAATATAACCAGAAGTTTACTTATGCAGATTATTTAAGAAAGAAAAGGAAATGAGAGTAAAATTAATACATTTTAACTTTATAATATAGACCATAGAGCATATCTGCAACTACAACCACAACCATTGACGGAATATTTCTATAACGTATACGCTTAGATAATTTATTCATTTATAAACTGACAGTATCTCAGCTATCTTAAGCAGTTAATGCAGTGTTCATATTTCAAAGAAGATGATCTTTGTAATCTTTATTCAACCAAAGAAATCAATGGCACGCCAATGATCATATATTATAAAATATTGTGACTGAACTAGTATAATATTTATCAGCATCATCAATTAGCTAGATCAACATTAAAAAATTAAAATAGAGAAAGAAATCTTAGTTTGATCGGTCAAGATGTTGAAAATGTGGTCATCGGAGAAGATGCTCTATAAATGCTTCCAAAGCTCTTGTAGAGAGTTTAGCAAAGGATGAGCAGGCTGTCACTAACTCATAAACATACAAATAAGTCAAGGTCTTGCTTTCCATGTGAAAGAGTATCTTTCTTGTCTGATATAAACTTAGATGAATTATGTCACTTTTTTTATGCTTTTCACCTTCAACAACGGTATGACAAAGAAAAAAGTATTAACAAATAAACCTATTAACAAAGACCAAGTATCAATCCAGCTATGTCATGATGATCACCAAATTTAACATAATTTACTCCTTTGTCCTTTAAGTCTATAACTGTTTCTGTATGATATTAATTATAAGAAGAAGAAACTTTTCACTAATTTTCTTGAAAATTCTCTAGTCAAACTTCTTTCACCTACAACATTATTGTCCTATTAGAGTTCAAGGTTCAGAAGGAAAATCCTTTGTGTGTTCATTCAAATTGTCTATGCCGCCTGATCCCAAGAAATCTTCTCAAAGTCCTTCTTGTAGTCATTCAAATTTTCAAATTGTATGGCTACTCATGTATAGGGTTAACTTTATGAATCGTTTGGGTTTGACTTGAGAAAACAATTATTTATAATAATTTATTTAGTTAACGAATCAAGCTCAAGTCTAACTTTTGGTTTGACAAGTTTAAATATGATAATGAATTCATGAGCAATTTCTAATTTAGATATATTTCACACAATTTCTATAATATATATATATATATATATATATATATATATATATATATATATATCACATTAGTTTGACACATCATTTTTCTAAAAATTAGTCCATACTATCTATGTTTAAAGGTCTGTTTGGTACATGTATTTAAACATATGTTTTTAGTTTTTAAACAACATTACACGTATTTTTACATATTTTTTCACTCACACGTATTTTTAAAAAATACAAACAACGTTATTAAAATAATATTACTAAACGGCCCCTTAAATTTTTAAAATATCTAACACATCTCTTTATGTATAGGGTTAACTTTATGAATCGTTTGGGTTTGACTTGAGAAAAAAATTATTTATAATAATTTATTTAGTTAATGAATCAAGCTCAAGTCTAACTTTTGGTTAGACAAGTTTAAATATGATAATGAATTCATGAGCAATTTCTAATTTAGATATATTTCACACAATTTCTATAATATATATATATATATATATATATATATATATATATATATATATATCACATTAGTTTGACACATCATATTTCTAAAAATTAGTCCATACTATCTATGTTTAAGGTCTGTTTGGTACATGTATTTAAACATATGTTTTTAGTTTTTAAACAACATTACACGTATTTTTACATATTTTTTCACTCACACGTTTTTAAAAAAAATACAAACAACGTTATTAAAATAATATTACTAAACGGCCCCTTAAATTTTTAAAATATCTAACACATCTCTTTATCGGTTTTTCTGCATAAACTTTTATACTGTCTTTCCATTTGGTCCCACCCATATTTCTCTCTATGCCAAAATTGTGTTCTACCAACTTCTTTGGTTGAATTGATCTGTCACTGTGAAACCAAACCAAAGATCATGGTTTATTAAATTATTAGTAGTTTAGTACAATTAACAGATGGAAAGAATAAATAGTTTATTTTGGCAGTAGTTTAGTACTACAAAATGAATCAAATTCTGTCCTTTTTTTCTTTTCTTTTATTTTTCTTTGTGCTAATTATTTCACTGGGTTTCAAACTTTCAATAGTGGTTGTTGCATTTAGTTTACTGTGTTAACAACTATGAGTTTTTTTTCCTTCCGTTTTATGAACAGATTGTGAGAGGGATTGCCATTAAAGTCCGACACGATATACGAGGAGTAAAGATGAGATTTTGAGAGTTTGGGGTATGTTTGGGTTGGCTGTTATCTTCTTTTTATTTTGTTTATTATATATATATATATATATATATATATATATATATATATATATATATATAGGGTCCGGTTATGATACAATTTTTTTGAGAATTGAAAAAGTTGTTAATATTTTTTCAATTTTTAAAATTTTTTTTTCAAAAATAAATAATTATTATGTGTCTTTAGGGCACACATTAACAAA
The DNA here is from genome assembly GCF_040712315.1 of Castanea sativa. Classification (NCBI taxonomy): domain Eukaryota; kingdom Viridiplantae; phylum Streptophyta; class Magnoliopsida; order Fagales; family Fagaceae; genus Castanea; species Castanea sativa. The sequence goes on from NC_134014.1 coordinate 15,547,689, forward strand.
TTATATATATATATATATATATAAAACTATATTTCATTTTATTACTTGATTTAATTTGAAAGTATACATTTCTCTTTTACATTTACGGTTCTAGAATAAAATGTAGAAGAGGAATTATTACCACAATGTGATTGTGTTTATATTTACGGTATATGTTGACTTGGTTTGGTGTATTCATTTTTTTTCCTTTCCAAGAACTTAACATATAAACCTTTACAATTTGGGTAGAATTGTGGAAGCAGTGTTTTATTTTGCAAGCAATGGTCAATATGAATTTTGCATTTTGTTAAAAGAAATGAATGAATGATAAATTATTTATAAAAAAATAAAATACAGCCTAGTCGCACGCAAGACGTGCGTGTGATGAGGCTAACATTCTTTAAAGCACGTGTTTAATTTGCTAACCAATAGGAAGGAGTCATGTGCGGTCAATTGAAATAAAGCATGATTTGTATAAATAAATGAATGTAACCATCACTTTTAATAATAATAATAATAAAAATCCTTCTGTTGTTAAATGTCTTGTTGTTTCTCTCGTCTTTATTTGGAGGCAAAAACTCTCTCAAAGTAGTCTCAATCTTAAGGTGGTGACTCTCTCAAAGTAGTCACTACCTCAGCACTTGCTAGAGTCTATTGCCAAATTGAAACTCTAATCTCCTTTTTCCCACAAACTCTAATCTCTTCCACTTAAAAGAACCCAAATCAAACACCAAACCACCTTAACCCTAAGCCCATATCCAAACCCTAAGAGCTTAGACACCAAATTCTAGCGTCTCAATCATGAAGAACTATGAAAAATCTCAAAGAACCCTAATCCTAAGTCATAACCAAAATCCAAGAGGTCTTCAACACCTAATCCTAGAATTCAAACCTTCAAGGATTCACTCGATTAAGCTCAAGAAACCTAACCTTAATTGAGTTATGTATAATATATTCATCTTCTCTCACTATGTGTGTCTCTCACAATATGTGGACCCCACACATTGTGAGAAAGAATATGCATATATCTAATGCATAAGATATTTTTTTCATGTAAGACTCAAAGTTGCACTTCTAGATTTTCTTTTCTTTTTCATAAAAAAAAAATTTGGGATTAGACCTTATGTCAAATTTCCATATCATGTTTGATTAAGGGTAAAACACTAAAACTTAAATATAGTTCCTTAATTGCTTAACATTAGGTTTCTCAATGAAATACAAACACTTGATTGCATATATATTAATATGCACTAGCTTGTAACCCCATGCATATGCATGGATATACTTAAAAAATACACATTAAAATACATAGTATAATTCTTACATATATAATTTAAATATTATTGATAGTCATTCTAATTTTTTTTTTTATCTCTTTAAAAAATCTTGTAAGAATGTTATTAGGTAGAAAATGTAAATTGTCTATTTTTTAAATATTTTTATGTTCATTAATTCTAGATTCTTTAGTTTTTGTACACAATAACTTACTTAAATGAAGATTTATGATATGGTCTCATATTTGATTTCAAAATTAAGAAATAAAACACTCTCTAAAAATAAATAATTTAGGACACATGACGCAAAATTGAACTTCAATTGTAGAATCTAATTCGATTTTCTCTAAACTTTACCTCTATATATATATATAGATGACTTATAAATTTGAATTATTTTTAGTTATACAAAAAAAAGGCTCATAAATATAAAATCATTCAAACTCTCTCTTCCTCTAATTTTATATATAGTGTTAGATATATGATTATGTTTTTTTTATGATTTATTTATATTGGACTTTTCGTTTTCTACACTAAATTAACTCATTTAGTATAAAAATTAAAAATTTTGATTAGATGGGACATATATATATATATATATATAGACGACTTAAAAATTTAAATTATTTTAAATATAAAATCATTCAAAAATTATGTTTTTTTTATTGTTTACTTATATTGGACTCTTCATTTTTACACTAAATTAACTTATTTGACTCAAAAATTAAAAAGCTTAGATTAGATGGGACACATGTCGCAAAATCAAATTTTAATTGAAATCCAATTTTTATATTAAATTAACTCACTTGATACAAAAATTTAAAAACTTAGATTAGATGGAACACGTGACACAAAATTAGACTCTAATTAAATTTCAATTTGAAATTTAATTAAATTTTTTCTCAGCTTTACATATTATTATATATATATATATAGATGACTAGAATAAAATTCAAAGTCTCAATCAATTTTAACCAAACTAAACTTGGCACATCATTGAATGCCGTCTGGTTCACGTACAAACTGTGAGAAAGAAGATACAGATGCAATGCATAAGATACTCGTTCATGTAGGACTCAAAAGTTATTCTTCTCTAGAGTTTCTAAATTTTTTTCATAAAATACTATTTAAGAAGAATGATGTTTCCGGATCATGCCCTCACGTAACTTCTATATCACGTTTGATTAATATAACTAGAAAAATTCCCCATAAATATTAACCACAGTTCCAAAAAATATAATAAATATTAACCAAATAAAAGTTGGCACTTAAAAGTGAACATCCCATATTCAGCACACACAAAAAAAAAAAAGTGAACATCCTAAAGTGCGATTTTCGACGTCTAGATAGCATCATGGATACGGAACCAGCCAAAGGTACGTGACTATTCAAAGGTCAATGAGGAAATAAATTTTATGACAATTGACGTCAACCAAAATTTTTGAATACCTCTTGCCAATCTAATTGACGTCAAATTAAAGTAAATTATTGGCATTGGAATAAGAAAGTGCTGAATAGAACTTCTCACTTTCTCTTTTCCTTTTTTTTTTTTTTTTTTTTTCTCTTGGTGTACAAAAACAAACCTTTCTTTTGCAGATGTATGTGGTGATCAGTGGTGCTAAACTCTAAGTTCTTCTAAGACCATAATTTTTGTGCTATAATTTATACCGGAATTTTCTCGCGATAAATTGTAAATAATTTTCTATCACTTTCATACAAATCTACCATTTTCTCTTCACTACTTGCACATCAAGATTGTAACAAAAATTGGGCGCACAGATTTCCCCTTGAATGATTGCCCGAGTATTGTAATCTTGAGAGCAAGCTGGGCCAGGCCTGGGCCTTATTGGCCCGCATAGGGCCCTCTAATCGGGTTTTGGCCTCAAATCTTTAAATTCTAACGGTAAAGAACAGTTAACACATGGGTTACAAATTGGAAGACTAAGAAGAATCATTGATATTCTAAATCTTTGTTCTTTTGTGGTAGCTATCTAGAGTAGGGTTTTGTGGTGAAGAGCGAAGAATCTTCCATGAACATATCAGAACTAAATAGCACGTTGTCATTTAATACTTGGAAACTATAGCTTGCGAATTCAGCTTTAATTCAAAAAAGGATGGAAGAGGACCACTGAAGTCTTTGCACACTAGCTCTAGTCCATTCAAACAAGTAGACAAGTTGTTCCTGGCTTGATGGGATATTCAGAGAAAACTGATGGGCCCATCTTCCTCAGTCAAATTAAACCCTCTCATGAACTTTTTTTAATGGCAAATAATGATTTTTTTTGGGCTGAAAATAAGGGTCTTTAGCGTGGACCCATGTACCTCACGCAAAAAAAAAAAAAAAGAATAAATTGTGGAAGCATCAATATTACCCTTGTGCAAAATCTTGAATATAATATTAGGCACAAAGTCTCATCATTTTGAGAAGTCAATAAAGATATAGGAACAGTAATTGACCAAGAGCATGGGGATCAGACTTCTCTGGCCAATTTGTGCAGAAGACTTTAAAAACAAATGGCATTAGTCATTAGACATGAGTATAGATAAGGATTTGACTCCTTTATCCTACCCAAATTCTGGCTTTACTTCATGGCCAAACGCCCAAACCTATGCAGCCTTATCCCATACTTAGGGTTTAATGTCATAATTTTTTATTTATCTCAATTTGAGTTTACACATTTGTCGGTTATATTGTGCATTTAGAACTACTAATACTGTTAGGAGTGTGATGAGGCTAACTTCAAAAAATGAACAAATCCAATACCATTTATGTGTTCAGTTATTGTTTTTTTTACCGTAAAAAATACCCATAATTTAATTATGTTATCATTATTGCTAAAAAAATATAAGATATGAGGTTGGAATTGTAAATTGTCAAAAAATTTAAAATATTCCCATAAAAAAAAAAAGAATACCTCACGTCCCTTACTCAATTACTCCTATATAATAAAATAAAAATCCTATTAAAACAATTTATTCTTTCCCACCACTCACACATCCTTATAAATTTATTTATAATCCTAAAATGTAGTTTTTTAATCCTAAAATTTAGCCACTTACTACACATCCATAAAAGAAGTAAATAACACCTTAAATTTAAAAAATTTCAAATAACTTTTTTATATAAAAAAAAAGGGCAAAAAGCTCACAATTTTTTGTTTTTTTTTTATTTTTTTAAAGGAAAGGCTCACAGTTATCAATTTTTGTTTAATCCAAAAATTTAGTTTTTAATCTTAAAAGTTAGTCACTTACTACACATCCATAACACAAGTTAAGAAGACCTTCAATTTAAATTTTAAAATTTTATTGGGGTGTTGTTGTTGTTGTTGTTGTTGTTGTTTTTGTTTATGTTTAAAAAAAAAAAATTATTTATGACAATTATCAAGTTTTGTTTAATCCTAGAATGTAGTGTTTTAATCCTAAAATTTAGCTATATACTACACATCCATAACAAAAAGTTAAAAAGAGCTTAAATTTAAAATTTAGTAACTACCATTTTTTTCCTTTTACGGTAAAAGCTCACATTTTTGTTGTTTTAGTTTTTTGGTTAAAGGAAAGGCTCTAGGATGCTTAAAAAGAGCTTAAATCCTAAAACTTAGATCAATGCTGCATCCACCTTTATTATTATTATTTTTTTCTTTCAGGTGTTGTTCCTTTTCTTTTATTTTTTTTGTTAAAGGAAAGGCTCATAGTTATCAACTTTTGTTTAATTCAAAATTTTAGCCATATACTATACATCCATAACAAAAAGCTAAAAAGTGCTTAAATTTAAAATTTAGTAACTACCATTTTTTTTTCTTTTACGGTAAAAGCTCACATTTTTGTTGTTTTATTTTTGGTTAAAGGAGAGGCTCCAAGATGCTTAAAAAGAGCTTAAATCCTAAAATTTAGATCAATGGTGCATCCACCTTTTTCTTTTTCTTTTTTCTTTTTTTTTTGGTTAAAGGAAAGGCTCACAGTTATCAATTTTTGTTTAATTCAAAATTTTAGTTTTTTTACCCTAAAAGTTAGCCACTTACTACACATCCAAAATAAAAGTTTAAAAGAGCTTAAATTTAAAATTTATCAACTACCTTTAAAACTAAAAAAAGGTACTGTCGGGTACAACAATTTAATAAGATAGCAATGCCACATGTCATACCCATGGCCGAGGAGTCCAGTGCAATTCTGAGGAGACCATCCCCTTGGACAGTGAGGCTAGAGAGGCAAGCCATGGCCACGTCACTGACACATCATCAGAGGAGGCCACATTGTAGGGGAAGGACTTCAGAGAGGGGGCTAGGCCTGTCACGTCTAAAGGGATGGAAGCTGCCACCACATTAATTGCACCCCACCAAACCCTCTGGCCGCATTTATGTGGAGAAGACCTCTGAACTGTGCTGTCTTGGTTACCGCAACTCACAGAAGACTGGGGAGGGTTTTAAATGGGGCAACCACTTGAGTAATGGCCTGCATAATCAACAAATAGAGGGCCAAGCTCAGTTGAAAGAGACTATATAATGTGAGAGATCCTCCAGTAGAAGGGGATCAGAGAATAGATACAAAAGAAAACAATGTAGCAACAAGAACTAAAATTGTATCCAAGTCTAAGAGAAATATAATTAAAGATTGCTCTCCTCGGACTTTGCCAAGGAAGGCCATTCTTTGCTTAAAGCTTGTTTTTCTTTGCTTTTTTACCATCTTTAATCCACTATGCGCGTTGTTTAATCAATTGAAACCTAGTTTTCAAGCTTACTCTTTACAAATTCATTGTGTTGGGCTTTTTGGGCCCTAATCCTGTTAAGGTTTGACGATCTGACCTATTTAAGCGGTGTAGAGATCGTGTACCCTGACCTATTTAAGGGGGTGAAGCTGAGGTCCGAGGAACTGACTTGCTATGATTCCCCTCTAATAGGGTTTAACGGGAAGATTGTCTTTCAAAAAGGCCAAATCTGACTACCCGTTTAGACAGGGACAGAGGTCGTGGAGGTGAACTTTATCGTGGCAAATGCCTACTCCCCCTACACTACTATTGTGGCAAGGCCTTAACTTCACGCCATGGGAGCCATACCTTCCACCCCGCACTTGAAGGTAAAGTATCCGTTTGGGGATCAGGTAGAGGAGCTGGTGGGAAGCCAATCTATAGCCAGGAAGTGTGTGGTGGCCGCGATTAGACACCAGACTGGAGGTGAGTCCTTGGCCTCTGTTGGGTGGGACTTATAACAATCAAAGGTGCCGGTGTTGTCCCCGGAGGTAGAGGTAGAAGGGGCAAAGTGTGAGCAGTTGGAAAGAGTTGTTATTGGCAATGATGAAGAGAAGTTCTTTCAGGTCAGAGTTTAGCTGCCTCTGCGGGAGAGACAAGAGCTGATATTGTTTCTTAGAAAAAATATTGATGTGTTTGCGTGGAGTGCCTACGAAGCCCCTGGGGTGGATCCAAATTTCATTTGCCATCGTTTAAACGTCAATCCATCTGCCATTCCTAAGAAGCAACCACCTTAGCGCTCATCTAAGGAACATTCTGACGCTGCTAAGGGGGAAGTGCTCAAGCTCAAGCAAGCTGGGGCCATAAATGAGGTATTTTACCCCGAATGGTTGGCCAACACAGTGGTGGTGAAAAAGAAAACTAGGAAGTGGCGAGTGTGTATAGACTTTACAGATTTAAATAAAGCTTGCCTAAAGGACCCTTCCCCCTGCCTCGGATAAATCAATTAGTGGACACAACTATAGGCCATCCTCGGATGAGCTTCTTAGACGCCTTTCAGGGCTATCATCAAATACTGTTGGCTTTGGACGATCAGGAAAAGACTACTTTTCTAACACCCACTGGGAATTACCACTACAAAGTGATGTCCTTTGGATTGAAAAATACAAGGTCTACCTCCTAGAAGATGATGATCAGGATGTTTGAACCTCAATTGGGAAAAAATATTGAGATATATATAGATGATATGGTGATAAAGTGTAAAGCAGAGTCTGAGCATATAGATGACCTCGGGAATATCTTCGAGATACTGAGGAAACACAAATTGCGCCTTAATGCCGCTAAGTGTTCTTTTAGTGTAGGTTATAGAAAGTTGACCATAATCAGATCAAAGCAATTAACAACCTACAGCCTTCTCAAAATCCCAAAGATGTCCAAAAGTTGACAGGAATGACTGCCGCTTTGAACCGATTCATTTCTCGGTCAGCAGACAAGTGTAGACCCTTCTTCCAATTGTTGCATAAGTGGAAGGGATTTGAATGGATAGAGGAATGTTCCTCGACCTTCCAGCGATTAAAGGAATATATTTCTCCGCCACCTATTATGTCCAAGCCCAAGGAGGAGGAGGTTCTATTTGCCTACATTACTGTGGCCTCACACGCGGTGAGTCTGGTGCTAATACAAGCTGATGATGGGGTGCAGAGACTAGTTTATTATGTGAGTAAATCACTACATGAGGTAGAGGTTTGCTATTTACAATTGGAAAAGGTCATCTTGGTAGTAGTACATGCTATACGGAAGCTCCCACATTACTTCTAGACTCACATTGTTGTTGTTCTAAACCAACTCCCTCTTCGATCACTGCTTCGAAAAGCTGATTACACAAGGAGGATTGCAAAATGGGGAACGATCCTAGGAACTTTCGATATCAAGTATATGCCTCACACTTCTATAAAGGGTCAGGTCCTTGTAGATTTGGTGGCTGAGTTTGTCGAGCATCTCATAGAAGAAAATGGTGAAAGGTCGAACATGGATGGAAAATTAGTTGGGATAATCTCCTTGCAGGAACCTCTATCTTGGAAGGTGTATGTAGATGGCATAGCAAATTAAAGGGGATCAGGAGTGGGACTAGTTGTAGTATCTCCTGAAAGGATCATCATTGAGAAATCCTTAAAGCTGGGCTTCTCGGCCACGAATAATAAGGCTGAGTACGAGGCTTTGTTGGTGGGAATGGCTATGGTTCAGAAAATGGGAGGAAGAACAGTGAAGATATTTTCAAATTCGAGGTTGGTTGTAGGCCAAGTAAAGGGAGAACTGGAAGCTAGGGGCATGAGGATGCAGGATTATTTGAGTTAAGTTAGGCACTTGCAATCAAGGTTTAAATCTTTCTCCTTACAAAAAATCCCAAGGAGTAGAAACACGCACGTTGACTCTCTTGCCACCCTTGCAACCTCCTCGACGTAAAGTTTACCTCGGGTTATCCTAGTTGAAAATCTGTGCAAGCCTAATGAGACGAGAAAGCAAAGGGTCCTTATTCACCAAATCAGGGTAGGGCCTAGTTGGATGGATCCTATTGTTCTATTTCTTAGGAATGACATTTTGCTCGAGGAGAAGAGGGAGGCTGATAAAGTGCGAAGAAAAACTCCTCGGTTTTGGTTGTTCGAGGATCGAATGTTATACAAGTGCTCTTTTTCTAGGCCGTATTTGCAATGCATTCATCCTGAGGTAGTGGACCCACTCTTAAAGGAGCTACACGAATGGATTTGTGAAAGTCATATAGGGGGCAGGTCACTGTCTCACAGAGCCCTTATCCAAAGGTATTGGTGGTCAAATATGCAAAGAAAAGTATAGGAACACGTGAAGAAGTGTGACCAATTTCAGAGGTATGCCCCAAATATTTATCAACTTGGGGGTGTTCTCAATCCCTTGTCTAGCTCCTAGCCTTTCGCCTAGTGGGGCTTGGACATTGTGGGGCCCTTCCCTAAAGTAGCAGGAAATAGGAGGTGACTGTTAGTTGGTACTGATTACTTCACCAAGTGGGTTGAAGCTAAACTCCTGTCAAATATTAGAGATATGGATGCCGAGAGATTTGTGTGGAAAAATATTATCACTCAGTTTGGGATCCTTCACACCCTCATCTTGGACAATGGTCTTCAGTTTGATAACAAAGCCTTCAGGAAGTACTGTTGTGATTTGGGCATTAAGAATAGGTACTCAACCCCGGCTAATCCACAGGGGAATGGACAGACCGAGGTTGTCAATAAGGTCATAGTAAGTAGACTCGAGAAGAGGCTGGATGATACAAAGGGTAAATGGGTGGAAGAGCTATCACACGTTCTTTGGACTTATTGAACTACCCCTCGTAGGTCAATAGGGGAGACACCCTTTTCAATGACCTATGGAGTTGAAGTTGTGATTCCTCTTAAGATTGGATTCCCAACGCTGAGGACAAGCTTATTCACTCTAGACAGCAACGACCACCTACTGGAAAAGAGCCCAGATCTAATTGAAGAACGAAGAGAAAATGCCATGGTTCAATTAGTATATTATCAACAAAGGCTCAAACAGGGATATGACTCAAGTGTGAAGTTAAGACCGTTAGCCCCTGGGGACTTGGTATTGAGAAAGGTTGTGGGTACCCATCATTGGGAAAATTAGGGCCCAATTGGGAAGGGTCATACCGTATCACCTCCGTAGCTGGGATAGGTGCATACTTTCTAGAAGATCTAGATGAAAGTGTTGTACCATACCCTTGGAATGTAAATAACTTGTGAATGTATTATTATTAATGAAAGACAAATCTACTATGTTTTTGTTAAAGTTATGTGTCCTCTTTGTTACTTGTTTGAATATTAAACAGAAAATTGGTCATGCCTGGCTCGTCGGACCACATGCCTTGGGTAAATTAATATTCTTAGTTAGTTGTTTGAATATTAAACACAACATTGGTCATGCCTGGTTTCTCGGACCACATGCCTTAGGTAAATTAATATTCTTAGTTACTTGTTTGAATATTAAACAGAATCTTGGTCATGCATGGTTTCTCGAACTACATGCCTTGGGTAAATTAATATTCTTAGTTACTTGTTTGAATATTAAACAGAACATTGGTCATGCCTGGTTCCTCGGACCACATACATTTGGTAAATTAATATTCTTAGTTACTTGTTTGAATATTGAACAGAACCTTGTTCGTTCATGGTTCCTCGAACCACATGCCTTAGGTAGATTAATATTTCTTGAGCAAGTATCAGTGTGTTAAATAGAGTCTTAGTCATGCTTGTCCCTCAGACCCATGCCTTGGGTAAATTAACACCTTGCAATTTCACCAAGGATGGGACCTCGGCATACTCATCATCCTGGGAACATGAGGACTCATTCTAGGCTTTGGTTAAAAGATCCTAAAAGTACATTCACAAAGTACTCTTAACATGAGAGACCTCAAACACGCCTTTCTTTACTAAGTTTTTGATTATACAGATTTCAATACCAACACTTAGTTATTTTTCTCACTATCTACGTGGGCTTAATTTACTTGATTTAACATCAGTTCATTACTGTTAGCTTTTTGTCAAGATATGGGTTTTCACCCTTAGAAGCTTCATTAATTTAATCTCTTAGCAAAAAGTAGGACATTTACCACAACCAGTCAGAGACAAACATTGCCAAAAAAACAAAAACCAAAGTTCATTTGCTATAAAACAAAAGTCAACATCTCTTCATTGATCAAAAGTGAGGATACATCTTAACCTATGACAAACTGCCATGACAAAAGGAAAGTACATAAGATATTTATAATAAAAAAAATGGTCCCATGTTAGGCCTTGGCTAGAGCAGGAGGGTCTTCTTTGCTGCCTGACTAAGGGACAAAAGGGTCAGTGGCCTTAGGATCAACTTCCTTGGATTTAGGATCAACCTCTTTTGCCTTGGGAGCAACACCCTTGGCCTAGGGAGCAACATCTGTGGGCTTGGAAGCAGCCTATGGGCTGTTGGCCTCTGGCAGGGGCTTAGCCTCCTTACCTTTGCTCTTATTCTCTGGCCGAGAACCACCCTAGCTAGCCCCCTTACCCTTGGCCACCTCCACCCCCTAGCCTTGGTCAATAGCCTTGCCAGACCCTTTGGAGACCTCAAAAGGAGGAAGAAAGACATGGGTGGTAGAGGGCTGCTCAAAGGCGGTTGGTGTAGGGGTAGCATTTGCTCTAGGGCCCATTAGTGCTGCTGGAGCTTCACAGATGTCTTGGGGGTAGTAGATATTTTCGGCTTTCCTCTACTCCAAAGCAGCAGGGACCCTAGCCAGGTTGAGTGCCTTTGTCCACACCTCTTGGCAGTAATCCCTGCAAACCTCGGCCAACTCCTCCGCTAGATGGACCTTAGTCTACTGCACCTCGAGGGTGTAGGATTTTTGCCCTCCGCAGCTTCCTTAGCTGCCCGAGCAGCCTCCTTGGCCTTCTCAAATTCTGCCTTCAAATCCAGGACCTGTTGTTTGACTATGGCCAGCTCTATCTTAGCATAATGGAGCTTTTTGCGCTGCTCCTCAGCTTGGTCCTGGGAGTTCTTCAGGCCGGTCTCCGCGCTTTTCCGCCCTTCTCCTCAGCGGTCAGCTTTGTAGTGAGCTCTTGGTTCTTTTGGTCAGTGGTGCCTAAGGCCTTACTGGTCTCGGCGCGGAGGTTGGCCTCGACCCTGGCCTCATTTTAGGCATCTTTCACCCACTCCTTAGCCATAAATACCTCCTGGATGACCTGTACAAAAACGACAGAGGAATACGTTATTAAATAAGAGAAAGGTGACCTAACATGATGTCAGTAAGGCATGCCGAGAAACTTACCAATGCCAGATCCTTCTTCAGAAACAGAAAGAGGTCTGGATGCCTCACATTCCTCAATGCAACCATATCCTTCGGCAACAAGAGGGGCTGCTTTAGGGTTTCGGCGAGGTAGTGGGCGTGCCCTTCTTGGAACTCCCTGATGGTGGAGTTCCATGGTATGGCTGCCCCATCCAGCTCCAATCGAGGGCCCTATACTGGATTCTGAAGGCACACCTCGGCCACGTTCTGATCCTCCTTGCTTTCGATCGAGAAGGCCCCCTTTGCCTTGGCTGTCTTTTGCTGCTTGAGGGGAACCCCCTTCTTTTGAGGGACCAACTCCCTCTCCTCAACCACCTCCTTCTCCTTCTTCCTCTTTTTTAGGTTGGCAGGGGCAAATGGGTTAACTAGAGGAGGAGGAGAAGGAGGAGGAGGGGGAAGAGCAAGAGGAGGCTGAGACCTCAAGGCATCCTTAGGCGCCGACCTCTTAGCCCTATTTGCGAGAAGCTCACGCAAACCCTTCTTCCTATCCAGTGACATTTCTTCCTCTTATTCTTCCTCCGAGCTAATAACTGCGCACACAACAACGAATCCGGAGGTACGGACACCTGAAGATCTGTCAAGCTTGTCCTCCGAATTCGAGACTTGAAACACTCCTTGCTACTCTCACTTTTCCTCGAGTTGGAACTGGTTTATCTCCACCATGAGTGACAGGCGCGAGGAAGCTGTCTCTTCTCTTGGAGTAGCTGCTTCAAGGGGAGAGCGATGGGAGGATAGTTCAACTGGGACGGTGCCTTCTCAGGCTAGAAATTTGGGCCCCTAGATGTCAATCTGAGCGAGTTGAGGATCGCCTACTCTGATCGTGTTGCCCGCATCTTGAAACTTGTCAGACAGAGGTTGGAAGTCGAGGATGAGGTGGAAAACTCGCAGTTGCCTGTCCTCACTTACAAACACCTCGAATCTCAACAAAGTTTATATTGGGGCCATGTATCTTTTATTTGCAAAAAAGCAGAGAAACAAAGCTGCAGTTAAAGAGGCAAGTCATCAGTCGAAAGAAAACTAATTACTAATGAAATGAAGAAACAAACTACAACGTCGATTCTCGTACTAAAGGACCTAAACCTAGGGTACCCCACCTAGTGCTCCCTTTTAGGTTGGGTAGTGAAGACCATTATGCCAATCACCCGAGACAATTAAAAAGTCATCCTTCATGCCCTTGTTAGACTTGGGGAGACATGAGACGAGCCTAACTACAAAAGATCTAGACTTAAGGTAATAGTCTGCATTTGCAAGCAGATGGCACTCATACATCCAAGCCACGTCATGCCAGATGAGACCCAACCACATGTGCTCGTTGAGAGCGTCCACGCTATCCAAGACCCTGAATAGGTTGGGCATGCATTGGTGGGGGCATATCCTATGGGCAATCAGGTAGTCCCTAGCCACTCTACCCATGGGAAGCCTCATTCCCCATTCGATGAAGACAATCATGGGAATGATGACCTCCCCTTCCTTTCTGAGGGTATGCCAATCACTTAAAGGCCAATACCGCATGGAAACCCCCTAAGGAATGCAATATAGGGCCCTAAACCCCTCCATGCCTGCGGGGGTATCTACTAAATGAGTGAACCTATCCATCTAAATAGACTAAGGAGCAGGGAAAGAAACTTTTGTGAGAAAAGAAATGGAAGGCAGAGGGCCAAGGAGACTGGTCAAGGAGAAGAGAAACCTAAGAATAAGGGAACTTATGAAAATAAGGGCAGAAGTCATTTCAGGAGCTTTTTGAAAGTCTATAGATTTGGAGAGTCTGGAAGTTTGAAGATTTGGAAAGTGGGAGAAATAAATTCCCCAAGCGCCTTATATAGGAGGCAGAGTTGGGCAAGAGTTATCCCACCGCAAATTTTGAGGAGAAATCCTAGCCGTAGGATCTCCATCTCACCGTAAGACGTGGGAGACAAGGTGTAGCCTGGAGCATTGAATGAGACGTTGCAGACTCCAAAGCGCCAGGAGCAGTTACAGGGCATGCGAATTGACACTCTCACGTGGGAAATTCAAAGAAGCGTGTGGAAGCAATTACTCAAGGTTAAAACCCCATTTTTCTCCTTGGACAAGAGGGGAAAAACTGGAATTTTGAGGGGCTATTGTGAGGTACAGCAATTTAATAAGATAGCAATGTCACGTGTCATACACACGGCCAAGGAGTCCAGTGCAATTCCGAAGAGACCATCCCCTCGGACAGTAAGGCCAGGGAGGCGAGCCATGGCCACGTCACTTACACATCATTAGAGGAGGCCACACTGTAGGGAAGGACTTCAGAGAAGGGGCTAGGCCTGTCGTGTCTGAGAGGATGAAAGCTGCCACCACATTAATTGCACCCCACCAAACCCTCTAGTCGCATTTATGTGGAGAAGACCTCTGAGCAGTGCTATCTTGGTTGCCGCAAATCACAGAAGACTGGGGAGGGCGTTTGATGGGACAACCACTCGAGTAGTGGCATGCATAATCAACAAATGGAGAGCCAAGCTCGGTTGAAAGAGGCTATAAAATGTGAGAGATCCTCCAGTAGAAGGGGACCGGAGAATAGATAGAAAAGAAAGACACTGTAGTAACAAGAACTGAAATTGTATCCAAGTTTAAAAGAAATATAATTAAGGACTACTCTCCTCGAACTTTGTTGAGGAAGGCCTTTCTTTGCTTAACGCTTGTTTTTTTTTTTTAACTTTTTTATCATTTTTAATCTACTATGCACGTTGTTCAATCTATTGTAGCCTAGTTTTCAAGTTGACTCTAAAAATTCATTGTGTTGGGTTCTTTGGGCCCTAATCCCGTTACTTCTTGGGCTTAGGATCTAAACCGCGCCCTTACAAATACGTAACATTTTTAATGGAGTAGTAAATTAATAATTATAAAAAAATATAAATTGAATTTCACATAGAATTATACAAATGATAAATATAGTTTCTATTACAAAAGAAATTTTTTTACAACAATTTCTTAGATAACAACCACTTCATGTGAGGTTTGAATCTCACCCGAACTTATCTAATATTCCATTCCAATACCTTCTCAATGCAATCCAATAAATTTGTGCATACGTCAACTCAACATGTCAAAGAATTTTGGAACTTATTCATAAGACCCAATATTTTATTTTAATCCTTATATACATTAGCAAATGTTACATCTTCGTTCCCAAAGTTATACATATAACGAAAAAAATAAAAATAAAGAAGAAACACTGGTGTTAAGAATACTTACCAAAATAAAAATGGTATTAAAAATAGGAAATGGACAAAGCAGAAGTCTGCAGATATCTATATTCTAACCTGGAATCTGGTTACAGAAGCCGAAGAATTCTCAGTGTGTGCAATCTAAATATCAAAGATAGACTCTTAGAGAGGTAACAGATCCAACGGGTAAAGTACAAAGACACAAATAGAGGGCTGCAAATTAGTCTATTTAATAAGAAATATATTTTTTTGATGTTTTTTTTTTTTTTTTACAAAGACATAAGCCATTTGAATTTTTATATTACTCAGTTTTTAGAATCTAATTTAGAATAACAATGTGAGCAGGTTTACTAGACACTCTTTTGTGCTTGGGTTGACCATAAATCATTCCAAACGTATTCCACTTTCTTTGTTGCGATTTGGGCTCTTCTTCCCTTATCTAGATTGATACCACTCTTGATAGTATAAGTATCTTGAATAGGGAATACATTTAAAGGATTGGTGCACTGAACATCAATGATCAAACATATCACCCTTATCTTTCAAACCCAACTTATTACTTAATTCTTAAATAAACTTGAACTAATATCTAGCCTCAATTTTTAAATCTTAAAAAAACTTGCAGATGCAGTTAACATATTTGATTTTTAGAGCTCTTCCATTTTTTTCCCAAAGTACAGTACTTTCAATTCAACATGTTTGTTTTTTAGAGCTTCATAAGGACTAAAAAATTGTAACAAAGAGAGAAGATGTTAACAATGAAAAGTAAATCCCAACAAATGCCCGCTAATAATCAGATAGAAACAACCCAGTTTTGAAAATTTTTCACATCAAGTTTTTTGATAGAGAAGCAATTCAACTACACTTTATCACAAAGAAAGAGGAGTGCAAATATCTATAAAAACCGGCTAAGAAACACATCAAAATCATAAAGTAAATACCTAAACGTGGATAATTTAATTTTCTCACTTCTATTACTTAGAATATGTAACAAATTAGCACAGAGATAATTCACCGAAAACTTACCTCTTTTTCTGTCTTCAAATAAGCAAAGAATTTTAGTTTTGAATTTTGATTGATACACTGAAATCGTCTTTTATGGTAGAAAATGGTAGCTTGGTTGGATAATGTTTTGGGAGTTATTTAAAAAAAAAAATTGAAATTAAAAAAAAAAATACTGTTATAAAAAAGAGTGGTAACTGTCTATTAAAACGTGGACAAGAAACTAATTGTAAGTAATTCAGTGGAAAAAAATGGAAGTGGGATAAGGGGATTGAGGTAAAAAATTAAGACATGGATTTTGATGGCTATAAAAAAAAAAATAATAAAAATAAAGACATGAATTTAGACAGCTATAAATAAAAATAAAATAAAAAATTTTAAAAAGTAGATTAAGGAAAGAAACTCTCTTTTTAAAATTTCTAAGTACCTTGTTTTGATAGGAGTGATTAGAGCAAATTTGAATTCCTATTTTATAGGAAATGTTTTGGGTCAGACTTAAGAGTAAGTGGTCATATTTTGTAGATAGTGTTTTACATGGGAGTTAAAGAAACATTTTTACCAAGATTTATCCCTACTAAAACGTAGGTTATAGGGGTATTTTGGAACCAAAAAATTCCGGTCCAAATAAGAAAAGTCCTTAAATAATAGTATAGATAAGTAATGGTAGGGGCAACATTTTTTGAAATGATTTACATTTTAAATTTGGACAGTGAAACAGGAAGTATACGGATGCTTGGCTGTACTTCATTCTCTAGTCTGGCTGCTTTGCTAACCTCTGCATATTTTCACTCAGTTATATTTGCCTGACGGAGAGCAAAACCCGTCTACTACATTGTATATGCTCCTACCCTTTAGGTTTTGTGGACACAAAAAATTTGTCCAAGCATTCATAACCCTACTCTTGTTGCACTTTTGATCTACTACCAGATAAGTTCACTAATTCTTTTTGATTGAAGTGAATAACAGGAAGCATACTCCAGGATCACCTTATTCAAACTGTAGAATATTTGTTTATTATATATATATATATATACACACACACGTGTGTGTGTGTGTGAGATAATTAGATCAACCCCTTCCGCCTTTCCCTTGTGGCCAAAACCTATTTACCAAAAGAAAGGATTAAAGGAGGTGGATCATATATCTCCGTCAATGGGATCCACCAAGCATGTATGCATCATAGTGAGGCATATCAATATGTCTAGCTTGATAGTGTATAAACCATTATTAAACAATTGCATTAGAAATGAAGCCATTCAGAATGACTGACCAGTTAGAGCCAAATAATGGAAAGGGGAATCTTAAGTATTCAATACATTTGGAACTTTGCCTTCGTTTTCTCAAAGACCTGTTCTGCAATGGCAGCCCCATTGCCATCTGCTCTTTTGATTTCCAAGTGAGCCTTCTGATAGAAACCAGTACCTCTTAATGCATCCGCAATAAAATCATCAAACCCAATAGCAATTGCTGCTTCAGCCTTGGCCCCATAAACCAACCTCTGACATAAAGGTAGCAAAAAATGTAATGTCACAAAATCTGGGGAAAGAAAGAGAGATGAATAAAGAACAGGGTAGTTCAACCTTAATTCGTGACAGATGGATAGCACCGAAGCACATGGGGCAAGGCTCGCAAGAGGCATAGATTTCACAGTCCGAAAGCTCAACCTGTTGGAGCTTTTTGCATGCCTGGAATATATGCAACATAACATAGCATAAAGATCGTGTACCTTTGACAAGCAAAAATGCGTACAAAAACTTCCTCATTTACACTAGAATCTTGTTGCAATTGAAAACTCTATAACTCAAATCCCAAATAAATGATAAATAAAAAGGTAAGAAAAAGAACAAACACGCACATAAACACTCAATGGGATTATCTATCTTTAGCATATTCGTAAGGCTTTCATAGCTTTTGTAAAGAACTACTGGTGAGTCAAATTGTTCATTCTTGTCAAGGCCTTAATAGCTATCTTGCTGTTCCAGAACTGAGGCAGCAAATTCTGATGTCTTATATGCTACTTTTTTAAGTTGTTCGCAAGACCATATTAGCATTCTTTCATGTAAAAGTTATGCACCCAGAGGATCACAGCCTCATGCTCTGCCTCGATTACAAGGGGAGGAGGTGCAACTTGAGCTAGAGATCATTGGCGACAAGATTCATAAAGACTAACTGAATCATGATATCATGGTTTTCATGAAAATGTGACATTTAATTATCCTGTTACTTTCTGTAGCAAATCATTAATTTAGTAAAAGATTATGTAAGATTCTTCCTGTTTGCCACTAGAATACAAGATATATACAAGCACGATATTGTTCACAACCAGGCAGTCAATATGCCCGATTACAATTGGGATCTAAAACCAGGTCTTAAGAGCTTAAGTCTAGTTGTTGTAAGTGCAAATATATCAAAGTTTACAGAAGGGGCTAGAAATTCCTATTTCAGCTGTCAAATTTAATTACTGCAGAAAAATAATTGAATTGTAGTAGGTTGAATTGATCACAGAGGAATACTCAATGTAATCATGATTCATGAATACTATTGCAGTCACAAGTATGAGGGAGACTTTAATGGAGGTTGATGTTGTCCACAATCTAAGGAGCTTAATGGTTTCCAGTTTCACAAAAAGATGCATTTGATAAATTACCGCTTATCCTAATAGTTTAATTTTAAACTGTTAGGAAAGGGTACTTAACCATTATTTTAGAGCTCCGTGTGGGCTCAGACTCCCCCTTAATAAATGGGCCCAACACGTGGGAATTTATAACTTTTTAAATGGAATGTGTAGTGGAGACAAGTTCAAACTTAGGAGCACATGCTTTGATACTATGATAAATTACCACTTCACCAAAAGTTTATTCTATTAGGAAAGGGTACTTCACCATTATTCTAACAGCACCCGGATCAGATAAAGTTACAGAAGCTACCAATCTAAATTACAACAAGCCACGTTTTAATGAGCAGAGGCAATAGCTATTAACAGCATTTTCATATGATAAATATACCCTAAATGAGGACGTTAAAGAAATCTACAGGTTGTAGTTATAATAGTCCAAAAGCGAAGTAGTGCCAACTGAATCAAGTTAGACACTTTGACAAATTCAACCATATCACATAATTCTATTTCTAACCATCAATATGGAATATATTAGACTTGTGTTATCTGTCAAATTTGTAACTTTTTATTCAATAGATCTCCTTACTAAGAAAACTATTAAGAGGCCACCTCCCTGCTTAGATTTTAACTGTACCACTAATAATTCAGTGATGATCTAACCATGGAAACAAGGTCACATACTAGAAGAAAAGATCTACTGCAATGTAATGAAAGTCTTTCTTTGATAACCTCTCTTATTGCAGTGACTTCAGCATGGGCAGTCGGATCTGTGTTCTTCAAGACCATGTTGTGACAACTCACAACCACTTCATCATTGCGTACAACAACAGCACCAAAAGGGCCTCCATCCCCACATTCTACCCCTCTATACGCTTCTTCAACTGCCTTTGTTAAGAATGTGTGGTCTCTATCCTGCACAGCTGCTCAATATCCAAAACAATTGAAACATCAACAAAAACAGCTAGTACTATCAAAGGCCATAATTGTTGGAATGACCCACATAAATTTGGATGGCAAATAAGAGAATTTGAGTGTATGGAATTATCAAAACCCAAACTTTAGCACAAAATCAGAGTTTTTTTGAGAAAAAAAATCAGAGTTAAATGCAAGCTATTAGTATTTTCAAAACCCAAACTTTTGCACAAACTCAGAGTTAAATTCAAGCTATTAGTATCATCAAAACCGAAACTTTAGCACAAAATCAGAGTTAAATGCAAGCTATTAGTATTATCTCATTCTTACCTTGTTGATGAGCAGCAAATGCAGAAGCCACAGTAACAGTTCCATCATTGGTTTCGACCACTGAGAGATCAGCAAAATAGTCCAACAATTAAAGAAGTGGCATCTTCATTTTAATAAATTTTCAGTCTTACAGAGAAAAGGACTTGGATCCAAAAAAAAAAAAATGCTATGTGATCATAAATATATAAATTGAAAATGAATTAACACAAAACAACACAACCAAACAGGACATAAGAGTGAAATAGAAAAGAAACGAGGGGGAAGGGCTGCTCTTTCTACCAGTAGCTTCCTCCATTTTTGTTGTCGTGAGCCCAAAAAAGACAGGATCTTTGAATCTGGGTTGCTATCAAAATCAATGAATCTGTCAATCCACGAAAGAATACCAAGACAGAATCTCTCCGATGCAAATTCAGCTAACCGTTTTCCTCCTATCAGAAAGTAAAGTAGGAGACGGGTCTTAATAAAATGAAAGCAAAACTGGTCCACACAATTGTTAAAGTATTCGAATCTGCAATTTTTTATTTTATTTTATTTTATTTTTTTTTGGAGAATCCAAATCTATAAATTGCAGTGGTAAATACATTTTTAGTTCCTATATTTTATATATTTTTTATTTTATTTTCTACGTTTTAATTTTATTATTTTTAGTCCCTAAATTAATTAACGTGTCACATTTAGATCTTTTTCGTTAGTCAATCGACGAAAATAACTGATGTGGTTGACGGTGAAACAAAAATAATAATATAATCATACATTAATTAATTAAATTAAAAATAAATATTAAAATAAATTAAAAAATTAAAAAGAAAAAAAATTGGAAAGAATACAAAGAAAACAAGAACTCCAACCCAGATCAAAGAACTTACGAACACAAACCTAAACACAGAATTTTCTTTCCAGCCGAACCCAAACTTAAAAATTTTCTCTCTACCCAAACACAGAAAAATCCAGCCACCACCTCCATCGATCAAACCCAACCAACAAACATAAACACAAACCCAGGAATTTTCTTTCCACCCGAACCCAAACTTAGAAATTTTCTTTCTACCCAAACACAGAAAAATCCAGTCACCACCTCCACCAATCAAACAATCACTACCCACCATCACAACCGCCACAACCCACCATCCCAATCACCATAACCCATCCCAACCGCCACAACCAAACCCAACTCGGTCTCAACCCCAGCCACCTTGATCTCTACCTACCCCAGTTGACTCATAACACACTCAACCTAACCCAACCCAACCTCAACCCCAGCCACCCCGATTCAAGCCTTCCTAGCCGATCTCAACCCACCTACCCCAGCCTAACTTAAACCCAACCCGACCTCTACCCACCCTAGCCGGCTCACAACCCACCCACCCCAGCCCAACCTTAAACCCAGCTACCCCGAACTCAACCCTAGCCACCCCGACTCAAGCAACCCCAGTCGGTCTAAATCCACCCACCCCAGACCAACCTTAACCCACCCTACCCTGATCTCAACCCATCCACCCCAACCACCACTTATCACAGCCACCACAAGCCACTGCACCACCAATTACCACAAGAGTGAAAAACACGAATGAGAGAGAGAGAGAGAGAGAGAGAGAGAGAGAGAGAGAGAGAGAGAAGAAAAACTAATTTAACAAAGTGAGATGGAAGAGAAAATAATTTGAACACAATTTGTGATCTCTTCCTAGAGAGAGAGAGTCAAAATACTTTTTAGATCTTAATTTTAGTTATTTTTGGTTTTATTTATGTTTTTTATTTAATTAAAATTAATAAATTAATTTTTTAAATTTATATACTGACGTGGCATTATATTCTATGTGGTTATATTATTTTTTTACTCCACCGTCAGCCACGTCAACTATTTTCGTCGGTTGACTGACGGAAATGACCTAAATGTTAGACGTTAATTGGTTTAGGAACTAAAAGTGGTAATATTAAAATATAGGGACTAAAATGGAAAAAGTGCAAAATGTAGGGGCTAAAAGTGCATTTATGCCTAAAATTTTAAGGCCTGTTTGATACCCCTAATGAAACACATGTTTTTAGTTTTTAAACAATATTACACGTATTTTTACACACTTTTTTACCCACATATTTTCACACATATATTCAAACACATGTTTTCAGTTTTTAAGTGTATGTACCAAACACCCCCTAAGATACTTGGAAAAAAAGGTTGGCGAAAACACCATTTTGTTCCTTATAATTTGGGGTCACAATCAATATAGTCTATACATTTTAGTAACAGTCAATTTGATTCCTGTTATTTTCAACTTGCAATTAATTTGATCCTTACCGTTAAGTCACTAATGAAAAATGCCTACATGATAGAGTGCAATGCTGGCACACTCAAAGCTGACAGGACAACTAAAATAATAATAAAATTTTTTATTGACATTACACCAAAGATCTAAAAAAAAATTAGTTTATCAATATTAGAAAAAAAAAAAAGAAAAAGAAAACTATTAAGAATAAATAAATAAATAAAACATGAATTCAGATTTGAGAAGTTGGAAAACACAGATCGATATGAAATTCCTACAAGAAATCACTAAATTTTCTTCAAATCCTCTCCTTGCACATCAACCTCTAAATCTCTAATTTCTTTTCAACTAACCTACCTAGAAAAAAAAAATCAACTTTTTTACATTACTTGGTGTGCTTTTGCCTGAATTCATCTTCTCCACCACCACTACCACCACCATTAAACTTAGTTGTTGGGGACAAGATGACAAGCTCATTGTGATGAACCTGAGCCATGGCCATGGCACAAACACTCACTAAGCAGAAGTGGGAGAGAAAAAGGGAGATTGAGAGATGAGCAAATCTGGGTCTTGACAACGGCTATGGATTGATTATGACGGATATCTAGGTGCGACGGAGGTATGAGGTAGAGAATAAGAGAGGGAGAGGAAGAGAGAAATGCAGAGATGGGTCTTAATTGTAGAGAGAAGGAGAGGAACCATTTTGTGCTTGGTTTTCTTTGATTTTAATTATTTGATACTATCCCTTTGTATTTGTTTATGATATTGGTGCTTCAGAGGTTGGATGTAACTTGTGAGCTTCATAGTTATTTTGTTTTGTGAATGTACTGAGTTTGATCTGACTTGTTTTGTAATTTTTGTTATAAAATACAAATTTTGGATTGAACCTGTGAAGAAATTTTTGTTCAAATCAGTATGTACTGAGTTTGTGTTCTTTCCATTTGAAAATAAATTTAATTATATATTTTTCTGGGCTTATGTTCTTTAAGTTCAAGTTTAGTCTGTGTTCCCACTGCTCAAATCTGAATTCACGTTATTTTTTGTTTTTAATAGTTTTTTATTTCTCTAATATTGATAAATCTGAGATGGCATTTTTCTCATTTCAATAAAAAAAAAAATTTACTACTATTTTAGCAGCCATGTTAGCTTCAAGTATGCCAACAAAGCACACAATTTTCCATGTAATCAAATTTCGATAAAAACTTAACGATAAGGACCAATTTGGTTGCAAGTTGAAAATAACAGGGATCTAATTGACTGCTAAAAAAATGTAAGGACCAAATTAACTGTGACCCCAAAATGTAGGGACCAAAATAATGTTTTCATCAAAAAAGTTTATAAAACAATATAAATAAGAGTCCGGCTAACGTATGACATATATATTAATAATTTAAGAAACTTTTTATAAGAAATTGAAAAAATTGTCAAATTAATTAGTTTTTTTTTCATTTTTTTATAAAAAGTTTCTTAAAATGGTTTACTAACATATGCCCTTAGGGCACATGTTAGTAAAACTTTATAAATAATAAATGTGTTTGGTAAAACTTGAGTGTAGTCTTTTTAATTTTCTATTCATCACTATTTGAGATTTAAGTGTATGTTTAATAATATTATGCATTTGAGGTAAAAAAAAACCAAATTAAACATAGTGAGAATAGGGAGCAAAGAAAACCGAAAATTAAAAAGAAAAGGTAAGTCTTGATAAAGCGCAAAAAAAAATTGAAAACGTGAGTGATTGAAGGAATATAGGAGAGTTGAAGCATTTCTAAATATTAAGTTTGAAAACCAACATAGAGTTATTCTTTTGTAGGCTATGTTTTAGGTGGGAGCTAAAATTTAGGAGTTTTTAAATTAGCAATTTTACATATATATAACCATATTATTTAAGCTTTACGAACTAGAAAATTTGAGAGTATTTTGGGCATCAAAATTGAAGATCTCAAATAAGGAAAGCTCCTTATATAGTAGTATAAATATATAATAAATAATTTTTTATTTTATTTTTCTTTTTGTGATTTTTTTTTTAAATTTTTTGTGGACAAACAGAACATTTTATTGTGATCAGTGATTATGTGTGTGTGTGTGTCTAGAGAGAGAGAGAGAGAGAGAGAGGATGAGTTTCGACTTATGGCTTTCATTTTTTATGATTGTGCTCTTTATTATTAGATCAAAAAATCAATAAGTTTTTTTTGTGTAAGTGAAGATTGAACCTTAAATCTCTTATTCAACCATCAGAACTTTACCAATTGTGATTAGTTATACTAATAAGTCAAATTGTAAGACTCCTCAAGTTCAATAATTACGAACTCTTTCCCCTCCAGGCCTTTACATAATAATAATAATAGGTAGTGGTACTAGCAATCCATGTGAGAGGGGTGAATATGTATCTATTATACTATTAGGATATTTTATAATTTTCCACTTTGTAAAACTAATGTTGTAAAATTTGTAAAATCCCTAATCTCCCTCTCCAAATTTTATTATGAAAATTATAAAAGAACTACCAACTTCATTACAAAAATATACAAACTAATGATGCAATGATTGTAGTGCTCGTGGGTTCCAATTAGCTCAATTGGTAAAGTCTCTGATGGTTGAATAAGAGATCTGGAGTTCAATTCTGTCTATACCAAAAATGATTGGTGTCTTGGTCTAATGATAAAGAACCATATCAGAAGCGAACAACATAGGTTGAAACTCCCTTATAAAAATTTAAAAAAAAAGGAAGATTGTAGTACACCATTTGTTTTGACATTAATGTTTTCTAAAAAATGAGTCGTTTAAAAAAATAACTTTTTTAAACTATCTCATCTTTCTATGTTTTGTTGTCTTTTTTCGAAAACAATCTCATTTTCCTATGTTAGGTAGCGACCTTAAAAATGAAATAGAGTTGTTTCAATAATTCCCATATTGCCTCTCAACTTTCTTTATTTAGCATGACATGAGATAAAGTTGTTTTTTGAAAAATTTTAGTGAAAAATGATCTCTAAAAATAAGTTATATTTTTAATAATATTTTTTGTTCACTTAAGATAGTTTTCCTTTGACATGTTTTTTTTATATTTTTTTTTATGCTGACAAACATGGAAAAATGCAAAAAACTATCTTCACTCTGTTAATGTCACATAAACGACAATAGAATTTTTCAACCC
The DNA here is from genome assembly GCF_040712315.1 of Castanea sativa. NCBI lineage: Eukaryota > Viridiplantae > Streptophyta > Magnoliopsida > Fagales > Fagaceae > Castanea > Castanea sativa. Next base: position 15,572,926 of record NC_134014.1, read on the forward strand.
ACACCCAACAGTAAGAAAACCACACAACTCGAAGGCACCAAGACAGAGCTCTTTCAATCTGAGTAAAGGGTTAGTTGAAGATGGGTGCACACTTTTGAAACCAAATCATTTTAGGTGGAGTGACAAGTTTCCCATCTAGAAATCCAACTCCAACTAAACCATTCAACTCTTCGCCATTCGTTCGTAACTTCTTGTCACTCCTTGTTCAAGATTTATCAAATGCAGTGGAGATCTTGCCAAATACAGTGAAGATCTCCCATTATTCGGTGTGCTCTCTACTAAGTTGGTGAGATCTAGCAAATATGGTGAGATCCCAACAAAATTTACTAAGAACTCAAGATACTTGCCATGCGCTGCCATCAACTTGGAGGCTAGCAGGTTTGATTGATCTGATTGCTGAAAAACCGACAACTTGTTTGTCAACAACTCATAGAACCATGATCGGCATCGGTTAGGGGTTTTTGTGTCCTAATCCAATTGGATTGAGTTATGGGTTAGCGGGGAATTCAACTAAACCTAACCTGTGAACACCCCTAAACACTATAATGGTTGAATTTATTATTTATTTTTTTGTGTTGTACTTAAAACTGACACATCAATTTATATAATTTATATAATGAAATTTGTAGTATTTTTAACGTTACTTTGTTGCGCTTTGTTGACATTAGATTTTGAACTAGAAGGATAGGAGGTGGATAGGAGATATATATAGAAATAGGAATAAAAAAAGATACCATCGGACACTCTTGGTGCGCACCCTTGATGCGGTGGTGGTCACTCTACAAGTATAAATGCTTGTAGGGTGTGAGGGGTAAGGATTGTAGTTCAAATCTTCAAGAGAGAGTTTCACAAATATATACACATAGATTAGATTAGAGTAGAAATTCTATCTTGTTAAAAAAAAAAAGATGAAAAGATAAAGATAAAAATATCCTCGTAATCGTATTAACACTTTTTTTTTTTTTCCTACTTATAATGTGGCCATTCATGTAACTTTTTAAAATCATTACCTAAATGGTTAGAAAATTTTCCTAAAAAAAATAAAAAAGATGAAAAGATAAAGATAAAAATATCCTCATAATCATATTAAAGCCTTTTTTTTCTACTTATAATGTGGCCATTGGTGTAACTTTTTTAAATCATTACCTAAATGGTTAGAAATTTTTTCTTTAATATAGTTTGTTGGAAATTTTATAAGAAAAAATTAGTTGTGATTTGTTATGGGAAGTTATTAATTCACATTCTATATGATGTCTTGTTTTAAAAAAAAAAAGAATAAAAAAAGTTGAAAAGATAAAGATAAAAATATTCTCGTAATCGTATTAATTTTTTTTTTCTACTTATAATGTGGCCATTCGTGTAACTTTTTTAAATCATTACCTAAATGGTTAGAAAATTTTCCTTTAAAATAGTTTGGTGGAAATTTTATAAGAAAAAATTAGTTGTGATTTGTTATGGGAAGTTTTTAATTCAGATTCTATATGATGTCAAAATAACATTTGCGATGGTCTAAGTAAAACAACTTCTTCGTTGCAAACAAAGAAATATTAAAACAACTTCTTCGTTGTTCTTTGCTGATCACCAATGATTCTTTGCTCTATTGATATCTCTATCTTATAATGCCGAAATTATTTAGTGTATTCACACAAAAAGTTGAGAAATCTGATTCGATCGTTGTCATATTCACTTAACAAAAAAGAAAGTTACAACATATTTTACACAAATAGACAAATCATGACTTCATAATTAGTTGCTATAGGTTCTTTTACATTTGATAATTGATATGGAACATCCTGATAAAGTTTTAATATGGAGTAGATTTCATTAACCTGTATTATTGAAAAAAAAATATAGTGGCACAATATATATTTTTAGTTAAAGTATTAAAAATTACATAAAGGTCTCATCTCTTATTCAGATTTTGTGAATAATGAGAAATAAGAATATTAGTGGCCAAATGATTGTGAGTTCGGTCATAAAATGAGAAATTATTTAGTACACTCAAATGGACAACATCCTCATCTCACATTAATATAGGTTTTATGTAAGGTTTTACATGTGGGATTTACCTTTATATGAGTAAAGAGTATAATACACCTGCTGAACAAAATAATTTCATTGGGCAAAAGACATAAGCAAATTGTATTAAGATCTAATCTGTCATTTTACTATATGTTATTGATAGGTAGTTAGAGCAACCACATCAGCTCGTGTAAAAATTTTGTCTATTTTACACAAAAATCCTCCTTTTAAAAATTTACACATTCATTTTTACAAATAACCTACATCAGTTCATCTATCCTACTACATCTATTAATTAAATAATAATTTCCTTACTTTTTTTTTTTATTTCTCCCCCAACTACCTGTACGCGCGCCACTCTTTCATTTCTGATTAATTTCTCTCTCTCTCTCTCTCCTCTTCATTTCTTCTCTTCATTTCTGATTCATTTCTCTCTTTCTCTCTCTCTCTCTCTCTCTCTCTCTCTCTCATTTCTCTTTTGCTTTCTCTCTCTCTCTCTCTCTCTCTCTCTACCCATTTCTGTGTTTGCTCTCTCTCTCTCTCTCTCTCTATACCCACACTCTCTGAATCAACTCTCCCTCTCCCTGAAAAACTCTCCCTCCGAAACAACTCTCCCTCTCCGTTTTTCATAGCTCCGAGCTCCCTCTCCCCTGAAAAACTCCATAGCTCTGAGCTCCCTCTCCCCTGAAAAACTCCATAGCTCCGAGCTTCGATTCGCACCATTCCATAACCTTCAAGCTCCGATCCGTCCGTTCCACAACCTCCAAGCTCCGATTCGCTCCGTTCCACAACCTCCATGCTCCGATCCAAGCTCCGAGCTCCGATCCGCTCCATTCCACAACCTCTAAGCTCCGATCTGCACCGTTCCACAACCTTCAAGCTTCGATCCGTCCGTTCCACAACCTCCACGCTCCGATCCAAGCTCCGAGCTCCGATCCGCTCCATTCCACAACCTCTAAGCTCCGATCCGCACCGTTCCACAACCTTCAAGCTCCGATCCGTTCGTTCCACAACCTCCACGCTCCGGTCCAAGCTCCGAGCTCCGATCCGCTCCATTCCACAACCTCTAAGCTCCGATCCGCACCGTTCCACAACCTTCAAGCTCCGATCCGTCCGTTCCACAACCTCCACGCTCCGATCCAAGCTCCGAGCTCCGATTTGCTCCGTTCCACAAACCTCTAAGCTCCTATCCAAGCTCCAATCCGCTCTGATCCAAGCTCCGAGCTCCGATCTTGTTTGTGTATCTCTGTTTTTTTTTTTTGAGCAAGTGTATCTTTGTGTTGTGTTGATTTGTCTGTGTGGATGGGTTTGTGTGTTGGTGTGTTTGTGTGTATTTGAGGAAAAAGAAGAAGATGAGCAGTTAACTGTTTTTTAGCACAGAGAAGAGAGAGAAAAAAACGAGCGAACGGAAATTAATAAAATAATCTATAAACGAGCTACAGTAACCATGTATATTTACACGGTTACTGTAGCTCGGGTTGGGTTTGCACAATTTTGCATGTTTTTACACTATCAAAATGTGTAAAATTGATAATTTTTTGTATTTTAGATGATTTTAACTGGACTGATGTGGTTACTCTTAGAGCATTTGTATCGGTCTTTGTAAAATTTGATGTCTATTTTAGCATAAGAACCCACTTTTTCTATTTTATATAGTCACTTTTATAAAATACCCACATCAGATTATCTATTATACATTCCATTTGATTTAAATACTTTTTTTTAATTTTTTTACTTTATACTTTATGAGTGTTGAGGCACAAATTTTTGGGCCATAATCTCATTAGCTCACTTACTAATATACTTATACAAGCCCATAAACTATTTTGGGCCACACAAATAGTTTCTACATACTTCCCACATATTACCCAAATATTTTCCAATATTATTACCCATATTGAGCTCTCACAAATATTTCTCATATAAGCCCCATAAATTATTTTAGGCCCTCTCACAAATATTACCCATTATATCCCACATATTACCCAACTTGGGCTCTCACACATACTTATCATACCACTACCAAAATTGGGCTACAAAATTATACCATCTCTACAAAAAACTCAAACTCATTTACCTTGTGGGCAAAAAACAAAAAGCCCAACAAAACTCTCTTTACAAAGCCCGTTGCTACACGGCACATTTACTAAGCACGTTGCTACATGACAATATTTTTACAAAATCTCAAACTATTTATAAAAGCCAAATACTATTTTGGCAACTATTTACAAAAGCCTAAATTTTTGGCACCTATCTAAAAAAGCCCAAATACTATTTTAACAACTATTTACAAAAGAGCAATATTATTTTGGCAACAATTACAAGAACCCTAATACTATTTTATATATAAAAAAAAAGCCCAAAACTATTGGGCAAACAATTATTCTATTAAAGCCCAAATATCATTTGGCAAAAACAATTACATTATGCTCAAAACTCAAAACTATTCCTTGGCAAAAATATATTTTCATATACTAAATTCCTTAACTCATGGGAAGCATAAACTACTTATGATATATAACTCATCTTTTAAAATTACTTCTTCTACAAAATTTATGGGAATTTGTCTTATTTTTTCATGAGAAACTCTAACTACAAAAGCCCATATGCGTTACCCATGGCAAAACCATTCATTTAATAAGTATGAACAAGCCTAAAGAAGCCCAACAACAAGGCCCAATCGAGACAGCCCAACCCATGCACTAATCCCAGCAACCAAGGTTCACTTGAGTAACTAAAGTGGTTAGACTAACCACTAGTCAAGTTTTAGCACAACTAAGCTGACAGCTGAGGCCCATTACCATCATTTTCAGCTTGTCAAATCAAATAAAAAGATGACACATGTCTAGTTGAGCTTACTCCCTTCCTTGGCAAGCTGATTTTCATGATTATTGATGTGACATAAAGCTGTGTTGATAAGATACAAGGCTGTGAAGCTGTAGCCAGCCATTCTCTCCCTCTTTTCCAACACAACAGGCCAGGGAAGGTCAAGGAACAAAGAGCAGCTATGAATAGACCATGGAAGCTTCTGGAATTACTTGTAAGCACTTTATTACCATGTCAAAAATGTATACCTTCTGGTTTATGAACCAAGCACATGAACCTAAATGGGGAAACATAGGGAAATGTGGTTTGGAAGACACCGAGAAGATCTTCAGCAAAGGGCTACAAGATTGACACCTAGATTGGGGTAACACAATCTGCCCTGGGACGCTTTGATACTAGCAACCAAGATCATTAGCCTAAAACATGCTTTAATCTCATTGGTTGAGGACAATCAGCATTTAATGCTAAGTTAGAATTCTAGTTGCTATTACCCGAAACAACAAGAACATTCTAAAACTGAACTTACCACTCTTGGCCAAATCCTAGGAGTGGATTTTTAAGGCTTTTCTAAAGATTGAGACTAATTTTGGTAGAAATTATTTGCTAAAAACGCCCCTCAAGCTCAACTATAAATAGAGCTCTTTACTAACATCTCAACACACACCAATAGAGAAGAACTCTCTCATAAACTTCTCTATTTTCCTCTCTCTCTAATTTTATTAAAGCTTTTAGTGAGTTTTTGAGCTCTTAGTTTCAAACTTAGAAACTAAGCTCTTCAATCCCTAGCTCACAAATACCCCTTACACCTCTACTTATAAGCTCTTATCCACCCCCAGCAGAAAGTCCAAGCAGCTTTACTAAATACTCTCACTCTCTCTCACTACTCATACTACCAAGGTAACCCTCATTACTCACTACATATACTATATCCATGAGCATACCCTGGCATCACAAAAATTTTGCTGCGCTAGCTGGAATCTCTGTCTCTTCCTTCATCTCACACTAGGCTTTCTCCATTACTTGTTATGATGGAATCTAGTGTTTGTTTATTCATTTATTATTGATGGTTATAATGTAATTGTTATTATAGAGTTTTTCTCTGATGTTTTTGTATTGGAGGACTTCTTCTCACTGGAACCTATAGATGATGATTTTGGAGATGTAGACACTCTCTTAATCTATGAAATAATTAACGGTTGGAAGTTTATTCTGTTTTGTCTTATTTTACCACTAGAATATTTTATTGCTGGAATATTTTACCGCTGGAATATTTTATTGCTGGAATATTTCTTCATTATAGTATGCTTTTCTGTTGTGCTAATGTATTTGTTGTAGGAAACGTTTTTAGGCCATCCCATAATTCTTGTTAGTCCCAACCTAGGCCCAAGGTATAAAATAAGGCGAATTTCTAAATCTTCACCAATAGCCTTTGGGCCGTGCTTTAAGCCCATTGTCAAGTTTCAGTTAAGGCCCTCAACCTAACACAAATCTTATTTGTTAGAAGGAAAAATTTTCTGCCCTCAACAATGAGTATTCTCTTCACGTTCATTCTCATCTTTTCCTCAAAAAAGTAAAAAGTTCTCTCTCATCTCTCAGCTCTCTTCTCTCTTCACCATCACAAAGCTAAACCTCCATGGCTGGAGCTCCATGGCCATAACCAGACCTCACATTAGCACCACAAAGGCCGAAACTCACATAAATTAAACCCCTTCTCTTTCTTGCTCTTTAAACCTGAATTCTACCTAGCCTAGACCACCATGGCCAAACACCATAGGTTCAGCCAATCAACCACCACAAACAAAAGACTTTCAACTTTGGGTTCTCTCTTGGGTTTGGGGACTTGGTGGTTTTGTTTGGTTTTTGGTGTTCTAAGTTGTAGGTGTAGTTTGTTTTGTGGTTTGATTCGGGTTTTAAGGTTTGAGAAAGGTGGGATTTTTGGCTTGGATGTGGTGGTTGGACGGTGGTGGATGGTTGACTGGCTTTGTCTTGTTTAGAGGAAGAGAGAGTGAGTGAGTGAGATGGAGATGAAGATGGAGAAAGGAAAGATTTTGGAGAAAAGAGAAAATGAAAGGTTTGATTGGGCTTGTCCACAAATTGGGCAGGGTCAAGTTTGTGTCCAACCCATATCCCACCTGACCACTTCGGGTCTTCAAAATCTAGACCGGCCGCCGACCTATAAGATAAGTCGGTTCGAGCAAGTTGGATATTGATTGGTGTTGGTCGGACTCGGGGTAGAAGAAAATAGCTGAAACGTGTCAGAACAGGCTAAAATCTACTAGATTGGCCAACACATGGCTAGATCTAGCGAGATTTCTAAAAGAACTCACTAGATCTATAAGAGATCTCGATGGGATTTGGCTGGATCTGTTGAGATCTCGATGAGATCTCATCAGATCTCAACGAGATCTCATCAGATCTCAACATATCTAGCAATACATGATCATAAATTCCTCATACCGTCGAAAATTGGCATGTTTTCAATATATAGGCCGGTTAGATCGGTTTTAATCAAATTTTGAAGAGTAGACCTATCAACTAACCCGCTAGTCTTAGTTGCAAGAGGCTGAGACCCACTACCGACCATCACTGATGTTAGGTTGGCCTATTTTCGAGTACAGATTGGACAGCAGCATCGGGTTGGTCGATTATAGGTTCCGGTGGACAACCGGAGGTCTGATAAGGAGTTGAGAGAAAAAAAAAGACCAAATATATATATATATATATATATATATATATATATATTTACACAGCTACAGTAACTGTGTATATTTACACAGTTACTATAGTAGATAAGTAGTTGTGTTTATTTACAAATTTATACATCCATTGATGTGAGTAGGTTTTTGGGGAAAATATGTAAACTTGACCACTTTTTATAGTATATACACATTGATGTGATTGCTTTTATGTATTAGTTACATAATGACACACACCAAGAGACATTCATGATTCAAATCAACCTCTCACTTGTAATAATCGAATTATACAATATTTGTAAGTTCCCTTGTTTTGTAACCCTTTATTTTCAATATAAAATCTTGTTGTTTGGCTAAAAATAAAAATAAAGGAGAAGTACAAAGTAACATCTAAGATAACACACGCATAAAAGAGAAAAATAGTGAAATTATTCAGGAAAGGAAAGAGGCAAAAGAAAGTGGTGGCGAAACTCGAAACGATGGAAAAAGCTCTGGTCAATCATAATCGTATGTGGGGGCAAAAGCAATTGTTCTCTCTGCCTCTTTGGAATCCCCGGACAGTGGCAGTGAAGCTAAAACCAGGGAGGCAGAGTCAGAAGCCAATCGGATTAGTTGCCCAGAGAAATGCATCTGTGTCTGTGTCTGAGGCAGGAAATGGCTCAAATTCCACACTGCGGCGGCCGCGGGATTTTCATTTACCAAATTGGAATTCCTTCCCATCCACTCTCACTCTCACACTCACTGCTCCGCCTCTGCCCATTCAACAGCAACTCCTCCTCAAACCCTCTCCTCAATTGGCTCTTTTTTCTCTCCTTTTTGTCATCTCCATGGTTACTTTTTTTTTTTTTGGGTGACTTTTAACTTAATATTAATTACCCACTAAATTTTTTTACTTTGTTAATTAATTTCTAAATTTTCTTTTGGGTATTGCAGGCCCTTGGCTCTATTTTGTCCTTGGCTATACTTTCCATTCCTACCATGAATGTAAGTTTCATTGTTTTTGTCTATTACTAGTACTATATGTGTATGTGTTAGTTACTAGTGGAGTATTATTGTGTTTGTTCAGGCTTTTACAAGATTGGCAGCTTCTATGGATAAATTGTCCAAAGTTGTCTCCGAGGAGGTACCAGGTACCTTGTCTTCTCTAAAACTTTCTGGGTTGGAGATTAACGAGTTGACCCAAGAACTTGACAAGCTCAGGTACTGTGAAACTTAACTCTATTGCTTGAGTTGCTTCACATTTTGAATTTGTTGTTTGTGTGTGCCATAGCCTAATTAATAATTGCATTCGTTTTCTGCTTCTGGGTTTTCAAGGCAAATACTTTCTGGAACTCGTTACCGAAAGAAAGAAAGGAACAAATAAGCCCAGTTCCTTTGGAAGGAGAAACTGAGACTAGTACTACTACCCTTGAAGAGGATTATGCCATGGCTGAGATATGAGATTTGAAGAATGTGGAAGATCAATGAATCTTTTGCTTGAAGTGTAGAGGCATTGAGGGCATTCCCAGTCCATCTTATTGTCCATTTTAGAAGTTGAAATTAGCATCATGTAGATTACATTTGCAGGCAACTATCACCACTTTTATTTTGAATCTATGCACTATAGTAGAAAAGCTTTTTGAAGTAGTTGTGATACCTCTAATTATGTGCGGATTGTATCAAATAAGTGTGTGTTGCGCAGTTGTACACCAAGTCTCATGTCAAATATTAAGTCAAATTAGGCTATGTACAAGGAGGCCCCAATTGTAACTTAGCCCATTTGTGGTATAACTTGGATGTGCTTAATGGCTCTTCCTTTTAGAGTACCACTTTTGAGTGAAATTGTGATTGCTAAGGGAAAGAAAATTGCCAAATCAGAATAGTGAAAGGGATCAACATATTAAGCACCATCAGTATTTATGTGCAAAATAATGTGTTGCCTCTCTTTTCTTTCACCATAAATCATGTGACACAACTTTTTTGTTTTTTTTTTTTTTCGATTGACATGTGACACAACTTGATAAAGTGGTAGATTGTAACCTGTAAGCAATAGTGAATGGACAATTACTTTCAGATAGACCACCAATGAGATAAGTTTTATTTGCCTAGACATTTTTGTGGCAAAAGTCATGTTCCCATATCAAATATTGTTTCTTTCATACACACAATTAAGTATTTCCAGGAAATAATTGATTTTATTAGTGCATTGATTTCACTTGTGTATTTAAATGTCCAGTGCGCAGAATCATGCAAATATAGTGCGTGTACAGCTGCTGGTTCACAATTTTGCATACTTCTTGAGTTTTTCACCGGCTTCTTTTGCATGCGTTGGCACTGCCATGTTACTTAGAAGTGTAACCCTAGATGACGATACCAAAGATTTGCTCTGTGAGTTTGAAGGATCAATCTTCCAGAGTCGCACTTCCCACACCTGCTCAAAATTTGACAGTATCCACCCATTTGAAAAATAAGACTTATTAGTATTAAGTTATATGCATGTATACTCCAAAAATATAATTAATTTCATTTAGTAAAAATAATGTAAAGGGGGAAAATAATGTTATTATGCTTCCCTTAACTATGCTTTACCCTGTGTTTGTTTCTCAAAATAAAAAATATGGGTAATTGTCCTACATTACTTAAGAGAGTGTGTTGTGTGTAATATAATTTGCTCTATCCTCTCTTAAAAGTTACCATGACTTTTGAGTGGATTAGTGGTGTGCCTTTGTGTTAGACTTAAAACTCATTTCCCTTTTCCTTGTGTGTGTGTTTGTTTCTCAAAAAAGAATTGTTAATTGTCTCATATTACTTAAGAGAGGTTGTTGTGTGTAGTATAACTTGCACTACCCTTCCTTAAAAGTTATCATGACTTTTAAGTGGAGTTATGGTATGCCTTTAAATTAGAACTCCTTACTCTCTCCCTTTTGTAAGTGTGCATGTTTGTTTCTAAAAAAAAAAAAAACTATGCTTTTAGTAAATGAAATAAAGAGAATTAAGTGTCTTGAAATGTGTGTGTGTGTATATATAAAATGAATGAAGAGTTATATTTAAATGAATTAGGATTTATAATAGAGAATCTGATATGAGTGTTTTCAAAAGTCATTAGCTAAAATAGGAAATGTAGGTTATTAACCTTAATTAGAGAGACAAATTTAGAGACTTTGATGTGAATGCTCAATGCTCTCATGTAAAAGAAAGAAACATTGCTCCAAGAAGATTGAATAACTTTTCAAAAAATGAAAATGGAGGATATGGATATGAATATGAATAAATGAAAATTATAGTAGCTAGTGTTTTAGAAAAGTTTGGTTTACCCCTAGTACTTTTTTAATTGTAATCTTCTAATATTTTAATGAGAAACTGACACATCATGCACTAATTAAATAAAATGTAGAGATTAAAATCCACCACTTGCCATTATAAATATAAAACAAAACGGAAACTTCCAATTAAAAAAGTATTGGAAGTAAACCAAACCCATTTTAGAATGACATCTAGCAGTAAAAAAAATTCTAATTTGGGCCCCCTATATTGAAATGTATCCACAATTAAAAGAGGAATAAATTATAGATGTCACTTTGAGGTATACCCAAATATGAGTCTTTAATTATTTTTTGACTCTTACATCTTATGGTTAATTACATTGGGCATTTTTGTTAATTTTAGGAAATTTAACTGAGAAAGAATTGAAGACAAAGATATTCTACCTTTCTCTCTTCAATTTTTTTCTTTCAATCATCATTTGAGTTTTGTGTCTATTCACTCCCAACTAATTCTTAGAACAGAACAATTTTTTCTTCAATTAATCTTATAAAAAATACATCACAGAGTGAATGGTAAGGTCACAACATATAATAATAATAATAATAATAATAATAATAATAATAAATGATAGATGATTCACCAAAACATAATCCAGAAAGAAGTCAACTCTGGCTGCGGGAAACAAGGAAAGTGTTTGGAAGGAAAGGTTGTATGAGCATATGGTCCTTTCAGAGTGCATAAATGTTTGTGTACAAACTAGAGACTCTGACTGACCTGGATGGTTTTGCCAACATTAACAGGGGTGGCCTCAGCAAACACAAGGTCACCGAGTTCAGCACGCTTCACATGGTTTATGCTAAGATGAATACCAGCCACTCTCTGATAACCAGAAGCCATGTGAGCTCCCATGCTTGCTAGTGCCTCTGATATCAGTGCCGATACACCTCCATGTAACACCTTGAATGGCTGTACTTTTTTCCCATATGTTATTAAATCAAATTAAGCAAAGGTAATGAATGAATTGAACTGGGTTTGATTGTGTTTGACCAAACCTGACAACATTTGTTTGTAATAGGAAGGCGGCCGGTGACTCTTTGAGGAGACAAGTCTTCAATCTCGAATCCGATTGCATGTAGCGGAGCATCCAAAACTGCTGTCTTGGTCGAAGATGTTTCTGCCATAACAAACTCTCTGATCTGTTTCTTTCTTATTGATTCTGTGTCATGAAATCATTTTCTCATCCTATCATCTATAAAAAACTGGGCTTGTTCCTTGTTGCTTTTTCTTGGGTCTGTGAATTTTGAGGTGATCGATGACCTTTTTCTGTTTTTGTTCTTTTGTTTTTGGTCTTTGTTGTGCGTGCCCGTTTCTAAATTAGTGGTCGCTGTATCATTGGATAGGATAGGTTGGTAGGTGGGAGCGTGATGGAGTGAGCGATAGAGAATAAGTTGTTTGGTGAGCTTAGCCTTTAGCTTTACTTAGGCACAAAAGTCACAAGGGAAGAGAGATAGATGGGTGAAAGGGATGAGGAGGTAGATCATAGATATATCATGGATTATTCATGCATTAATTGTACAAAGTAAAAATTCCTTACAAGAAAATATGTTCACACAACTTTGTAACACAATTTTTGTAAAGTGGTAAAGAAAAAGCAAAAAAGTCTAGAAACATACTATTAATTTGTTTTGATAATGTGAGTAAGTAGAAAAACACACACAGAAAATAGGGACAAAGGCATAATATCATTCACATGAATCAGTCAGTGCAAAAAATTTTATCTATTTAAGTATAAGAACTTACTTTAAAAAAAAAAAATTTTTTTTTTTTTATATATATATACTCATTTTTCAAAACATCTCACATCAAATTATCTATTTTACACTACATTACATTAAAATATCAAATTTTCTTGATTTTTTTTTATAAATTGATTCTCTTTTTTTGCACACAATAACCGTTATCTACTCTCTTCTTTCAGGCGTCGGTATACATAAAGTAAGAATAAAAAACTATATGCAAATTGGATAGTGTTAGTGTAAATTTGCAATTATATATTTTTATCTTGACTGATGTGAGTAATTTTGGGGTTGAATATGTAAAATTGATACATTTTTCTATTTTACATTAATTGGTGCAAATGCTCTTATGTAATGCATTCATATATTAACAAAATTAGTGCATAACCTCGTGCATATGCATGAGTACAATTAAAAACAATTACAATTATATGGTTCAAATTATACATTTTTTTAGAAGAGATTCAAATTATATATGGTATTAATTTACACATTTTTTAAAACAATACATCTTAAAATATGTAATGGTTTCTCATTAATTATATATATGATTTAGAATTTAATTGGTTATAGATTCTTCAGTTTTTACACCCAATAATTCACTTGCCACAAAAATTTTAAAATTAAATGGACACGTGATGCAAAATTGGTTTTCAATTGAAATCCAATAAGAATCTAGTTAGATTTGGATTTTTCGATTTTTACACTCAATAATTCACTTAACACACAAATTAAAGATTAGATAGAACACGTGACATGAAATTGAGAATACAAATGAAATCTAATTGAATTTTCTATGAGTTTTGGCTTTTAATATATACTAGTGTGTAGCCCCGTGCCTATGCACGGGTACAATTAAAAATAATCATAATTATATAGTTCAAATTGTACTTTTTTTTTAAGAATAGGTTCAAATTATATATGGCATTAGTTTACACTTTTTTTAAACCATATATCTTTAAATATGTAATGGTTTCTCATTATATATATGATTTAGAATTTAATTGGTTTTAGACTCTTCGGTTTTTCCATCCAATAATTCACTTGCCACAAAAATTAAAAACTTAGATGGACATGTGGCGGAAAATTGGACTCCAATTGAAATAATCTAATTGGATTTAGACTCTTTGATTTTTACACTCAATATTTCATTTGACATAAAACTAAAAATTAAATGGGGTACATGACACAAAATTGAGAATCTAATTAAAATATAATTGAATTTTTTCTTAACTTTAGCTATTAATATGTGTGTGTGCGCGCGTGCACGCATATGTGTGTGAGTGAAAGTTGTATCAAAATATAGGCAAGAGTGTGTTTTTATAGAAAGAATCGAGAAAAAAGTAATGGTTTAGTGTGAAAATTGATAATAATAATATATTTTTAAAAAGTTTCAACCTATCGTGTTTTCTTTTGATGATAGCTTTTTATTATTAGACTAAGATACCAATTTGTTTTTGGTATAGGTAGGAATTAAATCTCAGATCTCTTATTCAATTATCAGAGACTCTACCAGTTGAGTTAATTGAAACTTGACCCACTTGATAATAATCAATTACTCTTGGTACATGCATAAATTAGATTGTGACAAAAGGGTAGTTGTATAAGGAGACTATTTTTTGACTTTCTTTGTGGCTCATTTTTGGACACGGTATAGGGATGAAGTGGGCAAACCATTTCTCTTTCCTTTTCCTCTTTCTCTCTCATCTCTTAACTTCACAACTTCTTTTCTTTAAAAAAAAAATTATTATACTTGGGTAGCATTTATTCTGTTCATACAACGAAATTAAGTATACCAAAGTCATGAGTTTCAATTAGTTCATTTGGTAAAAATTGTGATGAATAAATAACTTAAATTCAATTTTTGCCAATATAAAAAAGTGATATTGTAAGTAAAAATTTTATAAATTTTTTTTTTTTAGAGTACACCAAAGTCCAGGCCATCAAACACCGAAATATATGCCAATAATTGATATAAATGATTTTGAGAATCATGATTGATATACGTGATATTGATAGATACAACACAGGCAGAAGGTTAAATATATAAACTATAATACAAAAAGTCGTACTACTAACTGATTCCTTAAAACTAACTTTCTACCAAATAAAAAAAAAAAAAAAAAACTGATTCCTTATCAAAACAACGGTACTATTGTTTCCTTGTCGCATTTCATCAGGATGAAAAGAATGTAACTTTTGTACAAGAAACATGAATATCTGTGCATAAAAACGTTTATTGCAACAACTTTTTCACAAATCACAAATTACCACCTTCGTAATTATGAAATTTATGGCCTTATTACCCTTGATTGTACAGTCAATGTTGAAATATGATACGAAAAGATCATCAATTGGTTTAGCATCAACTTTTAATCTTTTATATTTGAGTTTTGGGATGCCCCATTTATTACATTTCAATTTCCTTTTATTAAAAGGAAAATTACGCTGCTTTCAATCATCACGGTGTTAAACATCTAATATTTCTAAAAGGAAATTGAAATAACAAAGCTAGTCTTAGTCTATAGCAGATAGGGCATGTGTCTACATGAGTCATGAGTGATCATCTATTTTTTCTTTTATTAAGAGGGGAAGTTTTTACTTTCAGTCTAGAGTATCTCATTTTGATAATTGTCTTTTATTATTAAATTAATATATTAATTGATTTTTTGTATAGATGGAGATAAAATTTTAAATATTTTATTATAGAATAAAAGACTTTATCAGTTGGGATAACCAAAATCCATATAAATGATATATATTTTTTTTTTGGAGTATTTTACCTTCAAGAAAACTCTAATGATAGTATCTGGAAATTCCAATGTAGACTGATTCTGCCTTAATAGATTGTAGTAAATTAAAAAGTACATCCATTTAAAACTCCATCTACCTCGACGATCCCATATAATCTGCCAGCTGTAAGTTTTCCTATTTTCTATACTAACCCTGGCCTTTTTCACATAGAAAATTTCCCTTGCACAAGCTATTTAGATGACAAACTTTCATGTAGGGCTTCTCAAGTAAACCGTGTACTAGGCCTAAAGTGTCAAGGCCACTTTTAATTTGCATGAACAGCCCACTTTTATTGCGCCAATATAAGACTTTGACATTTGACATTTTGACTCTTTTTATGCTAAGTCCCAATTTATTTTTTCTTTCGTCCAGTTGCTTTTTTCTTTTTTTTTTTCACTTGTACACACACAACTAAAAAAATGTATTACATTTTTGTTTTATTTAATAGGTACATAATTATACTAATTTTACTTTTTCATCCTCTCATTTTTCTTATTAACAAAACAAATAAGTTTTTCATATCTCCACTTTTCCATCTTTTCAATTAAACACAAATGAGAGAAAACTAATTTCTTGAATTTTGTTTTTGGAAAATGTGTTTTTCCTTTCAACTAACCAAACGTGTTTTTCATTTTGAAAACATAATTTTTTTTTTCTTTTTCCCTTAAAAACAAGAAAACAAAAATAGAAAACGAAAACAGTTACCAAACATGACCCAAGTCTCTTCAATTTTCTCACTTTCTATCTCCTCCCCATTTTCCATCTTCTTACTTTTTAACTCCTTCAAATAAATGGACCCTTAAAGATTAACGCTTCGTTTAGTTGGAGGTAAAATAGGGAGGAAAGAAAAATTAAAAAAAAAAAAAAAAGGTGAGAGAGGTGTTTGGCTGGGAGGGGGAGTGGAAGGAAACTTTGGTGAGGCTAGATGTTTTCTCCTTTGGCCCACCAAAATCTTATCTCTTCAATTTAGAAAGAAAACTTGGGGGACTTTATTTCAACCCAATCAATTACATTTTTGCCCTCTTTTCGTAACGTTGAACATGAAAATCTCAAGTAACCATAACTATTGGCATTTGACTCTGCTTCAGCCAATTTAATAATATTTTCTTGTTTTTTAGTTCATGTTGTTCATCACCTTTTCTTTTCATGTTTTTTTTATATAAAATTTCTCTTTGTTCTTCTTGTTTTCGCCCCACCTTTTGTCTTTTTCATCTTTTTATTTTTCTATTTTTTCTATTCATTGTCCGTTCACTTCATTGTTATGGTTTTTTATATTTTGCGATGCTCATCTCACTTTTTGTCTTCTTCTATCTTTTGTTTTTATCAATTTCTTCCATAGTTACCTTCTCGTTTATTTTATTTCATTTTTTTTTTTCTCACCAGTTTTGGATTTGACTTCTGCCTTATAAAATAATAACTTTAAAAAAAAGTGAAGTGTCCATATATAATTTTTTAAATAAATAAGTGTATAAAAATAGTATTGTCTTTTGTTTTTATTTAATAGGAACATAATTGCAAATTTATATCAACTTCATATATATATATATATATATATATATATATATATATATATATATGTATGTATGTGCACGTGATTTGTCCCGGTCAATCGGTCCTAGATGGACCTGGCCCAAATTTAATATCTGATGAAATTTGTAGAGTATGAGTTTGAAATCTAGGTTAAGGATATTGGAGAGTTGATAAACAGGCTAGAATGCCGCAATCTATACAAATAATAGATGAATATAGCAAAAAACTTTCCTTAGACGTAAGCCAAGGACCACGTGTATTGCCTTTCTCTCTTTAAGCAAAAGATTCCAATTGGTCTTCAAGTTTTTATCCCCCCCCCCCTCTTTATACCTCTCCTGTCCTCTTATATCCATCTTCTTCTTTTCTTTCTCTCCCACGTGTAGCACAGATTTTCCTCATAGATACTTGTCCCATCCACCACCTTCTTGAAATCTTCAAATAATAGCTGGAAGGTTGAATATTACTGTTCAGAGGTCATCTCTCCATTAATGCAGCCAGGGAGGTAGATGCAGGGCCTTTAATGCAGTGGTAGCAGCTTCTCAGATATTTCTCGCACGTTCCTCCTTCTAACGAGTGCTTGGATCACGCCTTTACCCAACAGATTTTCCAAAATTCTGTCTCTAAATCCTTTAGCACGCCCCATGGCCTTTACTGGGCCCGTCCGAGGAGATACTCCTCCTCGGACAACTCCTCTGCCCCTTGTAGCGCAAATTGGCCTGTGAACCTCGAAAACTCTGATTGAACAGACTTATACCAACAAACTAGGCCCAAGGCCCAAATGTGCATTTAAGAGATTTTGCCCCCCACAATAGCCCCTAAAAACTTCATTTTCCCCCCATTCGAGGAGAGAAATGGAGTTTTGAACCAACAACGCACCCTCCACACACTCTGCATACCGCCACACGTGTAGGGGTCCTTTCGTTCCTTTAAAATCGCCCCTGACGCTTCGAAACCCGGAACACTCGCATTAATGACTGCAAGTTACGTCTTGTTCCCCATGTTCAACGGTGAGATACGCATCCAACAATCCAGGTTCGCTCTAAAAATTTGGGCGGGATAATTATGATTCGAGGCCGCCTACCACACGTCAAAACGCCTAGGAAACCGAAGCTTCATCCATCCTTTTAGAAATCAATCAAGTCTAAGAGTTACTCACTCTCTTTCCTCTCAAGAAGCTCGTGAAGAATTGCCTAACTATTTCTCGTAAATTCTCAACTTCCTTTACTCATTTCTCCTCGGCTTTTGTCCTTGGCCACTAACTAGACCCCTCCCTTTCTCTAAACTTTCATTCTCACTCCCACCAAATGGGTAGATTTAAGTGTTTAGTAGATACCAACGCCAGTATGGAGGGTTTTCGGGCCAAATATCATATTTCTTAAGAGATATTGCCCAGTAGAAGCCGTAGGTAATACTAGAAGAGAGGGAGAAGTTATCATCCCCATCATCACATTCCTAGAAGGTGTGATGACCCTTCCCATGAAAAATGTAACCAGAGAATACCTACGTAACCATAGGTTATGTCCAGAGTAGTGCACACCAAATGTGTTTAGAGTCTTAGGTTGTGTCAACTTTTTAAATGAACAAATGGGTCTGAACCTCACATGGCACGACGTCGTTTACATGTACGAGTGCCATAAACTTAAAGGCGTAGGATATTACCTTAAATCCAGATCTAGCATTGTTAGGCTCATATCCTGTCTTCCCAAATCTAATAAAGGCATGAAAGATGACTATCTTATCGCCACAGGAAACTGGTCTGACGATCCTCACTACCCAGTCGAATGGGGAGACCCAAGTGTGACTCCATAGGAGTTAGATTCCTAACCTGTGACTTAGTCCCATTAACTTTACCATTTTTTGTTACATTGTGTATTTCTACACCTTTCTTTGATATTCATTGCTGATCTAATCATGCTCGTCTCCTCGGATGTTTTTCATAGATAAACAACACGTACGGCCGTGCCTAAGTCTTTGCAGCGTCATTGACCTCAATCGCGTTCTTCGATCCGAAGGGTTTGTTAGCGAAGACCTACAAGTGAGAGCAGCCCACCTAATATTAGGATACGATCCTTTATCAGACGATTTCCAAGAGATTGATTACGCGATCACCGTAGGAGACCAATGACACAAAAGGATAGATATTTCACGATAAGGCTTCCTTTTTTACCACGAACTCCCAGACGACCCCTCCATCATATTGTATTCTCGCCCCATTGCTGCAGTTCCTCTCTCAGCGCATTCCCAAACGACAGCCATCTGAGAAGAACCGTCATCTTCGCAATGATCGCTTGACGAGGAAATTGAATAGTTTCGCCTTGAAGAAGCTGAGAGACCTCGAGAGGACCAACTCATCATCCTCTCGGACGAAGAGCACGTGCCTACAGAAACTTCTGGCATAAAGGGTTTAATAATAGCACAACCCGACTCTAGCTCTGAGGAAGACTACATGTCTATTCTTAGGAAGCTAATGTCTAAAAGGGGCACAAAAGCCTCTAAAAAGGGCGCGGTTGAGTCACAGATCCCTCCCCCTCTACCACCACCCCCTCCTCCCTCTGATCCTAAGATTCCTACTCCGGAGCCTAAGAAGAAGAGGAAAAATGAAGCCGAGGAAGCAGATATGGAGAGGCAGAAGAAACTAAAATAGCAACAACAACAATAGAAGGTAGGCAAAGGTAAGGGACGTGCCTCTTCAGTAGAGAGTGGAGAAAGCCGTGATCTGGCCGAGGTACGCCGCGCGCATGCCAACTGGTCTCCAGCGCTGAGGCTAGATGGGGCTTCCATTTCCTGCCAGTCCAGCATTAGGGCATTCCAGCAAGGATATGCTTATCACCTGGCTGACGTATTGGAGCAACCTCTTCTTCTACCGAAGGACATGGAAGCCTTAAACAACATGAGTCAACCACATCTCTTCCTTTCCCTGAAAAGGGACTTGGCTTCGGTGAGTGTCCTCCATCATCCCCATATTACTGCTGTCAACGTACTCTAGTATATAGTCTACACACTTTAATCTTTGCTTCGATAATAGTACTCTTGTTCGACACTTTTTTGTAGGCCATACAAGAAGTTTTTGCTGCAGAAAAGTGGGTGGAGGATTCTAGGTTGAAGGCTACGGCTGAATTCGAAGTTAGAATGGAGACTGAGAAGGCGTTAGGCCAAGATCTAACGGAGAATGAGAATCTGACCAAGCAATTGGCAGATGAAAAAAGGGGGAGAAACGGTGCCAAGGCTAGCCTTAAGACAACTAGAACTCAAGTGGAGGGGTAGCACAAACTCTTGTGCCAAAAGGATGAGGACCTGTCCAAAGCTCAGCAAGAAAATTATGATTTAAAGCAGGAGCTTGCTCAAGCAAATGAGGAGGTTTGTGCCCTCAAGGAAAGCATAGAGGTTGTCAAGAAGGTTGCCTACAATGAAGGGGTGGAGGCAACTGAAGATCGACTGACAGAGGAGTTGGCTGAGCTATGTAGGGAATATTGCCAACAAGTATGGGCAGAAGCTCTGAATATGGCAGGAATTCCTACCACCTTTGAATTAAGGAAGCTCGAGAACATTTGGATCCTTCGGGACATTCAAGTGATCAAGGAACTTCCTCCTGCCACATTTTCCCTCGAGATAGCGCCTACTACACAGCCGTCCATGATTCAAGAACCCACCCCAATTCCTAAGGCACCTGCTTGTTCCTAGAAAGAGAAGGAGCAGGATGGGGAAGCCGAGAAGCTTCCGGGCATGGACGCTGAGCCCAACATTCCCCCACAAGTGGCAAAGGATAAAGGAAAACAAATCCAAACCTCTTTCGAGGTGGAGCTCAAACAAACAGAGGAGGACAACAAAGCAAAAGGGGGTGCCAGCACGTCCAAGCAAGACCCCTCCACCAAAGCTTGAGGCCTAGACCAATTAGGACCGCTTTTCCATATGTAATGAGTTTTTTGTATCGGAACTTTTACTTTAACCTTCTTATTTCTGAATTTTATTTCCGATGTATTTCTTGACAGAATCAACGAGCAATTTGAAAGGTTGTTTTTTCAATTGATTTCCAATTTCCAATAGGAACATGCCAATTTTGTTTATCTTATTGTAAATTACATGCATAGATGATAATATCTAAAATTCGACAACACATAATCTAAAACTTAACTCGACACTTAGTTCAAGACATAAAGCAAAGTGTCAAACTTACCATGGTTTATCAATACGTCATTTCGCATTGAGGCATGTAACAATAGGACTTGATTTTTATTTGATGCTTAGCATAATGAGCCGAAATGTTAATTTTCCCAAAGTGGAAGGTCCGAGGACTCGACGTAACTAAGGTTTTGTTTAACATTCAATAAGATACTAATTTCCATAAGATACGTGGTCCGAGGACCAAACATGACCAAGTTTCTGTTTGATACTTACAATAAATAGATCGAAATGTTAATTTTTCCAAAGTAGAAGGTCCGAGGACCCGACATAATTAAGGTTCTATTTAACATTCAATAAGATACCAATTTTCATAAGGTACGCGGTCCGAGGACCAAACATGACCAAGTTTCTGTTTGATACTTACAATAAATAGATCGAAATGTTAATTTTTCCAGAGTAGAAGGTCCGAGGACCTGATATAACTAAGGTTCTGTTTAACATTTAATAAGATACCAATTTCCACAAGGTACGTGGTCCAAGGACCAAACATGACCAAGTTTCTGTTTGATACTTACAATAAATAAATCGAAATGTTAATTTTCCTAAAGTAGAAGGTCTGAGGACCCGACATAATTAAGGTTCTATTTGACATTTAATAAGATACCAATTTTCACAAGATACGTGGTCCGAGGACCAAACATGACCAAGTTTCTGTTTGATACTTACAATAAATAGATCGAAATGCTAATTTTCCCAGAGTAGAAGGTCCGAGGACCCAACATAACTAAGGTTTTGTTTAACATTCAATAAGATACTAATTTTCACAAGGTACGTGGTCCGAGGACCAAATATGACCAAGTTTCTGTTTGATACTTACAATAAATAGGTCGAAATGTTAATTTTTCCAAAGTAGAAGGTCTGAGAATCCGACATAACTAAGGTTCTGTTTAACATTCAATAAGATACCAATTTCCACAAGGTACGTGGTCTGAGGACCAAACATGACCAAGTTTCTGTTTGATACTTACAATAAATAGATTGATATAACGAATCAAAAATGTTACATATGATAATTGAGAAACAGATAGTGCTTTTCATTAATAGTTACATAACGTTACATAATGTTACATAACAGATCAAAAAGTGCTTTTCATTAATAGTAATACTTTTGGAGGTTATTTACATTCCAATGGCGTTGTACAATTTTTTCATCTAGATCGGCTAAACGATATAACCCAATGCTCGCTACAGAAATAATTCGGTATGGTCCTTCCCAAGTTGGTACTAACTTTCCCCACGCTGAATTCTTAGAAGTACCCATTACTTTCCTTAAGACCAAATCCCCAAGCGCTAGTGGCCTTAGTTTCACATGAGCATCATATCCTCGTTTGAGCTTCTGCTGATAATAAGCCAGTTAGACCATGGCGGCCTCTCACCGTTTCTCAACCAGATCCAGGCTTTTCTATAGGAGGCCATCGTTATTTTTTGGGCTGAAAGAACTCGTCCTTAATGTGGGAAACCCAGATTCCAAAGGTATCACTACCTCAGCCCTGTAAATCATGGAGAAGGTTGTTTCTCCAGTGGATCTTCGTGGCGTAGTCTGATATGTCCATAAAACGTGTGACAATTCCTCTATCCATCTACCCTTTGCTTCATCCAGCCTCTTCTTAAGTCCATTGACTATAACTTTGTTAACGGCCTCGGCCTGACCATTTCCCTAAGGATAAGCTGGAGTGGAGTATCTATTTGTGATGCCCAAGTCACTACAATATTTCCTGAAAACTTTACTATCAAATTGCACACCATTATCTAAAATAAGTGTGTGAGGTACCCCGAATCTAGTGATAATGTTCTTCCAGATAAATTTCTTGGTGTCCACATCCCTAATATTTGATAAAGGCTCAGCTTCAACCCACTTGGTGAAGTAATCAGTCCCCACGAGTAGCCACCTTTTGTTTCCCACGGCCCTCGGACAAGGCCCAACTATATCCAGTCCCCATTGAGCGAATGACCAAGGACTAGACAAAGGATTAAGGACACAACCAGACTGATGAATATTGGGAGCAAACCTCTGGAATTGGTCACATTTTCTTGCATAGTCCTGAGCTTCTCTCTACATATTGGGCCACCAATATCCCTAAGTCAGAGCTCTATAGGCTAAGGATCTCCCCCCAGTGTGACTTCTACAAATTCTCTCGTGCAATTCTTCCAAAAGTGCCTCCGTCGCTTCAAGGTGTACACATAGCAGGTATGGTCCAAAAAAAGAGCGTTTATATAGCTTCTGATCCTCAGACAACCGGAATCGAGGTGCCTTTCGACGAATATTATCTGCTGACTTCTCCTCAGGCAGAACATCGCTTTTTAGAAAAGAAACTACGGGGTCCATCCAGCTAGGTCTGAACCGTATCAGATGGATACGGATGACACTTGCGGTGGTTAAAGTCAGTTTGAGCAAGTCTTCGACGAGGATAATCCTAGGCAGACATTGAGCCAAGGACGTCGCCAAAGTGGCCAACGAGTCTGCATGTGTGTTTCCATTTCTAGAAACATGCGTAAGGATGAAAGAATCAAACTTGGATTGTAAACATTTGACCTTAGTTAGGTATTCTTGCATTCTCGGATCCCTAACCTCTATAGTTCCCAACACTTGGCCCACGACTAACTGAGAATCTGAGGACATATGAACTGACTTTCCCCCCATTCTCTAGACCATATCCATGCCGACTAAGACAGTTTCGTACTCAGCCTCGTTATTAGTGGCCGAGAACGCTAATCTCAAGAATTTCTTAAAGGTAATTCCCTCAGGGGATACCAAAACAAGTCCAACACCTGATCCTCTCTAATTTGCTGCCCTATCAACATACGCTTTCCAAATTGGAGGCCCTTTGCATGTGATCATGCCAACTGATTTTTCATCCATGTGCAATTCCTTTGTAGTTTCTTTTAACGATGGTTCGGCAAACTCTGCCACCAAATCAGCGAAGACTTGGCCCTTCACAGAGGTGTGCGGCATATATCTGATATCGAAGGCTTCCAGAATAGTTCTCCACTTGGCTACCCTTCCTGAGTAGTCAACACATCGCAATATTGACTTGAGAGGAAGTTGAGTCAAAACCATGACGGTGTGGGATTGAAAGTAGTGAGGAAGCTTTCGTGTAGCATGGATTACGGCCAGAATTGCCTTCTCTAAAGGCAAATAATGCACCTCAGCTTCATTCAAAGATTTGCTAACATAATAAACCAGTCTTTGTACTCCATCGTCGTCCCTTATCAGAACCAAGCTGACTGCATAGATAGCTACAACTAGGTATGCAAACAGGATCTCATCGACCTCCGGCCGAGACATGATGGGTGGCCAGGAAAGATATTCCTTAAGTTACTGAAAAGCTAAAGCGCACTCCTCGGACCATTGGAATCCTTTCCACTTATTTAACAATTGGAAAAAGATCTACACCTATTAGTGGGCCAAGAGATAAACCTACTGAGAGCAGTAGTCATCCCAGTCAATTTCTGAACTTCCTTGGGATTTCGAGGTGGTTGCAAGCCCTGAATGGCTTTAACCTGTGCCAGATTTACCTCTATTCCTTTATGAGTCACCATGTAGCCTAGGAAATTTCTAGAGCCCACCTCAAAAGAACATTTAGAGGCGTTAAGATGTAGCTTATACTTTCTAAGTGTTTGAAAGGTGTCATCCAAATCTTTCACATGCATAGGTACTATTTTACTCTTCACTACCATATCATCCACATATACCTCAATAGTCTTCCCAAGTTGCAACTCGAACATCCTAGTCATCATCCTTTGGTAAGTAGCCCCTGCATTTTTCAGACCGAATGACATCACTTTATAGTGATAATTTCCCGTAGAAATAATGAAGGCAGTCTTCTCCTGATCACCTAATGCCAAAGGTATTTGGTGATAACCTTGAAAGGCATCTAAAAAACTCATTCGAGGATGTCCAACCGTAGCATCCACTAGCTGATCGATGTGAGGCTTCGGGAACGAGTCTTTTGGGTAGGCTTTGTTCAGGTTTGTGAAGTCCACACATATTCTCCACTTTCCGCTCTTCTTTTTTACTACGACAGTGTGCGCCAACCATTCTGGGTAGAAAAATTCTTTAATAGCCCTAGCCTTTTTGAGCTTGAGCACCTCTTCCTTGATGGCCTTGGCATGTTCTTTCGAAGAACGCCGAGGTGGTTGCCTCTTAGGAATAACGGCAGGATTGACGTTCAAATGATGGCAAATGAAACTTGGGTCAACCCCCGGAGCCTCGTAGGGATCCCATGCAAAAACATCGATATTATTTTTCAAAAACATCACTAATTCCATCGTCTTTTGATGTGATAGCCGTATCCCAACTTGAAAGAACCTTTTGGGGTCATCATTTATAAGAAATCTTTCCAACTCTTCACACATGGCCTCCTCTGTTGTCACCGCAACGGGCGCATCCAGAGTTGTTAATTGCTATAAGTTTTCCACAGCTGAGGTCGAGGATTCTGATTCGGCTTGATGCAGCACTACGGCCGATATGCATTGGCTTGCTACTTATTGGTTCCCAAGAATTTCTTTAATCAATCCACCCAAGGGAAATTTCACTTTAACATGCAAAGTCGAGGAGACAGCACCCAAAGCATGCAGCCAAGGCCTTGCGACAATGGCCGTGTATGGAGAATATGCATCAACCACAATGAAATCTACATCAACTGTTTCAGGGCCCGACTGTACAGGCAAACGAATTTGTCCCTTTGGTATGACAGTCTTCCCTTCAAAGCTTATCAACGGCGAATCATAGGGAGTGAGATCCTCCGGCTCTAACTTAAGCCCCCTGAATAAGTCGGGGTACATAATATCTGCACTACTACCCTGATCAACCAGCACTCTTCTGATGTCATAATTCCTTATCCTCAATGTGACCATCAGGGCATCGTCATGTGGTTGAATGGTCCCAACCTTATCCTCATCAGAGAATCCCAAACTGGGAGTACTCCCTTTGATCCTCTTTGGCCTCGAACCAAACTCCTCGGCCTGAGAATGTGACACCGCCGTCATTCTTGTAGGACAGAAACCAGTTCTACCAGGTGCAGCGAAGATGACATTAATTATTTCTAAGGGCGGCCGAGATAGGTTGTTCTTCTGATTATTTGAACCCAAACGATTTCCTTGTCCATTGGGCTAATACAGGTGTTGCTTCAATTTTCCCTTACTAACAAGCTACTCTAAATGGTTCCAAAGTGTCCAACAATTCTTGGTAGTATGACCTACATCCTGATGATATGGCAAAAAAGGTTGATTCCGTTTCCCAGGGTCCCCCACCATCTTACTAGGCCACTTGAAATAGGGTTTCTTGCAGACTTTCTCCAGCAATTGGTGCATCGGTTCTCGGAATACGGTATTAACTACTTGAGGATTGGCTGAAGCAGATTGCCCTGAGTAATCTCTCCTCGGCTTATTGTTATGGTACCTCTCCAACCTGAAATCCCTCTTCTCTGAGGGATAACCTTCGCCTTACCCTTACCTTGTTGTTGGTCTTCCTCAACCCTTTCATACTCGTCAATGCGATCCATGAGCCGACGTACACTCCGCACAGGCTTTTTAGTTAGAGATTTCCTTAAGTCATGATCAGTTAGGAGGTTTAAAAGTGTTAATTTCCACCTCGTCAAAATCGCCATCGATTTCATTAAACATCTCCCAGTATCTGTTAGAGTATGTTTTCAAAGTCTCACCCTCCCTCATGGCCATGGACAACAATGAGTCCAAAGGCCGAGGGACTCTGCTGCATGTGATGAATTGAGACGCGAATGCCCTAGTGAGTTCCATGAAAGAATCAACAGACCTCGACTTTAGTCCGTTAAACCATCTCATAGCAACAGGTCCTAAGCTAGAGGGAAAGACTTTGCACATCAAGGTTTCGTTTTGAGAATGTACCGCCATCGTCTGATTAAACTGGCTCATGTGTTCGACTGGGTTTGTCCTACCATTATAGATTGTGAAGGTAGGCTGAGTGAACTGCCATGGGAGCCTTCCCTTCTCGATCCTGTGTGAGAAGGGTGACTTGGAGAGTTGGTGCAACGCCCGGCTCATAGCATCATTTTCCAAGCCCCTGGAGGGAAATTTCTTATGCCTACGACTTGGTAGCTCATCCTTCTTGTAAGAGAAGGTTTCTCTAGGGAGAGTCCTGAACCTTAGACTATAACTGCTTCCCTGGGACCCTCCAGAGGAAGGATTGGACGGAGGTGAAGCCTGCCTTCGTGTGACACGGCATAGCTTTTTCTTAAGGTGGCCAATCTCCCTCTGCATGGCCTTGGCATTATCCTCATGGGTGGCCCTACTTCCACCACGCGAATGGCTTGCATCAGGGTGTATTGTATGCACACTTCCCTCTCGATCCCTTCGATGCTCAAGACGCTC
Organism: Castanea sativa; assembly: GCF_040712315.1. Classification (NCBI taxonomy): domain Eukaryota; kingdom Viridiplantae; phylum Streptophyta; class Magnoliopsida; order Fagales; family Fagaceae; genus Castanea; species Castanea sativa. The sequence goes on from NC_134014.1 coordinate 15,600,362, forward strand.
AAAATGATCTTCGCGCTGAGACCCCTGAGACTCTGCATGATGCGAACCTAAGCTTGCCATGATGTTCCAATTCCTTCAACACTAGATTCCCACAGACGGCGCCAATTGTACATGCACAATTTGTACCCGGTCCAATCACTAGATGGACCTAGGCCCAAAGAGTCTTATACAATGAAATTTATAGAGTATGGGTTTGAAATCTAGGTTAGGGATATTGGAGAGTTGATAAACAGGCTAGAATGCCGCAATCTATGCAAATAATAGATGAATATAACAAAAAAATTTCCTCGGACGTAAGCCGAGGACCACGTGTATTGCCTTTCTCTCTTTAAGCAAAATGTTACAATTGGTCTTGAAGTTTTTCGTCCCCCCCCCCCTTCTTCATACCTCTACTGTCCTCTTATATCCATCTTCTTCTTTTCTTTCTCCCCCATGTGTAGCACAGATTTTCCTCCTAGATACTTGTCCCATCCACCACCTTCTTAAAGTCTTCAAATAATAGCTGGAAGGCTGAATATTACTGTTCAGAGGTCATCTCTCCATTAATGCGGTCAAGGAGGTAGATGCAGGGCCTTTAATGCGGTGGTAATAGCTTTTTTTCTCAGATATTTCTCGCACGTTCCTCCTTCTAACGAGTGCTTGGATCATGCCTTTACCCAACAGATCTTCTAGAATTCTGTCTCTAAATCCTTTAGCACGTCCCATGGCCTTTACTGGGCCCGTCCAAGGAGATACTCGTCCTCGAACAACTCCTCTGCCGCTTGTAGTGCGAATTGGCCTGTGGGTCTCGAAGACTCTGATTGAACATAATTATACCAACAAACCAGGCTCAAGGCCTAAATGTGCATTTAAGCAATTTTGCCCCCCACAATATATAAAACCGAAGCATCTAAAGTTCCCACAATTTTTCACATCAGCATTATTTTATTTTTCTTTTTATTTTACATTTTATATTTTACGTTTTACTTAAACTTCTTTCTTTTTCCACTATTCAACACAATTCGAATTATGCTTTGGAGCTCCATAATTTTACACCTCATATTAATTTTAAAAATTATTTAATTTCCTGAGTAAAAACCATACGATTCACCTTTGAAAACCCGACTACATGATTTTATGACTTTGTTTCTGAAAACCCTAAACTGAAAACCTGAGACCCGCACGGTCACAAGTATAAAACCTGAAAACTTGGCCACCCTTGCAAATTGAACCTTACTCACAAGCCAATGAAGCCACAGCTCACAGCCCCAACCATATGATTTTGTTAATAGGCTATCTGAACTACCCAAGTAGCGACCATAGCTTTTGTATGTTTCCTGCCCATAATGTTGCTCCCAATAAAAGACCATTCTACTATCTGGTGCTGAGTCGCTGACTCAACTATATAAGCATTAGCTGAACAACACTGATCACCCAGAGTGAGTGTGAAGGTAAGTAATCCATGATATTGCCAATAACAGTGAAAGCTTGGTTGATTTCACCTTCTTGACCCAATTTTATGTTGTCTATTCCCTAGTAATACTTATATATATATAAAAAAAAGTCTATTATGGTAATGATATGTTTGAGTAGCTTTGTACATACTAATTGATGCAAAAAGAGAAAAAAAAGAGAGGTTAGCTTTTATATACTGTAGTCTCACTACAAAAAACGGGGTCTATGGCCGCGTTTCAAAAACGCGGCTATAGACCCCAAAAACGCAGTTATAGGCTATAGCTGCGTTTTCTAGAGCCGCGTTTACATCCGAGGCCTAAGCGGCGCAGCAACAGCCCTTGCGGGTCTATAGCCGCGTTTTTGTAACCGCGGCTAAAGGTGAAGCCTAAAGCCGCGTTTTTTAACCACGGCTATAGGCATTGGGTCTATAGCCGCGTTTTTTAAAAACGCGGCTACAGACCCACTTTAAGCTGTGTTTGTAACCGCGGCTATAGGTTTTATTAAAAACAAAAAAAAAAATTCTGGGTTTTTTTTTTCCTCAAAAAATTCAAAATTCAAACAAAAAAAATTCAAAATTAATCACAAACCCAGAAAATCCAAAACCAAACACAAACCCAAAAAATTCAAAATCAAACACAACATACCCACAATACAAACACACCCAAAAAATTCAAAATCAAACACAATATCCTCATAATACAAACATAATATGCTCCAAAATATAATAACACAAACCCATAAATCTCCTCTCATTCAACAAAATCAACCCAAAGCTAACACTAAATCCATTCAAGGAACACAAAAGCATAAGCCCAAAATAGAAAAAGAACAAGCTCAAGAACACAAACCCATTTAAACATAAACACTATAGCACAAATTCAAGCACATATCAAAAAAAATTCAAAATCAAATAATTCCATCAATGTAAAACCCATACATATAGTAGAGATGAGTGAACCGAGTGAACCTTAGCTTCTCCAATGAAGATTTCCGGTCATCTTTGCCGGAAAAATGAAAAAAATCCATTGTGTTGTGTTGAGAGAAAAAGAAAAGAAGAAAAGAATGGATGTGTTGAGAGGAAAAGAAAAGAAAAGAAGAACACGGAGAGAGAAAAGATGAGATATTTTGAATTGAGTGGTAGGGAGTAAATGGGGTAGGTGGGGGGTCAGGTCATTACTTTTTTATTTTTTAAAAAGTAGACCTATAGCCGCGTTTTTAAAAACGCGGCTATAGGTCCTACTTTGTTAGAAATATAATATTCTATTCTTCTACATATCTCAGCGTAGTTGTATTTTGTTTTCTGTGTTACCTATAGCCGCGTTTTTTAAAACGCGGCTATAGGTCCTCCTTTTAAAAAAAAATATATATATATTTTAGTCCGGTTAAGGCTCATGTTGAATGTGTATTTGGCCTGTTACCTATAGCCGCGTTTTTAGAAACGCGGCTATAGCCCCAACTTTATAAAAAAAATTTATTGGGCTGTACATGCTATCAAGCGTAAAAGTAAAATTTGGCTGGACCTATGGCCGCGTTTTCGGAAACGCGGCTATAGGCCCTTAAAAAAACGCAGCTACACACATACAAACACGGCTATAGACCTTCCCTATAGCTGCGTTTTTTAAAACGGGGCTATAGGTTATGTCTAAAGCTGCGTTTTATAAAAAACGCGGCTAGAGGTTAGGTCTATTGCCGCGTTTCCTAGAAACGCAGCCATAGGTTTGGTCTATAGCCGCGTTTCTTTGAAACGCGGCTATAGGTCATGTATAGCCGCGTTTTTTTTTAAACGCGGCTAAAAAACGCGGCTACAGCCCGCGTTTTTTGTAGTGTCTGTAGTGTGCCTTCAAATATACATTCAGCAATTGTGTTGTTTTGGTTCAAAGGCACCATAAAGGAGGTGGAATTTTACATTAAATTTGATCTAGAGATGAAGGAGAGTGGGAGAACCATGATTTTCAAAGTACAAGTAGTTAGCTTGCAAAATATTGTGTCAAGGGAGATAGACCCTTTTTACATTCTTGAGTATTAATTAATAATAATTTCAAAGTCTAAGTACTCATATCAAATGAACTCAGTCATTTAGTTTACAAGTTAAGTCTACAATTTGGAGTTGAATTTCATATTTGACTTTACATAATGTAGGTTATTTATGTTACCATAAAAACTTGCAATCAACGATTAGTAGTCATGTTAAACTTTGTCCATAATAAATTTTCAAACTATCACAATAGAAAACATTGTCAATAGCAAAAACAAATTAATATAAATTTTTTTTAAAATCGTATTTAATAGTTTTCCCGTGCATCGCACGGATTAGCGGCAGTTTTTCATAATTTCTCATCTCTCCACTTTTCCATCCTCCCAATTAAACACATATAAAAGAAAACTAAATCTTTTCTATCCTCTCACTTTTCTATTCCTTCTTCATTTTCTATCCTCCCACTTTTCCATCCCTGCAACCAAATGTACCCTAAAGCCAAAAAAGAAAGAAGAAGATTCACTTTGTTCAGCAAAAAATGAGTAAATGACAGTAGCATAAATCAGCAGTGTTGGTAAGCTACAGGTAGTTTAGTCTATGTTTGTAACAATAGCTAAAGTGTGCTACTCACGTGACTATAAGTGTATAGCTTTAATATCATGGTTAAATTAGTTTGATAGTTGATTAAGCTAGTTAATTCCCTCTCTTCTCTAACTGACTCAGTTTGTTCAGTATATAAACAGTTTTATGTAAGAGATAAAGTGATAAACAATTACAGTTTTTACTCTCAATTAGTTTTTTTTTAATAAGATTTAAGAATAATTTTTGGCATCTTTATTGGAAGTTCATTACACATATTTTATAAACTGAAATGCATTTAGCAATTCTTTGAAAGTATTGGGCATTTTTTTTATTTTTGTAAAATAAATTTTCCTTTAGAATGCATTTTGCATTTCTCTTTCTCAGTTTTAGCTAATAGACTTAAGAAAATTCTGTCAAGTATTATTACAAAACACCAGAGGGCTTTTACAAAAATCAGACTTATTTCTAATAATATTTTAATTGCTTTTGAGACTTTACATAACTTGCAGAGACACAAGGGGAAAGATGATTATATGGCTATAAAACTTGACATGAGCAAAACTTATGATAGGGTGGAGTGGTCCTATCTTGAAGCTATTATGAGAAGAATGGGTTTTAGGGATCAATGGATTAAGCTCATGATGCTGTGTGTCAGAATGGTCTCCTATTCATTCCTGGCTAATGGAGAACCTAAGGGTAAGATCCATCCAACCCGTGGCATTTGACAAGGAAATCCTCTCTCTCCTTTCCTCTTTTTGCTTTAATTGTACTGAGGGCCTATATGGTCTTATTTCTCAAGAAGGGGCTTTGGGAAATTTGGAAGGTTTTTCTCTTTGTAGAAATAGCCCTAGATTAACTCACCTATTTTTTGTAGACGATAGTCTTCTTTTTTTGCAGAGCCAATCAACAGGAATGTTAGAAAGTACTTGATATCTTGGAAACCTATGGTAGCAGTTTTGGATAGCAAATAAACGAAAGCAAGACAACTATATTCTTCAGTAAGCTACAGCAGAAAATATAAGACAGAGTATTGAAACAGCTTTGGGTGTTCTTGAGATCAGACAGTATGAGAAATACTTAAGCTTGCCATCTTTCACAAGGAGGAAAAAAAAAAAGCGAGCTTTAATTACATTAAAGAACGTGTATGGAGGAAGCTTTAGGGATGGGAAGAAAAGCTTTTGTCTCAAGCAGGGAGGGAGGTCTTAGTTAAGGTGGTGATGCGAGTCATTCCAACCTACACCATAAGATATTTCAAGTTATCTCTAGGCTTGTGTTCTGAAATTGAATGTCTGTTTAGGAAATTCTGGTGGGCACAACGGGGTGATCGAAGGAAAATTCACTGGGTGAAGTGAGAGACTTTATGTCAGCCCAAATCTGAGGGAGGTATGGGGTTTAAAGATCTTAGCCTTTTGAATGATGCACTTTTGACAAAACAAGTTCGGCTTTTACACAATAAACAATCATTATGTTATCATATTTTCGAAGCAAGATTCTTTCCGAATTTTTCGATTATGGAAGCTACAAATTCTCCGTTTCTTATGCTTGGAGAAGCATTTTAAAAGGGCGAGATGTTCTTATGAGGGGTGCTTGATGGAGGATGGAGAATGGAACAACAGTAAGTATTTGGAAGGATGCCTGGCTTCCTTCGATGGAACACTGCAAAATACAATCCCCCCGTGGTGGATTCTTATTCTGAAGCTATTGTAAGTGTTCACTTCCTTCCTTATTCTACTACCTGGAATTTAGAACTCTTGCACCATTTGTTTTCTAACCAGGAAATAGAGTTGATCACAAGTTTGCCACTTGGTAGAGGTTCCTCTGAGGATAAGCTCATTTGACCCCATGTATCCTCAGGTATTTATTCTATCAAATTAGAATACAACTTTCTCTCAAAGGGAAACGTTTCTGCTTCCCTAGGTAGCTTTTGGACACCTTAACTTCAAGGGCTTTGGAAACAAATTTAGACTTGTAAAGTTCCAAACAAGCTTAGGAATTTTATTTGGAGAGCATGTAAAAATGCTTTGATAATCAAAACAAACTTAGTAAGGCGTAATGTTTTAGTTGAGGATGTTTGTGATCACTGTAAGCAACTTCTTGAAGACACATTTCATGCCGTTTGGTACTGCCTAGAAATAGCTGCAGTATGGGATCTAGCCTCAACCTGGAATTTTTGCCACTCAACAGACTTCTCTAGCTTCACTGACCTGGTCCAATATCATAGAAGAAAATAAGAATTTACAAGATTTTACTATGCTCATTTGGGCACTATGGTTTCGTTGAAATAGACTTCGAATTGAAGATAAACCTTTTCCAATTGGTGATGTTCAACCTATGGCAAATCAGATTCTTACATACTTCTTGAGAGCCAACTTAGTCAATTCGGGTTCAAACCCCATTGTCCAGAGAAGCTGAGCACATTGGTCTAAACCAATTCCTCCTTCGGTTAAGATCAATTTTAATGGCGTTGTAGACACTCGATTTTGCACCCATGATTTAATCAAGGAAGATGACTAGAGTGACCATTCATATACCCAAAATTTAGAGTTGCATTACATGCATTAATTCATTCATTACATATCATAAAAATGATCTAGAGATTCTAATGGTCACGACGGTATGTCTGATTCCCAAATAGGACCGTTGGATTGAAAGATATCACGAGATCAAGTTTTCATGGTCTTCATGCATTGTATGGGGTGAAGCCGATCACGTGTGATTAATTGAAATTAATTTTAATTGGTTAATGATTAAAATTAATTAAATAAATTTTTGTGATTGGTTAAGATTTTTTCTTAAAGTGAGATTTGTTGCATGGGATTAAAACAAATAAGATGATAATATTTAAAGATTGTAGATAATTAGGCTTTTGGGATAATATTCAAAATAATCAATATATTATATATATAAAACCGAAGCCTTTGACCTCTCCACAATTTTCCACATCAGCATTACTTAAATAAATATTATAATTAATTAATAAATATTATATTACGATTTTACAGCTGACTAAGGATGGATTTGGATTGGGCTGAAACGCAGTGCGTCTGCATTTCAGCCCCCCCTTTTTTTTTTGCTGGATGCGCACCTGTCACTATTCATTGGCCATGAACAGTGATTTTAGGCCAATGAACTGTGATTTTAGGCATGAACAGTGTTTTTCACACATTAAAAAATTATTTTGCTACAGTATTTTTCAGTTTTTAGTTTCAGTTTTCAGCTGTAACCAAACGGACCCTAAATTCTCTGAAAAAAAAAAAAAAAAAATTATACCCGACTCCTTCTCTTCTCCCTGGCTCCATCTCCACTCCACTTTCCAATCTTACCAATTCAGCCAATCTCTCGCAACCTCTTATTTTATCTCTGACTTATAATCCTACGTTTAGGAAGAGAAGAACAAAACCCTAAGAGTTTCTTAGAGAGCAACGTTATTTCAAGGCTGAAGGTAATAAAAATTTCATCGTGATTTGATCGCAGGGTTGTTGCACATGATTATGGCCCAATGGAGTGAGCCAAGCTTCTTAGAGAGCAACGTTATTCCAAGGCTTTTGTGTGTGTTAGCTTTTGTTGGGTATGAAAGGAGTCTAGGAAGAATTTTATTTTTTATTTTTGATGGGTCTTCCAAGCTCTTGCTTAATGGAGTTTATAAAAATTGTGTTTTTTTTTTTCTTCTCAAAAGGCAAACACAAAAGATCAGAGAGGACTATAGGAAAAAATAAAAAATAAAAAACAGTGTGAGCTTCCCAAATCCTCTACCATCAACCTTCAATTCCTTCGTAAGATTCCAATTTCTTATTAATTTTTCCACTCCTACTTTGGTTTTGATTTTCGGTTTTTGAATTTCTTAATTAGTTTATTTTATGACTATCCAATTCTTGATTCTAGAGTGTAAGAAGAACAAAATCCCATCTATTCATAGAAAAAGAAAAAAGAAGAAGAAGAAGATGATGATGAAATCCAAGTTGTTCATATTGGAGGACCACCTTATTTGATTTTGAAGATGAAATCCACTTTATGTTTTCTTCATTCTATAACATATAATTGTTAATATATATTTTAGCTATATAGTGTTATTTACAAATTCAATTTATTTGATTGTATTAAAATAAATCAAGATTAAATTTTATATGTTCATCAAAGAAATTAAATCATATATCATACTTAACACTTTTTCCGTGCATCGCACGTATTAGCAACCAATTATTTTAAAAGTCCTCATTATCACTTTGGAATAAGGTTATCATGTGAAGAGGATAAAAATATGATACGGATCTTTCTTCAAGATGAACGACGGAGCATGGTCGACGGATTGATATCGCAAGGATACATAACGGATGGATCCAACATTTGGTATCCGTCCAGTATGATTAGTTGTCATAAATTCTTAATTGTACGTCACACGATATGTTTGACGTGGCTTTGCTTTATCTCCACACAAGCATGCACACCGGGAGTTCTTGCGTTACACGTTTGACCATAATAAAAAGACTCCTATATGGAAAGGAATTCTAAGAGATACGCAAGATCCACGAGTCACTCTCCTAGAAGGAAAGAACTTCTTGACCAAGGCGTGAATTTAGGCCCTACGCTACTATAAATACCCTAAAACCCTCACAAAGCAAGGTACGCATAATTATCTCGACTCTGGCACTCTAGGGTTGTAAAAATAAGACTCTAACTTGACCTTTGGAGGGTTTTTGGCCGGTACTACACCGGTGCTCTCTTTTAGGTCCTCTATTTTCTTTTTACAGGTGTTGCTTTGGTTTGAGGAGTACTTGCAGCTTACTGGTGATTTTTTCGGCATCATCAATTGGCGCCGTCTGTGGGAATCGATTATTCAGCCTTTGCTCTATTCTTGAGACTAAAAGTTGCATGGTACTCACTCGATCGATGGCAACGAACAACAATCAAGGCGACGAACCGCACGCCACAACTCTAGAGAGGCAGGTCCAAACGCTTGCAGCGGCGGTTGAGCGCCTCACCAAGCAAAATCATGATTTAGAAGAACAATTGTGACAAAGGAATACACACCCAAGTGCACCGGAGGAAGACCATGAGGGTGCTAGTCCGGAAGGAAGGAACGCGGAAGGGCCTGAGGGTAGTAACGCTCCGACTAGACCGGAACGGCAAGAGACCAACTGACCATCCGTCTTGGACACCTTGCTGACTCACATAGCTGCTGAGATGCAGGAGATGAGGGAACGTATGGATGTGATGATGAACGGCCTTAGAGGACGAGTATCCAACGACCTGGACGGCCTAGTCCATAGAACGGATTCGCCTTTTACAGTACTTGTGAATTCATGCCCCTTTCCTCCAAAGTTTCGCATGCCTCACGTGGAGAATTACGACGGATCCAATGACCCATTGGATCACTTGGAATCTTTCAGAACCCTAATGCATCTTCAGGGCGTACCGGATGAAATCATGTGCAGGGCCTTTCTCACCACTTTGAAAGGGCCTGCGAGGGACTGGTACAGTAGGCTGACGCCTAATTCCATCAGCACTTTTAAGGAATTAGGCACACAGTTCGTATCACATTTTATCGGAAGTCACCGACATAAGAAGTCTACTGCGTGTATATTGAGTATTAAGCAACGAGAAGACGAGACATTAAGATCATACATAGCCCGCGTTAACAAGGAAGCCTTCTCGATAGACGAGGCAGATGACAAGATACTTGTGGCAGCATTCACAAACGGGCTACGAAAGGGTAAGTTCTTGTTCTCTCTATGCAAGAATGACTCAAAGACTATGTCCGATGTGTTTTACAGGGCAACGAAGTATATGAATGCAGAGGATGCCTTGCTAGCCCGAGAGGACAAGCCCAGAAAAAGGGAAAGACAGGAGGATGCGTAACCGGACAAAGGACGAAAAAGGGCAAGAAGCAGAGAGCGACGAGAAGACCGACGACCCAAACCGCCTTCAGGAAGATTTACGAGCTTCACCCCCCTCACAGCCCCAATTGATCAAGTGTTAATGCAGATCAAAGATGAAGGAACCTTGACGTTCCCAGGCAAGTTGAAGGGAGATCCGAACAAGAGGCCAAGAGATAGATATTGCCGTTTTCATGGCGATCATGGCCACGATACGACGGACTGTTACAACTTGAAGCAACAAATTGAGGCCCTCATCAGGCAAGGAAGGTTGCAGAGGTTCTTAAGGAAGGAGAGAATGGATCAACTCTAGGAGCAGAATCCTCGACGGGAAAACGAGCGTCCCAGGCCACCTGTAGGAGATATACGAATAATTGTAAGGGGCAATACTTTTGCAGGGTCATCCAAAAAGGCCCAAAAAACCTATTTGCGGACGGTTCAAAGCGTCCAGTCAACAGGTACCTCAGCAAAAGCAACATGGCAAGATAGCCCCAGCATCGGGTTTTCGGAAGAAGATGTGCGACGCCTTCACCACCCACATGACGACACGCTCGTGGTCAGCGTACGGGCAGGGGACTACAACATGCATCGAGTTTTGGTGGACAACGGAAGCTCAGCAGATACGTGGCTCCCGCGTTCTTAAGCCCGAAAGGCATTACCTTGTAGCAAAAAAGTCATTGGCTTGTTAAAAATGAGGTTTTTTCCTGATCAGTCTTATCCAATTTGATTTGATTGTAATCGGAAAAAGCATCCATGAAGCTCAAAAGTTCATGTCTTGCGGTGCAGTCTACAAGGTGCCAATGTGTGGGAGTGGGTAACTGTCCTTGGGGCAGGCTTTATTAAGATCCGTGAAGTCGACGCACATCCTCCACTTCCCATTGGACTTCTTGACCATTACTACATTCGCCAACCAATCAGGGTAGTACAGCTTGCGTATGAAGTCTACTTCTTGTAGCTTCTGCACCTCTTCCGCTATGGCTCGATCTCGTTCTCGGGCAAACACTCACTTTTTCTGTCGGACTGGAGAGAATGAGGGTGATACGTTCAACCTGTGAACTATGACTGTTGCATCTATTCCCGGCATGTCCTCGTGACTCCATGCAAAGACATCTTGATTTTTTTAGAGGAATAATACGAGCGCTTGTCAGACTGTTTGGTCGACGAGGGTGCCGATTCTGGTTGTTCGTTCGGGCCTAGAATCATCCAGTTGTACTTCTTCCAACTCTTCCATCAATTCCGCCGCTGTTCTCTGTTCCTCGATGTTCATAGTTTGCAGGTGATCATCCATTTCCATCATGGCGACGTAACATTCCCGTGCAGCCACCCGATTTCCCCGCAGTTCTCCAACTCCATATTCGGTAGGAAATTTGATCATTAGATGGTAAGTAGAGGTTACAGCCTTCCATGCATTGAGAGTGGGCCGTCCAAGGATGGCGTTATACGCTGAAGAGCAATCAGCCACGAGAAAAGAAACATCCTTGGTTATTTGCTGTGGGTAATCTCCAACCGTCACAGACAACGTAACGACGCCTAAAGGATAGACCCTTCTTCCTCCGAAGCCAACAAGGGGTGCATTCGCTGGGACCAGTCGTTCTTTAGCAATCCCCATTTGCTGGAATGCGGGGTAATAGAGGATATCTGCTGAGCTTCCGTTGTCCACCAAAACTCGATGCATGTTGTAGTCCCCTGCCCATACGCTGACCACGAGCGCATCGTCATGTGGGTGGTAAAGGCGTCGCGCATCTTCTTCCGAAAACCCGATGCTGGGGCTATCGTGCCGTGTCGCTTTTGCTGAGGTACCTGTTGACTGGACGCTTTGAACCGTCCGCAAATAGGTTTTTTGGGCCTTTTTGGATGACCCTGCAGAAGTATTGCCCCCTAAAATCATCCGTATATCTCCTACAGGTGGCCTGGGACGCTCGTTTTCCCGTCAGGGATTCTGCTCCTGGAGTTGATCCATTCTCTCCTTCCTTTCGAACCTCTGCAACCTTCCTTGCTTGATGAGGGCCTCAATTTGTTGCTTCAAGTCGTAACAGTCCGTCATATCGTAGCCATGATTGCCATGAAAACGGCAGTATCTATCTCTTGGCCTCTTGTTCGGATCTCCCTTCAACTTGCCTGGGAACGTCAAGGTTCCTTCATCTTTGATCTGCATTAACACTTGATCAATTGGGGCTGTGAGGGGGGTGAAGCTCGTAAATCTTCCCGAAGGCGGTTTGGGTCGTCGGTCTTCTCGTCGCTCTCTGCTTCTTGCCCTTTTTCGTCCTTTGTCCGGTTACGCATCCTCCTGTCTTTCCCTTTTTCTGGGCTTGTCCTCTCGGGCTAGCAAGGCATCCTCTGCATTCATATACTTCGTTGCCCTGTAAAACACATCGGACATAGTCTTTGAGTCATTCTTGCATAGAGAGAACAAGAACTTACCCTTTCGTAGCCCGTTTGTGAATGCTGCCACAAGTATCTTGTCATCTGCCTCGTCTATCGAGAAGGCTTCCTTGTTAACGCGGGCTATGTATGATCTTAATGTCTCGTCTTCTCGTTGCTTAATACTCAATATACACGCAGTAGACTTCTTATGTCGGTGACTTCCGATAAAATGTGATACGAACTGTGTGCCTAATTCCTTAAAAGTGCTGATGGAATTAGGCGTCAGCCTACTGTACCAGTCCCTCGCAGGCCCTTTCAAAGTGGTGAGAAAGGCCCTGCACATGATTTCATCCGGTACGCCCTGAAGATGCATTAGGGTTCTGAAAGATTCCAAGTGATCCAATGGGTCCTTGGATCCGTCGTAATTCTCCACGTGAGGCATGCGAAACTTTGGAGGAAGAGGGCATGAATTCACGAGCACTGTAAAAGGCGAATCCGATCTATGGACTAGGTTGTCCAGGTCGCTGGATACTCGTCCTCTAAGGGCGTTCATCATCACATCCATACGTTCCCTCATCTCCTGCATCTCAGCAGTTATGTGAGTCGGCAAGGTGTCCGAGACGGATGGTCAGTTGGTCTCTTGCCGTTCCGGTCTAGTCGGAGCGTTGCTACCCTTAGGCCCTTCCGCGTTCCTTCCTTCCGGACTAGCACCCTTCTGGTCTTCCTCCGGTGCACTTGGGTGTGCATTCCTTTGTCGCAATTGTTCTTCTAAATCATGATTCTGCTTGGTGAGGCGCTCAACCGCCGCTGCAAGCGTTTGGACATGCCTCTCTAGAGCTGTGGCGTGCGGTTCGTCGCCTTGATTGTTGTTCGTTGCCATCGATTGAGTGAGTACCATGCAATTTTTTGTCTCAGGACTAGAGCAAAGGCTGAATAATCGGTTCTCACAGACGGCGCCAACTGATGATGCCGAAAAAATCACCAGTAAGCTGCAAGCACTCCTCAAACCAAAGCAACACCTGCAAAAAGAAAATAGAGGACCTAAAAGAGAGCACCGGTGTGGTGCCGGCCAAAAACCCTCCGAAGGTCAAGTTAGAGTCTTATTTTTACAACCCTAGAGTGCCAGAGTCGAGATAATTATGCGTACCTTGCTTTGTGAGGGTTTTAGGGTATTTATAGTAGCGTAGGGCCTAAATTCACGCCTTGGTCAAGAAGTTCTTTCCTTCTAGGAGAGTGACTCGTGGATCTTGCGAATCTCTTAGAATTCATTTCGATATAGGAGTCTTTTTATTATGGTCAAACGTGTAACGCAAGAACTCCCGGTGTGCACGCTTGTGTGGAGATAAAGCAGAGCCACGTCAAACATATCGTGTGACGTACAATTAAGAATTTATGACAACTAATCATACTGGACAAATACCAAATGTTGGATTCGTCCGTTATGTATCCTTGCGATATCAATCCGTCGACCATACTCCATCGTTCATCTTGAAGAAAGATCCGTATCATATTTTTATCCTCTTCAATCATCATCATGAAAATAACTTTGAAATTCGTCCAAATACAGTTTTAGAGTTGGAAAACACTTCAAAAACGTGCTAATCAAGTAGTAGATTTCATATTCACATTCCAAGGTACTTTTGGCATAGTAGAACTCAAAATTCGGACTAGACTATTTCTGGCAAAGTTGTAGAGAATCGAATTTCCCTTCCGCTGTAAAAATTTAAGCTTAATCATAATTTTGAGTAAAACGATAGTAGATTTCATATTCACATTCCAAGGTACTTTTGGCATAGTAGAACTCAAAATTCGGACTAGACTATTTCTGGCAAAGTTGTAGAGAATCGAATTTCCCTTCCGCTGTAAAAATTTAAGCTTAATCATAATTTTGAGTAAAACGATATGATCAAAACACTGAAACTGGTTCTGATCTGAAAAATCAGCTTACTCATTCAAATCTCCTTTTTTTTTTTTAGGATTTTCCCCATACGTTTTTTTGCTTATTTTTTAAGCATTCCAACCTTTTTAAATAGGGGATGCCTCTCAAAATTCAGCACACTTTTCACGTTCTCTAACTCCCCTCTTTCTGACTCTTCCATTCATTTATTTTCTCTCTTAAGTTAAAGATGTTCTGGAGGCTCTGACCTTAGGAATTTCTTTTCTGTAAGCAAAATATTTTAGGTTTCAAAGAGAATTGAATAAATTTCTTTGATCCCTAAAATATTCTTTCACTAAGAAGAGCACGTCTGTGCAAGAGGTAGTTTTTTTTTTTTCTTTTCCATTTTCTGTGTTTTTTTTTCTATTAATTCTACTTGATGATGCATGAATAGCTTTAGGATGTTCTTATTTTTAATTTATGTAGATGCCATGTGTTGTTAAAATTTTCTTTAAAACATGTTCTTAATTCTCAAAAATTTGCTAATTAACAAAGTTTTTTTTTTTTTTTTACAACTCAAAACTGATCTGTATTTTAAATATAGATCTGATTTTTTTACAACTCAAAAACATATTTGTATTTTCATTAAACACAGATCTGAATTTTTTTACACATCAAAACAGATTTGTATTTTCATTAAATACAGATCTGAATTTTTTCACCCATCAAAATTGATCTGTATTTTTATTAAATGCAGATCTAAATTTTTTCACCCATCAAAACTGATCTGTATTTACATTAAATACAGGTTTAAATTTTTTTCACCCATCAAAACTGATGTGTATTTTCATTAAATACAGATCTGATTTTTCCAAGAAAAATTTTCGTTGTCACAAAATAGCGGAAGTCAAAAGTTGAGAAGTTTTTTTTTTTTTTTTTTATAATTTTTTTTTTGTATGATGCATGTAACAAAGATTTATTTCATGAGTGTAGTTCCTCTTCTAAATTTATTTATTTATTTTATTCATAAAAATAGATTTGATTTTTCTTCTTCTCTACAAATCTAGATTTTCTTATTCATAAAACAGATCTGAATTTTTTTACATTTCAAAACTGATCTGTATTTTCATTAAGTACAGATCTGAATTTTCTTCACACCTCAAAACTGATATGTATTTTCATTAAATGCAGATATGATTCTTTTATAACACCAAAATTGATATGTATTTTCATTAAATACAAATTTGATTTTTCCAAGAAAAATTTCCTTTGTCACAAAAATAGCAGATTTTGAGATTTAAAAAAGGAAGTCAATAGTTGAGATGTTTTTTTTTATAATATATATTTATTTCATGACTGTGGTCTTCCTCTAAAAAAGTCTTTTTCTCATCTTATTCATAAAAAACATATCTGATTTTTTTCTTTTTTACAAATCTAGATTTTTTTACTTACAAAAAGGATCTGATTTTTTTTTTTTACATATAAACCAAAAACCATTTTTTACTTTACTTCAAATCAGTTCTGACATTTTTTAGCAAAAAACCTTGTTCTTTTCACTTAACAAAAACAAATCTAATTTTCTTTACAAAATTAATTATTTTTACATACACAAAAACAGATTTGGTTCCTTTTTAATGAATCAAATCAAATTTTTTATTTACAAAGACAGACTTGAATTTTTTTCTAAAAGAAGAGGACTGTAGATACTCAATTTTGCACCCTTGATTTAATCAAGGAGAATGACTTGAATGACCATCCATGTACCTCAAAAATCATGATTGCATTACATGCATCAATTTGTTCTTGCATTACATGCATCAATTTGTCTTTGCATTACATGCATTAATTCATGCATTACATACCATAAAATGATCTTGAGACTCTAACGGTCGTAGCGGTGTTTCAGGTTTCCAAATCGGGCCATCGGATCGAAATATATCGCATGATTAAGTTTGCACGGTCAACATGCATGGTGTTTAGGTAAAGTCGACCACACATGATTAGTTTAAATTAATTCTGATTGGTTGAACAATTAAAATTAAATAAATAATTTTGTGATTGGTTGATAATTAGTGTTTAAGATAGGGATGCATGCATGGGAATAAAAAGGATGATTGGATAACAATGAAATTGTGGATAATCTGAACTTTATCAAGATTTGTTTTAAGGGATTTATACACAAGAAAATTATTCTTAAAAAGCCCGAATTATCTAGAAAAGAGATAAGAAAAAATCATGGATGGAGAATGAAAACACGTCTAAATACAAGGATTGGTAAAAAAACCCTAGAAAATGAGTCCAAATGGCACACGAACACGAAAGTGCGTTCGGTCTCCAACAGCCAATTTGGCACTTTTGGAGTGCCGAACGGCACTTTGAAAGTGCTGAATTTCACTTGGTTGAGCTTTGGCCCAACAATCTTTGGGTGACTATAAGGCACACCCTTTTTGACCTCTTCGCAAAAGGATGCGTTCAGATTCAAACCCTAATCGTCCGTACCTATTTTTTAGAGTCCTCTAACCTCTATAAATAGAGACTAAACCTCATAATTCAACACATTTTTTCTATGCTCTGAGAGGCATACGTTTTAGGCTCTCAAATTACCCATATTTTCTGATCCATTCTCTGAGTGTTGCTGCCTAAATTAGGGTTTTTAGGTTTCAAAGAGAATTGAACAAATTTCTTTGAACCCTAAAACATCATTTCAAGAAGAAAGTGTGCTCATGTAAGAGGTTGATTTCTAACCCTTTTTGTTTTTATGTTTCTCTAATCATGATGATGCATGCTTTCTTGTTTCTAAATTTTCATGTTCTGATTTGTTAATTTAGATTATCAAAACATGTTCTTGATTCTTTTATTGTCACTATAATCTGTTTCTTAACTTTAAAGATCTGCATGTACTTAACTCTTTTTCTTTAAAATAAATTGGATCTACATCTTCTTAGATGTAGATCTGAATTTTTCTTCAAAACAAAATGGATCTACATCCTCCTTAGATGTAGATCTGAATTTTTTTTTCTTATAATAAAAACAGATTTTGTATCTTTTTAGATACAGATCTGAGGAAAAAAATGCATATAGATTTTTGAAATAAAGAAAGAGATTATGAATTGTTTTTTGTTGTTTGTTTTGTTTGAATCATATAGCATGAAATAATTTTATGAATGAGATCCTCTGCATAAAAAAAATATCTTTTTCAAGTATAAAAAGAAAAAACAGATCTGATTTTTCTGTTATAAAAACCATTTCTTATATCATCATCAAAACAGATCTGATCTTTTACAAAAGTCAAAATCATTTTTTTTATCTCTTAAAAAACAGATCTAAATTTTTTCTTCAAAAATCATTCTTTTTACACATACAAAAACAGATCTGAATTTTCTCTTCAAAAAAACCATTTTTTTACACATACAAAACAAATCTGATTTTTTTTATAAATCAAAATCAATTTTTTTTTAATCATTAAAACAGATCTGAATTTTTAAAACAAAAGAGGATACATTCATATATGGTTTTGTGTTGTTTTGTTTATTTCACATGTTCAACATATCATTCATGATATGCCTAAAATGGTACATTGGTCAAAAGTGTCTAGAAGACCAGACTCTGTCTGCGCGGAATGGGTGCCTAACACCTTCCCATTTTGTAACCTAGCCTCCGGATTTAGATTTTTGGTTAAGCAAATCTAGTATTGTCTTTATCTATTTTGGGTAGATTGTAACTAGGACAAAAAACCATGTATATTTGGTAGTTTTTAACTTGGACCCAAAGCCATATAAAGTTCAAATTTTCAAAGTTGTATTTTTTTTTATTCAATCAATGAAACGAAGCAATTCAGTCATGTATTTGTATATTAGTTTTTCTTATTTTTTGTACAAAAAATAAGTGGCGACTCCACACCACTTACCCAAAAAGAGAGGTGCCCTAAAAGGTACCCGAATCTCTTTTTTGAGGGACGCTTTTTTTCGAGGTCTCTCACAGTGGCGACTCTGCTGAGGATGTCGAGGGCTAAGCTTCATATTAGACTTAAGTGACCAAATATGTACCATTATTTTGCATGGTCTTACATGATATAGTTGTTTGTTTGTTTATTTATGTTTGATGGGATATTGTATGATATTTTAGTATATGGAATTTGTTGTTTGTATTGTTTGTTAAAATCTTTCCCTAACTGTCATTGTGTGTGCCATTCAAACAATATGTATGCACCCATTTTCAACAATTTTGTGGTGGTAGTAACCATGGATCACCGGTCTTCATTAGATTCGGGTACCGAGTGGTAAACTCACCAACTCATAGCCCAAAGTTATTGAATCATTTCTTGTTGATTGTAAAGGACAAATCATGTCGTTCGGACCAACACAATGTTCATTACATTACAAGTTGGGAGGTGTAACGTCCTAGCTATGGGAAACAATGAAACAACAAACTCACCTTACAACGTAATGACTTAGAACCTATCCTAGGTCGGTCCCGTTAAAATTGCATTGCATGCTGTATGTGTTTGTTTTGGTTGATTGATGGATATGGATAGGGTCTTAGGTTTGATTAACCCAACCAAGCCTGTCATTAGAGAATTTGGTCAAGATCTGAAGGAAGGCTACAAAGAGAACCTAAGTCTGACACTTAAGCCAGTAGCTCCAGTTCCAAGCTCGTCACTCCCATCACCATACTGAAGCCGTCAAGCATAGAAGAAACTCCACTGCTGCAACATCACAACCCCATCTTTGACCTTCAAGATAGTTCAAGCCACCAGAAATTTAAAGCTCCCCACAATATGGCAGAAAAAGGAGAACACCCAAATACAGAGGAACCCATGAACACCTAAGAGCTACTTAACACTATGGTAGCTAGTCAGATTCAGCTGAGGGAAGACGTGAATTGTATGATGCAACAGTTCAAGAATCTGAAGAGTAGTTAAGAGGAAGACAAGATTGATCATGATCCACCAACCATAGAAAGTGAGAAAAAGATCAACGAGAGGATGAATAAAATGGATGAGATGATTAGAAGAGCCCGTAAGATGGAGGACCTTATGGACTACAATTCTCTCTCACTGTTCCCTAATGTAAGGTTACCACCCAAGTTCAAGATGCCAGCCCTGGACAAGTTTGATGGGACTGGCTACCCAAAGTCCCATCTGAAGATGTATATGAGGGCTATGCATCCCTTAGGCGCGACCGAGGAAGTACTTGCTCAAATGTTCTTGACAGGTCAAGAATGTATTGACCCTTTGTGATGGATTAACCAATTAATTATCCAAGTTAAGTAATTAATCCAATTAACATGCAAAATGCGTGGTAGCAAAAATAAATCACCAAATAACTAAATACAGCGAAAATTAAATTTGACACGGGTGATTTGTTTACGAATGGGGAAAACCTCCGAGGCAAAAACCATGCTGGGTGATTTTAAGGTCACCACTTCCGAGAATCCACTATTATCAAAACAAGCGGTTACAAGTAAAGGAATCCCAGTACCTTATACCAACCTACAGTTGCACCCTTACCCCAATACCCAATTGGACTTGTTCTGTAGTGACAATCTGTTCTTCTATTGCACGGCTCCTAGTACGTGACTAACCAATAAATGCACGGATCCTAGTACATGACTTTATCACCAACTTGAGAAGGATGTTGGCTGCAAAGTTCTTCAGTTCATCACACGATGAAGATCATGAAGTTGCTTGGTCACAATACCCTACGGTATACAAACACAACAGCTTCTTCAAGATGAACTAGGGCAAACTAGGTTTTCGGTCACACTTTTCTTCACACTTATGCAATTGTGCTCTTGTGAAACTGTGCTCTGTGTGACGGCCTTTAAAATAATCCTTATATATGTTTAGGGTTGTGAGAAAAGAAAACCCAAACATACATTCACGAATTGGATGAAAATCAGAATTGAAAATCTGTTTTTCATAAACCTCGACAGATACCCTATCTATCGAGTAGCTGTCGAGCCTCGGGCTGAAGCAGCTTCTTAAACCTCGTAGATACTAGCTGTCGAGCTTTATTGAACAACACTTCTTCACTTGATTCTTGGATAGACTTGCATAGCCTTAACACTTGAACTTGAAACATTGTTTCTTAAAGCACTAAACACGTCCTAGATCTACCCAATTACAAGTAAAATGCGTTTTGTCAAAGGATTAGACAATTACATAAAACTTTGACATATGTTCCTAACATGAATCACATATGTCCTAACAGTTCCAAATCACACTGACCAGAGCCGCACTTAGGCGGTTCCTCAACATGGACGATGCAAGAGCAAGAAGTTGGGAAGACATCTGCCGAGAGTTCCACAAGCAATACAAGTACAATATGGAAGTTGACATCACAAGAAGAGACCTTGAGACTACCAAGCAAGACCGAAAGAATCCTTCTCTGCTTTCATTACTAAGTGGAGAGCCAAAGCCGCACAGCTGATGAGTAGGCCTAGTGAGAAAGAACAGTTAGCCACGGTTGTAAAGAATTTGTTACTTGTGTATCATAAATATTTGTTTGTACAGTATTTTCCCAATTTTAAAGCTTTAATTGCTGTCGGAACCCAAATTGAGGATGCCGTAAACAATGGAACTATAAAGATTGATGACCTTCCAAGGTTTAGAAAGAATATAGGATCCAATTCCAAGGTTGCAGAAATTTCTAATATTCATAAAAATGATCCATTTCAATTGATTGCACCCGTTGCACTTGTTCAAGTACCACAAGGGCCTAGGCCTAAAAGAAAAATTCATGAGTTGTACATGCCCATGAGCCAAGTGTTTGATAAGCTAAAAGAAAAAGGGTTACTGAAGCCCTTAGACCCAAGACCAATTCCTAACCCTTTCCCTCAAGGTTTGATGTAAATAAAAGATGTGCCTACCACCAAGTACCTGGTCATGATACTAACCATTGTTTCACCCTTCGTCATGCAATTCAATACTTAATATACAACAAAGTGATTGCGATGCCTACAAGGCCTAGCATCACTAACAATCCCTTGCCCAATCACAATTTTGGGAAAGGACCAAGGATTAATTGCTTAATGACCGAAGAAGAGAATAAGGAAGACCCATCCAACCTGATCTATGACCTACCCAAATGCTTCATGATGATATGGGAAGAATTAATGGATAGGACCTCTACTACCACCACAGGATATGACATATGGAATGAAATACCAGAACCCGAAAACAACCAAACATCTACAAGTGAGGGGAGACACTTCAAACCCCAAGGAAACCACCAAACATCCACAAGTGGGGGGAGACACTTTAAACCCCAAGAAAACAACCAAACACCGACAAGTGGGGGGAGACACTTCAAACCCCCACATTTAGAGACCGACAACCCAGTGAAAGCTTTGAATAGATCTACCTAACAAACACCTACCAAAGAAGATGAAGTCCTTAAGCTATTATAGAAGACACAAGCCAACATATCCTTATGGGGGTTTACTCATGGCCTCATACAAACACCAACAAAACCTAGTAGACATGCTCAACCAAATCCAAGTTCCTACAACCCCAACTTCCTAGGATCTAAATGCTATGATTGGGTCCATAAACAGGGAACTCACTATCTCTTATTCCGACAAGGATCTGACCAAGAAGGGGAAGCACCACAACGACCCTTTGCATATCATTGTAGATTCCATAGGGAAGAGGATACTGATGGTTTTGATAGATGATGGAAGCGCTTTGAATGTGTGTCCTTTGAAGACTGCAAGCCGCCTAGGCTTCAGCATTGAAGATTTTGTGCCTACTGATCAACATGTAAGGGCATACGACAATAGTAGAAGAGAAGTCTTGGGAACCATAACACTAGAGCTTGCCATAGGACCGATGGTCAAGAAGGTGGATTTTTAAGTCCTTAACATAGCCTTATGCTTCAACATGCTCCTTAGGTGACCCTGGATTCATGACATAGAGGCCGTACCTTCTTCCCTATATCAAAAGGTTCAGTTTCTACATGAAGGAGCTATTATGACCATTTATGGGGATACTTTGACTGTGCCTAAACCTATTTATGGTATTGATTCTGAGAAAGAGCCATTGACCTTGGATGGCTTCATGATTGAAGACCCATTTTTGAAAAGAGAGAGGAGAAGTTGAGAAGATCCCAATGGACTTTGCTCCTTATCGTAACAACAATGTGGTAGCAATGATGAGAAGAATAAACTACCTTCTGGGGATGAATTTGGGAAAAACTGTGAAGAGGCCAACTGTTTAGGATTCGACGATCCCTATTGCCACACCACCTTTTGGGCTAGGCTACAAGCCCACTGATAATGATTTACTAAAGATGGAAGTAAGAATGATGACCCGAGCCAAAGTTAAAGCAAAAGGACTCCTTTGTCCTCCAGAACCTCTAAAGCCCTACATTTCTACATTGAATGGGAAGTTTGTAAAAGCTGGAGAAAGTCAATGTTATTGGGGATTCCCCGAATGGAGATTTGATCCTATGACATGAACAATAGTGTCTGGGTTCGAGATGCTACTTGATTGCTACAAAATGGTTCCAAAATTGAAGAAAGAAGACACAACGTGGGTTCCTACTGATTGTGCCAATTACATGGATCTTGATGCCATGACTACGCTTCTTGGAGATCCTATGTAACATCAAAGATGAAGAGTATTGGGAGGCTAGTCAGCATGCATTGAAGAGCCCATATGAACTAAGAGCCCATAACAAAAATGAGGAAGGGGGAGTAGCCCCTAGTGATGATGAAAATGAAAGCGATGACAAGAGTGATAGAAGTAGTGACAACAACAGCAATGATAGTGGACATGATGATGGTCACAACAACATCAATAGTGATGACAACAGTAGTTAAGCTGATAATATTTAAAGACTGTAGATAATTAGGCATTTGGGATGATTATATTCAAAATTTAAAAGTCCTAATTATCACTTTGGAATGAGGTTTATCATGAAAATAACTTTGAAATTAGTCCAAATACAGTTTTAGAGTTGGAATTGATAATGTAGATTTATTTCATGAGTGTAGTCTTCCTCTAATAAAGTCTTTATCTCATCTTAGTCATAAAAAAACACTATTTTTTTTTTCTTTTTTACAAATCTAGATTTTTTTTTTTACTTACAAAATGGATCTGATTTTTTTTACATATAAATCAAAAACCATTTTTACATTACTTCAAAATAGTTCTGATATTTTTTTGCAAAAAACATTGTTCTTTTCACTTAACAAAAACATATATGATTTTCTTTACAAAACTAATTTTTTTTTTACATATACAAAAATAGATCTGGTTCCTTTTTAATGAATCAAATCAAATTTTTTATTTACAAAACCAAATCTGAATTTTTTTCTAAAAGAAGAGGACACACTCATAAAATGGATTTAAGTGAGTTAGTTTAGGGTTAAGTTTGTCATGTATGCAACATATCATTCATATCATGCATAAAGGGTATATTGGTCACGAGAGTCTAGAAGACCAAACTCTCTCTAGGTAGAATGGGTGCCTAACACCTTTCCATTCCGTAACCTAGTTTCTGAACTTAGTTTCTTTTGGATAAGTAGACCTATGCTTTGTCTTTATTTTCACTTTTGGGTAGATTGTAACTAGGACTCAAAACCATGTAATATTCAATCTATCGAGTTTGTATTTATTTTTATACAATTAATGACAATGAAATATTTTGGTCATGTAAAGTTGTATTTAATTTTTTCTTATTTTTTTATGTATAGAAAATAAGTAGCGACTCCACACCACTTATCCAAAAAGAGAGATGCTCTGAAAAAGCACCCAAATATCTTTTTTGAGAGCACTGAAATTTCCTCAGTCTTTCACAGGCACTGTGTTCCAAGATCTCGGCAAAGCAGGTGTTGGTGTCATGGTTTGTGATACACATGAGATGGTTTTGGCTTCAATGTTCGAAGAGATGCCTCTTCCCAATTCTGTGACAGAGGTGGAAGCCATTATTGTTGTGAAAGCTGTAAATTTTGCTTAAGAACTCTGCTTCTCTTTGATTGTCTTTTAGGGCAATTCCGAGATAGTCATCAAAGCTCTTTGTAGTGAAGATGAGTCTTTTTTCTCTTATGGTCACTTTATTTTTTAGGCTAAACTTTATATGGCTTCCTTTAATTTTAGTTTATTTATTTATTTTTTTTATTTTTATTTTTTATATATTTGTAAGTAAGGTTATGAGCAACACAATTACCTTACAAGACATGTTAGCGGTCATTGTGTAGATAAAAAATGTCCCTCCACGTATCAACTCTATTCCCTTAACTGAGCTTGGTTAATTTGTTTTATTTGAAAGTATCTTTTTCAAAAAAAAAAAAGGGTGAGAATTCCCAAAACAGAAAGTTATGACTTGAGCTAACATGTGTGGGTGGGGCCTAATTTTTGCACATGACTGAGATTCAACGTCTCTTTCTCGTAATGTTTCTTCACTTTTCCAACCTTAGTTTGTTTCTTCTCAGACATTCAGTTTCTCTTTAATCTAAAGCAACCACATAGGTCTTCGTTATTCTTTCTTAATGACAACAGTGACAATTGTACTGGCAGCAAAAACAACGGTAGCGACATCATTGTAATGGCCAAGAATTTATTGCAAAGTCACCAATCAAATCTCTACCACCCGTTCCCATTAAAAAAAATTAAATTAAAAATCTTTACCATCTACTTAATATTGCTAAGAAAAGAATTCGAGCAGCTGAGATTAACGAGCTATTATAATTATTTAAAAAAAATTGAAAATTAAGACTATAATTTCGCTCAATATTTTTTATTAGATGTGAATTTTGATAAATTTATAATTAAATTATATTTTCTCTTGTAAAATTTCAAGCAAATCAAAGATCAATCCTCATATCATCAATCAAATGTTAAAATTTATAATTTAAAATTACACATAAAGAAAATTTATGGATCTAATGTTAAATAACATCTGATTGTAATGAAATTTGAAATGTGTTTTAAAAATATAAAGAACATACAATTCAATTATTAAATTTTCAAAATATGTATCTGTGGGGAGTAAAGGACCCAAGCAGGCATTTGGGCCTTTGGGCTCTAGTAAAGAGAGTCGAACTGCTCTTGAGTTAAGGATTTGTTAGTACTGCGAATCGGCCCATACGCCGAGGGTCCGAGGATACAGCCGAGGATGAGTTTCTCCTCGGACAGATCCAAGAGAACTCGGAGATTCACTACGAAGGTCAACGCAAAATTCTGGAAAGAATGTTGGTTAAAAGGGGGAAACCCTGAACCTTCTAGATACACCGGTGTTAGAAAAATACCAAGAGCAAAGGCTGTCACCTCCACATTAAAGACTCTGCACCTACCTCCCTGGCCGCCTTAATGGGGAAGTGACCCATGAATAGTAGAACTGAAACTTCTGGTCACTATTCAAAGGCACTAAGAAAAGAAATATCTAGAGGGGGTTTGAGCAACACGTGGATAAAGTATCAGGAAAAGAAGTATTTAAGGGGGTGAAGGCCAAAAAAGAAGGGGCTCAAAAAAAAAAAATTAAGAATTGTAATCTTTAAAAAAGAAAGAGAAATAATACGGAGGTAGTCCTCGGCTTACGTCCGAGGAGGACTTTTTGCAATTATCATTTGTTATTTACAAGTGTTTGCACGCCAAAGCCTGTTATCAAGTTCTCAATACCTTTAGTCTAGATTTCAAGCCCACACGCTACAAATTTCATTGTTTAAGGCTCATTGGGCCTGAGCCCATAATTTTCTTTGGGTCCAGGTGCAATTGTGCACTTACAATTGACGCCGTCTGTGGGAATCTAGTCTGAAAGGAGCTGGGATACTATGGAAGACCTAGGCTCACACCATGCAGAGTCTCAAGGATCACAACCGGAAGATCTTTTCGAGCGTTTTGAGCGTCGAATGGATCGTGAGGGAAGTATCCATACAGAATACCCTAGGGCTAGCCATACTCATGGCGGGGGCAGCGCCACCCATGAGGACGGTGCTAAAGCCATGCAGAAGGAGATTAATCGTTTGAAAAGAAAGCTGCGCTGCGCCAGACGTAAGTCTTCACCATCCTCATCTAATCCTTCTTCAGCGGAGGTCCGGGGAGGCAGTTACAGCTCGAGGTCATGCTCACCCCCCAGCGCAATGTCCTCTGGTGAAGAGGACGACCCGCCAGCTCGCAGACACAAGAAACTTCCTTCTAGGGGCTTAGGGAACGATGCTTTGAGTCGGGCATTGCACTAACTCTCCAAATCTCCATTTTCACGGAGGATTGAGAAAGGGAGGCTTCCCAGGAGGTTTACCCAGCCCACCTTTACCATCTACAATGGCCGGTTTAATCCGGTGGAGCACGTGAGTCACTTTAACCAGAGGATGGCGGTGCACTCTCATAACGAGATCCTGATGTGTAAAGTTTTCCCCTCTAGCTTGGGACCTGTTGTTATGAGGTGGTTCAACGGCCTTAAATCGAGGTCTGTAGGTTCGTTCAGGGAGCTTACTAGAGCATTCGCTTCGCGGTTTATCACGTGTAGTAGAGTGCCTCGGCCATTGGACTCGCTGTTATCCATGACCATGAGGGAAGGAGAGACGTTGAAAGCATATTCCGACCGGTACTGGGAGATGTTTAACGAGATTGATGGTGATTTTGATGAGGTGGCGCTCAATACCTTCAAGGTAGGTCTTCCTACTGACCACAATTTGAGGAAGTTCTTGACCAAAAAGTCCGTCCGCAGCGTACGTCGCCTCATGGACCTTATTGATGAATACAAAAGAGTAGAGGAAGACCAGCAGCAAGGAAAGGGTAAGGAGAAGGTTATCCTGCAGGAGAGAAGGGATTTCAGGTCGGACAGATACCACAACAACAAGCTGAGGAGAGATTACATAGGGCAGTTCGGCTCGGCAGTACCTCAAGCCGTGAACACTGTGTTCCGAGAACCAATACACCAATTATTGGAGAAAGTTCGTAAGGAGCCCTTCTTCAGATGGCCTAGTAAGATGGCAGGAGACCCCGCGAAGAGGAATCACAACCTCTTTTGTCAGTACCATCAGGACGTGGGCCACACTACCGAGAACTATCGGACCCTTTGGAACCACTTGGAGCAGCTTGTCAGCGAAGGAAAACTGAAGCATCACCTGTGTCAAACTAATGGGCAGGGCAGTCAATCTGGCTCAAACAATCAGAAGAATAATCCATCTCGGCCGGCATTGGGAACAATTAACGTTATATTTGCTACACCTGGCAGGACCGGCTCAGGTCCCACTAGGGTAATGGTGGTTTCCCATTCTCAGGCCGAAGAGGCAGGCTCCAGGCTGAAGAGGTTGAAGGTGAATTTACCCGTCTTGGGATTTTCGGAGGAGGATAAGGTTGGTACCATTCAACCCCATGACGATGCTCTGGTGGTCACTCTCAGGATAGGGAATTATGATGTGAAGAGGGTGATGATTGATCAGGGCAGTGGTGCAGATATCATGTACCCTGATTTATTTAAGGGGATGAGGTTGAAGCTGGAAGATCTTACTCCTTATGACTCGCCACTCATAAGCTTTGAAGGAAATGCCATTGTGCCGAAGGGACAGATTCGTTTGCCCGTTCAATCCGGCTCAGAAACGATTGAGGTGGATTTCATTGTGGTTGACGCGTACTCCCCATATACAGCCATCCTCGCCAGGCCATGGCTGCACGCTCTGGGAGCCGTCTCCTCTACCTTGCATGTTAAGGTTAAGTTCCCCTCTCGGGAACATGTTGAAGAGATCCTCGGCAGCCAATCGATGGCCAGGAAATGCATGTCGGCCGCAGTGCTTCATCAGACAGAAGCCGAGTCATCGGCTTTGCTCATCCAAGACTCATAGCAATTAACAGCTTCGGATGCACCTGGAGCGGTGACAGGAGAGGAGGCTGTTTGTGAGGAGTTAGAGAAGTTTTTGATAGCGGATGACCTAGAGAGGTTCTTCCAAGTCGGCATGCGTTTGCCGCACCAGGAGAAGATGGAGTTGTTGGAATTTCTGAAAGGCAATATAGATGTTTTCGCGTGGGACCCTTATGAGGCTCCCGGCGTAGATCCGAGCTTCATTTGTCATTATTTAAATGTCAACTCCGCCATTGTTCTGAGAAGGCAGCCACCTCAGCGTTCTTCCAAGGAACATTCTGATACTATCAAGGAGGAGGTGATCAAACTCAAGAGGGCTGGGGCTATTAAAGAAGTTTTCTACCCCGAATGGTTGGCGCATACAGTTGTGGTCAAAAAGAAGAATGGAGCGTGGAGAGTATGTGTGGACTTCACGAATTTGAATAAGGTCTGCCCCAAGGATTCGTTCCCAATGCCGCGTATTGACCAGCTTGTGGACGCGACTGTCGGACATCCTCGTATGAGTTTTTTGGATGCCTTCCAGGGTTACCATCAGATTCCATTGGCATTGGAGGATCAAGAGAAGACTGCTTTCATTACTCCAACAGGGAACTACCACTATAAGGTCATGTCGTTTGGGTTGAAAAATGCTGGGGCTACCTACCAAAGAATGATGACCAGAATGTTCGAACAGCAACTAGGAAAGACCATTGAGATTTATGTGGATGATATGGTGGTGAAGAGTAAAACAACACCTTCACACGTTAAAGATTTGGCTGACACCTTCCAGGTGCTAAGAAAGTACATGTTGCGCCTTAATGCCTCAAAGTGCTCTTTTGGCGTGGGATCTGGAAAGTTCTTGGGATATATGATTACTTATAGAGGCATAGAGGTAAACCCAGCGCAGGTCAAGGCTATTCAGGATTTGCAGCCGCCTCGGAACCCAAAAAAAATCCAGAAATTGACCGGAATGATTGCCACACTGAACAGATTTATCTTTCGGTCAGCTGACCGGTGCCGTCCTTTCTTCCAGTTGTTGAATAAATGGAAGGGGTTTCAATGGACCGAGGACTGCATGTTAGCCTTCCAACAGCTTAAGCAATATCTTTCTCGGCCACCTATATTGTCTCGCCCCGAGACGGACGAGGTTTTGTTTGCTCATCTGGCAGTGGCCATCCATGCGATCAGTCTGGTCCTTATAAGGGATGAAAGCGGGGTGCAAAGACCAGTCTACTACGTTAGTAAGTCTTTGAATGAGGCGGAGGTGTGCTATCTACTCTTGGAGAAAGCACTTCTGGCCATAGTTCATGCCACGCGGAAGCTTCCTCATTATTTCCAGTCCCACACGGTGGTGGTTCTTACCCAGTTGCAGCAGTGCCGATTACTCTGGCAGGGTGGCAAAGTGGGGAACCATTCTGGGAGCCTTTGACGTTAAATACAGGCCTCGCACCTCGGTGAAGGGCCAGGTCCTCGCTGACTTGGTGGCAGAGTTTACTGAACCATTGCTAGAAGAAACTCTGAAAGAAGCACACATGGATGAAAAATCAGTTGGTGTGATCACAGCCACAGTACCTCCGACTTGGAAAGTGTATGTGGATGGAGCAGCTAATCAGAGAGGGTCTGGTATTGGACTTGTCCTAATATCCCCTGAGGGAATTGTCTTTGAAAAGTCTTTGAGACTGGCCTTCTCGACTACTAATAATGAGGCTGAGTATGAAGCAGTCTTGGTGGGCATGAACATGGTACACAGTATGGGTGGAAAGGAAGTTCATGTGTTTTCGGATTCACAGTTGGTGGTCGGCCAGGTCATGGGGACCATGGAGGCTAGGGACCCAAGAATGCAAGAATACTTGACCCAGGTCAAACGTCAGCAAGCTAAATTTGATTCCTTTGTCTTGTCTCACATCTCTAGGAGTGGAAACACCCATGCAGATTCTTTAGCCACATTAGCCACGCCCTTGGCTTAGTGCTTACCCAGAATTATCCTTGTAGAGGATTTGCTAGAGCCAACTCTTACAGTGGTCAACGCAGCTCGCATCCATCTGATAAGGCCTGGACCTAGTTGGATTGACCCGGTCATATCTTTTCTTAAGAATGACATCCTTCCTAAGGACAAATCTGAAGCATATAAGATACGTCGAAAGGCGCCACGTTTCTGGTTGTCCGAGGATCAGAAACTGTATAAACGATCCTTCTCAGGACCGTACTTATTGTGTGTGCACCCTGAATCAACGGAAGCACTTCTGGAAGAACTGCATGAAGGGATTTGTGGGAGCCACACTGAGGGAAGATCCTTAGCCCACAAAGCTCTGACTCAGGGTTATTGATGGCGCAATATGCAGAGGGAGGCTCAGGACTATGCCAGGAAATGTGATCAGTGCCAGAGGTTCGCCCCTAATATTCATCAACCTGGAGGGGTTCTCAACCCTCTCTCCAGTCCTTGGCCTTTCACACAATGGGGATTGGACATAGTGGGGCCATTTTCGAGGGCTGCAGGAAACAAAAGATGGCTTCTCGTGGGAACAGACTACTTCACTAAATGGGTTGAGGCCGAGCCCTTAGCAAATATCAGAGACGTTGATTCCAAGAAGTTTGTCTGGAAAAACATCGTCACTAGATTCGGTATATCACATACACTTATCTCAGACAATGGCGTTCAATTCGATAACAAGGCTTTTAGGAAATATTGTGGTGATATGGGCATCATAAATAGATACTCCACCCCAACTTATCCTCAAGAAAATGGGCAAACCGAGGCCGTTAACAAGGTCATAGTCAGTGGGCTCAAGAAAAGGTTGGACGATGCGAAAGGCAGGTGGGTAGAAGAACTCCCACATGTTCTCTAGACGTATCGGACTACACCGCGCAGGTTCACGGGAGAAATGCCATTCTCTATGACTTATGGAACCAAGGCGGTGATACCTCTGGAATCAGGTTTTCCCACCTTGAAGACGAGTTCTTTTAGCTCGGAGAATAACGATGGCCTCCTGGAAAAAGGTCTTGATTTAATTGAGGAACGGCACGAGGCAGCTATGGTCCAAATGGCTTATTATCAACAGAAGCTTAAACGGGGATATGATGCCCACGTGAAGCTAAGGTCACTTGCACCTGGGGATCTTGTACTAAGAAAAGTTGTGGGCACTTCTAAGAACCTGGCCTGGGGTAAGCTAGGACCAAACTGGGAAGGCCCCTATCGCATTGTTTCAGTAGCAGGCATAGGGTCGTATCGGCTAGCTGACCTAAATGAAAGAATTGTACCACGCCCATGGAATGTAAATAACCTTCGAAGATATTATTATTAATAAAGTGTGCTTTTGTTAGTTAGCAGTTCAAAGTTATAAATACCTCAGGGGCTTGCAGTTACTATTCTTAAGTGTCAAACAGAAACTTGGTTAAATATGGTCCTCGGACCACAAACCTTGTGGAAATTGATATCTTATCATTTGTTAAACAGAACCTTAGTTATGCCGGGTCCTCGGACCTTCTACTTTGGGAAAATTAACATTTGAAATTACAATTCTTAAGTGTCAAACAGAAACTTGGTTAAGTATGGTCCTCGGACCACAAACCTTGTGGAAATTGATATCTTATCATTTGTTAAACAGAACCTTAGTTATGCCGGGTCCTCGGACATTCTACTTTGGGGAAATTAACATTTGAAGTTACTATTCTTAAGTGTCAAACAGAAACTTGGTTAAGTATGGTCCTCAGACCACAAACCTTATGGAAATTGATATCTTATCATTTGTTAAACAGAACCTTAGTTATGCCGGGTCCTCGGACCTTCTACTTTGGGGAAATTAACATTTGAAGTTACTATTCTTAAGTGTCAAACAGAAACTTGGTTAAATATGGTCCTCGGACCACAAACCTTGTGGAAATTAATATCTTATCATTTGTTAAACAGAACCTTAGTTATGCCGGGTCCTCCGACCTTCTACTTTGGGGAAATTAACATTTGAAGTTACTATTCTTAAGTGTCAAACAGAAACTTGGTTAAGTATGGTCCTCGGACCACAAACTTTGTGGAAATTGATACCTTATCATTTGTTAAATAGAACCTTAGTTATGCCGGGTCCTCGGACCTTCTACTTTGGGGAAATTAATATTTGAAATTACTATTCTTAAGTGTTAAACAGAAACTTGGTTAAGTATGGTCCTCGGATCATAAACCTCGTGGAAATTGATATCTTTTCATTTGTTAAACAGCACCTTAGTCACTGTTCTTATTCTTATCACACGTTTTGTGGAAATCAGTATCTTACCATTCATTGACTTAGATCTTAAGTTCTATATCTTTAAGTGTTAAACAAATTTTTGTAAGGAATGGCCCTCGGACCTTACATCCTACTGAAAGTAATACCTCAGATTACAAAAGTCTAACCATCATATGAGTTTTTTAACTAAGGCATTATTTAAATATCCAAACTAAGTTAATCTCTGTCAGGTTCTTAAATATTCTACTTTGCAAAGCAAATATGCGCATGGCTGTTTGGAGGTTATAATTGTGCAACTCTTGGAGTTAGATTTGTTTATTCTGTTCTTCCTTTAACTATGTATTAGTGAGAACTTTCATGACAAGCACAAAAAGAATAAAGTAAAACAAATACGACATGAGTGAAAGTTGAATAAAATTGTTCTTCATTAATTATATACATCATCAAAAAAGGAGTACATGAAAGTCCTATGCTAGGCCCTAAGCTTGGGGAGAGGGGTCTTGGAGGGAGCTGCTGCCAGCCTCAGTGCTCTTCAGTTCCAGCTCAAAGGTAGACAGAACTTGGTTCCCTTTGTCTGTTGAAGGAATGAGGGGCTCCACGTTCTGAATTTGCTCCTTCTCGGCACCGCCACACTCGTCCTTCTCTTTATGGGAACCTTCAAGTTCTGTAGGATCAGGAACGAGTTCTTGTACCACAGGAGGAAGGGCAGATGAGGCAACAACAGGAGAGTCTTCTATCTCCTGTATGTCTAGGGGAAGCCAAATGTTCTCGGGCTTCCTCAGCTTGGAAGCTTAAGGAACCCCTGCTGCATTCATGGCCTCTCCCCAGACCTGTTGACAGTACTCTCGGCACAAGGCCGTAAAGGCTTCTGTCAACCGTTCTTATGTTGCATTTACTCCCTCCTGATAGCTGGCCTTCTTCGCGGCCTCTAGTGCGTGCTTGTGGGCGCGAGCCTCCTCCTTCGCCCGCGTAAGCTCCTTCTCCAAATCAAAGCGTGCCCGTTGGGCTTGAGAGAGCTCGTCGTCCTTTTGGTGAAGAAGCTTACGTTGCCCCTCCACTTGGTTCTCCATCGTCTTTAAGCTGGCCTCGGCACCATCCTTCTCTCTTTTTAAGTCGGCCAGCTGCGATGTGATCTTTCCATTCTCTGCTAGGACCTGGCCTAGGGACCTTTCTGCCTCTAGCCGTAGCTCTTGCTCCATCCCAGCGCGCTTCTGAGAATCCTCCACGAACTTCTCGGCAGCGAAAACTTCTTGGATGGCCTGCAAAAAATGTCAAGAGGTTAAAATATGGTAAAGTGTTTACAAATGAATCTAGAGTACAAGTGTGAGGTGGAACTTACCAGAGCTAAATCCATTTTTAATGAAAGGAACAACTGAGGCTGGCCCATCTTCTCCAAGGTTTCCATGTCCTTGGGCAGCAGAAGAGGACGCTCCAACGCCTCGGCCAAGTAGTGGGCGTGGCCTTGTTGGATTGCCCTGATACTAGAGTGGCAGGGGATTGGTGTGTCGTCCAGTCTTAGGTCAGGAGACCAGGTAGTCGGTGCTCGGCGCACTTCGGCCATGTCTCTGATCTCCCCACTCTTGACTGAGCGAGCCCGGCCTTTGCCCTTGTCCAGCTTCTGTTGCTGAGCTAGTTGTGGTTGTTGTCGTGGCTTCTTTTGCTTCTCGCCACCGGCCCCCTCGACCTCCACCTTCCTTTTCTTCTTCAGATCGTCGGCGGGAGGTTTGGGGTCGGTTGGAGGAGGGGGTGGTGGCAAGGCTGGGGGAGCTTGGGACCCCCTCGTTCCCTTTTTGGCCACTCTCGCACCTCTCGCGGTCACAAGGTCCTTAAGCTCGTCCATGTTTTCCTCAATGGAGCTATCGTCTGGATGCGCTATCACTAAGCCCGCGATCTCAGAGGTCTCGGCTGCTTCTTCTTCCTCATCGAAAGAACAACGAACGGGTTTCCACGAGGTCGTGGGGCGTCCTCGAATCGAAATTGTTCTATCTCCTCGTCCAACGTGTTCGAAGAAGACACCTGCTCCTCCGGGACAACAATTGCCTAAGAGTGCGTAGCGAGAGGGATCGCAGCAATCGGTTGTGAGTACAGTATGGTGTGGGGGTCGTCAGGAAGGTCGTGGTCGGCCAGGAAGTGTGGTCTGGCTACGTGAATCCTCCTACGCCGCCAGTCATCGGCAATAATGGCATTCTCGATCTCCTGGAAGTCCGAGGAGATAGGGTCGTACCCTAGTATCAAATGAGCCGCCTTAAGTTGTAAGTCTGCACTTGTGAACACTTCTGAGCGAAGCACTCTGTTCAAATCTGCGATGTTGCAGTGGCTCAAGCGGGAGTGCATGTGTTGTTTATCTGCAAAGAAAGACACCAAAACAAACAAACATGGTCAGATTCGTAGAACATGTAATAAACTAAAGTCAAATATTTTGTAAAGGCAAATGACATTCTAAGATGTTTAGATGGAGTTATGGGGCGGGAAGTTAGATCCTAAGGTGTCGCACCTGGATCTCCCCACTCAACTAGGCAGTGGGGTCCGTTGTGCCAATTGCCTGAGACGATGAGGTAGTCGTCCTTCATGCCTTTATTGGACTTGGGCAGATAGGAGATTAACCTAACTACGCTAGAGCGGGATTTGATATAGTATCCTACTCTAGTGAGTTTGTGGCATTCGTACATAAAAGCGACATCATGCCAGGTGAGGTTCAGACCCATCTGCTCGTTTAGAGCGTCGACGCTTCCTAAGACTCTAAAAACGTTGGGAGCGCATTGATTGGGGCACAACCGGTGGTTGCGAAGGTACTCCCTGGTTACGCTTTTCATTGGAAGGGTCATCCTACCTTCTACGAAGGCGACCATCGGGATGATGACCTTTCCAGTTTTCCTAGAACCGGCCACCGCTTCCGCCAGGCAATATTTTAAACCTACGTCACTGGGAATATGATACTTAGCTCTAAAACCTTCCATCCCAGCGACGGTATCAACTAGACACTTAAACTTTCCCATTAGAAAGGAATGAAAGATTAAGTTCTAAGAGGGAGAACGGTAAAGAGGGGAATTGAGGACAGGATCCGAGGAGAATGGGTTAAGGAAAAAGAATAAGCACTTACAGATCTGAAGTTGTACGAATTTCCACGGATTTCTGCAGAGAAAAGGTGATTACTGATGTTTTGATGGGATTAGCTTCTGAAGAAATAAATGAAGGCGCAGGTTCCCAAAGCGTCACGACGTGCGGGAAAGCGGCCTCGAAATTGTATTCGTCCCTCCCAAATTTTCAAGGGGTAACAAGGGCCGTTGGATATTCATCTCACCGTTGAACGTGGGAGACAGAGTGTAACTTACGGTAATAAATGCGCGCATTTTTGAAAATAAAACCTCCAAGTGGCATCCTCTGGAACACGAAACGATCTTCACACGCGCAGTTATTTACAAAACGTGTGGGGTAAGTTCTCGTTGGATCAAAACCCTATTTTTCTCCTCGGATGCTGAAAAATAGAGTTTTGAGGGGCTATTGTGGGGAGTAAAGGACCCAAGCAGGCATTTGGGCCTTTGGGCTCTAGCAAGGAGAGCCGAACTGCTCTTGAGCTAAGGATTTGTTAGTACTGCGAATCGGCCCATATTGCGAGGGTTCGAGGATACAGCTCATGGTGAGTTTCTCCTCGGACAGATTCAAGAGAACTCAGAGATTCACTACGAAGGTCAAGGCAGAATTCTGGAAAGACTGTTGGTTAAAAGGGGGAAACCCTGGACCTTTTAGATATACCAGTGTTAGAAAAATACCAAGAGTAAAGGCTTCCACCTCCACATTAAAGACTCTGCACCTACCTCCCTAGCCGCATTAATGGGGAAGTGACCCCTGAACAGTAGAACTGAAACTTCTGGTCACTATTCAAAGGCAATAAGAAAAGAAATATCTAGAGGTGGTTTGAGCAACATGTGGATAAAGTATCAGGAAAAGAAGTATTTAAGGGGGGTGAAGGCCAAAGAAGAAGGGGGCTGAAAAAAAGAAAGAAATTAAGAATTGTAATCTTTAAGAAAGAAAGAGAAATAATACGGAGGTAGTCCTCGGCTTACGTACGAGGAGGACTATTTGCAATTATCATTTGTTATTTACAAGTGTTTGCACACCAAAACCTGTTATCAAGTTCTCAGTATCTTTAGTCTAGATTTCAAGCCCACACTCTACAAATTTCATTGTTTAAGGCTCATTGGGCCTGAGCCCATAATTTTCTTTGGGTCCAGGTGCAATTGTGCACTTACAGTATCCATATTAATTTGTTCAATGAGATCTGTAGCCTAAGACTACAATTAAGTTTATAGCAAAATTTATCTTTGGTCTCCTTAACAAAATATTAGACTCTTACAAAAAAACAAAAACAAAACCTAAGAAAAATTTTATTGAACTAAAATTTTGAAAAAGATATAGCTTGCAATATTAATAATGAGATTGTAATGCAAAGATTTCAAAATAAGAAAACTTGAAAAAGGAAATTGTAAACCTTTATGTATTTGCATGTTTTTTTTTTTGTCAATATATAAAATTATTTTTTATTATATTTTATATAATTTAAATTTATTTTTTAAGAGTCCTGCTACGATCACAACTTTTGCCACAACTTGTTCACGTGACAAGTAGTGAGTGATGGAATGAAAGTGGTGGGTTCTTGTGAGACCATAACTCCACCACTCACGACTTGCCACATGAGCAAGTTGTGGCAAATATTGTAACGAAAGTTGTGGTCCTAGCATTTTTCTTTTTTTAAAAAAATCTAAAAGTGTTACAAGTTTTACTACATAAAGCATACAAGCTAATATGCCAATGAATGTAATAAATGAGTTTCAATAATCTCATAAATAAATATTTGAATTGAAGCTTTGTAATTAGTGATACATTAGTATGTAAGCTCAATATAGTAAGAGAGGTGCTACGTCCACAATATTTTTACAACAATTTTACAACAAATCATAGGTGGTTAGTTGTTATAGGTTCAAATTTGAATTTAACACTAAGATTACTTTTTTGTCCCAACAATAACAACCAGTAACAACTTGCCACTTAGGATTTGTTGTAAAAATGTTGTAAAAATGTTGTGGACATATCATTTCTCATATAGTAAAATTTGTAGTATTTAAACTCAAGGCCTTGTAGCTGAATTGACACCTCCTCATGTACAAATTACTTGAGAGTTTAGGGGGAGAGGGTTCGAGCTGCGGGATTAACAGCATGTTGTAATTATTTCTCAAAAAAAAAAAAAAAAAACTCAAGGTGTTTGGAAATCTAACAGCAGTTGCAGTGTTGTTGTTTGTAAATGTAAGATATAAATCTAATACTTGTTAAAAAAATTGCTGCTTGTGCAGTGATGGGTAGGGTTGGAATTTTGTCGATGATGCAGCGTTGTGGGTTCGTGAGGTGGCTACGAGGCCGGCCCCAGACATTTTGAGCCTAAAGTGACAACTAAAATTGGCCTTTTTTTATATTAATATATTACTTAAATTTATATTTATTTAATATTTTTATATTATATTATATATTTCATTTTAAATCTATTTTTCCTCTTTTTTTTTTAATGTTTTTCATATCTAGATGCATATTTTCAAGTAGACATTACTAATCAAACTATATTTACAAATAAATTAAACACTATCTATAATATATTTATAATAATTGGAATAAAAAATAGTTTTCAAGTGTAGAGTAATAGAACCTAATATATAAAAAGTACTATTTTAGCTTCACCAAACAATAATAAGTATCTAGCAATCTCAACATGCATGAATAAAAACATATTTACTATATTATTCAAAGAACTAACACTAACAAAAATTATATATATATATATATATTTATTTTGAGTTATAAGTTTTTGTTTTTTGGATTGATTTAAAACAAAAAATTATATTTTTACTTGCTTTATGTGACACTATAGTATATAGTATAGTATGACTATTCTACTAATACATAGCACAAGTTACAAAACAGATCCAATAACAAAAAGTCTATAAAAAAAAATCCAATAATAAAAAAAAGTTAAAAATGCAAGATTAAAAAAAAAAACACCAAAACTTCACAAGCCCATAAGTAAAGGAAGCCCACAGCATAGCCACAACCCACAAATGAGAGAGAGAGAGAGAGAGAGAGAGAGAGAGAGAGAGAGAGAGAGAGAGAGAGAGAGAGAGAGAGAGAGAGAGAGAGAGAGAGAGAGGGTAAATTTTAGAGATTTGAGATTTGTTTTGATTTGTGATTGTTTTGTATCTAATATATTTAGACTGGATTTTATTTTATCCAATTGAATTTTGGTTTGTCTAAAGGTTAATGATGTTATTTTTGGGACAATTTATTTTGTTTAGACCGTAGAATTTTCTTCTTTGTTCTTTGGTTAAAAGGATGTAGCATTTTTTTGAGGGTTTCATCTTTGAAACCTTTTTTTTTTTTGCTACCCCTTATGTTCCAAAATTTTGGGGCCCCCCTTCCACTTGGGGCCCTTAGGTAATGGCCTAATTGGCCTGGTGGAAGGGCTAGCCTGGGTGGCTGCATGGGTTTGTGTAATGTGTTCAATTTCTTGAATTTTTGAGAAAAATGGTTTGTGCATAAATATGAGATTTGTAAAGAAATAGTGGAAAAT
Organism: Castanea sativa; assembly: GCF_040712315.1. Classification (NCBI taxonomy): domain Eukaryota; kingdom Viridiplantae; phylum Streptophyta; class Magnoliopsida; order Fagales; family Fagaceae; genus Castanea; species Castanea sativa. Next base: position 15,639,080 of record NC_134014.1, read on the forward strand.
TGTAGATAATTATAAAGAAGTTGTACAACTTGTTGAATTTTTTTAGAGATTGTACAAATTGTCACTATCATATAATTTTTATAGTACAAAATTATTTGATAAAACATATATTAATTAATTCGTTTGTGTATAGATTTTGTGTGTGTAGGTGTGTGTTAGGGTTATTGATTAATATTCTAATAGCAAAATTATTATTTAACGGGAAAAAAAGTATTCTCCAAATTATATAACCAAACACAATTTCATAATTGCATACTACTTTTTAATAATAGTTTCAGTATAATACCAACACAATTTTTTTAGAGGATTACATGTTGCCATACTAGCCGAATGCATTTTGGCATTAGAGTTACCAAACATAGTCTTAAGTCTAGTTTCATAGCTATATTAATTTCCAATATGATGAGGTGCTACTTACAACAAGCCTTCCCAAGCTCCATCAATTGTACATGCGTAGAATAAACATTACATGAACACAATCTTGTTTATCATGAAATAAGATCAAAGCTAAATTTGGGGCTGGATTCAAATTATAATTGGTATAACTTGATAATTTTGCATTGATCAATAATTTTGTATTGGATATGTATTTAAAAAAATTAATTCTTAGATTTTTTTTTTCTTCAATTCCTTGTAAAATTTACAGACTAATTAAGAAAATTAACTTTCTCATCCAAAATTCATTTTCTTCAATTCCTTTCATGCCAAATTTAAAGGGGTTTTTTAAATAAAAAAGAAAATATCTATCCATTATGCGTTTATATATCAAACTGAAAATAACATGAAATTTGGCATTCATGTTGAGAATAATGAGAATGTATAATCCAACAAATGTCATTTTTTAAATATGAATATGGGGAGCCACTAGTCATATAATTAACACACGTGACATTGTTTTGAAAGGCAAGAAATCCTAGTAAATTGGGTAGGGTGTGTTGAGAAGATGGGCCGGGGTGTCTACTACAAATGGGTTCTGGGCTTTATCATAAAAAATTTGCAAACAAAGTCGTCTGTCATGGGCCCAGTAGTTTGGGCAATGAGTTATATCCTTAACATCCACGAAATGCTGAACCACTTATTGGGCTCAATTAGCATACCTAAGGGGGTCAAATCCATTGTGCCTAGCTAGTTTTAAAAGGCGTAAACGCACTTTTGGTCCCTACATTTTGAGGTCATTTCTATTTTGGTCCCTATATTTTACCACTTTTAGTCCCTAAACCAATTAACGCGTGACATTTAAGTCCTTACCGTCACCCAACTAACAGAAAATGCTGACGTGGCTAACGGCACAGTAAAATAATAATTAAAAAATCTATTTTGGTATTAAAAAATTACCACGTCAGCGTATAAATTAATTTTAAATTAAATAAAAAAAATTAAAAACAAAATTAAAAGCAAAATTAAAAACAAAAAATTGAATATGAACCTCAACAACAACAACAAAACCCAAAATAAGAACATGAACATCAAACTCAGAATCAAGAATATGAACACCAAAGAACAACACCACAACAAATAAAAACAAACCTCTAAAATTCCACACCCAAAACGCACAACACCACAAACAACAATTCACAAACCCAAACTTCAAGAACAAAATTTAGCAATGAAAACAAACTCAGAATCAAGAAATGAGTACCTTGAAGAAAAGTGATGTTGAGGTCACGGACTGGGATCATGAGGACGGTGTGGGAGAGATCGGCGCCGGGAGGGAAGTGGAGAGAGCCGGCGTGGTGGTTGAGCTTGGCGAGGCGAGATTCGAAGAGGGCGCTGGAGATGTCGTACTGGATGAGACGGTAAACGTCGACGACGGTGGCGGCGTCGCAGAGCTCGACGCAGGTCACGAGGAAGAAGACGAGCGCGATCATCGAGCACACCGAGTCTAGCATTTCTCGCTCGCTCGCTTTTCGTGAACCCATCGATGAAGAAGATCTAGGGTTTCGGGATTCAGATATATATAGATTCGATTATTTTGATTTTTGATTTATAAAAATTTGAGAGTGTCAGTTTTATAGTTAAATGAGAGAGAGAGAGAGAGAGAGAGAGAGAGAGAGAGAGAGAGAGATTTGTTTACAGTGGAATAGCTCTCACTGCAAGTTCGGTATTAGTTTAGTTTTGTTTGCAGTTGCTTTTTATTTTTATTTTTCTAAAATCATTTTCTGTTGCTGTCATTTCATTTGGGGTTGTCATGATCCTTATGATCCCAGTACGCAACCTCAACATTACTTTTCTTCAAGGTACTCATTTCTCTGATGCTAAAGATATCGTGTTCTTGATTCTGGGTTTGTTTTCATTGCTAAATTTTTTTTCCTGAAGTTTGGGTTTGTGAATTGTTGTTTGTGGTGTTGTGCGTTTTAGGTGTGGAATTTTAGAGGTTTGTTTTTATTTGTTGTGGTGTTGTTCTTTGGTGTTCATGTTCTTGATTCTGGGTTTGATGTTCATGTTCTTGATTCTGGTTTATTGTTGATGATGTTCATATTCAATTTTTTGTTTTTAATTTTTTTTATTTAATTTAAAATTAATTTATACGCTGACGTGGAAATTTTTTAATACCAAAATAGATTTTTTAATTATTATTTTACTGTGCCGTTAGCCACGTCAGCATTTTCTGTTAGTTGGGTGACGGTAAGGACTTAAATGTCACGCGTTAATTGGTTTAGGAACTAAAAGTGGTAAAAATAAAATGTAGGGACCAAAATAGAAATGACCCTAAAATGTAGGGACCAAAAGTGCATTTACGCATTTTAAAAACTGTCATGGAAGATTTAGCACTAACAACATATGAAAAGGGTTGCAATAATTTTCCTTTGCAAGCAGCTTTGGTTTTTTTTTTTTTTTTTTGAGAATCAAGCAGCTTTGAAACTGATACGAGAGACACATTCAAAAAAAATTTTGATAGAAGAAAGAAAGAAATAAAGAAAAAGAAATTGATACAAGAGACCTCACCATGCCTTTTGTTAGAGTATAACCATAGTAGTCAGTACTATACTCAAATTATTTATTCTATACTACTATTTAAGGCTTTCAAACCATTGACCCTAAGAGCAATTGCATCAATAGAATATAAAAATTTCTATCTGTATTACCAAAAAAAAAAAAAACCTACTTTTTTCTATTTTATACCACCATTTCTATAAAACACTTATCTATTATACACTTTATTTTATTTAAATAATTATTTTCATTATTTTTATTATTATTATTTTCTTTTAATGATTCTCTCTCGTTTCTCATTAGATCTGAAAGGCTCTTTCTCTCACACTGTTGCTGCTTCTTCTTTGCAGATTTTTCTTCTTCTTCCCTACTGCTTCTTCTGTCGATAACTTGAAAATGTCCTAGGAAAAAAAAAAACAAAACATAAGAGCAAAGAAAGAGACAAAAATGCACTCCCTTCTCCAATCTTTTCGACCCAAAATCTCTCCCCCACACAGCTCTCTATAAAAAATGTTGCAAGAACCACTGGCTACACCAGCACATGGGTCCTAGAAGACGTGATGTGGCGTGATTTGAACCGTTGATTCCCTGATTGTAGGAAGAACCTAGTAACCTTGGAAGATCTGAGAGCACTTAGTCTTGATCCAACGGAACCCATTCTTGAACGATGCTTTGACCTTAATTCCCTTCTTCTTCTTCTTCTTCACTTCATCTTTTTCTTATTGTTTTTCTTTTTCTGCCTCCTTCCTCTTATTCACTTCTTCTTATTTTCAATATGGGTTTTTTATGATTCTTTGTGGATTTGTATATGGGTAATTTGATGAGTTTGAGTTTTAGATTTAAGATGAGTTTGACAAAGGAAGAGAGAGAATTGGTTGGGAGCGATGAAGATAGAGAATATGTTGAGAGAGGTGAAGGGAGGGATATATTAAAAAAATAAAATGCAAAGTTACAGGCAAATATGCATGATTACTGTAGTAAAAATGAATATATACAGTGACATACCAAAGCTGATGTCGGTAGTTTTTAGCAAAATTATGTAAAACGTATCGCTTTTTCTATTTTGCATTTGCTAATGCAATTGCTATTAGTTCCAAATTATACAATCTTTGCTCACTACGCTCTGTTTGTTTTAACAATGATATTTTCTAGAAAATGAGTTATTTTTTAAAAAATATTTTCTATAAAATTATCTCATTTTCCAATATTTGGTAGCAATTTTAAATGAGTTGAAAAATAACCTCATAACTTCCCTTATTTAGCTTGCTGTGAGATAGAGTTGTTTTTCAAAAAAATTTAATGGAAAACAATCTCCAAAATTAAGCCATACTTTTATGTTGACCAAAGATAGTTTTCCTTTGACTTATATTTTTTTATGCTACCAAACACTAAAAAACAAGGAAAACTATCTTTACACAAGGTTTTTCATTGAAACAAACGGAGCGTTAGAGGTTTTCAATTAAAGGGAACAAATTTGTAAAATAAAAGCTTACAATTTAAAACCTTCCATTAAACTCACGTTCTTAGCGGTTTATATTCTCCTTATTTCTTATCCTTTTTGAAATTTAAACAAGTCCACCATATTTTCCTCTCTTCTCTTATGTTTTCTTTTATCTTGAAAAGAAAAATCTCTAAACATTTAGCCAACTCAAAATCACCACAAATTTTCGATACATGAAAAGAGATTAATGAATAGAAAATTATGACACTAAACCAAAAAAAGCATTATTACATGTGTAGCATGTGTGATGAGACTAGTGTGTGATGACTCAATTGCCTCTTTCTCAATTCCTTAAAAACAATAAAAAAAAATACACTTTATCATCTTAAACTATACCCTAAATTACACTTTGCACCACAAATTTTGGTTTTATGTAAAAAATAACGGCATAATTGATGACATAATTCAAAGTATAACACGAGTTATAGTTTAGAGTACTAACCATGCATTCTAAAGTTTTAGGGTACAAAGTGTAATTTGAGACATAACTTAGACTTTAAAGTGGTGAAGTGCAATAAACCCTTTAGAGCATTCATATCTGATATTTACAAAAAATTCTATTTTACCATCTCAAAAACTACTTTATCATTTATACCATACCATTTTACAACACACCTAACATCACAACTTTTATTTTACCATACTACACACTAAAAAATAATACAAAAATAATATAAAAATATTTCTCACTTCTCTCTCTAATCTCTGTTTCTCTTACTCTCTCTCAACCACCCACCACCACCATCACTGTCCAGCTTCCCAGTCACAACCCACCTCCGCTGAGCAACATTCACACCACCCACCACCAAGAATCATTTTATATCAACCACCACGCCGCCACCACACCACCACCATGCCAAAGCAAACCAAACCAAACCAACCAATCCGTGCTAAACCGAAACCCCAATGGATTCCAAAGTCCAAAAAACAAAAATCCATAGCAAAAAATCCAACAATCCAAATCCAAAAAAACAAAAACCCATAGCAAAAAATTAAAATTCAAGCACCATTAGAGTCGGAATCCACCCCAAACCCCATCTGAACCCACCCAAAATCAAAACCTACTCATCGTTGTCGTGAGTCTGTGACCCACCTTGTTGGAATCCATGCTGTGAGTCCATGACCCATCTTTCTATGACCCACCTTGCCACGCACGACCTGGCCCCGACCCACCTCCACAACACCAGACCCACAACCTAGCTTACGCCACCATACCCATACCGTCACTTGACCCACACCAGAAAATACCCACCATCGTGAGCTAAAGAGAGATGTGATGAAAGAGAGGAGTTTGGATTGTTGTGGAGAGAGAGAGAGTAGAACTCTGAGAAGAAACACCAAAGAGATAGAAAGAGCAGAGATTTGGAATAAAAAATAATATTTGAAATTTGGGATTGTGCTATAGTACCATCATATATTTGGGATGGTACTGTACCACAATTGTAAACTTTTTTGGGTTTATAAGTCCGGATAATGGGGGGTTTTAAGGCTTTGATGCTAAATATGTCAACATATGGCATTTGCAAGTCCGGGTGTGTCGACTGGAGACCAATACCTTCATGTTCCATTTCAATCATGAGGCAGATATGGACAATGCTTATCGAAGGAGACCTTGGTCTATCCGAGGAGGACGCCTAGTTCTAAAGCCATGGAATCCTTCACTCACATGGCAAGAGATACCATTTACTTCATCAGCTTTTTGGGTACAAGTGCATGGCCTTCCAGATCTGTGGAGATCTCTGAACAACCTCCGACTACTTGGAGGAAAAGCTGGGAATGTTATTGAGGTTGACCTTGCCAGAGAAGGTGGTGGATCTTGGAAGAGGTTTATATGCATCCAAGTCGAAATTGAACTAAACTGACCTCTAATACCAAGTATTTTTCTTCCTCGACATAACCTCCCCCATCTATGGATTAGCTTAAGATATGAAAAGTTGGCCAATGTCTGCTACCGTTGTGGGATTATTGGTCACAAGTCTTATACATGCCAAGGAAAAGTGTTCTTCATTTGAAACCCCTTCGGCCATGAGTTCATTGGCTTAGGGCCATAGTTGAGAGCAGAGAATTGCACCACACCGCCAGAGTTATTCCTTAGACCCAGCTGCCCCACTCAACCTACTTCAACCGACGGAGCTAGCTATGATGCAATAGAACCCTAAACGGCTTTGCTAGCACATCAAGCCACGTCAGCGAGCAAGGACAATGTACCTCAGGTGTGTAGCAATAGTGAGGAAGAATTGTACTAAACTACCAACCCACAGGAAGGTATAGTTGAGGGGACCAGCATGCAATAGCTGGCGTGTTCACCCACACACGTATACAAGCCTTCCCTTATCCCTTCTAAGTCAATCTCTGATCCTAGCAAGGTCCACACTGACCTATCCACGGACCTAAAAGTCCAAATATCACCAACCCTACCTACTCAGTCAAATGACCTAAGCCCACCATTCCCCCTAGGTTTCAGCCCAACCAATTTTAACCCAAACCAAAGCCAATCAACCTAAACGGAAATACAACCCGAAAAGAAAACTATTTTAACCCAAGACAACACCCTTTCTCCCCAAATAGAATCATCCCAAATATTTTCACCATAAAAGCAATCAGAGAACCTAAGTATCCCTCAACTACCCTAATCCCCTCTGTCAAAACAACCTCAAATTGAAAGCCCTAACCCAAAATCCACACACAAAAGAAAGGTGTCACGGCAGGAGCTCTAAAGTTTTGCCAAAAGAATTAGGTGTGATGAACTCGACCTTGAAGAGGTATATCTCAATCCCAAGACAGTCACCTTGACCCCCAAATCCAGAGTGGACTAGTTTATTCTAGAAGAAAGGTTGCTAGATGAGCCCAACCCTTCAGGTCAGTGCATCGTAGCACCCCAAGGTGAGCTCATCGAATCTAATACTACATGTTTTGCTACTCCTCTCAAAATCAAATCATGCTATGTTTCTACCTCATGCCCTGTTTCTACTATTATGGCCGAGGAGGCGGGCCTTATCAAGCCCTCAACCTCCCCATGAAAATCCTAAGCTGGAACTGTCGCGACATATGCAACACTGTGACAGTCAGAGCCCTTAAGGCTCATATAAAAGGGAATAGCCCAGATATTGTATTTCTTAGTGAAACTAAAGCTTCTGTTAATAGAATGAAGGAAGTGTTGAGATTAATAAAATTTTTTGATATGTGTTGTTAAGGCCAAAGGTGTTGTAGGTGGTATTTGTGTCATATGGAAAATAGGGCTATTAATCCACCAAGTGGAGTATGATAAAAATCACATTGCAATCAAAGTGTTTGATGCTCTCTAGTAATGGCTTATGGTGGGGCTTTATGGCCCTCTCTACCCAGCCAAGAAACAAAAAGCCTGGGAGAATCTGATGGCCCTTCTAAACTCCTGTCAAAGCCCTTGGGTGTGCATTGGTGACTTTAACTTCACCACTAATGAGAAAAAAAACCCTCGGAGGGAACAGACGTGGGGAATCATCGACCATAAATTTTTTGAAAGAGTTGATTTTTGAGTTCGGAGCAATTGATTTGGGTTTTTCTGGTAACACTTTCACGTGGGCTAGAGGAAGATAGGGAAGCTCAAGCATCAAGAGAAGATTGGATAGAGCAATTGCTAGTATTTCATGGTGCCTAGCATTCCCAAAGGCGACACCATCCCATCTAGGAGCGCTCAAGTCAAATCACACCCCAATTCTGTTAGATACCAACCTATAGGATAGCTTTGCTTACAAACTGTTCCGATTTGAAGCTACTTGGATTAGAGACAATGAGTGCAACTCTGTTGTGGAAGAGACCTCAAATGAGGAAAATTGTGGTCCAGCTTTCATAAAACTTTACAAAAAGCAAGCTAAAACAAGGGATGGACTCTGAAAGTCGAATAAAGAGGTGTTTGGGCACTGTCAAGTTAGGATCAACCGTCTAATGGATAGGATTACTGAAGTTCAAAAGAGGCTCCCATTTGAGGGTAATGGCAGAATTGAGCAAGAACTCCAAATGGACCTGTTAAAATGGCTCCTTAGAAGTGAAATTCTATGGAAGCAAAAGTCCCAAGAGTTATGGCTGAAAGAGGGAGATAGAAACACGAAATTTTCCCACCTCTCCACCATTTTAAGGAGAAGACGGAACAATATCGATGCAATTAAAACAAAGGAGGGTAGATAGGTTACTAGCTTAAACCAAATAAGGCAGCTTTTTTTCTCATCTTTTAAGAATTTGTTCACTGAGGTAAATGTGTCCTTTTCAAAAAACCTTGACAACCTTATGACAAGCTATATTATTGAGGAGGAGAATGTTGTTTTGGAGAAAATTCCAACTTGAGAAGAGATCAAAGAAACTTTGTTTTAGATGCCAGACCTAAAAGCCCCTGGCCCTGATGGTTTCCCTGCCTTGTTCTACAAAGAATTCTGGCCCACGGTGGGGGAGGCAGTAACAAATGCTGTCATATCTTTCTTCACACACGGAAGCTTGCCTGGAGAAGCAAACAACTCACTGATTGTTCTTGTCCCAGAAACAGTAGAAGGCGAGTCGGTTGGCGGGTTTTCTCCCCCAAAATTCGAAAAACCTGAACTGACCGGCGAAAACTCATAATCCGGTGAAAAATTCCAGATATTGGCAAGCAAAACCGAGATTCCGACAAGCAAAACCCAGATTTCGGCAATAAATTTCCAGATTTCGGCAAAAAAATCTAGATTCAGGCGATATTTCATGTAGATCTGACGAAACTTTGACCAGATCTAGCAAAATCTCATTGAATCTGGTGAGATTATTGCCGGATCTGGGTTTTGCTCGCTGTTTCCTAAGAGTTATGACGCCAACCGATCCGTCCGACACCCGTTAAAGTCCGACCCAGACCAATCCGTTTACTCCGGCGGGTGAGATTTTTCCAGACCCGATTCCGTCGGGTTGGTTCCGGGTTGGGCACAAACCCGACCCGGACCGACCCGTGGACAACCCTAGTATACAAGATCATATCTACGTTGCTTGTTGCAAAGCTAAGACCTCTACTTCATAAGATCATCTCCCCTTGTCAATTGGCTTTTATTCGAGGCAGATGGATTGCAAAAGGTCAAGTAGTTGTCCACGAGCTCCTCCACAGTTTTAAAACAAGGAAAGTTAAATCTGGCTTTATGGCCATAAAACTCGATCTCCAGAAAGCTTATGACAGATGCAACTGGAAATTCATTCAGGCTGTGCTCACTTACCTCAAATTTAATTCTGTCTTCACCAATTGGATTCGAATCTATATATCTTCGGTATCCTTCAAAAACCTGGTTAAAGGAGGCAAGTCAGATCAATTCAAGCCAACTAGAGGACTAAGGCAAGGCGACCCATTATCGCCATATCTTTTTATTCTCGGCCAGAAAGTCTTATCAAGAATGTTGGATAATGAACTTAGAGCTGGAAACATTAGTGGCGCTAAACCAAGTGCAAGAGGGCCTACAATTACGCACGTTATGTATGCGGACATTATTCTATTCTTGAAAGCAACAAGGAATGATGCAAAAAGGCTAGCTGATTCCCTAGGAGAATACTGTGATTGGTCAAGGCAGAGCATTAACATGGGCAAATTCGGGATTTTCTTTTCAAAGCACATAGGTCCCAATAGTAGACGAGCCATAAAGCAGCATCTCCAGATGAAAAGGCTTAATAAAGATGCCGTGTATCTTGGAACACCTATGTTCGCGTTCAGATCGCCTTCAAAGGATTTTAAGTTACTTCAAGACAAAGTGGACGCCAAGCTATCGGGTTGGAGAAGCAGATGCCTCTCTTGGGTAGGTAGGTGTACACTCATCAATTCTGTATCTCAAGCCATACCTACCTACACTCTGTCTTCTTTCAACATACCTACCAAAATTTGTGACAAATTGGATTCAACCTCTAGAAGGTTTTGGTGGAAACCTAAAGAGAAAGAAAGGAGGTTCATTGCCTGGAAAAAAATGGGATAAACTTTGCCGGCCTAAATGTGTTGGAGGTCTTGGCTTCAAAAAAACAAAAGAAGTAAATGCTGCCCTTCTAGCCAAGCTAGCCTGGATGGTAGATTTTGGTAAACAAAGCCTTTGTATGGACGTGTTGCGATCAAAATATAATGTCAAAGAGGATTGGCTTAGAGCTGAACCTAGGAAATCTGTCTCGCCCACATGGAAAGCAATTGAAGAAGCCAAGAAACTGATTGTAAAAAGAGCTTGTTTCCTTTTAGGAGATGGAAAATCTATCAAGGTATGGGATGATCCTTGGGTGCCTTGGATTGAAGGTTTTAAGCTGAAACCTAGGATTGATGACTACCTTCAACTCCCAATCATGGTGCATCATCTCTTAGACCACACATCAAAGCATGGGATGAAGATATGGTGAGAGAAATCTTCTCAACAGAAGCTGCTCAAGCCATCCTTAGCATCCCAATCCCAAATACCCCTAGGCAAGATAGACTCATCTGGCTGCCTGATTCCAAAGGATCCTTCTCTGTAAGGTCTGTGCATCAAGTAGCTTTCACCCAATCCAAAGACGACAATCAAGATAATTCCCATTGGAAAAATTTGTGGAAAGCGAGGCTTCCAGAAAGGCTGAAAATGTTATTATGGAGGATTGGAGTCAATGCTATCCCTACAAGGGAGAACCTCCATAGAAAAATCCAGCATATAGACCCGTCTTGCATTCTCTTTAATGAAGATATTAAGAGCAGCATACACCTCTTCCTTGACTTTCACTTTGCAAGGGCTCTTTGGGCAACTGCAGGATGGGGTCTTAGGATTGACTCTGCAACACTTGCATCTGGCGAAGACATCCTGAAACTGATCATTAACCCCACAAGTGCCCCTATATTAACACATGAGCATTGGCCTATATCCTTAAACATGGCCCTCATTATCGATGAGATTTGGAAGGCAAGAAACCTCAAGCTCTTTCAACATGATCAAGCCAATCTGACAAAGGCCAAACTAAACGTGCAAGCAAGGTATCAGGAAATTTCCAAGGTATTCTCCCCAATCATCCAACACATTGCGAGGTTTGGAACTGTTGGAAATAAAAAAAAATACTGATGGGCCTTTCCTCAGTTACTCTCACAAATATCCACACACTACTTAGTGTGTAGAAGAGACTCACACTCACAAATTAAATAAAGAGAGAGAGAGTGGAGAGGGAAGAGTTAGAACTCTTTAAGGTTTTGTATTTCTCTTCAACTCTTGCTTAGAATTTGACGGATGAATGAGTTTATATAGTACACCATTCAACCTTTAACTTTCACTACATTTATTTTCTAACTCTTACATTCATAAATCTCACACATAACTTCAATAAACTTCCCACTACATTAACTTATGAAACTCACCTATTTATGAAGGATTAATTACAAACAAGTTTAACTTCTAACAGGAACTGCGTCATGGACTTCATCGCCTCCAGATCATATCAAAATTAATGTGGATGCAGCTTTGAATTCCTCTAAGTCCGCTCTGGCAGTTGTAGCTCGGAGTCATCTTGGTGAGGTGCTCTTCATGTGGGGTAAAGTTCATTACCTTTGCCACCCCTTGCAAGCAGAAGCTTCGGCTCTCCTATGGGCAATGCAAATTGCAATCCAAAATCATTGGTGCTTTGTAATTTTTGAAGGGAATGCAAAAATCTGCTTCGACACTATCAACCATCCTGAACTGGTCCCAAGCTAGAATCTTAACACAATCATTAGCAACATCCGTAGCCTCTCTTCTAGTTTTTCTTCTTGTAGGTTCTGCTGGGTTCGGAAGGACTGCAATTTGGCAGCCCATGTAGCTGCGAATTATGCATTGAACTCCATGTACCCGTTTTGTTTTTCTAATGGTAATCTCCCTTCAGCCATTGAGGCAGCGTGTAAGGGAGATACCACTGCTTGTTTTCCTCAGTTTTTCTTTGAATGAATATGCAGTTTATCAAAAAAAAAAAAAAAGTCCAGGTGTGAATGCTCTTATATGGTTAACATTATCTTTCTAACCAATACTTGACTGTTACGTAACGTAATAGGCACATGGTTTAGATGTCCTTGTTGATCAATTGTTGAACACATGTCCAATGTGTAGAATTTTTCAATGCCAAATGTCACATGTTGAATGATGGTAATTTAAATAGTGTAAACAGTGTGACTTTGTGAGTTCTCTATGCAGCTTTAGCTGCTAGTATTGTTGTCCTGGTAAGCAAAATTTTCTATTTTTCATTTTGGTTCATTGACCAATTCATCATAAAGAAAACCAGCAGTGGTTATTTGGAGTTTAAACTATGGGTGTCTGCGGTCTATATTGTGCAAAGTTCTATGTGCGGAATAGCAATACATTAAACTTTGTCCAGGTACAAATGGACAATCAAATGCTTTTTGTCCAAATCAATGTGAAAGCAAACCTTTCTCGAGGATATCTGGTGAGAGATGAGTATCATTGAAGCTGGTCTAATAAGTTACGAGTATCTTCTATGCATCATGATGCATGGTTTATAATCAGTTGACACGTTTTTAAGAGTATTGCTCATGATCTTTTCTGGATCATTTTGGTTGATACAATAATACCAGGCTCTTATTTTATAAGGTTTTTATTCTAGTGAATGGCAGAAGGAAATTAATAGTATAAGAGATGTGATTACAACTAGCTAGAAATCATATAGTAGTGATTAATGAAACAATTGCTAAAGGCAAAGACAGATTTTGTGCCTTGATTAAAGTATAGGAGGTGCATACCAACCAAACTCTGGCTTCAGTGAAGGTTTTTTAGATGCCTAAAAGCTAGACAGCTTGAATGCACTGCTAGGAGTGAAGAGGTGGGGACTTTCTTCGAAAATCATGGCCCTTAACAGCCAATGCCTTCTGCAAAAGTTTGCTCAAAGGAAAAAGAACCCAACTACATAAATACATAAAGAAAGGAAAAGAAATACTGAAAGCACCAACAAAAGAATGCTTTTGAATTTTCTACTTCCATTTTTTATCTTCCCAAAGTCTCTTCTTGGCAAAGAAAACTTTCAGGTAGAAAGTACGCGGAGCAACTTTAGTTTCTCTAGCTACTACTATTATATATTTATACATGCAATTTATTTTTTTATGACTAAGTTGTGGCCTTCAAATCATTCTTTGCATCTAGTTATAGTTTCATGATTCAGGTGATTCGTTAAATATCATAGCTTGGCATCAACAAAGCAATTAATGGACCTATAGAGAGCATCTATGAGGGGTTCTAGAGAAATCAATTAGTGAAGAACAATATCAGACAAACATTTTTTCAATTTATTAATATTTTAAATTGTGATTGAAGCAATGTTACCTTCACATAGGCCTATCAGTGCTACTATTTTTATTAAGCATTAATCACAAATTAACATTTTTGTCACTAGATTTATTGATTCATGAGAATTATATATATTTGACTAAAAATGAATAAAAACAAATTAGGGTAATCTAGCTAACGAGACATCATATGCTAATAATTTTAGATAAGTGAGTTAACTCTCTTTCCTTTAAAAGATATCTCATACATTAGATATATGTATTATTTTTCTTACAATGTGTGAGTTTCATATAATTATAGAATCTATACAATAAATGATACTCTATACCATAAACGATACATATATTTGATACATTTTTCACTATTGTTATTTCCTTTTTTTTTTCTCCTCCTTCTATGGGAAACATATATTTAAAAAAAAAAAAAATCCCACACACATGAAATGAATGAAAGGGGGAGTACAACTATAATCACAAAGAGAGAGATTCACACAAAAATGAGTAGTACAAGTAATCTAGTTCCGTAGGCATTACTTTAAAAGGTTTGGAAGGGCATCTTTTTTGCAAAGAAAAGGTTTGGAAGGGCATCTTTTTTGCAAAGAAAAGTAATAGGAACAAAGAAAAAAGGTTGGTACGGTACCACCAATTAAAGAGAACTGTTTGGGTCAATTCAAAAGCAGAGGTGAGTGAGAGGACCATAAAACTTATGCCTTCGTCTTTAAGTTTTTACAGCCATGATTTGTGTTCTAGTCATCTCAGTGGATCTCGACCGTCCATTTAATATTAAACACGCAACAACAACCTGGCGGGAATGTCTGTCCTCTACAGCACTATAAATAGAGGGAGATATTGCATGCTCTTTCACCCACCTCACACTTAAAGCTATAGCTTGTTGCTTACACACCACCTTAGTTGTTAAGAAAACCTAGTATCTTTCAGACTCATACATTTGTATTAGATACCCAAACCCTAAACATACACTCCTATACAGCTAGAAAGGAAGATCATCATCACTACCAGAGAGATGGGTAGAAAGTCATCTTCTTCATTCTCAATATGCAACATATTCAAGGTATGTTTCTCAAGTGGAAGCAGCAGAGAGGAGTATTGGGATGAAAGTGGCTATGTTAGAAGAATATGTCCTAGTGATGAAGACAGAGGACTTTGGATTGCTGAACCTGGTATTGACCGCAAAGCCACAGAACTCATTGACAGATTCTATGCAGCTCGTGGCTAGTTTCATATGAATACCTATGTTGTCTTGTGGCAAGTCATTCTATGCAGCTAATGCTTCCCATTATTATTATTATTTTTTTTCCATTCTCTTTTAATAACTAGTAAGTTTCCCGTGCAATGCATGGATGCTGTTGTAATGTTTTATGTAAATTTGTTTTTGGAAAATATTAGACATATGTTATAGCATATTTATTATAAAACTTTGTTAGTAATGAGTTCATCATAAAAAGTAACAATTATAAATTGCTCACATATATCTATTATAATTATTTTGTTCAAGTAATGAGCAATAATTAAAACCACTTGGAGTAATATTATATAATAAAAGTTGATAAAAACATATTAATTCATTCTATATTATTGATTTTTATTATATGATGTAATAAAAAGCTTCATTATGAAATCTTTTTTTTTTTCTTCAATCTTTGTTATTAAGGTATGGTGATGCTTGTTATTATCATCAGTTTCTCTATTTTCGACGTTTGAAGTTTAGTCCGTCCATATTTGTTCAATTTTTGAGCTTTCATCAATTTTTTTTTTCTTTTTGTTGCATCATTTGTGTTAATCACTAATGAATTGGTATCGAGAGATTCTTAATTGGATCTTATAAAGTTTGGACTTTGTTGCTAAGATTTTTTCATAGTATTTGCATTTATATTAAATTTCAATGATGTTACAGTTTTTTGTAAATATTTTTATTTTTTTATTTTTTTGTTAATTTTGGAATAGTGCATCAAAAAGAAATAATATAGCATATTGAATTGTGTATTTTTTTTTCTTCCATACATTTTTATCATTTGAAGGTGCATAAAAAATCTTAGCAACTATCTCATCAAAAAAAAAAAAAAAAATCTTAGCAACTATGTACTTTTCAAAACCACCATTTAGATTAAATTCATTCAAATGAAGTAGAAAAATTCATTTTTTTCCTAATTTTTTTTTCAAATCACTTGGAATTCGTTCTCCAATATCAATATTTTTATAATAATTTAAATAAGTTGTACCTCAATTTATTTTTCAGTAAAATATCTTGTAGATTCAATTAGAATTTTCTCGGCATCTCAATCAAATATCACAAAATTTGTTTTGATAGTTGTATCAAAAACTTCAATTTGAATCATGTATCTGAAGTAGTTTGCAATTGTATATATATAGTAGTTATAGTGAGATAAATATATTATAAATATTTGGAGAGTATGTAGTTAATGTGAGTGCCTTTAACTTTGGGATAGAAAGATTTATTTTCGTTTCACATTTTGCATACCAAAATGATTTTGCTTGTGGTTTGACATTCCTTTCACAAAGTACGCATAAAATGTAATACCAACCTATTGTTGTATCAATATTACTTATTATTGCAATACCCTAACAGTTTACATCTTGCAATGAACTTTGAAATTAATATGTATTATTTTTTTAATGTAAATGATACGATGTATGATTATTTTTTTACGTAAATGATGAGTATAAATTGAAATGATTAACAAACCTGTTTCGTAGAATCTCATTCAATGCATTTTATCTTTACTATTGTCTTCATAATATTTAAAGATAAATCCTCCTATGAAATTTTTTTTGCATGTATTTTTGGTATTTCTTGTATAGGATCATGTTTTTTACCATTCCTTTCATTGAATTTTTTTAAAGAAAATATTAAGTTAATGGCATTTTGTGAGATAGTATATGATATTTATTAGACTTTTTTGTTATTATAAATTTTAGAAATATGCACTTGTCAATTATTTCAGCAACCTCAAGGATCTTAAGATTTATATATATTTTTGTTGCACTGGTCGATGACAGAGAATTTTTCTGCATAAATTGCATAAAACATTATTAATGAACAAACACATATTGAATTGAAATTGGGGAAAAATGAAGACATGATTTCATGAGGATGAGATTTTCTAGAAGTATCACCTATACATGGGAAGGAAGAACAGAGTTTGTAAGGTAAAAACTGGATTGAGTTTTTCATAAGGTTTGGTCTACTTTTAAAAGGTAGTTTAATTTATAGTGAATTAATTTTGGTCTAATGGGTCTAATTGTTAAGAACAACCCATATTTTATATAATAGTAAAAAGAAGTTACTATAATCTATTGGGTAACAGTAAAAAAAACTTAATAAGAAGAGGTAAAAAATGCTAAATTTATATAATAGTAAAAATAAGTTACTGTGATCTATTGGGTAACGGTTAAAAAAACTTAATGAAAAAATATAAAAAAAAAAGTTAAATGCAATATTAGAATGCCACGTGGCAGGACAGTAAGAAGAAGTTACTATGATCTATTGGGTAACAGTAAAAAAACATAATAAAAAGAGATAAAGAATGCTAAATTTATATAATAGTAAAAATGAGTTACTATGATCTATTTGGTAACGGTTAAAAAAACTTAATGAAAAAAGGTAAAAAAAAGGTAAATTATAATATTAGAGTGCCACGTGGCAGGACTTCATGCACTCTCACATAAGATCTCTGCTTTTATATATATATTGATTTATTTGAGCTGCGCATCCTAATCTATAGAGTTATCCTAATGACTAATTATTCAATGCCATAACCAGTTTCTTAATTTCTTCAAGCCATGCCTTGTTAGTATAATTATTAATTTTTGCTTTTAGATTTCTCTATTTTGGATTGTTGGTTCTGTTCATAAGCCTTGATATAAGGTGATAAACCTGATATATAATATGGAGCCGATTGAGACCAATATGATCCTTTGAGTTGTGCATCCTAATCTATAGAGTTATCCCAATGACTAATTATTCAATGCCATAACCAGTTTCTTAATTACTTCAAGCCATGCCTTGTTAGTATGATTATTAATTTTTATTTTTAGATTTCTCTATTTTTAGATTCTTGGTTCTTTTCATAGGCCTTGATATTAGGTGATGAACCTGATATATAATATGGAGCCGATTGAGACTAATATGATCCTTTGATACCATAATATATACTAGTCTATCTAGTTGCACTTCTTCTATATAGCTATATGCGAGGTGCAATATATAGAAAATGGAACCAAAAACTGCCTCATCTCTTTGTATCTTTACGGTCAAAATTATGTACACAAGGGGCTGCAGTTCCGTTTAAAAACATTTAGTCCTTGTTTCACAATCACATGGTACGTACATATTGTGGTTAATTCGTTATTGGTTGCACTCCCTCTTGATCCCTCCTCCTCCTTCAAGAAGTAAATCAACTGAATGACTGACTAAAGTGAATTACAGAATGCATTTATTTGAAATTACCAATTAGTATGTCCCTATTACTGTAAGAATTCCAGAGGTTGCATATCTCAAATGTTATGGTGTTTATGAGATTTTGAAGTTGATTTGGGATTTCACTTCTTTGTAATAACCGCATATATGGAGTTTCGATTATAGAACCTGAACAATTTATTCTCATTGAGCACAAGCTAAATTAGTGAATGGCATGATAGTGTTAGTGAACATCAAATGAATGTACTCGATATGGATTAAACGAGCATTTGTGCTACATAATCGGTTTAGGACAAGTCACATTTACTTGATATAAATTATCGTATTAAGCCACATATCAAGTGTTTTTGTTTGGCAACTTATGCCACTCAGGTAGTAGAAAATAAATCAGAAGTAGCAATTAAATTAAAAGTTTATTTGTTATTTATTTATTTATTTGTACAATCTTCCAAAGCAACTTGTAAACATGAAAATTGCAGCATTATTTATATATTTTTGTAAGTGTACAGTTAAAATTATCTTTTGACCAAAAGTAACTATTAGTTTTAGACGCTAGTACTCTTTCCTTCTTGGAATGGTGTGAACGTGAGCATAGGGCTAGCAGTAAGCACCCCATAAATGCATCCTCCAATAGGCAAAGATATATTGACATTTTTAAATTTATTCTCTTCGAACGTGAACAAAGCATAACCCCTGTAGGATTCACCTTTGAAGACGTTGTCAAGTATTGATTGGTGAATGTTGATTAGTATATGACAATGATTGAAGGAATCTACTACTTCCTTGCCTTTGGCTTTGTTCAAGGAGCTTCTACAATTCTACTACTAAATTATTGTTGTAAATGTTACTGAACCATATTCTATTAACTCATTGTATAGGGCATAATAACATATGACAATAAAAAGAGAGAGAGTGAGAGATTGTTGTGGGGAAGGATGTATCCATATATGTTTAAGATGGTATTGGAAACCAATGCAATGTATATGGTATCCAACTCTCACGGCTGGCCTAAACAAAGCAAACACAATAAATAACAAGTGATTCATAGTCTTTGTGCTTAAACTTTACATATTCTATACAGATTTGTCTTACAAACGTTGCATACAATGTAGGAATACACAGAATGTAATCATTGCACGCATGGTTAAATCAACTTCTGACTTTTTGAGGCAATAAAGGGAATTAAAGTTTGATAGGGGAATAATATAGCCCATCTCCAAGTCGTCCATACAGGTCGTCCATAGCCCACCTACTACCATAAACACCCTCAGTAACTTACCTACAAGTGCCTCGTCCAGGGAAGAAGAGCTCAAGACGAAGTACGCACCACCAGAGTGATGCACTCGTCCAGAGTGTCGACATCCTCGTCTTGAGCAAATTCACCCGTTAGACGAGGCAGCCCCCTCGCGTGAAACAAAGCACGCCCAACTGAGGAACTCAAGGACGAGAGTGTCACACTTAGAAAAATCTCCAAATGAGATATGATAATCCCTTATCCCACGCGTAACCGCCAGGTATCCGTTGTGAAACAAGAGCATAACTTCCGCATCTGCTATGCAAGTTACGTTTGATTTCTATCTCTCCTTGTCGTGGAGAAGTTCCAATTTTGGTAACCGCCTATGATAACACTATATAAAGGTTGTTTCGTACAAACCCAAGGTATGTTCAATTTTCACTCCAAAAAAGTTGGAATTCGAATAACTTAGAGGAAAAACTAACTTTGCCATCGGAGGATTTTGGCCGGCACGGCCGCCTTTGATAGGCTTTTCCTTCTTTTTCGTGCCGTAGAAAGATCCAAAGAGTCCTTTCAAGTCCGAGCATCCAGCCTACCGATTTTCTTGGCATCATCGGGCTGGCGCCGTCCGTGGGAAAAGAAGTAAACTTGTTATTCTATCCCGTACAAAAGGTTGAATGGTTCGAACAAGATCAAGTGGCTACCACCTGTTACTCGGAAAGTAGGGATGCTTCAAAGAATCCCCTTCGTGATCGCAGATCAAGACCGTCATGCCACCGCCTTCTATGCAAGACATACAATCCATGGCGGCTGCGGCGTAATCGACGCGTCGAACCAGGAATTGAATAAGGAGATCAACTTCGGGAGGCCACAAGGACACGTTGAGGGAAGGGCCCCAAGTCGAAGGAGGAGGGGAGAATGTAGAAGTCCGAAGATCAACAAGGGGTACCGCTTCAAGAAGGGTGCCGCACTTGGAAAAAGAAATGGACAAGATGAGAAAAGCCATGGATGAAATGAGGGAAAACATGAGGCGAGCAAACCCGTAGATGATATAGTCCACCGAACGGACTCCCTTTACAGCCTCCGTCAACACTCACCCTCTACCCCCGAAGTTCAAAATGCCTTCTCTAGACTCGTACGATGGAAATCGCGACCCCCGCGATCACATTGCAACTTTCAAGACGACCATGCACCTTGCAGGGGGTCCCGTACGAGATCATGTGCAGAGCTTTTCCCACCACACTCAAGGGACCGCGCGAGTGTGGTTCGAAGATTCCCCCAAACTCGGGGGATCATTTGAAGAACCGAGTAAGCCGTTTGTCAACAACTTCATTGGGGACGCGTCACAAGCGATCCTCCTCTAGCCTACCGACCATAGAGCAAGGGGACAACGAGAGTTTGCGATCTTTTATCACCCGGTTTACCGCAGAAGCCTTGACGGTGGACGAGATGGATGACAAGCTATCGCTGGCCGCTTTCCACAATGGGGTCAATTCCCGACTTGTTTATTCATAAGCTCTACGAGCGAGAACCACGTACTCATGGCCGAGCTTGTCCATTCGGCCTAATTTTATGAATGCCGAAGACGCCATCATAGCCAAGAAGAGAAAAAGTGCAGAGCGCCCCTGGCGGGGCCACCATCGCTACCAGACCAAGGACCTCGTCCGAAGAAAGTTCGGTAGACGAGAGAAAAGATAAGGATGGTAAGAAGGCCAGCTTCCGCAAGGAACCGCAATACACGCCCCGACTATGCCATTAGAGCAGTTCTTATGCAGTATCAAGGATGATCCGTCCTTGAAGTGGCCGGACAAATTGAAGGGAGACCCCAACAAGCGCAATAGGAGCAAGTACTCGCCGTTTACAGGGACCATGGGCATGATACGGACGAGTGCTTTGACTTGAAGCAGCATAGAAAATCTCATTAGACAGGGGAAAATTGAGGAACTTCCTTGGACGAGACCGTAGAGATGAGAAAATGAAGGCCAAGGTGGAAGAATCATCACGCCCCCCACTAGGAGAAATAAGGGTAATTATGGGAGGAAGCTCGGCGGTACAATCGTCCAAATCAAGGAAGACATACCCGAGGGTGGTGCAACATCCAACAAGCTCGGACGACCTCCTAGAACGACGGAGGTAGACCAACAGTCAGCATTTCTACCGACGAGGAGGCAGGACGAATTCACCACCCACACGATGATGCGATAGTCATTACACTACTCATCTCCGACTACACGACCAGAGGGTATCGATTGACAATGGCATGTACCGCGTACATTCTCTACTACCCCGCGTTCCAACAAATGAAGCTAGGACGAGATCGGCTTCGACTGAACTCTCCGTTGGTGGGATTCGGAGGAATGAAGGTGCAACCCGTGGGCACCATCACGTTGCCGTGGCTGTCGGGACGTATCCACAAGCAGAGCAACCAAGGAGGTGAATTTCCTTGTTGTTGATTGTGCATCGTCATACAATGCAATCATTGGAAGGCCAACTTTGAACACCGGAAGGCGGTAACCTCCACCTACCACCCGTCCGTCAAATTCCCGACCGAGCACGGAGTAGGCCGTACAAGGAGACCAAGTGCCGGGAATGCTACCTAGCCATGCCGGCCATGGACGAGCACATGCAAGCGATGAATATAGAAGGAAGAAGGGTCGTGGCTGAGCCCACTGAAGCATTAGAGGACGTCCCATTGGACGATGACCATCCCGAGAAGTCTACCAGAGTTGGGGCAAGCATGGAAGAGGGGGCAAAGCACGCTTTGGTTCGATTTCTGAAGAAGAACCTCGATGTCTTTGCATGGAGTCATGAGGACATGCCTGGCATTGATCCGAGCGTCATTACCCACATACGGCTCGAACGTGTGTCCCTATTCGAAACCATGCGTCAAGAGAAGAGTTTTTGCTCCCGAGCGAGACAATGCCATCAAGGAAGAAGTGCAGAAGTTGGTCGCCGCGAAGTTTATCCGAGAAGTTCATTACCCAGACTGGTTGGCGAACGTAGTCATGGTCAAGAAAGCCAATGGCAAGTGGCGGATGTGCGTGGACTGCATCGATCTCAACAAAGTCTTGCCCCAAGGATAGCTATCCATTGCCGCGCATCGACCGCTAGTGGACTCGACGGCAGTGTCACAGGATACTTAGCTTCATGGATGCTTTCTCGTGGTATAACCGTATTCGGATGAATGAAGCGGATCAGGAGAAGACCTCATTCGTCACGAGCCAAGGGTTGTATTGCTACAAGGTTATGCCCTTCGGCTCAAGAACGCAGGGGCGACTTACCAAAGGCTGGTTAACCATATGTTCCGTCCTCAAATCGGGCGAAATGTGGAAGTTTATGTGGACGACATGCTGGTGAAGAGCCAGGACGAGGATAAACATCTTGACGACCTTCAAGAGACTTTTGATACGTTGCGACGGTACCACATGAAGTTAAATCCGAGCAAGTGTGCTTTTGGGGTTTCATCGGGTAAATTCTTGGGGTTTATGGTGTCGCACAGAGGAATCGAGGCGAACCCGTATAAAATCCAGCGATACTGAACATGGAGCCACCAAGAAATATCAAGGAAGTCCAGTCTCTTACTGGACGAGTCGCCGCCCTCAACAGGTTTGTATCGAAAGCCACTGACAAATGTTTACCTTTCTTTAAAATCCTTAGGAAGGCTTTTGAATGGACGGACGAGTGTCAGAAGGCCTTCCAGGACTTGAAGGCGTATCTAATGACAACCCCGTTGTTGAGTCCGTCTGACTCGGGGAAGAGTTGTACTTGTACTTGGCGTTGTCCCCACACGCAAAGTAAGCCTTCGCCGTTGGTCCGAGAAGAGGGGAGAGTCCGTAAGCCGGTCTATTACACAAGCCACGCGATGAGAGGGGCGAAGGACGGTACCCGATGATGGAGAAACTAGCCTTCGCATTAGTCACGGCTTCCTGTGAAGCCGAGACATTATTTTCGTGCACACGTCATCAACGTCCCGACGTACCATCCCATAAGAAAGGCGATGAGCAGGTTGGAAGCCGCCGGACGGTAGTACAGGTGGGCCGTTGAGCTCGAGCCGAGTTCGATGTCGTACCTCCCGAGGAGCGCAATAAAAGCGCAAGCATTGCGATTTCATTGCGGAATTCACCCCCAGTAGGACGACCCGATCAAGGACGAAGGAAATGAAATGTGGGTGGTAAATGTAGACGGATCGTCCACACTCGTATGCGTGGAGGGGTTGGAATTGTACCGAAGTCCCCCGAGGGTGACAAGCCGGAGTATGCGGTCCGTCCGCGCATCCAACTACCAACAACGAAGCCGAGTACGAGGCTCTACTCAAGGGGTTGGAATTGGCCAAGTCCTTAGGGGCGGAGTCGTTAGCAATCGCAGGAGACTCTCAACCGGTCATTAACCAAGTAAATGGGATGTGTGATGTCAAAGAAGATCGAATGAAGAAGTACCTTAACAAAGTGAAACGCCTTGCCCGGAAATTTTCAACTATAAGTTTTATTCAACTTCCCAGGGAGGAGAACGCCGGCGTACGCCTTGGCAAAAGCCGCCTCGGCAGGAGTCATAGACGAGTTTGACGACGTCCAAGACATGCCGAGCATAGACATCCCCGACATACAAGATAGGAGAAGAAGAAAATTGGATGAGTCCAATAATAATATATCTCAAAGAGGAGGCTTCCGAAGACAAGGATGAAGCGAGAAAGTTAAGGGTCGTCGGCCAAGTATGTCATCATAAATGAGGTGTTGTACAAGCGAGGCTTTTCTCAACCCTACTTAAGATGCTTGGCTCCCCGACGAGTCAAACTATGTTCGAGGGAAGTTCATGAAGGATCGTGTGGAAATCATTCGTGGACAAGATCCCTTGTCCATAAGATCGTCCGTGCCGGTTACTACCGGCCAACAATGCGGGGCAGACGCTAAAGCCTATGTCAAGGTATGTGATCAATGCCGCGTTATAGCAATGTGCCCGCATGCCGTCCGAGTATCAAACCCCAATGAGATGCCCCATGGCCCTTCGCACAGCGGGGACCGGATATCCTAGGTCCTTTTCCCATAGGAGTCCGGCAAATGAAGTTTTTGGTGGTAGGAATAGATTACTTTACCAAGTGGGTAGAAGCCGAGCCTCTTGCAAAGAATCACTCAGAACGTGAAGAATTTTGTATGGAAGAATATCCTATGCAGTTCGGAGTACCCAGTGGTATTAGTATCCGACAACGGACGTCAATTTGACAACGCACCCTTCAGGGATTTCTGCAATCATTTTGGAATCAAGAATCACTATTCTTCACCCTCCCATCCACAGTGCAAATGGGCAAGCGGAAGTAGCAAACCGATCCCCGCTCGAAAATCATCAAGACTCGCTTGAGGGGGCAAAAGGGATATGGCCGTACGAGCTACCCGTGCCCCGTGGGCCTATAGGACGACCGCACGAACTCCGGCCAGAGAGACCCCTTTTAAGCTAGCCTATGGGAGTGAAGTGTTATACCTAAGAGAGGTCCATATGGCAAGCCACCGAGTGATGAAGTACCAGGAGAAAGACAACGGGGAACAACTTCGCCTTGACCTCGATCTTATTGATGAGGTAAGAATGGATGCGGAGCAAAGGACAGCAAGATACAAAAATCTCATGGCCAGACAAGATGACGCCATGGTAAGGCCCAGACGGTTCAAAGGTTGGGGACCTTGTCCTCAAAAGGGTCTCCTTGGCGACCAGAACCCAAACATGGAAAACTCGGGACCCAATTGGGGAAGGACCCTACAAAGTAGTCAATTGCAAAAGGCAGGGTCCTACTACTCCGGAAGCTCGGATGGACGGAAGTTAGAACATCCTTGGAACGTGGAACATCCGCGAAAGTACTATCGTTGATGAGCAGGGGACGAAGGAAGTCGCGGGCAGTGGCAAAACTACAGTTGTGGTTTGCGTGTTTGCTTATATTTACTTGTGCTTTTACTATTATTATAGCGTGTTATGAATAAAAGTGCACTAGTTCTTAAACTCTTGCACTACTTGCAGACTAGTTTATGAAAGACGATGTTATGTACTTGATATCTTAATAAGGCACTAGCGTATAAGCGTGTGCCAAGTTCGTGAACAATGTTCATGTAATAATATGGTTTGGATTTCTTATGTACTTGAATTCCAGTTTCCCTGATAATATCCCAGGACGAGTCAAAAGCCTTTGACAAATAAAATCTCTGGACGAATACAAACCCGTCTAAGCTCTGAGGCATGCTCGTCCAAAAACAAAAAATGCTAAGGCATGCTCGTCCAAGCTTTCCTTAAAAAAGAATGAGGATAAAGCAAAAATGCTAAGGCATGCTCGTCCAAGCTTTCCTTAAAAAAGAATGAGGATAAAGCAAAAATGCTAAGGCATGCTCGTCCAAGCTTTCTTTAAAAAAGAATGAGGATAAAGCAAAAATGCTAAGGCATATTCGTCCAAGCTTTCCTTAAAAAAGAATGAGGATAAAGCAAAAATGCTAAGGCATATTCGTCCAAGCTTTCCTTAAAAAAAAATAGAGGATAAAGCAACAAAGTTAAGACATGCTCGTCCAAGTTTTCCTTAGCCAGGGCATACTCGTCTAAGAAGGGAAGTAGGCCTTAACACCTGCATTCTAACGGCGAGCATATGATCGTCCTAATATAATCGTCCATAAGGGCATCATGTAAACAATCACCCAACACTGGGGAACATTGCTTAAAAGGCAATTGAATGAAAATACATACACTCGTCCATGGAACAACAATGATGATAACTGAAAGTAAGCATTCATTAAACAATAAATGGGTGAACGACCACCGTCCAAAAACCCTTGAAAAGTAAGCCTTGAAAGGCATTGTTTATAAAGCCGTCAAAAGTGCTCAGGACGAAACAAATGTACTCTTATACATTTTTAAAAAAAAAAAAAAAAAAAAAAGAGACAGGAAGAAAACACTTGAACAAATGATGAAAAATTTTCAAACGGGCATCAGGCATTAGGGTCGTCTTCAGCAGGCTTGGTAGAGGCATCGTCTTCAACATTGACATCTTCAGAGCTAGTCTGAAGAAAAGAACTAGCAGCACCTCCAAGTTGAAGGACGATAGGACTGAAGTCAACTTCTGGAAACCTTTCTTTCGCCTCCATGCGAAAGTCTTCAAATCCAGCCGCATAGTTGGCGTCCAGAAGGTCCGTAAACTGCTTCGAAGCCCTGAACTCCTCCACAGCCTCGTCCTTAGCCCTCACAAGGGAATTGCTTAGCTCGTCGGTCTTTTTCTGAAAGTGGTCAAGACGAGAGTCCTTTTCCACTACATCAGCCTTTAATTCCTCGACGAGGTTTAGCAAATCCTTGGCGGCGTCCTTAGCCTCGCACTGTCTCCGGCAGCTTTTGCAGTCATCCTTAACCTACTTGATCCTCCTCTCCAACAGCGAGCCTCGTCCTCGTCCAACTCAGCTGCCTAGACGCCTTTATAAACTTGGACATGGCCTCGCACAAACAAATAAGAATTTTTGTATCAAGCAAAGTAAACAAGCATGAAAAGCTAACGACGAGAACAAATTTGTATCCATTACCTTGAAAAGATCGTGGACACCCGAGTGTTCAAAATCCGTCAAGGACATGTTGTAGCATGCGCAGCCACGTCCTCGTCGTACACCGCCCGTTGGAACCTCTCCCAAGCCAAGCCCTCACTCTCGAGCAAGTTGGGCACAACATCAACGGGAGGTTGGGACGGGCAGAACGTCGGTCTTGGACGGTGGAGTGGGAGCAGGCTCAGACGACTCCACGTCGAAGATTGGGACGGACGGTGGTGGAGGAGGAACGGACAGCAGGAGAGACGACCCCAGGCCTTTGGACGACTTTCTCGTGCTTGGCTCTCCCCGTCGGGAAGGTTTTCAAGGTTGATGGCCTTTGGACAGTGCTCCTCTTATCGCCAACGGAAGGACGAGCCCTAGTTTCTGTCTTGCTTGCCACGCTCGTCCACGACCCCTTTGCCTTTGTTTTCCTTCATGGTAGCCATCCCTAAAATAAATAATAATAATTATAAGTAAAAAAAAAAAAAAAAAAAAAAAAAAAAAAAGGAGAGGAAAGGCAAGACGAGAACACACGTCGGCGGCCTGTAAAATCGTGGGCTAAGGCTTAAGGGGAGGGCACGGGGCCAAGTCCCCAAATTGAAAGACCCAGCAAGGTAACCAAAGAGTGGAAGTCCCTCTCGGGTGAAGACGAGCTTCGGACGCGTCCTAGATGGAACTCGGCTCAACGACGGCCTCCTAACACCCGCAACAAGGACGAAGAAATTAGCCCGTAAAGATATATAATGAAGGCGATGCTACAGAGGTGAGCATACCTTCAGACGAAGGTTCCCTAAGTCTCCCGTATATGGGGGAAATGAATCCCCGCTCACACGCCAGGCGTCCCGCCCTGAAAAACCCGAGACGAAGAAGAACTCCGTCTTCCAACTCCTATCCGAGGTAACCAAAGATTTAATTATCCTACGCCTTTTCTCCCCGTCGTGAATTGATAAAAGCCACGAGATTGACTAATTTCGCAGGGTTTATAGCAAAAAAGGAACTCGTCCACGTAAGAGGACAACTTTCGAAAACCTCTCTCCACAAAATTTGCATAGAAACAGCCAGTCTCCATGCATTAGGATTTAATTGGCATAAACCTATACCTAACCTAGTAAGCAACTCCCTGGCAAAAGCATTGAGAGGCAGCCTAAGACCCCTAGAAGATAGGCTTCATAAACCCCAATGCCAAAATGAGGTTGGCAACACCACTCATCACGGACGGCCAATCTAGGATTTAGCTCGTCCGGGATTTGGTACCAACTCCTAAGTGGACGTTAGTTTTCTCTCGTCCGTCTTGGCCGGAACCCAACAAATGCAGCGTATACAGCCTCAACCTCGTCCCTTCTAGTGGACGATGGCGCGCTAGAAGGACCAGCCCTAGACCCGCATGCTACCCTCTTCCTAAATTCTTCCCGGAAAACTTCTACGGGAACCCAGAACCCTGGAAACATACTCGTCCGAGGTGTTACCACTACTCCTACCGCTCGTCACTACTAGAGCCACTATAGCTAGTTGTGTTACGATATTCATCTATCTCCCTATCAACGCTATTGCTAGACGAAGAAAAACTTTCGACATTTTGGAAATGTAAGGAAGCCTAAAACGAGCGTAGAGAAAATACCTGGCTCTAGACGACGAAAACTAAAGGACGCTGGAATACTCCTAGACGAGGCGATGGACGAGAGATGTCAAACGAGAGAATTTTAAGAATGAGGAGGGTAGGGGAGGAAATTCACTATTTATAGGCGTTGAAAAGTAAAACCCAGAACGCAATGACCAATCAGGAAGAACCACGTGGCAACCTCCTCGAAAACCCAAACCAACACAACGGTTAACTCGGGTAAGTAATGACACGTGACATAATATGAAGCCTTTGCAACCTCGTCCCTTACATGAGACACGTGGAATAATGTGTTGAAACGAGTCGAAGAAACAAAAGAACTTTGGACGACCTTAGAACAGGGGGCAACTGATAGGGGAATAATATAGCCCATCTCCAAGTCGTCCATACAGGTCGTCCATAGCCCACCTACTACCATAAACACCCTCAGTAACTTACCTACAAGTGCCTCGTCCAGGGAAGAAGAGCTCAAGACGAAGTACGCACCACCAGAGTGATGCACTCGTCCAGAGTGTCGACATCCTCGTCTTGAGCAAATTCACCCGTTAGACGAGGCAGCCCCCTCGCGTGAAACAAAGCACGCCCAACTGAGGAACTCAAGGACGAGAGTGTCACACTTAGAAAAATCTCCAAATGAGATATGATAATCCCTTATCCCACGCGTAACCGCCAGGTATCCGTTGTGAAACAAGAGCATAACTTCCAGACGGTTATGCAAGTTACGTTTGATTTCTATCTCTCCTTGAAGCCAGGAGAAGTTCCAATTTTGGTAACCGCCTATGATAACACTATATAAAGGTTGTTTCAGACAAACCCAAGGTATGTTCAATTTTCACTCCAAAAAAGTTGGAATTCGAATAACTTAGAGGAAAAAACTAACTTTGCCATCGGAGGATTTTTGGCCGGCAGCCCCGGTCGCCTTTGATAGGCTTTTCCTTCTTTTTCAGGCCGTAGAAAGATCCAGTAGTCCTTTCAAGTCCGAAGCATCCAGCCTACTGATTTTCTTGGCATCATCAAAGTTTATTTTCCTTATTGAAAAGATTCTAACTATTATAAGTACCAATCACAACCAAAAAACAAAGAGAAGAAGAAAGCATTGTTTGTATCAATTGGAGAAGGAATAGAATAATCTTGGTTTTCAATCACGGCCGGGATAGTAAAGGAACCCAATGTATATATGGTATCCAGTTCATGGCTAACCTAAACAAATCAAACATAAAAAGTGACCCTAACCCTAAAAAGGAAATTTATTATGGTGATCAGTGAAGCATCAAAGTTATGCAATTTTTATCAACTCATAAAGCTAGCTATCATTCTTACACATCTGCGTTTTAAATTGACATTAATTGAAACAATGAGCCATGTATTATTGTATTTGTAGGCAAAAAGTAGCTCAATTGGTTATGTTTCTTTTCAAGTAGTTGCTTGGAAGGAGAACCATCAAATGTATTCGGAGCTTCTCCTTTTTGGAGATCCCTTTTCATGTTTTTTTTTTAATAGATTTTTTTTAGGGCTTTTCAATGTTCAATCTTTAAACAATTGATGGTATTAAGCCTATACCATTTCCTACCATTCCACTTTGTAAGAATTTGTCAAGAGATCACCTTCATTAATTTTTATCAAAGAAGGATCTCTTCAACGAAATTTACTGGTAATTTCATTTGGAAAACAATCTATATGGCTCTTATATTTTTTTAAAAAAAATATATTTTATTAAGTCATAGATGAATCACAAACCTCATAAATTTTAATTTATGATGGGTAGAATAGACCCCAATACCTTCTCACAAATAAAAAAAGATAAATATCACTTGGCTATTAATTATTAAGACCCTAGTTCAGACTTCTCATGAAAAAAAAAATCCATATTCTTGATGGTAAGCTAAATAAGAGGAGACTTTGAAAGTAAATTTTGATGCAACAGCCTTAGATATACCTTTGTTATACTTTCAATTATCATAGGGTTGGAATTCTCTTCTTATGGTCCTTTTATATTGATCCAGGTGATTTATTATGGGCAGAAACTAAGGCAACTCTTTTTGTTGTGGAACGTATGTTTGAAGAGGGCCTCACTAGCTATATTCTAGAAGGTAATGCTCTAAATATCATTAACCCTATTCAATTATTAATTGCTCTCTTATAGTTTCACATTGGCTTGTAGCCAATAAACTAAACTCTTTGGCTCAAAATATTACCATTGGGCGTCTATTATTTCTCTGTTTAGTTGAAGAATCCCTATCTCCCTAATTTACTTCCTAGTTTCTTTTTGGCCTGGATTGCGAGAGAGATCGAAATTCTTCCCTTCACTGTTGTGTGTCAAACTGTCAATTTGCATTAGTAAAATAAGTGCTATTCAGTGCGAGTTACTTAATATATTTTAAGGACTAAGGCAAAAAAAAAAAAAAAGAAGAGAGAGTAGGTTCTTTTATTATTAAAAATTAATTAAATATTACTTATTCAGCTTTCTATATTATACTTTTTTTTTTGGTTTAAAAATTGTTCTTTTTGTACTTTGAGATGAAAAAAATCTTAATTAAGTTTTTGTATTTTGATTTTATCAACATCTCTTTTTTAAGTTGTTAGGAAAATTCAATTGTTAATAAGTATTCAGTACATTAATTTTTTTTTTTGTTGAAACAAATTATGGTTTTAACTAGGTTGAAATTCTTTTTGGCTCAATTATTTGAGAGCCTTTTTGGAGGTGGAGGGAAGAATGCAAAACAAACTCTTTTTTTTTCTCTTCTATAATTTAGAGACATTTTTGTATAATTTTAGGGGTCTTCTATTTATGTAATAAGGGGCCTTGAGATCTTTTATAAAATTTTTGAAGGTGGAGCCTTAAGCTTAGGCTTATAGTTGGCCCATGATACCTTCGAATCAGCCGTCTTTTTGTCCATTGGAGGCCTATAATTGGAGACTATGGTGATAATAGAACCTTGACAATTATGAACTTTCAATTTGTTTGAAATTCCTTTTAAAGCATAAAAGTGTAAATGGTGTCATAACATAATAAGTTTTAGGAAATGATCCATTTTATGATTTAGATTAAATTTTACAAATTTGACTCTGTACCGATAGTGTACTATATTGTTAATAATATTATCTGCCTTAATAAACTACCATCAAATTCTCTTTTACAAATTTGATAGTGTACAGACAATCATAATTCTTTTATAAAAAGAGAACAAGTAATATTACTGAATTATATATGCTACTCTTAGCACTTTGACTTATGATTTTATTTTTTAAATTAGATGCTTAAAATAAATATTGATGTAAAACACATCATTAAATTCAATGGTTCACGAAAGAAAAGTTAAAAAAAAGGCACAAAAGAACATTAATTAATCATTTTATTTATTTCGTTATTGACTTGATTCACGTTGGAGTAAGTGGAAAGACGAATCATGGAGTCAATGGCCATTCATCAAAGTACTGCAATAACCCTTTTAATTTACTGTTTCATTGATATATTAAAGAGGAAAATCTGATTGAATGCTTGGATGGATCAAAGAGAAAAGGATGAGCGCTTTGGACTTCCACGCTGAAGATTCTTCGTTCGAGGCAAAAGTGGGCTTTTGCCCTTTCATTTTAAAAAATCCAGCAAAATGCCCCACGTTTGAAACTAATTAGAAAAATGCTCTTGTTTTGATACTTGATTTTTTAAAAATCGAGTTTTAAATGTAAAACTCGATTTGTGGAACATTAAGTTATAGCAAATATGGACTTAGAATTTTTATTTTTTATCTTTTTTGGAACTTGAGTTCCACTTGAATTTTTTCAAGGAACTAGAGTACTTCACATGGAACTTGAGTTCTAGATTTTTTTTTTTTTTAATTTTCAGTTCGCTATAACTTGATTATCCAAAAATCGAGTTTTAAATTGAAACTCGATTTTTAGAAAATTGAGTTCAAAACAAGGGTATTTCCTAATTAGTTTCAGATGTGGGGCATTTTGCTGGATTTTTTTAAAAGAAAAGGGCAAAAACCCATTTTCTCCCTTCATTTGATTTGGAGGCACGTTCACAAGGTTTCAAATTATTTCAGGTGAAGGAATCAAGTCAAGGTACCTACCTTGCAACCATATTATTATTATGCCTTCTTGCCTCGTTTGGGATAGTTTATTGGTAAGCATTATTATTATTATTATTATTATTATTATTATTATTATTATTATTATTATTATTATTATTATTATTGGGTATTTTTCTCTTGGCCTCTCTTTGGTAAAACAATTAGTTTACAAGCTACAAATCAATAAACTAGATCTCCAACTAAAGTAAATGGTACCATCAACCTTTGGACTATTTAATTAGCATGTTTTCTTCTTCCTATAATTATAACTCATAAAATCTTTGTAATTGTGAAATCTGACTCTTATCAAGAATCAAGAGTATATGATAAGACTCCAACTCCGAGGTAGGAAAGTGAAATTTAAGAAGGTAAAATTCCCAGACTCTTTGCGAGCAAAACATGATATCACATTAGCATAATTAATTGTTTTATATATATACACACACGTGTGTGTGTAGATGGTAAGATGTGAAATTAAGTGGAAGAATGAAGAATTTTGCTTGAGTAAAATGTTTAAGATTCGAAGGCTCAGCCTTGATCTAAATGACCCAAATAAACGCCCCAAATGACCAAAACGAACTCCAAATTTCAAAATAACCCTTGAACAGTTGAACTACTAAAATGACTAAAATATATGAGAATGATTACTCAATTTTAATTATATTGTTTAATGGATTCTCATTATATACTTTCAAATAGGTAGAGATGTAAATATGGGATTATATGCCTAAGTTGATTACCAAAAAAAGCTTTAGGCTAATCAATTTTTCATAATGTTGCTACTTGGGCAAAATACCCTTGAATTTTGTTATTTTTGAGGTTTTAGTGGTGATAATAGCTTAATTTTGCATATTTATATTATTATTAGAAAATATTATCATACTTATTTTGAAATAGTTCATGCATCCTATATTTGGTTTTATAACAATGTTGAATAATTAGTTAATTTGTGTTTAATTAAATTTTAATGGTTGAATGTCTTTTGTAGGAGAACATAATTAAATGATTGGATTTGTGCAAAGAAGAAGGCTAATGGACTTTACTTTTACAAGAGCCATAATGAAGTCAAAAGAGGGCCAACCTAATTAAATTTGAATCCAATTGGAGTAAAGAATCAAAAGAAATTTGCACTAAATCCAAGTCCAATTTGGATTAGGATTTTAGTTTGTGCACCAATTAGTATTTTGGACATAAATTTCTTCTCAGATGCCCAATTGAGATTATTCAAGTTGGGCTTGAAAGCTAACTTAAAAAGTTACAACTTTGTAGTTTACTAAAATTCCGAATTTTAACTTTAAATGGACCAAAACTGTCGATTAAGTGAAACCTAAAAACCTGAGATTTTTTCCAAATGGAAATTCAATTTGTAATAGGATTACTTGACCTATTTCAAGGCTCTTCAGGGCAAAATTCAGAGGGGAGATGCCGTAGAATGAAATTTAGGTTTTTTTTTAGAGTTTCCATGCATTTTTTAGAGTTTTATTTGTTGTTATGGATTGCTAAAAGCATTGCTAAGGTAAGGGGTAAAACACAACCATTTATTGTAATTATTAAGAACATACTAATAAATGGTTGTGTTTTACCCCTTGCCTTAGCAAGGCTTCTAGCAAGTCATAACACCAAATAAAACTCAAAAATTATATAGAAACTTTAAGAAAACCTAAATTTTGTTCTATGGCAAATCCTCTCTGAATTTTGCCCTGAATAACCTTTAAATAGGTCAAGTAATTCTATTACAAGTTGAATTCATGTTTCAAGAAAATTCTAGGTTTTCAAGCTTTACTTAACCGATGGATTTGACCCATTTGAAGTCAGAATTCAGACTTTTGGTAAAATAAAAAGTTGCAGCCCTTTAAGTTATCTTTCAAGCCAACCTTAAATCATCTCAATTGAACATCTGAGAAGAAAGGTATGCCCAAATTACTAACTAGTGCGCAAACTAGAATCCTAATCTAATTGGACTTGGATTTAGTGCAAATTTCTTTTGATTCTTTGCTCCAATTGGATTCAAATCTAATTGGGCTGGCATTCTTTAACTTTATTATAGCCCTAGTAAAAGTAAAGTCCTTTAACCTTCTTCTTTAAACAAATTTGCTCATTTAATTCCATTCTCCTACAAAAGACATATTCATGCATTAAAATTCAGCTAAGCATAATTTTTTTTTGGAGAGGAAAATCAAGCACAAAATTAATTATTCAACATTATTCCAAAATCAAATATAGGATGTATGAACTAACTCAAAATAAGTATGATGATGCTTTCTAATAATGATATAAATATACAAAGTTAAGCTATTATCAAGTGGTTTCCATGGCAAGGGGGTTATTTAAGTCATTTTGGAGGTTCATGAGTATTTTGATCAATTTGGTGGTTTTAGAGATATATTGTTAATTTCTCAATGTTTTGGAAGTATTTTGGTCATTTTGATGATTCTGAGGGTATTTTGGAGGTTCTCTAGTCTATTTTAGTTGCATTGAATGTTTCAAGGGTATTTTGGTCTTTCTAGATGTTCCAATGGTATTTTAGTCATTTTGGAAAATTTGGGAGTATTTTCGTCATTTTGGGTTCTTAAGGGTACTTTGGTCATTTTGCACATTTTAGGGGGGCATTTTGATCACTTTGGTGGTTCTAAGGGTATTTTGATCATTTTGGCTATTTTGAGGGTATTTTGGTCATTTTGTAATTTTTAGGGGGCATTTAGTCACTTTGGAGGTTTTAGTGGCATTTTAGTAATTTTGGATGTTTTTAGAGTTATTGGGTGATTTCAAGTGGTATATTTTTGGAGTATTTTGGGCATCTCTTTTTTTTTTTTTTTTTTTGTATTTTAGTCATTTTGGAGGTTAATGAGTGTTTTAGTTATTTAGGACATTTTTTTGGGGTATTTGGAGGTTCCAAAAGTATTTTATTTTGTAGGTTTTTTATGGGTATTTTGCCTATTTTAGATTTATGGGTCATTTTAGAGATTTTGGAAAAATTTTAATAATTTTAGAGGTCTAAAAGAAAAAGATATTTTGATGGTTACAACGTATTTTGGTCATGTGGGAGGTTTTGATTTTTTTTTTTTAATATTTTTGTTTATCATTCTTTGGGTATTTTAAGGATATTTTGAACATTTTCAGGGCTTAAGGGTAGTTTGTTAATTTTAAAAGTTTAAGATACTTTGGTAATGGTAAAACTTAGATTCTCTGATTAAATTTAAACACATATATGTTTTGATTTAGAGAAATTAATGAGAAATGTTAAGTGTACAACTTTTTCACAATAAATCTTATGTGGAAAATTGTTATTGGTTGTTAATATGTCCACAAAATTTTCAAAATAATTTCTAAGTGACAAATTATTATTAGTTGGTGGGTAAAAGAGTAATTTCAGTAGTGAGCCTAAATTAGAATCAATAACAATTTGTCACAAATATGTAGCATTATGAATATCTTGCACTTAAGAATTGGAAGAATAGATGGGTTGGATCCTGTGCAGTTTAAATGGGTTGGGTAGACAATGGGCAACAATAAATAGGTGATCTTGACCCATAATGACCCAACCCAAAACCCACCAAACCCATCACTTGCCACTTCTTAGCCCCTCTCAATTTCACCAATATTAGTATATCACTAACCGTAGCAAGACTCCATCATCTCCCTCTAACGCTCTTCGGCATCCTTACCATAAGTTTTTTTTTTTTTTTAACTTTTGAACTTGTGTTTTTCTCTATAAATATGGTTTAATGTTGTATAGTTGATTACATTCTGTGGAAGAAGAAGCAGCATGATAATGAGAATTAGTGTGACAGTGAGAATGAGAGTAGTATTGTATCGTTATCATTAAAGAGAATCTATATGCTTGTTTTGTGGCCACCTTCAGCTTTTGTGGGTGAACCGAATGCGGTTGTAATATATATCGTATAGTATAGATGCTGTCACTACAAGAAAAACGAGCTTTTGCAGCGAGTGTGAAAACTGCCGCTATATGTCACATATTGCTACACTTTTTCAAACCACTGCTGTACATGGGATCTATTACGGTGTTCTATTGGACCACCGCAATAGTTCTAGTCTTTTGTGGCGTATTACAGTTGCGGTATATAAAATCACCGCAATATATGTGTTTTAGCGGCGTTAAACTTAGATATAGCGGCACTCCAAAAACTTGCCGTAATAAATATAGCCTTTTGCGGGGTACTAGAGTGGCGGTATATAAAACCACTGCAATATATAAGTTGTAGCGGCGTTTGGATGACCACCGCAGTAGGTACCAATTTTACGACGCGTTTTCTTAGTTATAGCAGTGGTTTGGACCGCCAAAATAAACCTTCTAATTGCCCGTTTCTGGTTCAAATTTTCCCTCTGTTTTTTTGGCTTTTCATTTTTAGCGCCTTTTCATTTGCCAACTCTAACTAAAAACACTCTCTCTTTCT
Source organism: Castanea sativa (assembly GCF_040712315.1). NCBI lineage: Eukaryota > Viridiplantae > Streptophyta > Magnoliopsida > Fagales > Fagaceae > Castanea > Castanea sativa. The sequence goes on from NC_134014.1 coordinate 15,676,087, forward strand.
CAATCTCTCAAAATCCACCGGCACCTTTTCACTCTCTCTCTCTAACTCTTTATCTTTGATGATGACGAACCCACCTTGACCACCACACACAGCCTAAACACCCAACTCGTAGAACCTAAAATCACTTCAGTCCTCAGTACGTGCCAAACCCACCGGCGCCTTTTCACTCTCTCTCTCTCTCTCTCTCTTCATCTTCGGTGAAGACAAACCCCACCATTGTCACCACCTCCACAACAACCCCACCACCACCACTAAACTGTTGACTCAATGGCCACCTAGCAACCCCAATCCACTATTACACCAACTGCACTACCCTGTAAGTTCTCTCGAAGCCTTTGATTTTTTTTTTAAAGGGATTTTTTAGTTTCGTTTTTGTTTTTGGTTTTTGGTTTTTTTTTTTTTTTTTTTTTGATGATGAGAAACAAAGTTCAATAAGCTTTTATGTTTGACTAGTGGGTTGTGCTTCCTCCCTCTCACAAAGGGGTGAGTCTGGGTTTTTGGTTTTTTTGCTTAAAGTTTGTTCCTTTATGTAGTAGGACTATAAATTACATACATGGTTTTGCTTTTGTGATTCTGGGTTTTGTTTGTTGGTTGGTTAATGTTATTTGTTTATTACTTATGTGACTATGGCGTCCCACTATTTGCCAAGCTTTTATTTTTATTGTTTTTGCTTGGGTTGTATTTAGTTGTACAATTCTTCAAGAGGTCTTGTAAATCGAGTTTGACCTAATTTCACCAAGTCCAATGGTCTCGAGACCATCTATTAAGTTTGATCGGGTTTGACCAACTTTAACTAAACTTTGACAGTGTCTTTCTCTAACTATTTGATTGTGATCATAATTTACTAGAATTAACATTTCATTACACTCTTCAAATCTAACGGTTAGATTTCAAATCTAATTATGGCGTGTTGTGTACCTGTATGACCATCCAATTGGTTTCAAATTTCACCAACACCAATATGTCACTATATTCTTCAATCCCAATGATTAAGATTTTAATATAAATTTCACAAAGTCCTGTGATCTTGGGACCATCTATTAAGTTTGACTAGATTTGACCAACTTTAACTAAACTTTGACCGCATTTTTTCTAAATCCAATCGTTTGATTGTGACCATAATTTACTAAAATTAACATTTCATTACATTCTTCAAATCTAACGATTAAATTTCAAATCTAAGTATGACACGTGATGGACATATGATGTGTACCTGTATGTCTATGTTCTCTAAATTTAACCATCCAATTGGTCTCAAATTTCACCAACTCTAATATGTCATCATACTCTTCAATCCCAATGATCAAGATTTGAATACAAATTTCACCAAGTCTAGTGGTCTCGGAACCATCTATTAAGTTTGACCGGGTTTGACCAACTTTAACTAAACTTTGACCACTCATTTTTCTAAATTCAACTGTTTGATTGTGACCATAATATATCAAAATTAATCTTTCATTACACTCTTCAAATCCAACAGTTAGATTTCAAATCTAAGTATGACGCATGATAGACATGTGTTATGTACCCACATGGTAAAAAACTTTGATTGACTATGTTCTCTAAACCTCTAAAATATCCCAAATAGCCTTGAAATATCTAAAATGATCAAAATATACTAAAGTTTCTAAAATAACCAAAATACTCCTTAAGTTCTTAAATGACCAAAATTGTCATTATAGAGATTTGGGGGATATTTTGTTCATTTTACTTTCAAGCTATTTCTGGTCATTTTAGAGGTTTAAAGGTACTTTTGCTCATTATTTAAGGTTTTGGGAGTATTTTTGTCTTTCTAGAGGCTTAAGGGGTATTTTTTTTTTGTCATTTTAGAGGTTTCAGAGTATTTTTGTCATTTTGGAGGTTTCAAAGTTTTTTTTTCTCATTCCAAAGGATTTTAGGGCATTTTTTTGCCATTTTTGCGATTTTAGGGGTATATCAATTTTTTTTTGTAGCTTAAAAAATAAAATTTTTAAATAAATTTCAGTATATATTTTCATTTCCCACATATTTTAATTTTTCCTTCCCACACTTTTTTTTCACTTCCTCCTAAACACTTCAGCAAAATATATCATTTTCTTTTGGGTTAAAACCAATGTTATTAATTTTGTTCGGTTTATCCAGTGGAACAGAATATTTCAGTACTGGTCTATTTCAACGTACCATTTCAGAGTGTTTCGGAATTCCTTAAAATAATATATATATATATATATATTATTACTATTATATAAAATAATGAATTAAATTTAATATTTAAATAAAATTGGGTTAAAAATATTTATTTATAATTTTTCTATAAACAAAATTCACATTTTGGATAGTTGTAAATAGTACAAATGTATAATAAATATGGAAGTCAAATCACCTCTTGTATGTACAAAAAGAATCCTTTACTTCATATATTTGTAAGTTACTATTTATTTTCAATCAAGTTGGTCGGCACTGCCGCCATAGTTATCCAAGCTATTTTTGGCATTATAATTATTTTGAATTATTTTATGGATATATCTCCCATACCTCATATTTTGTTTTACATCTATTTCATGATAACTCTTCCATTCCTATTTATTTATTTCTTCGTCTGCTATTATTTCATCATCTTCTTGTACATCTGTAAATGGTAGGCTGAGCCTCCTTCTAACCATTCTATTTGTTATTCTGTGATTATTTGTTCAGATTAACCTTTACTTCCCTGTTATCCTGATTCTTCCTATTTTTGTGTTTAGCCTTAACGTTTGTTGCAGAAATATACTTGTGAGATCTGTTTACCAAAGTTTGTGTGGTCTCTAAACCATAAGTGGCCGGAAATCTTCCTAGGTTTGGTTTGGTCAGCCCGTGTGAAGACGAGAGAAGGCGTGTGAAGGGTGGTCCCCATTATTGGAGGAAACTAAGATAGGTGTGAGTTCACATATTAGGTGTCTATCTCACTGTTGTATACTTTTGTTTCAGATCTAAAGGTTAGATCCAGAAGTTTGAGGATAAAGATGACTAGGTTGTAATTGTTGATTTAAGCTTGTAATCTAGAACAATGAATAGGTTGTTTAGAAGTTTCTCTTCTACCAGCAGTAGATGTTCCCAACCATCATCCACCCCAGAGATACCAGCAGATGTAGGAATACTTAATTCGAAGTCTTATGAGTTATCCGATCTAGATCTAGACATTAGAAATTGGAATATCCCCAAAGTAGCCACCAACCAGATCTATAAGTCCTCATGGTCTTGGACGAAATCCTTCAAAACAGATTACCATGTTAAGACCATAGAACAAGTTTATGGTATAAACAAGGAGTACGATCTCGTGCTCCTTGTTATCCCCATCAGCCATTCAAGCACATAGAGACAAAGGACATAACTTCCTACACATAGGATTAGTCCAAGTCGGAGTTAAACCACTCACCAGAAGAGGTTTGAACATCTTAATCCTCATGGCCCTTAGAGATGCTCATCACATCAGATTCAATGACAGCCTCCTAGGAACCATAGAAACCAGTCTTAGCAATGGACCAATCCATTTTAACTGTTTCCTAGATTTCACTATCCACATCCATGATAGCACAATTATCAAAGCCCTCACACTTAATATCAAGACCCATGGAACCCTCATGACGCAGGGAACTAGTCAGATTGCCTTGATATACAGAGTATACTACAAGTGCATGAGAATGAACATGAATGTCGAAGCACTTGATAGAAGGGAAAGAGGTGAGCACTTGATAGAAGGGAAAGAGGTGAGCACTTGATAGAAGGGAAAGAGGTGAGACAACCCTCATCCAAACCACTGACCCTAGTGCCAAGATTCAGGTCCTAAGAACCCTGAAATGGACAGAGGTCACATTCCCAGCCAATTGGACTCTAGAGAATGAAAACCATACTTTACAGATCCAAAACCCAGCCCAAAATCCAGATCTAGAATTTGTCCAACAACTAGCCGACGACATGGTTAGGTTAAGTTTCGACAGATCTAGGCTTAGCACTCCTCTAGACTATGAGTGTAAACCACCTCTGGATTTACCTCGGTTTAGATCCCCAGCAGATCTACAGCAACCCCATAGGCAGTCACCTATCTACCTTAGAGATAGATCTGCATCCCAGTGTAGCTCAACCAAACCTCTAGGATCACCATTCCCAAGGTCTAGAAGAGATCTAGGAGTACAGCTTCAGGGAGTTAGAACCAATTCCCAACTCACCACACCTTGCTACATAGCCAAACAGGATCCGATTGTCAATGAGGAAGACGATCGTGAACAATCCCCCCCATCCCTATCTGGAACTGATATGGAACAGCCTCCATCTCAGCAAGAGGAACCCAAAGACGAACAAATTTTGGTCTTAAACAAAGAATTTGTTCCTGACCTAGAAGAATTAGGTAAAGAATTTAGTTCTGAGGAAAACAGAGCTAAAAGAGAAGCCTACAAAGCCAATTATACCAGAGAGAAAAAAGAAAAAGTATTGGAAGCATGGACGGCATTCATGAGGGAAATATCCCGTAATGTCCCCTTTTTCATATACTTTGAAAGCTATTTTGGCCAGCATAAGCAGTTTTGTGTTCTCACCAGGACATGGACCATAGAAGAACCCAATGCAATTAAGGAAGTTGTCAGGTCTAGCCATCCACCTCTTCAAGCCATAACCTTTAGTCATCGCAAAAAAAGAGATAGTAGCCTCTCCTTTCAAGTTCACCACTAATAGGCACCAACCAGTCGACAAAGTGATTGAGCAAAACAACTATACCAACCAGTGTCTAAACGTTATAGGGAAACAGCTTGACAGAATAGAAGATAGGATCGAAAACAAAGTTATCCTCCAGCCAGGAAGCTCTAGTAAACCTATCCAAGCCTTAGAAAAGCTTTTAGTCAAGTTACCCACAACTAAGCACATCAGCCTTAGTTATCCTAAGGACAAAACAGCCTTAGAAATAGTTGTCCAAAAGCTAGAAGAACTAGTAAAGAAGGAACCAGCCACCCCTTTATCAGTTGCCCCTAGTCGGATTCATGTTTTAGACATCCAAGCAGCCTCTAGCAGTTCTAGCCAAACCTCTGACCAGGAAATAGAACAACTAGAAAACTAGTTTTAGGATTTACAGGTAAGACGGCTTTACCACCCCAACATAAATCCAACTAGCTCAACTAAGAATTGGTACCCTAGACCAACACCCCTTGACCTCCAATATGAGGAACGGAATGTTAGTAACCAATTCTCAGTATCATCTAGTAGACTCTATGAATGGAACTTAGAAGGTTTATCAGAACAGGAAATCCTAAATAAAATCCAGCATATGATTATGGTAGCCAATAACTACCTGGACGAAGGCCGTCCTCACAAGGAAGTCATTGAAATGATGGTTTTAGGATTCACAGGGAAACTCCTGCAATGGTGGAACAACTGCCTAACGGAAATAACTAAAAAGATATCAAGCATGCAGTTCAAAAAGATGAGGAAGGAACCCCCATCATCAACGAAGCCGAACAGGGGGTTCCTGATGGAGTCAATACCTTGATCTATATGATCATGAAACACTTCATAGGTAAACCTAGCAATATTACATCTAGGATTTATGAGCAGCTAAGTAACTTTAGATGTAAAACCCTAAGAGACTACAAGTGGTATGAAGATATCTTTACCACTAGAGTCATGCATAGGACTGATTGTAACTCTCCATTCTGGAAGGAAAAATTCATTAATGGTTTACCAACACTTTTCAGCCAGAAAGTCAAAGAAACGCTTTGCAGCCCCTCAGGTGCCATAGATTATGATAACCTAACCTATGGAGACATCTCTAGCACCATTCAGAGCGAAGGAATGAAGATGTGCAAAGATCTCAAAATCCAAAGCCAAATCAACAAGAACAAAGCCAAGTACGAAATAGGACATTTTTGTACACAATATGACTTACCCTCAGTCAAACCTTCCAAGAGAAAATCCAAGCACAGAGGAAAGGAACCCTTTGAGAAATCCTATAGGAAGAAAGCAACCAAGTATTACAGAAAACAGAAGTACAAGATTGATGATTTCTATAAGAAAGGAAAATCCAAGGAACCCATTCCACAAGCATCAGGCAAATGTTACAATTGTGGAAAGAAAGGTCATTTCAAGAGCGAGTGTAGAGCTAAGGCCAAATCCCTTATCAATACCCTCATTAGTGACCAACCCAGCAAAAATGAGATCTTCAAGTTATTAGAACTTGACCGCTCAGACAGTGAGTCATTTAGCAGTGCTAGTGACGGCGAACTCAGGCAGATATATAGGTCATCCTCTGATTCCTCTAGAACCAATAACTCTAGTGGCCTGGATGAACCCACACCATACAAGGATGGTTGTTGTAGGAACAAAACCATCAATGTCCTCAATAGGCAAGAAGAGCTCCTTCTAGATCTCATAAAAGCAATAAAAGATCCTATCATCAAAGCCCAGAAGCTTACCCTGTTCCATCAAACCTTAGTAAAGGAAACCAGCAAACCTGAATTAAGGATCCAGCAACCCAAGGTAGATTTAGAGCACATCTACAATAGGTTTACCCAGTCCAAGAAGGAAATTAAAGTCAACAACCTTCAGAGAGAAATTAAGGAAACCAAGTCAGAAGTAAAAACCCTAAAGCAAGAACTAACCATTCTAAGGGTTGATTATGATCTTCTCAATCGGGAAATCCAACTTTTGGAAAGCACTTCTCATCAAAGTAATGAGGAAGGTCCCTATTTCAAAACCCTTCTGATAATGAAGAAACAGTTAACCCTACAGCTGATCTTACCCATGAACCTTCCACAGAATTGTTTTTAGATACCATCAGCAGGATTAACTTCCATAAATGGCATTCCAAAGTCAGGATTGTCATTAGCAATGATTTTGAATTTGAGGTCATAGCCTTAATAGATTCAGGTGCTGATCTTAATTGCATTCAAAAAGGAATCATTCCCTCCAAATACTTTAAGAAGTCTAAGGAGCGGTTGACATCCGCAAGTGGCGGAAGAATGCAAATTGAATTCAGTCTCCCACAAGCTGAGGTTTGCCAGGGCGGCATATCCTTTATGACAAAATTTGTCCTTGTCAAAAACATGACAGATAGGGTCATCCTAGGAAACCCTTTCTTATGTTTGCTCTACCCTTTCATCACAGACAATGAAGGAATCACAGCCCATCCCTTTGGTCAGGCTGTCAAGTTCGAGTTCATGAGAAGCCCTAAACCTTGGGAGGTTAGCTCTCTCCAGAAAGCTTCCATATCAAAAACTCTCAGTACTGTCACTATCCAAACCCTTCCATCTTATAATCAAGCCCAGCACCTTGATTCAGCTAAAACAATTAATGATTCTTTTGACCTCAATCGATCCTAGTTGTCATCATGCATTCATCATGAAAATATTTGCATCTCTGCATCCATCAATTTTAAAAACAAAAGGTTTTTTAACAATTATTTGAAAATCTCAAATGATCCAAACCTTTCTTCGCAGGATAAAGAGAAAGCAATATTTAATACCACTATGGTGGCAGTGCCGACCAACTTGATTGAAAATAAATAGTAACTTACAACTTCGATCGGGCCAACTTGGCTCTGATACCAAAAGGGGGGGGGTAAGTTACAGACTAAGGCCAGTTAAGGCCATGTGCAGAAAATACAAATAAAGGCCGGCTGAGGCCATAGGGTTACAAGGATAATACCGACTGAGGTATAAAATTGAGTCATCTTATTACAATGCTAAAGGTTGTAAAGAGGAGGCAGAGCTGAGAAACTCTTTGCTGGAAGAGTGAGGAATTTTTGGAGTTGCTGAAGTTGCTCCTAAAATTGGTCCTGCCTCAGAATGGAGACTTGGCTGCCTTATATAGACTGGAGGGAGCCTTGGATGCCATCTGAAGATTGCTGAAAGTATGGAGGGTGAATTGCTTTTACTGAGGTGAAAACTCTTTCCACCGAAAGCAACAGTGATTCTGAATGATTATGTCTATGAACAGTAACTTTACTGTTCCATGAATAGTGACTTGTCCCCTTACTTTTTCGGAGTACTGTTCATCGGTCGCTGTTGGATGAATAGTAATCTGTCGGGGAATCTACCGAGTGCTAGTACTATTCATGATACGGGTACTGTTCATATCAGTGGCTGGTGCTGATTTTGAATAGTAACCAGATTGTGATCTTATCTTGAGTTGCTGGTCAGGATGCTTTTAGTCAGTATCAGGAGCATCTAATGGATAATCATCATAGGGATCCCATGGGGAATCGTCATTACAATTATGCTTGTGATACCTGGCATAGTGATTGCAGAGTCCACAGTATAGGAGAGGTTCATGTACAGGCTTCTTCCCCATAAGAAACTCCCTAGGACTATAAGGACCAAGCTTCTTGAGATTTCTGATAGCAGAGTCATATGGTCGTCTTCCAAAAACATAGATCCTATCTATAGAACCTATAAAATGGTAGTCTTTCCATAGATCTTGGCTGATATCAAGAATTTGATTGTTAAAGTAGTTCCTTCAGCGCTCTACTAGAGCATTAGGGTATTTGTATGAAATATATATGTCTCCTTCATACGATGGGCCCTGATAAGTGAAACCATTGATGAGGACAAGATGCTTTGAGGGATGAACTTCCATCCAATTATCTTTGTCCCATTTTGGTAGAGTACTCCAACATCTGATAGAGACAAAAGGGCTCTTGATTTGCTTAACAACATTTTGGATAATCTGGGGTAACTAGCTGATTTGGTCATGACTGGTGAGCTTGATAAGTCTGATGAAATCGAATTCAAACATTTGTGAGAGCTAAGCAGGATCTCTTTCTTCTTCGTCTGTTTCATCTTCATAATTGACCAAAAGTCCCAGAAAGGGATGTTTGTTTTCATATACTCTAGAGCTGCTTCCAAAGTATTCTTCCCATTTGGCTTGCATGATAAAATTATCAATATCATTTGAATCGTCTGGATTAGGGATAGTGGTTGTAACCAATATTTTGAAATGTTTAAACCAAAGATTCAGAGACTTGTTCATAGCCTTGCTTCTCAGAATACGAGTTTGTAAGTCTGATGGCAAGTTGGCAGTGGCACTTCTTAGAGTAGCTCTAGCCTTAAGACTGAGCCTAGCATAATCAGTGCCCATGATAGTCATTTTATCCATTGAATGGATATACTCTTTGCCAGAAAGTTGACTGGTTAAGACCTCGTTTATGGCCTCAAGGTTAACTAGGTGAATCTCTAGTGCTTTGAGGGTTTTTTAGAAAAGGTCTTGGTTTTTTCTGGTGTAGGCAAATTGAAGGTTATCTAGGAGACATTTAGTGGAGTAAGGTAAGTCTGTATATGCTCCATCATTGAATTGTAAGGTCCTGGATAAAACTTCCTATAAAACAATAGCCATATCACCACTGGAATATGTCACCGTTGGAGGGACAAATTCCTGAAGGGATGTTGATCCTCTATGGCTTGTAGAGGATGCGCCTTCATGCATTACAAAAGACTGTCCCACTGGTAGTCTTTTGTCTTGAGGATAGCCCTTTGCGGGTGTTTTCCCCTGTTCTTTTTCTCTGCTGAAGAAGTCATTGTCCACTTACTAGTGGTATTAAATATTGCTCTATCTCTCTCCTGCTAAGAAAGGTTTGGATCATTTGAGATTTTCAAATAATTGTTAAAAACCCTTTTATTTTTAAAACTGATGGATGCAGAAATGCAAATATTTTCATATTGATAATTGGGACCGATTGGGGTCAAAAAAATTATTAATTGTTCTGGCTTAATCAAGGTGCTGGGTTTGATTATGAGATGGAAGGGTTTGGATGGTGACAATACTGAGAGTTTTTGATATAGAAGCTTTCTGGAGGGAACTGACCTCCCAAGGTTCGGGGCTTCTCATGAACTCAAACTTGACAGACTGACCAAAGGAATGGGCTGTGATACCTTCATTGTCTGTGATGAAAGGGTATAACAAACATAAGAAAGGATTTCCTAAGATAACTCTATCCGTCATGTTTTTAACAAGGACAAATTTTGTCATGAAGGATATGCCGCCTTAGCAAACCTCAGCTTGTGGGATATTAAATTCAATTTGCATTCTTCCGCCACTTGCGGATGGCAATCGCTCCTTAGACTTTTTGAAGTATTTGGAGGGAATGAGTTCTTCTTGAATGCAATTAAGATCAGCACCTGAATCTATTAAGGCTATGACCTCGAATTCAAAATCTTTGCTAGTGACAATCCTGACTTTGGAATGCCATTTGTGGAAGTTAATCCTACTGATGGTGTCTAAGAATAATTCTTTGCTAAGATCAGCGGTAGGGTTAACTGTTTGGTCAGCTTCATCATCAGAAAGGTTCCGGAATGAGGGGCCTTCCTCGTTTTTTGATGAGAAGTGCTTTCTAGAATTTGGATTCTTCAGTTAAGAAGATCATAATCAACCCTGAGAATAGTTAGTTCTTGCTTTAGGGTTCTAATTTCTGATTTGGTTTCCTTAATTTCTCTTTGAAGGTCGTTGATTGTAACTTCCTTCCTAGACTGGGTAAACCTATTGTAGATTTGCTCTTAATCTACCTTGGGTTGCTGGATCCTTAATTCAGGTTTGCTGGTTTCCTTTACTAAGGTCTGATGGAAAAGGGTAAGCTTCTGGGCTTTGATGATAGGATCATCTATCGCCTCTATGAGGTCTAAAAGGAGTTCTTCTTGCTTGTTGAGCACATTGATGGTTTTGTTCCTATAACAACCATTTTTGCATGGTGTGGGTTCATCCGAGCCACTAGAGGTACTAGTTCTAGAGGATTTAGAGGATGACCTATATATCTGTCTGAGTTCTCTGTCACTAGCACTGCTGAATGACTCACTGTCCGAGTGGTCAAGTTCTAGTAACTTAAAGATCTCATTTCTGCTGGGTTGATCACTAATGAGGGTGTTGATAAGGGATTTGGCCTTAGCTCTACACTCGCTCTTGAAATGACCTTTCTTTCCACAATTGTAGCATTTGCCTGATGCTTGTGGAATGGGTTCCTTGGATTTTCCTTTCTTATAGAAATCATCTGTCTTATACTTCTGCTTTCTATAATACTTGGTTGCTTTCTTCCTATAGGATTTCTTAAAGGATTCCTTTCCTTTGTGCTTGGATTTCCTCTTGGAAGGTTTGACTGAGGGTAAGCCATATTGTGTACAAAAATGTCCAATTTCGTACTTGGCTTTGTTCTTGTTGATTTGGCTTTGTATTTTGAGATCCCTGCACATCTTCATTCCTTCACTTCGGATGGTGCTAGAGATGTCTCCATAGGTTAGGTTATCATAATCTATGACACCCGAGGGATTGCAAAGGGTCTCTTTGACTTTCTGGCTGAAAAGTGTTGGTAAATCATTGATGAACTTCTCCTTCCAAAACGGAGAATTACAATCAGTCCTGTGCATGACTTTGGTGGTAAAGATACCTTCATACCACTTATAGTCTCCTAGGGTTTTACATCTAAGGTTACTTAGCTGCTCGTAAATCCTGGATGTAATATTGCTAGGTTTTCCTATGAAGTGTTTCATGATCGTATAGATCAGGGTATTAAATCCATCAAGAACTCCTTGTTTAGCTTCGTTGATGATGGGGGTTCCTTCCTCATCTTTCTGAACTGCATGCTTGATGTCTTCTTTAAACATTTCTGTTAGGCAGTTGTTCCACCATTGTAGGAGTTTTCCTGTGAATCCTAAAGCCATCATTTCAATGACTTCCTTATGAGGACGGCCTTCATCCAAGTAGTTGTTGGCTACCATAGTCATACGCTGGATTTTGTTAGAATTTCCTGTTCTGATAACCATCTATGTTCCTAAATCCTGGTAAAGCCGTTTTACCTGTAAATCCTGGAATTAGTTTTCTAGTTGTTCTATTTCCTGGTCAGAGGCTTGGCTAGAACTGCTAGCGGCTGCTTGGATGTCCAAAACGTGAATATGGCTAGTTGTAACTGATGATGGGGTGGTTGGTTCCTTCTTTACTAGTTCTTCTAGCTTCTGGGCAACTATTTCTAAGGCCGTCTTATCCTTAGGATAACTGAGGCTGGTGTGCCTAGCTGTGGGTAACTTGACTAGAGGTTTCTCTAAGGTTTGGATAGGCTTACTAGGGTTCCCTGGCTGGAGGATAACCTTGTTTTCGATCCTATCTTCTATCCTGTCAAGCTGTTTTCCTATAACATTTAGACACTGGTTGGTATAATTATTTTGCTCAATCACTTTGTTGACTGGTTGGTGTCTATCAGTGGAGAGTTTGAATGGAGAGGCTGTTATCTTTTTTTTGCGATGACTGAAGGTTATGGCTTGTAGAGGTGGATGACTAGACTTAACAACTTCCTTAGTTGCATTGGGTCCTTCTATGGTCCATGCTTTGGTAAGAACACAAAACTGCTTGTGCTGGCCAAAATACCTTTCAAAGTATATGAAAAATGGGACATTACGGGATATTTCCCTCATGAATGCCGTCCATGCTTCCAATACTTTTTCTTTTTGTTCTCTGGTATAATTGGCTTTGTAGGCTTCTCTTTTAGCTCTGTTTTCCTCATAACTAAATTCCTTACCTCATTCTTCTAGGTCAGGAACAAATTTTTTGTTTAAGACCAAAAGTTGTTCGTCTATGGGTTCCTCTTGCTGAGATGGAGGCTGTTCCATATCAGTTCTAGATGGGGATGGTGAGGATTATTCACGATCGTCTTCCTCATTGACAATCAGATCCTGTTTGGCTGTGTAGCAAGGTGTGGTGAGTTGGGAATTGGTTCTAACTCCCTGAAGTTGTACTCCCAGATCTCTTCTAGACCTTGGGAATGGTGATCCTAGAGGTCTGGTTGAGCTACACTGGGATGCAGATCTATCTCTAAGGTAGATAGGTGACTGCCTATGGGGTTGCTGTAGATCTGCTGGGGACCTAAACCAGGGTAAATCCAGAGGTGGTCTACACTCATAGTCTAGAGGAGTGCTAAGCCTAGATTTGTCGAAACTTAACCTAACCATGTCGTCGGCTAGTTGTTGGACAAATTCTAGATCTGGATTCTGGGTTGGGTTTTGGATCTGTAGAGTATGGTTTTCATTCTCTAGAGTCCAATTGGCTGGGAATGTGACCTCTATCCATTTCAGGGTTCTTGGGACCTAAATCCTGGCACTAGGGTCAGTGGTTTGGATGAGGGTTGTCTCACATCTTTCCCTTCTATCAAGTGCTCCGACATTCATGTTTGTTCTCATGCACTTGTAGTATACTCTGTATATCAAGGCAATCTGACTAGGTCCCTGCGTCATGAGGGTTCCATGGGTCTTGATATTGAGTGTGAGGGCTTTGATAACTATGCTATCATGGATGTGGATAGTGAAATCCGGGAAACAGTTAAAATGGATTGGTCCATTGCTAAGACTGGTGTCTATGGTTCCTAGGAGGCTGTCATTGAATCTGATGTGACGAGCATCTCTAAGGGCCATGAGGATTGAGCTGTTCAAACCTCTTTTGGTGAGTGGTTTAACTCCGACTTGGACTAATCCTATGTGTAGGAAGTTATGTCCTTTGTCTCTATGTGCTTGAATGGCTGATGGGGATAACAAGTAGCACGTCTCGTACTCTTTGTTTATACCATAAACTTGATCTATAAGTCTTCATGGTCTTGGACGAAAGCCTTCAAAACAGATTATCATGTTAGACCATATACTATTTATTTTCAATCAAGTTGGTCGGCACTGCCACCATAGTTATCCAAGCTATTTTTGGCATTATAATTATTTTGAATTGTTTTATGGATATATCCCCCATACCTCATATTTTGTTTTACATCTATTTCATGATAACTCTTCCATTCCCATTTATTTATTTCTTCGTCTGCTATTATTTCATCATCTTCTTTTACATCTGTAAATGGTAGGCTGAGCCTCCTTCTAACCATTCTATTTGTTATTCTGTTATTATTTGTTCAGATTAACCATTGCTTCCCTGTTATCCAGATTCTTCCTATTTTTGTGTTTAGCCCTAACATTTGTTGCAGAAATATGCTTGTGAGATTTGTTTACCGAATTCTGTGTGGTCTCTAAACCATAAGTGGTCAGAAATCTTCCTAGGTTTGGTTTGGACAGCCCGTGTGAAGCCGAGAGAAGGTGTGTGAAGGGTGGTCCCCATTATTGGAGGAAACTATGGCAGGTGTGAGTTCACAGATTAGGTGTCTATCTCATTGTTGTGTATTTTTGTTTCAGATCTAAAGGTTTGATCCAGAAGTTTGAGGATAAAGGTGACTAGGTTGTAATTGTGATTTAAGCTTGTAATCTAGAACAATGAATAGGTTGTTTAGAAGTTTCTCTTCTACCAGCAGTAGATGTTCCGAACCATCATCCATCCCAGAGATACCAGCAGATGTAGGAATACTTAATTCGGAGTCTTATGAGTTATCCGATCTAGATCTAGACATCGGAGATTGGAACATCCTACTAAGGAATTTAGTTCTGAGGAAAACAGAGCTAAAAGAAAAGCCTACAAAGCCAATTATACCAGAGAACAAAAAGAAAAAGTATTGGAAGCATGGAAGGCATTCATGAGGGAAATATCTCGTAATGTCCCCTTTTTCATATACTTTGAAAGGTATTTTAGCCAGCACAAGCAGTTTTGTGTTCATACCAAAGCATTGACCATAGAAGGACCCAATGCAACTAAGGAAGTTGTCAGGTCAAGCCATACTAGCCCCAGTTATCCTAAGGACAAGACAGCCTTAGAAATAGTCGCCCAAAAGCTAGATGAACCAGTCAAGTTGAAACCAGCCATTCTTCCACCAGTCTCAACAAGCCAGCTTAAGGTTTTAGATATCCGTACAGCCTCTAGCAGCTCCTCCTCTGACACAGAAGAAGAGAAAGAACCTCTAGAAGCCAAATGGAAACGTCTAAAAATGAAAAGACTTTACAAACCGTGATAGCAGAGCCCCCCGGCCAAGAATAATTTCCAAAGCCTACAAAAAAGCTAAGAAACACACTCCACAGAAACTAGGAAAATGTTTCAGTTGTGGCAAGCGTGACCATCTCAAGAAAAATTGTGGAACCAAACCCTTTACTATAAAGGTAGATAACCCAGTGGTCAAGTCTCAGGAGCCTAGCCAAACCCAAGATAGATTTAGATCAAATCTGCAATAGGTTTACCCAGTCCAAGAAGGGAGTTACAGTCAACGACCTTCAAGAAGAAGCCAAGGAAACCAAGTGTAAAATTAGAACCTTAAAGCATGAGCTTATTGCCCTCCAGAAAGCCCAACAGTTAGAAAACACTTCTTATCAAAGCAATGGGGAAGGCCCCTCAAATAATGAAGTTGATCAAACAGTTAACCCTACAGCTGATCTTATCCAAGAACCCAGCAAAGAATTGTTCTTAGATGCTATCACTAGGATTAACTTCCATAAATGGCATTCCAAAGTCAGAATTGTCATTAGCAAAGATTTTGAATTCGAGGTCATAGCCTTAATTGATTCAGGTGCTGATCTTAATTGCATTTAGGAAGGAATCATTCTTTCTAAATACTTCAAGAAGTCCAAGGAGAGATTGACTTCTGCAAGTGGAGGAAAAATGCAGATTGAATTCAAACTTCCTAAAGCCCATGTTTGCCAAGATAACATGTGTTTCAAAACCACATTTGTTCTTGTCAAAAATATGACAGATAAGGTCATCTTAGGAAATCCTTTCCTATGCATCTTGTACCCCTTCACAGTGGATAGTAAAGGACTTACTACCCATCCCTTTGGCCAAACCATCAAGTTTAAGTTTCTTAGTGGACCAATGCCTAGAAGTATTAGCACAATCCAAGCAGACTCTGTCCCAAAAACCTTAAACATGATCAGTGCCAAGACCATACATCTTAAGTATCTTTAGGAGGAGATTAGATACAAGAAAGTTGAGGACCAACTAACTTGCAAAACACTCCAAGAAACGATCAAAAAGTTTGAGGAAAAACTTAAGCAGGAAGTCTGCTCTGATCTACCCACATCTTTTTGGCATAGAAAGAGACACGAGGTAGCTCTCCCATATTTCAAAAATTTCAATGAAAAGGATATCCCTACTAGAGCTCGACCTATCCAAATGAACCAAGAACTCATGGATACTTGCAGAGTAAAAATAGAGGACCTCCTTAAGAAAGGAATCATCAGAAAATCTAGATCACCATGGTCCTGTCCAACCTTTTATATCCTGAAAAATGCTGAGATAGAAAGAGGTGTTCCTAGGTTGGTCATCAACTACAAGCCCCTTAACAAAGTCTTAGAATGGGTAAGGTACCCAATCCCCAACAAAAAAGACTTAGTCAATAGGCTTAGCAAAGCAGTAGTTTTCAGCAAGTTTGACATAAAGAGTGGGTTTTGGTAAATACAAATCAGAGAGCCTGATAGGTATAAAACATCCTTTACCACACCCTTTGGACAATACGAATGGAATGTAATGCCCTTTAGTCTAAAAAATGCACCCTCTGAATTCCAAAAAATCATTAATGAGATTTTTAATCCATTATCCAGCCATGCCATTGTATACATCAATGATGTACTCATCTTCTCAGAGTCTTTAGAACAACATCAGAAACACCTAAGAGCATTTCTCAACACCATCAAGCTCAATGGTCTTGTTGTTTCAGCCCCCAAGATCAAACTTTTCCAAACCAGAGTTCGTTTCCTAGGTTTTAAAATCCACCATGGTGTAATCAAACCTATAGATAGTGCTATCCAGTTTGCGGATAAGTTTCCAGATGAAATCCTAGATAAAACCCAGCTTCAGAGATTTCTAGGTTCTCTCAACTACATCTCTGATTTCTATCAAAATCTCAAACAGCAATGCAAACTTCTCTTTGATAGACTTCAAACCAATCCATCCCCCTGGACTCCAGCCTATACCACAGTGGTCCAGCATATCAAAAAGTATGTCAAAACTCTTCCTTGTTTAGGAATTTCCTCAGTCAATTCCTTCAAGATTGTCCAGACCGATGCCTCAAACATAGGTTATGGCGGCATCCTCCTCCAATGTGTTAGTCCAAACTCTCCTGAACAGATAGTCTGTTTCCATTCGGGAATATGGACTCCCACTCAGATTAATTATAGTACTATTAAGAAAGAAATACTATCTATAGTACTATGCATTTCAAAATTTCAAAGTGATCTTTTAAATCAAAAGTTTTAATCAGGATTGATTGTAAATCTGCAAAACATGTTTTAGAAAAAAGATGTTCAAAACATTGCATCAAAACATATTTTTGCACGATGGCAAGCCATCCTTTCAGTTTTTGACTTTGATTTAGAATTCATTGAAGGAAGCCAGAACAACATCCCTGATTTCCTAACCCGTGAATTTTTGCAGAGTCATAGCCGAGATGTCCGAGAAGAAACCCATACAATAGCCCCAACCCCCAAAATTGCCTAAACAGCAAAATCTTGTTGGTACTAGCCAAGCACAGAACCTAGGAAAGCTTGTACCAATCACCCTTAGCCAAATTGTCCCAATATCCCAAGCAAGAAGCCCTAGACAGGATAACCCTGCTTCACCATCAAATATTGCCAATCATTATTTGATTCCAACAATTCCAAAACCAAATTATGAAAGGCCGCCTTATGGTCAGCCCAGTTACAGTTCAGCCTTAGCCTCTCCATCACCAAAAGCAATCAACCCTTATCAGGTAGAAGAACCTTTTAGCCCCATCCGAACTCAAAAGCCTTCTTCCTATCTAACCCAAAGAGGAAAGTCTTCTTATGTCAAGAAGGCCTTTATCCAGCATATCTCTTATATTGAACCTCACCTAGTTCATATAACAGATCCCCTTGCCTTAGCTATGGAAGTTCTGCCACCAAGCTGGCATTTCTTACCCAAACATCCAGAGAAAAATATCAAGTTCTATAAGGGCATCCTCTCCTAGGAAAAGTTTGCTCAAATAGAAAATATCTTCAGTAAAGGGGACCCCCCAATAGTCCTCTATCACAAGTTCATCATCACAGGTTTTGTCAGTTGCAAAGAGTGGGGACAACATCCTTCTTTATTAAGGATCCTCAAAAATTACAGATCTCCATCAGGCTCAGAACTCCATTACAGTTATTATGACTACATGGATGCCTTTGAAAAAGTACTCTTTTTCTAGAACCAGAACTTTAATCATTCGTGTTCTTAATGTTTTGTAAAGATTTTCAGAGCCAAATCCCCTCTTGGTTCCTTAAGTGGTGGGAAATGTTTGGATCCATCCCTCAGATCTTCCCAGAACCATTACAGGATGTCTTAAGATACTTTGATTCAAGATGCAGATCTTCCAAACACAGATCCCAGTTCTTGGTAATCCTGATCTTCACTCAGAGGTACAGGGTCCATTGGATCAGTATGTGGAAATACATAATTAACAGCAACCTCTTATACCGAGAATTTTTGGTAAAATGGTGGGACAGCCTTAAGATTGATCCAATCATCGATCAGGTTTATAAGGAATATCCTCCCCCAATTTAGAAACCCATTGCCCACAGAACAAGATCTCAGTCTAGCCTAAACTCTGTTCAGATTGCCGAAAAATCTAGCAAAGAGTTAAAAGAATTAGCCCAGCAGCTAATGGCTCATTCACAGCAGCTAGAATCAGAAGAACAGGTCTCTCCTACTGCTTTAGAGGGATCAGTCAATCACAATCCAATTGATCCTTTTCAGGATTCCCAAGATCCATACAGTGGGTATAATTTGGATAGCGATTAGAAAGCATCCTGACCAGCAACTCAAGATAAGATCACAATCCGGTTACTATTCAAAATCAGCACTAGCCACTGATATGAACAGTACCCATATCATGAACAGTACCAGCACTTGGCAGATTCCTCGACAAATTACTATTCATCCAACAGCGACCGATGAACAGTACTCTGGAAAAGCAAGGGGACAAGTCACTATTCATGGAACAGTAAAAGTTACTGTTCACAGACATAATCATTCAGAATCACTGTTGCTTTTGGTGGAAAGAATTTTCACCTCAGTAAAAGCAATTCACCCTCCATGATTTTAGCAATCTTCAGATGGCATCCAAGGCTCCCTCCAGTCTATATAAGGCAGCCAAGTCTCCATTCTGAGGCAGAACCAATTTTAGGAGCAACTTCAGCAACTCCAAAAATTCCTCCCTCTTCCAGCAAAGAGTTTCTCAGCTTTGCCTACTCTTTACAAACTTTAGCATTGTAATCAGATAGCTCAATTATATACCTCAGTCGGTATTTATCCTTGTAACCCTATGGCCCCAGCCGGCCTTTATTTGTATTTTTCGCACATGGCCTCAACCGGCCTTAGTCTGTAACTTACCCCCCTTTTTGGTATATATATATTCTAGAAATAGTTGAAATATTACTCATGGATAAGTATTGTTAAGTTACCAGCACCTTATCAACTACTCACTATTTTTTTTAAATAATAAAAAAACAGCCTTTAGCATTCTACTCTAGAAACAGTTGGAAACCAATACATTGAAACTCGAAACTATCTTAGGCTTAGCAACACATTTGCTAATCTTATGATATATTTTATTTTATTTTTTAATATTCATCTCTTCTAAGAAGCAGTCTAGACTATTGGTTTGTCTTCTCTTCTTATAGTCTTCGGCTTCTTCGTTTGAATGCCCCAGATCTTTACCGTAAGTCTCTTATATTCTCATCTTCTTTCTACTTTTTTTATGAATCAATAACATTGGTTAAAACTTTAAAAAAAAATTAAAAATAAAAATTTTAAATAAATTTCAGCATAAATTTTCACTTCCCACACATTTTAATTTTCACTTCCTGCTAAACACTTCAGCAAAATATAATACCCTTCTTCTTTTTCGTTTTTGTTTTTGTTAAAACTTAAAACAAATATATGGGTCTCTCTCTCCACTGCTCACTGCCACCGCTACCCAAAACCTGCCGCCGCCACAGCCAAAACCTGCCTCCGTTGACCCCATCCTCCTTCGCCCCTCCACTCACCCCTCTCCTCACTACGATCTCCTCTCTCTCCCCCTCCCTTCACAATCCCAGTTGTCGCTGTCGTTGCCACCCCTCCCTCACTGCTTTCATCCTCTCTCCTCTGCTGCCTTCCTCTTCCCTCCCCTAATTTCAACATCTACGCTGTAAGTTTTTTTCTTTGAATTTTGTTTGAGATCTGTCATAGTTTTAATGGGTTTTGATTTATTTTCACTTGTTTGTGGGTAATTTTTGAACAACCGTTGAAATTTGTTTGAACCATGGTGTATGCTTTGATGGATTTTTTAAATTTCAGGTTGTCATTGCTAACTGTTGTTTTTGTTATTTTATTAAATTAGGCCTTAGATTTGTTGTGATATTCTATGAAGGTTAATGGGTATGTTTGGTTTTGAGTCATATGCATGTCATTTTATGTGATTGGATAAGAGTACATACGAGATTGTCTAGTTTTTTTTTATAAGAGTATGCACATACATGTTTGTGAAAATGCCAAAAAGGGTTATTTTTTGTTTTCTGTGCATAATTTTTCATTTCCTTAGTTATTTAATTAGATCTTTATTATTGTAATAATATATCTCTTGTATTGTTGAGAAATGTAAAATTCTATAGTATAATGTTGATAATTGGTATTGTAGTGGGTTGTTGAGTTGGAGCAAACGAGTGGCTTGCATGGTGTTATAAGGTGATATACTTAGATATTGGGAGTGTTTCTTATGTTTAGAAATTGTGAATGAATATTATTGAGTTACTGTTGTTTGATTATTTTAATTTTTTTTTTAATACTTGTAAGCCTTTTATATTGTGATGATGATTGGTATGAGGTATAATACTACATAAATTAGTTTCCCTAAACATTTGACAATTAGGTTCCATTACATGCTACACTACTTTTTTTTTTTGTTGTAAAGACTACACTATTTATTAACATATAACCACATCCATTACATGCTACACTACAATGTTTTCTCCACCTAATGAACCACCACATTAAATGACTGACTCAATGCCCCTTTCAAATGAGCAAGGAGGCCTTAGTGTATCTTGCAAGTGCAAGTGTAGTTTTTCATGTAGATATCTCTTTCATCATGTAGACTTTGAACAAATAGCTTGTCTAATGGCTAGAGATAGTAGCTAGTTTATGGAGATAATTTTTTAAGTATTTCACATAAAATGCCTGCATATAGTTACATATTGGCTAAAGCTTTGTGATGGACACTAAGTTATGTTTTACTATTAAGGTGGTGTTTGGTTGTATTTTTTTTTTATTTTTTAATTTGGACTTATTGCTTTTGGAAAAATAGTTTCATGTAGATTAAGTTTTGACAGAGATAGCCTGGTGATAAATATTTCTTATGTAGACCAAAACCTCCATTAAAGACCTCTCTCTTTCTATCTTTTTTTTTTTTTTTTTGGTTACAAGGGAATCCATTCCACTAAAAAAGAAAACAGCAGCAACATCAAAGAGATGTTAGATCAGTTTTAAATTTAAATACTTTTTTTTATTATCTATTTTATTTTCCTTGCATTGTGAGCTATAACTTTAATTAATAATGTATGAATTGTATAGCATTCTCTGAAATTAATGTGATCTCATTTGTGGTTGATGTGGGATAGCAACATTTTGCATTTTGAATATGTAGCCATATTAGTTGGTTTGATTGGTTTTGAAAACTCTCGGGCTTCAGTAATGTATTGCATGGTTGTATGGTTTTGTGCTGATGATGAATTGACTCCAATGGGGTCTCAAAGTTATGCTAGGTGATGGATTGCAAACGTGACAATCAGGAAGTGAATTAACTAAATTAGTGTCATTGTCCACGAGTGCTTTGTTGATAATCCTAAGAGATGTAACAAAATTGGTGTCACTGTTTGAGATTGTTTGGGACCGTTGAGTTCCAATTATTATGCCATGTGTTCTTGGGCATGAGCATAAACTGCTAAGCCTGTCAAGGGTGAATGCCTATGGATTACCCGGCAACAGATTTTGACGAGTGGAGTCAGTTGCTCATAGCTAGAAACAATTTCAAATGGCTCTTCTTTAGAAAGATTCCCTACATTATCAAAAAAAAAATCCAATTGTTATGCCCATATTCCCATTTCAGTCACCTGTAATTGACATTTTAGTATTTCTTTATTTTCCCTCTGTTGTGTGTGACACCACATTGTCTCTCATTAATTTGATCATGCTTATTCTCTCCTTGTGGAAATCGACCTAGTATGAGTGTAGGGTAAATCTACATCTATAAAACCATTTGGCATTAATTATTGAGCTTAATCTCATTGTTTTGATGCTTATACGGTGTCTGATAATCTGTAAACTCACAACAACTCGCTTAGTTATCAATTTGTTTGTCCATTCATCTCATTCTCTTAGCGAAATTTTTATATCTTTATAGCTAATGACTTTCAGGTTCAAATGGTCTCCTTGTTTTAGAGCTCCAAAAAGAACCTTTTTGGCTTTTGTTTACAAAAACCATTTCTGGAGTGGTATATAACATACAAGTTCCATTGGTTTAGAAAAGATTAGAGCATGTTTTATGAAAAAAATTTTATTAAAAAACCAATTAATTTTTGTGCTTAATGTTCAACCACTATTATTGTACTGTCATTTTCTGACAATTTATTTTCGGGTCCCTTTATTTTTTTCCATGACAGCGAACATAGACTCAAGGCCCCATTACTTTTATTTTCCCTTTCTATTGTGTAAGGAAAATTGGTTTATACTCTAATCTCAGTGAAACTTCTTCTTCTTTTTTTTTTTTTTTTTTTTTTTTGTATGTAGGATGTTCCTCTGGTCCAACAATCTGCAACTCTCTAACAATTTTCAGCTCTCCAAAAATCATCAGTTGCATCGCATCGACCAAGCAGCTTATAAGTTTTATGTTAATGTTTGAGGACTTTTTGTATACAAAGAATGACATTTAAACAACCGCATTTTTTGCAAGTGTTTAAGGATATTTTTAAACACTTTGGAACTTTGATTATGATATTAGCTTAATTTAAGCGATTGTTTTATTCAAATGACCACATCTTTTTTTGTTAATCTTATGATGATGGTTATAGACAATGTTATGTATTTAATAATATATTTCTATGTTAATATAATGTTAGTTTGGAGACATTTGTGGTATTGTTAATCAGTTACATTTGTGATATTGTCTCAATGGAGCTAAAATTATTATAGGTTCTTTGTAATAGGTCTGTGGTTTTAAAACCTAGAGGGGAAAAAAAATAATTTAACCTATAGTGGCTAGCAAAAAGTGCCGCTAAAGGTCTAAAATTAAGTTTTAAATGCAGCCATATACCGGCATTTTTAGACTGCCGCTAAAGCTTCACACATGACCACCGCTAAAATGTGCATATATTCTATTTTACATTAAGCCCTATAACGGCGCTTATAGCCCGCCACTAAAGTTAGTCACATATAGTAGCACTTCTTGCCCTCCGCTACAAGTGCAGTTAGTCCATTTTAATTGATGAACTACAGTGGTGTTGTATGCCCAGCACTAAAGGTCAATTGACCCGAATTCAAACTCATGGGGAGTTTGTGTTGTGCTGCTCTATTGGTGTTTTGGCATGAATTTGCTTACAGAAAGAAAGAAGGAAATTATGGACATTTTGTTTTGTGCTATATCATTATTAGAAAACATTATCATACTTATTTTGAGTTACTTTATGCATCTTATATTTGGTTTTCGAATAATGTTGAATAAATAATTTGTGTTTAATTACATTTTAATCGTTGAAAATCTTTTGTAGGAGAACAAAATTAAATAAGTGGATTTGTGCAAAGGAGAAGGCTAATGGACTTTATTTTTACAAGGGCCATAATGAAGTTAAAAAAAGGCCAACCCAATTAAATTTGAATCCAATTGGAGAAAAGAATCAAAAGAAATTTTCACCAGATCCAAGTCCAATTTGGATTAGGATTTCAGTCTGTGCACAAGTTAGTATTTTGGGCATAACTTTTTTCTCAGATGTCCAATTGAGATGATTCAAGTTGGGCTTGAAAGCTAACTTAAAAGTTACAACTTTGTAGTTTACTAAAAGTCTGAAATCGAGTTTTTGGTAAACTACAAATTTGTAACCCTTTAAGTTAGCTTTCAAGCCCAACTTGAATCATCTTTGGTAGACATCTGTGAAGAAAGGTATGCCCAAAATACAAACGGGTGCACAGACTAGAATCCTAATCCAAATTGGATTTGGATTTGGATTTGGATTTGGTGTAAATTTCTTTTGATTCTTTGCACCAATTGGACTCAAATTTAATTGGGCTGGCCTTCTTTAACTTCATTATGGCCCTTGTAAAAGTAAATTCATTAGCCTTCTTCTTTAAACAAACCTACTCATTTAATTCCATTTTCCTACTGAAGACATATTCATGCATTAAAATTCAATTAAGCACAAAATTAATTATTCAACATTATTCCAAAAACCAAATATAGGATGCATAAACTAACTCAAAATAAGTATGATAATACTTTCTAATAATGATATAAATATGCAAAGTTAAGTTATTATTAGGTAGTTTCTATCGCAAGGGGGTATTTAAATTATTTTGGAGGTTCATGAGTATTTTGGTCAATTTGGTGGTTTTAGAAATATGTTGTTAATTTTTCAATGTTTCAGAAGTATTTTGGTCATTTTGATGATTCCAATGGTATTTTTGAGGTTCTTGAGTCTATTTTGGTTGCTTTGAACGTTTCAACGGTATTTTGGTCTTTCTGGATGTTCCAAGGGTATTTTAGTCATTTTGGACAATTCGGGAGTGTTTTCGTTATTTTGGGTTCTTAGGGGTACTTTGGTAATTTTGCACATTTTAGGAGGGGCATTCTAATCACATTGGTGGTTCTGAGGGTATTTTGATAATTTTGGCTGTTTCGTGTGTATTTTGGTCATTTTGTAGTTTTTAGGGGGCATTTAGTCACTTTGGAGGTTTTGGTGGAATGTTTTAGTAATTTTGGATGTTTAAGAGGTATTGGGTGATTTCAAGTGGTATTTTTTGGAGTATTTTGGGCATTTTTTTTTTTTTTGTTATTTTTGTTTTGGTATTTTAGTCATTTTGGAGTTTAATGAGTGTTTTAGTTATTTTGGAAATTTTGTGAGGGTATTTGGAGGTTCCAAAAGTATTTTTGTTATTTTGAAGCTTTTAAGGGTATTTTGGGTATTTTTAGATTTTTGGGTCATTTTAGAGATTTTGAAAAATTTGAAAATTTTAGAGGTCTAAAAAAAAGATATTTTGATGGTTTGAACGTATTATGGTCTTGTGGGAAGTTTTATGAGTTTTCTTTTAATTTTTTTTATCATTTTTTGGGTATTTTAAGGATATTTTGAATATTTTTAGGGCTTAAGGTAATTTGTTAATTTTAAAAGTTTATTTTGGTAATGGTAAAACTTAGATTCTCCAATTAAACTTAACCACATATATGTGTTGATTTAGAAAAATTAACAAAAAATGTTATGTTCACAACATTTTTGCAATAAATTTAATGTGGCAAATTGTTATTAGTTGTTAATATGTTCACAACATTTTCACAATAATCTTTAAGTGACAAATTATTATTGGTTGAGGGTGAAAAAGTAATTTCAATAAAAACATAGCGTTACAAATATCTTGCACTTAAAGAATAAGAAGAATAGATGGGTTGGATCTCGTGCAATTTAATGGATTAGGTAGACAATGGACAACAATAAATAGGTGATCTTGACCTATAATGACCCAACCCAAAACCCACCAAACCCGTCATTTGCCACTTCTCGTCTCAGCCCCTCTCAATCTCACCAATATTTGTATGTCACTAACCACAGCCACACTCATCATCTACCTCTCACGCTCTCCGGCATCCCTTACCCTAAGTTGTTTTTTTAACTTTTTTTTGAAAAAAAAAATTGAACTTGTGTTTTTCTCTTTAAATATGGTTTAATGTTGTATTGTTGATTACATTCTATGGAAGAAGAAGAAGCATGATAATGAGAAGTAGTGTAAGAGTGAGAATGAGAGTAGTATTGTATTGTTATTATTCAGGAGAATATGCTTGTTTTTGTGGTCACCTTCAGCTTTTGTGGGTGAACCGAATGCGGTTGTAATATATATAGTATAGTATAGATGCTGTCCCCCTTTCAGACCAAGGGGGACGCCATGGTTTGCTTAGTGCTATAGTAACTATAAGTATCATATTCATAGGATCCTATCTAAGTGTGCTTTGTTTATTGATTTCATGTTGTGGAGTTTGTGTTGTGCTGCTCTATTGGTGTTTTAGCATGAATTTGCTTACTAAAAGAAGGAAATTACGGAGATTTCCTTTTGTACTATACATTTGTGTCCTACCTATTATAATTACTTGTCAACGGTTTGCATTGTTCTTATTACTAGTTGTTGAAAATAATGCTAGTATTATCATAGACATGATGGTGGGTGTTGCTGATCATTATTGGCATCTCAGAAAATATAATATATGCAATTCTGTGATGGAATTTGTTTCCATACTAAGGGATACTAAAAGTTAAAGAGCAGCAGTTTTTGCCGCCTACCATGGTAGAAATTAGCTTGAATGCTTAATAGAAAACAAGATTACTTGTGTGTTACATGCTTCCTGGGCTTAGGCTCAAGTTTCATTATGGTGAAATACTTTCTTAAGAAGATATTTTCTTGATATAACATTCAAAAAAGTGCTGCTAGAACCCTCTAAAGCTCCTGGTGGAAACAACTACACGTCTGAACTACTGAGTCTGTACTTATTTGTTATACTTGTTTTCGCGGATCTAATAAGAAACCAAGGGTCAAGTTTATGATTGTCTGTTCAATTATCCAAGTGCATCAAATACC
The DNA here is from genome assembly GCF_040712315.1 of Castanea sativa. Taxonomy (NCBI): domain Eukaryota; kingdom Viridiplantae; phylum Streptophyta; class Magnoliopsida; order Fagales; family Fagaceae; genus Castanea; species Castanea sativa. The sequence goes on from NC_134014.1 coordinate 15,702,784, forward strand.
CTAACCATCTTCTAATCAATGCCTAGGTCTAGTTGGCTAACTTGACAAAGAGCAAAGCTTTGTTAAGTGAATTCTTTTATGGTTTGGTCTAACCTTTGATTGGTCTCATGCATGGGTTTAACTAGTAGTAACTCCATCGCAGATTATAGAGTCGTTGCCTTTTTTGCATAACAGTCTTTCTTTGCAATACTTTAGGTTCCTCTATGTGATATCAAGTGGTAAAGTTTATCATCAATTCAACCTCTGTCTCTTTCTAGCATAAGATTCATTCTTGTTTTCACTTTCTAGAATTTATTTTTGCTTGACAAATTGAGATTTATCAACAGATATTATATATATATATATATATATATATATATATATATATATATATATATATATATATATATATTTGGAACTATACATGTAATGTGTTTGGCATTCCTCCAATCTCATGTAGCTCCTTCTCTATCCTACAATTTTCTTTAAATCAAGTTTCAGCTAGCACCATGTAAATTCACATACTAGAATGTTTGGTAAGGTAGCCCACTAGAACTTCAATTTTCATTCAAGAAAAAAATTTATTGCAACATATTGCATAAGAGCTTTTCAAATATATTGTTGTATTCGGTGCAATAAATGAACTGTTAAATTGTATTTTACTTTCATGAGTTCCTTGGTGTTAGTCACAGAGGGGGGAACACCGTTGTTTGCTTGGTGCTATAGTAAGTACTAAGTAGTAACTGTAAGTATCATATTCATAGGATCCTATCTAAGAGCTTTGTTTATTGATTTCATATGGACTTGTATTGTGCTCTTTTGGTATTTTAGCATGAATTTGCTCACTGAGAGGAAGAAGGAAATTATGGAGATTTTCTTTTGTTTTGTGCTATACCTTTGTGTCCTACCTGTTATAATTACTTGTCAATGGTTTGCATTGTTCTTATGCTAGTTGGATAAAATTATGCAAGTATTATCATAGACATGATGGTGGGTGTTGCTGATTGCGGCTATTAAATGAACTTATTTTCATGATATTGGCTTGTTTAAGTGAATCATTATTGACATCTTAGACAATACATATATACAATTCTGCCATAGCACTAAGTTCCTGTTTTCATGCTAAGGGATCCTAGGCTAGTTTCACATAAAAGTTAAAGAGCAGCAGTGTTGCCGCCTGCCATAGTAGAAATTAGCTAGAATGCTTAATAGAGAGCAAGATTACTTGAGTGTAACATGCTTCTTGGACTTAAGCTCAAGTTTCTTTGTGGTGAAATACTTTCTTAAGAAGATATTTTCTTGATATAACATTCAAAAAAGCGCTGCTAGAACCCTCTAAATCTCTTGGTGGAAACAACTACGCATTTTAGCTGCTGATTCTGTACTTTTTTATTTGCTTTTCTTGTTTTTTTGAATCTAATAAAAAAGAAGGGGTCAGGTTTGATTAGTTTCTTCACTTATCTAAGCATGCCAAATACCCTAACCATCTTCTGATCCATGCCTAGGCCTAGTTGTCTAACTTGAGAAAGAACAGATCTTTGTTTAAGTTAGTTCTTTTATGGTTTGGTGTAACATTTTTTTTGGTCTTGCACGTGGGGTTTCGCTAGTAGCAACTCCATTGAGGATTTTAGTCATTGCCTTTCTGTACATAATACTCTTTCTTTGTAATTCTTTAGACTCCTTTGTGTTTTATCCAGTGGTATAGGTTGTCATCAATTGGACCTCTGTCTCTTTCTAGCATAAGTTTTTTTCTTGTGTTCACTTTCTAGATTTTTTTTCTCCATGAAAAATTGAGATTTATTTATCAAAAAATATGTTTTCTTCGTTTTTAGAACTATTCCGCAATGTGTTTGGCATTTCTCCATCTCATTCTCATGCCTAAAGCAAGTTTTTGCTGGCACCATGTAAATTCACATAATAGAATGTCTGGTGTGGTAGCCCACTACAACATTGATTTTCATTCAAGAAACAAAATTTATTGTAACATGTTACATAGGAGTTTTTCAAATATATTATTGTGTTCTATGCAATAAATTAATTGTTAAATTGCATTTGTATTTTCATGAGTTTCTTGGTGTCTGTCACAGAGGGGGAACCCCATTGTTTCTCTACTTTTTATTCTTTTACACTCCCAGGTAAATTTATTATATATTGATGATTGTTTCAGTAATGAATCAATCTCCCATGTGGGACAAATTGGTATTCAATAAGATAACAGAAAGGTTTGGGATGAATTCATTTCATGGCATTAGGTGCCTCGCCCTTGTCTCCTTATGTCCTGGACTTTCTAACATGGATATATATCTAACATGGATTAAGCCATTATGCTGCTGAATGATTTTTTGTTCTTAGGACCATGCATGTGCCCTTGTTTTTTCTTGTTTTAAAGAAGTACTTGGGTCTGGACTGTGGAAGAAGAGAGGAGGAGGAGGAGAAGAGGATTTGTTTAGGGGGGGGGGGGGGGGGGACTTTGGAAAATAGGAAAAAAAGAACAAAAGAATTCATAATAACTTGTGATTCTCAATGTATGAATGCAATATGAAGATGGGAAAAACTTAGGATCAATTCCTTAAGTGCAACACTTTAGGTTTTTTAATTAAATTTAGACATCTGACTGCATTGATCAATGCACAGCACAAACAATATTTTCTTTCCTGAGGAGAATTAAATTCAATACAGTTATGTGTTTGAATATAATTTGGCAAATCTAATGCATAGCACTTAAGCTATTGTACCTAAGTGAGAGGGCTTCTGTCTTGGCTGACATGGTTGTTAATGGGAGAGATCTTAAACAAGATTTCTCAAATATTATGCTGCTCTGGCTTTCTAATTTCACCTTCTTTAGATTTTTGAATTTTTTTTTTTAAATGAATTTGATTTGCATCTGAGAGGTCATGAATTTGCAGAAGCTGACTACGGTGCATGGACCATTGACGTTGGAGAAGAGGTCTGCTGAATATGGTGCATGAACCATTGACGTTAGAGAAAAGGTTAGCTTACTCCCACATTTAAGGCAAGTGTTCAATCTCAAGAACCTTTGAGCTATTCCAAGGGTTAAATTAACAATGAGTCTCTTACTATTTTCTTGTATTCCACCAGATATATAATTCCCAGAGGCCTCAAGCAAGGAGTTTTTGCCAAAACAATATATGATATGTATGCAGAGCACTCTGTGTTGGACTCCTCAGAAAATGCCGTGAAGTCAGAGTTTGTAAAGAAGCAAAGAACTGAAAAATCATGCCAAGCAGTCTTAACGTAGGGTTCCAAGTATCCTCCATGCGATAGAGATTCATAGTTAATTGCATGATGGAATGGTTGAAGCTGTCATTATTTGCTGAAGCATCCTGCATAATTTTTCTTCTTTTCTTCAAGGTCTGCATAATTTTTCTTCTTTTCTTGTGCCATATATCTCGCACATTAATAGGTGAGACCCTTGTTAAAGGGAGCATGTGACATAAGGGGGCCAACACTAGAAAGGTAGGACCATTGCTCAGATCTTGTTTTGAAATGCCTAAGCTTGGTGACTGAAACTTCCTCACCTCAAAAGGAACATTGGGGATTTTTTTTTTTTGGTAGAACATTGGAGAAGTCACTTATACTGTCATGTCAACACTAATTTTTCCCTTACTAAGGTCACTCATTTTGCATTAAATATAACAAGACATGTAATTACTTTATAACATTGGAAGTCGTATTCTAAGAATATGTTCTCTTAACCAACCTGAAAGGATGATGTGTTGTTAAGATCTCTCCACTCTATAGAGAGCTGGTTATCAACCCCACCCACAAAAACTTTATAAGGATTAAAAACTCTCAAACCAATACAAAAGGTATGTGTTATATTACAAAGCAACTTGATAACGCCTTATCAATATACTCTACAAATTGATATGTGAGACAATTGTAAAGAGGGAGCATGTGACATAAGGGGGCAAAACACTTGAAAAGCTAGAACCATGGATAGATTTTGGTTTGAGATGCCTAGAGCTTGGTGATGGAGCATCCTTGCCTCAAAAGGAACTTTGGAGAAGGTCACTTATCTTACCATGTCAACATTAATTGCATGTACTAATTTTCAATCTTTTTACACTAAATATAACAAGACATGTCGTTACTGATCTTTAGTCTTTTCAACCAATTTGAGGGGATGATATGTTGTCAGGATCTCTCACAATCTATGGGAAACTGGACACCTACTCCACCCCTCTCCCAAACCATCACAAAAGGTACCCATTACAAATCAATGTTCGTTTGCAATTTTTCTATCAAAAGTTGCAAGAAATTCTTGTACCGACGTAAATTGCATCTCACCAACCCCACTGGTTGGTCCAAAGGCTAGGAAATGGATTGTTCCTATGTTTAAAGTTGTTGTCTAGTAAATCTCCTCTCATCATATCACATTGTTCAGTCGGCCACCTTGTTGTGGTTCCTATTCTTCAAATTCAAACATCACTAAAGAAAAGAAAAAAATGTCAAAATGTCCACAATTCTTAACCTTGAAATTGATATTCATACCAAAAGGAAAATGAAAACCTTGGAAGTAGCATGGAGCCGACTGCACGTGTTTCTCCTTTAAAGCAATGGCATTCCAATTCTTTTTTTTAATCTTGATGTTATAATGATTACTTAAGATTTTGAAGTAGAAATGAAATCCAGAAAAGAAAGAGTCAATAACAAGGAATGGTAGACAGTGATTGCCTGAGCAGAGTGCCAAACTCTAACATATATAAAACATTGAGTTAGTGGGGCCCCAGCCTTTTGTTGATGCTACTTCGTTGGACTTGAGATCCATTTTGGATGTACTGAGTTCTTGAGGTTTGCTATCTAATAAAAACTTGTGTTTATATATATATATATATAAACGATGATAAACCCAAAAATTTAAAAAAATAATAATAAAAAAAAAATCAGAGAGAAGAAGTTAACAATATCGAGTATCAAGCTCTAGCACTAGCACAAGAAAATTTTGTATATATAAATTTGGTCAGACTATTCAATGAAGCCAACGTAAATTGCTGAAGTTTCACTAAGGGGCAAAACCATGAAGGCCTAGGTCAAGCTAGATCGTTCCTTCAAAAAAAAGAAAAGAAAGTAAAGGTCAAGCTAGATCCTGAACAAACCCACAAGGCCAGGGTTCAGCCTAGGCAAGTCTAGCCCAAGACCATGGCTACAGGGCAACCTCATGACGCCCCAAATAGGTGAGATCCTTGTAAAGAGGGAGCATGTGACATATGGGCCAAACACTTAGAAAGGTAGGACCATACTTGTTCTTGGTTTCAAATGCCTAAAGCTTGGTGTCTGTATCCTCCCGTAAAAGAAATATCGGGAAAGTTCACTTATACTATCGTGTCAACATTAATTTTCATAACTAATTATTCTTATTTTGTATTAATGGCATGTTTGGATAGAGGGGGAAGGAGGGGAGTAGAGTAGAGTTAACTAAAAATTAGCTAATTTTGTACTAAATTTACTCTACTCTCCCTCCCTCCCCTCAATCCAAACGGACTATAAATGTAACAAGAAATATCATTACTTTATAGTATTAGAAGGCACACTTTAGAATGTGGGCCTGTTTAATAATGTTGTTTTAGTAACATTATTTGTATTTTTTGAAAGACGCGTGGATGAAAGAGTATATGAAAATACGTGTAATGTTGTTTAAATACTGAAAACTGTTGTTCAAAATATACTACCAAACAGTCTCATTCTCTTAACCAACCTAAGGGGATGATGTGTGGTCAGGATCTTTCCACTTTATAGAGAACTAGTTATCAACTCCACCCACAAAAATTTTACAAATACTCTCTCAAACCAACTATGATGGTATGCATTATAAATAACGGTTACTTTTCAATATGTATACACACAAAAAGAAGCGGTAATAGTGAAAGATGTTACCAATATCAAGTCTCTAGCACAAGAAAATTTGTACATATGAGTTTGGTCAGGATATTTAATGAGGCCAAGTAAATTTTTGAAGCTTCACTGAAGGGGCAAAACCTTGAACGCCTAGGCCAAGCTATCCCTTGAACAAACCTGCAAGGCCATGGTTCAACCTAGGTGAGTCTAGCCCAAGACCATGGTTACAAGGCAACCTGATGACTCCCTATCTAGTAATATACACCACACACTGATAGGTGAGACCCTTGTGAAGAGGGAGCACGTGGCATAAGGGGGTAAACACTTAAAAAGCTAAAACCATAGACATATTTTGGTTTGAAATGCCTAGAGCTTGGTAATGGACCCTCGCCTTAAAAGGAAGGTCACTTATGTTATCGTGTCAATATTAATTATTTTTCTTAATTGTCATCCATTTTACACTAAATGTAATAAGATATGTCGTTACTTTATAATATTAGAGATCGTATTTTAGAAATATATACTCTCAATCAACTTAAAAGGATGATGTGTTGTCACAATCTCTCTCACTTTATGATGCAGAATTGGCCACCTACTCCACCCACCAAAACTTTATTATTACTCTCCCAAATCATCACAAAAAACATGCATTACAAATCATGTTACTCTGCAATTTTTTACTCAAAAGTTGCAAGATATTCTTGTACCGACGTGAATTTCATATGGCCAACCCCACAGCTGGTTGACCCCAAAGGCGAGGAAATTGATTGTACCTATGTTTCAAGTTGCTAGCTAGTAAATCTCCTCTCATCATATCACATTGTTCAGTAGGCCACCTTGGTAGTGTAGTCCCTATTCTCAAATTCAACACATCACTAAAAAGAAAAGAAAAAAATTGTCAAAATGTCCACAATTCTTAACCTTGAACTTGATATTCATGTAAAAAAAAAAGAAAAAGAAAAATGAAACCTTGCAGGTAGAGTGGAAGGAACCGACATCAAGTCACGTGTTTCTCTTCCTCCTTTAATGCAATGGCATTCTTTTTTATTTTTAATCTTGATGGTATAATAATAATTACATTTCAAGATTTTGTAGTAGAGAGTGAAATCCAGAAAAAGAAGAGTCAATAAACAGGGAATGGTGGGCAATGATTGCTTAAGAAGAATGCCAAACTCAGCATATAAAAAACATTGAGCTAGTGGGGCCACAGTTACCGTTACTTTATGGGACAAGAAGCACATTGTTTGTGGTAAGGGCAATGGGGGCACCCCAAATAAGTTTTTTTTTTTTTTTTTAGAGAGTTTTACACGTACATTTTTTAATTTTTTTTAGAGAGTTTTACTACGTTACTACTGTTTATTTAGGAAGCTGCTCGGCTTCTTTTTTTTTTTTTTTTCCTGGAGAGCTATGGGCGTAGGGCTGGGGCCGAGTCATCCGTATTTTCCTTTGCACTTTGCTCTTTGTACATCTGAAAAATCTGAATTCTCCAATCAGTTTGGTCCTGTGGGGTCCTCCTTCACCCATCTATATCATCATCATAATCTTTTTCTCTCTAACTATTTGCCACATGTCACTTAGATTGGATGTGTATGAATATTGTGGCAGCCTTAGCACACAAAAAAACAAGTTTGAATATGATAGAATTTTTGTTTTTTTTAATGTCGATAAAGGAAATTAAAGATCAGAGTTTACTTTACTAACAATCTTGTCTCCCAGATCGAATATATACAAAATTATTTAAAGATGATAACATTCAAATTTAAATTTATGAGGCATCGCAATTCACAAAATTTTTTTTTCTTGCTCCACTTTTGAATGAGTTATGGGAATGGGATAATAGTTCTGATACTTTATTTTTATATTAATATGGTAATTTATTGTTGATGTTTTGATTTTACAAGTTAATGTAGGTATTTTACGAAACAAAATTGGAGTGTGAACAAAATAACTTAAACCTAAATTTTGTCTCATGTAAATTACTTATTTATTTGTTCACACTTCACAGTCCCCATCTTTTGAGATTTTTTTTTGAAGGACACGTCTTTCGAAATGAATAGTAAAGGAAAAAGAAGAAAAATACAAACTGACCGACCATCCTCGAATATGCCCAAATATGCATTTCTCAACTTTCATCTTTCTTTGTTTGAAATAAAACATTCATTTTTTTGGTTTTTTGTTATATATCTTATGTATCGATAATAGTGATAATTTTCTACTGGTCAATCAAGGCTAAACATGTGGGATGGAATAAACAAATTTACATGTGAATGAACAGAATAGTAGAATAATTTAAACACTTGGGGGGGGGGGGGGGGGGCAAAAAAAAAAAAAAACCCTTTAAACAAGTAGGAACAAAGGGGGATGCACTGTCAGTTTCTATGGATAAAATTTTTCATCCTACGAGGTGCTCAGACATTGCTAATAGAAAAATATACTTGCTTTGGTATTAAAAGTCGCCATTACATTTGAGATGCTGTATATACTACTATTTTATTATTGGGTTTATGAGTCTAATGAAAGTTATACCTTGACCTTGATATCCATTCCTTTTAGTGTTAGCAAAGTGGCCGTCCAACATGTTTCTAAAATGTATAGCAAGTTTCATTTTAATCCTTTCAAATTTAAAATATTTAACTTCTTTTTTTTTTTTTTGTTAAAAGGAAACTTCATTAAACTAAGAAGCCAAAATGGCTAAGTTAGAGGCTGAAAGCCTACAATAATTAACCCCATTGACATCCAAGCACACCAAGGATGAAATAACAAAAGAGGGGGATAAATCAAAAACAACAAAATCTTTTTGCATATTACAACATTTTCTTACAAGTGCATCAGCACATCTGTTGGCTTCCCAATAAACATGCTTCATCCTGGCAAGAGGAATTATGTTGAGCAATAACCTGCAATCAACCAAAAGAAAAATATATGACGCATTAGGAATAATTCTGGAATTAATCAAATCCACAAATATTTAACTTTGTTGTCAAGAATCTTGTAATGCAATTTATTAACTTCTTCTTTTTTCCTTAGTATTTTTGACATAGGTATTCAAGTTTTAAATTTGCTTTCTTCCCATTTCAAAATTATTATAAAAAAAAAAAATCAATTTTGTTCTTTTAAAATTTTGAAAAATATCTCTCACAATTTTTTTTTTTTTTTTTTTTGAGGGAATCTCTCACAAATATTTAAAAGGTAACAATGAAATTATTATTAAATTTCCCATCCAGTTTTTGCGTACTTTGACTAATGGCATTTTAGCGTTGAATAGAAAGGTAATTGGGGATTTAAAATATTGGTTTGGGGTTTGACAGTTTTGATTTGAGTCAAATGTATGTGTGTCGGTGGCACGGAAAGGTTAACAGTGGATTTGTGGAGGTGGTTTTTGACCAAGGAGGGCGGCTCGAGGTGGGTCGTTGGAGAAAGAAGTTAGACCAGAGGAAAAGGTAGAAAAAGAGGAAGGGAAAGAAGAAAAAAAAATGGAAAAAAGAGAAACAATGTTTAATCAATGCCACATTAGTTAAAGAGGTCACATAATTTAAGAATGTCAGCGTCAGCCATTCACTATTATTATTTTTATTATTATTATTCTTATGTTAAAAATGCAAATTTAACCTTATAAGTTCATCACTATCCATTTAAGTCCTTCAAATTTGTATTGGTTCATTTCAATTTTCCTAGTTTTAAAATTCGTCAATTAAGTCATTTGTTAACCTGCCATTTATTGATGCTGTTAAGTCCCTCAAAGCGGTCGGTTTGACCTTATTTTAATATTTAATTTATTATATATTTCTTAATTAAAAAAATCTAGAAATTAAAAGAACCAAATGATCCCGTCCCTCCTTCATCTGAAGAAAACGAAATAGAAACCGAACCCATCAAAATCCTAACCTAACTTGATAACTGAGAGACTAAGAGGGAGAAAGAGAGATCTAGGAGGTGTACTCTACCGCTTGGCTCCATGTGTACTTGGCGGCTCGACTTCATAAGGTGTACTCAATATATAATGAACGAATGCAAACTTAAAGGACTAAAATGAAAAATAGTGTAACCCTTTTCTTTTATTTTTTTGGAGAAAAGGTACCATGCATTTTATTATAAACAATTAACCATAATCGGCTAAGAAAACAAAATTTATGTATGAAGTAACATCTTCCATCCACACACTAAGACTGCTAACATGTTTAGTAAGGTTACGAGCTATAGAATTCTCTTATCTACGAATATGAGAAAAACTAAGCAAACAAAAAGATCCTGACAAAAGCTTAGCCTCGACTACAAGGTGACCATAAGATGAGAAAAATTCATCTTCATTGGAAAGAGCTTTGATGATATTCTCAAAATCACTTTCTAGAATAATAAAGGAAAAGTTGAGTTATTGAGCAAAGCTTAGAGCCTTCACTACAACCATAGCTTCAACAACATCAACCAGGTGAGGGAGGGGGACTTTCTCTGCCAAAAAAGCTAAAACTAATCTCTGTGAATCACAGATAATAACTCCAAGTTTAGTTTCACCAATTTTTGTAAAAAGTGCACCATTAAAATTAATTTTGACTAGGGAAGAGGAAGGTGGGGAGACCAACGAACCCGAGCTCTGGGAACATTAAGTGAAGTAGGCAAGGCCTCAGGGTTGGCCTTTACAAAATCCAAAAGGAGCTGCTTGGCCATTGTAATAACCTTAAATGGTGAGTTTTGCATTTTGGCTTTATTATTATTATTATGGTAGAATTTTAACCTATAAGTAGGGGTGGCAAAATTGGACACGACACGCGAACCCGACACGACACGACACGAAATTAGCAGGTTATGGGTTGAGGCTTAATGGGTTCGTGTCATATTCGGGTTGACACAACGAACCCGTTTGATAAACGGGTTGGGTTAGGGTTCAACCTATAGAACCCGTTTGACCCGTTTAATTAAATGAAATTTTACCAATATACCATTCAAACTATAAGTATATAAACTTATTAGTTGTTGTAGTTTATTTTCTTTGATGTATTGTGATTGATTATTTATCATATTGAGATATGATTTAGTTTTGAATGATTATTTGTAATATAATTACTCATTAGTTTTGAATTTTATATTTAAAATATTTATTTGCTTGTTTTTCCATAAATGCTTTTCTTCATTTTGATAAAATTAGATAAACAGGTCGACACGACTAACCCGTTTAGTAAATGGGTCGTGTTAGGGTTGAGGAATCTTGACCCGTTTAATAAACATGTCGGGTTAGTGTTGACCCATATAGTCGGATACGTATGAGTTGACACGACACGAGCCCGACACGCGAACACGAATTGCCACCCCTACCTATAAGTCTATTTATGATGATTGTTCTTTATTATTAGGTCAAGACACTAATTGTTTTATAGTGTACATAGAATTTGAATTCTAAATTTCTTATTCAAAGACAAAAATCTTTATCCATTGACCTAACTAAAATCAAAATGAAACTACATATATATTGATAATCTTTTTTTTTTAATGATCATATATATATATATATTGATAATCAAATACAGGTGATTTAAAGTTTTGAATGCTTTCATAAAAAATACTATGACATATCAATCGAGTTATAAGACTGATTGAGATATATAATTGACCTCTCTCTTTGTTTTGTTTTGTTTTTTTCTTTTTCTTTTTTTTTTTCAAAATAACGTAGTTTGCAATGAAGATAATGTGCAGATTAAGATCCTGTAAATTAAGTGTTGCATCGAGACGCTAACAATAGAAAAATAAGAAGAATACTATATGATATACTATATAATACGATAAAACAATATTTTACAATTCCTTCGATGTAAGTTAATGTATTTGTCAACTCATGATTATACTTAACGGCACAATCATCGTTCATTTATGGATATGGGGGTTGATGCAGGAGATTAATCTATTTGAATTACATTATATATAATTCTTCAATTATTTATGAATCTCAATTATTTTATTTTTTCCAAAAAGCAAAAACAAATGCACACCAAGGGCTCCAACTCAAATTAACTTGGTATGTTTGGGTGGAAGTGGAACTGTAAAAGAGTAGAACTATAGAAGTACATGTAGACCCCACTTGGTTATGAATGTTTTAGTCAGTCTTTTGTGTTCCCACTAAAACATGTGGGATTCACATGCTCTGACTGAGAGAAATGAAAAACTAAAGCCTGCCCCAAGGTTAATTTCATTACAAGGTCCACAATTTTGCAGCTGATCTTTTTGTCCCCAAATAAATGGAGGAAAATAATTTGAACACTGTGGAAGTACATTGTGATATTTTTGTATCAAGTTATTTGTTTTTATTTGTGTGTAATAATACCACAATGCAAGAGTCTAATTCATAACATTTTTTTTATTTATAAAACCAGAAAACAAGAGAGTTAAACCATACAATGGTTAATTGGCATGTCAGTAGCCAACTTAGCTAGGAATTTAACATCACCTATTACAATCTTTGGAACAAAAACAGAGTGAGAGACCACATCAGACCGAGCTAAACTATACAAGTCCTCCACCAAAATCCTCTCCATCCAATTGGGTCTGAATATCCCATTGGAGACCAGAACAGGTCTCAAGCTCTCAGTAAGAAAAAAAAAGAAACTTGAATCCCAAACTCCTAAGTCCTAACATTAATGATGATGAAATGACAAGATAGTTGACATTGCAAAAGGTCAAGCAAACCTAAGGGCTCAATAAGATTACTCTAGCTAAATATCTATATGTGCCAAATTTGATGTAATTTTGAAAATTGGAAAGAAAAGTTGCTGGTGAAACATGCACAAGCTAGATTTCAGGGTGCTTTTTTAGGATGGGTAATTTTTAGGATTTTGTTAGAAGTAGAAGTCATATTTTATTAAATCTAGCACGTGATTAATATGTCACAATTATATGCTATGTGATTTAGTTATGAAATAATACTACTGAACCACGAATTACAATGCATGTGATTATTATAACATGTTATTAGAAGTAAAAGTCACGTACTTTATTAAATCTAATATGTGATTAATACATTACGATTGTATTCTTTATTGAACCATGAATCACAATGCCGTTGGACGTCCGTGATGTGAATTGGTTTGATTTTATTCAAACTCAAAAGAAAACCTTAGCTGAAAATTAAGATTGAAAACACAGCAAAGAAAATCTCAAATTAGATGGAAAAATAGACAAAAAGGGTGAGGGTGAAATCATATTACTATATCCCAACCAGAAAGAGAAATGAAGGGAGTTGTGGTGTAAATGCAAAGGCAAAATTTTTTGAAAAATTGTATGGCAGAGAAGAGGTGGTATCTCTAAAATAAAGAGAAGGTAAAGGACTTCACGTGTAAGAGTTTCTGTCTTGGCTCGTGCGCCATGTGCTTGCGTACGGTGGGCGACCTTTTTTGATGATGAGATAAGAAATTAGAAAAAAAAAGTAGTGATGTTCCTCTAATCTAAACTAAAGCTCATCTCACGGATCTTGCCTCTCTCTCTCTCTCTCTCTCTCCACTATATATCTTATGTGTTCTTCTATATATATAAATATATAAAGCAGCACCCTTTGCTAGCTGAGGCCTAGAGAATTTACTCGTTAAGACTTTTGAGACTCTTCAAGATAGAGAGATACACACACACTTTCCCTCTTACCTTACACACAAAATCAAAATGGCTTCTTGGAAAAAAACCATCGCATCCCCATTCAAGAAAGCTTGTACTTTCTTCAACCAGCAGCCCAGCAGAGACCAAAAGAAGAACCAGCCAGGTACATTTTCTATATGTTCATAAGTCAAAAATCAAGCCCACAATTTTTTTCAAAACCGTTGATACATTATGCTGTTGCTGTGATTGGTGTTGTAGTGATGTTGCTCTAATCACAATATGCGATATCAACTGTTGTGAAAAGAAGGGGAAAAATGTTTGGTTTCTAGAATTAAGAGTACATTTCATCCAATGTTTTTTTTTTTTTATATTTATATTTTATTTGGGATGATTTCAGGGCAAGAGAATCGTGTGATGGATTTGCAGGGTGAAGTGATGGCATGTGCTTATGAAGATGTGCAGGTGATGTGGTCTATTCTGGACAAGTCCAAGTCCTCAACCTGCAATATTACTTCTTGATATATGTATTTTACAGCCCAACAACAAAAAAACAAAAAAATTTACCCACTGGCCACCAACTCAGCTTCAGCAGAGTCAGCAACTAGCATATGTTGAATGATAGGAGTTATGTTTTGGTCATACTGGCACTTTGTTTATCCGGATCTGGTATGCAATTGCATCATTTTGTAGATAAATGATATTCTGGGCTGACATCAATCTTGTTTAAAAATGGTAGCAAGATGAAGGAGATGCTGTTGTGATGATGAGGCATATTAGTACAATGCCCATTTGAAGCTGGTGGCCCTTTCAGCTTTTCTTTTTCTTTTTTTGGGTCAAAAGGTTGTTTCTTTTAGGGAATCCCCGTGACAAATGCAGATCATGGTGAGATTTTTAATGGAAAGTTTTATTTTTATTTTTATCTGTTTTCTTATTTACAGTATTTATTAGCTTGTTATTTTCCTGATCACTTGTTGATTTTTTAGGACGACTTTTTTATGTTTTCACTAGAGTGGAAAGATTATTATTGAATGCATGTCGGTGTGTCCCCACGCTCTTGTATTGTATGTCAGAATTTAGGTGGATTTGATAAATTGGGACAAAAGCTATAAGACAAAGCAGGGCTGGGTCGGGATTACGACCTTGTTCTGTTAAAAACTTAAAAGCTCTCTAAAGACAAAGCAAGCCTATCTTCCAGTCCATTAGCCAGTAACAAGTAGACATATCATTGAGCATATGAAAAATGGTGCAAGACTTGTGTAATCTCATGTAACCTCCCGCTTATAATAGAGAATGTTAGGAATTTAAACCAATTTCTAGATCTGTGAGATGCAAATTTGCGAGAGGAAGTTACATTTAATGGTCCTATAAGATAAATTTGGATACTATGACCACAAAAAATTATACAAATTGAAATGTTCCCAAAATGCAAAACGAGAACAAGTACAATTAAGACTAGATTGAGATCCCTAAACTCGTTCCCACAAGGCACAAACCCAACCTTGAATTTTACATTTACATAATTTATTCTCCATTCCTAAATCTTGGATACAAATACTCTTGAGAGCAATGCCTTCTTCTTGCACATGAATGATAAACTACACTATGAATTTAATTAGTGTGACCAATTATTATATGATAAGAGCAAGTATTATTCCTGAAACAGTGAATGAATAGCCCTTAATCTAAATCCTGCAGGATAGGGTTGATCCCCATAGAAAGACTGGACATTGCCGGGCAAGCTCTCGGGCTGGCTATGGATGTACATCGAATTAGATAAAACGGACCTGCCATCATTAGCTGCATGTCCAACCAAGAAATGAGAATCCAGTTCCCTGTTTTTGGGCAAAAAGGAAACAAATATCATACAACAATATGCATCCTGTAGATACATCAATAATCCCTGATACTGATAGGTCTTTACAATAGCATGTCTTGAAGTTGAAAGGAGAGTGTTCTCCTTTACCATGGGCTCAACTTTATACACATTTGCTAGCTGAGCTTAAATGGGCTTAGTACGACTTAATATTAATAGATAGGAACTAATGTAATCCTCTAGTTACAAATTACAATGAACTAAAACCACCAAACAAATGGATTAAATGGAACTGAGAAATCTGCAAATCTACTGGAATCTTATCACTACAAAATTTAACCCCCGAGTTCCACCAAGTTTACGAAGTCTTTCTATAGAAAATTGAGGGAAAACTAAAACAGCAAAAGATGCACCACATTCACTGTGCAAACCTAGCATTTACAAAATGATTTTGCCTCTATTTTGTAGGAAACACAAAAGCCTTTCTATGGTACCAAAAACTCTTAGTCAACCAGGGGAGCCTTAAAGTCTACATGTATGTCACCGAATATTCCTATCTTCTCTTGCTTCAAGGGCATCCACTTCCTCATTAGATAGATGATCAACGATGGGTTCATATACATCCCAGTCCTTTCTTTTCCTGAAGCATTTTGAAGCAACAGGTCAATCACTTTTAAGTATGTTAAAAAAGAAAACAAAAAAAGACTGAATAAAAACATAACATCAAGAGGGGTCCAACTGAAACAATGTTGGATGAGAAAAATATTCATATACTCATAAATAAAAATATTATAAGAAAGATGATGATTGAACACACGCGCGCGCGCACACACACACACACACACACACACACATATATATATGATGAGAGGATTGATTGAAGATTTCCTACACAAACAACCCTCAAAAGCAAACCAAGCTGTAATACAACAACAAAGCTTTAATCCCAATTTTTTGGGGTCAACTATGGTCCTCAACAGCTATTTTAGGCAAACCAAGGTGTAATGACCCTCACAAAAACCCTGGAATAATAAAAGTCACTCAGGCATTTTCAACTTGGGAGGATAGTGTTGGGCAGACATGATATGTATGGTGACTAATAAGAAAGAATTTGGTTTGCAATTTAAGTAAATTGATGAGGTAATACAACATGAGTCATGAGAGATATTCACAGCTGGATAACTTGCAGAAGGATCAAGTTTCAGCACTCAACACCTAAACCATTGGAACAATAAAGCTCATTCAGGCATTTTAACTTGAGAGGATGGTATTGGGAAGACATGAAAAAATTGAATAGTGGCATTTATTCTATGTAGCTGACATCGACACAACAGGACATGACATTTCTTGAGAAACTAGGATACAACACAGTGGAGATATGGCAATTAATTAATAATTTTTTAAAGTATATTTTATATGTTTTTAGGCATAAACTTATGTTTACTTTAGGTTTAAAAAACGAGTAACAACCATAAAAAATATGAAAATATATCTAAAATTATTATTTTTTTAAAAAGAAGCAATAATAATTCAACTTTAAAAATCAATAAAGTAATGCATGCAAATAATCAGCCCAATAGCATTATATCAATTAATTAAAAAATATAAATAAACAAATAGGCTCACATAATAACCTAAGTCTAACTAACTCAACTCATGAAATTTATTAATATCCAATAATAATAATAACATCAAAAAGTTACTGGTAGAAATCACGAGCAGTATAGACTAGAGTAGCCTAGTCACTACTACACTACAGAGAAGTTCTCTAATCATAAATAAATAAAAAAATTTGCAAGACAAGAGTGTGGGAGGGAGAGAGAACATAAAAACACTAAATGAGGATTGCCATCACTGTTGTTGGTCACTGAAGAGGGGAGATGGGCTATCATTGCATCACCGGTTGTTGATCTAAGGCTGGCATGTTGCGATGTAGAGAGAGATTGAGAGAAAGAGAGAGAGAGAGGACTGAAAATGGAAAAAAAAAAAAACAAGGGTTTAACATCAATCAACTGTGAAAATTGTCCTGGCAGAAGATCTTTTTTTCTTTTTCTTTTCTTATTTTTTTTTTTCAAGAGAAGTGTCGCAATTGTGTCCTTGTCTTGTCCCCATTAATCTTTTTTTTTTTTTTTTTTTTTGCCAAACACTCAAGGGAGACACTTACAGCTGAGTCATAGGCATGTCTGTGTTGGATATGTGTCAGACACAGACATGCCTCCCAAATCGCCGTGTCTGTGCTTCCTAACATTAATTTCTATTAAAGGTGTGCCATGCCCGGATGAGTAAGAATGAAATTGGTTTCCACTCAATTAAATTGATGAGGTAGCATCAGTTAGAGATTTGCTACTGGATAACTTTACAAGAGGCTCAAGCTTCAGCACTCAAAGACTGCCACTTGGAACAACATGAATCTTTAAGAAGCTTAGTTTGCCTGGCTTCAAAGTGGTTTTAAGGGTTAAAAAGATATTAGACCAAGAATATGTGATAGTGGGAAGGTACTTGACATGTAAATGCTGAGTTAGTTCAAGATGCAGAAAGGAGAGCCTATTTTTCTCTTTTATGAGTTCTCTTTTGTTCTACAGGTCAGTGAATGGCTCCATGGGACAGAGCTGGAAAGCATGGAGAGGCTGCTAGAAAAGAGAGTATATTTCTAATGTTAAATGTTAAGAAGATGGCTTTAATTGAAAGTACCTTAGCAAAGATGCCAAAATTGTTTATGTTGCTCTTCAGATTCTGGTCTTAATTTCAGAGGGGAAAAAGAGGAAAATACTGGGTCTTGAATGCTGGCAGAGATGTTACTGGAAGGATATAGTCTTGGTCTGTGTAATGCCTTCGAAAAGGTATCAATACATTTGTGAAGGAGTTAACTCGATTAAGCTTCTAGGTTGAATCCTAAGAGTCAGTCAAGTCCCTGGATGCTTCCAAAATGTGGAGCTGGCTGCTGGCCAGATACCACTGGGCCATGAAGGCAGTATAAACGTTAAATACACAGATTACATATACATCCTACGTCCAGAGGACCCTCCACCTTGCTATTACAAGGGGAGGAGGTGACATTTGATATAAAACTCATTGGCTAAATGTTGAATGTGCTGTAGTATTCAGAGTCCAACATAACAATATGTTCAGTGAATTTTTCAATTTTAGCAACAAAAAAGAAAAAACCAAATTAAGTAGAAATGAATATACATACCGGACCACACTAGATCTGTAACCAAATAGCTTCACCAGGTCCAATGCAGAACCACTTGATTTACTGTGGGAAGTTCAATAAAAAAAATTATTAGAAAATAAATAGTAGTAAATAGGGGGTGTAGACTGTAATAAAAAGGCCGTACTCAATGCACAAAGCTCCCACTTTTTGTGAGGTTTGGGAGAGATGATTGGTAAGCAACCTTACACCCATTTTTTTAATGAGTTTTAGTCCCATGGAGAGAGGGAATGGTAGATTTAAACTAGTGAACTTCAATTTATGAGGCATGGTGCCCAGATGATGTGCTACCCCTTGGATATCATAATGGTCATTCCATCTTCTTATCTTAAAATGAGCTATGAACAACATCTGAGAAACAAAGGCTGTAGATACAAACCTGGATGTAGCATGTTCGGTCCCCCGGCGACCCTTTTTGCTTATTCTGCTTTCTCTTGCTGAAGCTACACTTTGAGTTGCAATCTACAATATCAAATACAAAATAAGCATAGTAATTGAACCATTCATGACATGTCACCTACAGCATATGATGCAAATGAAGCCATAAAGAGAGAGAGAGAGAGAGAGAGAGAGAGAGAGAGAGAGCTTAGAAACTGAACCAAGATACCTAGTTCATGATATATACAGCATAAGATGCAAAATGAAGTCAAAAAGGAAGAGAGGGAGAGAGTGCAAACAAGCAATAAAATCTTTACCTCATAGAGCTGTTCTCTGATTGCGAAGGCAATTGCAGGCTGCAAAATCAGATTTCAGGCATTAGTATTTTCTTAGGAACTTGAAATGAGCGAGAGAGCAACACCTACCAACATGCAAAAATAAGAAAACAATTGAATTTCTTTTATTTCTTCTATTAGCGGTAAAGATGGAAAAATCAAAACATTTTGTCTTAGGCACCTAGCAAATTCTATTCCAGATGATAGTTAAGAACACACAAACAAGAACATATATAGAGAAAACAAATTAATGCTACAGTTGTCAGCTTTACTTACTCCAACTTCAGGGTCTTCAATGCCCAGATCTTTGCAGAAGGTTCTAGCAAACTCTTCAGGATCACTCTCAAAGTTGTTCATGTCCTGAAATATAAAAAAATTTCAAAAGCACTCAAGCCTGGAATCCTTGCGTACGTGTATATTGCATAAAAGATAAAAAAAAAAAATGGATATCCATCAGCACTAAACATAAAGTTGAGTGTTTTGAGTCATATGATGCAATGACTATTCTTTAACCTTACCCACAAAAACTGGTCCTTTATAAGAGTATGATTAACTCGAAGATCAAGCTGGGAAGAAAGCACAAAGAATTCTGTATTAATAACCAAATAGGCAAGAGAGCTGAAAAGCGAGGAAAGGCAGGAAGTACACAAGAGATGTTAAGTAAGATATACCTTAATTGGAACTATCTTCTCCCCAGAGTACATATCCTGTCCTTCATATGATCGAAACTCTGCTAGCTGCGTCTGATAAGCAAAGGCCAATAGTTAATATGCATGATATAGCAGGAGGAACTTTAACTTCTGGTGAAAGTAATTAAAGCACTATAATGTGTACAAATCATTCTAAGTAAGAAACAAAGGCCACCCTAACAAGTGAATGTATAGGAATGTGAGTTTCATTTACTTGAATGGATGAAGCAATCTGTGTTATAAATGCTGGTGGGAGCTTCAAATCTTTGACTGTCCTTTTCGCGAACAACACGACCTCTGAATCAGGGTCTATATATAAAATTCACAAAACATGTAATCATATACCTATTGAAGGAATATAAAAACATACTCAAATTAAAATCTCTCAGAACAATAGCTACAAACTACATACATATGCATATACACATAACAAATAGGACATATTTAACTCTACAAGAGTGAAGTCCCAGTGAAATTGATCTCTTTTAGCAATTGCCCACATAATTTTATTCAAAGTACTTACTTTAAAAAAAGAAAAAAAAAGAATTTTGACAAGTGAAGAAAATTAAGTGTAGGGTATAATTCAGGGATGCAAAAGCAGAAGTGATGGTTAACATTAAAAACACACACACATATATAAGCAAAAAGAAAAAAAAAAAAAAAAAATACCAGTTGTAAAGAGAAGGAATGGAAATTGTGAAAAATACCAGAAGGGTTCCAAGTAAAAGCATCTTTGAATCTCTGGCCGTCAATTTCTATGTCCAATCGAATCGGTACCAAATTCGCCGAAGTTGGCCTGCCTCATCAAAATTCCAAATAAATATAGTATATTCTACAAAAAAGAAAGAAACCCAAAAGAGAAGAAGAAGAAGAAGAAAGAGAGAAGAGATGAGATGAGATGAGATGACATACATCCTGAACTTGACGGGGGCTTTAAAGAAAGACAGCGCCGGTGCTTTCATTTGAATTTTCCGACAAAATCAGCAGTTATCAACTCAAACACTATTTTTAAGTGTTCACAAGTGTGTGTTTACTTGTACTGTTTACTCTTCTCTTCCCACTTCACTACTTATATTGTTTTATCTTCTTGTGTCACAGTGTGTGTATACTTTGGGTTTCTTCTTCGATTCGATAAAATTACTGCCTTTTAAATGTCGGTTTTACCCCCCTCTCTGCCCTCCCTTTATTTTTGCTTCCTTCTTGGGCCCCTATCATACCCAATAGCTAAACTACATGCCAATACGTCAGCCCAAATCTCACGGCCCATTTTAATGCAATGCTGATTTGATTGCTGAATCAACCAGCCTCCTCCTCATCACCTTACAAGTTACAAGGCCGTTTTCTATTCTCATTAGGAATGCTATTTTTTTTTTTATAAACTACTTAAACTACTGATGCAACGAGTAATTATTGGGAAGTAAAAAAGCGATGTCAATTTTGGGCCCAAATAAAGAATTTACAACATTAATAGTTTGTAAAAATATTGTAAAAAAATTTGTGTACATAGTATTACTCTTTTTATTATATGATTTATCATATTTCTAAGCAATTCTAAGTCCTTATGGTGATAGTATTATTGTATTTTTTTAGACAATTCAATAATTACTATGGAAAGACTGAATTTGAATCTTTAATGTTTTTATTAAAATAAAAGATGTCAATTAAGTGACAATGCACTAACATTTGGCTAGTACTATTGTCTTATTTGCTATTGCTACAACTCTTGGCTAGTATTGTACTATTTGATAATTAATTTTACTCCCCCTTCGTACAAAAACAGAATTAATGTATCATTTTCCATCTAGTTGATGAGTCATATCCTTAATTAATTAATTAATAATAATTTATTATAAATATTTATTGCTCTTATCTTGTCATGAATTAGTACCAAGTGGCAGTGGACCACCATTTTATCAACTTTAAGAATGCCATGGCCCTGTCAAAGCTTCCAGAAAAAGAAAGAAAAAAAAAAAAAAAAAAGAATGCTGGCCCTGTGGCTGTCATTGGTTCACATTTTTTTTTTTTTAATACAATTACAAAATGACCTAATTTTTGTAGTTATAAATTGCAGTTATAAATAGCGAACATTAGATACACACACAACTATTATAGGACAATTACCCCTAGTGTTTAAAACTGAATTTATATTTTATAATACATTACATAACTGGAGTACAAATATAAAAGAGTATAAACAATAACACTAGATACACCCAATCAATATTGAATAAAAATTCTTATTTTTTTTAATAAAACTTATTATAATACACAAAATAATAACACTAACATTCCTTGAAAGAATATCCAGATATTGAAAAACACTACACTGGTACTTGATATCAATGCAGTGCTTGCATCGCAGTACAACATCAAGTCATTAACATTAGTTTTTGCTCCACAAAAACCTTTTCTTTTCTTTTTTTCCTTTTGTCTCGAACAGTCGCTTTCTTATTCTATTTTGCAACTAGACAATACCATCCACTTTTTCTTAGGTGGCAATAGGTCTACTTATTATATGTATAGCTTCATAATTGTTATGTATAGCTTCATAATTGTCCTTAGTTTTATCGATTTCTTTTAGTTTTCTCCATTGGCAGCGTAATTGAGTTCATTATATATATATATATATATATATATATATATAGTTTTATCGATTTCTTTTAGTTTTCTCCATTGGCAGCGTAATTGAGTTCATTATATACATATATATATAAAAACTATCGGGTACTTTTTATTAGTGTGAAAGGATGACCATAGTCCATAGCTATCGTACCAATAAGTGAATGCTTTGCAATCAAAATTAAAGTTAAGTCCCATCAAAATTAAGAAAAAATTAAAGTTTTCATCCAAAAAAGATAAGATTAAAATTAAAGTTAGAAGAGCATGACAGCACCCCCACGTCTAGGTACGTAAGTCATACGAGCGTGGAACCTGTCTAAAAGCCATTTTATTGATTAGCATCACTTTTTTTTTTCGATGAATGATTAGCATCACAATCACCAATCAAGGGGATTAATTAACACCATCGTTGGTCAAGACTCAAGAACATTACATTCCACCTAACAGAGAAAAAGAAATGTTATATATATTTGAGCGTAACGTAAATATTAATATCGATCATATACTACTTCTTGTGGATGAGATAATACTGTTGATATATATAGTTTTTGTAAGAAAAGGCTGTACATATCTGTAATCTTGGGCATATACACCATAATGTATTTGAGTGTGTCACAATATGAGCCGGAACTAGACAAAAATGCATACACAAAGAGAAATGGACTGTACATAGTGAAGAACAACTATTCTAGCTGCTAGCACCTGTCCGCTCTGGTGATCTTTAGTCTTTTCACATTGTTTAAGAACATCCTATACCGAAGCCAAAAACAGAAAATGAATTTTACAATGTGAGAAAAGTTAATGCATAAGACTTGAAAGGAAGAAAAGAAAAGAAAGGTGAGGCTTACTCCCATGGCACATCTCCAACCATCATCCAATCCCCTTCTTTATCTTCATAGGTCAAGACATGATATTTATCAGAGTGAACTCGATCGGCACCTGGGCCTATTTGAAAGAGTTAATAAAATTTGAATGTAGCTTAGCTTTAGTTATACAATCATATCCGTACGGTGCCACTTTTGGATAGAGTAACTTTGAAAAATTGAATTTCCTTCCAAAAGAAGAAAGCTTGAATTTTGTGTACTTACAAAGAATGGTGGTGGGGAACATATGGGCAATAGTTGCTATGAGACTATCATAGCCATCTTGTGCAAACAGATTCAATTTTCTACCAATCGGAATGCCTTCCATGTATATCTTGATAAATAAGGAGGCCTGCTTGTGATCCAGTACTTTATCTAAATGTGCAATCCTCAATATCGATCTGATCGGTGGCCAGCTTAGTGGTTGCACTCTGAATTGTGAAATATAAGTTCATTCAATATCAGCCATACATGTAACATATATGATCTTATAGCTAGATTAGAACCTGACTCAAGAACTCAAACAGGAAAGTCTTAATTTTTCTCGGGAAAATGCTAATCGCCAAGAAAAAAGAGTCCAAATATACCAAAATCAAAAACATTGAAGACTAATTGAAATAAGGGGAAAGCCATGCATGTGAATTAAAAAAGAAAAAGTCCAGAAATAATTAAATAAAGCTTGGGGGTAGAGAAAGAGTCCACACAAAAAAAAGTTGGTTGAAGGTTGTTGAATATATGAATGCAAGCCATTAATAAGAACATATAAAAATACCTTGTTGTCGTTGTTGGAGTGGGAAAGAGGTCATTGTAATAAGAGGATGAGATGCTTAGACCAAGTCTGAGGTCTGTGGAAGAAGAGGAGGCAGCTGCTGCCGAAGGATCGCTGCTGCTGTCTATGGAAGAAGCTGATGAATGTTGTTCTGATTTAATTCCCATCTACAATTGAGAATAGAGATTGATAATGATGATGATGAAATGAAACGGTGAAATAGAGAGTAGCACCTTTGTCCCTCTGCGTCTTTATATGCCTAGATAGATAGCCATAAAAGAGAGAGAGAGAGAGAGAGAGAGAGAGAGAGAGAGAGAGGAGGGACAAGGAAGTCAGAGTTTCGACAAACTCTCGTCGGTTTGATTTGCCTTGAGGGTGGCCGACATGTCCACGCTGCATACGCTAGCGACGTGGCTTTCACTCTATTATCTAACCTTTAGCCTCTTTTCTTTCGTGTGTGGGACACTATTGAAAACCAATTTGCCTATTTCATTACTATTGTGTTTATGACTCCACAAGTTGATATACATGGCAAAGTGGTCGGGCCGGGTCATATTATCTTTATGATCATGTCAGTTGTCAAGTAAGAGAACAAAGAACAAAATAGTTATAAATAAAAGTCGAATAATACTTAAATTCTTAAATTTACAAAGTTTACTACAAATACCATCATCATAAAAGAATGAAAATAATATTAAATATTGTAGACTATGTCAAGTTATCAACTTCCTCAACACATGTTCTTATTACGTGTAAAATAATAATAAAGCTAAATTATCTAAAAAGATAACTAAAAAAAAAAAAAAAAGTAAAGCATAACATATTAAGTAAATAATAATAAATAAATATTTAATATGAAATTCATCTCAATTTACTCAATTTTCTTTTTTTCAAATGAATTCAATCTACTCAACCTTAGTAAAACATCCCGCACTAAAAATATTCATACTTGAAAATTGCACTTCAAGTTAGTGAGTAATTTTGTCAGTATATCATCTACAATACAAATTTAATATAATTTAAATATACAATGAAAGCGATCAAGTCAATAAAGAATTAAAAAATTTATAACTTTATCACTATTCTATAAATGAATTAAATTACCTTCAAATCCTTATAACCAATTTTTAAAAAATACTTTAGAAAGGTTGATCCAACCCAACCTAAAAGCTAAGTGAATTGACCGATTTTTGCTCAAGGCCTAAAAATCTTAGGTCAGGTTGGCAATTTTTCTTTGAGTTTGGGTCAAATTAACGGGTATGAGTCCAATTTTGTCAAGTCTACTTGAAGGCCAAATCAAAAGAAGTTCAACTCTTGTCCTTTGTTTTAGTTGATATAGTATAATGTTCAATCTAGCCCATGATAGAAGAAGTTTAGAGAATTTCTTATTGGTTTTAGAATCACACCCCGCCTAGAAGAATAATAAGGAGTTACATTAATTATATTAAAGTGGTAGTTCTATATTGAAAAGAAAAGAAGTAAGGAAGTGCGCCATTCATTAAAAAAAATGGTGGTGGTGTAAATTTGTTGTTGTATGCAGGTGTGTAACAATTAGAAGCGAAGTTTTGTCTTAAGTATGAAACTTAAAAATTAAGTTTTGTCTAGTGAGTTAGTGCGAAAGCACCTTTGACATTTGGGAGTTTTTTTTTTATTTTTTTTTTGTTGGAGAGAGAATCAGGTTAGTTTATGTTTTAATTTTTTTTTTTAATTTTTTTTTTTGTGAGAGTAAAATGTGTGGTTGTAATTCCTATTATTAATAATAAATTTGGTTGGCGTTGAGAGTAAGCCAAACCACATTAACTTTTTGTATATTGTGGTGGTTGTTATTTTATTATTTTATATGCACTTAACAACATATATATAGTCTCAAAGGACAATAATATGAGTTACGAGGCTTAAATTAAAAAGAGGATGAAGTGGCGAATGGTAAGAAAGAACATAAAATTGCATCCTTTTCCTTTACCTAATAAGCTACTCAATTGCAATAGGCACCACTATGTTTCACATGGAGTGCTTTGACCAAATGGGAAGCCATAAATTTAGCCAAAATGCACTTACAGTGCTGCCGATGTGCAAAATTCCTGCTAGAGGTGCGTGAAAGAGACGTTAGCAATCTTAACCAAGGCATTATTAGTCCATTGCCATGAGTCATGACTTAGGACAGACAAAGACTTTTTACCGATATGAAACACTACATATATATACATATAGCAGATTGGTTAATTTTAGTTTTCTGGACAATGTATGTTGTTGAGTCTTATAAGGTATATGTAAAAGCATGCGTGTTTTCCAAGCAATTATATATGCTTTGGAGTCAAAAATCTTTGATAAATTTTCGTTCCAATTACTTGAAAAGTGTGAAGTTTTATTAACTCTCTGGTCTCTCCAATCCAAATCAGCCATCAAAAGATTCAAAATCAACTGCTCAGCTATACAATCATAGATAGGTAGGTTTTAGTTGAGTTTTTTTAGAAGTCAAAAAAGCAGAATCTCTCTTTTCTCAAGAAGCAATACGTATCAATTCTTCTAAAGTTGAGGTAGCTAGTGAATGTTTGTGAATTCAGTCTTTCATGTGAGCGTGTTTTACTGTCTCTGTTCAAAAGAAAAGAACATAATCCCATATCAGGGGGGAGTAATATGCGTGTGTTGTTACTTATAGCTCTATCAAGACTCATAAAGTTAGGTTGATATCTTTTGGAGTGTCTCACCCTTCCTAGGTCTCTTAATCTTTATGTAATTCTTTATTCTTCAAATATGAAATTCATTTATTCATAATTTTTATTACTGACAGACTCAGAAATTTAAGCTAATGATAATGAGAACTGAAATATATAAAATAAAATAAAACTTTAAATAAACATCTATGTAGTATTAAAAAAATTATAAATACTCAAAATCGTTGTTTCTAAATACATTAAGATTTAATTATTTACCAACAAAAACAAAAACAAAAACAAAATAATGTTTTTTTTTTATACTAGGCTGCCTAGGATTTTTTTTTAAGTTAGAGCATTCACAGTGGTGGTGTTAAAAAATTTAGTTTTTAGCACCTCAAAAAACTACTTTATCTATTTTACCACCTCATTTTATAATATATCTAATATCAAAAATTTTATTTTTTTATCACTTCATTTAAAATAATATAAACAACTCACTAAAATAATAAAGGAAGGGAGATAAATTGAGTTTTTTAATTGTAGAAAAAGATATAATCTTAATAAAATATTTTATTTTATTTTTAACAACTTGCTACAGTCAACTGGTATAGTTAAATGGTATTTATACCAGTTTACAGTAGTTGCGAAAATTTTGGCTTTAGCTTCTCCAATAACATATGATTTTTTGGTTATTTGGTGATAGACTAGTTTTTTTTTTTTTCTAAAATACAATCACCATTGTGAATGTTTTTATTGTTTTTGTTAAGTTTTTTGGTTGGATAATTGCTACTTGGGTAAGGCTAGTCAGGCCTATTGAGGAGAAAGGGGGCTTAACTACAAAAATAAAATATATAATAACTAAAAAAAAATAATTTTGGACCTAGAGGGGCTTGGGCCCCTACCTAGGTCCGTCCATGCTTGTTAGACATATTATGACTCAAGTGACGACCCAAACTAATTACATGCCTATGTACTAATAAAACAAACAAGTAAATTTTGGGTTTGTTCCATGCATAAAACTTACATTGAGTTCATTGTAAGACTTTTCACTATAGATGTAAGCATCAGACTGAACCATGTAAACTTAATCTTCATGTTTGCTTTGTTTTTCATGCTTTCGCTCATCATTCAATCACCCAGAATCACACAATGACTTTAACATAAGTCTAGATGAGTTTTATTTTTTCAGCATGATCAACGTACATTTATAAACTATGTTTTAATTGCTTCTCTAATATTGTTTGTTGAAGTGGGGTCAACTGACTCAACTAGTAAGATTTCTTCTCAAGTTCTCATCAAATAGGAGTTTCTAAATATTGAAAAATAAATAAGAGTTTCTAAATATTGAAAAATAGGAGCATGCTTTTGATAAAGCTTATGAACTTTCTGACAAAGAGAGATGTGCTAATCTATCTGTCTTCCCGTTCCATAGCTTGCAAGCACAACTGGATCTCCTTGATCTGGTCTCAAAAGCTATCCATTTCTCTTCTATAAAATGATATAATTGGAGAAAAAGAAAATCATTATTCCTCAATTTGTATTCGACATTTGAAGACTATGTCAATAATTGCACCCAAAGAGACCACATTAGACATACTTCAATATATGTCTCAATTGTCAATTCTCAACTGTTTCAAACATATATATACAATTGAAACAATGGGCCGGCCAAACAGATATTATACATTTGTTTCATACTAAATAGAATTTATTTATTTGTTTTATTGTTAACAATAACAACAACAAAAAAGTGGAGGAGGAGAGTAGACAATCCTCTCTCTTTTGCTCTACGTTTTCTCTCTTGTTCCTTTTATATTATCACTCTCACTTGCAAAATTGAAATAGACCTCTTGTATTTTATATTTAACTTCAAGCATTGTGATCATGCTCATTAAGCTTGACATTGGCCAATTCGTACGAGCAAGACTTTCAATAATAAACTATTCCCACGTGAACCCATACCCCACGTCCCTTGTCCCTTAAAATATTTTTTTTTTCTTTGAGCTGCCCTAACATCATTCCTCAAAACTTAGTAATTCGAAAACCTAAGTGATTCAATAAGATATATAAAAAATATTTTAATGGTCTATTCACAAATTGCAAATTAAGTGCAAAGTGAAGAGATTGGCCTTCATTCTATCTTGTCCTCTTCCCTCATTACTCTCCTTAATTATAAACTAAAACTACATATATTACACTATGTCATGCAAGTGGAATTGAACTTTCATTTTAATGATAATATACTTGTGAGTTGTGATGCGTCTAGATGTGTTGTATAACGGTAAATAATGATGAACCATGCTCTTTTTTCAGTTCATTTTTTTGTTTATTATTATTATTTTTTAAGTGAGGAAGAAGGGAATTGAAATCTGGACATCACTCTTGAAAGTTGAAACACTAGAAAATGCCATGGAATTGAAATGTACCTTCTCTTTAAGCATATAGAATGCAATTTTCTAATTTCATGCATGGTGTGTCCAAAATCCAAATAGTTACCCAGATTTGATTGCCTGATTCTAGATAAATGGAACTATTTTCCCTTGATATTAGGTAATAAATTGAAAACGTTTTGACTTATGTGCAAGATTATTCTAAAATATTGTTTGAACAAATAGCGAAGTTATAACAAAAAAGAAAAAGAAAAAAGAGAGGCATTGCAACGATAATTAATGATAGTTTATACGTTAGGCTACTAGTCATAGAGAAAAAAGAAACTAGGGTTGTTGAGTGTGGGGGACAAAAGATGGACGTGAGGTTTGAAACTTGGAAGTTAGAAAAAGAAAAAGTCTTAAAAGGCCTGGTGGAAGGTTCCGTTTGATAGATGATGGATTGTTTAAAGGACTTTTTGAACCAATCTATGTCTAAGAGGTCTCTCAAAAGAGATTAAAAGAATATACGTGTTCTCAACTTTAAGAAACATGCAATCAACTAAATTCCGCAATCAAAACCTCTCTCTCTCTCTCTCTCTCTCTCTCTCTCATCCTCAAATTTTATGCACACGAACATATACACGTGCAAACGAAGTAATGAAGGACCAGCCTGAATGAACTGGCTTTGTTATTCAGATCAAAAGCGACATCAATGTTTCAACCTATATATGACATCCTTGAAACCTTTAACAGATAGGATATGCAGCGTAAGAATCTTACTTTCATAAATGAAAGCTCCAATAGTGTAAAACACTATTACTTGTTTAGACCCCTTATTTTAAATTATGGCTTAGTTGCTTTTAATCTGTTTAACTAAGTACTGAATAAGAAAAATCAAGGCGTAATTAACTGAGACTACTTCCTAATGCATAAGCATACATAATCAACAATTGAATGAAAAGCACAAGGAGTAAAGGAAGAGAGATGCAAATATAAGATAACACCAAAACGTGTTATCGAAAAGGAAACCGAAGAACTCGGCGAAAAACCTTTCTGTGACCCTTCAAGTCGAAATAACCTACTAGTGAATAAGTTAGAGTACAATGATACTTAAAAAGCCCTCCAAGCCTAATCTACCCAAAGTATTTGAACCCTCCAAGTTTCAGCTACCAACAAACTTCTCGGAATCTTGTCTTCACTAGCTTCCCGGATCTCACAATACCGCTCGATTGCATTTACCAAGCCTCACCGGCTTATTTTGGCAAATACCAAATGCTTCCCAAACTCCAAAACACTCTCTACACTCTGAATATGTGTGAGTTGTGTTTGAGTACAAATCTTCTCTCAAGGTATAACAATGGGAGAGGGGAGGAAAATAGACTACAATAATTTCTCTCTTGAGAATGAATAGCTCTCTCTAACAAGGTGGATGTGTTGTAAAAACCTCTTTAGGGTTTTCTTCTAAACAGTCTCCTTACAATTTTAAAGGTAATAAAGATATATATAATATGAGTGAAGGATATAAGGGTCACACTTAAAATCCCAGCTGATAGTGAATCTCGCAGGTCATCTCTCAACTTGGCCAACTCACGAGATGAGTCGCGAAACATATTGACTCTTCAACTTCCGGCATGTGCTCCTCATGTGACATTCAACTATCTTGATCAAATCTTCAACACTTAAAACTAAACCCATTAGAATTAAATTCCACAAAATACAAGGAAATAAATTAATGAAATTACAACACTTTTTGTCATTGAATAAAGCCAACATAAATGTTATGTGAAAAACCATAACTTAACAATAAATAAGAAGCAAATTATGAACATTTAAAACACCCATTCCCTTGTACATAAATGAAATCAACATTCATGTAATATAAGAAATTGTGGAATACATGGAGTGTAAGTTTAGTCAAATAAGATAAAGATGAAAAATATATGATATTTTATGGTCATGAGAGAGTGAGTGCTTTTGATATCTTGGATTAATAATTTATAAAAGTGGAAAATATGAAAATGTTGTGAATCATAATTCATAAGATAAGAGAATGTTAGATGAAGTGAAAAAGTACAACAAGAGCATTATATAATTGTAGAATATCAATAATAAGTCAATGAAAAAGTTTTACAAGACATATATAAGAAGACTATCCATTTAATAGGGTAGAAAATGTTGGGCTACTAAGAAGATCGTGTTTAATAAATGAGTATAACTCGAAATGAGAATGTTAAAATGGATTAGTGAAAATATAAGAAAAGATAAAGATAATTATTTAGAAATATGGGTGAAGAAAAAAATCATGGAGAGTCGTATAAGTTGATTAGATCACATTCAAAAGAGACTGATTAATGTATTGGGAGTAAGAGTGATTTAATTCAAGATAAGAGAATGAAAAATGATAAATGAAGACCTAAAATAACACAAATAGAAAGTAGTAAAAATTTTAATGAAGGAGTTGATAAAAAAAAACATGGTTTTTGATACAATAAAATGATTGAAAAGAATACTTATGGTTGAACCTGATTAATTAGTACTCTTAAATAACTAATCCTAAAACTTTTGACACTAAGGCTTTATTGTCACACCCATGGTTTTTGTTGTTCTTTCTTTAATATACATATATGTATGTGTGCACTAGATCATGTGTGTGTGGAACTAAAGCTTTGATATTGTTGGTTTTTCTTGTGTGTGTGTGTGTGTAATGTGTATACACCACAAGTATGTTGTATGGGGTTTCGTTTCCTAATTCATTCTAGGATCCAAACTCATTGTTAAAAATATTGTGATCCAAGAGGCGCAAACTTATTGTATACTTGTAGAGCAGATAAAGTAATCATAATTTTAATTGTAATACAAGTAGTATAATACATGTACTATAATTATAGAGTTAGTTACTATATATATATATATATATATATTATGCAATAGGTTTATTGTAATATATTCTTAGCAAAAAAAAAAAAAGGTTTATTGTAATATATAATTTAGATTAGTAAAGTTAAAGCCGATGAGGACTTTTCACTATGGAATGGGTGTGAATCGTTAGGCAAAAGCACGTTATTCTTTTGCTTCAACTTTTTCTCTCTACATTATTATTATTATTATTATTATTATTATCTTAACATGTATGAGGGCTATTTTTTTTTTCTTTTTTAATACCTACTTTCTCCCTCCAAATACCTATACCACCAAGCTGGCAAGCTGCAGAAGTTTTAACATAGAAGCAAGATCCTAGTATCCCCACATGTTATTCATGTATTTCTTTTTCCTTCTACAAATTGATATATGCATATGCTTTGACATGCATGCGAATAAGCAGATGCTTGTGTAATTGGAGAGAAAGACAGAGAGAGGAACAAGAGGGCAAGCTTGCTCCTAAAGGAAGGTACCATGGGGAAGCAAATAAGATTAGGGTTGTAAGTTGTAACAAACAAGGGTGAAAGAGAAGGTTGCTTCCTCAATGTTGCTTCCATTAGGCATCTTTCTCTTCCTCCAATACCTATATTTATTTATTTATTTTTATATGCAATGCACTTTATGTACAACTTAAGCATGTTGATCTCCCCCTTAGTGCTCTTTCACTTTGTGTTAAAAGCTTCCATTGCCTATTTTAGCACTTCCTCGAATTCTCATCTACATCCTCTATATGTGCTCTTTTTTCTTTTTCTTTTTCTTTTGCTCTTTTTTCTTTTACAGTTCAAAATTTATGAACCCAAGAAAGACAACTTGATGAGGACCCTTATCTTTTGCACTATTTTATTCCCCTTAACTTTTATTCTCTCCTAAGCTGTCCATTTCACTCAGTTCTTTCTAGCTAATATAGACTATGAATTTCTTTTGTCTTAATTCTCTCTCTCAGTCAAATATATAGAAAGCCATTTGATTACACCCACCTAAGCATGTCTCTACAACTGAGTTTCTGGGGTGGGCACGATCCCATTTCTAGGCTAGCTTCATGGACCTCTTTTTCATCGCATTATCAATTGTCAGGACACTTTAGGTCATCGCCCATATGGGATATATTATAGCACGCTGGCCTGGTTAATAAATTTGTGAAAAGAGAGCATCGAAATTTACGGTCTTTTTAAGTTTCTTTAAATAACATTTTTTGGTAGTGTCCCTAGTGGGGAAGCTAGCTACTGTGCCAGGACTTGTTTTCATGTCCCATTTGGGCCATATCTTATGCCTAATCAATTGCCGGGCGTTTTGGGTTGCATTGTGCTAAAAAAAATTTAAAAAATAAATAAATCTTATGTGTCATCTTTTAGGCCCATTTGGTAACGGTGTTTAGATAACGAAAAATGTTATTTAAACATCACAACACGTATTTTCACATATTCTTTTACTCACATGTATTTTTATAAAACTTAAATAATGTTACTAGAAATCTCTTACGAAAAAAGCTTTTATTTATTTACTTTTGTTTTTGTTACTCTTTTTCTTTCTTTCTTTATTTTTTATTTTTTATTTAAGAATAAATTAAGAATTATTTAATGGAATACCTGCTGAAAGGTTCTATTTTATTGCCCAATCAGAGAATTTCCAATCTACTTAAATGTATTTTTTAACCTATAGAATCAAAACCGCGTATATTTTCAATCAATTTGTTGATTGTAGAGGTTGGTTAGTCGGCAGTGGTTTGGAATTTTTTAACCCATCTTAGGCAATTTGGTTGAGAATTTTAACCTCAACAAGCCAAACGTAACTCATGCATGGTCCAAGTTTGGGTGCCCCAGACCATGGATTCTAGCCCACACTTGATTAGAGCTCACGTAATGAGCCTGACAACCATGTCATGTTTGCTCTACTTGAAGAGGTTGGCTCAATCAATTTGAAGGTTTACGGGCGGGCTTGACAAATGGGTTGGACTTGGATTTCATAGAATACCAGGAGGTGGATATGGTCTTAATAATTTCACTTTCACCTTCCTGAATTTCCTGTCTCCGTGTTTTTTTTTTTTTTTTTTTTTTTTTTAACCCAACCTACAGCAGCAGCAGCAGCAACAACAACAACAACAATAATAAGGATAAATTGTAAATTACACTCTTAAAGTTTAAGAGTGATAAGATTTTACATCCTTAAGTTTTAGAATTTAGATTTTATCCCTTAAAGTTTAGGAGTGTTTAGATTTTACACCCTGATATTTCAGAATTTAAATTTTACTCTCTAAAGTTTGGATTTTACACCCTAAAGTTTCAAAATTTTGAGATGTAAAATCTAAATACTCCCAAACTTTAAGAGTGTAATTTGCAATTTATCCTAGTAGCAGAAGTAATAATAATAATAATAATAATAACAACAACTTTATGGGTGTAATTTGTAATTTACCTTAATAATAACAACAACAATAATAATAACTTGAAGATTTTTTTTTAAAGGGGAGATATAGCTGTGGCCTTGATTCGTGAACATTAAGCCTAGTTTGTTTTAAGAATCTATTTTTTGTTAATCTTAAATGTAATATATTAGATTTTCCTATTAAATTAAAACAAATGTATGTATTAAAGTTAATTTTTATTAAAAAATAAAAAAATTATTTAAATTTCATTGATTAATACAACTATATATGTATAGTAATCCCATAATACAACTAAATTATGAAGATTTTTTTAAAAGGTAGAATTTCAATCTATGGCATCTGTTCCTTAAGAGAAGCTCCATGTTATGGTTAGGATGTTCAAATGAACACTCTGACCTTGAAAAAAAAAAAAAATATATATATATATATACATATAATATTTTTGGAATATATTTTTTTTATCTACCATAAATAAATAAATAAATGAACCCCCTAAAATATAGATACAAGGAACAATAAGGGTAAACACAATTACAAAAAATCAATAAGTTGAGTAACAACAAAAATCTCTAATGCAAATTTTTTTTTATCAATTTAGCATAAAAACCTAAAGTTTCTATTTTACATAACCACTTTTCAAAAAATTCCATATCAAATTATCTATTTTACACTACATTTTATTAAACTATTGTTTGTTTATCAATTTCTTACTACTCTCTCTCTCTCTCTCTCTCTCTCTCTCTCTCTCTCTCTCTCTCTCTCTCTCTCTCTATATATATATATATATATATATATATATATATATATGAGTAATGAAAGTCTTAAAAAATTTTGTGCATATATAAACAGTAACTATATATTTTCACAGTTACTGTAACTGTAAATGCATTTTGTACAATAATACATAAGTTGGTGTGATGATTTTGTGGTTGGTTGTCCAAAATTTGGCACTTATGTCATTTTATATGGACTAATATGAATGCTCTTAATGACTATCTTAAAAAGAATTCCTAAATTGCCACTGCTGCTCTTAATGATTGTCCTTTATTATTAGACCAAAATATCAATTAATTTTTAGTGTATGCGAAAATAGAATCTCAGATATCTTATTTAACGACAAAAGACTTTACTAATCGAATTTATTTTATGAGGATGAAAATAGTGACTTGAACCCAATGAGGATAACAAAAGTTAACCAACCACTAGATATCCACATGGGATTGTAATGAGTGTTAAGCATCTTATGCATAAGATCTATAAAATGACATGACAAGTTGCAAGCCAATTCGTGCCACGGACATTAAAAGTAGATGTTGTTGCTGAAAGCCATCCTGAGCCTTAAATATCTAGGTGTTCACAAAGTGCCACAATTTGTGGAACCCAACTCTATCTGAGCTCCATAATAAGAAAGAATGTGGCCATCTTTCTAATCAATCGGTCATGTGGGCTACATGTTAACACGTTACACGTCCACAGTTTACTTCCAACACGCGACATGCAAAGGTACTCCCTTTTGGGAAAAAAAAAATCGGATTTTATAGTGTTGTGCTCCTAGCAAAGTTGTTTTATTATTGATGGAGATGTTGCTATTTTACTTTAGATAATAAAAATTATAAGGAAAGAACTCTCAGTATAGGTTACGGTTTGTCATTGTAATTAATTTCACAAAACTTTCTTTAACACAATATGATCATGGCTTTTAGGTCATTACCAAAATTTCGATTTTATTTTCAAGAAAAGATAATTTACACGATTTTGTTTTTGGTTTCTCTCTTGTGGTGGTAGGTTATTACTTGATTACGACTAACAATTATATCAAATAATAAAATTAAAAAAAAAAACCTTTTGACAGTTCAAAAAATATATATAAAAGGAAAATGTAAAATTTTCTTAAAATTTATCCAAAGTTTTATAGTTTAATAATATAGTTCAAAAATTACTAGAAATTTGTCGAAAATATAGTTATAAAAGGATTAAGATTCAAATAAATCTTCCTTTTATTATTGTAATTATTGAATTATTAGAAAAAATACAATAAATTTTACTACAAAATACTTGGATATATAATAAAAAGGATATAATCATTGTGACTTCAGTTTTTAAAACTTATTTAGCAGATTCTGTAGATTTCCTAGTATCACTTGGGCCAGCAAACCTGGCTAGGCAATTTCTTGAAAAGACCAATCAACGAGCATAGAAGAAGCTGAAACTTGATCTTAATTACATGTCAACCTTCATTTGTCTTTTTCTGTTCTTTCTATTCATTTACGAAGAAAATCAAAGAAAGAGAAAGAAATAGTAACTTTGAGGAGAAAAGTAGAATCAATAGTATTTAATTCACAAAAAAAAAAAAAAAAGTATTTAATTCACATATGAATATGGAAAGGAAAAAAGTGGCGGCTTTCTATATATCAACGTGTTCGTTTATGAACCAAAACTTTGCCCTTCAAAGATGACAAAATGTCCAAGCAAAGACGAGAGAGAAAGAGAGCCCAAAACTGCATCACATTCATTTCTGATTGAGTCAGAGCATCACTGAGATCACTGAGAGCTAAAGATGTCTCTTCCAAGAGCTTCAGATAGTAATAACAGCGGCAACGCTTTTCCCCATTCTCTCTTTCCACACAAGCAGAGTAAAGTAGGTTAGTGCATATGATATATATATATTTTTCATCAATATTTGTTTGTATTCATGTCCATAATTAATTATTATATAATATATATATATATATATTTTATTAGCATTGGTTAATTTTTGATTTTCAGAAGAGAGTGATGAAGATTTGTTCACAGTTCCAGACGTGGAAACTCCACCAACTATGAATTCTTCTGACATCTCTAATGTTTTTGGTAATAGTAAGGAAAATAATAGTGCAGAGACTCAGCACCACAGTACTTCTGGGTTATCTGGTAGGCGTCGCAGGGGAAGAAACCCTGTTGATAAAGAATACAGACGTCTCAAGAGGTATCTTAATCTTCTTTTTCTGCTTAATTTTTGGATGAATAAACCCATTTATTAATATTTATCAGATTATAATTATATAGCTAGCTTTTATTGTACATGTTTTTCTTTTTTTCTTTTTATATAGCATTCAACCTAGAAAGAAAAGGGAAAATCATACGATTGGTTTTAGTATTGCAATGAATTAATTTTATGGTTTATTTGGATTAGCTTTTTTTTTTTTTTTTTTGTTGCTAAAAGATGGCAAAAATACAATTATTGTTAAAAAAAGAGTGACGTTTAAAAAAAATTATACATATAGAAATAAGTTAATTAACAAGGTAATCTAAGACCCTTGTACCACAAGGATCACTATCAGAAGACCAACTACAAAAATATCTAAACCTAATTAGGAGGAGATTAACATGTGAAAGCTCGATAGTAAAACAACTAGAGCTTGTTTAGACCTCAATTTTAATTGTAGCTTGATTAATTTTAAGCTTAACATACTTAGGGTCTGTTTAGATACTACTTATTTTGTTGAAATTGAAAACTTATTGCTGAAAGTACTATAAATAAAGGTAAAAGTTAGTTGAAATAGTATAATGGAGCCATGAATAGTGCTAAAAAGTGCAATGAGGTCTATAAATAGTAGAAAAATAAACGAAATAGTAAAATAATTTATAATTTTAATCCACATCCAAACGCACACTTAATGCAAAATAGACATGATTAGCAAATTAATTAATCAAAGCTCTCAACAATTGCATGAATGAACAAATTAGTGCAAGGAAAATATTTAAAGGGCAGTAGGAAAAAGATACTCAAACACATGATAACATGGTGATGTGTTATCGAAGAGGAAAACTGAAGAACTCGACGGCTCTCCAAGCTGAAATGATCTACTAGTGAATAAGTTTACAAGGATAACCAAAAAAAACATTCCAAGTCTAATCTACACAAAGTACTTGAGCCCTTCAAGCTCCATCTACCAATGAACTTCTCGAAGTCTTGTCTTCACTAGCTTCTTAAATCCCGCAATACTGCCCGATTATACCGCCAAGCCTCACTAGCTTATTTTGGAAAAGACCCAATGCTTCCCAAGCTCCAAAACACTCTACACTCTAAATGTGTGTGGGTTGTGTTTGGGTACAAATTTTTTCTCAATATATGACAATGGGAGAGGGGAAGGAGAAAAGACTACAAGGATTTCTCACTTAAGGATGAGTAGTTCTCTCTAAAAGGTGGTCTACACTCTAAATGTGTGTGAGTTGTGTTTGAGTACAAATCTTTACTCAAGGTATGACAATGGGAGAGAGGAAGGAAAAAAGACTACAAGGATTTCTCACTTGAGGATGAGTAGTTCTTTCTAAAAGGTGGGTGTTGTCAAAACCTCTCTAGGGTTTTCTTTTGAATAGTCTGCTTACAATTTTGTAGGTAATAAGCGTATATATAGTATGAGTGAAGGGTATAAGAATGACACTTAGAATCCCAATTGTTTGGTTATCTCGTGGGTTGGCTAGATCGCGAGATACACTGACTCTTGAACTTCCATATGTGCTCCCCACATGGCATTTCGCGGGTGCTGCAGTCATGAGCCAAGTCGCGAGATCAACTTCTTGAGCAATCTTTACCAACTTAATATTAAACCCATTACAATTGAATCCCACAAAATACAAGAAAATAAATTAATGCAATTACAACACTTTTTGTCATGAAATAAAGCCAACATAAATGTTATGTAAAAACCATAATTTTACAACATGTGTATGGTTTAGAAACAATAAAAATGTTGAGTTGCTTAGAACATATTGATACGTGGATAAGTACTTCTACAAGAACATACAATTCCAAATAGCACACAAAGTCTTACAATTCATTTACATACAAAACTAATTTACAAAGAGCTTACATTCTACTACTTACACTAGTTGTTTGACGTTGGCAACCTTTAGATGGTTGACAAGTGTCTAAATCCTATCAACTAATACTTAAGAAATCATCTAACTATCTAACTAATTAGTTACAAGAGGATTAGGATATAGCTAGTTGAAATGCCCTGCATCAAAGTCGGTTTGAGGTAGTCCGGTATATGAGTATCAGACAACCTAAAGGGCATCAGTAATAATATGTCATCTTCAGTCTATGTCATACCTACCATTAGACATTCTGTAGAAAATCAAGATATATCTCCCTGGATTTATTATGAGTCTCAACGGTGTATTTGTTGCAAGAACAAGACACACATCATCCACAACCTACATACTTTGATGAAATTGATGAGAGAGAGAGAGAGAGAGAGAGAGAGAGAGAGAGAGATGTTTCTTAATGTGTTGTTCTCTATAACACCACACGTGAAAATCCTATAAGTTGCACAAATAAGCGTCACCCCCCTCTATATAGACAACCAAAGGATACGAAGTCGACATACAAACTCTTTGGCAATAGATTGGATTCAGCCCACTATTGGGCATACTCTAATTGTTTTCGGTTTGACCCAATATTTTTAACACATTTATTAGAAGCTTTTTGATAGTACAATGCCTAAATAATAAGGTACTATTTTAGACTCCAAGTTTTAATTACCGTTTAATCAATTTTAAGCTAATTACAATTGTACATGGTAGTCTTGATTTGGTAAGGCACTAGATTTCTATCACGGCATTTACACACCAATCAAACATCAGCGATTAATAATGAGAAAGTAAAGTAGCAGAAATTGAAAGTGCAAGAGAAATATAAATAGATTTTTTTAACGTAGAAACCCTCTATATTTGGAGAGGGGGAAAACCACGGACACAAACCATTTGAATATTCCACTATTTTTAGAAAATAGTTACAATGGGGTATTATGTTACAATGGAGAAAGAGAGAGGATAAACAATAAAGATAAGAGAGAAAGAGAAGGCGAGAAGAGGCTTCCACTGGAGAGAGAGAGAGAGAGAGAGAGAGAGAGAGAGAGAGAGAGAGAGAGAGAGAGAGAGAGAGAGAGCTGGTCATTTATTATCCTTTTCTTCCTTGAGCCCTTCATTCTTTTATTGTGGTGGAGGTGGGCATGTGTCACATTCCTAATGGCTAAGGTGTTGCCTTCCCTTTAGAGAAAGACAAGGTAGAGTCTTAATAAAATAGGACAACCTGCATTTGGTGCTTCTTTGTCAAGAGTGCTTGTGCTTGTGCTTGTGCTTGTACTACACGCAATAATGCTGCTTTAACAAGCTGGTCATCTACTGTAATATGGCCAAAACTTGTAGCATATGGCTGGGATTTGTTGCTGCAGTTGTAGTAGTCCTTGACTGATTTTATCATTATTTTTACCCACTATCTTGGATGCATGTACAATAACTAATAGCTACATACTTTCTCATTTATATATATATCTTTTTGTCTTTCTTTTCTTATTATCTGATATGCCTTGGACACGTGGTGATGGTGGATTGGCTCATTATTACCAATCTATCACCACCCGTATAACAATTAAAGCGGAATTTACACAATTAACCAAATCAGCTAAACATGGAACTCAACAATTACATGAATAAAACATAATTAAACAATGCAATACGTAAAGGGTAGAATGTAAAGATAAGCAAACCCAAGATAACACCTAATGTGATATTGAAGAGGAACACTGGAGTGTCTAGAATGAAAACTTCTCTATGGTCCCTTGAGTCTGAAATGATCTACTAGTGAATAAGTTAGAGTACAAGAATACATAAAAACCCTCTAAGCCTAAGCTATCTAATGTACTTGGGCCCTCTAAGTTCGAGCTACCAACGGACATCTTGGAGTCTTGTCTTCAACTAACTTTCTAGATCCCGCAACCAAACCTAGTTGCATCTTCAAGCCTCAATGGCAAAAATGGCTTTCTCTAATGTTTCCCAACAACCAATTCACTTGTAACACTCAATGGATGGTGATGTTTGTACTTGGGTTAATCTCCTCTCAAAGGTATGGCAATGGTGAGAGGTAAGAGAGTAGATTAAAATTCTCTCAACTCTCAAGTGGGGGTCTCTAGGTCAAAATAGTGAGAAATGAGTGTATATGTATGGGGTATAAAAAGGTACAACAGGTGAGCGAAAAATAATAGAATTCTTTCCAGTAACAAGCTACTCATGGGACAGGCTGTCTCGCGAATTTCCTATTGATTGCTTTTTGAAACTTCTCACGTGTAAGTCATATGCACTAGTCACGAGTTACTTGGTCTGGCGAGTCATCTCACGAGTTAGCACGTCTAGCTGCTCTTCTTGTGATTTCTAACCCAACCCAATTACAAATAAAGGCCACAAAATACATAGATATTAAGCATGAAAATACAAGAAAATAAGCACGGAATAAAACCAACACAAAACAAGGAATTTACAACTTAACACTTTTCTATATTTCTATAATTTTGTGGTTAAAATTGTGGAAATAGGATGAGACACTTTTAATGGTTATGATATTGATTCTCAAGAAAAAAGGTTGGCAAGAACACTAATTAGGATGTGAGACAATACTTATAATAGCTCATTTCTTACCAGATGGAGTCACAGATCTATATTAATGTCGTGACTTGTGTAAATGATTTAATGGGTCATTACACTAACTCACTAAGTATATGCTAACAAGATAATTTTTAATAGACAATTATATAATATATTTAATAGTTATGTGAGTTGTTTAAATCATTTAATAAGTCATGTAATTATAGTGTATATAGAAGTCTTTTGAATGGCCATGTAATACATTAATTCCTTCAAATTGAAGGAACCTTTATCTTGTAAAACAAGTGCTAATAAGATGGTAAATAGGCCATCATATTCTTCGTCGAAATGCAATTGGTTTCTTAAATACAATAATCATTGAATACGATCAGATAAGTGTATTGGCCTTGCTGAAACTATGGTGAGTGATCGAAAGCATAATCTCCTCTTAATAGGTTGCTAAGGAACAGGGTGTCTGCTCAACAAGCCCGAGAAAGGAAGAAGGTATATGTCACTGACCTGGAATCAAGAGCCAAAGACTTACAGGACAGGAACTCGAAATTAGAAGAGAAGATCTCAACTCTGGTCAATGAAAATATCATGCTTAGGAAGGTGAATATCTCGTACCTGTCTGAGAGCTTTATTTACACACACACACTTGTATAGAATCTGTGTCATGTTTGCATATATAATTTAAATCCATTCTTCAACAGGTTCTTATGAACACAAGGCCTAAGAATGATGAAAGTGTGGAGCCGAAGCAGGATCAGTTTAGCAAGAGCTGAGAAGCATAAGGTGTTTGTTACGTTAGGCCTTTCAAGTTAATAAATTTTTATTAAGGATTCTCATAGACCCTTTAATTTAGACAAATGTAAATCAACAGATTTCCTAAACCATATATGTATAAACGCAAGAAACAGTTTATTAATATTTAAAAAGACCAGTGGGTCGCTAAATTTATTTGGTGGTTAAGATAAAAAAGTTTTATTTCTGGGAAACATAAGATTTTTACAACTAGAAAAGGAGATATAATTTCAAATAATTTCTATGGATGAATAACTAATAATACGTTCAATTAGGATTTTTTTTTGAATAAATAACTAATGATGAAGCAGTTGATTAGATTATGGGCTGATTAGATGATTGCATGACAAAAATAGAAAGAGGTCTGAGTAGCACCAACATAATAATTTCAAATAATGTGCTATAAGAGTTATAAATACGGTGAAAGTAGGGGGCATCTTACATAGCTGTTATCAACTAGAATGACATAATGTTTATTTTTCTGGTAGAAAGAGTTTTTCAATTTATAGGCTTGTTAGTGGAATAATTCGAGAGAAACACCCAATTTTACAGGCTGAAAGCTGAAATGTGTGATTAGGAGTATTGGACACTTTCTGCCCACTCTTATTTACATAAATCAACTATGTTTAGTAAATTATTCACAGTTGTACAAATCAGCAAGTTATGAAATTAAGGTTATATTTGGATACCGTTTATTTTGTTGAAAACTGAAAATAAATAATAATAATAATAATAATAATAATAATATTATTAATATTATTATTATTATTATTATTATTACTGTTCACATGCCTAAATGCATTGTTCATGGACAATGAACAGTGCAAGAGGCGCTCTGCTGAAGAAAGAAAAAAAAAAAAAAAAAAAAGAGGAAACGCAAACGCGCTGCTTTTCAACTATCCAAACCGCACCTAAATGTAAAAATGCATGGGTATTTACCTAGTACTGTTGATTGTTTACATTATTTTTGTGGTTCGGTTTGAAACCGCATGTTTCCAAAATGGAGAATATTATTAATATTCTCTAGATTTTGTACCTAGGCCTCAATGCTTGGTCATAACCTCAGGATGCATCTTGATTGAGGTGTTCCTAGTTAAACTTTTACTTGCTCAATTCTTTTCTTAGTTGTGTGGGAAATTTAAACCTCAATTGATAGAATTAACAAGTTTTAAACCTAACCCAAGTTGTAAATTAGATTTATTATGAATAAGTCATATTAAAACAAACAAACATTAATATCATGTCTATATCATGCACAACGGAATAGTAAAAAAGACAAGATATGATGACCTAGGAAAATTAATGAAACAAACTAGTTTCACTGTAAAAATCTTGGGGGGGAAATCTTCCTGAAAAGCAATTCACTATAGTAAAAAGAAGTTTCAGATTTAGTATAAAACCTTTGTTCCTAGACTCTA
The DNA here is from genome assembly GCF_040712315.1 of Castanea sativa. Taxonomy (NCBI): domain Eukaryota; kingdom Viridiplantae; phylum Streptophyta; class Magnoliopsida; order Fagales; family Fagaceae; genus Castanea; species Castanea sativa. Next base: position 15,746,825 of record NC_134014.1, read on the forward strand.
TAATTCTCGTAGATGAACTTACAGCAGAAACCTTCTTCCACTTCAAAACCTTTGAACTCTTCAATATATGAATGCCACCATTTTGTACGGATCCTAGTACGTGACTAACTCCAACAACTTAAAGATGTTGGCTGCAAAGTTCTTCACTTCATCAATAATGAAGATCAACAAGTACTTGGATACAAAATCTTAAGGCGCAAAAGACGCAGTAACTTCTTGTAGAGAAAATAAGGCACTAGGTCACTTTCTGCATGTGTTCTTCATAATAACGGCCTTTAAAATAAGCCTTATATATGTTTAGGATTATGAGAAAAGAAACTTTACACATACATGTCATCTAGGGCTAAAAATTAGATCTAAAAATTTTGATTTCGTAGATCTCGATAGATTCAGCTTCTGTCGAAAGTGACTTAGTGCTAAACCCATCCTAGATCTACCAAATTATAAGTAAAGTACATATTGTCAAAGGATTAGCCAATTACATAAAATATATCCTTAACAAGTTGATTTGTCTTATAAGGTTCGAGTGATGATATGTCATCTATTCTTCTTTTCTAATTGTGGTATGTTAGTATTCTAAGGTGAAGTGAATAAATCACTATTATTTATTCCTTGGTTATCATAGATTTTCATTGGTTGCAATGACAGCCCATGCATAGCAACACGATTTCATGGCTTCAAGTTTCAACTAGAAACATTGCCACATTTTTATGAATATAATGATACATAGTATAGTTAAGAGCCTTATAATTTAGTGGCATTAGTTTTTCTCTTTTATAAAGAGGACCAAGGTTCAAATTATTTCTCTCTATCGTTGTAACTCTCAAAATATCACCCAAAAAAAAAATCATAGCATATTATGACTTATTGATAGGGTTTTTTTAATTTATTTTTGGTTCTAATGTGAATGTTCAAGACTCTTAAAGCAAATAATTGGAGTATGCTTGAACTAGGCTCAATGAATGATAACGTTGTCATATTACCTTTCCTTCTTTTTATTTATTGATCTATTAAATGTCTCATCGCATTGCTTGTACAAGGACTATAATTTATTTTGTTTTTGGATGAAGCTTTTTTCTAGACCTCTAATACGTGGGATGGTAAGAATGGTGAAAATTTCCCAACCTCTTTACTTATTTTATCTCACTATCTCACTTGAGTTTTTCCGTCTCGAAAAGGTGATTAAGCAATAACAAGTTTTGCTTGCCCTTTCTGCCCCGAATTTCTATAGTATATGTTTTTAATTGATTTTATATATATATAGATACTCTATTATCAACCATGGTTACAAACTTTTTAGCTTTAGAACACGTCCAAAAAGTCCTATAATAGAACTTTATACAAAAAGAAAAAGAAAAAGGGTGGACATCTATTGTAAACAACTTCATGGAATTTTTTTCCATTTGGCCTTAAATTTTTAACAATTTTGTTAGTGGTGATTTTTGCAAAACAATGTGGAAAAATAGCATCTTGAGTTTTTAAGACTCAAGTTTCTTGATAGAACTCGAGTTTTAAATGCTCAAGTTCCTGAGCTGGCAAACAAAAATTATCCACGTGGAATCCACGTAAAACTCGAGTTTATAATACTTGAGTTCCTCTGTTTTTTTAGTTCTGCGTTATCCTATGTTTTCCAGTTCTGCTCCTCTGTTTTTCAGTTTTGCATTTTCAACTCCAAATCTTTGTTCAGATCGTTCTGCGTTCTTCGGATCTACATTTTCCAGATCATTCTTCTTCTTCCTTCGGATCTAGTTCTTCGGTTCTTCAGATTGTATTCATCTTCATCTTCGTTCTGCAGATACTTCTCTAGTCTGAGAAACTCGAGTTCCACGTGGATAAATTACTCCACCTCAACACTAGAACTCGAGTCTTTGAGGCTCGATTTTGTCACCGAACTTGAGCTTCAAAGACTTGAGATGCTAGTTTCCTAAATAGTTTCAAAACCTTGCTAACTAACGATATTCTCTCTCAAAATTATGCTAGCCTGCAAATTACCTCCAACTTCATGTTCTTCTTATATCCTCTCTAATTTACCAATAGGTTTATAGAAGTGTTACCTACACAGTACGTGTGACGAGGTAGTCCCGTTCATGCTGGTCGAACAAACTCCTTGTAATCATTTAGCAGAATCATAAATAACAGGGAGCATTAAATGTTAAGTCAAGACAAAACTAAATGAGAATCAGTTTCAAACATGATGTTAGGCTGTTAGCCCTTTGCCCATGACAGTTGAAACTTGAAACCCATCACGAACTGCCTGCAGTTCAGCGTGAACATTCGTTGTGACACCAAGGTTTAAGGGCAAACAACCATTTTGGCATCTGAAATTTACATCTTGACCCTTATTGCCAAAAAAAATTAAAAAATCTCTATTTGCATTCATAAAGTATAGTAAGGTCACATCCCTTTTATCATACAAATTAATCTAATGCATCAAGAGTTTTAAATTTCAAAAGCATTTATACAAAGAGTGATTCTTGGAAAATGGAATGTGATTGCTTCCTTAGAGAACTCCAATAGTAATGGTGGTTGACTAGTACCAGATTTGATTACATTGAAGTCATGAACTCTCTACTCCTAGCTTTTCTCCATTCTGAGTGTTTGTGACATTGTGTCCCTGACTGAAAGAAGAAGGTTAAAAATGTTAGTAGCAACAAAAGCAGCAGGTGCATACCTTAAATTGGGCTTGGCAGCACCACTCTTGGATCAAGTAATTATGGGATGGGAGGATCTAGTCGAGGAGGGTTAGGGTCGATTAGAATGGGGTTTGTTCAAGCGGGTATCCAGCAAGGCACAAGCGAGTTTGCTTGAGTGAATATTGTGCAATGATTGCACAAACTTTCAAAGTGGTGGGGGGGGGGGGGGGTGGGGGGTGGTTTGCTAGATTGAGAGAAACCCACACATCGCAAGATGATGAGTCAGGCAACCGTATAAAGAACACCCAATGTGCAAGCTGAATTGATTTAGCTTAGTAAAGTTTGATCCTATTGTTCCCACTAAGAATTCTGGACTGATGTCAGTTGTGGGTTTATCCTCTGCATCAACAAGGAATTTGGTTGGCCAAATTGTTACTTTATAGAAATAAAAGAAATTGTGCAAGTCATAGAACCTAGTTTTCAATGAGGTTAGATCAATACCATTCATATTTTTTCCCTTAGTGTCAATTTTGTCTGTTAGAGATATATTAGCCCAATATAATAGACTCAAGCTCAATCCTTTTAGTATAGAGCTTAGCTTATTATATATACATGTTATATATGGTATGCTAAACCCTTGCTTTTACTCAAGCCCAATCCTTCTACTCTAGGATTTAGCTGACTATATATACATTGCCTCTTGTTTTTACTTTCTTTTTGTTAGTTTTGGGCCTTTTGGCAATTCGGTGCGCTGTGCTCAATATTACAGCTTTCAGAGAAAAGGTAGAAAGAACCATATAGATGTTTACATGAATAGATTGAATATAAGAGAAACATGAAAACATGAATTAAGCTTGCTGATCAGCCTTAATACTTCTCAGCAGGTCTTATTATCGTTACAATTGAATTATGCATTTCATTTCAATATAATTTACGAGAAGAGTAACAATAGATAATGATATTCTAGCTATTCTCTCACTTAAACACGAGATTATGGCAGGTTTTGTCACAAGGAAATGGGCAATCAACAGCCTTAATCTCAGCTCGGTCAAAATACCAATTTCCAACAGATTCTGCAACCCCCTGCAAGTTAATCAGCAATAGTGAGTGAAAATAGGCTTGTGACAAAATACTGGAAATATATATAACATTTGGTTAGAGTGGATTTGTGACCTCAGTGGTAGCTATTAAGACAAAAGGATGGCACCTACATCCTTCATTTCTTTTATTAGAGAAACTTAATGAGTACAATGCACTAGATTTCGGTTCATAGTTTCTTTTCAAAGGTAACCTTTTGCTATGCCAGCCATACGGACTATAAATTGTATTCCCTCTTGCGGTTAAGAAGAGCAATGGCCAAAAGAAATCCTTTTCCTAGGCCTTAATTGATTGCACTAAAAGGAGACTACAGCCAAATACATGATTGATTAAGAACAAAATATTATATGCTCAAGGTAATTTCTGGGTAATAATACTGAGTCAGGTTATTTGCAAACATAAGACACTTGATATCTGCAACCTATTGATCAGAGAGCCTCGGATTAAATCACCTATCAGAATGAGGAAAGTCTAGAACGGGATATTTTCAATCTAAGACTAGAATTTAAACCTATTACTAGGTAAAAATAGACCATAGAATCACTAATAGAGTAATATAAAAGCACATTGAATACAAGAGTAAGTTACTTTGCTACAAAGATTTTTTCCAAGCAAATGTAAGCTAGTAGAATCAAAATCATCTTCTACCTAGGATTTGCACCCAGAGATGGTTCAAATTTTCCAAAACATTGCTAGGCTCCTCCAGAAAATTGGTTGAAAGCCAATAAATACGAGGCTTTTGACTAGGGCAAGAGTATTTTTTTTCGTTGTTTAGATATTTTCTGTACAAAATTATAAGAAAAAGGAAGTAGTAGTAATTGAGATTAGACATGCCTTGTTTCCTATATGGGGAGACTTCTGAGCAAACCATGTATCCTGTCTCTCAGTCTGGCAATGGGCAAAACATGAATTTATGAATAACCCATTTTTATTGGAGCTTGAGAAGCCTTTTACGGCATTCAGCATTTGATTTCGGAAACCTATTTTATTCAAGACAGGCAACACAGATAAATGTTACTATTACAGTTGAAGGTAGTATAGAAGCAAAAAAATATAGTGATTAATTGGTTAACACTGACATTTGAAACTAAAAGCATAAAGAGGCTGAAAGAAAAAGAATCTAATGAGATCACCCTGGAAAAATTGAATCTGCGATAGAGTGCAATGTGCATAATTTTTTCTGCATGCATGCCAATGGCCATGAGGATCAGCTGATGGTGGAGCTAAACTGGCCTGGATCTGATTAAGGGGACAAAATACTCAAGTACATAATTATATATATATATATATATATATCAATAATTTCAAGTTTTCAACAATGGGGGAGGCAGGATTCAAACCCTGATTCTCCTTATAAAGTAGAGGAGGCAATGCTATTGAGATACAAGGCTCTTGGCAATAGATCATTTTTAAAAAAGACAAGTAGTTATCTTGCAGCATGCAAATAGAGGCTTCGAACTTATGCAAAATCTGTGTACCACAGAAAAGACAAGGGACTGGCTACAACAATTTCTTTGCCAACACGCAAAATTTTTATAAGTGATATGAAGAGTCCAATATGATGATTCTAAAAATGTGAAGGACATATTCTTTCCCAATTTTGGACAATTATACTACACTATGAAACCTAAGGATATATGTAAACAAGATCCACTTGACATATTCATTTGCAATTTTAATGATGCAGTTGGAATAGTAGAAATTCTGAATCTTGACTAATTATTTCCTAAATGGTTGAAGGATAAATTAAATGTAGGACATACCTGCCACATATCATAAGCCGCATTGAGAAGAAAAAGTGGGGTTTTAATATCGGCAATTAAGTGCTGAGGGAAGAAGCACTGAAAATTGAGGAAGAAAATAAAAGATAATTATTAAGATTTTCAGACACGAGGGCAACTTAAATTTCCTGTGGTTCTACTAATCTAATGATTGGATTTAAATAAGAAAGAATTACCAAGGTTGGATTGAGGTGGTTGGTACAACTCCTTGGAAGACTTTTCTGCACACCCTGCAAGTTATACATTTTTGAAAACTCAATGTCATGGCCATCATTAAATTAGTTGGTCACTAACACTGAACTTCTGTTGTCTAAGATAGCCTAAAATAATAATATATCAATTTTGGTATCCCACATCGGTTAGAAGAATGATTTGGAGGTGCACTAATCTATTAAAGATAGTAGTCTCAATTGAAAATAAAAGAAGTAGGGAGGCATTTTATTCCCTATAAATAGAGTGGTGGTATAGCTTTGTTGCATATGTGTGAGAGTAAGAAACAAAGCTTTGTCTAGTAAGAGAGTTTAAAAGTAAGTTTTGTCGAGCATGTTAGTGTGAGGGCACATTTGGATGTGTTGAGTTTTTTGGTTAGTTTATATTTGAGAGTTTTTATGAGAACTTATGTGTGATTGTAATTCCAATTTTATCTCAGAAGACAAACATAAACATCATACAACAAGATTTTCATCATAATAGATAGAGATTTATGAACCCCCATTTAGTTACTTAGTAATTGAGTTTTTTTTTCCCCCGTGTTTGAGAAGCATGAGTATTCTGATTTCTTTTATTATTTTCTGTTTGTGTGATGTAAGGTAGGAAGAAGAAAAAGGAGGGGGGGGGGGGGGTGGAGAAGATGGTGGTTAAGTTGCACCCTCAGAAATATAATCAGTCACCAACTCACTACTTTTGAAGCTGATTATTACTACCATCATCAAAATTCATATCTGTACGCTTGGTTCCTTTTCAAAGACAACAAGGTGATTACCATCAACTGCATTTTGGTGTATGGGGAAATGTAGGAAAGTGTATGTTCAAATTTCCTAATTACATTGCCAACGAAACAACAACAATAACAACCAAGAATTAGTCCTACAAATTTGGTGCAAGCTATGGATCCTCAACAGACTAACGAACATGTTTCTTCACATCCTAATATTCTCATTTCAGCTATAATCATTTTATGAACATGTTTCTTAACAACCCAACCATATTGTCAAGAAAGTTTGCCTTTATTTGCTTTTTTTCTTTTTCTTTATCTGATAATAGTGCATTGCATCATAGCTTCCTAGGAAAAAACTCAAACCAACATCAAGAAACATGTGCCCCCACCCCCCAAAAAAAATAGAAGAAAAAAATACCTGTAACCAAACCACACCTCTGAACATAGTTCTCAAAGTGCGCCTACCAGATACATCAATTCTGCAACTCCAGGAAAGACCATTATGATATGAGCGAAATAAAAGAATAGTAAGTCAAATGATGCCATGTTACAAGGTATATACGTGTCAAGGAATAATCCACCATCACTCAGGCACTTGACTTTAGTGGTCCAAGGAAATAGTCCCCGAAATTCATCACAATGTAGAATAGATGCCAAACCACCAGCAGAGCATCCAGATAGAAGAGCCTAAGCAACAAATATAAGATGTATATAAGTAACACAGGAATCTGAAAATGAAACTAAATTTGTTTTAAAATTGATCGAACACAAACCTGAGTAGCATAGCGCATTCCCTTTGACATCAAATCTTCCATAGCAGCCAACCATATTCGTTGTCCTCGAAGATACAATTTTCCTGCCTGGGAAACAAAAATGAAGTCAATATTCATTCATCCACAAGCATGGCATCTTGTTGATCCAACCAACCTAATAGTTGTTCATTTAAGAGGAAATCTTCTTTAGTAGCTTATGATTAGAAAAAATGCATGTCTTTTGCTGAGACGGGGCATTCATTGTCCCCTTATTTGTAATCATCATGGAATTTCTTTCAAGATTGTTGCATTGAGCAAACAAGAAGATAAGACTTTCAGATTTCATCCAAAATGCTCAAACCTCCCATTAAAAATTTGTGCTTGGCATATGATTTATTCGTATTCTTGACTGCTGATAACAAGTCTGTTATATTAGTGAGGTGCTTTAGGAATTCAAGAGTATTGTTGGATTGGCAGCAAATCATCTGCAAAGTTCAGTGTTTTGTGCTGGACATTCTCAAGCTTAGAAGAAACAGAGTCTCAGCATTCAAGGCTTTGAGGAGGGGCAGCTACCTGTCAGATATTTGGGTGCACCATTGGTGCCTGAAAAACTAAGTGTGCTTGATTATAAACCCCTGGTAGACAGAATCATTTCAAAGATTGATTCATGGTTATCAAACAAATTTTCATTTGCTGGTATGGTCCCTCTTATTTCATCCGTCTTGTTTAGCATCCATTCCTATTGGGCAAGTCTTTTATTCTTCCTAAAATGTAAAATCCATTGAGATGAAGTTCAATAGAAAAATCTGCCTTTGCATCCAAAATAGCTTGCGAGCTTGTATGTGTTCCGGAAGTGTAAGGGGATTTTGTCTTGAAAGGGATTGAGGATTGGAACAAAGCATCTATAATGAAGAACATTTGGAATCTATTCTGACAAACTAGTTTAATATGGATTTTTTGGGTAAGAGAAAAACTATTGAAAGGAAAGTGTTTTCGATACTGCAGATTCAAGAATGTATTTGAGGATGGAGGAAAATCCTGAAACTCAGAAGTATTGCAAGACCTTTAATAGGACTAATGATAGAAAAACCACAAAAACAAAGAAAGCTACATTAGGATTAATAATTGCATTCGTAACAAAATCTTTTGATTTTTATACACACTTTTTTTATTAAATGCTTTATTTTATTTCTGCAAATTAAAAATAATAAGAATGATTTTTCATATACTTAAGACTTCTTGGCCCCCAAATAGTTTTATCATTACCATTCTTCTTCAATCTATTTCCACTGACCTTATATTGTCTGTCCCCACTAAAAGATGCACCATCACAATAACGAAGTTTGACTCTGTTCCAATTGAAAAAATCTGGGAGTATTGCAGTTGCATTCAGAAGATAAGATAATTTTAATGGCTAATTGAAGAAAAAAATGCAAGACAACTAATTATTTAGATTTAGCTCTGCAATAATGCTGATAGAAATGTAACCTGGATTTTCTTCCGCTTTGTTGCTTAATATCCCTGAAAATTGTATCTGCCTTTCCATATATGTTGACGAACCGTGACGAGTATTTTTACGATAAACACAACTTCTAATTGAATCACACCACCCTCCTCCCTGTAAGAAAATGAAAATCTCTTAGTCTTCTTTCAAGGAGATCACAGAAATCGATAGCAAAAGTTGAGAGAAAAAGTGAGCTTGGAATTAGAAGCATGAAGTGGCAGCAGGAATCATAATCAAGAACAATTTTTTTCATAGTAACAGTTTATAAAATGATTGATTAGGGTCCGGTTTTTGTTACTAAATTTACCAGAATGTGTTAAAGTAGGAAGCAGCTCCAAAAGCAGATACCAAAGCTACTTTTCACACTCAATAGCATCAACACAAAATCAGGATAATGGCACAAAGTTTTCAAGAGAATATTCTACATATCTTCTTTGTTTCTGCCTATCCTAACTCAGTTTGGACCGAAATCCTGGAAGGATAGGGAATTAAAACCAGCATTATTCCTCTGGGTCAAGAACCGACTGGATCATTGCTAAAAAAATATATATCTTGATGTCAAGATTGAAATTGTAAATAATAGTCTCTCCTCTTGTATAAGATCAGGAAATACGTAGCCAGATTCCTTTGTAAAGAATTTATACCCTTGTGAATGTAATACCCAGCAATTGCAAGCTGTGGCTAAGATTCTAAAAAGTTCATAACCCAGGAAAGGGGCCTGGCTTTAAATGACATGATGATGATGATGATCAAACTAGCAAGGATTGCATTTGGTCAGGGAATTGAATGAATAAGGAGAAAATTTGCAAGAAATGGATCAGCATGGCTCCAGACATTGGACTACTTGAGAATTAGGGGAGGCTATACAGATTGTAGAAATCTTCAAGTTCAAGAAGACAGGTTACTTACGAGCCCCCAATTTCAACACATAAGACTTCTTCTTAGCACCCCCAGTTCCTGACAAATACTAGGGGTAGACAACCCGTGCTCCACCAATTCTCCAGTCCTTGACATCTGCACGGGGTTACTTTGTCCCAAAAGCTTTCACAATTTCTCAAAATTTTAAAATTTATCAATCTGGTGTTTCATATTCAATTAAATTAATAATATCTAATTCAAGAAACCTCAGGTACTAGACACACATTGTGTCAAATGTTCCAAACCCAATGATGAGTTGATAGAAGTACTTTACCTCACAAAAATATGTAGCATCTTTCCTTGAGGGCAAAGCACTAATCCGTTTCATCCCCCATGATTAAAAAAATACTGCCAATGGGGAAGGTTTAGGCAAATCGACTTTTGAGTGTTGAAGATGGTACCTGGAAATATGGATAGCTGTGGTGGAATTGGGCTGGGTCCAAGGCACTGTACATAGTGTTGAAGGTAGTAAAATGGAGAAAGCCACATACAGGTTACGTATTTTGTTCCATTTCAAATTGAAAGAGTCATCTGACAATCAGATTTATAAAGGAACTCCAAGCTAAAATACTTATATCTATTTTGAGGATTGTGATTGCTAACTATCAGATTGTAAAAACAATTTGTGCTGATGATGAGAAATTCAGCAAAATTCAGACTGGAGAGAAGATGGTCCAAAAATACATTTATTTATCTAAGCCTGTGGCTCTTTATATTATAAAAATATGTAGTTTTTCAAGCAAACAGGGTTCTCATGTCATGCTACATAATGCATAAAAGCAAAAAATTTTAAACTGCAAAACCAATTTAATTTCAAAAGCATGCTTAAACAAAACATGAGAAGATTATTGAAAGCAACTATAACTTATGATAATGATTGCATATTTAGGTCATGCAACAAAAGTGCCCAACGGAACTAGACATGACGACTGTTGGTTATGGACAAGGAACTGATGACGAGGAGGATGATGACGACAACAACAGGTGTCATATTGCCGTGTGTTAAGTGTATGCTACGTCAAAAAAATTTGGTGTGGCTACATACCTCCAACTGAATGAGCCAACTGTTTGCTCCTGATCCATATCCTCGGTGGAGATGGTAGCCTGGTAATGTTCCATCCAGGCAGACTGCACATACAGGAGAGAAAGAGTCATGAAATTGTGATGATTTTCCAGATTCTTGTTTCAAATATTACAATGGTTTGCAGCAGAGAAGACCAGTTTCACAATAACTGAGTTACCATAAAAGCCCTGCTAAGCAGTAAAAACAGCAAACCAGCAGATATACAACAACTCAAAACATATAAAAATGCCAGGCAAAGATCCAACTGAAACTTAAGCTCCTAACAAACCAGTTATAAGATGAACCAAAAATAACAAGGTATTGAACTGAACATGCTGCAAATCCATGGACAGAAACAGAAACCAATCACTGTGCAAAAACAGAATAAGGGATTCCCTCAACAACAGATATTATACAAGCCTTCTCTTTTTTAAGCATAATAATTGAGAAACTCATAAAATTGTGCAATAGTTGAATGTAGGTACGTCATAAGAAATCAGATAATTAATAACACATGCAGAAACTAGGAAATTTCTGTTGAGATATTTTGCAATGTGTTATAATATAGGCCCAAGGGTCCAGGGCCCTAATCATATACACAGTTTTTATAACAACCAACCTTACTGTTTAACTCAATCCCATTGGCATAGTTGTTCCTCCCATTGCAAGGGCCAAAGTAAAAGCACTATTTACATCTACATCTACTATTCTAGTCATAATGTGGCTCCTTGCAGTTCTTTTTATAAAGAACAGATCACCCCAATACATGCCCAATGTGGGACTCAGCACACACCCCACAACACACACTCAATCAATTTGGGACATCACACCCACAATTGAGTCCCTTCCTCTTGCATCGAGGATCCTGCCGACATTACCCTCCCAAGCTTTGTCACTCCCATCGGATAAGACTTAAGAGCTCCTCCAATGCACATTCATGAATTTCGTTCTTTATCAAGCCCTTATCACAGATCATGAACCTCACACCTTCCGTGAGGCTACCTTTGGGCCCTTATGGCAGCAAGCTATCAATACCATTGAACTATTGTATTGTGAATGCATTGTTATACTACTTGTCCTGCTCTATACGCTTATATAAAAGCACCTCTGTGCACAGGTCTATACACATACATAAACGCAGAAACATAGTATTTTCTGCATGAAACATGTCAAGCAAAGAGAGGAATATAAAAGAACAAAGATAGTTACTATGAGATGAGAGATTCATAGGGAAAAAAGGATTTTAAAATAAAATGAGGCATGAGTCCAATGAACAGAGTTAGCAGTGTAACTAGAAACAATTACAAGCAATGGAGCATAAAAAGAGCAAGTTAACTTATACTTAATATCCTATCATTTGTCATAAAGATTCAATAGAGATAGAATAGTAATAAATACAGAGAAAACTAATGAAAGCCAAGAAGAAGGAATACCAGCGCCTTTGGCAGCAGCTCCATTGATAAGAGTAAGACCCACCAGCAATGGCTTACTAGCGTAGGAGACTCCATAACTCTGGTCATAAAAATGCTGCTCTGTCACATTCAAATCCTCAAAACCATCTATCCATTTGCTGGAAACTAACCCCAGCAACCACAAAGCCCACACTAATAACCTCATCTTCATTTTCAATGCTGCTGACCCCTCACTCCCATTTACTACTTCGGCCATTGCCCTCATTTCAGTTGTGGTGTAATGAGCGTCTGGTTTTGCATTATGTTTTTATACTAGCAAACAGTATTACCAGCAGATCACTGTTGGTAATAAATAAGAATATTCATCAAAACTTTAATATTTAAAAAATAAAATCTATGAAGGGTGTCAGGACTGAGGACTCACGAGGTCAATAGATATTATGGGAATGATTATTACACGCTTCGAGTTGCACACTCACTTGTTATTGTCCACTCCCGTAGTGTGATGTAAACTACTAAGATCGTATTTTAGAAACATAATTTTAAAATGAATAAATATTAATTATGTAATCAGATTTTTCATATAAAATGTGGTATATATTTGTTTATATTTTACAAAGCTTTGCGTCCCCCCAAGTCCAACCTCACATGATAAGAAAACAAAACACATCCCTACCGACATACCAACTCGGGAGTCGGGAAAGAGTGAGCTGCTAGCTAGCTGTATCACACTCATTCGTGAGTGATGGACGGGAAGATGACCCACAGCAAATTCTACAACCATTATTACATCATGAAAACGTCATAACTATTTGCAGTACCTGTGTGTTTTTTCACACTAATAAGTGCAGTAGTACTTCTGTACTCTGTCCGACCACTCCATTTCAAGAAAGTAAATACCATACAGTCAATTCAATGCCAAACTTAATAAATACGAGAAAAACAGGAGCCGTTGAGTAGGGTTGTTTAAGCAATAATTTTTAGTATTTATATAATATTAGTAAGTTGTCCGTGCGATGCACGGATAATATTATAATATTTTATGTAAGATAAGTTTGGAGAATGTTGTACATATATTATATCATAATTGTCATAGAACTTTGTTAGTAATGAATTCATTATAAAAAGTAACAAAAGCTAAACAAAATAATGAAATAGAGATGAAATTTAGAATTTTTTTAAATAAAAAAAACCTTAATGAACCAAATGCTAAAATCCTCAATTCATACATTATTGAAATTCATAGAAAAGAAAGCACACACATCATATAGAATTATACAGTCATCATTAAACCAAACCTCAAAAAAAAAAAAAAAAAAAAACCATTAACCCAAAACTCAATTCATTGTAGGAAAAAAGTCAATTTGTATTTCTTTATTGAAATATCAAGAAACTTACTCGAGAAAGAAGCTTTGGAGTCTAATGCAGATTGAATAGTCGTGTTGTTTTTCCTCTGCAAATTCAATTGCCATTGACTAAATCCCCTCCATCGTACCACCGTACACCCTTCGTATGATGGTCACTCCACAAGTATTAGTACTTGTGGGGTGGGATATGATGTATGGGGGCAAGGGCCGGGGTCAAAGTCTCCAAGAGAGAGCTTCACACACATATACACTTAAATTTGGTTAGAGTAGAATTTTTATTTTGTATAAAAAAAATAAAAAATAAAAAATAAAAAAAAACCTAGATGATAACTGCTTGATCCCTATAATCCAATTTATGATTTACAACATGTTTAGCTTTTGTTTATTTTGAAAAGACCAGCCTACTCAAGTCATATGCTAAGATTAAATAATCTTGAAAGGACAATGACAATGAGACTTTTACACTAAATAAACAATTATCAACTTCTCAGTTCTAGACTTCAAGCATCTTTTGGAAATCGATATACACAATAACACAACCTACAAAAGAAATAGCAAAACACAGAATTTCACGATCTTAACCCTACCGATTGTAAGTGAAGAAATGAATTTTTGAAAGTAACAAAAGATAACTTGAACTCATACATGTCAAGGCCACTTAATGTGCGATGGATAGCCACTGGCTACAACAAAAGATCACAAGAGCAATAGGTTTCTTCCATTGACCTGGTGTTTTAAAAAATTATAAGTATGGAAACAAAATTTGAGAGTAGCAGTAGTTTAGGAAATTTAACTATTAAAGGTTTTTTTTTTTTTAAGAGAAAGAAAGTTTTTTTTTAAGAGAGAAAGAGAATGGAAGCATATGGTCAAAGTTGAGAGGGGGAGGCAAAGCATGAGAGAGGTTGGGGAGTCAAAGGTTTAGAAAATCCTACATTAATCATTATAGCAGAGTTTTGATAATATGCAAAATCTGAAAACAAAAAGGCAAAAACCAAAACGTCATTTTGGAGGCAAGTTGTGATTAATGCATCTACACAATCATACAATCATAAAGGCAAAAACTTTTTATATAACTAACGTAAAAACTTGTCATACTAAAAAAAAAAAAAAAAAAAAGACTAACAGAGGAGGGAAACTTTGTTTATGAGATGTTTGTATGTAAATTCATCACCATAAAATAATAAGGATTCCCATAGAATCAAATAAATAGTAATGATTATTGTAAATAAAAGATATGGATTAGTGTAATTTAGGCAACAGAAATGCTAGAAGATTATCTATCTCGATCTCATTAGTTATTAGTATCCTTTTTTATTATTATAAAAAAAAAAATAAAAAACTACAACATTTGGTATACTAAAAGACATGAAGAAGAGAGTGAGTTGTGGTGTAAACTCAATTAATTAATGGGAGAGTTGGATGATTTTAGAGAAACTTCATAGGAGGTACCACTTGGCAAAAGCTTAGACCCTCACAAAATGAGATCTCTGCTTAATGGGAGAGTTGGATGATTTTAGAGAAACTTCATAAGAGGTGCCACTTGGCAAAAGCTTAGACCCTCACAAAATGAGGTCTCTGCTTTTATATATATATTGATTTTATGTATTTTTACACAATTTTTTTATCTACAGTATTTTTAACAAATATAAATAATATTATTAGAACAATATTACCAAACCGTCCATATTTTCACCAATGCCAGACTCCTGAGTGATTAGAAAGATAGGACTTCATGATTGCAAGTGGTGTGTTTTTGGTGAGCGGTTGGATTTGGGTGGTGGGTTTGTGGTAGTGGTCAATAATGTTTGAGTTTGGGCATGGTGGCTATGAGTATTGTGTTGACTATAATGAAAGAATATGTAGCTATGGGTGTGATTGGGTCTTGGTATTGTGGTGATTATTGGTATTGTGGTGGCTGGTAGTGCGTAGGATTGTTGGGTTGAAAAAGAGAGAGACAAAGAGGGAGAGAGAGAGACAACAGAGGAAGAATAAAAAATATATTAAAAAAATGATAAAAAATAATAATGAAAGAATATTTAAATGAAGTGGAAAAAAATATAAAAGTTTTACTGTTGAGTATATTATAAAGTGAAGTATTAAAAGCTATAAAGTGGCTTTTTAAGTTGTTAAGTGCTAAAATTTTTTAAAACCCTTTTATGTGAATGTTTTTAATTTGCCCATTAATTACTACAACTTCAAGTTTGCATGAGAAAGTACTTTATTAATTTATAAAGCATACACATTATCAAAAGTAGCTTGTAACACCATGCATATGCATGGATATACTTAAAAGATACATATTAAGATGCATAGTATAATAATCTTACATATATAATTTAAATATTATTGATAGTCATTCTCATTTTTTTTAACTCTTTGAAAAGTCTTGTAAGAATGTTATTAAGTAGAAAATGTAAATTTTTCATTTTTAAATATTTTTATGTTCATTAATTCTACACTCTTTGGTTTTTGTACACAACAACTCACTTGGATAGATATTTATGATATGGTCTCACATTTGATTCCAAAATTAAGAAATAAAACTCTTTAAAATTAAATCTTTTAGGACACATGGCGTAAAATTGAACTTCAATTGTAGAACCTAACATATATATATATATATATAATTTTTGTGCCAAATGAATTGTTTTTAGTTATAAAAAAATGCTCATAAATATAAAATCATTCAAACTCTCTCTTCCTCTAATTTATATATAGTGTTAGATATATTATTGTCTTTTTATGATTTATTTATATTGGACTTGTCTTTTTCTACTCTAAATTAACTCATTTGGCACAAAAATTAAAAAACTTCAATTAGATGGAACATGTGTCGTAAAATTAAACTCTAATTAAAATCCAATTTTTACACTATACTAACTAATTTAGTTCAAAATTTTAAAAATTTTGATTAGATGGGACACGTGGTGCAAAATTAGATTTTAATTGGATTTTTTCTCAATTTTACTTATTAATATATAAAAAATATATATATATATATATATATATATATATATATATAGATGCCTTATAAACTTGAATGGTTTTTAGTTCTACAAAAAAAAAGACTCATAAATATAAAATCATATAAAAATTATGTTTTTTATGGTTTACTTATATTGGAATCTTCGTTTTTTACACTGAATTAACTCATTTGGTACAAAAATTAAAAAACTTAGATTAAATGAGACACATGTAGCAAAATTAAACTCTAATTGAAATCTAATTTTTACATTGAATTAACTCACTTAGCACAAAAATTTAAACACTTAGATTAGATAAGACATGTGGCACAAAATTAGATTCTAATTGAATTCCAATTTGAAATCTAATTGGATTTTCTCTCAACTTTACCTATTATTATATATATAGACTAGTCGCAATCCCGTGCGATGCACAAAAATATCTAATTATTTTGTAATGAAATATAATATGGACAAAGTTTAACTACAAAATTGGTTGTAGCGTAAAACTACAACCTTACTTAATATCATTAATATTACTCGTATTTTGAAAATCTAATAGTTAGAATGCATGTTCTTTACGCACTTAATATACATATAAAATTTTGTGTCAATCAAATATTATTTACTATATGATTTATAAGCTTATATTTTATGTATAATTTTAAATTACAAAAACTTGCAATTTAAACAATTTATTGATAACATAGCTATTGATCTTTAATTTTTTAGAAATTTTACAAGCATGGAAGGTATAAGAAGGAAATGTAATCCTACGATGGATTTGTCAAAATTCACCTCCAATAAAGAGATATTGAGAAAAGTTGTAACGGTCTTAGGTTACAACCAATTTTGTAGCTAAACTTTGTTCATGTAATATATAATTTATTTTTCTAAAATATTCATAAAATTATATAATTATGACTAATCATCTGTAACAAAGCGTTTTTCTCATAAGATACTTTTATTTTAGATGTATTAACTATTAATTAAGAAAATTTTCTTTATACAACCATTTACCAAACCAATAAAGGGTTTGGTAAACAAAGCGTAAGGATTTTTTTTTCTCCCTAAAATAAAACAATGTTATACTACTTTATTAATATTTTTTAAGTAATGACTTTTGTGTTCTCTATAAATAAAAGATTAGATTTTTTTTTTACTTTCTTTTAATATTAAAATTTTCATATACTCATATTATGAGCCAATTTGCTAGTGATAGAATATAGAATGGATTAATTTTTTTCAATCATGATAGTTAGAAAAGAATGATAAAAATAGTTTTCCCACCGTTCAAAATTTCAACCTGTAGCCTTCTATTTTAATGTTATCCTTAATCTCAAATCAGTCTATCTCTCTTGAAGTATATAAAGTATGATCATGATCTCTCTTCTTAAATACAGTGCTTATCTCAATACATCCATAAAAATATTCCAAATGAAAACATATTTATATGAAGATGCTTTGCAAACAAGCAAAATTTCATATCAATCGTTGCTTAACAATAATTAATTTGACTAATTAGAAAAACAATTAGTTGTTAATAATCTATTATGATTATTTTCTCTGTAAAAACTGCAAAATTCTCCTCCCAAAAAGATTATCAAATAAACTATTAGCAAAATCTCACAATCAAGTTTCTATATGCATAATAATAATAACAATAATAATAATAATAATAATAATAATAATACAATTACAAAAGCAAAAATATGTCACTTATCCAATTATTTTCGTTTGACTAACCTTTGATTTTATATAAATAAGTGACACTATAGAATATTTCTAAATTTCTAATATAACTATTAAGAGTACTTTCTCTATAAAACTACAATTTTGCCTACCCAAAAGAATTTAAAAAAAAATTTTAAACAAAACTTAATAAAGTCTCATAGTATAACATCTAAATGGATCACTAAAAAAAATCAAATTTTAACTTGCAAAAAAACTAATTATTAACCTAAATTAATTCAAACCAATAGGATAAAGAGAAAAAAATGTGATCGGGAATCGGAATAACAAAATACCTAAATATGCATAAAAGTCGATACAAATTTTTCAAAAAGAGAAATAAATGTGATGTGACAATTAAATTAACAATAATAACAATAACCATTAATGGAAAAAAAAAAAAGTAGTTGAAACAATGAAAAAATACAACAAAAAAGAAACAAAATTGGGGAGAGAGAGAAAGTATTGAACTTTTTTCCGTGAACAACTTGGAATGAATATAGGAGAGAGGTGGAAATGACGTAAAAAGAAATTTATAAGAAAAGTAAGATGGAAGAGTTAGGATAAAAGTATATGAAAGGTTGAAAAAAAAGTGAAATGGTAGAATTTAAAAAGTTACAAATGAGAAATTTAAAAATATATAAAGGAAATCAAAAAAAAAAAAATTAGAAGACAATGATTGGAGGAGATAAAAAATTGAACTAAAAAGACAGTGGTTAAAGAAGATGAAAGGTTGAACAAAGTAAAAATTGCAAAAACTAAAAAATAAGAAAGGATGCTAATGACATGGCACAAAGGGAGCTTTATATATATATATATATATATATATATATATATATATATATATATATATATATATATATATATATATTATAACCAGATGTCAATATGTTCAATGTCAAAACTTTAACAATATTAGGATCATCCAAAGCAAGAGTAAGATCAGGATAACAATCAAAGTAAACAAGACCATCATACAAAGAAGCAGTAATCATACCAAGAATGCTATCATTAAACCTTTTAAATCTAGCATCTCTTAGGAACATGAGAATAGAAGCATTAATACATTTTCTAGTCAATGATTCAACAGCAACTTGAACAAGACCAATATGCAAATATTTGAGTTTCTTAGTCATAAAATCATTAATATTTTTTCTGGAAAACAAGCAACATTTTTCATGAGTTTTAGAGATAGAAGAAGTTTGTTCAACAGTTCTAACCTTGTATTCAGAGAAAGACATAATCTCAGTCCAACTAAGCTGATAAACAAGCTTAGAAGAGACTTTAGGAATATTCCATTTTCGGAAATTTGGGTACTCACTTTCTTCTACAGTGTGATCTTCTTCATTCACAATATCAGGAGGACAGGAGCTAACAGAGGAGTTAGATCTCCACATCCTTTTTATAACTATCCTAGTTATAACACTCAATTATCATGTTTTTCTCACAACCGTTGCATTTTGTAACATATACCGTAACCAACCCTATTCCTCTCATCCCCTCACACTCTCTTGGCTTCACGGGCTTTACTGTTTGGATCTGGGACTTCACTTTACGACTACGGTGGCGCCAACGACAATAAGAAGGGGACATGACAACAAAGTATCACAAGTTCGGGTAAACACAATCAGAACACAAAGAACACAACAACACCATTAGCGGCCAAAGAAAGAATGGCTCTGATACCATAAAGGGGGAAGGACGACAGCGCAGAAGGCAGAAGCACAGCAATAAGATAATAATTCAAAGTAAATGTATTTGAAAGTAAGGCGGTAGAACCAGCCAAGCAGTTATATCAAAATATATCAAAAGGTATTGAAAACAATTGTGTTATTGAAAGTAATTCAAAACACTTACAACAGTAGCAGCAGCAGCAGTAGTTACAACATTACAATAGTCAACAGGATAAGGTACAGGGCTTGAGTTACAAGCTTTGTAGAAATATTACAATAGGAGAATAGTGAGAAGATTCTCTTGTTAGAAGAAAATCCTAGAAGGAAGTTCTAAAGAGAGTTCTGATTTGCAACAAGGGACAACCCCCCCTATATAGGTAAATAAAGCAGTGAATAGTAACAATGAATAGTGACTTTTTCACTATTCATATCAAGGTCCATGAGGGATAGCAAGAGCGCAACATCCAGAAGCTTTATCAAAAGAATCCGGCCTTATCAGATTGGCTTTTGTGCCGAAAGTAGTTTGGCATTTTATGCCGAAAGCAACATTAGTATTAGTGAAAGCAGCAGGTAAGCAATGGTGAATACTTTAACTTGGGTAAATATTGTAGCAGTATCGGCCGTTGTGCAAGCTAGACAAATATTGAGAATAGCAGCATCAATTGATCAGAAGAGCATCAATTAGGGCCCTTATGCAGGCCAGAAAAATAGTAAATCAGTACCAAGCATTAGCCGTTGTGCAGGCTAGAAAAATAATGGGCATCAATCAGTAGAAGGAGCAACAGATGGATAACCATCATAGGGATCTCGTGCAGGATAGGGATCCCATAGGGGATCATCATTACACTCATGTTCATGATAAATGGCATACTGGTTGCAGAAGCCACAATATAGCAATGGTTCATATACAGGATCTCTTGTGAGGAATATCCTTGGGTCATCATGATCTGTCATTTGGAGATGACGGACAGCAAAAGCATAAGGTTTATTTATAAAAACATAAATTCTATCTGTACAACCTTCGAAGTGGTAGTCTTTCCACAGTTCTTGGGTGACATCTAGAATTTGATTATTGAAATAACTTCTCCAACATTCAGCAAGGGCATATGGACGTTTGTAGGAAATGTAAGTATTTCCTTCATACCATTGTCCCTGGTGGGTATATCCATTAATGAGAATAAGATGTTTTGAGGGTTGGACATTCATCCAATTATCTTTTTCTCACTTTGGGAGAGTGCTCCAACATCTAATAGATACAAAAAGACTTTCACTTTTTTGAACAGCCTTTCGTATAATATCAAGGAATTGGTTGACTTGGTCATGACCTGTCAACTTTATAAGTCTGATAAAGCCAGATTCAAACATCTGAGAAAGCCAAGAAAGATCATAATCCGAACCATCTTCATAATTAATCAAGAGGCCATGGAAAGGGTGATTCATTTCATGTACTCTAAGACTATTCCCAAAGTATTTTTCCCATGTTGTCTTCATGTGGGCACTAGTAGGATCATTTAGATCAATGAGATTAGGAGTGATTGTAACAAGAGTTTTGAAGTATTTGAACCAAAGATGAAGATCTCTGGTCATAGCCTTGCTTTCAAAAATACAAGATTGTACTTCTGTAGGCAAGTTAGCAATAGCACCTCTTAGCAAAGATTGGGTCTTAAGACTCAATCTAGCATAATCAGTACCCATTATAGTCTTTTTATCCATTGAATAGATTTCCTCTTTGCCAAAGAGTTGACTAATGAGGGTTGCAATATTTGGGTCAGTAGGATGGCTCCTATGAAACTCATTTTGAGAAGCAAAGTTAACAAGGTAACTAGCATAAGTTTCATTTTGGGTAGTAAGGTCAGCAATGTGACTTATGCAAGCCTCATTTTGGGCAGTAAGGTTAACAAGATGGATTTCAAGTGCTTGAATGGTTTTTTGAAATAGGGTGTGCCGATTTAAATTAAAAGCAGCTTGGAGGTTATCAAGAATAAATTTAATGGAGTTTGGTAATTCACTATAGGTTTCATTATGGAATTGCAATGATCTGGACAAGACTTCCTGCAAAGCAATTACTATGTCACCATTGGAATATGTCACCTCTGCTGGGACAAATTCCTGAAGGGATGCTGCATTACTAGGTTTCACCCTAGAAGATGCGCCTTCATGCATTATAAAAGGTTGTCCCGTTGGGAGCCTTTTCATCTTGAGGATAGCCCTGTGCAGGTGTTTTCCCCTTGTTCCTCTTCTCTGCCGAAGAAGTCATAATATTCCACTTATAAGTGGGATTAATAATGTTTTCTTTATCCTACCAGGGGAGAGAGAAGACATTAAAATAGGTGGTAATGGTTAATGGCTCACGAGGCATTTTAACAGGATGAGAGTAAATATTATTAATAAAAATCTGTTGAAAATCATTTACCAAAAACCATAATATAGTAATAATATGATTTAGTTGTGCAATATAGACTGCAGAATGGGAGTGACAAATTTTGAAAGTATTTACAACAGGGATGGCAAGACAACGTAGAATTTTGACATGAGTCTTGGATTGTTTAAGGAAGGTGTGGATATCAGACCAAGGAGGAAGATTACTTTGTATCTCATCAATATCTTTGATATGAGGCAAATCAGCAATGTGTCTCTTCCTATTCCAGAAAGCATTGTACGAAATATCATTCATTAGAATTTTCTGAAAATTATCAATCTTGGATTGCAATAATTTATCAGACAATTGTTCAGCAATTTTCTTATATCTAACTTCTTGTTTAAGGAAGTTAAGATGTTTAACTTGGCATGAATCAGATTCAAAGCATCACTATTATCAATTTCAAACTTTGGGCAAAATTTGAATTTTACTTTCTGTCCAAAAGGATCAGTAGTAGTTCCATCATCTTCAACAAAGAAAGGGTACAAAGTAGCAATGAAAGGAAGTCCAAGAATAACCTTATCAGTCATATTTTTCACAAGCACAGAGGGTATATTAAAGCAAACATTATCATGACAAACATGAGCATGGTTCAATTCATATTTAATCTTCATTTGTGTACCATTAGCAGAAACCAATCTTTCAATTGATTTTTCAAAATATTTTGAAGGAATCAGGCCTTCATGAATACAGCTCACATCAGCACCAGAATCAATCATAACAACAGTGTTGAAAGCATAATCATGTGAAACGACAATTTTGACTCTAATAAACCATTTTGGAGGCATCACATGTTTAACAAGGGCGATTTGGTTATCAATCAAAATATTACCAGAAGCATCATTAGAAGGAGGAGCTCGTTGATAGGATCAATCTCCATCTTCTTGCTCATCATGATCATTATCAGACTGATGTTTATCTAGATTTTTATCAACCTTGAGTAACCATAATATTTGTTTTAAATTAACATTATCATTTTCAACATTTTTTACATCCTTTTTTAATTGAATTATTTCTTGTTTAACAACAGTAATTTCATGTTGAAGATCATTAACAGTTAATTCTTTGGTTTTCTTTTTATTAAATCTTTCCAAAATTTCTTCAAAACTTATTTTTTATTTAAGTTTTTTAATAATTTTATCTCTTGTTAAGTTTTGTTTGAACTTATCAAGAAATTATTTTTGCAAAACAGGGTTTTCAATTTTACTTATCAAAGTTAATAGCAAGTTATCTTGTTCTTCTTCTTTACATTAACAGATTTGATAACATTACAACATGAATCTCTGCAACCAAGTTTAACATTAGGAGAACTAGAAGTTTCACTATAAGAGTGATAAGCAGAATTAGATGAGGAGGAGAAATCCTCTTCAAAAGAAAAAGTCAAAACAGTAGATTCAAGAATCTGAAACAGTTCATTTTTGTCATTATCATTAATGTTTAATAAGTTCAATTTATTCTTCAGTTTACCAGGCTTTTGGTTGCAGTCTTACTGAAATTGCCAAATTTGCCACAGTTAAAGTATTTACCTTTACCTGATCTCTGTTTATCATGTTTTTTAAAAGCAGATTTGTTTTTAGCATAAAAATCATTAGGCTTAACAAAGTTGGTTATGTATCTTATATGTTTTTTATGGCTATGATTTTTGTAAACTTTATCACGTTTACTTTTTCCTTTTTGCTTGGAAGGGGCAATAGGAGGTAAACCATATTGTTCACAGAAATTACCTATTTCATATTTAGCTTTTTTCTTATTGTTCATTTTTTGTTTTTAACAATTTTTCATCATTACACATGTTGATTCCAAGTTTTTTAATAGTATTGAAAATATCACCATAAGTTAAATTATCATAGTCAATAGAATCATTTTTACCAATTAATTCTTGTTTTACTTTATGAGCAAAGATAGGAGGCAGACCATCAATAAACCTCTCTTTCCAATAAGGTTTCGTGGAATCTTTCCAAAGCATGACTCTGGAAATGAAAACATCTTGGTACCATCTGTAATCAGACATAGTAGGGCATCTCAAATTGTTCAAATAATCAGAAATTCGAGATGAAACATTAGATGGAGTACCAACAAAATGTTTGAGAATAGTATAGACCAAGGTATTAACAACATCAAGACTACCTCGTCCAATACTTTCATAAAAAATAAGCATACCTTTATTATTTTTTTTAACAGAATGTTTAATAGACTCTCTGGATTCTTCTGTGAGATGTGAATCTCACCATCCTCGAAGAGTACCAGAAAAACCAGTAACAAGCAAGTCAACAATATCAGAGTGATCAAGATCATCATGGTTATTCATGTATGCAGTAGCAACCATAGACATATGAGCCATTTTGTTAACAATTTCTTGTTCAGACAAGCCATCAATATTCCATTCATAAAGCTTTTCAGTAGAAACAGAGAATTGGGTTTGAAAAAATATTTCTTCAAACTGCATATCAGGAGGAGTAGGTTTTGAATACCAGTTTTTTTTGTAAAAGACATGGGTTTAGATTTTCCAACAAATCTTTTAGCTTCTGGTATACCATCATCAAAAACATTTTTGTAAGAAACAGAAGATAATGAGTCAGAATCCGTGTTTCCATTAGAAACAATTTCTTTCTCATTTCTTGAAATAGCACAAGCAGTACTTCTAAAAGTAGAAGTATCCTCAGTTTTTACTTTCAAATCAGCAAGCATTTTTTAAACCTTTTCAAGAGTTTTACTCTAAGAGGTTTTGAAATTCAATTTTTCTCTTTGACTGGATAAGTCAATCAAAGGTTTCTCAGGTTTTGAAACAGCAGTTTTTTCAACAATCTTTTCTTCGATACGGTCAAGCTGTTGACCAATAATATGCAAGGACTCATTAGCAAAATTGTTTTGTTCAATAATAGCAGAAACAAGGGTTTTATCATTAGTAATTTTGAAAGGGGAGGCTTTCACCTCAGTATTTTGGCAATTTATCAAAATAGTTTCAAGCGGAGGATGACTAGACCGAACAATGGTTTTGTCTTCCTTAACAAAATTTGATTTTCTTATTACGTTCAAATGATTAGTATGAAATTCATCTTTTGAAACATAATAATTTTCAAGGTAATCAAAAAATAGAATGTGTTTTCCCAATTGCTTCATTTTTTCTTTCCATCTCCTTTTTACTCTATCTTTTTCAGACTGAGCAAAAGTACTTTGGTAATACTTTCCTTTGCTTCTATTTTTTGCAGAAATAAATTCATTATATAAAGCAATCATATCAATCTCAAAGTTTTGATTCACAAGATTTAAAACTCTTAATTAACTTTGGTAAATAGGGGTTTCAATAGGTGGAAAATCAGATCTAGAAGGAGCATTAGATTTTGCATCATCTTCTTCTTCATTAGCAATCCTGCTAATATTAGAGGAAGGATAAGATTTTGTTGAATAAAAAGTAGTGCTAACTTGGGAGTTATTGCTTACAATTCGTTTTAGCTTTAAGTCAATAGGTTTTTAAAAATTCTTTTTCAAAAACTCATCATGATCTCTTTTAAAAAAACTTTCAGATCCAGCAAACGAATGTCTTCCTTCGTTGATTCTTAAGAGTTTGGTATCACCAAAACATATTTTAACAGTTCCATCAAGATATTCTTGAATATGAGTAAGATCAAGTTCATCAAAAACTTGTTTAACAGGTGGTGATTCTCGTTCCAAAATCCATTCTTTGGGAAGAGTAATATCTTGCCATTGAATCATTTTGGGGACTTGAATCTTAGCATCAGGGGTTGAACATTGGATTAGCATAGTTTTACTAGCAGGATCACGCCTTTTAGAACAAGGACTCAACTGAGAATCAAGCAATCGGTAATAAATGCGGTAAATAAGAGCAAAAGGTTTACTACCTTCATCCATATCATAACCAGATGTCAATATGTTCAATGTCAAAGCTTTAACAATATTAGGATCATCCAAAACAAGAGCAAGATCAGGATAACAATCAAAGTAAACAGGATCATCATTCAAAGAAGCAGTAGTCATACCAGGAATGCTATCATTAAACCTTTTAAATCTAGCATCTCTTAGGCACATGAGAATAGAAGCATTAATACCTTTTCTAGTCAATGGTTTAACAGCAACTTGAATAAGACCAATATGCAAATATTTGAGTTTCTTAGTCATAAAATCATTAATATTTTTTCTAGAAAACAAGCAACATTTTTCATGAGTTTTAGAGAAAGAAAAAGTTTGTTCAACAGTTCTAACTTTGTATTCAGAGAAAGACATAATCTCAGTCCAACTAAGCTGATAAACAGACTTAGAAGAGACTTTAGGAATATTCTATTTTCGAAAATCAGGGTACTCACTTTCTTCTACAGTGTGATTTTCTTCATTCACAATATCAGGAGGACAGGAGCTAACAAAGGAGTTGGATCTCCACATTCTTTCTGTGACTATCCTAGTTATAACACTCAATTATCATGTTTTTCTCACAACCGTTGCATTTCGTAACACATACCGTAACCAACCCTATTCCTCTTATGCCCTCACACTCTCCTGGCTTCACGAACCTTACTGTTCGGATATGGGACTTCACTTTACGACTATGGTGGCGCCAATGACGGTTAGAAGGGGACACGACAACAAAGTATCACAAGTTTGGGTAGACACAGTTAGAACACAAAGAACACAACAACACCATTAGCGGCCAAGGAAAGAATGGCTCTGATACCATAAAGGGGGAAGGACGATAGCGCAGAAGGCGGAAGCACAACAATAAGATAATAATTAAAAGTAAATGTAATTGAAAGTAAGGCGGTAGAACCAGCCAAGCAATTATATCAAAAGGTATTGAAAACAGTTGTGTTATTGAAAGTAACACAAAGTATCACAAGTTCAAGTAGACACGCATATATATATATATATATATATATATATATATATATATGTATGTATGTATGTATGTATGTATGTATGTATGTATGTATGTATGTATGTATGTATGTATGTATGTATGTATGTATGTATGTATGTATGTATGTATGTATGTATGTATGGGGGATTCTAGCATTTTACCATCTTTTTTTAAAATATTTGGCAATACGACCATATTTTGAAACTATTTAGGTTCGTGCCATTGTTTGGAAACTCGATTTTAACAAAATCGAGTTTCAATCAGAAACTCGATTGGCTTAAAATTGAGTTATGCCAAATGAAACTTAAAAATAAAACAAAAATAAAAAAAACTTGCATGGAACTCAAGTTCCATACCTATAGTAGCGTTTTTTTAGTGCTATAACGGCGTTTTTTATGGAACTCGAGTTCCATGCAAGTAGTGTAAATTTTTTTTTTTAAAGTTTAATCACCCCATACATATAACTGCGTTCAGGGAGTCTATAGCGGTGTTTTTTATGGAACTCGAGCTTCTAGAACTCGAGTTCCATGCAAGTTTTTTTTTTTTTTTTTAAAGTTTCATTTGGCATAACTCGAGTTCCATGCAATCAAGTTTTTTGATTGAAACTAGATTTTATTAAAATCGAGTTTCAAAACAGGAGCACAAACCTATATAGTTTCAAAATAGGGGCATATTGCCAAATATTTTACTCAATAGGGGCAAAAGGCCAGAGTCTCCTATATGTATGTATGTATGTATGTATGTATGGACATTGTTTGTGGTTTTAGATTATTCATTGATTTTTTTTCTCCAAAAAAATAATTATTCATTGATTTTATTGTTTAGGTATAAATATCTAAATTAATGTAGGTGAATATGTAAATGCAAAGTTATATATAAAGTTAAAATCATCAAAGTTGAATGTGTAAACTCTCTCTCTCTCTCTCTCTCTCTCTCTCTCTCTCTCTCTCTCTCTATATATATATATATATATTCAAAAAAAATTAGGAATAAAAAATAAATAAGAAAAAAAAATGATTCTATCACAAATGACATGACGGATAAAATAGTGCAACATAAACGTAGCAATAATAAATATTATACTTCAGTTTTTAGATATATATAAATTTTGAAATGCAAGCTACAAATTCTCCTCTCCGTATGTTGGATTCCAAAATGGGAGGAAGGTTGTACAAATTAGACATAATTACGACATGGTCCATTTCTAATTACTTCTACTACTCATCATGAAGTGGGACAAACATGCCATTACCTGTAGAGATAGTATATAGGTACGGAGTAATTTCTTATGCAAACTTTCCCGCGCTTTTGCGGTGGTCAGTCTAATTGCCTAAACTTACTTAACACCATTCTGCTTCTCTTCATGTTCTTCGTTTGTGGACACGTCTTGGTTTTTGAGTGTCAAGTTTACACTAGCAGAGAAAGATGGATTTACGCCACTAACTTGGCTTGCATTCAATAGCTTTACTTCATCAATTGGAACATCCTTTTTATACTTGTACCATTTAGCCCAAAACGCATAATTGACGAAATTAAGCACGCTAAGAATTGCCAAGAACCAGTAGAAGAGTTCCAGTTGGTTCTTATTCATGTCAATCCCATCCAACCACCCTGTCTTGCTCTTACTGGCCTTCCTTGTGACCACACCAATGAGCTCAACGAATGCTGAGCTCAAGAAGTAGCCAATTGACAAAGAGAGCCAAGAGAAGGAAGTAGAAAGTGATCTCATTCCAGTAGGAGCCTCCTTATAGAAAAACTCCATCAACCCCACGAGTGTGAACATATCCGCAATTCCAAAGATAGCATAATGAAAAGATAACCAAAAGAGGCTAATTTGATAATTGTGGTGGACGGATTCGTACTTCCTTTTCACTTCTATGATAGCTGCAATAGTCATTGAAAGTGCGGAGAGGACTAGTCCAACCCCGACTCTCTGCAAGTGAGTTATGCCATTGGGGTGGCCAGTGATTTTACTCAAGATTGGCACAAAGGCAAATTCATAGACCGGTATTAGGAGGGACATGAACACTAAAGGAATCACCGGAATTGAGGCTGGTGAGATGGAAAAACCGCAAATGCGTGTGTTCATGATGGTTCCTTGTTGGACCGAAAAGGTCTGCAACTGAGCTAAACATGTGTTCATGAGGATAGTGCTTAAGAGGATAGGCATCATCCTCGTCAAAATCTTCACTTCTTCCATTTGCGTTACAGTACAGACTCTCCATTTTCCTGCCTTCATGCCATTTGGGAGAACAGCTGCCTTGTCTAGTAATCTAATCAAACATATAAATATGTTAGATCATCAATTATACATTGGCACTAAGTTAAATGTCATAAAGGTGTATCAAATTTAATATCAAGTTTCTTAACAATTGCCAAGAACCCGCCTGAATTGGTTGCTGTGGGAGATGAGCTTTCCATGTGAAACAGACTCATAATCCTTTGACTCATATAATTCATTCTTGTTGGGTACATCTATCCTCCAGTTCTTCACAGCCACCACCAAAACCTGTAATTGATTATCTCAAATGAGTCCTATACAAACTTCAATAACGAATTAGCTGGCTAGAGAGAGAGACCTATAAGACCCTCAACAAGGGACTTTCTCCTGGCACCCGAACGCGATAAAATGGTTTTCCTAATGCTACAGCGACAAGACCAGAAAACGCACAGGACATAGAGATGGCAAAACCTATGTACCATCCAACATTTGTGCTGACATACACTACAAATGTTACCCCAACGGTAGCACCAATTGTAATGCTAAGCAAAAACCAATTGAAGAAGGTGGCTATGTGCTTGCGTTCTTCAGGATTCTCGTAGTCAAACTGATCAGCACCTAAAGCGGGTATAGAGCCTCTGATTCCACCTCCTCCAAGAGCCGCCAAGCCTAGTGAAGCATAAAACAGCAAAGTTTTTGTGCCATGGATACAGGTTGACTTCTCACAAGCTTCAGGTTGCAGTTTAGGATAACGGGATTGAATCATAAGCAAAACATATCCCTGAAAGTAGAACACCCCAAATTACTAAGGATTGATGCCATTGCAAACTTCTGCTTAAATTTATCATTTTTCTATCCCCTTTACCATCCAAAGTAAAAATAATGAAAGTCAGGTTATCTTCTTGGCTTCTTGGAACAAACACTAACAATATTTATGTTGTCATTTATAGATCGTCAAAAAAATTATATCCATACCTGGACTGATTTAGTTTCTCATAAATCTAATAAATATTGGAACCAATTATCTGGAATTGTTTTAAATTGTGATTGATTCAAGATTGAACAAAAAAATCCCAAACTCTAATGAATTGATTTCACAATCTGTTAGAGTGGACCAAACCAATTCCATGTGATTTTTGTATTCCATTTACATTATTTCTTCTCACGTGTACTTCTATATATTTTTTAGAAGGGTTAGAATATCTATTTTTGAGAACTATAGCAACTAAAACCTCTACCCCGCCCCAAAAGAACTTTGTACTTGGGTAGATAACACTTGAACTAAGATGTTTGATGGTACCAATTGCCATGTGACTTGCCTAAATGATTTAAAAGATCATGTAATTTAATACACGTCGATGATTTTATGAACCGTCTCATAATGAGTTGAAGGAGATTCCTCCAAAGAAAACTGTCTTTAAATTTTCAGAAGACTTAATAGTTGAGTACTCCTCAACTTCAAGCGTCCATGTGGATGTGGTCTCACTCATCATCAATTCAAGAATTTTATCAAACAATAAGTCTAAGGTTACGTTTGGTTGGGTGTAAAATATTTTTTGAGTGTAAAATAATTTCATGTGAAAATATTTTCAAAAAAGGAAAATATTTTTAAGTGTTTGGTGGCATTTAAAAAAATACTTTGGAAAATATTTTCAGGTGTTTGGTAACATTCTGAAAATGCAAATGTTTTACTGATTTTTCACATTTTCTCAGCCATTTTCTCACATTCTAAACAAATTTTATAATAGAAAATTACAATCCATCAACTTCTAAACAAACAAAAATCAAAACAACACCATGGCCAAATCATTCGGTCAAACTGAGAGAGGGAGGTGAGACAGGGAGGAGGAAGAGAGAGATCAGTGGGTCATCGATCTCGCCCGGTGTGAGCTCGACGACGCGAGATCGGGCCTCGATCTCGCCCTGCGCGAGCTCGACGGCGGGGCTTTGGGTTGAGGACGACAATCTTGGCTTCACCGACATGATCTGACCGATTCGGCGATCTCCCTCTAGCTCTCTCTCTCTCTTTTCTGGTGTGGGTCGTTGCTCTCTCCCTCTCCTTCTCTGTTTTCCAACGGAAAATTCTATTTGAAGGTAAAATAGAAATGGAAGTGATTTTCAGTCTGAGAAGGGGTATTTTACGGTCAATGGGAAGTGATTTTCAGTTTGACCAAATTTTCAATTGTTGCCAAACACCCACAAATGCGTAAAATATTTTCTGGAACTCATTTATTGTCCAACCAAACGCAACCTAACAGCACAACATTTTTCTGAAAATAATTCGCAACTACTAATGTATTATATTGTGATTAGTGCATAATAAAAGTGATTTTAATGATGTATCCAAATGAAAGTCATGTTGCTCCAACTATATCAGGTCATGTCAGCAATAAAGCATTAAGCAAGGAGTGAATGCTTGTTTCTACGTGAGAAGTAAACTTTACCAGTACTTCAATGGAACCGAAGAGTAGACCAGTATTGAGACGAGTCATATAGGCATCAGAGACGAACCCTCCAACGAGGGTAAGCAAGAATGCTGTTCCCAAGTAGTTTGTGGTGGTGGTTGCAGAGCCAGAGAAGTCATAGTGCATGACGTTAAGGAAATATAAAACCATGCTAGCCATGTTAGCCACAAAGCCTACGTTATCCAGTATCATCATTGCTGCAACATATACAGTAACGTTAATTAGCTATGTCCAACATGTTAGTTTCATTTTACTAAGATTTGTTTGAGATAATGGTTATGTAGTGTGTTTACCATAGATGAAATAGGTGGCTTTAAATCCTCCTTGTCTCGGATTCTTCATGGATTGGTAATCATTGACACGAACTTCATCGTTCAACCCCTACAAGTTTTAATAAACAATTTGAGAAAGAAACAACACCATGTAATTTGAGAAAGAGCCCCCACATTGTGGTCAAAGAGTATCACTCGGGGCCTCGTTATACTAAGAACTGGAAGGACAAGGCTAAAGTCTATGTTTAAGACAAAAATGTTCAAAAAAAAAAAAAAACCCGCCATATTTATATAAACTTCTACAAAGATCAAAACGGGAGAGCATACTAAAAACATTAATTAAAATAAATGAATAAAAAAAAACAGAAAAAAGAAAGGAGAAACTCTTTGTGTTTATAAATCAAAACGAATTTAAAATAAATAAATAAATAAAAAGACCTCAAAAGTCCAACTTATGTTCAAGTTTCCTCATTCAAATATCTTGTACTTTTTATAAATACAATAATTGAACTTATGATACGATTGTTCAATAATAATTATTTTTTATCATCAAACTCAAATACTAATTAATTTTGGTGGAGATGGAATTCGAAACACAGGCCTTTATTCAACAAAAAGGACTTCATCCGTTAAGCTAATTGGATGTGCACACTTTGTGTTGATTATATCAAGAATTATTGACTTTGGGCTGGCTGGGATACAAAACCTCTACTAAAACAAAGCAAGAAACTGGAAAAATTATCTCCAAAGTTCTAGAAAGTATTATAGCCTTTTCTCAATTAAAACTCCAAAAGTAAGACTGATATTAATTACCATGGCTGAGGAGGTTGGTAGTGAATGTTGGCCCTAGAGAGTAGAGACTAAGAGGGGAGAAGATAAGCAGTGTGTGGAAATGGCGAGGGTAGTAGTCATCTATATAGTAACGAAAATTATTTTGTTAGTATATGTTGGATTCAGAGGATTGCGGCTGCGTGCATTTCAGCTTTTTTTTTTTTTTAGCCGAAGTTGTTGACTTTTTTCCCGTGAACACTGCACCCGTGCACTGTTTATGAAACTTACAAATTTTACTTTTTAGCAATTTTTTCATTAAAAATTGGGTTTTACAACATTATTCACACATTTAAAATTATTTTGCTACAGTATTTTCAGTTTTCAGCTGTATCTAAACGGACCCTTAATCACATAAAATGGAACGTGACCCTCCCAACTCACTGGAAACATACAAAAAGCAGACCTTGTGCATTTGATACCAAATATGCAAAAGCCAATTGACCGGCCTGAGGATCCAACAACAGGCCAATCATCATTAAATAGAAGTGTGACACTAAATAATACAATATGATTGCCGATAGTGCCGTTTCAAACATGTGACGTGGAACTATTAGTACTTAGGGTGAGTTTAGTTCAGATTTTTGAAATTAGACTTTTTTGAAAAAGTGGGTTTTTTTTTTTTAATAAGTTAAGTATTTGGCTAACACTTATAAAAGTAGTGGTTTAAGTGATAAATTACCAAAAAGAACAATATATATATAAAAGAGTTTATTTTATTTTTAAATCAACTACTTCATAATACTTACTCAAAAAAAATACTTAATAATAATAATAAATATATTATTGTCATAATTATTTGTTTTTAGTATTACTATTATTGGAATTATTTTAATAATGTTAGTTTTTGTTAGCATCAATTATTTGTTATTCTAAAAATTTTGAACCGAGTATGTTATCTGTCTTACTTTAATAATGTTATCTATTTTTAATAATATCAATATCACTATTTTAATAATGTTTTTGTCTTATTGAATATGGTGTTGTTTGTTCTGGCAACTGGCATGATGGTCTGAAGGAGTTTCAAAAGGTAAAGTTGGGTTTTTAATAAAACAAGTGGGTAATTTAGTAATTGAACTAACAATTCCTAAAAGTTGAAGTTGTTTTTTTGCAAAAGCTGGCCGAATGTCCTTCAGCTTTTTGGGGATCTTGCACTTTTTGAAAAAACAACTTTCTTGCTAAAGCAGCTTTTTAATACCCACCAAACACCTAGCATTCTGAACTTTGAATTAGAAAGTGTTTTTTGCCATCTGAAAATGCAAACAAACAGATACTTAGATTTAGATTCTCAAAAAAAAGAAGAAGATTAAGATGACAAAATGTCCCTATTGCATGATTGGTAAAACTAGAGTTCAATTGGCATATACGAGGTTAGATGAGTTCATGAGTTTTTAACATCTTTCGGAGTATGACATCTACTGAGCTCAAGATGCTCCATTTGCCTATTGCGATTCTGAACCTAACAAGTGCATCCAACAAAACATCGAAATCTCAGGTATGGCTTCCATTCAAACCCTCCCAAGTACAACGCGTTAGCAGAACATGGCAAAGACAAAATCACTTCCTTTTCTTCATCAAAATGAGCACAATTTCCATGATATCCGCGATATCTGTATCGTTATTACAACTTCATTCTTGCATAAATAAAACAGATAATTACCTCTGTTCAACCGTGTGTTGAACTTGAGAAGAGACATTGACAAGCTGAAAAGGAAGGAGGAATGCATGTGGAAGCAACGGGCAAGAACAACATGGTTGAAGGAGGGTGACCTGAATACTCGATATTTTCATTGTCGAGCTAGCCAAAGGAATAAAAGGAATTATTTCCTAGGCCTAGAAAATGAAGCTGGTACATGGTTGGAGGATGAAGCTTCAATGGGTAGGATCATTAAAAGTTATTTCCAAGACATGTTTACCACGTCCCAACCAGATGGGTTTGATGCTATTTTGAATGGGATAGAGCCAGCAGTAACAGTTGAGATGAATACAGCTCTTGATCGTGAATTTCAGGCAGAGGAAGTGGTCCATGCTCTTCGACAAATGGCACCTTTTACTGCCTCAGGGCCTGACGGTATGTCTCCTATTTTTTAAAAGACTTATTGGCACATAGTTGGTAAGGATGTCACCACTATAGTTCTTAATGCTTTAAATACTAGTGTGGTTCATGAGTCCTTAAACCCCACTTTCATATCTCTCATCCCAAAAATTAAGAACCCAAAAAAAGTCTCTGACTTTCGTCCGATTAGCCTTTGCAACGTGGTCTACAAATTGATTGCTAAGGTGTTGGTAAATCAGTTGAAAAAGATCTTATCAAACTTGGTCTTTGAATCCCAAAGTGCCTTCCTTTCTGGTAGATTAATTTCAGATAATGTTCTGGTTGCATTTGAAACATTGCACTATCTTAAGAGGAAAACCCAAGGTAAATTGGGGTTTATGGCACTAAAACTTGACATGAGTAAAGCGTATGACCGGGTTGAATGGGTCTTTTTGGAGAAAATTATGAAGAAATTGGGATTTTATGATAAATTGGTGAGTCTCATTATGTCTTGTTTGAATTTAGTCTCTTATGCTGTCTTACTCAATGAACAACCAGTGGGAAACATCAAACCATCTAGAGGGCTCCGACAAGGTGATCCTCTGTCTCCCTATTTATTTTTACTATGTGTCATGGGACTACAGAGTTTGTTAAAAAAAGCAGAGGCAAATGGGGATATCAGAGGTGTTTCTATTTGCAGAAATGGCCCTCGAGTTTCCCATTTATTTTTTGCTGATGACAGTGTCCTATTTTGTCGAGCAAAGGAGGAGGAGTGCCAAAAAATTCTTGATTTACTTTCAGTATATGAAAGAGGTTCGGGGCAAAAAATAAATAGAGACAAGACCAATATTTTCTTCAGCACCAACACACGGCCCGAAATGCAAACCCGATTCAAAATCTCCTAGGTGTGCCTGCTATACGCAAATATGAGAAATATTTGGGATTGCCAGCTCTGGTTGGGCGCGCAAAGAGACAAAGCTTTGCCTATATTAAAGAAAGGGTGTGGAGAAAATTGCAAGGTTGGAAGGAGAAGCTCTTCTCCCAAGCTGGGAAGGAAATTTTGATTAAGTCTATCATTCAGGTCATCCCTACATATACTATAAGTTGTTTCAAACTCCCTAAGGGGCTGATTAAGGAACTAGAAACGCTCACTAGGAAGTTTTGGTGGGGATATGATGGGACTAATAAAAAGGTGCACTGGATAAAATGGGAACGGCTTTGTGAGGATAAGGGGAAAGGAGGTTTGGGTTTTAAGGACATTGAGATATTCAATGATTCTATGTTGGCAAAGCAAGTGTAGCGTATGATAAATAACCCGAATTCCTTATGTCATAGAGTCTTTAAAGCTAGATTCTTGCCTGATTGCTCCATCCTTGAAGCTAAGGAATCCACCACTAGTTCCTATGCGTGGAAGAGCATTTTAAATGCTAGGGATGTAATTTGAAGAGGGATGATGTGGAGAATAGGGAATGGGAGCTCTGTCAGAATCAGAGAGGACAGATGGTTACCGGTGCATACTCATAGATCTGTGGTATCACCAGTACCTACCATTGACCCTGATACAAGAGTGGATAGGCTCATCAATGCTGAAACTGGAGAGTGGAAATGCTCTGAAATCCAACATTTGTTCCTACCCCATGAAGCAGCCATGATCTGTGGCATCCCTTTGAGTACTCGACTCCCACAGGATCGGATCATTTGGGGCCTCCCCCCCTCTGGTACTTTCACAACTAAGAGTGCATATAAGCTTTTAGTTTCCAATGTTTCAACTAATCATGCAGGTACCTCCTCATTGGCGCAACAAAGGAGTTTCTAGAAAGGTCTCTGGCAGCTGAGAGTTCCAAATAAGATAAAACATTTTGCCTGGCGAGCTTGTAACAGCTCCCTTCCAACTATGGTCAACCTCCAACGCAGGCATATTACTGGCGTGGATATGTGTGAAGAGTGCAAGGCCCAACCGGAGGACGAACTACACGCACTTTGGTCATGTTCGAAGCTTACAGAGGTGTGGAGCTCTCTGACATGGACCCAGCAGGCAGCCGATAGCTTCCAGGATTTGCTGGATCGGTTCATGCAGATTTCTGATGACTACAGGAAGGAGATCCTCATCATCACCACGTGGTCCCTGTGGAATCGCCGCAACGCCTCAAGACGTGGGCTGCCCACTCAACCTCTGCATAAGATCACCCAAATGGCAGGAAGTTTACTCTAAGAGTTCCTAGAAGCACAAGACCTCATCACAACTAGTCATGAGCCATCGCCGATGCAGCATTGGTGTCCACCTGAAGCCCACACCTTCAAGGCCAACATTGATGCTGCGGTGTTTAAGTCAGAAAACTTAGTGGGGTTGGGCATTGTGATTAGGGACTGGCGTGGGGAAGCTATCGGCGCTGTAACCATGCCAGTTAGCCTACCTCAGACGGTCGTGGAATTAGAAGCTATGGCATGTCGAAGAGCTGTGCAGTTGGCCAGGGAGATAGGCCTGTCACAGGTCATTTTTGAAGGTGATTCTTCAACAGTCATTAAAGCTATTTTGGAGGGGCCTACAGATGTTTTACCATATGGCCATGTCATTGAAGATATTTGCGTGCAAGCTATGGAATTTTAGCAAGCTGCGTTCACTTATGTCCCACGTAATTGTAATGTAGTTGCTGACGCCTTGGCTAAAAAAGCAAAATCATGTAGGAGTACTCAGGTTTGGCTTGACGAATTGCCTGAGGATTTAGCCCCACTAGCTTATTTTGATGTCCACTAATGTTTCTTTTTGGTGTATTATGAATAAAGGCCCAGCCCATTAGGCTGGTTTCTCAACAAAAAAAAAAAAAAAAAGTTCCTATCACTTCCTCAAACTAGGCCATATCTGAATTCAAGTGCTTCCATCAACCATGATGGTACAAAATCTTGGGGAAAAAAACTTAAAAGAAACTACCCATGTAGTAAATGATGGTGGAGGGTGCAAACGTATCAATGATACAAATTATGCAATCACGTGGCCAATGTTTGCCCCATCTTACAATTCTCATGAACAAAGAGATAATAATAATAATAACACATTTTATTATATAATTAAGTTTCTAAAGTTGCAACGAAAAATTATCCAAAAGTCCTCCCAAACCAATCCACTGGCACTTACATAAGCAGTTTTCAACAAAGTCATACTAACTACATATGATCATACTTGCTTGCCCAAAAGGAGAACTACTTGGCAGATATATCATAGAAACTGCTTAGCAAACATTGTTGTCAGTTATTATGAAGGTTTAATCGTATTATACCACATATCCAAGATTTGAATATTACCTTTTTTTTTT
Source organism: Castanea sativa (assembly GCF_040712315.1). Lineage (NCBI taxonomy): Eukaryota > Viridiplantae > Streptophyta > Magnoliopsida > Fagales > Fagaceae > Castanea > Castanea sativa. The sequence goes on from NC_134014.1 coordinate 15,785,078, forward strand.
TTTTTTGAAAGTGAATATTACCTTTTATTTTCTTTTCAGCTAATGAAAATGTATTTGTTGAAATTTCATGTAGCATATCACCATTGTACTTTTACTTTACCCCCAAAGAAAAAAATAACAAAATTCAACAACTCTCTAAAACTTCAAACAAATTACCCATAAATCCACAGCATGGATATTGGATATTCACTCAGAAAGCCTAATTATAGCCATAGATCTACAGAATATAAACCACTAGCAATATGAACACCATGAGGGAAAAACAGTTCAGATGGGAAATGGGGGTTGAGTTCTCCATGGAGAAAATCAAGTTGGTTGAACTAAATATCTAAAGCATCTTCCACCTTAAGCAAATCAATTCTTGATAAAATTAATTCATTACATATCTAGAAAGCAGTGCTCTAATCAGCATATGAGTTTCATTTATCAGTAATATGATGTAGCTCATCATCCTCCATCACAGAAAAACAGAAAAGTGAGGCTGTATAAATTCAAACATCTGCAGGGATAAGACCCACCACATTTAGCAGTATAAATGTAGGAAATAATCCTCATACATGCAAAGCTATTAAGCAGTAAAATTATCATTATGGCATCATATATACACAGATTGGTATATAATTAATATATCTGGGTGGGCCTTATCATTAAATGTCATTTGTGAATTGCAACACATAAAATTTGATCATTAGTGCTTAGCATGATACAACCAATACAATTCTCTATTACCCAAAAAACAAAATAAAGAACAAGAATTGAAAATCATAAACATATGATTAAGGACAAACATATCTAAGCAATAAAGTTGCATGAATAACTGCATTAAAAGGATTGTTTCCCTAGGTTAATTTCACTCAACATAATTATCCCAGGAAACACGAAATGTAAGTCCAAACATAGGAAGGATGTGAGAAAACCAAATGTTTCAGTTGTAAGAAGGATTGCCAGGTGAAGAAAAATTAACTCACGAAATCTGAAAAAAAGTTATAGGGAGTCAAATCATCTACAGGTCAATGGAAATTATAGCAAAACTAAAGGGCAATCAAAACTATAACCACCATGCATTGATAATAATGCAGAATGTCTGCATCACAAGTGAGGAAGTTGACAACTAATGATCTATCATGCTTAGGAAAGATAAAAATCAAAGTGACAGGTAAGTTATTTATTGCTAGTCTTTTTATGGGGTTAGCACACAGCTAAATGTCAGCATTGTGTTTCAGGAAGACAATTGACAGTAAAAGTATCACTACTTCCATCCTTGCATACTGATTTATTTTCCACTCATAATACAATAACCTCCAAAGACAGAATCGCATGTTCTATATTTTCCACTCATTATACAATAACCTCCAAAGACAGAATCTTATATATACCAATTCATTACAAAACCATGTCACACTTGCAAAGCTCTAATATCTATAAACACGGAAGAATTATCCACTGAAAGATATTCTATAACTAAATGAATACAAATTCTGAACTAAAATAAGTGGAAGAGCTTATGAAACTGCCTTAAATGAATTCTTGAAACTGCAAAAATTGAGACTCTAGATTCAGTACAAAACAACTATTAGAAGGATAAGGCACAAATATAACACTATCTCCAATTATGGATGCTAAAGCAACCAAGGAATCTTGTTTTCCAATAGAAGATGAAAAGAATGACTATTGAACTCCATGCAGATAAACCAACACTAGTTTTATAACTAAGCTTTTTCTTGCAGTCTTTTTTTTTTTTTGATAAGTAAGAAGAGAATATTATTAATATAAGAATAGCGAGAAAAACACAGAGTTCACAGTAGTGAACAAAGGAAAAAAAGGAACAAATAGACTAAAGCAACCCTTAATCTATTCTAATAGACGAAAGAAAATCCATAAGGGTAGAACAATCCGAGAAACCCCAACATCAAGACCAATCAAAGAGGGTCCGCTGGCAAAGCTCTAATAACTGAACCACAGTTTTCCCCTCATCCTCAAAAAACCGCCGATTCCGTTCAGTCCAAATAATCCACATTAAATAGCCTGGAACCAAATTCCAAATATCAAAACTATGCTTCCCAAGCCAATGATACTAACAAAATAATAAGTCTACAACTGAACCTGACATGACCCAATCGATCCCAAACAACCGAAGCACACACATCTACAAAGAATGAGCTATCGGACAAAAAATTAACAAGTGATCCACAGATTCTGCATTACAACAGAACATAAAACAACGATTCGCCAAAGGGCGACCACGAAGCATAAGGTTATCCAAGGTTAGAATATGACCATGAGTTGCTGTCCACATGAAAAAAGCCACCCTTTTAGGAACCTTGACTTTCCAAATGCCCTTCCAAGGGAAAGTGGAAGGCGTTGCATTTTGAATCTTATGATAAAAAGACCAAGTATCAAACTTCCCACTTCCATTAAGGTCCCAACACAGCCTGTCACACCCTCCACCCCTAGGAATTTGGGTTTGGATGAAATGAAGAAGGGAGTAGGAAGCCGCTAACTCCTAATCATTGAATTCCCTATAAAATTTTAAACTCCACACTCTGTCATTATCACCCATTGGAGGGCTTAACACATCATGTGGTGGACTATCATTCTGCTCCAAGGCTCCTGATTGCAACAACCACAGTTATAACAAATGAATGGACTCCATAAGAAAAAAGTGCAACTAATCTTAGTAAATGTTTCCTCCATCTCAGTACAAATCTATTGTCGCTACCTGCATTGATTGTTCAACTGTCTCAAATTTCAGCAAGAAATGAAATGCAAAAGGGTAAACTTGAACTCAGCATCCCAAACAAGTATTCATTGTTTGAGCTTCAACCCCAAATCCCTATCAACAAGTAACTGGTAGTGCTAGATAAGCACAGAGTTTTTGACTTCATAATGGTTCTAATCCCTACATTTTTATTTTCCTATAATGAATATTTGTCTTTAATTGCCTTCTCTAACATAACAAAGACTGAGAAAATGATACAATTCATTAGCAAGTACTTTATCTTCACTAATAACTGAGAATGGTGTAGACATCTCAGTGTGGTTGGTCAAGACATGATTGGATATAAAAAAAGAACCAGAAAAGAGCATCAGGGGAAACTTTTTTCTGGGAAAGATTAAACCTATAACCAAGCCCATCTTATGAAGAAACCCGAGAAACTCAAGGCAAAAGAAAAGGTAAACCAGAGACAAATTACTTAAGAAAGATTAGAGGTGGACCTATATCTCCAACGTATTAAGCATCTAATAACATAATGGAGCATTTTTTTTAAGCAAATGACATATACATCACTCATAGGCTCCAATTCTTTCAGTCAAAGTCATTCAGACAATGAACTGTGGCATTTAAGTCTAACTAAGAGCACTTATGAAACTACGTTGTTTCAGTAAGAAGTCTTTTCTAGATTGCTTGTCAATTATGTGCTAGTCTTAGCAAACTCTTTCGTCAAAAAAATGGGGAGGAAATCCTACCACCTCTACTAAACACATGGAAGAGCACATGCATACCTACACTTTGTCTTCAAACACGGAAATCATGTCCATTTTAGCAGACAAAGCATAACAAAAATAGTGCACTTCTCAAAATCATTGGGTAAAGATAACAATAAAGCACTGGAAAAGGAAGTAACAGGAAGAGGTTGATTGAGAGAGATGAATAAATGTGCAATTACAGAGGAAAAATAACCTATGTAGTTTTTTAAGAAGAAAGCATTTTTATTAACTTAAAAAATACATATTCAAGAAGACAGGTTCTGAGAATTCACTTTAAAAGTACAACTCCACAAAAGCACAGTTAAGGCATTGTTAACTTCAGTTGAGTTCAGCAACAAATATTACATTACCTTGAGAAAACTAATATTTTTCTTCCAGGGATGCACATCCTACGATAGAACCATATGCTGACCCACACATGGGTCTAATTTCCCTCCATGTTAATGGCATGGCAGAAGGGTCACAAACTCTCACCAAACCCAACTTTACAATGTCAAACCTCCCAGCTCCTGATTCCTCCCACTTGAGAACCTTCCCTCCCACGATATACAATTCATGCCTTAATGAAGCAAACCCATAACCAAAGGCCTCCAATGGCCGGGGGTGGTCAGGGAGAATGACCGAAGGAACTGAACCCACATTATGCCACTCTCCTTTATCAGTGTACCTTGTTTTAATCAAGCTCTCACCCAAATCTACAACAGTATATACACGATCATCCCTTATCACCTGAGCTGCAAATTGCATTTCCCTTGAGAAAGGCCAGATGTCCTCTACTGTGCACCAATTTCTGTCTGCTGGACTTAGAACCTCAGAGGTTTTCTGGTCTGGCAGGCCCACCCGGTCACTCAGAACATAAAATTTGCCTTTATATGATAAGCCTAAGCAGTTCATCTGTGGATTGAGCATCGGTGGCAATTCCTCCCATCTGCAACTTCTGTTTGGTTATGACTAATATAGAACATTACAGAAGTAAAATAGCAAAAAAAATTTAATGAAGTTTATATTATTTGCTCTTTCTAATCAAATGAAGTAATTATGAACTACAATTTAAAAAAATAATAATGATGATGATGACGATCCTGCAGAAGAGGAAACTGCAATCTGTACATCATTCAACAATTTTTTGGGAAATTTTCTCATTTCTGAATGCATCAAATTGCTACAGAGGTGAGAATACACCTGAAAGAAATTACTAAAAAGATGCGAAGAAGAAATTGACAATTATTGATCAGCTACAGAATATGTTTAAAGAGCATGACATAGATAAAAATTTTCATCTAAACATACTTGTCTGTCAAGGGATCATAAACCTCAGCAAGTGCGAGCCCTCTGGTGCAGGATAAGTTGAATCCCCCAGCTACATAAACCTTACCAGAAATAACACTGCAAGCAAAATGAGACCGTGGTGTTCGCATGCTTGCTACTCTACTCCACTTTTTTCTGTATGGATCAAACTGCATAACCTCATTTGTTATAGAAGGCTTTTGATGGGGATATACGTGATCATGAAGCACATATGATCCACCAATCACCAAGAAACGATTGCAAACACTAACACATGAAAATCCAACATGTTTACGGTCATCATGGGTGGTTGGAATCTTGGGCAGAGGATGCCATATATCAGCTTCAGGATCATAGGCAACCCACTCATTGCTAGAGCATTCAGTAAGAACAAATAGCCAATTTCCACACCATCCTTCTCTAGCTTTAAAATTGGCAAAGTCAGAGCTCCGGATTAAATCTCTCCACTTTGTTGAGACAGTTTCAAGCACTCCATGGTGTCCATGGGACAACTTTGCTAAACATCTCAAAGCCAAGTCATCCGGCAATCCAGGAATGACACATTGATTCACAGGTTCCCTAAGGTGAAAGAAAATGAAAAGAAATGAGAGAAGAAAATTCCCAAATGGGGAAACACAGACACCAACAACAAAAAGAACAACCAAGCCTAAATTCCAAAATTTTTGGGGACAGCTATGCTATGGATCCTCAAAAAACTAGTCAAGGTTGGCCACATGTATTCTTTAATAACATTCAATTCTATTCAAAATCATACACACTTTTCAGTCTTCCTCTGCCTTTTTTCGTCCCCTCAACTTGAATCAACTCACTCTTTCTCACTAGCATATTAACAACAACAACAAAGCTTCAGTCCCAAAATTTTTGAGGTCAGCTATTGATCCTCAACAAATTACTGAAATTAGTTAGGGTCAGCCCAATATATTTCCTCCATTCTATTCTACTTGAAGCCATACTCAATGTTACTTCTTTAATTTCCTTAATTGACATGTCTTGTTTTTCTACTACCAATGTTTTTTTTTTTTTGGTCTTCCTCCACCTTTTTTTTGTTCCCACAACTTGAATCAACTCACTCGTTCAGACCAATTGAGATATTAAAATTGAAAGCTCATTGAGCTATGGAGGATAGTGTTTGGGAAAATGGTGGGGCCCATGGCATAAGTACTAGGAAAAAAAAAAGAAAAAAAAAAGAGTATTTTTATTACAAAAGGGTCTTCCATTCCAACATCAAAGTATCATCATTCATCAACAAATTATTATTTCTATGACAGTCATAAGTAAAGGGTTGTTGAGTTGACACCAACAAACTTGAGAGAAGCCATGTATTCCAGAAGAAGCACATGCATTCCCAAATTCAAATATTATAGAAGACATTATATAACATAAGCAACAGGTGGCTAAACCTCGTTTAAAACATCCTCGTTTCGAATGTTATAACAAATTGAGCAACTTAAAAATGAAAAGAAACAAATGGGTATTAGCAACAACAAAAAAAAAAAAATGATGATCTTACATGAACTATGTATGGGGATTGGTGGAGACTCATTCAACTCTGTTAACATGGAACAGTGACCTCCGAGGAATCACAGTTTGTGGCTGTCATGTCTGATTGAGCGTCTGCAACAAACAAACAAAAACCCTCCATAAATTACAGATTAAGAAAGTAGTTTAATGAATCAATTCGAAACCAGAAACCCTAAAACGCTCACCCTAATTGAATTTGAGATCACGATAATGATATATTATAGGATAATGCAAAGGGGAAAAAGGAAAAAGCACTTGGGAGAGAGATGCTTACGGCTATGGGGAAAGACTAGGAAAGAGAGAATTTATGGTCACGTTTGGCGTGTGTGATTAAACACTTTACACGTATTTCGACACATTTTTCACCAGAATGTATTTTTAAAAAAATTTAAAAACGGTCGTTTAAAATCATATATCAAACGAGGCCCTATATTCTATGGGTTTTACAGGTAAACCAATTTTTTTTTTGGGACAGATAAATCATTTTAGAAAATATTTTTATTAAAAAAATGAATATATATATATATTTTTTTTTTACAGTGTTTTCAATTTCTTAAAACATGCCCTAAAGTTTATTTATTTCCGAGATGGTTTCAAATTTCAATTTGAAACCCTTTTTTCCTTTTCTCTTTTTCTTTAGAAAAAATCTTTTTTTTTTTTAAATTGGGTTCTTTGAGACTATAGCTGTGGGGGGTAAAAGGACCCAGAGCTGGGCGTATTGCCTTCTGTAGCATGGAGGCCGACTCTACGAATTAAACTCTACAAATTGGCCCATACGCCGGGAATGAGGATCCGAGGGTACAGCCGAGAACGAGCTTCTCCGCGGACAAATCCAAGAGAACTCAAAACTTCATTACGAAGGTCAAGGTATAACTCTGGAAAGACTAATAGTTAAAAGAGGATACCCTGAACCTTCTAGATGTACCAGTGTTAGAGAAAATATCAAGTGCAAAGGCTGCCACTTCCGCATTAAAGGCTCTGCATCTACCTCCCTGGCCGCATTAATGGGGAAGTGACCCCTGAACAGTAGGGCTGAAACTTCTAGTCACTGTCCAAAAAGCATCAGGGAAGGAAGTATTTAAGGGGGGTGAAGGCGAAAGAGAGGGGGGTCGGTAACTAAGAAAGAAATTAAGAATTGTAACATTTAAAGAAAGAAAGAGAAATAACACAGAAGTAGTCCTCGGCTCACGTCCGAGGAGGTCTATTTGCAATTATCGTTTATTATTTACAAGTGTTTGTAATTTTTAGTCTGTCATCGAAGTTCTCGGTACTTCTAACCTGGGTTTTCAGCCCACTCTACAAATTTCATTGTTTAAGGCTCGGTGGGCCTGAGCCGTAGTTGTTTTTGGGTCCAGGGTGCAATTGTGCACTTACAATTGGCGCCGTCTGGGAATCTGGTACGGAAGGAGTTGGGGATACTATGGCGGGCTTGGGTTCTCACCATGCGAGTCACGGGGATCACGGCGGAGGATCTTTTCGAGCGTCTCGAGCATCGAAGGGATCGTGAGGAAGTGTCCATACGAGAACACCCCGGGGCTAGCCATAATCATGGTGTTGGTAGCACCACCCATGAGGATGGAGCTAAATCCATGCAGAAGGAATTTAATCGTTTGAAGAGAAAGCTACGCCGTGCCGGACAGTGCTTCACCATCCTCATCGATCCTTCCTCGGAGGAGGTACGGGAGGTAGCTACGGCTGAGTCATGCTCACCCCGTGCAATGTCCTCTGGTGAGGAGGACGACCGGCCCTAGCTCGCGAGACGCAAGGCTTCCTTCTAGGGCTCAAGGAACGATGCTATGAGTCGGGCGTTGCACCAACTCTCCAAATCTCCGTTTTCACGGAGGATTGAGAAGGGAGGCTTCCCGAGGTTTACTCAACCCACCTTTACCATCTACAATGGCCGGATCCCGATCCGGTGGAGCACGTGAGTCACTTTAACCAGAGGATGGCGGTGCACTTTCTCACAATGAGACCACGATGTGTAAAGTTTTCCCCTCTAGCTCGGGACCCTGTTGCTACGAGGTGGTTCAACGGCCTTAAATCGGGGTCTATAGGTTCGTTCGGGGAGCTTACTAGAGCATTCGCTTCGCGGTTCATTACGTGTAGCGAGTACCCGGCCATTGGACTGTTGTTATCCATGACCATGAGGGAAGGTGAGACGTTGAAAGCATACTCCGACCGTTACGGGAGATGTTTAATGAAATAGATGGCGCTTTGATGAGGTGGCACTCAATACCTTTAAAGTAGGTCTTCCTACGATCACGACTTGAAGAAAGTCTTTGACTAAAAAGCCCGTTCGCGGCGTACGTCGCCTCATGGACCGTATTGACGAGTATAAGAGGGTGGAGGAAGACCAACGGCAAGGAAAGGGTAAGGAGAAGGTTATCCCAGGAGAGAAGGGATTTCGGGTCGGACGGGTACCACAATAACAAGCCGAGGAGAGATTACGTTGGGCAGCTCCCGGCTCGCGGCGGCACCTCGAGGTCGTGAACACGTGTTGAGAACCGATACATCGATTCTTTGGAAAAGTTCGTAAGGAGCCCTTCTTCAAGTGGCCTAGCAAGATGGCGGGAGATCCCACAAAGAGGAATCGAGAACCTCTTGCAGCAATACCATCAGGATGTGGGCCACACTACCGAGAACTGTCGGACCCTTTGGAACCACTTGGAGCGGCTTGTCGGTGAAGGAAAAGCTGAAGCGACACTTTGTGCCATCTAGCGGGCGGGGCACGGTCAATCTAGCTCGAACAATCGAAGAGGAATATTTCATCTCGGTCGGTGTTAGGAACAATTAATATTATTTTCTTTGCACACTGGAGGACCGGCTCGGTCCACCGGGGTGATGGCATTTCACATCCTCGGACCGAGGGAGTCGAGCTGCTTGCAGGCCGAAGAGGTTGAAGCTAAATTTGCCCATCTTGGGATTTTTCGAGGAGGATAAGGTAGGGACTTATCCAACCCCATAACGATGCTCTTGTAGTTACGCTTAGGATAGGGAACTATGATGTGAGGAGGGTGATGATAGATCGGGCGGCGGTGCGGATATCATGTACCCTGATCTATTTAAGGGGTTAAGATTAGTGGAAGATCTTACTCCTTATGACTCGCCACTTATAAGCTTCGAAGGGAGAGCCGTTGTGCCGAAGGGACGGATCCGTTTGCCCGTTCAATCCGGCTCGAAACGGTTGAGGTGGATTTCATTGTGGTTGACGCGTACTCTCCATATACAGCCATCCTCGCCGAGGCCATGGTTGCATGCTCTTGGAGGCTGTCTCCTCACCTTGCATGTTAAGGTTAAGTTCCCCTCGGGGAATGTGTTAAAGAGGTCCTGACGGCCAATCGGTGGCCGAAATGCATATCGGTGCAGTGTGGACCAAACGGAAGCCGAATCTTTGGCTCGATCAGGAAAAGACTTATAGCAGGTGAACGGCTCTGATGCACCTGGAATGGTGACAGGAGAGGAGGTTCATTGTGAGGAGTTAGAGAAGTTTCTGATATCCGATGATCCAAAGAAGTTCTTCCAAGTAGGCATACGTTTACCACACCAGGAGAAGATGGAGTTGTTGGAATTTCTGAAGGACAATATTGATATTTTTGCATGGGACCCTTATGAGGCTCCAGGCGTAGATCCGAACTTCATTTGTCATCATTTGAATGTCAACCCTGCCATTGTGCCGAGAAGGCAACCACCTCTACGTTCGTCCAAAGAGCATGCCGAGGCTGTAAAGGAAGAGGTGCTCAAACTCAAGAGGGCTGGGGCTATTAAAGAAATTTTCTACCCCGAATGGTTGGCGCATACGGTTGTGGTTAAAAAGAAGAATGGAACGTGGAGAGTATGTGTGGACTTCACAGATTTGAACAAGGCCTTCCCCAAGGATTCGTTCCCAATGCCGCGTATTGATCAACTGGTGGATGCCACTATCGGACATCCTCGAATGAGTTTTTTGGACGCCTTCTAGGGTTACCATCAGATTCCACTAGTATTGGAGGATCAGGAGAAAACTGCTTTCATTACTCCAACAGGGAACTACCACTATAAGGTCATGCCATTCGGGTTGAAGAATGCTGGGGCTACCTACCAGGGAATGATGACTAGAATGTTTGAACAGCAACTAGGGAAGACCATTGAGGTGTATGTAGATGATATGGTGGTGAAGAGTAAAACAATACCTTCACACGTCAAAGATCTAGCCGACACCTTCCAGGTGCTAAGAAAGTACAAGCTGCGCCTTAACGCCTCAAAGTGCTCTTTTGGCGTGGGGTCCGGAAAGTTTTTGGGATACATGATTACTCACAGAGGCATAGAGGTGAACCCAGCGCAGGTCAAGGCTATTCAGGATTTGTAGCCGCCTCAGAACCCAAAAGAGATCCAAAAATTGACCGGAATGATTGCCGCATTGAATAGGTTTATTTCTCGGTCCGCCGACCGATGCCGTCCTTTCTTCCAATTGTTGAATAAATGGAAAGGGTTTCAATGGACCGAGGATTGCGTGTTAGCTTTTCAGCAGCTTAAGCAATATCTTTCTCAGCCACCCATCTTGTCTCACCCCGAGGCGGACGAGGTTTTGTTTGCTTATCTGGCAGTGGCCGTCCACGCGGTCAGCCTGGTCCTTATAAGGAATGAAAGCGGGGTGCAAAGATCGGTCTACTACGTCAGTAAGTCTTTAAGTGAGGCCGAGGTGCGCTATCTGCTCTTGGAGAAAGTGCTTCTGGCCATAGTTCACGCCACGCGCAAGCTTTCTCATTATTTCCAGTCTCACACCGTAGTGGTTCTGACCCAATTGCCTCTCAAGGCGGTGTTACGCAGCGCCGATTACTTTGGTAGGGTGGCAAAGTGGGGAACCATTTTAGGGGCTTTTGACGTTAAATACAAGCCTCGCACCTCGGTGAAGGGCCAGGTCCTCGCTAACTTGGTGACAGAGTTTACTGAACCATTGCTAGAAGAAACTCTAAAAGAAGCACACACGGATGGAAAATCAGTTGGTGTGATCACGGCCGCAGTGCCTTCGACTTGGAAAGTGTATGTGGATGGGGCTGCTAATCAGAGAGGGTCTGGTGTTGGACTTGTTCTAATGTCCACTGAGGGAATTGTCTTCGAAAAATCTTTGAGATTGGCATTCTCGGCTACTAACAATGAGGCCGAGTATGAAGCAGTCTTGGTGGGCATGCAGATGGTGCGTAGGATGGGTGGAAAGGAAATCCATGTGTTCTCGGACTCTCGAGTTAGTGGTCGGCCAAGTCATGGGGACCATGGAGGCTAGAGACCCCAGAATGCGGGAATATTTGGCCCAGGTCAAGCGTCGGCAAGGAGTTGACTCCTTCGTCTAGCTCACATCTCTAGAAGTGGAAACACCCATGCCGATTCTTTGGCTACGTTAGCAACGTCCTCGGCTCGGGGGTTTGCCCAGGATTGTCCTTGTGGAGGATTTGCTGTGAGCCAACTCTTACCCTCGCCAAGGCGGCCCGCATCCATCTAATAAGGCCTGGACCTAGTTGGATTGGCCGGTCATATCTTTTCTTAGGAATGATATCCTTGAAGACAAGTCGAAGCAGATAAGATACGTCAAAAGGCGCCACGTTTTTGGTTGTCCAAGGACCAAAAGCTGACGATCCTTCTCAGGACCGTACTTGTTGTGTGTGCACCCTGAATCAACGGAAGCACTTCTAGAGGAACTGCATGAAGGGATTTGTGGAAGCCACACTGGGGGAAGGTCCTTAGCCCATAGGGCCTTGACTCAGGGTTATTGGTGGCCCAATATGCAAAGAAAGGCTCAGGACTATGCCAAAAAATGTGATCAATGCCAGAGGTTCGCCCCTAATATCCATCAACCTAGAGGGGTTCTCAACCCTCTCTCCAGTCCTTGGCCTTTTGCGCAGTGGGGATTGGACATTGTGGGGCCATTTTCGAGAGCTGCAGGAAACAAAAGATGGCTTCTTGTGGGAACAGACTATTTCACTAAATGGGTTGAGGCCGAGCCCTTAGCAAATATCAGGGATGTTGATTCCAAGAAGTTTGTCTGGAAAAATATTGTCACTAAATTCGATATACCACACACACTTATCTCAGACAATGGCGTTCAATTTGACAGCAAGGCCTTTAGGCAATATTGTGGTGACATGGGTATCATGAATAGATACTCCACCCCAGCTTATCCTCAGGGGAATGGGCAAGCCGAGGCCGTTAACAAAGTCATAGTCAGTGGGCTCAAGAAAAGGTTGGACGATGCGAAAGGCAGATGGGTGGAAGAGCTCCCTCATGTTCTGTGGACGTATCGGACCACATCGCGCAGGTCCATGGGAGAAACACCATTCTCCATGACTTATGGAGCCGAGGCGGTGATACCTCTGGAATTTGGTTTTCCCACCCTAAAGACGAGCTCTTTTAGCCCGGAGAATAACAATGGACTCCTGGAGAAAGGTCTTGATTTACTCGAGGAACGACGCGAGGCAGCTATGGTCCAAATGGCTTATTATTAACAGAAGCTAAAACGGGGATATGATGCCCACGTGAAGCTAAGGCCACTTGCACCTGGTGATCTTGTACTAAGAAAAGTTGTAGGCACTTCTAAGAACCCAGCTTGGGGTAAGCTAGGACCCAACTGGGAAGGCCCCTATCGCATTGTTTCAGTAGCAGGCATAGGGTCATATCGGCTAGCTGACTTAGATGAAAGAATTGTACCACGCCCATGGAATGTAAATAACCTTAGAAGGTATTATTATTAAAAAAATATGCTTTTGTTAGTTAACATTTCAAGGTTATAAGTACCTCTTACATTTGAAATTACTATTCTTAAGAATCAAACAGAAACTTGGTTAAGTGTAGTCCTCGGACCACAAACCTTGTGGAAATTGATGTCTTGTCATTTGTTAAACAGAACCTTAGTTATGCCGGGTCCTCGGACCTCCTACTTTGGGAAAATTAACATTTGAAATTACTATTCTTAAGAATCAAACAGAAACTTGGTTAAGTGTAGTCCTCAGACCACAAACCTTGTGGGAATTGATGTCTTGTCATTTGTTAAACAGAACCTTAGTTATGCCAGGTCCTCGGACCTCCTACTTTGGGGAAATTAACATTTGAAATTACTATTCTTAAGAATCAAACAGAAACTTGGTTAAGTGTAGTCCTCGGACCACAAACCTTGTGGAAATTGATGTCTTGTCATTTGTTAAACAGAACCTTAGTTATGCCGGGTCCTCGGACCTCCTACTTTGGGGAAATTAACATTTGAAGTTACTATTCTTAAGAATCAAACAGAAACTTGGTTAAGTGTAGTCCTCGGACCACAAACCTTGTGGAAATTGATGTCTTGTCATTTGTTAAACAGAACCTTAGTTATGTCGGGTCCTCGGACCTCCTACTTTGGGAAAATTAACATTTGAAATTACTATTCTTAAGAATCAAACAGAAACTTGGTTAAGTGTAGTCCTCGGACCACAAACCTTGTGGAAATTAATGTCTTGTCATTTGTTAAACAGAACCTTAGTAATGCCGGGTCCTCGGACCTCCTACTTTGGGAAAATTAACATTTCAAATTACTATTCTTAAGAATCAAACAGAAACTTGGTTAAGTGTAGTCCTCGGACCACAAACCTTGTAAAAATTGATGTCTTGTCATTTGTTAAACAGAACCTTAGTTATGCCGGGTCCTCGAACCTCCTACTTTGGGAAAATTAACATTTGAAGTTACTATTCTTAAGAATCAAACAGAAACTTGGTTAAGTGTAGTCCTCGGACCACAAACCTTGTGGAAATTGATGTCTTGTCATTTGTTAAACAGAACCTTAGTTATGCCGGGTCCTCGGACCTCCTACTTTGGGGAAATTAACATTTGAAATTACTATTCTTAAGAATCAAACAGAAACTTGGTTAAGTGTAGTCCTCGGACCACAAACCTAATGGAAATTGATGTCTGGTCATTTGTTAAATAGAACCTTAGTTATGCCGGGTCCTCGGACCTCCTACTTTGGGGAAATTAACATTTCAAATTACTATTCTTAAGAATCAAACAGAAACTTGGTTAAGTGTAGTCCTCGGACCACAAACCTTGTGGAAATTGATGTCTTGTCATTTGTTAAACAGAACCTTAGTTATGCCGGGTCCTCGGACCTCCTACTTTGGGGAAATTAACATTTGAAGTTACTATTCTTAAAAATCAAACAGAAACTTAGTGAAGTATAGTCCTCGGACCACAAACCTTGTCACTGTTCTTAATATCATGTCACTGTTCTTATTCTTATCACCCGTTTTATGGAAATCATTATCTCATCATTCATTAATTTGGATCTCAAGTTCTTCATTTTTAGGTGTTAAACAAATTTTTGTAAGGAATGGTCTTCGGACCTTACATCCTACTGAAAGCAATATGTCAGGTTACAAAAGTTTAACCGTCATGTGAGTTGTCTAACTGTGAAATTATTTGATGTCTAAATTAAGTTATGTGGTTGTTTTGAAGTCATAGTTGTTTGTATGGTGGAGCTATACTTGTTTATTCTGTTTTCCCTTTAACTACTTGTTACTGAAACTTTCATGGCAAGCACAAAAAGAATAAAGTAAAACAAAGACAACATGAATGAAAGTTGAATAGAAATTCTCTTCATTAATTATATATAAAGAAGGGGAGTACAGAAAGTTCCTATACTAGGCCCTAAACTAGGGAAAGGGGGTCTTGAAGGGAGCTGCTGCCAGCCTCAGTACTCTTTAATTCCAGCTTAAAGGTGGACAAGGCTTGTTTCCCTTTGTCTGTTGAACGAATGGGGGGCTCCACGCTTTGAATCTGCTCCTTCTCGGCACCACCGTACTCGTCATTCTCTTTATGGGAACCTTCGGGTTCTGTAGGAGCAGGAACAAGCTCTTGCACCACAGGAGGAAGGGCAGAAGAGGCAGCAACAGGAGGGTCTTCAATCTCCTGTATGTCTAGGGGAAGCCAGATGTTCTCGGGCTTCCTCAGCTCGGAAGCTTGAGGAACCTCTGCTGCATTCATGGCCTCTCCCCAAACCTGCTGACAGTACTCTCGGCACAAGGCCGCGAAGGCCTTTGTCAGCCTTCTTGTGTTCCCAGTCACCTCTCTTAACTAGCCTTCTTCGCGGCCTCTAGGGTGTGCTTGTGGGCGCGAGCTTCCTCCTTTGCCCGCGTAAGCTCCTTTTCCAAGTCAGAGCGTGCCTGTTGGACTTGGGCAAGCTCGTCATCCTTTTGGCGGAGAAGCTTACGCTGCCCCTCCACTTGGCTCTCCATCGTCTTCCAAGCTGGCCTTGTCACCATCTCTTTCTCTTTCAAGTCGGCCACCGGTTACGTGAGCTTCCCGTTTTCGCTAGGGCCTGGCCTAGGGACTTTTCCGCCTCTTGTCTTAGCTCCTGCTCCATCCCAGCGCTTCCGAGAGTCATCCACGAACTTCTCGGCGCGAAAACCTCTTGGATAGAGTTTGCAAAAAATGTTAGGAGGTTAAATGCAATGAAGTGTTTACAAATAAATGTAGAATATAAGTGTAAGATGGAACTTACCAGGCTAAACCCCTTTTTAACGAGGCAGCGCTGTTTGGCCCATCTTCTCCAAGGACTCCATATCCTTGGGCCAGAAGAGGACGCTCCAACACCTCGGCTAGGTGATGGGCGTGGCCTTGTCGTGGGCCGCCTGTCTTTGGGTGGCAGGGGAATAGGGGCGCCGTCCGGCCTCAAGTCGGGAGACCGGTGGGCCGGTGCTCGGCGCACCTCGGCCATGTCCCCCGATCTCCCCACTTTCAGGCGAGCGGGCGCGCGCCCTTTGCCCTTGTCCGGCTCTGCCACGGGCCGCGGCCTTCGTTTCAGCTTCTTTGGCTTCTCGCCACCGGCCCGCCTTCGGCATCCACTTTTCTTTTCTTCTTAGAATCGTCACATTGGAGGTTTCGGCTCGTGGAGGGAGGGGTGGTGGCAAGGCAGGGGGAGCTTGGGACCCTCTTGCTCCCTTCTTTGCCACTCGGGCACCTCTATCGATCATAAGGTCCTTTAGCTTGTCCATCTCTTCTTCAATGGAACTGTCGTCTGGACGCGCTATCACTAGACCCGTGACCCCAGAGGCCTCAGCTTCTTCTTCTTCCTCGTCGGAAAGGATAACAAACGGGTTTCCGCGAGGTCGTGGGGAGTCCTCGGGGTGGCCGGGTCTCATCTCCTCGTCCAATGTGTTCGAAGAAGACACTCGCTCCTCTGGGACAGCAATTGCCTGAGAGTGCACGGCGAGTGGGATGGCCGCGATGGGCTGTGCGTACAATACGGTGTGAGGGGCGTCAGGGATGTCATGATCGGCCAAAAAGTGAGGTCTGGCTACGTTGATTTTCCTACGCCTTCGGTCACCCGCGATTATTGCGTTCTCGATCTCCTGGAAGTCCGAGGAGACGGGATCGTACCCCAGAATCAAGTGGGCAGCCCTAAGTTGTAAGTCTCTGCTGACGAACACTTCGGAACGTAGCACTCTATTCAAATCTGCAACGTTGCAGTGGCTTAAGCGAGGGCATACGTTTTGCTTATCTGCAAAGAAAAACATCCAAATAAACAAACATGGTCAGAGGTGCAGAACATATAATAAAGTAAAGGTAGACGCTCAAGTAAATGCAAATGCACATTCCTAGATGATTTAGGGAGTTATAGGATGGGAAGTTAAATCCTAAGGTGTCGCACCTGGAACTCCCCACTCAACTGGGCAGTGGGGGCCGTCGTGCCAATTGCCAGAGACGATGAGGTAGTCATCCTTCATGCCTTTATTGGACTTGGGCAAACAGGAGATCAACCTAACTACGCTGGAGCGGGATTTGATGTAGTAACCTACTCCAGTGAGTTTGTGGCATTCGTACATAAAGACGACATCATGCCAGGTGAGGTTCAGACCCATTTGCTCGTTTAGATCGTCGACGCTGACCAAAACTCTAAAAACGTTTGGGGCGCACTGGTTGGGACACAACCGGTGGTTGCGGAGGTACTCCCTGGTTACGGGCTTCATTGGGAGGGTCATCCCACCTTCTACGAAGGCTACCATTGGGATGATAACCTCTCCAGCCTTCCTAGAACCGGCCACGGCTTCCACCGGGCAATATTCTAAACCTACGTCGCTGGGAATACGATACTTGGCTCTAAAGCCTTCCATCCCAGCGGCGGTATCAACTAGACATTTAAACTTTCCCATCAGAAAGAAACGAAAAACTAAGTTCTAAAAGGGAGAACTGTTATAAGGGGAGCCGAGGACAGGGTCCGAGGAGAAAGGGTTAAGAGAAAAGAAATGAGAACTTACAAATTTCAAGTTGTGCAAATTTCCACGGATTTTAGACAAAGGTGATTGCTGATGTTTTGATGGGATTAGCCTCTGGAGAAATAAATGAAGGCGCAGGTTCCCGAAGCGTCACGACGTGCAGGAAGCGGCCTCGAAATTGTATTTGTCCCGCCCAAATTTTCATGGAGTAACAAGGACCGTTGGATGCTCATCTCACCGTTGAACGTGGGGGACAAGTTATAACTTACGGTAATAAATGCGCGCGTTTTTGAAAATAAAACCGCCAAGTGGCATCCTCTGGAACGCGAAACGGTCTTCACACGCGTAGTTATTTACTGAACGTGTGGGGAAAGTTTTCGTTGGATCAAAACCCTATTTTTCTCCTCGGATGATGAAAAATAGAGTTTTGAGGGGCTATTGTGGGGGGTAAAAGGACCCAAGTGGGCATATGGGTCTTTGGACTGTAGCATGGAGGGCCGACCTACTCCAGAATTAAACTCTACGAATTGGCCCATACGCCAAGGATCCGAGGGTACAGCCAAGAACGAGTTTCTCCGCGGACAAATCCAAGAGAACTCAAAACTTCATTATGAAGGTCAAGGTATAACTCTGGAAAGACTAATGGTTAAAAGAGGATACCCTGAACCTTCTAGATGTACCAGTGTTAGAGAAAATATCAAGTGCAAAGGCTGCCACCTCCGCATTAAAGGCTCTGCATCTACCTCCCTGGCCGCATTAATGGGGAAGTGACCCTTGAACAGTAGGGCTGAAACTTCTAGTCACTTTCCAAAAAGCATCAGGGAAGGAAGTATTTAAGGGGGGTGAAGGCGAAAGAGAGGGGGGTCGGTAACTAAGAAAGAAATTAAGAATTGTAACCTTTAAAGAAAGAAAGAGAAATAACACAGAAGTAGTCCTCGGCTCACGTCCGAGGAGGTCTATTTGCAATTATCGTTTATTATTTACAAGTGTTTGTAACTTTTAGTCTGTCATCAAGTTCTCAGTACTTCTAACCTAGGTTTCAAGCCAACACTCTACAAATTTCATTGTTTAAGGCTCATTGGGCCTGAGCCCGTAGTTGTTTTTGGGTCCAGGTGCAATTGTGCACTTACAATAGCAAAGCAAAAAAATGTGGTAAATTTATAATTCATTTGAGAACAGTTTATTTAGTTAAAACTGAAAACCTTTTACTGAAATTATTTAAATAAAGTTAAAAGTTAGCTGAAATAGTACTGTGAGACCTATGAATAGTACCAAAAAATGCAATAAAACCCATAAATAGTTGTAAAAATAGGTTAAATAGTAAAAGAAGTTGCACAATATAAGTTTATCTCAAACGCAACATTAATGATTTGCCTCAACTCTGCATTGTTATAATTTTTTTTTTTGATAATGCATTGTTATAATTTTGGGCAAGCGTTAAACAGAGAGGTTTGTAAGAAAAATATCTGTTTAAGGAAAATTTAAAAATTCCCTTATAATAAGATTAAGATATCCAAAAAATCAAATATTCATTACTATTACTAAGAATGAAATACTGTAAAAAAAAAAAATTTAATTATTATAATTCATGAGTGGTTGTTGCAAATGGAAAACTAAAAAAAAATGAAGCATAAGAAAATTTTATATTTTTAAAAATATATAAAGTCATTACATGTACTAAGTAATAAATTATTCATTAGTTTATATATATATATATATATATATATATATATATATATATATATATATATAAAAGAAATCATTCACTAAGACTCGTACTGAAAAATAACTATCACAACATTTTTAGAGATGAATATTTTTTTTTTTGGCTGAATTTTGAGAGGAATAGTTATTCCTTAATTTAAGGAATAACCATTCTTAAAGCAAAAAATATTCCATGTATTAAAGATGCAACAAAATAACCGAATAAATATTACACATGAATAACTATATCATTACAAAAGTTATTATAACATACCAAATGTGGGGAATGGGATAAATGCAAAAGGCCCACATGCGCAAAACCCATTAAGATAGGAAAGGGAAGGGGAGAAATTGTGGGTCTAACTTAAGATAGCTATAAAAAGAAAAGAAAAGACAAAAGATAGGCACTAGTAAGGAAGAAAGGGAAGGGACCCTGGTCGGTGGCAAGGCATAACCCATTGTGGAGCCCCTTCCCCCTTTAGCACATTACCAAGAATGACCCTATTCTCAATCCTATTCCCGTCAACCCACTCGTTCCCTCAAAAGGAGGAAGAAGACCACTGATGAGACAAGTATCCCCTCCCTCCCCTCACCACTCAAACTACTAGAGAAAGAAGGGAATCATTAGTATAAATAGAATCCTCCCCCCATTGAGAAAGGAATAGAAAAATTGGAGAGAGAGAAAGAGAGTGATAAGTTATAATTGGCTTCCTCGATCTAAAAGAAAAATACAAAAATCACAGTTATTTCTTCCACCTATATTAACTGCATGATCAAACTAACTTTCTTAGATCTCTCATTGGGCACTTAATAGCATATAGCACACGCATTTCATCTCTCTCTCTCTCTCTCTCTCTCTCTCTCTCTCTCTCTCTCTCTCTCTCTCTCTATATATATATATATGTGTGTGTGTGTGTGTGTGTGTGTGCGCGCGCGCGCGTGTCTATATATATATATACATATGATATGATGAGGTCTATATAGCTAATTTTTTAAGGGTATGTTGATGGAGTTAATAGTGAACATTTAAAGACATATTGTGAACATTGATGGGCATATTGGAGGAATTAATAGTGAACCTACCTCATTAAGAATTAAAAAAATACCTCAACTTATCACACTCCATTGCCTTCCTTAATGTTGGCCACTTGGCACATTATATATTCAAATTTCTAAATTTTAAAAAAACTAATTGTAATTTTATCCTACAATATAAGGTTAATAGCATTTTCATTCCTATAATTTTAAAAACTTTTTTATGTGCCCAAAGATGTTGAATCTACCTTTTATTTAAATAAATATATAAATAAAATAATTAGAAATAGAATGTAACTATTAAATTCTTCTATCAACTTCAATTTATATTGTTTTTCAAAAAAAATAAATAAGCAAATAAAAATTCAATTTATGTCTCCAATTTTTTTTTTTAATAGTTTTATTTGAAAAAAAAAAAACTTCAATTTTTTAACATTATATTTCTCAAAAAATATAAACATAATAAAAGAAAATTGCAATATAAGTTATAACTAGGGGTGGTGTAGGTTGGATTAAGGAGTTTTCAATCCAAGCCACCATGTTTGGGTCATGATAGGGTTAAAAAAACCCAACCAACCCATCACAAGAATCCAACACACATGGATTGGGTTAGACAAATAACAATAGATTTATAATTTTATTTGTGTTGATATGATGTATTAATCAAACTTGAGAACAACATCAAACCAATACAAATAACTGCAAATTTATAACCTTATAAACCTAAGCATAATACCCAACTAACAACACAAACTATTTTATCCTATAACAAAAAAAAAAAAAAAAACTATTTTATAAATGCATTACTAGATTAAATGAATTTGTAAATCTGTTAACCTGTACCCGATCTAATAAGCCATTGTAAAAGAAAAATTTGACAACTTAACCCAATTCAATTAATTCCTAAAAAACCGACCTAACCTGTGGGTCGGATTGGGTTGGTTTTGGCCTTTTGGGAGAGGTGGGTTGACTGGAAAAAATAAAAGAAAAGACTAGGTAGTAGAAGGGGTAGAGTCGTTGGTTACTCGTCATTTACAAAAAGGAAACGTCTGGAATTATCTCCACTGTTACTCTCTAATCTTTATATATGCTTTTCTTGGCAGCCAAGGTTTTTCGTTTGTATAACATAAGAATCTACATCTTCACCAACTTCGGAGAGAAAGAGAAAGAGAAAGAGAGGGAGAGAGTACATTTAGCGTATAGTATATACAACTAAAAATGGAGAGAGGAAGAGGGAGAATGTTGCCGTTGCTGGCGATTCACGCGGCGAGCGAGTTTTACAGGCTTGAGAGGAAGCCACCAGTCACGGCTGCACTTCTCGCTGCCAATACTCTGATTTATTTGAGACCCAGATTTCTCCATTCTATTCTCCCTTCCATTGATCAAGTCTGGTTCAATCCCCATCTCATCCTCAGGGTATGTATCTCTGCTCTACTCTCATCAACAACCTTTCATCGTCTTTTAATAACTATCTATTTTGTATCTTAACGTTGAATTCAGTGGGATTTAGCTTCTGGGTATTCTTAAAAACTTGGCTTTTAAGGTAGACAAAACTTACAAATGTTTCAATTGGTGAATATGTCAAAGCAACATCAAATTCTTCATTAGATTAGATATATATAATAAAAGAAAAAGAGAAAACCAAGGAAGATGTTCTGTTTTTGTTGATTGAATCTTACTTTTACATTTATTTGTGGACTGGGTTCTTCATCTCCTGCTGTATAGTTGGACAGTGAACCATTTGCACATGATATTTACAAATTGGTGAATGGTTAGACCTTCTAGGACAGAAAAGGGCTATGCTATTGATGGACCCCCTCATAGTGACTTTGAGTGTTCGAATCAATAGGTCACTCCCTATTTCACAACCTAAAAAAAGGCTTTCAGTAGCGCCCTTAGAATTTAAGCCTTTTGAAGCGCCAATAGTTGTTGCTGTGGGTAGAGCTTTCGTTCTTATTGCTCCGGGTTTCGATCTATATGACCTCCGGGCGGTACAAAGTACACTTCTTCCATTGAGGCACCTAGTAACCTTGGATCCGAGTAGACCTTTGATTTTATTGAAGCTCTGCCTCTGTAAAGAATTTTTGGGCATACAACCCAATGATTTTATTAATTTATTGATGCTCTGGTTACGTTTGTTTCTTTGTTACCAAAGATTTTATTAACTAAATACAAAACTACCAAACCTGACATGGATTTTGAGCTTATATTTACAATTTTGGCATTGATGTACTTATCAACAAAAAAAAAAAAAATGGTATCAATGTAGTATTTATATTGTCTTGGTTGGGCTTCCTCTTGCGTCTTCATGGTCTGTCCACTCAGGTTATAGCAGGCAGATTATGATGAATTTTGTAGTTTTTAATTTTTATTTTGTCTTTTGTCTTTTATAAGATGTATTGGAGATGATTCATTCCCTTTCAGACTAGACTACTAGTGAGTAGTGGCTTTACCAGAGAACTTTATTCTGATGGTTGCAAATTTGCATGACCTTTTTTTTTTTACTCGTGTAAAATTAAATTTTGCTATTACAGAACAGGGACCTGAAGCGATTTTTCTTGTCAGCATTCTACCATCTGGGCGACTCTCATCTGGTCTATAACATGATATCACTCTTATGGAAGGGGATTCAATTGGAAACTTCAATGGGAAGTGCTGAGTTTGCCTCTATGGTTGCTGCTCTTCTTACTATGTCCCAGGGAATCACACTTATACTAGCAAAATCCCTTCTCTTGTTCTTTGACTATGAGAAGGCATACTACTCTCAGTATGCTGTTGGATTTTCTGGTGTTCTCTTTGCCATGAAAGTTGTTCTCAATTCTCAGTCAGAAGACTATACTTATGTGCATGGACTAGTAGTGCCAGCGAGATATTCTGCATGGGCAGAGTTGATTCTCATCCAAATGTTTGTACCTGGTGTCTCATTCCTCGGTCACCTAGGTGGAATACTTGCTGGGATTCTCTATCTGCGTTTGAAAGGTGGATATTCAGGTTCAGACCCATTGACTGTACTCTTTAAAGGTCTAGCTGGTGCATTGAGCTGGCCTGTGAGGCTTATAAGGAACTTCTTTGGGTCCCAGCAGCGGAGGATTTCTGGTAGAGGAACTGTTGGTAGGAATGGTGCTGACACAGGAAGGACTCCATCTGATGTGTGGAGATGCCAAGAATGCACATTTGATAATTCTGGTTGGTTAAGTGTTTGTGAGATGTGTGGGACAAATCGAAGTGGCAACGGAAATGGATTTTCTTCCCGTCAATCATTACATCATTCCCGTGACCTTTCTTTAGAAGAAGTACGGCGTAGGAGGATTGACAGATTTGGGAGATGATCATGATTCAAGAAAGCCCGTGCTTATAAACCTCAGGAAGACAGTAGATTCATTTGAACTTAAGAAGGCAGATATCAATGGGAAGACATGACTTCTATTTTGATGCTGCTTTCTCTGGCCCTATTGTATTGTTTTCTATATAGGCTGAAGATTGTTACTTTGTGACAGTCTTAGTTGTAAATCCGGGCGCCTCTTTTCTGTTGGGTTACCTCTTATCTAGTTATTTTCTTGTGTTGTTTATGATTAAAATTGGTGTGTGCCAGTGGAGGTGGGAGATAGAAATTGCTTTTGGAAATGCATATATGATAGAAATCTAGAATGAAGCCAAATAATTAGGTATGATGGCATTTTTGGGTGAACTCTAGTGTGCATTACCTACAACTACAACCAGGTCTTCATAAATCCTGATAAAACGATGAAGCCAAACTAATAACAATAACAATGATGTATTGATGTAAACTATTTTATGGACTCCTATCTTTTGATGAATGGCCCCATCTAAGGGGAGGTGATTGATGACTCTTATCTAGATGATAGGTGTCATCTTTATTTGGATTGCCCAAACAAAAATCCATTCATGAAAAGTTATTGAATAATGAAAATAAGACCTCAATTTGATATAGGTTGAGGTCATTTTTCTGCTTGATCTCAATCTGATATTGGTTGAATTTCCTTTTCAGCTTTTAGTGGGATGACGGTTCTTCCTAACAACGTGCCTTCTTCTACGGGCTATTAGTGGCTTTTGGGTGGAAAACGTAATGTTCACTTGTTCAGTTTTGAAATATTAAAACTATAATGTTAATCTAGTGTTATTTTAAGAGTAGGTTCGAATATTAAAAAAATGATAATATATGAGGGTAATAAAATTTGCATTAACGTGAATTTCAATTAAGGTAAGGGTTTTTTTTGGTTATCGAACAAAGGCGGACAAGTGTTCAAATCCTGTCTATATAAAAAAGAAACTAATTTGTTCATTTGTGGATAGGTGGAATTTGTGGGATGCAATAGAACTGCAACAAGGATTTCTACTTTAACTGAACTATGATAAATTTCTTGACTGACTTAATTACAAGCTAAAGAAGAAGATTTAAGACCAACCACAACCACAACCACCTGGAGGGGAGTGACCAAGGAGGCTTCAATGGTTAATTTAGAAAACTAGTGATGGAAAATGGAAGAGCTATGGTGCATAGAGTTTGTTAGACTTACCTGTTCCTTTGAGTGGGGAGGTATTTATAAAGTATATGAAGAGGTTTTTGACGAGAAATTCATTTAAGAGATCTACCAGCAGATCGCACTGTCAGCTTCGGTAAGGGAATATGTGTTAAGGTATCAGCTTTATTAACTTGTAAATTAAATAGTAGACATGCCAGCTAGTTGTCCCCTCAAGTTGGTTGAAGGGATGAGTGTGAGAACAATAACTTTAAGATAAGACAAGTCTAGCAATAAATGCAATTGTTAGAATTTGTCCACTGTTTGGCTATGACACTCACATAATTTGTATTCATTTTTAGAATTTGGGATTGGATTAACCCCCTAAATCATTGTGGTGTAGTGTAGGTAGTTTTTATGGTGACAAATAATCAATGATTCAATATGGTGCTGATCTCATTAGTTTGAAATTCAATGGAATCAATTAGAAAAAAATTCTTAAAAAAATAAAAGAAAAGAAAAACTCAAAAAAAAAAAAAAATTGCATTAACAATCGAGAAACAAGATGACATACATAATCCATTAAAAAGAAAGAGTTTGAAAAGAAAAAACACACGCGCGCCCCTCCGACACACGCTATCCATCCTATAGCTAGAAGGGATAAGGTTTTGCAAAGAGCAAAGTAGGAGGAGGTTGGGTTTAAGAGTTAAGACTGAAGATTGAAAGAGAGAGTGAGAGAAAGGAAAGAATGTTAACTTCCATTTCATTCCTTCAGAGTGCGAGTGCGAGTGCATTGGCATCTTCGCAACAACTATGGATGGGGCCTAAGTTACTGACCGCTGCTGCTTCTTCTTCTTCTACCCAAAGGGTATCTCCATCTCTTGTTATTCAAGCTAAAGCCAAAACCAGAAGAGAAGACAGGACCGCTCGCCATATTCGCATTAGAAAGAAGGTACCTACCCTTTTCTTTTCATCTTATTATTCTCTTCGCTTTGAACCACAACTGCTTAAAAATTTGTGTTCAATTTTATTGCATTGGGGGTTGCAATTTCTATACGCCTTAGCAATGCATACGTTATGTTTGCGAAATTGCCCCAATGAAATGACTGACTGAATGAAGCCTTCAACTCAGCTTCATCTTCTTTTGAAACGGAGTAGATAAGCTATTTAATTGAGTTGATTGGCAGAGCAAGATCCGTGTTTTTGACAACACAGCTATGCCTATAAATAAGCCTTACTTTTCACAATGCTAATTCTGTAATTCTCATCTTAGTGCTTCCGTTTAGCTGTACAATGCTGCTTTCTTTGCTTCGTGGGTTCCCCTCCTTTTCTTCTTTCCTTTTGTTTCATGGGCCTCTCTTGGCTCCTTTCTTTTAATACCCAAAAAAAAAAAACTTTTTATATTCTTATTTTTAGATATGAAGAGTCTTGATGGGTTGAAGTTGATGCTTTTATTTATTTTTGATAATTCGATAGTTGGGGATGGGGATTTGTGTAGAAGTGCCAACTAGTTGAGTTATAAAGCTAGTGGCTTTGAAGTTGATGCTAAGCTTTTTAAGCTTGCATTCAACAAGAATTCAGGTTTTCATCGCCGTTGGTGAATTTACGCTCCATGCAGTAGTTATATGAGGTGTACCTGTGGATGGAATTGGTGTGAAGGTCTTTGAAGAGAGGAGGGCAAGGTATTGTCTAGATGGAAGCTGATAATCTTTTGGGAGTGAGTGAAGTAGCGAAGACTTTCTGGAATCCTGCCCGTTTATAGTTGAATACTACTAGCAACAATAATGGGGTGTTAGCAGGCAACTTCATCAAATGGAGAAATTTCTTTGTGACTGTGTTTGCTATCCATTTCAAGAGGCAATAAAGCTGATAATTCTATGAATTATATTTGGAAAAATGGGATGGAGCAGAATTCAGGAACTGGAAACTGAGGAATATATGATTTGACATATATTAGTCTCTATAACTGTTCCTAACCTAAAACTATGAAGAAGCTTGCTTACCTTCCACATTAATAACCTTTCCTCAGAAAATGAATGTTTGCAAGTGTTTTTCTCTCTGAATTAATAAAATGTTCTATAATGATTACAAACTGAGTCAGTACTTGGACATATTTCTGTTCTCTTTTCAAATAATTTTTTGAATTTTCCCTGGGAGGATGGGAGCATGAACTGGTCATTCTGAAATTTGCTATTGTTGATCATTTGGTGATACCGGGCATTTCTATTTTGCCATCAATGTTCTGTTTTTCAGGTTGAAGGGACAACGGAACGGCCAAGGTTGTGTGTCTTCCGCTCCAACAAGCATCTTTATGTCCAGGTGATTGATGACACCAAGATGCACACGCTTGCTTCGGCTTCAACAATGCAGAAACCCATCTCCGAGGAGTTCGACTATAGCGCTGGACCCACTATTGTAAGTTCCCAAATATCCATTTATGGATTATTTGAACCCATGTACTTGCTACCTAAGCAAAGTTTCATTTCTAACGTCTGCCTATATATATTTGAGTGCCTTGATTAGTAAATTAGCCATCCTTATCCCTTTTCTAGACCCCGTTTTAAGTTAATTTCTTGTTTGAATTCTTGTTTTTAAAGAAAAAATCCTCATCCCTGCAAGTTTTTTTCCATCAGGATGTGGCAAAGAAGGTGGGTGAAGTCATTGCAAAGTCCTGTTTGGAGAAAGGAATCACAAAAGTGGCCTTTGACCGAGGTGGATACCCATATCATGGACGTGTTGAAGCCCTTGCTAATGCAGCTCGGGAAAATGGGCTTCAGTTCTGAGATTTCAGTAATAGTCCTTTCTTTGAAAATATTTTCTTTCTCTTGTGGAATCTTGTAATGGAAGAACGCATCAGCCTGTGTGTGTGTGATTTGTTTTTCTTGGAAAGGCTTTTGTTTGTATTTCTGCGCATGACTAAGTTGGCAGCTGACTCTAGACAAGCCCATATTTTTGGAATGATGGCTTTGAAGGCAAATGCTGAAGTTGTGTGTTTGCATGATGCTGTTTCATATGTATCCATTTTAATAGGGTGATTATACTACTGAGACATAGATAGCAGGAGCATTGGGGGGGGGGGGGGGGGGTGTTTAAAATGAGGCAAAGATGATTGCTAGAGCCAGGGCATAAAGAGATGTTGAAGAAAGAAGTAGAAAATAAGATTTCAAAATGGCAAGTTTTACATGCTTGTAGTTTATAAACAGTAGAGGGACTGAACAACAAACATTGGTTTTAAATAGAACAAGGCTACAAGAATCTTAATTGTTTACCAAGAGTTGCATGATCTGTCCACTCTGATTTGCAGGTGGGAGAAAGGTTTTTGTTACACACTAGAGGCCCGTTTGGATCATGTCTACGTCCAGCGTTTCTACGTTTTGGCCTTTTTTTTTTTTGACCAGCGCTTCTTGCACTGTTCATGGGACATAAATAGTGCATTAAGGTAAATGTACATTGTTTTCAGCTGCGAATAGTAACCCGGAAATTATTTTTTTATTGTTTTCAACAATAAGTTTTCAGTTTTCAGCAAAATAAACGGTATTCAAACACACACTAGGTTGCATTTGGGATAACTTATATTAGGCCGTTTATTTTACTATTTAGCTTATTTTTGCTACTATTCATAGGTCTTATTGCACTTTTTGGTATTATTTATGGATCTCATTGAACTATTTCAACTAATTTTTAGTTTTTTTTTTTTTCAGTATTTTCAGCAAAAAACTTTTAGTTTAAGTTAAATAAATTATTCCCAAACAGACCCTATATATGCAAAGTGCTACATTTCTTTAGCAATTAAACATCTACTAGTGGACTCATTAGTGTTTGAAAACTGAAAACTAGTAAGAGAAGTTTTCTAAATTCAGTGTTTAAACACCCTAAAATAAGCAACATAACTCAAACACCCTAATAAAAAACACCCTTACCAAATGCATTTTTTTTGGGCCCACAGTTTTCAGTGTTTAAACACTGAAAAATGTTGTTCAAACACCCTAACCAAACAAGTTCTCAACAGTCAACATGCTAGATGGGTTGAATTTCTTCAATCTTATTCTTTTTCTATCAAACACAATTCTAGAAAGTTGAATCAAGTGACATATGCCTTGAGTAGAATACATTCTTTGCTAAACACTATGGAGGTGCAGGTGTTAGATTTTGAAGTTCTTAAGGAGTTGTATAATGATGATCCAGACTTTGGTGATATGTGGAAAGATTGTTCCAAGGTTTATGTTCTTGTAGTAAGAAGATTTTATATTCAAAGACCACATACTGTGCATTCCTTAATGTTCTTTACGAAGAACAATTATTCAAGAAGCTCAAGGGGGAGGTCTTGTTGGACACTTTGGAAGAGACAAAACTCTGGCTCTTGTTCAAGAAAATTTCTATTGGCCCAAGTTGACCCATGATGTTATGTCTCTTATGATAAGCTGTAGACCCTACCAAATTGCTAAGAGTCACAGTCAGAACATCGAGTTGTACACACCTTAACCAATTCCCAAGGCTCTATGGAAAGATGTCAGCTAGACTTTGTTTTAGGTTTGCTTCGATCTCAAAAAAACAAGGATTCTATTAAGGTGGTGGTTGATCGATTTTCAAAGATGGCTCATTTTGTTCCTTGTAACAAAACTGCAGATGTAGCTTCTATTGTTGATTTGTATTTCAGAGAAATAGTCAAGCTTCATGGTGTTCTAAAAACAATCACCTCTAATCGTGATTTGAAATTTGTAAGTCATTTTTGGCATGCTTTTTGGAGGAAGCTTGGAACTGTACTACAATTCAACTCTTCTTATCATCCACAAATAGATGGACAAACTGAAGTTGTGAATCGAAGTTTGGGAAATCTTTTAAGAAGCTTTGTGGGGAAGAACATTAGATAGTGGGATCTTCTTTTGGCCCAAGCCGAGTTTGCTTATAATCGACCCACTAGCCAAACTACTAGTCATAGTCCTTTTGAAGTAGTTTATGGCCTTGATTCTACTAGACTACTTGAATTGATACCACTTTCTATTACCAAGAATTTCAATGTTGACTTGGTTTGGATTCATCTTAGGAAGGAAAGATTTCATTCCAAAAGATCTTCTAAGTTGAAACCTAGAGCTGATGCACCTTTTAAGGTGTTGCAATGGATTGGAGAAAATGCTCACAAGATTGATTTGCCTAGAGATTAGGGTGTTTCAGCAACCTTCAAAGTTTCTGATCTTTCTCCTTACTATGAAGATCTAGAAGACCAAGTGGGCTAGGGGCAAGTCTTTTTCAAGCAGGGGAGTATGACATTGGAGTGTCCTAAGATCCAGCAAGCCCAATGTGATGTCTGTCCTGCCCAAAAGCTTTCTTTGAAGACTAGAATAGCATCCCATTATTTTAAAATGTTTTTATTATTATTTATAGAGTCAAATAGTCTTTATTTAGTGTCTCCTAAGACGAATCAAACTTTGTGTTTCATTTGTCCTAGGCAGACAAATACTTTATTGTGTTTCTAAATTCCTAAGAGTCATATCTAACTTTGATCAGGTTAAATGAATGTATTTATTATTATTTTCATTTTCCTATGCTTGGGGGGTTGTTCCAAGCTCTATTAAGCCTTTTGGTTGAATCAAATAAAAATCAAAGTGTATTTTTAGATTAAAAACCTTGTACTTTTCAGAAGATGGATTTCTTATAAATTATATCTTATCCCTTGGGTAGATTCATTTGGGTGGCATGTATTGGTTTCTGTATCTATTAGGTGGTGTTAATATGTATCTAATAAAATGGTGAGCCAAAACAGTTAATCTGTATCTAATAAAGCGGTGTTATCTATATCCCTTTGGGTTTATTTTGGTTGTGAGATTATCTATACTTTAAATTATTGAGTATTTTTCTTATCCCATAAAATTAGAAAATATAAAATATATTTATCGAGCCTACAATTCAAAATAAAAAATAAAGAGAAAAATAAAACTCACATCAAAGTCAAACTCCTCCGAATATGTAAAACATATCAAATGTGATGTAAACAAGTCAAATATCCAATGCATAATCGAATTCAAATTTTTTAATAAAGATTTAAAGTCACACAACAGAAATAGTTGTGTACGTTTTTAGACCCCTTAAACATAACTAGATTAACCTAGTTATTTAGCCAAGTGATTAACTTAGGTAAATTATGCAGATCTAGGTTAACACATATAAATCATATCATGCAAAGTAGAGGAAATATAAAGAACACAATGATATGATGACCCAGGAAAACCAAACCGGTAAAAAACATGTGAAAGATTTAACCTAGCTGTTCTCAAGGTAAAACTGAATCCACTATGAAAGAATTGAAGTTTACACAATAGCGACTTAGACCAGTAACATCCTATTGCTACCTCGAGTATGAAACTTACTACCACGACCACGTGACAGCTCCGAGTCCACAGATTGCTTCTTTTTTGGATTCCCAGCAAGCACAAGCACAAGCACAAGCACTCCCGCTTGTATATCTTTAAGCTCTTGAATCTACAACTGAGTCTAATTCTCGATAGATCGAGCCAGACAGAATTGCACAGTAAATTCTGTAGCAACTCAATTCCAACTTTACATAAAAGACACATACTTTGAGCAGTCTAAACAAGACTAAAACGTTTTGATCATGGTTTGCCAATATTACAAATTAGTGTTCTAATACATTTAAACCTAAAGGTCTTAGAACCTAACAAGTTGGTTGATCCTAAGTAAAAGTATTGGTTATAGCTTTATACGTGATGATTGTAACTATTTTTCCATAAAAAATTTAAGAAAAAAAAAACCAAGAGTAAAATTCCAAAAGGAAAAAAGTACTAAAATATTTTTGGAAAAAGAAGAATTATAGTGTAAATTCTATCATAATCTAATCCAACACATGAATTAATAGATAAATAAATAATTTAAAACACAAAGTTGAAATTTTATTTTCCTAAAAATCTTTAAAAATACACTAATGAGATGATGACGATGAAGAGCAATATAAAGTATTTGTTGATGGTGAGCTGAGAATTGAACCAACTCCAGACTCGTCCAAAAGAGTTGTCCAGGTCTAGTAGATAAAAATGAACGTCCTTAATAGGACGGTCGTCTAGGGGCATAAGGATCGTCCATGAGTTAGGTGCCTGGACGACCCCCGACACTTGGAAAATTCCATGGAGGTTTATCCACAAGATCCAGTAAATTGAACCACATGTCATTATTTCAAGGCAGAAATTAACTTCCAACAATAGTTATAGAAAAAGATAAAATATTCTAACTCCTATAGTGGTTATGGAAGTTAACCTTGAACCCTCTGACCTCCTCAAGTATAGAGGAAGTTAAAATACAGGTAATCACTTCAAGAACATACTATATAAACACTCATTCACATCAAATGAAAGTAAGCTTTTTGCAACTCTTGAAAAGTTGGAACTCTAGAATTTGAGAGAAAAACTAACTTTGGCATCAGAGGGTTCTTGGCCGGTCCACCCTAGTCATCCTTTGATCGTGTGTTATTTTTTTTTCAGGCCTTCTAAACAATTACCAGCCCTTTAAAGTCCAAAGCATCCAGCCTACTGATTTTCTTTGCATCATCAGTTGGCGCTGTCTGTGGGAAGTTCGATTGATTGTATTTTGCAATTTAACTTTCCTCGATAAAAGGCTATATGGTTCGGACAAGATCAAGAGCCACTAGCCTAGGCCACCAGGAGAGTAGGGATGCTTCTAGTAATCCCCACCGTGATCTTCAGTCAGCACCTATCATGCAACCGCCTTCCATCCAACACATACAGTCCATGGCAGCCGCCATGGCGGAATTAACCCGTCAAAACCAAGAGTTGACTAGGGAGATTAGTCTAAGGAGGCAACACTATGAAAGACACATGGAAGGGCAAGCCCAGAGTCAAGAAAGTAGAGGAGAAAATGCTGAGTCCGAGAACCAGTCAAGGGGTACCGCACTTGGAGAGGAAGATGGACCAAATGAGGAAGGCTACGGACAAGATGAGGGAAAGCATGAGAAGGGTGAATCTCGTAGATGATTTAGTTCATCGAATGGACTCCCCTTTCATGGCTTCCATCAGTAGTCACCCCTTACCTCTTAAGTTCAAAATGCCTTCCTTGGACTTATATGATGGAACGCACGACCCGTGTGATCATATTGCCACCTTCAAGATTACCATGCACCTTCAAGGAGTTCTAGACGAGATTATGTGTAAGGCTTTCCCTACCACCCTTAAGGGGCCAGCGCGAGTATGGTTCATCAAGATACCTCCACACACTATAGGCTCGTTCGAAGAATTGAGCAAGTTGTTCATCAACAATTTTATCAGAGGACAAAGGCACAAACGTTCCTCGTCCAGCCTGTTAACCATAGAAGAAGGGGACAATGAAAGCTTGCGGTCTTTCATTACCCGGTTCAATAGGGAAGCCTTGACAGTGGACGAGATGGATGACATGTTGTTATTGATAGCTTTCCATAATGGAGTTAATTTCGATTTATTCATTCAAAAGCTTTATGAACAAGAGCCTCAAACCATGGCTGAACTTGTCCATTTAGCCCAAAACTTCATGAACGTAGAAGATGTAATCATAGCCAAGAAGAGGAAGAGAGTAGAGCGCATGGAAGCGGATCTCCCGTGCCATCCTGAGCAGGGTCCTCGTCCAAAGAAGGCCCGGGTAGGGGAGAAGAAAGATAGAGATAACAAGAAGACGAGTTCTTTAGCAAGGAGTCAGCAGTATACGCCATTGATTGTGCCACTTGAACAAGTGCTTATGCAAATCAAGGATGACCCATCCTTGAAGTGGCTGGAGAAAATGAAAGGAGATCCCAACAAACGCAATAGGAACAAGTATTACCACTTCCATAGAGACCATGGGCATGACACGAACAAGTGTTTTGATTTGAAACAGCAAATAGAGAATCTCATCAGACAAGAAAAATTAAGAAATTTTCTTGGACGAGAAAACAAGGAAGAAAAGTTGAAGGCGAAGGTAGAATAGTCATCATGACCTCCACTTGGAGAAATAAGAGTTATTATAGGAGGAATCTCGACAGGTTAATCATCCAAGGATGAGAGGAACGGACGAGCAAGCCATTACATTTACGGATGAGGATGCCGAAAGAATCCACCACCCACATGACAACGCGATCGTCATCACCCTACTCATTGCTGACTATATGACTAGAAGGGTGTTGGTAGATAATGAGAGTTCGACGGACTTCTTGCATTACCCCTCCTTCCAACAAATGAAGCTTGGATGAGATCAACTTTATCCAGTAAACTTACCCTTGGTAGGATTTGGAGGAATGAAAGTGCAACCCATGGGTACCATTACATTACCTGTGGTGGTAGGAGCATATCCCCAATAGATAACCAAAGAAATAAACTTCCTTGTTGTTGATTGTTCATCGTCATACAACACTATCATTGAAAGACCAACTTTAAATAGTTGGAAAGCAGTAACCTCTACCTACCATTTGTCTGTTAAGTTCCCAACAGAATACGGAGTAGGTAAAGTGTAGGGAGATCAATTGGCTGCCAGAGAATGCTATTTAGCCATGTTGGCCATGGATGAGCACGTGCAGAAGATGAACATAGACGAGAAAAGGGTTGCTGCGAAGCCCATGGAGGTGTTGGAAGACGTTCCCTTGGATAAAGGTAACCCCGAGAAGTTCATTAAAATTGGAGCAAGCATAGAGAAGAAGACAAAGCAAGACCTTGTCCAATTTTCAAAGAAGAATATTGATGTGTTCGCCTGGAGTCTTGAGGATATGCTAGGTATTGACCCGAGCGTCATTACCCATCGTCTGAGTGTATATTCTTCTTCTAAGCCCATATGTTAGAAGAAAAGAGTTTTTGCCCCTGAGCAAAATAATGTGATCAAAGAAGAAGTCCAAAAGTTGACCACAACGAAGTTTATCTGGGAAATTTATTACCTCGACTGGCTAGCTAATGTGGTAATGGTCAAGAAGGCTAAGGGCAAATGAAGGATGTGCGTAGACTTTACCGATTTGAATAAGGCTTGCCCCAAGGATAGCTATCCATTGCCACATATTGACCAGCTGGTGGATTCAACTGCGGGTCATAAATTGCTAAGTTTCATGGACTTCTTCTCGGGTTACAATCAGATAAGGATGGATGAGGTGCATCAAGAGAAAACATCCTTCATCACTAGCCAAGGCTTGTTTTGCTACAAGGTGGTGCCCTTCGGTTTGAAGAATGTGGGGGCACCCTGTCAAAGCCTGGTTAACCATATGTTTCATCCACAGATTGGACGAAATGTGGAAGTTTACGTATATGATATGCTGGTAAAGAGTTTGGGCGAGGAAAAGCATTTGGATGACCTTCAGAAGACGTTTGATACACTTAGGTAATATAACATGAAAATGAATCCGAGTAAAAGTGCCTTTGGAGTTTCATCAGGTAAGTTTCTTAGATTCATGGTTTCATACAGGGGCATTGAAGCGAATCCCGATAAAATCCAAGCAATACTGAACATGGAGCCACTAAGGAGTATCAAAGAAGTCCAGTCTCTCACCGGACAAGTTGCCGCCTTTAACAGGTTTATCTCAAAAGCTACTGACAAGTGTTTGCCATTCTTTAAAGTTCTAAAGAAGGCATTTGAATGAACGGACGAGTGCTAGAAGGCCTTTCAAGACCTCAAGGCCTACCTCACTACTCCTTTCCTGTTAAGCCTGTCTATACCAAGTAAAGAATTATATTTGTATTTAGCGGTGTCCTCATATGCAGTGAGCTCGACATTGATTAGAGAAGAAAGGAGGATACAGAAGCCGGTTTACCATATGAGCCGGGCGCTAAGAGGAGCGGAAGGACGATATCCAATGATGAAAAAGCTAGCCTTTGCTTTGGTCACAGCTTCTAGGAAGCTGAGACATTACTTTCAAGCTTATGTCATCAACGTCCTGACAGATCATCCACTAAAAAAGGCAATGAATAAGTTGGAAGCTGCAAGACGACTAATCCAACAGGCCGTAGAGCTTAGTGAGTTTGATGTCAAGTACCAACCAAGAAGCGCGATAAAAGCACAAGGATTGACAGATTTCATTGTAGAGTTCATTCCCAGTCAAGACGAGCTAGACAAAGAGGAAGGGGCTTAAAGGTGGGTCATCAATGTAGATGGCTCGTCCATGTTATATGCAGGGGGTATCGGAGTTATACTCAAGCCCCTAAAAGGAGATAAGTTGAAATACACAGCCCGTCTACAATACCAAACTACTAACAATGAAGCTGAGTACGAAGTTCTTATCAAAAGATTAGAATTGGCTAAGTCCTTGGGGGCGGAGTTAGTAGTCGTTCAAAGAGATTCTCAGTTGATCATCAATCAAGTGAATGAAATGTGTGAAGCCAAGGAAGACCGGATGAAGAAGTACCTTAACAAAGTAAAACGACTCCTCAAAAGATTCAAAGAAGCCATTTTTGTTCAACTCTCAAAGGAGGAGAACATGGAAGCGGATGTTTTGGCAAAGGCAGCTTTAGTGGGGGAGCGATGGACGACCATGACCAAGTTCAATATGTGCCAAGCATAAATCTTCCAGAGGTACAACAAATTGAAGGAGAAGGAAATTAGATGACTCCAATAATAGTTTATCTTAAAGATGGAAGGCTTCTAGAAGACAATGACAAAGCTAGGAAGTTGAGGATTAGAGCTGCCAAGTATGTCCTCATAGACGAGGTACTGTATAAGCAAGGCTTCTCTCAGCCTTACTTAAGATGCTTAGTTCCAGACGAGTTGAATTATGTGTTGAGGGAAGTTCATGAAGGAGCATGCAGAAATCATTCGGGAGCAAGAGCATTAGTCCATAAAGTCGTCCGTGCAGGCTACTACTGACCAACTATTCAAGCAGATGCTAAGGCTTATGTCAAAATGTGTGACCAGTGCCAGCGCTTCAGTAACATCCCTAGCTAACCATCAGAGTATTTGACCCCGATAATGGCCTTATAGCCCTTTGCGCAATGGGGACTGGACATTTTAGGTCCCTTCCCGCTTGAAACCAAGCAGATGAAGTTTTTGGCTGTAGGGATCAATTACTTTACTAAGTGGGTGGAAGCCGAGTCCTTGGCAAAAATCACTTAGCAAAATTTCAAGAACTTCGTGTAGAAGAATATTGAATGCAGGTTTGGGATACCCACAGTACTAATATCTAACAATGGATGACAATTTGATAACACACTTTTCAGGGAATTTTGTGAACAACTTGGAATCAAAAATCATTATTCCTCACCCTCCCACCCACAAGCGAATGGCCAAGCACAAGGGAGTATGGCCAGATGAGCTACCAGGTGTTTTATGGGCTTATAGGACGACTGTGAGAACTCTTGCAAGGGAAACCCCTTTCAAACTAGCCTATGGAAGCGAAGCAATCATACCTGCAGAAGTACACATGGCCAACCACAGGGTAATGCAGTATTAGCACGAGGAGAATGAAGAACAACTTCGTCTTAACCTCGATCTCATTGACGAGGTAAGGATAGATGTGGAGCAGAGGACAGCAAGGTACAAAAATCTTATAGCTAGGCAATACGATACGATGGTGAAACCCAGGTGCTTCAACGTTGGAGACCTCGTCCTTAAAATGGTCTCTTTGGCAACCAAGAACCCAGCTCATGGGAAACTGGGACCTAATTGGGAAGGACCCTATAGGGTCATTAATTGCAAAAGGCAGGGATCATACTACCTAGAAGCTCTAGATGGACGGAAGCTGGATCACCCTTGGAACGTCGAGCATCTGAGAAGGTACTATTAGTGAAGGGTCAGCCTGGATGAGTAGGGTCATGGACGAAGTTGAAGTGTTTCCCTCATCTTTATCCATGTTTATTACTCTGTTTATTACTACTACTGCATGTTTTAAATATTTTGATTCCCTAAAAAGTGCATTAGGCTCTAACTTATGCACTGTCTAAAGACAAGATTATGGTGGACAAGGTTACATACTTAGTCTATCTATTTGTATAAGTATTTTTATTTCCCTAAGG
Source organism: Castanea sativa (assembly GCF_040712315.1). NCBI lineage: Eukaryota > Viridiplantae > Streptophyta > Magnoliopsida > Fagales > Fagaceae > Castanea > Castanea sativa. The sequence continues at coordinate 15,822,786 of NC_134014.1, forward strand.
CACTGGCTTTTAAGCATGTGCCATGCTTGTGGACGATATTTTATATTATGTATATGCATTTTGGATTTCCAATGTATGTGATACATAAATCTAACTCTCATAATTTCTTCCACAAGAAGGCTAAGACCTAAGACGAGAAAAATCCCTGGACGTAAGGGTGTAACGTCTACAAGCTTTCCTTAAAATAAGGATAAAGCAAAGAAACAAAAAGGCATACTCGTCTAAACAATAAACGAGAAAATGCATGCTCAACTAATGGACAAGGTAAAACCTTAAGCATAAGGGTCTAAGAAATGGACGAGAAAATGCACGCATATAAGAATACTTGAAATCTATGGATAAATACAACTAGCCAAGATGATCCAATTTTTGGACGAGTTAAATGTTGGAGGCATCTTACCTAAAGACGAAAGTAAGCTGTCCAGCTTATGGATGAGGAACAAGAGTTGGCTAAGTCAAGTTTCTGGACGAACAAAGCTGGTAAAGGCAATGTCATCTATAAGACGAGTTATACATGTGAAATTCAAAGAATGGCAAAAATATTGAACATAAGGGAATTCTTGAACAAGGACGAGCTAAACACCATGAGTGGATAGACCACACTTAAAAAACCAGTATAACATGGAAAAAAGTTTGTCCATATGACAATACATTCAATAGTAAATAAAGCAATGAAAATAAACATTCATTTATAAAAGCTTAAAAAAGGGTAAATGACCACCGTCTGAAAACCCTTATAAGTTAAAGACTAGAAGGAAATTGTTTGAAAGCTCGTCACAAAGACTATAGATGAGACAAATGTACTTGAATAAATTTAAATGGCCCAAAACAGCGGACCTCATGCATAAAACAAAAACAAAAGAAAAATGACAAGATAATTTTTCAAAGACTTTTCACTAAGGAGGATTGTTTCCATCGTTAGGCTCATCCTAGGTGGGTTGGGTGGTGGCATCATCTTCAGAGCTCGTTTAGAGTAGAGAGCTTGTAGCACCAAGGTTGAGCTTAATGGAGCTAAAGTTAATTTTAGGGAAGTTTTTCATAGCGTCCATACGAAAGTCTTCAAAACCAGCTACGTAGTTAGTGTCCAACAAATCAGTGAATTGTTTGGAAGCTCTAAACTCCACTACAACGTCTTCTTTGGCCTTGTTAAGAAGGGCGCTCAACTCATCGTTCCACTTTTGAAGGTAGTCAAGACGAGTGTTCTTCTAAATAGCGTCAGCTCTAAGCTCTTTGACGAGGTTCTGTAGTTCCTTGGCCTCATCTTTAGCCTTGGTTACCACTTCAGCCTAGCCTTTGCAGTCATCCTTGACCTCTAGGACCCTCGTCTCAAGTAAAATCCTCGTCTTATCCAACTCCGTGGCCTGCCTGGACGCGGAAATTAACTTTGACATTGCCTACATAAATGATCAAAAACTCTGTTAAAAAAATGTATATACATATACATATTACTATGACAAGATGAAGGAAAAGTAATTACATACCTTGAATAGATCATGAACACCAAAATGCTTAAATTCTTTCAAGGACATGTCATAGCACGCAGCTATGTCCTCACTGGTTATAGACTTCTCAAACCTTTCCCAAGCTAAGTCCTCACTTTCCAAAAGGTTTATAGGAACCCTCTGGGAAGGCTGGGACGAGGAAGTCGCAGTGGTTTTGGCTGGAGTGACTTCAGGGGGAATGGACGAGTCAACATCAAAAACTTGGACGAACGATTGAGAGGTGTCCCAGGCCTGGACGACCCATGGTTCGCCATCTTTCCTCGACGACTGGGGAGGTTTCCCAAGTTCAACGTCTTGGATAAAGATTTTCTTTTGTTCCCAACGGAAGGACGAGGCTGGGATTGAGCCTTAGGCCTGGTCGCCTCATCCACCACCTCCTTTCCCCTATTCTCCTTCATGGTTGCCATCCCTAAAGGGAAAATATTAGAGTTTAGCTAAAGAACATAACCCAAACAACACAAATAAATTCCAAGTAAAAAGAAAACTCGCGTCTGTGAACAGTGAGCTCGTGGGTAATAGCTTCAGTAGATGGCTCAGGGCTGAGTCCCCACGTGGCGAGACGTTGAAGGGTCACCAGCGAATGAAAGCTCCTATCAACGTATAGACGAGCTCTGTGGACACAATCACGATGAAATTTGCTTAAAGATGATCATCTAACAGCTGAAAGAGAAAGAAGAAGAAAAAAGGGTTAGACGATTATAAATAAAAGATAAAACACTATGTAAAAAAAAAAGGCGAAAGCAAAACAAAACACAAACTTACCTTCAGGACGAAGGTTGCCTAATTCTCCGGTATATGGACTAAATGGATCCCTGCCAACCTCTACAGGGTGCCCAAACCAGAAACCAGAGACGAAGAAAAACTCTGTTTTCCAATTTCTATCAAACATTACCAATGACTTGATTAATCTACAATCTTTGCCCCTGGCTGTAAATTGGTAAAAGCCAAGGGATTGACTAATCACTGAGGGTTTGTAGCAGAAGAGGAACTCGTCCACAGTGAGAGGACGACCCCCTTCAAATACTTCCCTCCACAAAACTTGCATAGAAACGACTAATCTCCATGCGTTGGGGTTAAATTGACACACTCCTAAACCTAACCTAGTAAGTAATTTCCTAGCAAAAGCATTAAGGGGTAACCTAAGTCCCCCTAGAAGATAAGCCTCGTAGACGCCTATCCCAAAACGAGGGTTGCAACACCACTCCCCACGGACGGCTAACCTAGGGTTAAGGTCGTCGGGAATTTGGTATCAAGCCCTAAGTGAATTAAGTCTCTGTTCATTCGTTTTGGAAGGGATGCCTACAGCGCAACTATAAACTATCTCCTCTTTGTCTAAAGGAGGAGATGGAGGGACGCTCGTCGAAGGACCAACTCGAGACCCAGAAGCTGCCCTCGTCCTAAGCTGCTCCTAAAAGACCTCTAATGGAACCCCAAGGACGCTGGATGTGTATTCCTCGCCCGTAGTGTTTCCCCCAATGCTGCTAGTACTATCACTACTACTATTAGAACTATAACTAGTTGTATCATGGTACTCGTCTATGTATCTATCAATACTATTGCTAGAAGAGGAAACAACAATTTCAAGCATTTTGGAAGAAAACTTAAAACCTAAAGACGAGGATAAAGAGAATACCTAGGTCTAGACAAAGAGAGACCATAGACGCGGAAAAACTTCTAGACGAGGAGCTAGACAACAGATGTCCAGGAAGAAAATTTCAGAAATGTGAAGGGTAGGAGAGGAATTCCACTATTTATAGGCAGCGGAATTTGACATTTGAAACGACATGACCAACCAAAAAATGATGTGGCATACTCCTCTAAAAAGTGAATCAACAATACTAGTTAATAATGAGATCATGACACGTGGCACACCTAACTGCTGACATAAGGACACACGTCCCAAAGAATAGTGTTAAGCCATGCAGTACTCTAGACGACCCTTGGACAAGGGGGCAATTGATGGTGAGCTGAGAATTGAACCAACTCCAGACTTGTCCAAAAAAGTCATTCAGGTCTAGTAGATAAAAATGAACGTCCTTAATAGGATGGTTGTCTAGGGGCATAGGGGTCGTCCATGAGTCAGGTGCTTGGACGACCCTCGACACTTGGAAAATTCCATGGAGGTTTATCCACAAGATCCAGTAAATAGAGCCACATGTCATTATTTCAAGGCAGAAATTAACTTCCAACGACAGTTATAGAAAAAGATAAAATATTCTAACTCCTATAGCGGTTAGGGGTGTCCACTGACCCGGAGCAACCGACCCGCCCGCCCGAACCGAAGGTCCACGGGCGGATCCGAATCAGCCTATGGTCGGTCATGGGTTGCCAAAAGAAAAAAACCGAATATTTCGGTTCGGATTCGGATTTCAAAAAATTTCACCCGTAAAATCCGAACCGACCGAATCATTTATATAAAAAAAATATTTTATAAGATTTGACAACACCTGCAGGAACAGCCCATACTCAGCAGCCCAGCAATGCCCAGCCCGAGTCTCAAAGTAACTTTTTCTCACACACCATCCAACATCCATATCAACCGTCCATCTTAAATTGAAATTTAAAATGAATGGTCTTGATGAGAGACCAACTGAGCTTGATATGATTGATTAGGCATTACATAGTGGCACAATAACCCATTCTAAATCAACGGTTAAAATCAAAGATGAAGAGCCAATCCAACGTTGAGGGTTAAATGGGAAAGATCCAATATCTCTCTATGCCTCTCACAAGTCTCTTCATCAGTTTTCACTTCAGACTTCAGAGACAAACGGTCATGGCTTTGGCTTCCCATTCACGCCTCCTCCCCTTTTCACTCTTCCTCACCTCTTCAATCTTCACTTCTTCAGTCTCAGACTCTTAGTTCTTTACATGGCTCTCTCAAGCTTTCTTAAACTCTCACAGTCTCACACTCTCTAAAGGCTAAACCGTTTCTCCAAATCCAAAGTCTAAACCGTCTCACACTCTCTTCACTGAGTCAGTAAGGTAATTGTTATCTCTCTGTTTCTTTTTTGTTAGTCTCGTTGGTTTGTTATGGAAATCAAATGTTAAAATCAAATAAACCCATAGATTCATACTATGAAACCCAAACTAAAAAAAACTTAGAAACCCTAACTATTTTACATTTGTTCTTTGTTCTTTTCTTTAATTAATTTTGATCCTGTTTTAATTTATTCAGGATTGAAAGCTGACTCCAAGAATTATTTTTTGCCCTCAAGTTTGAACCCACACACCCACGGCTTTAAGGTATGGTTTGTTAATTATGTAATGCTTGTAAATTGTAGTGATACCCAATTATGGTGCTCTTCGCTTAAATCCAATGAGTATTACAATATATGGTTTGGTTATTATTCCATTCTCGGGTTTCCTAAATGTATTGTTAACATTAGACATTATTTTTTTATTTTCTGAACTTATCATTTTCTTTATTTGAGCAGTCAATACCCATTTTTTTTATTTGGTTTATTTGAGTTCAAAACATGGAGTTTAATGCTGTGAACTGGTAACTTTCTATTGCAAGTCACCTTTAAAAAGTTAAGTTTTTTAAGGTGGGCAAAAAATTTGAGATGGAGGGAGTGTGTGATTTTTTTTTTTTGAGTAAATTTTGTGCATCTATTATTGCTGAAGTTTTTGGGCATTTGTTGCTCTTGCTGATTGTGAGACACTACTACTAGCACGCATGTTAAGATTTGAAGTGGTTTTATTTTGTGCTTAGTGTGGAAGGAACCTCTTGTACCTTTATGGACATTGAAAAACTTGGATCAATTGAAATCAGTAATGCTTCCCATCTTGCTTGAGACTTGAGAGCCTTTATTTTTTTGATAATCATTTAATAAAGATTCATTACTTATAAAAAAAACTACGGGAACTTTCACTTTGGCTAGCTTTTTTGTAAACTAATCTAACTGATAGAGTATTTTTTTGATGCATTAATGTGGCTTGCAGATGCTTTTAATTTTGCTTTTCTATTAGTTCGTAGCTTTGTATGTTCTCTATTGCCCAAATTATACAAGGTTTATTTAACATTTTGGTTATAGCATCTTATGGAAGTTTTAATTTACCTTGCTTTGCTTTTAACACATTTAACACCAAGAAGTTGATTATATGAGAAGATTGTTATAATGTGACTATTCCTAATTTTGGCTTATGTGGTTATCATTTATTATTATTACTATTAAAGCTATGAATTATACTTGTTACTCTAGTTTGCTAATGCGTATCTTTGTTTTTTTAGGCCATGGAAACCTTCACTAATGAACCCTTTGTCCAAACACTAGCTGCTACAGAAGATGTTGGTGCTATTCCCACCCAATTTGAAGATTCTGCTACTACCCAAGCTGAAGCAGCTGCTGCTGCTGAGTTGCCCCCAGTTCCACCATGCCAAGTGAGTATGACAGCTCCTGTTAGTGGTACTTATAGTGGCAGGAAAAAGTCACTTGCTTGGGCTTATTTTGAAAAAGTAAAGATAGGTGAGGGTGATACTAGTAAAACTAAGGTTGTTTATAATTTTTGCCAAAAATTGTATAATGCTGATAGTAAGAGTTGTGGTACTAGTAATTTGTTAGCTTATGTGCCAATATGTCCCAAGAACCCTAATAGAGATGATCTAGTTAAAGGGCAAAAAACATTAGCTTTTAAACCCAAAAAGGATGGAGATGATGGATTCCACCTTGTGTCAACAACCTTTTCTGTTGAGGCTTCTAGAAAGGCATTGGCCGAAATGATTATAATTGATGAATTGCCTTTTAGGTATGTCGAGGGATATGGGTTTGAGAAGTATGTAACTACCTTACAACCTAAGCTTCGATTAAAGGATATCCCATCTCGCCAAACTGTGGCTAGAGATGTGATTGAAATTTATAATAGTGAGAGAGATAAGCTAAGGAAAACCTTGAAGGGTTGTAGGGTGTGTCTTACTACGGACACATGGACTTCTGTTCAAAATTTAAATTATATGTGTCTCATATGTCACTTCATTGATGATGTTTGGAAATTGCATAAGAGAATTTTAAACTTTTGTCAAGTTGAAGACCACAAGGGGGAGACTATAGGTAGAAAAATTGAGATGTCATTGCGTGAGTGGGGTATTAATGGGATATTTACCTTGACAGTGGATAATGCTAGCTCAAATTTAACAACAATTAAATTTTTGCAAAGGGTGACTAAAGATTGGAATGTGACAGTTTTGGGAAATGAGTACATGCACATGAGGTGTTGTGCTCATATCCTAAATCTCATTGTGGGGGAGGGTTTGAAAGAGATTGATGTATCTGTTGCTAAGGTGCATGAAGCTGTGAGGTATGTGAAGTCCTCACCCAATAGAAGTCAAACTTTTAGGAGTTTTATGGAGATGTTAGGTATGGAGTCCAAGAGTCTTCTTAGTTTAGATGTACCTACTAAGTGGAACTCGACCTATATCATGTTAGAAACTGGTGAAAAGTTTGAGAAAGTGTTCCTTCGAATGGATTTTGAAGATGATGGTTATTCTCCGTACTTTAGGACTAAGGAAGATAGTGGTGGTTTGGGATCTCCGTGTATGGCTAATTTCCAAAATTGTAGGTCATTTGTGACTTTCTTAAGGCTTTTTTTATAATGCAACGAAGAAATTCTTTGGTTCTTTGTACGTTACTTCAAATGTCTTTTATGATGAGATCTTTGTTATTCAGGAGAGTATTTCCAATTTAGTTAAATCCCAAAACACTCTCTTGAAAAACACAACGACAAACATGCAAACTAAATTTGAGAAGTATTGGGGGGGAAGGGGAGAAAATTAATCCTCTTTTGTATGTGGCTGTGGTTCTTGATCCACGAAAAAAATTAAGGTTTTTGAAGTTTTCTTTTTCTGAAATTTATGGGAATTTAGTTGCAGAAGTGATGGTTGATAAGGTGAAAGATCTTTTGTACAAGTTGTATAATTTTTACTCTTCTATTCATTCACCAAATGTGCAAGAACAAAGTGAGAGTGAGAGGTCAGAATTGGAAAGTGATGGTAGTGATTCATATGTGATGGTTCACTCGCGATATGAACGTTTTTTGGAAGTTGAGCAATCTGCAGGTTGTAGTAATGAGCTTGAGAAGTATTTGGCTGAAAATTGTGATGGGAGAAAGGATGTGAATTTTGAGATATTGGAGTGGTGGAGGGACAATTGTAGTAGGTACCAAGTGTTGTCTAAAGTTGGTAAGGATGTGCTGGCTGTACCAGTTTCCACTGTTGCATCTGAGTCTGCATTCAGCACTGGAGGTCGAATAGTTGATCCATTTTGAAGTTCACTATCTCCTCTCATGGTTCAAAACCTTGTATGTTCACAAAATTGGCTTCAAGCCACAGTTCCAATTTCTCATCGCCGGTCAAGGGATGATGTAGAGGCATTGGAGGAGAAGTTACTTGACTTAGGTAATATGTTTAAATTCTGAAATTTAGTCTATTAATTTTATTGAATGTCTTGTGTATTCAAGCAAAATTTAATTTATTGTGTTTATTTCCTATTCTTTTCTAGTTTTAAATGAACAACCAACAGTAAATGCAATAGCAAATTCCAACTCAAGCAAGAGTTTCACTTCTAGCAAACGACCATTAATTAGCATTGATGATTAATCGCTGACTTGGTATGATTCTGCCTTTAGCCCGCTGCTATTATAAATTTGGTTTCCTTACTAGCTAGTATTGTATTTGGTACTAATATATTGTTTGTTCCGTCTATTGTAGGAGGATGGTAATTTATTTTGTAAAGAAGAGAGCTTTTTGGGAATATTTTGGAAGCTTTTTTAGACATGTCACTTTTCTAACTTGTAACGATACTCAACTGTCAATGCTTATAGAAAAGAAATCTTAGTTCATAGGTTTTCCCTTCTATTAGTTATAGACTTATAAACTTTAGAGTAGTCATTCAATGTTTTGGAAAAGCTATTTTTTGGGAATACCTATAGTATTTGATTGTTGTAAGTAATTATGGGTTACCAAGCTTTCAACCTTAATGAGTTACTGGCCAAAAACTTGCGGTAACTGCCTCTATGGTAGTATTGAAGTTTATTTGTTGCTAGAAATATTATTTGTTGTGGTTGGCAGGTTTTCTAGGCATTGAGCTACTAGCTTACTGCCTTGTTGCTTATATTATTTGTTGTGTTTAATTTTTGTGGTTAATGTGGGAAAGGTTATGTATGTGGATTGATAGGTGCTACTTGTTTCAGATCACAGGTGATAAAAAAAATAAAAAAAAAAAGCTTTTTGGTGTGTTATGTTGATCACAGGTGATGAAAAGAATAGGCATTTTCTGGGCCTTTTAGATATGTCCTAATTAAAGCCCCATTTTAAAATAAGTTTAATAAAAATAGGCCTAATTTGAAATATATAGCAAATTTCAGTTGCCAAATCGAGTAATTTGGGCTAAGAAGGCCCAAAAAAATGAAATTACCAAAATTTTAATAATGTTAAAAATTCCGGCCCAATTTGAGGCCCAGACCCGTCAATCCAACAACTCCGACCCGTACAACCGATTATCCGAAACGTCGAATCCGACCCGAATATTCGGTCGATTACGAGTCTGAAATTCAGTAACCCGAACCAATCGGGTCGAGTTTGGTTTGGGCTCAAAACCGACCCGGCCCGACCCGTGGATAGCCCTAATAGCGGTTATGGAAGTTAACCTTGAACCCTCTGACCTCCTCAAGTATAGGGGAAGTTACAATACAGATAACCACTTCAAGAACACACTATATAAACACTCATTCACATCAAACGAAGGTAAGTTTTTTGCAACTCCTAAAAAGTTGGAACTCTAGAATTTGAAAGAAAAACTAACTTTAGCATTGGAGGGTTCTTGGCCGGTCCACCCCAGTCATCCTTTGATCGTGTATTCTTTTTTTCAGGCCTTCCAAACAACCACCAGCCCTTTAAAGTCCAAAGCATCCAGTCTACTGATTTTTTTTTTGCATCATCATTTGTAAATAATAAAGACAATTACTCAAGCATTTAGGAACATCATATAACAAAGACATAATAATTTGTTGTTAAACAGAATATTTATAAATAGTAAAAAAAAACTGCACAAAGACCATCTCTTTCAACTGCCAAAACTGTTATTCATTATATTGTCTAAATTATCCCGTTGTTTTTCCAAATAAACTAAAATCTGACAACAACACAAAATAGGGCATTATAATACGATTTCCCCCCAAATCAGGTCAACAACAAACACCATTCATTAAAAGTATCTAGGAATATCACATAACAAAGACATAATAATTGTTACTAAGTTGTTAAACAAATTATTTATAAATAGTGAAAGAAAACTGCACAAAGACTATCTTTCAATTGTCTAAACAGTTTTTCATCATATTGTCCAAATTATCCCGTTATTTTCAAAATAAACTAAAACTGATAACAACACAAAATAGGGCATTATAATATGATTTCCCCTCAAATTAGGTCAACAACAAACACTATTCATTAAAAGCATAATTCGAAGTCAAACTCCTCTGAATATGTAAAACATATCAAATGTGATGTAATCAAGTCAAATATTCAATGCAAAATCAAATTTAAAATTTTTAGTAAGGCTTTAAAGTCACACAATAGAAATAGGTGACTAATCCCAAGTAAAAATATTGGTTTTAGCTTTATACATGATGATTGTAACAATTTTTCCTTAATAATTAAAAAAAAAAAAAACCAAGAGTACAATTCCAAGGGGGAAAAAAGTACCAAAATATTTTTGAAAAAAGAAGAATTATTGTGTAAATACTATCATAATCTAATCCAACATGTGAATTAATAGATAAATAAATAATTTAAAACACAAAGTTGAAATTTTGTTTTCTTAAAAATCTCAAAAAATATAGTAATGAGATAATGACGATGAAGCGCAATATAAAATATTTGTAAACACTAAAACAATTACACAAGCATTTAGGAACATTATATAACAAAAACATAATAATTTTTTGCTAAGTTGTTAGACAGAATATTTATAAATAGTAAAAGAAAACTGCACAAAGACCAGCTCCTTCAACTGCCTAAACTGTTCTTCATTATATTGTTTAAATTATCCCGTTGTTTTCTAAATAAACTAAAACCCGACAACAACAAAAAATAGGGTATTATAATATGATTTCCCCCCAAATCAAGTCAACAACAAACACCATTCATTGAAAGTATCTAGAAACATCACAAAACAAAGACATAATAATTTGTTACTAAGTTGTTAAAGTTAAACAGCTTATTTATATATAGTGAATGAGAACTGCACTAAGACTATCTTCTTCAATTGCCTAAACTGTTCTTCATCCTATTGTCCAAATTATCCTGTTGTTTTTCAAATAAATTAAAACCTAATAACAACATAAAATAGGGCATTATAGTATGATTTCCCCCCAACTTAGGTCAACAACAAACACTATTCATTAAAATCATAATTCAAAGTCAAACTCCTCTGAATATGTAAATTGTAAACACATCAAATGTAATGTAATCAAGTCAAATATTCAATACATAATCAAATTCAAATTTTTTAATAAGTCTTTAAAATCACAATAGAAATAGGTGGTTGATCCCAAGTAAAAGTATTGGTTATAGCTTTATACATGATGATTGCAACTATTTTTCCTTAATAATTTAAAAAAAAAAAAAAACTAAGAATACAACTAGGTCAACAACAAACACTATTCATTAAAAGCATCAGTGTTGTAAATAAAATGATAAAAAAAATACTCGCATGAAGGAATACATATGAATTAGTCATTAATAGAACAATAAGGGTACAAATCTCTAATAAGAGATCTTTAACACCCTTAATTCGGATTCCTCTTATGGGGTATTTGTCAAATTGTATCTTTTCTATTGTCAAAGATTAAGTAAGACTTGTGAATACCTTTTTAATGACATTTTTTTTTACTCTTTATTCATTTCATTTTTTAGTTATAAATATCAAAATTAAAGTAAATAAACATGTAAAGGCAAAATTATATGTAAAGTTAAAACCACCTCAAGATGAATATGTATAGACAATATTTTAGTTTCGATTTTTCATTGATTTCTTATTTAGTTATAACATTAAAATTAAAGTAAATGAATATGTAAAGTTAAATAAATTAAGATGAATTGTTTCTCAAAAAAAAAATCAATTAAGATGAATTTGTAAAGCCAATATATTTACATATTTAATATTGTCAAAAAAATTAATGGTAAAAAAAAAAAAGAATAATAATGTGTTCAATGACGTAACAGATAAGGAAGTTCAAAAATAGCATAATAATAATAAATGCTCCTCTTAAACTTTTAAATATAATATTTATAGATAAATTTGGTAGCTAGGCTATTCGTGAATAAATTCCCAGAATCTAGTTAATCCTTTTTTTTTTTTTTTTTGAAAGGTAGTTAATCCATTTAAGGCATACAATCCTTAAGTTGATATTATCCATCGTGCAATGTGGCGGCTTGGAACCTGGTCCCTGTCAGAATGGGGATTTGGATAGAGTGCAGCAATTGTGCAGTTACCCATTTTTTACTCACAAAACAAATTTTAATAACTTTTTTACTTTATTTATTTAATGGTTAATATTGAAAGTTTTTTTTTTTAACTAAAAGGTAAAACAGGTCTTCTAATTTCCTTTAGATTTTATTTCAGTTTTTTAATTTTGTTTTCGTTCATTTTAGTTTTTTAAGTTTCAGATTTACGCAATTAAGGCATTTTTGTTAAATTTTGAAAAAAAAAAATGTGAAAAATATTTTTTAATTATTAATTGAATTTTTTTAATTTAAAAAATTTGAAGAAAAATTTATAAAATTAAAAATTTAACCACAACATATAATAAAAGTTGATGGAAAAGTTTTAATTGAATAAACTTAAAAGTTAAAGAACTGAAATGAATAAAAGCAAAATTAGAGAACTGAAATGAAATCTAAAGAAATTTTAGAAATTCAGATTTGCATTTTATCTTTTTTTTTTTTTTTTCTCAACTTAAATTTAGCCATTGAGAGTGAGTATTGCGTCATATCTCAATCTTAAAACTGCACAGTTTTCCATGCACGTCACAGTAAATTCACGGAGAAGTCAACCAAATTCGCTACCATCTGGTTCTGGGATATTCTGCTCATACATGATTAGCTTAGAGAAGAAATTGACTTATTATTAACAGTTGAATTTTTCACACCATCTCTCAATAGAACTGACATTCACTTTTTGGACCTACAACAAACAAACAAAAAAGAATATAAAGAAAAAAGAAAAAAGAAAAAAGAGATCGGCACTATTTTTATTGCACTATTTATATGAAAGAATAACGGGTAGGTTTTTAAATCATCTTTGTTGTTGCCAGGAAGCTTTCGTGTGGTGGATTGCTTCGATCTGGTACTTCTTGAGCTAATTATGCTGTCAAAGGAAGTCTACACATGCATAACAAAGATTTAGCTGTTTACCCAAAAAAAAAAATAACAAAGATTTAGCTTGCATTACTGTTGGCAACCCAAATAAAGGTCTGTTTTTGTTGAGTCAAACCCCACAATGTGACATCCACCATATATAATTTGGTTCAATTAGCAATTTTGGGTGGAGCTGCATGATTTTCTTTATTCTTGTATGTATAACTAACAAGAACTATATATAGGAGCAAAGTAACTAAAAGTTAATTCGTTGCCATGCCTTTCCAAATAAAAAAGAGAACAGGAGATATGCTCTTCTAAAAGCACTAAATGCGATAACAATCTTTACATATCCTTGTAAAACTTAGCTCACACCTAAATATAAAATATTTTTTTTAATCAAAAATTTTAAATTGTGTCATTTCTGTCAACTTGAAATATATTCATTTCAAACCTCATTGAAATTTGTTGTCCGCAATAATAGGGCCCAATCTAGGACCAACACAATTGGAGTCTGAGGAAAAAAAAATTTAGTGGGACTTCTCTTATTTAAATACTAATTGTATAATATTATGTTCTTTTTTTTTTAATTTAAAAAACTGTTTTACTTTGCTTTTGAGATACAAAATTACCACTAATTATGTTTTTGTAATTTCCTCGCTAATTCACTTAATATTTCTTGTGACATATTCTATCTCTTTTTTTTTTTTTTTCTTTAATGAGAAGAATGACATATTCTATCTTAAATAGGATTTTATCAATTTTAATTTTGGATAACTACATGCAAATGTAACATATATATTTAGTTAATATTTTATTTTTTTCATAACTTAATGTGTTAATACTTAATTGGACTATTTTCATTTATTTATAAAATGTATTTAAAAAATTTTAATTCTAAAAATAAATCTAACTAATCAATATTAGAATAAATATTATGTCTGAGATGGTTAGTGTCTCTCTTGGTATTATTGGACTTCAAATATTGAACAATGAATCAGTAATGACTACTTTGTCTGGAAAACTATTAATTCTATTTTCAGTTTTGATAGAGAGAGAGAAAGAGAGAGTAAATTTTTTGAGAGATTTAAAATTTTTACTCTCTTAATCTACAACAAACATATTAACAAGATGTGCAACATTAAAAAAGTATATATTTATATATTTTTAATAAAATTATTCATTACAATTTTTGAGCCTTAATTAAAAAATTTACACTATAATATCGATAAACAAGGCATTTTATTTGCCAATAGAAAAGGTCCTCTTTTTTTTCTTGGTGAGAGACTTTAATTTTTATTTATTTATTATTATATTCTATTTTAGGTGACTAACTTTGATTTGGGGGCTTAGGCGGTTGTCTAAATAGCTTAACGGTTTGAGATTTTCAATAATTTTAGAATCTAACAAATTTGCAGTTGAGAGAGAAGACAATATAAAGAGGGCTGGGGGGAGGAGTCTTGGCCTGAGGTTTTCTTCTTTCTTAACTTCTCTTTCTCTACCTTTTAAGTAAAAGGGCGAGTTTTTGAAGGAGAAGGAATTTCTCCTTCATTATTTTGTTTTGTTTTGTTTTTAGTTTGTCTTTTTTTTCATGTGCCAATGGCATTTGTTGTAGTCTCTGTTAATTTTCATAATTGAATCAATTATAAGTTGAAGATTGCCCAACGTAGCTACAATGGCAACACCCAATGGAACTAACATGGCTTGCCCGGCACCGATGAAGGCAACATCAAATGGAGCGTTCCAAGGTGACGATCCACTGCATTTTGCGCTTCCTTTGCTAATTCTCCAGATATGTTTGGTCATAGTTCTTACCAGAGCGCTTGCATATATTCTTAAACCAATCAGACAACCTAGGGTCATTGCAGAGATCATTGTAAGTGTGTTGTTAAGATTATCACTTAATAATTTAATTACAAATTATTTTTACTATATAACATATATCAATTTAAAAAAAAAAAAAAAAAAATTCAACCATTAATTTATTATGTTGTTGAAATCCACAAATATATAACGCAGGGAGGAGTATTACTTGGGCCGTCAGCAATAGGGCGGAGCAAGACATTTCTCCACAAGGTTTTCCCTACAAGGAGCATGACAGTCTTGGACACCATAGCCAACATTGGCCTCCTCTTCTTCTTGTTTCTGGTGGGTCTTGAGCTTGACATGCGTTCAATTCGTCGCACCGGGAGAAAGGCGTTGGGAATAGCCCTTGCGGGAATCAGCCTTCCCTTCATCCTTGGAATCGGGACATCCTTTGTTCTTCGTTCCACCATATCTAAAGGAGTATCCAGAGCCCCATTCCTGGTCTTCATGGGCGTTGCAATGTCAATCACTGCATTTCCTGTCCTAGCACGTATCCTAGCTGAGCTCAAACTTCTCACCACTGACATTGGCCGCATTGCTATGTCAGCTGCTGCTGTAAACGACGTTGCTGCATGGGTACTTCTTGCACTTGCCATTGCTATTTCGGGCTCGGACGACTCTCCAGTCATTGCCCTTTGGGTTCTACTCTGTGGTGTTGCCTTTTTAATCGTTGCTTTCTTTGTTTTAAGACCCGGACTCGCCTTAATGGCTCGTCGCTCTCTTGAGGGTGAGCCTGTGAAGGAGATCCACATATGCATCACATTGTCACTTGTATTGGCTGCTAGTTTTATCACGGACACTATTGGCATACACGCACTTTTTGGGGCTTTTGTGGTGGGAATTTTGGTACCAAAGGAAGGCCCTTTTGCTGGGATACTTATAGAGAAGATTGAGGATCTTGTATCAGGATTGTTCTTGCCACTCTACTTCGTCTCCAGTGGGCTTAAGACCAATGTTGCAACCATAAGTGGAGCGACTTCGTGGGGTTTGCTAGTACTTGTTATATGCACCGCATGTATTGGGAAGATCGTTGGAACATTCATTGTTTCACGATTATGTAAGGTGCCTTTAAGGGAATCTTTGGCTCTCGCATTTCTTATGAACACCAAGGGTTTGGTAGAGCTCATTGTCCTCAACATTGGGAAGGACCGAAAGGTACGTACATTAACCTTAATTTTAGTCCTAGAATTCTCTAATCAAGAAATGTGTTTCTTTCTTTCTATTAAAATAGATCACTTTTGCCAAAAGTCTTGTTGTTCAATTGGCTTCTCCCCATGCACAAAATGCTTGGGAGTTAGGGGTGGAGAAATTCAAGTTATATGATTAGCAACATATTGATGTAACATAAATATTGATGTAATATGCTTTTTAACTTTCAATTAAAAATAGAGGATAATATTTGAAAACTAGTACTTTCTTCTTTCCATATTATACATCCTCATTTGATTTTACTAACTGAAATAATAACCACTTTGAAAATTTAATTAACATAATTTGATAGCTCTTTAAACTTATCCCTAGCTTTATTTGAAAATTCATACATTTTTCTAAAATAGACAACTAATAGATTTAAATTCACTAAGGATAAGCTAAGCACTATGTCCCTTTGATGCACGGATTGATAAAAATAATATTTAAACTAAAGAATGCATTTCTTTAATACAATCGAAATTAAACTATAAAATAGAAGATAGCACAAACAAAAGAACAAAAAATAAAGTGATACTAAACACATCAATTGTCACACTAATTTATAACATTTCTTTTAGTAAAATTAGTAATAAGTAACTTTAATATTTTCCAATTGTAAATTTATTTGTGTATTAAACTTGCTACTACCAACCATTTGGTTTTGGTTTTGTCACATACTCTGCAGGTGCTGAACGATCAGACATTTGCTATCATGGTTCTAATGGCGTTGTTCACCACCTTCATCACCACCCCAATCGTCACGGCTGTTTATAAGCCAGCTCGAAAGGCAGCCCCTTACAAGCACCGTACTGTCAAACGCAAAGATGTCGACACAGAGTTCCGAATTCTAGCATGTTTTCATAGCACTCGCAACATCCCCACCATAATCAATATCATCGAGTCGTCTCGTGGAACACGTAGACAAAAGCTTTGTGTATATGCCATTCACCTCATGGAGCTTTCAGAACGATCTTCAGCAATCTCAATGATTCACAAAGCCCGCAGCAATGGTCTTCCATTCTGGAATAAGAAACATGAGAACAAAGATCAGATGGTTATTGCATTTGAGGCATATCGGCAGCTTAGCAGCGTAATTGTACGACCCATGACTGCAATCTCCGCTTTCAGTAATATTCATGAAGACATTTGCACTAGTGCAGCCCAAAAGCGAGTGGCCATAATTCTGATACCATTTCACAAGCACCAACGTTTAGATGGAACTATGGAGTCACTGGGACACTCATTCCATTTGGTGAACCAGCGTGTTCTCCGCCATGCCCCTTGCTCTGTAGGAATTCTGGTCGACCGCGGCTTTGGAGGAACCACCCAAGTCTCTGCCAGTAATGTTTCCTACAAGGTATTCATGAATTAAAAAAATTGAAACTATCAAGAAATGATGAATTTAATCATTGAACCCGAGGTTTTAAATGGGAGATATTGCTAAATTCCTGATTTTCCTAAATATTTAAACTGGTAAGTTTAATCGTTTTAACTTTTTTATTCTAATAGATAGTGGTGCCCTTCTTTGGGGGACCCGATGACCGTGAAGCACTGGCTTATGGCATGAGGATGGCTGAGCACCCTGGAATATTGCTCAATGTTATCAGATTTGTTCCCTCACCTGGAAAATCACTGAAATTTGATAAGTCAGTAATCGAAGACAATGTGGATCACGAGGAGGATGAGCTGATGTTGTCAGAGTTTAAAAGCACAAACAGCAACAAGGAGAAGGAGTCGTCAAATTTGTACGAGGAAATGTTGGTCGAAAACAAGGCTGAGGTGGTGGACGCATTAAAAGCCTTGAACAAGTACAATCTGTTCTTGGTGGGAAGAATGGCCCCAACAGTACCCTTGGTGAACAAAACCGATTGTCCAGAGTTGGGACCAGTGGGAAGCTTTTTAGCATCGTCAGAATTTTCCACCACGGCATCGGTTTTGGTGGTTCAACAGTATAATCCCTCTGCAAATCTTCATCCACTCGTGGAGGAACAAGCTTATTATGGAGAAACCTCTAGCAGGCCTGATTCACCTCATGGGGTACCACCAGTGTAAACAGAGAGCTACTTGAATATACATATTCTTCCAAGAACACCCACTGGACATGGGTGGTGTTTTACTTTTATTGATTTGATGTTACTTTAAAGAAATGAGAGCACCCTCTATGCAGCTGTATGAAAACCATTCATGTCATGTGGGTGAGAGAATTGGCTAAGTTCACAAGTCACTACAACCATAGGTGTACAGGGGTTTTAACGAGATCTACTGTAATAAATGAAACTGAGTAAGTCATGTACAGTAATCAGTGATCTTGTATCAAAAGAAGAAAAAAAAAATCAGTGATCTTGAGAATTTTAAAAATTTTACTATATTAGTCTTACAAACTTGTTTTTTTACCAAAAATTTATGTTCTGACTCAAATTCGAGTGAATTGGATGTGATCTGCACTACCTCAATTAAGAGGACTTTTGGAAAGGAAAGATTGAACACAATAACTATAATAAAAACAATGCAAATAGAATAAACAGCTTAGAAGTTGAAGAACTTGCATTAACGAAATCTCCTTCCTCCGCTCACTCAAGAAACTCTGCAATAATTGCTCCCTCATCATCAACAAATGAATTTGTAGGGAGTTAAACCTGGGGGCTGGGACCACTTATCTTCTACTATAGATTTTAACCAACTCTTCCACATTAGAAAGTTAACAATTAAGACATTTAAGAAAGAACATATTATGATCAAAGCACTAATATTGCTCCTACAAATAATTGTATTATGTAATGGGTCTAATCACTCTACCAATAATATGATGTAACAGATGTTATCAAAGTTCTTTGAAAAATAAAAAATAAAAAAGCCTAATATTTGTCCAATTGAGATGCCTAATGCACTTCAAAGAAATCTTAATATAGAGTTTTAAAGAGCAACCAATTGACAACAGAGTTAGCTTTTCCATGTAGAGAAATACTCCTTTGCCCGAGCCCAACAAAGTGTTTTTCGTTTGAAAGTATTTTTATTATTCAATGATCACTTGAGTGGTGCCTAAAATCATGAGAGAATTACTATTAAATTTATTGCATTAATATTTCCCCAGTAAAGAGAAATAATTTAAAATACATGATGTCAATGCCTCAGGTGAGTATTAGGATTAATCCAGTGACATCAAACAAATTTGGTCATATAAACATTAAATTTCATACAAAAACAATACAACTGTTACAAAACTCAAAGGTGAGAGATTCTACGAGGACCTCTTGCATTGTTAGCACTCGTTATTAGAATTAAAATGATCGAGAGAGAACCCAAAGATGGAGAAGCAAAAGCTGCTGCCTCCAGTTCATGCTTTGTCAATAGCCTGGTTGTGGGACAAAATTTTGTATTTACAGATGCAGTTGTCTCAATGGATTCTGCCTCCGCTGATCTTAAGGAAAAGTGGGTTTTAGTTGCCTCTATAGTTCTGCTAATAAATTCTGATCTTGACATATAGTCCTTCATGCGACATATAAATTCCAAATGGCCCCTGGCCTAACAGAAAATAGATAGCATAATTATTATAACAAGTGGCTATTACGAGAACAGGGTAGAAAAAAAAAGTGTTTGGGGAAAAGAAAAAAGAAAAAGTAAAGCTAGATCAAGTTAATCAGGGTAGTAAAGGAAATGTCAAAAGATCCACCATCATTACAGATGATAAATCTAAGATTCTCAACCCTTTCCCAGTTTCTTCATCAATCTGAATTTATCTTGCATTAATTAATAATTTTCATATGCTTACCAAATGCACAATCATGATGAATAACTGTCAGCTTGATTATATGTAAAACCCCTTTATTGTGTCAAATAATAATATTATGAATTGCAAAATCATGATTTTTCAAGGTTACAATGCTTTACTTTCTCTTAGTTTCACTCTGTATTTTTTTTATTGACAAGTTAAGATGCACCAAATGGATCTTGAACCCACAACCTACAACTTTAGTTCCACCTAGTTCTTACAAGGGAGCAGTTCTAGTGTTGAATAATCTCAAATTAATCAATGAACTGAGCTGATTACATATTTTTGATGTCTGAGGATAGTCTGCAAATTATTTCACTATGTTCCCATATATTGCCTTCTCAAAATACTGCTGCATTAGTAGCACCGCATATGCAAACAATTTATATCCTTGTGAAGAGCTTTGTGGTTCAGTAGAATCTACCCATTTCTCTCATGGAAAAGAACTTGGGTTTGAAACCCCTTCCACCAAATGTTATAAGCAAAAATGACAAAAAGAAAAAACCCTATTTGAAAAGATTGAAATCAAAGATCGTTTAGAAACCAAACTATATTTGTCAACATCACATTATTTACTGTGACCTGTTCTTTTGACTCATTGCTAGCTAATGGCTATATTTGTACTTGGATTCTTTTTTTCAATGATTATAAAAACTATGTGTTACATCTAAAATCGATATATGTAGTAGATAGTAGATACCAACTTGAGAATGAATGTATCAAAAGAATGGACAAATTATGCATAATTGGAGAAGTCATTAGCATACCAGTCGATATTCGGGAGCTCTTGCAGGAAGTTTCAAGTAAGTCATGTTTCTGACCTCATAGTCCCATAAAAAAGATGTGTGGTGGATCCACCGGTTTTTAGTAATTGATTGAGCATTTCTACCAAACTTGTGGTCACCAAATACATAATCTGAAACCAAATGAGAAAAGGTGTTCATTTACAGCTTTGCTTATTCGTCCATAAGAATTTCTATATAAAACCTGAAGGAAGAATATGAGGTAAGTGTCAAACAGTAGTTTCATCAACAAGGATTATCAGGGATACCATTATAGTTAAAGAAAGTGGTATCCATAACACAGCTGTTGCCTTTAAAACACAGTATAGTTGTTAAAATAAAATAAAAAAGGGGGGGGGGGGGGGGAGTATAGTTCAGATAATTAAAAAAAAAAACTAGTTTATTTGATTTAAGGCAAGTTTGTGCTTGTTCTTGCATACATGATACAAAAAAAAAAACAACAAAAGCTGTAGTCCTAATTTTTTGGGGTTAGGATCCTCAACAAACTAGTCAAGTGCATTAATCACTCAACTTGTACTAATATAATTTTTTGTCTTCCTCTATATTTTTTTCATTCCCTCAACTTGAACCAATTCACTCTCTCATTGGTGCATTAATTGCTCTCCTTTGAACATGACCAAATCATTTTAAGCGACTCTCCCTTATCTTTTCATCAATAGGAGACACTACATCTTAAGCAAATTTCCTCATTTCGAATCCTATCTTTCCATGTAATTCCACTTATCCATTTTAACATTCTCATTTCAACTATACTTATTTTATGAATACGTTGCCTCTTAATAGCTCAACATTATATACCATAGGCATAGAGCATGGTAGGTCTTGTAGCATTCGTAAATGTGTGGGGATGTGTGTTTGGTCTTGCATAAAAAACCCAAAAAAAAAAAAAACCATGAAACCAAGTTCATTGTGAGACTCTGAACTTGAATCCCATTTAAGGCAAGTTAGTTTGGTATTAAAATGTGACATATCCACACATGCAAGTGAACACACATCCCAAAAATATATAGAGGTTATTCATAATTGGGATGGATTCTTATGTAAATAGTCAGCAAGAGAATGCTACATTTGATAGCTGACTGGCACTATAGCAAGTAAAACCCTTCATCAGCACATTTGGTCTGCTACTATACCAGTCCCTTGAAATGAATCCAGCCAGTCCCTCTATGAAAATAACCAGTTATCCAATAAGTGCAATAGAAAAGAGAAAGTACTTCCGTATCATGGAAATACGCATAAAAGAAAATGCAATTCAAATAGTACATCCCAGTAGGATCATCAGAAGAAAAGAACAATCAAATTTGAACATCCACTGGTAATATCATAAAGCCCAAGTTCTCCACCAATGGAACTGGTATTGTGAAGTGTGCAGTTACCATTTTCACTAAGGTGGAAATCCCCAATTCCTTGGAAAACTTTGTTGTTCAACGCACCAGTCCAAGACATAATAGGTTGAGGATATGGTTGTAAGCCAGCAACAGCATCTTTATGGCATATGAAAGTGACAAATATTGTGTTGGGATCGACGACAACAGTACCTCCCCCAGTAAACCTTCTCACAACTGGAATCTGATCACATAACACAGATTCAATTTTGAGAAGCTCTGCAGGCTTCCTAAAAAAAATTTCATATAAAACTTATGAGTTACTCATGTCCAATTCAAACATATGAAACCACAAGCCAAGTGAAAGAACAAATTCAATCATACCTTATCAAATTAGAAAAGTGACAACTATAACTAATCATATAATTCAGAGGTTTAACTGATTTAAATGCAACTGTGCTCATGTTTGAGCTAGATATTTCTTTATGGCCAGTTGTTCAAAACTCAGATCACATGAACTCAAATCAACTGAGCCTTAATTGCGAACTAGATTAGGGTCAGCGCTGGGGACCCTTTTTCATGATTCAAAAATTGTATATAAGATCAAATACCCCCAATCTGCCCTCATTTGCGTTGTCGTTACTCACTACTTCTACCCTTGTTATCAGAGTCACTATGTCAACTCATAAAGTAATGCGTTAAAGTAGATTTTCAACCCAATTTTCGATCTTTCCAAGCACAATGAGTTCTATACCAACATAGGTTTTGTACACCACCATTCAGCCAAATGAAAAAAGGGCAGTCTAAGGGACCCAAATGGTAAGGGAAAAAATAGTGCATTTTAACCTTCAATAGTCCATGAATTTCTAGGATAAACAAAGCCCAATCCATGCAATGACTTTTATTTCTAAACTTTTGTACATGAAGTTCTCAACTTTGTACAGTCACAGTATGATTAGTCAAAGCATGTGACTCATATGCCACAACACAAGCTCAAACTAAGTCAATTACTGTGGTTTTAAGCAAGAAGAAGAAGTTACCTGAAACACCCATGACAATAGAAGGTTGATTGGTTCCTTGGTTAATGATGCACCAATTGCGGGACGATATCCTAAGCTGGCACTCCTCTAGACGTAATTGCTGAAGAATCGGCACACCTTTCAGCTTAATTACATTCATCAATGGACCCCCGATTTTATGGGCTTCAACTTGAAGTTGAATAGGATTTGCCATTTTGCCAAACAGACCCAGACTCTCCTGAGCTGATTAATTTGTGAAGTCATCTCCTCCTCTCACAATTAGCTCATCTTTTCCTAATGCTCCAATTCTTTCTCTAACTAACAAATCAGAATCCTCATATTGAAATTAGCATCCATATCTATTTTTCTATTGACATTATTTTTAATTTAGTTGATAACTTTTTGTAATAAACATTTAGGGCCGGCTCAACATGGTTTGGTGTGAAAAATTATTAGTTTCTTTCAATATCCCAACCATGATACTTGCCAAACACTTTTTGCAAAGTCATCATGTATTTTTAACAGTTTTAGCCTCAATTGAATTGATTTCTTTATATTAATACCTAATGATGTGCCAAGATCATGAAATATCAAGCATGTTATAGGCATGTTAAACGCCTTTCATGCAAAATATGGCCACATTGCTACACAGATTTTTCATATGTGCAAGTATTTTAAATATAAATTAAAATTTTTAAAAACTTAAAATAATGAAGACATAGTTATTAAACTCAAATTGGCCTTGCTAGTGGGACTAGGAACCTAGTGGACGGAAACTTGACCAATCCAATGTTTAATTGGATTGTTTAAGCATAGGACTCGATAAAACCATGTCAAACCCAACGAGTTTGTGGCAAACCGTATAACTTGACTGGATTTGTATGACTCCGTTGTGATTATGAGTTTTGTTAAATTACATCTATAAGTCCACTCTATTTACATTTTTACAATTTAATGTGTGATGATATGATAATTTAAAGAAGAAAAAAACTAAAGAAGTAAAAAAAAAAATGCTCTGCTCTCTACTGTATACAGTGTGGTGTCCATGTCCAAGAATTTCATTTTATTAAAAGACTACTATGTTATTATCATTATATCACTTTTTAGTTTAATACCTTTGTAATTATGCATCAATTTTTAGCTCCTGACTTGATTACTTTTTACTTTCAGCTGTAGCCTGTAGCCTGTAGCCTGTAGGTAAGTATATCAGTCTATGTTTTAGTTTTTCATTTGTTATGTTTAATGTTTTTGTTGTGTAGCGTGAGTGTGTGACCCTTGTTGCTTCTTTGATTTTTGTATTTATTTTGAATTTGTTTATATATTTAGCTAACTTAATCTCATATATATATATATATATATATATATATATATATATATATATATATATATATATATATTTTTTTTTTTTTTTTTTTTTATTTGGCTGAACGAGTTAACTAGTGACCTGGCTCATAAACAAAGTCAACATCCGGTCCAAGTTCATTAACTATGTTTGAAGGTGTTGTTTTTTACTTTCTATTGAATACCTCAAATTCAGCTTCAAATAGTTTTGTTTCAAACCCATCAAATTCTCGGTCCGTAATAATAGGGTTGTTAAACTTCTGATGAGTTATTAATAGAATGAGATGGATTGATGGTGGTTACTTAGGGAACCAATCCTCCTAAGAAAGAAAGAGAGAGAGAGTTCTGTTATTTCTGTTATGCCTAGTATTTAGTACCTCTTCCCTACCCCCTTTATATACAGTTCATTGGCAGTTAGTTACATTCAGTTACTAACAGATTTCTACTAACTAACATAACTACCTTACAACTGTCTTATATCAACTAACTAACATATCAATATTACATAACATCAATTCTACTAACAGTTCATACACAATGTCCTTACAAGGGCCTAAAGTTTGGGAATAAGACCACAATTAATAGTGGGCCTTTTTTTTTTTTAAATATAAATTGAATGATATTTATGTAAAAATTTGGTTGGCGAAGGAGAAAATGTTTTCGGTGGCATACCATTTCTGGACATGACAGAAAAGGTCATTCGACCTACATTTTAGGCATGAGACAACAATTTATAGTGGTTTTTTTTTTTTTTTCTTTCTTATTTTTAAACTTCACCACGTGCTTTTTGTGCATGTGATGAAGTTTTTTTTTTTTGGTCTTGTGTCATAAATTTATTTTATTTTTTAAAAATAGATAAATTTATTTTGAAGACATGGATTAGTAGGAGAGTATCCTATTTTGTAGGCATTTTAAGTGGAGTTAGAAATATATTTTTACCGAGTTGTCTTTAAGTTTTTTCCCTGTTAAACCTAAGGTTTAGGGTATTTCTGAATTACATAAAAGTCAAGTTCAAAAAGGAGAATCATTTTATAAATAGTATAGATATTCAATGAATAATATTTATTTTTGATTTGTTTTCAATTAAAAATATTTTTTTTCTTCCTTTTTGAGTTGCAAGATTACTACTAATTATGGTTTTGTGTTTAAGTACCACTAAAAGTTTCTTTTCATTTGGCCATATGGTTAATCCACGTAGTCTTTCTTGTGACATAGTCAATATTAAAAAAGATTTTATCAATTTTAATTTTGGATAACTTCTTTTTTCAAAGGCAAATGTAAAATGTATTTTTAATTAATATTTTATAAGCAATACATACATTAGAAAAAAATTAACATTTTTATATAATTAATAGATTAATTGGACTATTTTCATATATTTATATAATGTATTTTAAAAATTTTAATTCTAAAAATAGAACAATTAGTATTTGAATAAATATAATGTTTGAATGGCCATTGTTCATCTTGGCAATATTGGGCTTTAGGTATTGAACAATGTATTTGTTTAGGCTCATTTTTGAAAAGCCCAGCAGTAGGAAGAAGCCCAACAATATGAGCAAGAAGAGAGTTAGTGGATTGAAATGAATGAACCATTAATGGCAGGAATAATGGATCATAGGTTCATAAAATAAATAAATGGGTCTTGAAAAAAGCAAATGGAGGAAATAGTAAACCCATGGGCATTATGTAATGAAGAAAAGCAAGAATGAGCCACAGTATGTCCGATGTAATGAAGTAAGAAAGAAAGGAGTTGATAGAAAGCCCATGAGCCCCAAGGATGAAGAATAAAGTAATTGGGCCAAGAAAGCCCAAAAGAGTTAGTAAGGTGCCCATGGGAATGCAGAATTAGCAAATGGGCCGAGAATGCCCAAGGAAAGCAAATGGGCCAAGGATGCCCAAGGAAAAAGACATAGGACGAAGGAGCCCACAAGCAATGTAACAGATTGGGAAAGCCCAAAGTAGCATGAATGACCATGCAGAGTCATTGAAAGAAGGGCGGGCAGCATGGCCAAAGAGGCCCAACAAACACGGGTCCGATAACACCGTGGCAAGAATAGTAAAATGGTGTGGCAGGAATGACAACAAGACTACGGGTGAAGTAAGGAATGGACTAAAATGAGAAACCCAAGCAAGGCCCAGTCCTTGAAAAGATGCAGGCCAATAAGGAATGAAAGATCAGAAGACGGTTCATGCCATAAAAGGTCAAGGATGGGCGGTAAAACACACAGATGAGTCCCAGACCACAGCAAACGCGTGAGCAGCAGACAGATTTTGGATGTACGCAGGAAGTGGAGCACACGCAAGACCTAGGCACTACAAACCTGTACACAGTCAATACAGAAGTGGTGGGTCATGTGTTAGAGGTAAGAGAGGGTCTGGTCTGGTGGTGGGGAGAAGGAGAAGCATATTCTAGAGTTCCTGCTCAAGCTCTTTTGGGGGAAATATCCTGCTGGAATGACATACCATCCAAAAGAAGGAGGATAAGCTTAAACTACTAGGTGCATGCCATGAGGAATAGGAAGGGAGAACACCCACACTGAGGCAGACGAGAAGGCCACGGTGAGCAAACAAACAAAACAACCTTCTTTGTCTGGTAATGGGGAGTGGCACAACCAGCACAGGTAAGTGATGGTGGTTGGGGTACTGACAGACCAGTGGTGGTCAACATGGATACTCAAACCAGACAAAAATTGTTAAGGTTGTTACCTCCCTCCTACTGTTGCCTTTGCCGTGTACAGTAGAAGGGAAACAATTGTGGCGATCACCACAAGAGTGATCACCATCATGCCGCACAAGAAAGCACTAAAGAAAAGAGAGAAAACAAAAGGAAGAATTGAAATAGTAAAATAAGAGAAAGAAACAGAGAATTAGAAAAAAAAGAGCGAGAGAGATTTGAATGGCAGGCATGCACCAATAGGTTCTCGATTTTCTCTCCCTCTTAAAGCCTACCCTTTGCTAAGGAATACTTTCAAGCACAAGCCATTTAGTTCCGCTCCCTCAAAGTGTGTAATTTCCATGGCAGAATGCTTCTGCGAGGTTACCCTCATTGAGGAAATGTTTCCGTCCTTGGCCACAGCCACGTGACTAAACTAAATGTAGCAAACTAGTCATATTCTTCTTTGACTTTATTGATTACTGTTTCAGTTTCTCCTCCAGCCTTTATTATTACTCTTACAACTTGTTCTTTTCTTTTATTTTTAGCGAAAGACCGTTTACTTAGTTTTCCTAACAATAACGTATCTCGCTCATTATTGTTTTGTTACACCCATTCCGCCACAACTTTCTTCTACGGCAGTTTCGCCTGCCGTGGGCATATGACAATAGTTTCAGCAAACGAAGGCATACTTTGTGCGCAAGCTGGACCAAAGTGAGTTGTAGTTGGGCCGATCCCGACTCTCTTATCCAAAATACTTGGGCCCAGTACAGCAGGAGGCAGTCCAGCCCAAAATCACAAAAACGCCCACCACAGTATTTAATAATGATTTGTTTTTGGAAAATTGTTAAATTCTAATTTTAATTTTGATAGAAAGAGAAAGGAAGAGTAAAATTTTTGGGCGACTGAAAATTTTACACACTTAAAACGTTCAAGCTGATTTAGTTCATTTATAAAATAATTTCTCACCGGTTCCTCAAAAGAAAATAAAACATAGCAAAATGTATCAATAAATACACAACATTCAAATAAAAAAGTATGATATATTTTTTAAAATAATTTTTATTCATCATATTTTTGGGTTTTAATTGGAGTTTTTATATCGTAAGACAGATAAACAAGACATTCTATGGTCTAATAAAAGTGGTCTCTCTTTTTTTGCAATAATTAAAAAAAAATGCAATACTATAAGACAAATAAATATAAAATATTATATTTTAGAGGATATTATTCCATTTGAAGGCCTTAGACTATTGTTTAATTGGAGCCTATAATCTTGGTTTCCACATCCCCAGATCCGCCAACGAGAGAAATTGATCCTAAGTAATAATAATAATAATAATAATAAATGTGAGAGAAAGGATCCATAGATCTATTTATTTTGTTAAAATTGAAAAAATTTTACTGAAAGTACTATAAATAAAGGTAAAAATTAGCTAAAATAGTACAATGAGACCTATAAATAGTACCAAAAAGTACAGTAGGACCCATAAATAATAACAAAAATAAGCTAAAATAATATGAGCCTACGTAAGGAGTGTGAAAGTCTATGATTACTGACTTTAGTTCTTTGCAAAATATGAAAATTTTCATTTCAAGATATCATATTCACACAAAACTACTACTAGGCCAATCACTGGTCAAATTTATACAAAAAAAAAAAAAAAAGAATCACATTATTCCCATTCCATGTAAGAGCCAAATGTTGCCAAGTGAGAATTTTAGTTGTATGAAAAGAAATTAGGAAAATATAATATATAGGCACATTATAAAAATATGGACCACTTCAAAAAAGAATACTATCAATAAAAAACAATAAAAAATTTAAATTATATATTTGTAAAAATAGAGTTTGAAATTACTTTTAGAAATTATTTAATTTTTAATGAAATCAAATTATCTACAATGAAATTTTAAAAAAAAAATTTTTTTATTATACAACATCTCATAATAATTATATATTCTCACATAGTGCGTGGTTTAGTAACATGTATAAACTAAAATTTCTCACCACACATCCCATAATATTGCTGATCCAAGGCTCGATATAAAAGAAATTGGGAAGTAAGAATAACAACAAAGGGCTTTCATGTACATGAGCAAATCTAAGACAATAACATATTAACATCCAGCAATGTTAAACTTAAAACTCTAGTCCAAATAAGTAGGCTATCAATGATTAACCAATTAGACAACATAATGCATAAAATTTCACAGATATATAAAACTAGTTAATAGGTTCATCCAAAAAAAAAAAAAACTAGTCAATAGAAATTCTCGAATACTGACTGAAAAATTAATAAATATTAAAAAAAAAAACCACATCCTTAAAATTCTAAACGCTATGAACTCATCTTAAATTCAATCACTCCCGTAATGTATCTACTTTCTCCCCACCATCCAAAATGATGGCTTTTGTTAGCTTTCCCAGAAAATATGTATACTCGAGATTTTGTAGTCTCTTTCTTACAATTTAATCTCTGCGTCAATATTGTCCCATGCAGGACCTACTAGTTAGATGATAAACCATATTTTCCATTTTAAATTGAAGCATATGATCTGTAGCTCATACAACATATAAAATTTTATAGAGCTCTGACTTCATTTGTGAAGAATTTAGCATATTAATACTTTGATCATATGAAATTATTGTTTACATGATGAAACCCAAAAAATTATTGCATATAATTTTCCTTGATGGTATGTTTTCTCATGCTCTTGATCATAGTAGATTTGGGGCGTGAATAGTTGCACCTGAAATTGAATCAATTGCATGTTGAATATCACACATAGGGGATAATTCTAACAAGTCGTTTGGGAGGAGGGAAATGAATGAAAAATAGGACAATATGAAAAGCAGGACTAATGGCAATGGGTTTTAAAATACAAAATTAATCATGTGTTCCAATAAATTTTTTATAAATTAAACCGAATTCCTCTTATGAATTATGCGTTGGGAGTGATACAAAGAAGGGTGAACGGAAGAAATTATAACATAACTAAGACAATACAAAATTAAAGTTCGAAGACAACTTAGAAGGAGGTGGTCCATTATTGTATATTTGTTTGTATGAAGGCACAAATTGAAAGAAGACAACAAAACTGTCAATGGAGGGGTATAAAGAAAGAAAGAAAATTGAGACAACAAAACTATATGAACGAGAATGATTTTGAGGATTTACTGAATATCCAATTCTTTGGAAAAGCCAAAAGCTGTATCAAAATTGAAGCAAACACTATATTGATCCCAATAACTAAAATTTTCACCCAAATAGACCTGGAACAAGACATGTGGACGATCTAGAATAGCGTTCAAGGAGGGTCAAGATTTTGGCAGCTTTCCTTCCTTGGCGGCTTTCCTCGTGGACATTCCTGCCGGTCATACCAACAAGAAGTAACCTTGCTGTTGATCCATAATGTTCCACCATTTCTTTTGACACAAAAACTTTCTCCAAGAGTCCTAAAGCCTCCTCCTTTAGATAATCTTCCCCCCACGTCAAAGTCTCTAATATATGTTTTATAGCATCACAGTCATGCAAGACAGTGGCCCCTTTCTGAGGAGAGCCTTCCATAACTAGAGTGGAAAGAGTCCGAATTGCTTCATAAGCAGTTTCATGCACCCCTCCATGTAAGAGCCTTACCAAGTCAGGTAAAGCTTTTGCTTCCAACAGACAGAATGAAGCTGTCACACTGCAAATACCACCATGTGCTGCGCATAGAGGTTGTCGTGATGGTCGGAAGCACCAGCAACTAGTTGATTTGGTCACAGCAGTGAGCCTTGGACTGCTCGTGGAAAGATTGCCAATAAGTGCTGCTGCTAATGCCTTAGCTGTTTCTGAACCAGCCCTGAGAAAGTTTACAAGCATAGGGTACACTCCTCGTTCAACCAAAATACGCTGTGACTCAAGATTTGTGGGATCTGAAAACCTGAAGAGTGCATTTAGAGCATTTTCTTTTGCTTCCTTGGTTCCAGTTCTTAGAATGTTTAAGATTGCATCAATTCCATCCAATTCGATTAACTTCATAGTGAGTGATCTTTCTGATTTTGGTAGGTTGACTAATAGACCTGCAGCAGCCATCTGTACATCACCCTTATCATCATTCTCAAGAAACCCCACTAAGGCCTCCAGCCTTCTTGGCTTGAGAAGGTATTCCACAACTCCTTCTGGCTCTTGCTGTGAGAAGAGGAAGAGCAAATTGATAGCAATCTCCCGAATTTCAGAGTCAGAGTCATCAAGAAGAGGAAGCACTAGAGATACACCATTGGCAGTGAGAACTGCCTTCTTAACCAACCCTGCTTCAAACCTGCAAATTCCAAGAAGTGCATTCAAGGCAGGCCTCCGGACATTGTGGGCTGAGTTAGGCTTCTGTTGCAAAGCTAACAAATTGGTGATGATTGATTCTAACTCAAGTTGGGTCCCTTTTTCATCAACGAAAAATTTAATTCCATCATCCTCAGAACAAAGTTTCTCGAGTATTTCAGAGCATTTCACAACAATAATTGAGCGCACATTGGGAGAGAACATTAGTTTCAGAACAAGTGGAACCCCACCCGCGACCGCAATTAACTCTTTATTGGCATGGCAACCTGATAATTTAACCAGGGCTGATAAGGCTAGCTCTTTTGATTCAAAGCTTCTGGATGCCATATCAAGCAAAGGAGGTATAACCCCTTCCTCGCCAAGGAGCTTCAAATTCAGATCAACTAATTCTGTATTAACAATTGTTCTCACCATTGGTATCCTCGAAGACTCTGGCCCTGGAAAAATTCAGAATGATTAAATTACGTGACAAACCTTCATTCAAAAGATTAAAGTCAATCAGACACAGCAGCTTCATTGTGAAGAGTACAAACAGAATAACTCATATCATATATACCATAGAGAATAAGAAAATTTGTTGGAACAGTTCTCTGTACACAGAGAAAAGGATAACAAGGGGAATGTATGTATGTCCCATGAAATGAAATTCATCAATGGTCTCATGCATGATATAGCATATCAAAAATTGATTACCATTAAATACTATGGGAAGAACAAAATAATATAGTGCGGAATTTGTGGTAATCTGCTGATTTTGCTAGATGACAATTCTCTAATATTTCTTTGCACAAGTGGTAGAATCTTCACAACCATGAATCACAAACATGAAATCAATAAGTGATGTCAATTTTTTTCTTTCTAATAAGCAAAAAACAAAAACATCTAATTTCTAGGCCTTTAAAGTAAATGGATCCTATTACCTTCAACTATGCGATCAATAAGTGGTTTATACCAGCCAGCCTTAGCAGCACAAGAAATGGTTTCCTCATTTATCTCAAATAGCTTCATCAAGATTCTTTCTGCAATCTCTGCTGACTCCCTAATGGGACCCTTTAACAGGGTAACAAGGAAAAGAATTGCACTGCTATGCTGATGAGAGAGTTTCCTGCAAACAGACACATTCCATCCAGATCTCTCTTGCAGCAACTCATATAGTAATTCAACCGCGGCCTTTGAGATGCTTGAGTCACGCCCCAGGCAAGGAATAATGCGATCCCATCCCTGGGATTCAAACACTTTTTCCTATAAATTTGATTAAACTAGTCAATTTAGAATGTTGTGAAGCATTTAAATTATTCACTTCCCCATTCTGCTTTGATAATTTTAAAATTCAAATAGGTTTTTTCAGGTATGAAATTTTTTATGACAAAGAGAAAGAACAAAAAATCTCACTAGGACTCAGGCTCAAAAATCTATACAGTATCAAATCTTGTACAATCCACTTAGCAGGAATTTCAAAAAAAAAATTCTGGACATATGCAACACAAAATGAGATTCTATCCTTATATTTGTACCCAAAAAAAAATTAACAACAGAAGAAAATGTATACGAAAGTTTTCAGGAGGGTTTTTTATAGATCAATGAAAATTAGATGAAAATCTTCTTTCCATGAACTTATTAGTGTTAATCCAAATCGTCAAAAATAGAGGTGCATGCTCTAACAAAACAAGCACAAGGAAAAAAAACAATATAAAGAATAAAAAGGGCAGCCTGCTTCGCTGCACACTAAGAAATACTTGGTTCCTTTCTCTCTCTTTTGTTTTTCCTTTACAATTTACATGGTATTTGAAAGCTTCTTACCTTATTTCTTGCATGCCCTTCTACAACATCCTTCAGGGTAATTAAAATCTTTCTCTTCACATCTTTGTTGTGTGAGCTCCCAAGTATGGAGATAATAATATCAGTAAGCCCTCCAACAGAAATCCAGTCCTTGTTAATAGAACTCTCCTTCATAAGATCCTGCATTTGGCTCAGGGCCTCTTCCACAGACGAGTCCATACCTGATAATAACTTTGCCTTGGAACAACGTATCTTCAGGCAGTAATTAAGTTCTCGCCACTCCTCTATTGATTGTCTAAGTGGAAGGTTCGACCTTAGAGAGGTGTCTTCAAGAACCTCACCTGTTTCTGGGTCAGTTCTCTCCCCACTGTCTAACAAAGCTTCAATGGCAGCTCGCTCACATGTAGTACCAGTGCAAAGGCTAACGGGATCAACCATCAAAGTTTTACTTATTCGACAATAAAAAGAATTAAGTGGTCGGATATTCTCTTCCCTCTCATCATATCGCTCTATAACCTGAAACCTTAGGAGATACTGCTTCTTGACTTCTTCATAATCCCTTGCAGCATCAGCCCGAGAGAGCAGCTCAATAATCTGCTCCAAGAAGAGTACTTCAGCTCTTTCTTTCCTGTTGGCAGCTTCTTCTTTTTCCCTTCTGAAGCTGGCTAGCTCTTTGCTTATCTGAGAGGGCTCAACAGGCACCCCAACTGCCCTTGCTATTTCTTCAAGCATGTCATTTGCAAAACCCTGATCTAGTTTCTGGTCCCTAAGACCTTGGTCTAACTTGTCAACAATTTGGAGCTGAGAATGTGAAGTCTCAAATTCAACTCTTTGCATCTCATTCTGTAACCTATCTACCTGATCAGATATCCTTGATAGGACTTCAGTATTCGCAAGGGATAATGCAGCCAAAGATTTTCCAATGTCCCTTGTGACTTCTTGTACCTCCTTGACAATGTGTCTGCACTTGACCAGTAAGTAGAAGCGGGCTCGACTTTTGTACTTCTCAACCAAATTATTTGCCTTTTTAACATCTGCTTCAAGAGACTCCAGAGCAAGCCTTGCAGCTTGAGAATCATTTAATTCTTGAAGCTGCAGTTCCTTTAAGACTGGTTCAATATCAAACAAATGCTTTGACAGAACCTTGAAACTCTCCTTCTCAAAAAGAACATCTTTTGCAGCAAGAGCTGTTTTAAAGACCTGGCTTGTCAGCACGGCCAAGATGGTCCCTATAGGTATGAGCTCCAAAGCCATTATAAACTAAATTCATGCACCTAGCAACTTGGATATAAACCTCCACAAACCTTCATTAAAAATTTAGAGGGTTTCAATTCACAACTAAGTCTCAACCTCAATATAATATTCACATAACAAGTTATACTGCTAAAGCTGAAAAATAAACAAACATAACTCAAGAGTGAATTTTTATAAGATTTAAAAAAAGAAAAGAAAAAAAAAGAAGAAGAAGGCAACTATACAAATTAAACAAGTTGGCATAAACTTAACTTTTGGAAATCATGATGTTCTGTTTGGTACCCGACAAAGGGTCTACAGAATTCAAAAAGGTATTAAAGAACAAAATTTAAGGTAACCATAAAAACAAAAAAAGACAGACTCAACTGAATATGTTCCAAGCAGGAAAAGTGCAAAAGAAAGAAAAACTGATAACATGGATGAGTAAAAATTTACCTGTCCAAAGTGAGAGAGCTTGAAATGTTGTTTGGTTTGTATCTTAGAATTGAAACCTTGGTTGTAGTAACAATTGCCAGTCTATAATACTACCATTGTCGTGTGCGGAAGGAGACGACTTGACCGAGCAAGTCAAGATTTTCTTCTCCCAGGAATCTTGCAGAGAAATTTCAGTCTCTTTATTATTATTATTAAAATTGCTAGCTGTTTAAAGCTTATGGACGCGGTCTGGACAGAGACTTAAAAACGAGCGTATGAAGGCACATATATTTTGCCGAGAAATTTCTACTTGGAGGGCCAGCCCCAATCAGTACCTACTCTTTTCCATGAAAATTGTTTTTTGTTTTTCCTTTGACGAGGGTCCTGATAGCTACAGTTTATTTGACCGTTAGTTTTCCTATTTTTCCAGTCTTTTTTTTTTTTTCGTCTTCTTCTTCTTTTTAAAGAAAGGGTCAGCTAAAGATAAGGTTGAGGTTCAACCCTTTAAAGGGCCAGAATGATTTCAGTTTTCAAATGGTTTGTATGGTATTTAATGATTAATCAAAGCCTGAAAAATATATAAATTGGACATGAAAAAGATTGGACCCAGTGTGTTACTTTCATATTAATATTATGCGTGATGGAATTATGTTAAATTATTGCACTTCCTAGCAGATATCGGCTTTTTATATAATTTCATGCCTGATGGAATCATGGAATTATGTTAAATGCAATGGTTCCACTTGACATTCATACTAGTTCCAGTTCTGAAACATCTTGTCCACGTCTGTGTTCATTCTTTATTTTGCATTTTACGGACTGGTTCTCTCTCTTCCTCATGCTGCTTATGACCACTGTTTATTGTGAATTTTTTTTTTTTTTTTTTTATATATTATGTATTGTAAAATACACCAACACCTAATAAAATTTATAAATATATAAAAGGTATATTTATTATAAAATTCGGAATATATTCAACTAATAACTAATTTAATTATCACTTATGTAATAAAGCTAACTAAATAAATTAACTTAACAATGTTCACATTCAAATTGATTGATCTCAAAGCTGATAGTACATGACATATGAGCCATAATTAATTTTATTTTCATCATCTTACCTAATAAATTCCATCTAATTTAGTGTTTTTTTTTGTTGCAAAATTATTATCATAGTCATCGTCTTGCAAAATTATTTCCTCAATAATTTTTTTTTTCTTGTTCTTTTATTTTAATAATTTTTTCTTAACTCTTAGAATTGTAAAAATAATAACAAATATAAAAAATAATTATATTGTCATTCAATACCTTCTTTGGAATCTAGAAGGTATTTTGGAGGGGGGTGGGGGGACCCTCATGGACATGTTATTCTTTTCTTTGGGCTCAATCAAGGAGCCTAATAATTTTGTATTAATAAAAAGTCTAACAACTAGTTAAACTCAAATAACATAAAAATTTTAACCAAAAAAAACCCAACACTACGGTTGTGTTTGGAATAGCTTATACTGGACAACTTTTTTAAACATTTAATTTATTTTTACTTCTATTCATAAGTTTCATTGTATTTTTTAGCACTATTCATAAATCCCACTGTACTATTTCAGCTAATTTTTAGCTTTATTTACAGTACTTTTAGCAAAAAAAATTTAATTTCAGCTAAATAAACTGTTTCCAAATGAACGGAACCTACATACTTTAATCATGCCGAATCCCTTACATACCACGCACAAACTTTACCGGTAGGGTATATCCCTTCCTCTACCCGATATATCCCTTCCTCGACCCAACCCTTTCCTACGTTTGCTCTGCACTGGTCGGGGAGTGTGTCAATCTTGTTTGAAAATGAAGTTCAGCAATCATTTGATTGATTCAAAGTTGGATAAAAGTGAACCAGCTGTCAGTTGACCTTTCAAATGGCCACACAGAGATGAACAATTTCAGCTAACTCTTTTTTTTTTTTTTTTTTTTTTTTTTTTTTTTGTGGATACTAATAGGTAACTCTGATGCTAAAATAGAAAACAAGGTGCACAAACCTAACTGCATTCTCAAAAGATTGCATGCATATGGGATAACCACAAGTCACATCAAAATGTTTTTCAGTTGCAAACAGAACCCAACAAGAGACATCATATCTTGTATCCATTGGGCACTTGAAATCTGTGTTTCTATAGTTTCACAATTAGCTCCCCAGGTCACCTGGCTACAAGCTTTGTTACAAAAAATGGTCCAGTTTCATTTATCTAGCTTCAGCATTCAATTAAGACAAATGCACAGGGCACAATGGAGATAAATATGTCACATTATGCAAAAAATAAGGCAATGATGTAAGTTCAGCCAGCTTGAATTGTACATAAATCATTAAAGAAGTATTCCACTATGTCAGTTAGCCTTACCTATTACGAAGATACCATGTCCAAGCTTTTAAAAAATAAAGAAGGATCAATGGGATTTAAAGGAACATTATTCAAACAAAAAAGATTATTTTGAGTATGAGTCCCATGATGTTCATTTCTGCATATTACATACAACTTGATATTTCAAAAGCAATACTAAATACCACCAAATACCTACAAGGATCACTTACACCCCTAAAGAACATCAACGGATGTTATTCTTACGAGCCAGCTCACGAGCCATCTCCCTTAATTCTTCTGGTGATGGAGGCCTTTGGGCCTCTGGGGGATACACAACATAAGATCGCTTCACAACAAAACAAAAAATAAAATAAAAATAAAAAAACACATTATTTAGAGCTTTCACAATAGATCAAGACAATAATCCATACCAAAAAAAAAAACGATAAGTATAAAGCAATAAAAACAAATCTTCACGTGACAATAATATAGGTCATAAGATTTACAGCCAATAGCCATTTTTTTATTGGTAAGTTACATGTGCACACGGTAAGTCCTGAACCCACGGCCTTGCCCTCTCCTTGGAACTTATAAGTGGAGGAGGTGCCAGGTAAGCTACTGCTCAGATTAGATAATAAATTAGACACGTTATGAAAACAAAGAATTGGAAATATATTCAGTTATTTTATTGGTAAGTTACTGGATAACTCACCACTTTTATAAAAAAAAACAAAAACAATTCAACTTTTCAAACCACATATGAAATTCCAGCCTTGATAGGAGTGATTAAATCAAATTCATACACAAGCCCTTTTTTTTTTTGTGGAGAAACATCTTACACGATTTACATCTATCACCCTAGGATATTGGAAATTGATATTCTTTGTGAAGCCTACACAATATGTAGTGTGCAGTGTCACTATCCTGGATGCAAGAAATCTCCTGCTTTTGTGGCCAATAGACATGTAACATATTACCTTTCATACTAGTTTCCACCAATCTAATAAGCTCATTTGCTTATCAGTGTGAAAAACTCATTTATATTATTCGAGGAGAAATGGTTGTTGGTGTTAGAAACTTCTTTGAGGTTTAAGAGACTGTTTTTTCTCCAAATTAAAGCAATAGAAAACATAATAGGCTCATTCTTTCACTGAAGATATTCGTAAACGATCTTATGAGATGTCATGAAAGACAATCATATTTTTGCAGTAATAATAACTCAAAGATAATTAAAAAAAATCTATGCTACAATAATACCATCGACAACACTCAACAAATAAATTTCTATTGTCCTGCATCTTTTTGCATTCGCACCAATTCTATTGTGAAGGCAATCATGAAATCACTCCCACACCCACAAACTCACAATTGCAAAATACTAAAATTATAATAAAAAACAAACAAGCAAAGACTCAAAATAATGGATGTCCCCCACACTACCCAATCAAGCATTTCTTTTCTTTTTTAGGGGGGTGGGGGTGGGGGTGAATAGATCATATAATGCCACAGACACAAGATTTTTCACAATAATTGAGTTAGCCGGTTCTAATTTGATTATCATTTGGTGACATCACTTTTATCATCTACAATTCACAACTTGCCAACTCAGAACTAGTGAAATATTTTGTGAAAATTGTTGTGAGTCTAAGCACATTGAAATAGGTTAATTCAAATTCTTGCAAAACCAAAACAAAAACTTCTAATCTGGGAAAGTAAACAGCTCCATGTTTCATATAACTGACAAGTAGTTTATGATAAAAGGGCATTTCCCAAACAACACCCCTAACTGAATTCACAACTAGATAGGGAAAATAAATTTTCAAAACAAAGAATTATAGCCCAAAGGAGAGAGAGAGATTACGTTTCCCATGAATTTCTGGAGATTCTTGGTGTTGTTAGCGAAAGTGTACATAAGAACAATGGGAACGGTCACATAAACCCCGAACTTCGCAATCTCCAGAATTCCCTTCGAAGTTCCCAAAGATGACATTTTTTTTTTTTTTGGGTACTCTAAAAAAGACAACAAAATCAATAATTTCATCAAACAAGACAAGACCCAGAAAAGAAAAGAACCCATCTTTGGCTGCCAAAGAAAAAGAAAATAGCGAGAGTGCACAAATTTAGAAGTGAAAGAAGGAGACTTGTTGGTTACCTTACCTGTGGTTGTGGAGTTGAGAGGAAAGTACGGATTATGAACAAAATCAAAATGCTTCCTTTTTCAGCTCTCAAATCTCAAAATATTGTAATTTGTAAAGTGTAATTGAGATTTTTTTTTTTTTTTATCTATTCTATTTCTAGCTGGAATCGGTGGCCTATTCCCAATCTGAGTTAAATTTACAGAAAATGTTTGGGCTCAACTTTCCTAAGTTGCGGGCTATAAGATTCTTTTTTTTTTTTTTTAATGAAAGTAGGCTAAAAGATTAGTTTGCACCACTTTGGGCCATGAATAGCTCAGCCCAAAGATTAGCTTGCACCAGTGGGCTGTATTAAAAAAAAAAAAAGCAAATCTTGGCCCCTCACACTTTGATTAGGTCTTCCTCTCTCTCACTGATCTTCAGCAGAAAATTCACAAGCTTTTTAAATATAATATAATAAATTTTTTTTTTTTTTTTGTTTCACTGATCTACATGATGTGGTTTTTTTTTTTTCCCACTTGACTTCATTGTTTATTTCGGTCAAATCTGGGTTGAATTAATTCATGTTGACATTTTTTTTTTTATTCTTGATATTGTGGTTCCGTGGTATTCTGTTGAATTTTTTTGGTTATTCGGTATTTTGTACTATCTTCAATATGAATCTAGATTTAGTTGTTGTGTGTGGTGTGAACAGAAATTGCAATTTAATTTTTGTATACTTAAAATTAAAATTGTGTACTAACCAAACACAAGAAATTGTTTTGCCGGGTATTCTCAAAAATACAATCAAACACCAAAAAACAATTTTTTCTCTAGTCGAAAAATATTTTATGTCAAAAACAAACCGTTTATTTCAAAGAAAAAAAAGGTACAAGAAGAAATGGGGTAATTCTTCAAACCCTAATTTTTTTAGGGGAGTACGGTTTCCACAAGTAGGTAACCTACTATACTAAGTAATCAAAACATTTATGGTTCTATTGTCACATTGAGATATACCAACATCACATGTGATCATACTTTTGTCTCATTTGGTGGAACTCTTATTTTCTTCTCACATTTTGACGGTTCCATCAACATTATGGGCAGTACTAACATCACATATGATTGTACTTTTGTCACATTTAATGGTTCCCTTATTTTTATTTACTCACATTTGACGATTTCATCGTCACACGAAGTAGTACCAGCATCATATGTGACTGTACTTTTATCATATTTGGTGGTTCCTTTATTTTTTTATTCACATTTTTTACGGTTCCATTGTCGTAATAGGCAGTACCAATATCACATATGACTGTACTTTTGTCACATTCTGTAGTTCCCTTATTTTTAACTTACATTTTTTAAGGTTTCAACGTCATATAGGGTAGTACCAACATCACATATAACTGTATTTTTATCAAATTAAGTGGTTCTATTATTTTTTAGTCACATTAGATGGCTTCAATGTCACATTAGTTATTATCAATATCACATATAACCTTAGTTTTGTCGCATTCGGTACTTCTATTATTTTTTAGTTATATTGGATAGTTTCAACATCACATATTATTGTACGTCACATTTAGTGGTTCTATTATTTTTTTAGTCATATAAGATGGTTCCAATGTCACATTAGACAATACTAACATCACATATGACTGTACTTTTGTCACATTTGGTGATTCTATTATTTTTTACTCACATTGAATGGTTCCAACATCATATTATAATTGAAAATTGGTACTTCACCTTTTATTAGTAATTTCACTCATCAAATTACTTTTGTTCAATTTTTTTAACATATATTACGAATTATAATTATAGTAATCATAGGTAAATTTTTTCATATATTTTAATCAAAAAGTATGATCATCCTTGTGCCAATTTTATAATCCGATCCCTGAACCCTCTCATCGATACTATATATGATCTTGATCTCGATAACCTTTGTGGTACCTAATACCTAGGTCACATTTGATGGTCCTTCTATATTATTGGTCACATTCAATGGTAACAAAATTACATCGGATAATAATAATTTACTACAAATGTCAGTTTTGATGGTCCTCTTATAATGCAAGATACAAGATTGCATTCTCATAAGATTCCATTCTAAGAAATTAATGTTCTAATATTTGATTTTTTAAATTATTATAACTGGTTAATTCATAAAAATCTTGGTAATAATTAAAATTTTAACAATGAATTATCCCAAAACAATCATAAACCTAAAAATTTAAAAAAAAAATGCCCTGGAAATTAAGGATGTCAAAAAATAGTCCTAAAAATCTATAAAATGACTAATATACCACAAAACCTCGAATATTACCAAAATTTCTTCATTAATATATAGACTGACTAAAATACATTTTTAAACTTCCAAAATTAATAATAATATTAAAAAAATATATTGAGAAGCACATCATTGTTGGCACATCAGTTATTGACTCATTAGCTAATGAAGGAAAAAATATTCTGCATATTCAGATCAATTTGGCATAAAATAAAGGATATCCAGTAGTAGCCTATAACAAAATGAATCAACCAAGCAAAAGCAAAAACACACCAAACCAGTAGCAAGTCTATAACTACATTTTAAAATAATTCTAGATTTCAAAGTTTGCCAAAATGCAATGTTATCAATAGCTAACAATTACATTGAATATTTCCTCAACAATTTTCTCGTCAACTATTTGGTAATTTTACAAATAAAGATCATAGTTATAAGTGCACAATTGCACCTGGACCCAAAGACTCACGGGCTCAGGCCCAATGAGCCTTAAACAATAAAATTTGTAGAGCGTGGGTTTGAAACCTAGGTTTGAAGTACTGGGAGCTCGATAACAGGCTTTTATAAACAAATAAAGGTAAACAACGAACAATAATTGCAATGGATATCCTCGGACTCGAGCCGAGGACTACTTCTTTATTATTTCTACTTCTTCCTTAAAGATTACACTTTCTCAATTTCTTTCTTAGCTACCGCCCCCCTTTTTCTTTGGCCTTTACCCCCCTTTTATACTTCCTGCCCTGATACTTTTTGAACAGTGACTAGAAGTTTCCACCTCACTGTTCAGGGGTCACCTCCCCATTAATGCGGCCAGGGAGGTAGGTGCAGAGCCTTTAATGCGGAGGTGGCAGCCTTTACCCTTGATATTTTCTTTAATACTAGTGCATCTAGA
Source organism: Castanea sativa (assembly GCF_040712315.1). Taxonomy (NCBI): domain Eukaryota; kingdom Viridiplantae; phylum Streptophyta; class Magnoliopsida; order Fagales; family Fagaceae; genus Castanea; species Castanea sativa. The sequence goes on from NC_134014.1 coordinate 15,865,036, forward strand.
AGATTCAGGATGTCCCCTTTTAACCACTAGTCTTTCCAGAGTTTGTGCCTTGACCTTTATAATGAAATCTTGAATTCTCTAGGATCTGTCCAAGGTGAAACTCTCCCTTGGCTGTATCCTCGGACCCTCGGCGTATGGGCCAACTCATAGAGTTTAATCCTGGAGCAGGTCGGCCCTCCATGTTACAGCCCAAAGGCCCATATGCCCACTTGGGCCCTTTTACTCCCCACAATAGCCCCTCAAAACTCTATTTTTTCATCATCCGAGGAGAAAAATAGGGTTTTGATCCAACGAACACTTCCTCCACACTTTCTGCAAATAACCACACGTGTGAAAACCGTTTCGCGTTTCGGAGGGTGACACTTGGCGGTTTTATTTTCAAAAACGGGCGTATTTATTACCGTAAGTTATACCTTGTCCCCCACGTTCAACGGTGAGATGAGCATCCAACGGTCCTTATTATCCCATGAAAATTTGGGCGGGACAAATATAATTTCGAGGCCGCTTCTCGCACGTCGTGACGCTTCGGGAATCTGCGCCTTCATTTATTTCTCCAGAGACTAATCCCATCAAAACATCAGTAATCACCTTTTGTCTACACAACTCCGTGGAAACTCGCACAACTTCAAGTCTGTAAGTTCTTATTCCTTTTTCTCTCTTAACCCTTTCTCCTCGGACCCTGTCCTCCCTCTCCTTATAAACATTCACCCTTTTAGAATTTAGTCTTTCGTTCATATTTGATGGGAAAATTCAAGTGTCTAGTTGATACCGCCGCCGGAATGGAAGGCTTCGCAGCCAAGTATCACATTCCCGGCGATGTAGGTTTAAAATATTGCTCCGGCAGAAGCCGTGGCCGGCCTCTAGAAAGGAGGGAGAGGTTATCATCCCAATGATAGCCTTTGGAGAGGGTGGGATGACCCTCCCAATGAAGCCCTCGTAACGGGAGTACCTTCGCAACCACCGCCTTGTGTCCCGATCAGTGCCTCCCAAACATTTTTAGAGTTTTGGGTAGCGTCGATGCTCTAAACGAGCAAATGGGGCTAAACCACACCTGGCACGATGTCGTCGTTCTGGACGAGTCCCAAAAACGCTCCCACGTCGGTTACGACAGTAAATCCCGCTCGCCGTCGTTAGGCTAATCTCCTGTCTGCCCAAATCCAACAAAGGCATGAAGGATGACTACATGATCGTCTCTGGGAACTGGCACGACGGCCTCCACTGCCTAATTGAGTGGGGAGATCCAGGTGCGACACCTTAGGATTAACCTCCCCCCCCCCCCCGCACAAACTCCTCTAATACTCACAAAAATGCGCATTCACATGTATTCACGTTTATTTAGGTTTATTATATGTTGTGTGAATCTGACCATGTTCGTTTGATTTGGTGTCTTCCTTTGCAGATAAGCAACACGTGTGCCCACGCTTAAGCCACTGCAACGTTGCAGATCTCAACCGAGTACTGCGCTCTGAGGTGTTTGTCAGCGAGAACCTACAACTCAGAGCTGCTCATCTGATTCTAGGGTACACTCTCATTTCTTCGGACTTCCAGGAGATAGAAAACGCCATAGTCGCCGGTGACCGAAGGCGAAGGAAGATAAACGTAGCCCGGCCCCACTTTTTGGACGACCACGATCTCCCTGACGCCCCTCACACCGTTTTATACACACAGCCCATAGCGGCAATTCCCCTCGCTGTGCACTCTCAGGCAACCGTTGTTCCAGAAGAGCAGGTGTCTTCTTCACACACGCTAGACGAGGAGATAGAATAGTTCCAACTTGAAGACACCGAAAGACCTCGAGGGAACCAGTTCGTCGTACTCTCTGACGAGGAAGAAGAAGCCACTGAGGCTTCTGGAATTGTAGGGTTAGTCGTTGCCCAACCAGAGGACGAATCCGAAGAGGATATGGACAGGATGAAGGGTCTCCTAACCAATAGAGCTGCGAAGGTTGTTGAGAGAAAGACGGGAGGGTCCCAAGCTCTTCCATCTTTGCCACCTCCCCCTCCTCCAGCTGAGCCAAAACTTCCAGCCGAGGATCCCAAAAAGAAAAGAAAGGGGGAGGCCGAGGGGAAGAGCAGCAAGGACCCCAAGAAACCACGACAACAACCCCCATCGGTTCAGCAGCAGAAGCTGGATAAAGGTAAGGGTAGGGCCCGCTCAGTTGAAAGCGGGGAAACCAGGGACGTGGCCGAAGTGCGCCGAGCACCGGCCACCTGGTCCCCCGACTTAAGACTGGACGGTGCACCCATCTCTTGCCAATCCAGTATAAGGGCGGTTCAACAAGGCCATGCCCACCACTTGGCCGAAGTGTTGGAGCGCCCTCTTCTGCTGCCCAAGGACATGGAAACCTTGGAAAAAATGAGCAAGCCACAACTATTCCTCTCTTTAAAAAAGGATTTAGCGCTGGTAAGTTTAACCCTTTTAGGAAGATTCCACTTTTAACAATATCAGATTATTCATAAGTGTCTTGCTATATCTGACTTCCTCGCACTTTATTGCAGGCCATTCAGGAAGTCTTCGTAGCCGAGAAATTTATAGAAGACACTCGGGCATAGCTGAGCTTGAAATCAGGCTGGAGACTGAGAAGTCCTTAGGCATAGCCCTTGTTGAAAATGAGAAGCTTACCTCGGAGGTGGTTGAGCTAAAGAGAGAGAAAAATGGGGCCAAGGCGAACCTGAAGACCATGAAGACCCTATAGGACAGGCGCCGCAAGCTTCTTCGTGAAAAGATGACGATCTCTCCCAAGCCCAAAGGTAGCGCTCTGATTTGGAGAATGAACTTGCTCGAATGAAGGAGGAAGCCGCGCATTCCATCGTTCTCTAGAAGCCGCCAAGGTGCGAGTTACGAGGAAGGGGTAGCGGTCACCGAGGAGCAACCGACAAAAGCCTTGCGGCCTTGCCGTGAGTACCGTCAAAAGGTCCGGGGGAAGCTCTGAACGTAGCAGGAGTTCCTCTATCCCCTGACCGAGGAAGTCCGAGAATGTTCGGCTTCCTGGAGATACAGGATATTGAAGAGGCTCCCGCCGCTACTCCTACCCCCGAAACAACTCTCCCGCTCTTCCTCCCATGGTCCTAAAGCTAATTCCGTATCCTACGTAACCTTCGGGTTCTAATAAAGAAAAGGAAGGAGACGGGGATGCCGAGAAGGACCTCGAGCGAATGTGGAGTCCAACGTCCCTCCAACAAAGGCAGACAGACAAAGGAAAGCAAGTGCCGTCTCCCTTCGAGCCTTGGAGTCCAGAAAGACCGAGGCCACCAACACTTCTCAGCAAGACCCCCCTCCAAAAGCTTAGGACCTAGCTTAGGACTTCTCTTTTTCCATATTTGAATTAAATATGTAATGTATATTTGAATGATTAATGAAGAACAATTTCATTTGATTCTCACCTATGTTGCATCCGTTTTACTTTATTCTTTTTGTATTTGTGATAAAGATTGCCATTAGTACATAGTCAAAAAGGGACAGAACAAACAAATCTAACTCCAAGTATTACACAATCATAACCTCCACGCAATCATTCGCATGTTTTAGTATTAATGACTTAACAGCAGATGACATGGTTGAGATATTTTAAACAATGCCTTGGTAAAAAAAAAGACCTCATATAACGGTTAAACCCTTATAATGTGTGGTTTTGTTTTTAGTAGGATGTAAGATCCAAGAACCATTCCTTACATAAATTTGCTTAACACTTAAAGATATAGAACTTTAAGATCCGATCTAACAAACAGTAAGGCACTAATTTCTAAACGCAATAAGAAATTAACTTTAATCAAGTTTGCGGTCCGAGAACAAGACTTAACCAAGTTGCTGTTTGATTATTTAGATCAGTAACTTCAAATGTTAATTTTCCCTAAGTAGGAGGTCCGAGGACCCGGCATAACTAAGGTTTTGTTTAACAAACGATAAGACATCAATTTCCACAAGGTTTGTGATCCGAGAACTACACTTAACCAAGTTTCTGTTTGATTCTTAAGAATAGTAACTTCAAATGTTAATTTTCTCAAAGTAGGAGGTCCGAGGACCCGGCATAACTAAGGTTCTGTTTAACAAGTGACAAGATATCAATTTCCACAAGGTTTATGGTCCGAGGACGACACTTAACCAAGTTTCTGTTTGATTCTTAAGGATTGTAACTTCAAATGTTAATTTTCCCAAAAAGTATGAGGTCCGAGGACCCGCATAACTAAGGTTCGTTTAACAACTGACAAGATATCAATTTCCACAAGGTTTCTGGTCCGAGGACGACACTTAACCAAGTTTCTGTTTTATTCTTAAGGATTGTAACTTCAAATGTTAATTTTCCCAAAGTAGGAGGTCCGAGGACCCGGCATAACTAAGGTTCTCATTTAACAAGTGACAAGATATCAATTTCCACAAGGTTCGTGGTCCGAGGACGACACTTAACCAAGTTTCGTTTGATTCTTAAAAGTAGTAACCGCATGCGTCGAGGTACTCATAACTTTGAAATGTTAACCGACAAAAGCACATTTTATTAATAATAATACCTTCTAAGATTATTTACATTCCATGGGCGTGGTACAATTCTTTCATCTAGGTCGCCTAGCCGATATGACCCTACGCCGACCGAAACAATGCGATGTGGCCTTCCCGCCGGGGTCCTAGCTTACCCTAAGCCGGGTGTCTGTAGGTGCCCACAACTTTTCTTAGCACAAGATCACCAGGTGCAAGTGGCCTTAGCTTCACGTGGGCATCATATCCTCGTTTTAGCTTCTGTTGATAATAAGCCATTTGGACCATAGCTGCCTCGCGCCGTTCCTCAAGTAAATCAAGACCTTTCTCCAAGAGTCCCTTGTTATTCTCTGGGCTAAAAGAGCTCGCCTTTAGGGTAGGAAAACCAGATTCCAGAGGTATCACCGCCTCGGCTCCATAAGTCATAGAGAATGGCGTTTCTCCAGTGGACCTGCGCGGTGTGGTCCGATACGTCCACAGAACATGAGGGAGCTCTTCTACCCATCTGCCTTTCGCATCGTCCAACCTCTTCTTGAGCCTGTTGACTATGACCTTGTTAATGGTCTCGGCTTGTCCATTTCCCTGAGGATAAGCTGGGGTGGAGTACCTATTTATGATACCTATGTCACCGCAATACTTCCTGAAAGCTTTGCTGTCAAATTGGACACCATTATCTGATATAAGTGTATGTGGTATTCCAAATCTAGTGACGATGTTCTTCCACACAAACTTCTTGGAATCAACATCTCTAATGTTTGCCAAGGGTTCGGCCTCGACCCATTTAGTAAAGTAATCCATTCCTACAAGCAACCATCTTTTGTTACTTGCTGCCCTCGAAAATGGCCCCACTATGTCCAATCCCCACTAAGCGAAGGGCCAAGGACTGGAAAGGGGTTAAGAACTCCTCCAGGTTGATGGATGTTAGGGGCGAACCTCTGGCATTAATCACATTTCCTGGCGTAGTCTTGAGCCTCCCTTTGCATATTGGGCCACCAATAACCCTAAGTCGAAGTCTCAGGCCGTGGACCTTCCCCCAGTGTGGCTACCACAAATCCCTTCACGCAGTTCTTCCAAGGCACTTCCGAGTCGTGGTGCACACAATGCAAGTACGGTCCTGAAAATGATCGTTATACAGCTTCGATCCTCGAACAACCGAAGCGTGGCGCCTTTCGACGTATCTACCCGCTTCCAATTTGTCCTGAAGGATGTCATTCTTAAGAAAAGACACGACCGGGTCAATCCAACTAGGTCCAGGCCTTACTAGATGGATGCGAGCCACATTGATGGGGGTAAGAGTTGGCTTTAGCAAATCCTCCACAAGGATAATCCTGGGCAAACCCTGAGTCAAAGATGTTGCTATTGTGGCTAAAGAGTCTGCATGGGTGTTTCCACTCCTAGGAATGTGAGCTAAGGCAAAGGAGTCAAATTCCGCCCGCCGACGTCGACCTGGGCCAAATATTCCTGCATTCTGGGGTCTCTAGCCTCCATGGTCCCCATGACTTGGCCGACCACTAACTGAGAGTCCGAGAACACATGGATTTCCCTTCCACCCATCCTACGTACCATCTGCATGCCTACCAAGACTGCTTCATACTCGGCCTCATTGTTAGTAGCCGAGAAGGCCAATCTTAAAGATTTTTCGAAGACAATTCCTTCAGGGGACATTAGAACAAGTACAACACCAGACCCTCTTTGATTAGTAGCCCCATCCACATACACTTTCCAAGCCGAGGGCACTGCGGCAGTGATCACTCCAACTGATTTTCCATCCATGTGTGCTTCTTTTAGAGTTTCTTCTAGCAATGGTTCAGTAAACTCTGCCACCAAGTCAGCGAGGACCTGACCCTTCACCGAGGTGCGAGGCTTGTATTTAACGTCAAAAGCCCCCAGGATGGTCCCCCACTTTGCTATCCTGCCTGAATAGTCGGCACTATGTAGCACTGCCTTGAGGGGCAATTGGATCAGGACAACCACGATGTGGGACTGGAAATAATGAGGAACCTTTCGCGTGGCATGAACTATGGCCAGAAGTGCTTTCTCCAAAGGTAGATAACACACCTCAGCATCGTTTAAAGATTTGCTAACGTAGTATACCGGCCTTTGCACCCCGTCATCATTCCTTATAAGGACCAGGCTGACCGCATGGACAGCCACTGCCAGATAAGCAAATAAGACCTCGTTCGCCTCGAGACGAGACAAAATGGGCGGCCGAGAAAGATATTGCTTGAGTTGTTGGAAAGCTAACGCGCAGTCCTCGGTCCATTGGAACCCTTTCCATTTGTTCAACAACTGAAAGAAAGGACGACATCGGTCAGCCGACCGAGATATAAATCTGTTCAAGGCGGCAATCATTCCGGTTAATTTCTGGACTTCTTTTGGGTTTCGAGGAGGCTGCAAGTCCTGAATAGCCTTAACCTGTGTTGAGTTTACCTCTATGCCTCTATGAGTGATCATGTACCCCAAAAATTTTCCAGACCCAACGCCGAAAGAGCATTTTGAGGCGTTAAGGCGTAGCTTATACTTTCTTAATTCCTGAAAGGTGTCAGCCAGGTCTCTCACGTGTGAGGGTATTGTTTTGCTCTTCACCACCATATCATCCACATATACTTCAATAGTCTTCTCCAGTTGCTGTTCAAACATTCTAGTCATCATCCTTTGGTAGGTAGCCCCAGCATTCTTCAAACCAAATGGCATGACCTTATAATGATAATTCCTCGTTGGAGTAATGAAAGCAGTCTTCTCTTGATCCTCCAATGCCAAGGGAATCTGGTGATACCCCTAGAAGGCGTCCAGAAAACTCATCCTGGGATGTCCGACAGTAGCATCCACCGCTGATCAATACGAGGCATCGGGAACGAATCCTTGGGGCAGGCCTTGTTCGACCAGGAAAGTCCACACATACCCTCCATGTCCCATTCTTCTTTTTAACAACAACAAGATAGGCCAACCACTCCTGGGTAGAAAACTTCTTTGATAGCCCCACCCTCTTGAGTTTAAGAACCTCTTCCTTCACTGAATGTTTCTCAGAAGATCGCCGAGGTGGCCGCCTTCTGAACAATAGCTGGGTTGACATTTAAATGATGACAAATGAAGCTCGAATCAACGCCTGGAGCTTCATAAGGATCCCACGTAAAAACATCAATATTTTCCTTCAAAAATTCTAACAATTCCATCTTCTCTTGGTGCGGCAAAAGTATACCGACTTGAAAGAACCTCTCCGGGGTCTTCTTACCGGAAATTTTCTAACTCCTCACAACGTGTCTCCTCTCCTCGTCACCATTCCAGATGAATCGAGGAGCTATTAACCGCTATAAGTCTTTGGTAATTAAAGCCGAAGGCTCGCTTCCGTCCGATGCAAGACCGCCGCCGATATGCACCGCCCGGCCACCGATTGGCCGCCGAGGATTTCCCTCAACACATTCCCCCGAGGGAATTTAACTTTAACATGCAAGGTAGAGGAGACACTTCAAGCCGCGTGCACCAAGGCCTGCGAGGATGGCGTATATGGAGAGTACGCGTCAACCACAATGAAGTCCACCTCAACCGTTTCTGAGCCGAATTGAACGGGCAAACGGATCTGTCCCTTCGGCACAACGGCTCTCCCTTCAAAGCTTATAAGTGGCGAATCATAAGGAGTAAGATCTTCCAACTTCAACCTTAACCCCTTAAATAGATCAGGGTACATGATATCCGCACCGCCGCCCGATCTATCATCACCCTCCTCACATCGAATTCCCTATCCTAAGCATAACGACAAGGGCATCCACGAGGCCGGATAGTCCCTACCTTATCCGCTTCTTGAGAATCTAAGACGGCAAAGTGCCCTTCATCCTCTTCGGCCTGCCGCCCGCATCCTCGGCCCGAGAATGGGAAACCGCCATCTCGCCGGACCTGACCCGAGTCGGCCCCTACCAGGTGCGCCGAAGATAACATTGATTGTTCCCAATGCCGGCCGAGACAAATTGTTCCTCTGATTGTTCTGAGCCTGACCGCTGCCCCGACGCCGCAGGTCGACACAAGTGCCGCTTCAGCTTTTTCTTCATCTACAAGCTGCTCCAAATGGTTCCAAAGGGTCCGACTTCTGTGAGTGTGGCCCACATCCCGATGGTACCGACAAAAGAGGTTCGGATTCCTCTTCGCAGGTCCCGACATCTTACCAGGCCACTTGAAAAGGGCTCCTTGCAAACTTTCTCCAACAATGATGCACCGGTTCTCGAACACATGTGCTCACGGCCCGAGGTGCCGCCGAGCCGGACTCGCCGAACGTAATCTCTCCTCGGCCTCGTTGTGGTACCTGTCCGACCCGAAATCCCTTCTCCCCTGGGATAACCTTCTCCTTTCCCTTACCTTGCCGTTGGTCTTCCTCCACTCTCTTATACTCGTCAATACGGTCCATCAGGCGACGTACACTACGACGGCTTTTTAGTCAAAGACTTTCTCAAGTCGTGATCAGTAGGAATGCCTACCTTAAAGTTATTAAGTCCCACCTCATCAAATTCACCATCAATTTCATTAAACATCTCCCGCAACCCTTTAAGTATGCTTTCAACGTCTCCCCTTCCCTCATGGTCATGGATAACAGCCGAGTCCAATGGCCGAGGTACTCGCCACACGTAATGAACCGCGAAAGCGAATGCTCTAGTAAGCTCCCCAAACGAACCTATGGACCCCGATTTAAGGCCGTTGAACCACCTCTTAGCAACAGGTCCTGTGCCAGAGGGGAAAACTTTACACATCAGTGGTCTCGTTGTGCCAGATGCACCGCCATCCTCTCGGTTAAAGTGACTCACGTGCTCCACCGGATCCGGGCCCCCATTGTAGATGGTAAAAGTGGGCCGGGTAAACCTTCGGGAAGCCTTCCTTTTCTCAATCCTCCGTGTAAACGGAGATTTGGAGAGTTGGTGCAACGCCCTACTCATAGCATCGTTGCCTAAGCCTCTAGAACGAAGCTTCTTACGTCCGTGGGCCGGCTGGTCGTCCTCCTCACCGAGGACGTTGCACCGATGGGGAGCGCGACCTTGAGCCGTAGCCACCTCCCTATCCTCCTCTCGAGGAAGAATTAGACGAGGACGGTGAAAACCTACGTTTAGCACGGCGCAACTTCCTCTTCAAACGATTGATTTCCCTCTGCATGGAACTCGTAGAACCCTCCTCGTGGGTAGTGCTACCCCCACCATGAGTATGGCTAGCCCCCGGGTATTCCCGTGTGGACGCTTCCCTCACGATCCCTTCGACGTTCAAGACGCTCGAAATGATCCTCCGCGTGATCCCCGTGACTTGGATGGCAGCACCTAAGCCCGCCATAGTATCCCTACCTCTAGACTAGATTTCCCAGACGTGTCAATTGTAAGTGCACAATTGCACCCGAACCCCAAGACAATCACGCCTGGCTCAGGCAACGAGCCTTAAACAATAAAATTTGTAGAAGCGTGGGCTTGAAATCTAGGTTTGAAGTACCTGGAGCTCGATAACAGGCTTTTTATAAACAAATAAAGGTAAACAACGAACAATAATTGCAATGGATATCCCTGACTCGAGCCGAGGACTACTTCTTTATTATTTCTACTTCTTCCTTAAAGATTACACTTTCTCAATTTCTTTCTTAGCTACCGCCCTTTTTCTTTGGCCTTTACCCCCTTTTATACTTCCTGCCCGATACTTTTCGAAGGGACTAGAAGTTTCCACCTCACCGCCCAGCTGGGTCACCTCCCATTAATGCGGCTGAGGAGGTAGGTGCAGAGCCTTTAATGCGGAGGTGGCAGCCTTTACCCTTGATATTTTCTTTAATACTAGTGCATCTAGAAGATTCAGGATGTCCCCTTTTAACCACTAGTCTTTCCAGAGTTTGTGCCTTGACCTTTATAATGAAATCTTGAATTCTCTAGGATCTGTCCGAGGTGAAACTCTCCCTTGGTTGTATCCTCGGACCCTCGGCGTATGAGCCAACTCATAGAGTTTAATCCTGGAGCAGGTCGGCCCTCCATGTTACAGCCCAAAGGCCCATATGCCCACTTGGGCCCTTTTACTCCCCACAATAGTTGTAGCCAATTAGCTTAGATAGTTGCTCTGAAGACATAGAAACTTATAATGCACTGAGATTTGGTTTGAAGGAAGCTCTCCATTTCCAAATTTAGCTCTGGTAAATTGATAAAGCAAAGGAAACAAGATTAAATATTTTCCAAATAATGTGAATATGGACAAAGAAAAAATATTTTAAAATCCCTATTCAAATCTTATTAATACATGCTCTATTTCTTAAAAAACCATACTGCAAAGCTGCACCAACTAATGCTTAAAAAAAAAAAAAAAAAAAAAACCCTAGTGAAGTTCATCATCTCTCTATTAAGTACAAAGATAATTGATACTTTTTATGGATATATATATATATATATATATATATATATATATATTTATATATATATTAAAAAAAAAAAGAGGTGTCACCAAATAATTGATACTAGCTGATAAATCTATAATATTTCACCTTTATTGGGGTTGGAGACTTTGGCATAAAATATACTACATGATATCATTGTTAAAACTCTCTTATCAAAATTTAAAACTATAAGTCAAATTCTTCATAACTACCTAAAACAATTGAGAACACAAAGGGTGACACCCATAAATTATGAAGGAAATTTCCTTCACAATTTATATAGCCGCATTTTTTAAAACTTGGTTATAGGTCATCATTTATATATATATATATATATATATATATATATATATATATTATTCGGCTGAACCTATAGCCACGTTTTTCAAATGTGGCTATAAGTCATCCTTTAAAATATATATATATATATATATATATATATATATATATATATATATATATATATTATTCGGCTGAACCTATAGCCACGTTTTTCAAATGTGGCTATAAGTCATCCTTTAAAATATATATATATATATATATATATATATATATATATATATATATATATATATATATATATATATATATATATATTATTCGGCTGAACCTATAGCCACGTTTTTCAAATGTGGCTATAAGTCATCCTTTAAAAAAAAATTATTTGGCTGGACCTATAGCCACGTTTTAAAAATGCGGCTATAGGCTAGCTATAGCTGCGTTTTTTAAACGTGGCTAAAGGTCATCCCTTTAAAATATATGTATATATATTATTCGGCACTTATAGCCATGTTTTTTAACGCGGCTATAGATTTAACTTATAATCGTGGTTTAAGGCTATAGGTTAGCTATAGCTACATTTTTTAAACGCAGCTATAGGCCCTATCCAAAAAAACACTGTTATAGCCCACGTTTTTTTGTACTGAAATGAACATGTAATGGAATCCAAAAGCTCTTTCTCCGAGCTTAACTTGTGCCAAATTTCTTACAATCTAACAATTTCATGCGCGTTGCTCTTATTACTAGTAATAGAGTCACAAAACAAAACATGTTAGTAATAGAAGTATAAGCTTGAAATTGATGGAGTGGTCCCCAAACCTATGCAAGCTGAAGACTTGGACAAAGGATTTAGGCTCCCAATTTATTCAATTTATTTATTGGTGGGTTTCCTAACAATCCTACAAGTAATGGTTTCAAACACATACTAGACAGCCCAATCTCTATTACCTACCGGAAAAAACCAAGAAAAATCGAGAACCGAAGGCTAATCCATTTTTTCCTTTGGTCCGATTTTTAAAACCATGACCTAGATAGAATCTAATCTAAGAAAAATACCCAAATAAAATTAAATAAATAAATAACAACTTCTCAAATACTAAAAAAAATTCTCACTGGTGGTAGTGGAATATGATCTAAAGGTGGTGGATGGTGAGCGGTGGCAATGGCAATGGCAATGGCGATGGCGGTGGCAATGGCAGTGGCAATTTTTCGTTCTCTGTTTCTTTCTATTTTTTTTTTTTTTATACACTACCTATTGTGCTGGTAACAGGTTTACTACTAAACTTAAATATATAGTCAAAATTAAAATAATAAAAATTATGGCTAAGATTTGGGTGGGTACCATACCCACTAAAAAAATAGGTGTGTACCATAGAATGACCTGAAGTAATGGTAGCTTTTTATAATAGAGATCCAAGATTGCTTAACATGACGTCATCAAACTTAAGGGTCCATTTGGTTGGAAGAGTGGAAAAGTGGGAGGATAGAAAAATTGTTAATTTCAAATGTACCTGTCATTAGTGACTATTTGATGCAAGAGCATCTTATATGCAATTTCAAGATGTTAAGAAGTCAATCAAGTGGCTGTAAAGTGATTGAAGAAGTCCTTTTGAAGCTTATAGACAAGACTAGTGGAAATACAAAACCATTTATGCAGCTTGGAAGTCTTATCTGTTCAGTGGTTAGTTAGTTACACTATCCATGTTTCCAAACAAAGGGCTTCAGTCAGCTTGTTACAAGGGTGGCAGCCACTCTAATCTATTTTAACAGATTCTCATTAGCTAGTTTCTTATTTGGAATAGCATTAGCCAATATTAGTTTGATACTTGGCAAGCTACTAAGTGGATTCCATTTTGTACTTAGTTTTTTAGAGTTAACAAAAATTGAAGCCTTTGTGTTCTTTTCTTGGAACTTAGCGTTCTTGTAGAGGTGTTTAACCACCTACTGAATGTTCTCAGCAACTGATATTGCTAACTAAACCCAAATTAGAATAGCCTACATGCTTCCCTGCACCATTATCCATAGCTCTTATCTTGATACCAAAGAAGATTTCAATCAATGCTTATTTTTGTCCTGGTTGATCCTGATTTTCCATTAGGATGATATACATTTGAATACTTTTGACTATTAATATTTCTTTGCATATTTGATTCCTATCATATGTCTACTTTCCTCCCTATGAGTTTTAGTCTCAATAAGAATGCTTGTTCTTATCAATGTAGATTCTACCATATATGTCTTTTTTATTCATCTAGAACAAAGAGAAATAAAATGGAGGCGACAGGCATTAAGTGTGATATGATTTTTTTCCTTTAATGCAATGGTAACTTGGGTGTTATTGGTAAAGCTTGCACTGTTGAAGACTATGAGAAGGCAGGGTCTAATGCAGAGTTGCCTCTCGAGGTTTATACCTTGTAGGTTGAAATGAACTGGGATTTTTGTGTTTTAATTAGTATCTGTGTTATTTCGGCAAATGGGGTTTATACCTTGCGGGTAGAAATTAATTGTGATTGGTTTGTTTTGGTGATTTCAAGCAATGGGTGATCTTTAATTTGAATTGGAATTTTTGTGATGTATATGTTTTGGTTGATTTGTAAGTTTCTTTGGGTGATTGTAAAAGAACATGTATTTCCAAATGGGTTTGCACCTTGTGGGTAGGAATGAATTATAATCATGTTGTTATTTGTGCCTTGAGGCAATGGGTTTTGGTTGATTTGAATTAGAAAGTTTTGAGTTATATGTGTTTTTGGTTTGGTTATTCAAGTAGTTGGATCTTATCTTGCAGTTTGGTTTATGAAATATTCGTTTAATTCCTGGATTTTGTTTGGTTATGAAGAAACAACAGGTTTAGCTATTTGTGTAATTCCTAGATTCTGATTATTTATGAAGAAGCAACAAGTTTTGCTATCCTTGGCTTAAGTAAACTGGTGGAATGTCCATGTTTCTCTTTTTTATTAGTATTGAGTTTGGCAGTTAATAGTTAGTTTGTTAATAGTATCTTGTATTACTATAGGGAGGACATATTTTGGCTGCATCTTATTCTATTCATTATATTGTGTATGCTTCTCAATATAATTTTTGTTGTCTTGAATCAAATGATGTTGCTAATTTCTAATTATTTTGTTTTGTTCAAACCCAAATATTAGGATAAAATGAAGGAATTGTTGGCTAAACCTTTGAATCAATTGCAATTATCTAACACGTGGTAGTATTGCATGGGCACCGGATGATGTGTTTGCCAAAGTGATGGGTAAGGAGTGCAAAGGTTATATTCGCGGGGTAGGATTTGGTCCAAGCCCAAGTGGCCGAAGTAGCAAAAGTACTCTCACAGACCTTCAAATACAATCAAGTCAAGCAAGGGACGACGAAGTTGCCCAACTAAAGGCTTCCTTGGCTAATATGCAGGAGAAACTGCCATCCTTTGAAGAAATGAAGAAAAGACTTAGCCAATTAAAAGAGATGGAGCAAATAATGGCTTGCATGCTTCAAAAAATGCAACAAATAACTTCACAATACAGCCAGGTATAACACCATTAGAAGTGTTCAAATATGTTTAATCAAATTTACATTCTAAAATACTAAGATATGAGACCATACAGAAGCTTTTTCTTCATTGTTACTAAGGGACAAATGATTTGCTAGCCTTTTATTTATTTCCAAAACTTCTATTATATTTCATTGTTGTGACTTTAACTTGTGATACTAGCAAAGTTCTTCCTTCTTGGTCTATCTTTTATTAAGTCCAGACCCTAGAAGTGATAAACCATATGGGTTTTTTCCATCTCCCATATTTGCATTTGTTTAGTACAGTTGACCTATTTAGTTTTATTATTATTTAAAAAAGAAAAAAATTAGCTAGGTACAAGCTAATTTAACATGCTGCTGAACCTAGAATGTTAGCTGAACCTCATGCTTAGTGTTCTCATTGTTCTGAGAATGCTACTGAACCTCATGTTAGCTGCATTATGAATGTTGGTTATCTATATATGCCCCCTTTTGTTTGTTTCAATTTTTCTGTTTAACACTATTAGCTTTTGCAGTGCCTCTCCTTCATTCTCTTGTGCTGTGTTGTGTTGTCTAAATTTTGGTCCTAAAGATATGTACTGATTTTCACTAATAGAATGTGAAATTTGATTGAACTAAGTCAACTTTTTGAAGCTTTTTGATTGTTTTCTGATGTTGCAAAGCAATTTTAGATTCCAATATTTGATATCATTGTGTCCTAATTATTGCCTTTTTTTTTTTGTATGTAGGACGTTCCTTTGATTCTACCATCCCCAGCTCTCCTATAATCTCACAGCTCTTCAAAAATCATCAACTGCATCCCATCAACCAAGCAGCTTATTATAAGTTTTATATTGGTGTTTGAGGACATTTTGTGTACAAAGAACCACATTTGAACAAACACATTTTTTGCAAGTGTTGAAAAAATATTTTGAAACACTTTGAAATTTTAATTATTGTATTAGCTTAATTTAAGTGTTAAAGGACTTTCTGTGTACAAAGGACCATATCTATCTTTTGTTAATTTTATGATGATGGTTATAGACAATAATATGTATTTGATAATATATTTCTATGTTAATATAATGTTAGTTTGGAGACATTTGTGGTGTTATTTAGTTACATTTGTGGTATTGTCTTAGTAGAGCTAAAATTATTACAGGTTATTTGTAATAGAAATGTGGTTTTAGAACCCAGGAGGGAAAAAAAAAATTAACCTATAGCAGCGGGCAAAAACCGCCACTAAATGACCAAAATTATGAAATAATTGAAGACCTATAGCGGCATTTATAGCTTGCCGCTAAAAGGTCACTTGACTCAAATGATAACCTCATATGGCGGCGGTTTTTAGCTCGCCACAATAAACCAAAAGCGCCGCTAAATGGCCGATCTATTGCAGTGCTTTTTGTGACCGCCGCAATAGATCTATAGCGGCACTGCAACAGTGGCGGGTAGAAACACTGCAACATTGGACCTTTAGCGGCGGTTTTTTGGGCTTTTGCGGCTATTTTGGCCACAATAGTACAGTTTTTTGTAGTCTTAGAAACATTTTAGAAGAAAATGATAAAGCAATTAAGTTTTTAATAATTTTTTATATTTTCCATAAAAGTGGTGTCAAAACTTTTCTAATGTGATTTATTTGTTTAAAATAATCGTTAATCAACCATGACCCTTTAATAACATGAAAAGGCAAGTTAGGCAACCCTTTAATTATATGAAAAGGCAGTGAGTTTAGAGAAGTGCCAATCTTAAATTGAAAAAAGCAGAAATACATTTTTAATCCTTACATTTTGACCTCATTATTATTTTGGTCCTTACTTTTCTATTTTATCACTTTTAATCTCCAAAATGAAAAACGCATTCCATTATTGTCTCTACCGTCATCTCACTTACGGAAATTTCTTACGTGACAAACATAGTACACAGTTGGCATACCAAGTGCCTACATATCCATTAAAATGATATTTGAAAAATTGGATTTGACATTTAAAAAATGTCATGTCAACATTTTAATAAATAAAAAAAGCCACATCAGAAAAACAATAAAACAAAATTATAAATTTTGATTTTTTTCAAATAAAATATAAAAAAATAATATTTTTTCTTTCCATTATTTTTCGAAAGAAGGTGTAGATTTTTCTTATGTCCTTCCCTAGAAAATGATTGATTGTTCTTCATGTACTTCCCCAAGAACATGGTTGCCCAAAAAGTTAAAATTAAATATTTTCTTTTCTTTTATTGCATTTTCTTAGCATCAAAACATGCAAAAACATGATCAAACTCAACAACTCTAACACAATCAACTAAAAAAATTCAAACACGGTCAGATCAAAAACAAAATAACCAAAAACGCCAAAACCCAAAGCCAATTTTCATCAATAAAATACACCAAAACACAAGCCAATCCTCATCAATTTTAGATCTAGTCAAATCAAACCACGATGACCCACCCAGGCACTACCGATCTAGGTTTAGAGAGAGAAAGGATGAGATTTCGGTCAGTCATGGGTTTTGGCCATAGGTCTTCAACCATGGGTTTTCGGGCATGGGTCTTCAGCCATGGGTTTTTGGCTATAAGAGAAGAGAGAGAGCTCGGGATCTTCCACTAGAGCTAGGGATCTTCCACTCCATTTGCCACATAGGTTATTTTTCATTAGTGAGATAACGATAGGGACTAAAATAGAAAGCATTTTTCCATTTTGGGGACTAAAAGCAATAAAATAAAAATATAGAGACCAAAATGAAAATGAGGCCAAAATGTAAGAGCCAAAAAGGCATTTCCGCCTTTAAAAAAAGTGAAAACAACCTTCGGTTACTAATGGGTATGTAAAGTATAATCACAAAGAAGAAAGTTCAAACATCTCACAAAGAAGAAAAAGCACTTTATATATCAACTATATGCAATATTTCGTTTCTGTGAACTCATCCACCAGTGAGACTCATAAAGTATAAAAAGGATGCTAAATAAAACTGATGCATGAAATGCCACCAATAAAGAGTCCCATAAAAAAGAAAAAATTTGTTTAAGCATTGGTACTTTTGGTAGTTCATTTTTCTTTTTTAATTTCTAATTTTTAATTTTTAATTTTTAATATTAAGATGAGCATGACTAGTTTTTGATAAGTTTGGAGATAAATTTAAATTCTAAATGTATTTGTTAAAAATACCAAAATGTGATAACTAATTAGGTGCAAAGTGTTTAGTACACATTGCTACCTTTAAGTTGCTATTTGTGCCGACATAAGAGTCCCTTTCAACTATTTTAAGGCACATTGTTTAGCCTGAAAAGCTTCTAGCTTTGTTTAGCCTGTCTTATGGTACAAAATTAAGCAAAGTTGTTGTTGATATTTTTATAGTGTGAAGTTGATTTCCACGGTCCACTTTGGCATCGAATAATATGTTGTTATTGGTCCAAATGAAGAAGGCCGTCCAATCAATCCAAGTGAAATGGTAAGGTCTATTATGCCTCAAATAAGAATATAAAATCCACCCCCCCCCCCCCCCCTTCAAAAAAAAAAGAATATAAAATTCCCACTTGCATTTTACTATGCTATATGATTTTGATATCTTAATTTTTTTATGAGGTAAACAATACTTCCAAAAACACCTGTCTCCTTCGACTATCAATTAATTACTCATTTAAAGTGCCTCCTTGATCTACCAAACTAATTGGCCGCCAGTAGAAAAAGGAATCGTTGATCAGCACTTATTTGGGATATCCAAATTTTAAAGGTATATTCTTGTGTTGGAACTAGGAAGAATGATAATCGATTCCGCATACAATCAACTTATCAAGATTGCTTATATTTTAAAATTAAATGATCTCCGTTTACCGTGAATATTTTACACTTTTTCACAACATGATCAGATGGCAAAGCGTGATTAATCTAATATCATTTGTACGGATTTATCAATAAGAGTACAAGACATTAACACATACATAAGGATGTAGGTACTGTGATTTATTGTAACATATATATATATATCGTGCACTAGTACAATAACGCTTTTTTTATTTGTATTTTTGGTTAGTGTTGTAATATTTAAAAATAATATATAAATAACTGTGTATATTAAAAAATATGTAATGTAACGTAAAATAATGTTTAAAAATGAAATAGAAATCAATAATGTTCTAACCAAATGGAAAATATAAAGGAAAAAACTTAAAACTTAGGAATAATAAATTACTCATTTAACAAGTTTGTGTTTTTTAATTTAAAATTATTTAACTAAAAAAATATGAGTATTTTAAAGAGTTTAAGAATTTGTGTGAAGGTATTTTAATACGTAAAATGTTGAAACCCAAGCAAGTAACCTTGTTATTAATAGGGTGTGTGTGTATCTATATATATAGACAAAACTTAGATACAATACCTTAAGTGTTGTTCTTTAAGTTCTCCTCTTAAGATTCAGCCATGTGACTACTTAATTAAAAAACACACTTCCATCCTATGAGAAAAAATTCATATAGCAAAATCTTATAAGGGGAACCTAAAGAACAACATCTAAATATTGTACTTAAGTCTTACTCATATATATATATATATATATATATATATATATATATATATATATATATATAAATTTTATTTTATTTTATTGGGTAACATGATTTGTAATGGTTCTATATTGGCATTGACTTACGGTTCTTTCTTAAAAAAGATGTGACAATTTCTTTTTCTTTTTTTGTATTTATAAGTAAATAGTAGGGAAATGAGAGATGGGTTTCAAACCACACATACACCATAAAAAATGTCTTACAGTTAGACTATAGCTTTTTTTTTTTTTAGAATATCAAATGATCCTTGATGTCATGGTGTTTTGTTTTGTTCTTTTATTATTATTATTATACGACAATAATGATGAACTAGCAATTATCAAAGATAGCAATCGTTGATTAGGCTCCTTGCTTATATTGGAATCATTTGTTATGTTACCTAAACATAATATTTTTCAATTCTTCCAATTATATATAATATTTTCCAAATTTAAGACAATGATATGG
Source organism: Castanea sativa (assembly GCF_040712315.1). Taxonomy (NCBI): domain Eukaryota; kingdom Viridiplantae; phylum Streptophyta; class Magnoliopsida; order Fagales; family Fagaceae; genus Castanea; species Castanea sativa. The sequence goes on from NC_134014.1 coordinate 15,884,673, forward strand.
GATCGATGTCAAATCTAATTCCCTCTAGTGGCCTTAAGGCCCCACTCCACCAATTATGAACTAAATTTATCTTAGAGACAACGTCTCATAAATAATGTAGTTGAATCAAAATTATAAGGTGTGTAGCAAGGGTCCTGTAGGTCAATATATACATATATTTGCATTTCCAATGATAGCGTTTTCATGCTCCTAATTATTAAATTATAAATAATAAAAAAGATGTTCCTAAAAAAATAATAAAAAAGATTATAAGGTGCATAGATTTGATATTTTAAAAAAATAAAGCATAGATTTTTTTTTCCGATGGGATAAAGCTAGATTTGATTAAATGTAAACATGTGTATATAACTTAGGCACAATTTCTTATATGTTGTACTTTAATTACTTGATTAATTTAAAATCATATGATTGTATTAATCAATGAACCATATAATTAAATTTAATTAACTTTGGGAGAAGATACAACTCTTAAATTATCTCCTGTTAGGAGACAATGTAATAAGCTAGTGCACTCTTTAGCAAGGAGAGCATCCACCCCTCCTCAAATATCCGTCTAGATGGAAGAAGTATCACCAAACCTTGTTTATGTATTCTTGACTGATTTGAAGAGCCTACCTTAAATTATCTCTTGTTAGGAGACAATGTAATAAGCTAGCGCACTCTTTAGCAAGGAGAGCATCCACCCCTCCTCAATTATTCGCCTGGATAGAAGAAGTGCCACCACACCTTATTTATGTATTCTTAACTGATTTGAAGAGTCTACCTTAAATTATCTCTTGTTAGGAGACAATGTAATAAGTTAGCGCACTCTTTAACAAGGAGAGCATCCACCCCTCCTCAATTATCCGTTTGGATGGAGGAAGTACCATCACACCTTGTTTATGTATTCTTAACTAATTTGAAGAGCCTTCCTTAATAATACGTCTGTGATTTGATTCAGAAGATACCACAAATATCGATATAAAACACTTATATCATCACTAGCATTATATGACAAGGAACAGAGTTGTGACCTTGGACTTGAGCTCCTTGTGCTGGAAGTAAACCTCGGTCATCAATTCATTGCACGGGACCACTTCATTATTTTGCTTTTCCATCCCATGATGGTAACGAAATTCATTTAAAGGAATGGATCGACGATGAGCTTCAATATCACCTTCATATCATTGAAGAGAAACGCTTCAAAAAGGCATTACGATCATGGACATTGTGATAAAAAGGAAGGAGTGACGTCATTTGGACAACAAGGTTTTCACGGGAGGGTTGTTGAATGTTGTGGTTGAGACTTGAGAGAGCGGTTGTGTTTAAATTGAGTTTTTTTTTTTCCCCCTGTTATTATATGTTTTATTTGTCATGTGTCATTTGAATGTAAATAAGAGAGAATGATACGTAGTGAATTGAAGCAAAATACGTATATGTGTATATATGTTACATCTTTTTCCCCTCTCTTGCTATAAATGGGAGGAATACAAATCCGAATCTTCTTGAAGGAAAGAATTGAGTAAGATTATTGAGTTACAAGCTTCCTAGGATATTTATATCATAATAAGTTTTTTATTTGAGCAAAAAGTATATAGCAATCTTACAAAACTATAAATTTGATAGTTTTGAACAAATGAAAATGTTCGGAGACATTTTCCTAATATGTAAACATAATAGCTAGCCAAAAACAAAAAAAACCATAACAACTATAAACTCTATACAATTCATCAATTTGACCCAAAATCCACAACTAAAAGTGCTAAACTCTAGGTCTTAACCAGCTCTTCATTCAAATACCCTTATCATGGATTTCGTGGAATAACCTAAACAAAAGCACCACTAAATTGTAGTCCATACCATATCTAATGATGTTATGTTTTTATTAAACAAGAAAGAAAATAGTGCATGCTTCATTTTAAAGACAATAAGGGTTTGTTTGGTTGAGAGGATAGAAAGGTAGTAGGATAGAAAATGGGAAGATAATGGAAAAATGAGAGGATAGAAAATATATTAATTTCTCTTATTTGTGTTTAGTTGGGAGGGTGGAAAAATAGAAGGATGGAAAACTTTTTTATTTGATTAAGATGAAAAATGAGAGGATTGAAAATAGAGTTTGTATAAAATCATCATCATGTTCCTATTAAATAAAACAAAAAGTAACACATCATATACTTAAAAAAAATTGTGTAAAAATGGGCACTTCATTAAAATGACAAAATAAAAAGCATAAGAAATTAATCCAAATTTTTTTTCTAAAAAATAACAAAAACCAACCAAAACATATGAGAAAAGAAACATATGAGCAGAACACCCACAAAAAAAGAAGATGGAAACCTCCACAAAAAAAAAAAAAAAGAAGCCAAAAGTCCCCATTCCCCAAACGTCCAGAATGTACTTGCTACTAGGGTATATTTGTCCAAATGCAACAAGGAGCCTCCTTGTTTTCCCTCTTATAATCTCCTGAATTTGGGGAGATTGAGTTTTGGGAAAAAAAAAAAAAAAAAAGCTGAACCTCACCAATTTTCTCTCCCCCCTTCCCTCCCAACTATACTCCAACTATTTTTTTCCTCACTTTTTTCCTCTTTATTTTCTATCTACCAACTTTTCACTCCAATTACACGTACTCTAAATCTCAAATTTGTCCTAGCCTTTTAAGAGAAGAGGAGAAAAAAAAAAAACCATAATAGCAACTAAATTAAATTTTTTTTTTAATCTCATTAACAAGTGACTCAATGCATCGGTTTAGGTTAAGTTTTTTAATTCTTCTAAAAGAAATAAATAGCTTAAGTTTTTTAGTTATATTGTATCAATCTTTTTTAAAGAAACGCACAATATTCAATTACAGAAAAATTTGTTTATTATTGGAGTGTTATTATTTTTTCCCAATGTAGTGGGATTATATAAATGCTTCCCTAACGTACCATCGACAAAAGCCTAAAACAAGGAAAAGAAAGGGGAATTCGTTTCCATTTTTTTAGAAAAAATACTACCCAATTGTTTGCATTCATCTTCTCCAAATGTCTTCTCAAAAAAAAAAAAAAAAATCTTCTCCAAATATGTGTATATATATATATATATATATATATATATGTATGTGTGTGTGTGTTTGTTTTCATATGGGCGCATGATATTGATGGGTGAAAGCGGCACAATCTCTCACTCTTTTATTCATCAAAATCTCTCACTCTTTTAAGTATCTCAAGAATCTACAAAAAAATGTCTGGTTTCAAATGCTTCTTTCCGAATTATAAAAAGAAAAACTTCATTGACTTGTCTGATGGGAGGTGGTATATTATACCGGGTGTCTCACACAGGGGCGGACCCACATATTGTGGGGCCCGTCCCTGTATCTCACACCCGGCATATATGCCGGGTACAAGATATAAAAATTGGTCTGATGGACCCAGTCTAGAATAAACAAAAGGTTACTGGTTTGTACACATGGCATGCCTTCCACCGTGAACTCAGTCCAATTGTGATGCGAAAACTACCCCCCCTGCCCTAATTATAGTACATCAATGATCAAACTACAACTCTACGACAGAACACACACCTCGATTCTCCCGCTCCTCAATTTGGGAAATTGCGGACCCCACCCCAAATATTGCTATTTTCTATTTCAAGTGTCTCTCTCTCTCTCTCAACAATTGACAATTCTACGGCGCCTACCAAACTCTACACTCGTACACTTAATGACTGAAACACCCTTGGTCTTTTACATAAACAAAACAATTGACTCCAACACTACTATTACTCTAGCTCGTGACAACTTGTGTAAGTCTTTAGTCTGACAACTCTGACCAAACATAAAGAAAAAAACACAAAGTTTCTGCAATAGACCCCGTGATAATTTTAGGAGAAACGCGACATATGATATCACCTGGTGATTTCGACTGACTTTGAGGTGAGGTGAGGTGATGTGCGGTGGGTGGTGGGGGTGGCCAGGCCAAGCAAGTTGCACCCATTATGGTCCGCTAAAAATATCTCTGACTCTGACTACTCCAAGCTTTGCTTTTTAGTGATAGCCAGTTGATCTTTGATTAGACGCTCCATTAAATTTTATGGGATTTAAATAAGCAAAAAAATCATCACCTTCTAACTTTATTAACGATGATTGGTGCCACTTTTTACTTTTTTAAATAGATCGAAGAAATAGAGTTGATATTTTTGTTTACGCCATTAATGCTTTGGCTTTGTGGTCTTAATTGTTTTTAGTGGCAGTACCTTTCACAACTCAAGCCATCTTTCTTTTCGTTTTTAGGTTTCCATTTTCTTTATGTCTCCCCCCAACTTGAGAGAAAAAAAAAGGGCAATTGGCTAAATGCTAGAACAGAAGGAGTTGACAAAATTACTTCTTTGCAAGTCCTATTCCTCATGTTTTCTTTTAAAAAAATGTTATGTTTAAGTTAAATGCTTCTTCCATGTTATAAGTCCATTTTAGAATTTTTATTATAAAAATATCACTTCCTAAAAAAGAAAATTTGTTGATTTATGGTTAGAAAACCTATGTATATACAAAGATTTTGTTTCACTGAACGTGAATAAATGTGAATCTACACCTAATGACTAAGAGATAGTGATAATGATTGTGACATGGTGTCTAGTAAGCATGTACACACTTGATTTTAAAATTTAATCCTCCCCTCCCTTGAAAATAAGAAATTTCAATTAACTATGAGAAAAATTGACTGGATTTCCTATTTTACAATTTAGTTGTATAAATTTCTGACTCAGAATCTACGTCTGAGTTGTTTTAAAAAAAAACAAACATGGGTAGAAAGATGAATTACAAATTCGAAAGATTTTTTTTTTTTTTTTTTAATTTTGTAAGCATATTCTTATCTAGCAAGAAAGTAGATAAATGTCTAGTCAGGTCCGATTGCAAACACTAAAAATATCAAACTGATTCCACAAATTTGATTCAAACATTTACCCATAAATATGGAAACCAAAGACCTATGAGCGGTGGGACTTTTAAAACAGTTCGGGAAAAAAAAAATGAGAAAAAAATAAAATAAAAGGGTAATTTGGGAAACACAAGTAATAAGCAACCCTGGAATTGAACAAATGCCAGTGGTAGCCAACAACTTCTAGAGCTCTCTCTCTCTCTCTTATCAACCTAGCTATAAAAGCAAAATCTTAAGCATTGATGTGTATTGTGGCCTACTCTTTTGCCTTGTCCACGAGCTCTTAAAACTCTCCACCTCTCCCCGCACCCACCACCATGGAAGGGGTCCCACCGCCGCCGCCTCCACCACCACCATCCACCACTCTTCTTGGCAAATACCAATTGGGCAAATTACTGGGCCGTGGCAGCTTTGCCAAGGTCTACCAGGCCCAGTCCCTAAAAGACGACACCGCTGTGGCCGTCAAAATCATCGACAAGTCGAAAACCGTTGACGCCGCAATGGAACCTCGGATAATCCGAGAGGTGTTAGCCATGAAACGACTCCACGACCACCCAAACATCCTTAAAATCCACGAAGTCATGGCCACGAAGACCAAGATCTATCTCGTGGTCGAACTCGCGACCGGTGGCGAGCTGTTCTCCAAAATCTCGCGACGAGGAAAACTCGCCGAGCCAGCCGCGCGCCGATACTTTCACCAGCTCGTATCGGCTCTAAGCTTTTGTCACAAAAACGGCGTCGCTCACCGCGATGTGAAGCCGCAGAATATCCTGTTGGACAAAGACGGAAACCTTAAAGTCTCCGACTTTGGTCTCTCGGCTTTGCCAGAGCAGCTCAAAAATGGCTTGCTTCATACGGCTTGTGGGACGCCGGCTTATACGGCTCCCGAGGTTGTCTGTAGGCGGCGCGGCTACGATGGCTCGAAAGCCGACGCGTGGTCTTGTGGGGTTATTCTCTTCGTGTTTCTCGCAGGTTATCTTCCGTTCGATGACAGTAACATGGTTACGATGTACAAGAAAATCCAGCGACGAAAATATCAGTTCCCAGATTGGTTTTCGAAGTCGGCGCGCCATGTTATATTTCAGCTTCTGGATCCGAATCCCGATACGAGATTGAGCATCGAGAGCCTCATGCAAAACTCGTGGTTTAAGAAATCGTTGAGACCAGTGGCAGAGAAGAGTGTGTTTGAATCGAGTAGTTGGAAGTACGAGTACAACATGTCGTGTACGAATGCGTTTGAGATTATATCTTTGTCTTCTGGGTTGGATTTGTCCGGGTTGTTTATGGAAACGACGGCGTGTGGGAAGAGAGAGAAGAGGTTGTTGTTTACGTCGAAGGTGAAAGGGGAGGTGGTGAGAGAGAGAGTGAGAGAAGTGGGTGGGAGATTAGGGTATAGAGTAGAAGATGGGAAAAGTGGTTGTAGTGTAGGATTGGGGAAAGGGAGGGTGGTCTTGTTGGTGGGGGCGGTGGAAATGACGCCTGAATTGGTGTTGGTGGAGGTGAAAGTGGTGGAGGGTGGGGTTGAGTTTGAGGAGCATCAATGGAAGGATTTGAAGGCTGGGTTTGAAGACAAAGACATTGTTGTTACTTGGCACAACAATGATATTAATGTAATGTGAACAATATTCAAAGGAAATTTGATTTTGGTGGAGGTGGTAGAACACAGTGTGTTGAGACACTTTTGTTGTTTATATCATGAGGATGATGATAATGGGAAAAATGGGTTGATCTTTGTACATCAAATTACTTAGATTTATTAGGCAAGATTTAAGATTTTGAAGGTTTGGTTTTTTGGTTGATCTAATTAATGATTTTGTACACGAATTTCAAATCCATCAGTAGGTTTAGTATATTAAAATATTAGTAATCTCTCTTTTGTTCCTTTGCCATTTACTTCTGGTTTTATGCTGAAGTCCAATTTTCCTTTTTGTCATTCTCCACGTATATGTTATTAAAAGGGTAGTGTCAATAACAGATGCAATTTACTTCTGGCGTATTCAACTCACGATTTCAATTTTCACCGGTATATATGGATGTATGCGCCAATTGGTATGTGGAATAGGTTTCAATGTACGCTCCATTGGAAAACCTTGTGTAAAAATAATTTTTCTAATTTTTTAATATTTGGTAGCATAAAAAAATATGAGTCAAAGGAAAATTATCTTTGGTCAATATAAAAAGTATGGCTTATTTTTAGAGATTGTTTTTCATTAATTTTTTTTGGAAAATAACTCAATCTCACATCAAGCTAAATAAGGGAAGTTAGGGGGTTATTTTTTAACTTATTTAAAGTTGCTACTAAACATTGAAAAATGAGATAGTTTTATAAAAAATGCTTTTTAGAAAATGACTCATTTTTAAAAAAACATCATTATTGAAACAAACAGAGCGGTAATTAAAAATCTTACATGCTTTGCCTTAAAAACTGGGAAGTCTGGAACCCTGAGATCAGGTCCACAGTGCTGCAGTGCACCAAAGAGAAAAAGAGTTGGGGATTAATTTGGCCGGCGAAGGCCATGTTAATATTAGAAAGGCTATGAGGGAAGGTTTATGTAAGGCAGGTTTTGCTTTGAGTGTCAATTATTATAATGTCTAGCTATGATAACCGATTAATTGCTGCCGACCAATGTTTGTTTTATATTGCAAAATTTAAAAAAAAAAAAAAAAAAAACATTGTTGCTAGTGCAAATTTTTTTACAAATTGTTGATATAATAAATGATTATTAATAAACTGGTAATGTGATAAATGATTATTAGTAAATGAAAAAATGATGTTAATGATGAGCCAATAAGAAGATGGGAAAACTAATAAGTAGATGACCAAATCAACAGGTAAAATTATTGTAAAATAATTTGTAACAACAATATTACCCTAAACAAATATATTAAACATTTTAAGATTACTTAATTTCAGTGAGCATATCTGTCAAATCTGAAAGTGTAGAGGCTTTTAAAGGAGTCTTCAGCTGGAAGTGCTTCATATTAATAGCATCTCCAATAGCATCAGCAAACACAAAATCATCTTTATTTTAAAGATTCTAATAATAAAATAGTCCTTTAATAGCTTCTTTAAAATTCAAAAAGCTTTTTGCTAATAAACAGCCATTCTTCAAACCTGATGTGCTACTATTCATTAGCAAAAGAATAAAACAGAATAAAAAAAAATTAGCCAAAAAAGGAGTGGGATGGGGTATAGGATACGTGCGTTAAAAAATAAATGCAGAAATAATATTTAAATAAAATTAAAAAATGATAGAAAATTTGTAAGAATATATATTTAAAAAAGTAGGTAAATAAAAAGTAAATGTTATTGTTGACTGTTTAAACAGTATAAAAATATAGAGAAGTTGCTAAAGATGCTCTAACAAGGGATATTCCATGCAAACCACTGTAGCCACTAGCCAATAGCCCTCAGCTCCTTTGACACGATGATAAGCAAAATTGTCTGTTGTACTTAAAAGTTAGTACATACCATCAGTTGAAGGCGGCAACAAACTTATATGGGACTTGCAGCATGAAGAAACCAAGATTAGTTTCTTGTGCAATATCTAGGTGACAGGTCATGTCAGCATGTATGCATTAGGGAAGTGTCTATTAGATGGAAAATTACACGGTCTCAGGAAAATCTCTATATATAAAAGCGCGAATGCGTGTATGCATGGTTTCTATAATGCTTTTGGTTTAGTTAACTGATACGGTAGTTACAGTGCCTTTTTTTGTTTTAGTAATCAGTTTGTGTTTGTGTTTGTGTTTGTGTTCGAGTTTGTTTGTTTGTTTTTTTTTGTTTTTTTTTTCTTTATTTAAAATATTTATGTAAGTTGGTATATATATTGTTATACTGAAATAATAAATTTCATAATATTTTTACAATTATTGACGTGTCAATTTCTTACAAGTCAAAATAAAATAATAAATTGATCTAAAAATAATAATAATAATAAAATATGAGATTGTGACCAACCACAACTAAAAATAAATATTTTGAGAAAATGTTGTTGCATTGTAGCTAAAAAAGTGCTTTTGGTTTAGTTAAGCTACAATGCCTTTTTTTTTCTTTTTTTTTCTTTTTCAGTAATTGGTTTGTGTTTTTTTATTTTAAAAATATTTATGTAAGCTGGTATATATATTGTTATACTGACACAACAAATTTCACAATATTTTCACAATTATTGATGTGTCAATTTTTTACAGGTCAAAATAAAATAATAAAATATGAGATTATGACTAACCACAACTAAAAATAAATGTTTTGAGAAAATGTTACAACACTTATTATGCAGTGCTTTTGGTTTATTGAACTAGCACAGTAGCTACAGTGCCTAAATTTTTTTTTTTAAAGTAATCAATTTGTGTGTTTTTTTTTTCTAAATATTTAAGTAAGCTGGTATATATATTGTTATACCGACACAACAAATTTCATAATATTTTCACAATTATTGACATGCCAATTTCTTACCAGTCGAAATAAAACAATAAAATATGAGACTGTGACCAACTACAACTAAAAATAAATGTCTTAAGAAAATGTTACAACACTTATTGTGCAGTGCTTTTGGTTTATTCTACTGATATAGTAGCTACAATGCCTAAAGTTTTTTTTTTTCTTTTTTTCAGTAATTGGTTTGTATTTTTTTTTTAATATTTATGTAAGCCGGTATATATATTGTAATATTGACACAACAAATTTCACAATATTTTCACAATAATTGATGTGTCAATTTCTTACAAGTCAAAATAAAATAATAAAATATGAAACTGTGACCAACCACAACTAAAAAATAAATGTTTTGAGAAAATGTTGCAATACTTTTTGTGCAGTGCTTTTGGTTTATTCAACTAGCACGATAGCTACAATGCCTAAAGTTTTTTTTTTTTTTAAAGTAATCAATTTGTGTTTTTTTTTCTTCTAAATATTTATGTAAGCTAGTATATATATTATTATATTGACACAACAAATTTCACAATATTTCACAATTATTGACATGTCAATTTCTTACTAGTCGAAATAAAATAATAAAATATAAGATTGTGACCAACCACAACTAAAAATAAATGTTTTGAGAAAATGTTACAACACTTATTGTGCAGTGCTTTTGGTTTATTCAACTGGCACAGCAGCTACAGTGCCTAAAGTTTTTTTCTTTTTCTTTTTTTCAATAATTGGTTTGTGTTTTTTTTTTCTTTTAAATATTTATGTAAGCTGGAATATATATTGTTATACTGACACAACAAATTTCACAATATTTTCACAATTATTGATGTGTCAATTTCTTACTAGTCAAAATAAAATAATAAAATATGAAACTGTGACCAACCATAATTAAAAAATAAATGTTTTGAGAAAATGTTACAACACTTATTGTGCAGTGCTTTTGGTTTATTCAACTAGCACGGTAGCTACAGTGCCTAAAGTTTTTTTTTTTTTTTTTCAGTAATTGGTTTTTTTTTCTTTTAAATATTTATGTAAGCTGGTAAATATATTGTTATACTGATACAATAAATTTCACAATATTTTCACAATTATTGACGTGTCAATTTCTTACAAGTCGAAATAAAATAATAAAATATGAGACTGTGACCAACCACAACTAAAAATAAATTTTTTGAGAAAATGTAACAACACTTATTGTTATCACAATATTTTCACAATTGTTGAAATCTCAGTTTCTTATAAATCAAATAAAAAAATGTTAAGTCCACAACATTTTAACATTAATTTCTACAGTGCCTAAAGTTTTTTTTTTTTTTTTTAGTTATCGGTTTGTGTTTTTTTTTTCTTTTAAATATTTATGTAAGCTGGCATATCTATTAACTATATAAAAAGAGCCAAAGGCTCATGAATAGTATTTTTTGGTTTATTGCACTTTTTCTTTTTTCTTTTTTCCTTCAAGTATGGCAGTTGGTTTGAGCTTTTTTTTTTTTTTTTTAAAGATCTTTATATGTTTACTTTGTACTTGCAATGCAAGTTTACATTGTAAATACACAAAAATGGTTAATATTATACACATTTGCACAAAAAATGGTAAATATTGTACAAATTTTGTAAATGTGTACAAAATTTGCCAATTTTTGTGTGTCTATGATATAAATTTACATTGTAATTAAGTACAATGTATACATAGAAATATTGTGAAAATGCTATGACACATTGTCAATTCTTTATGGGTCAAAATAAAATAATAAAATATCATACCGAGATCTAGCACAATTAAAAATGTCATGACATTTTGTTGTTATTGCAATATATTCACAACTATTGAGGTGTAAATTATAGGTCAAAATAAAATAATAAAATATTGGACTAGGATCCGTCACGATCTTATACGAATGAGATTAACTTTTTATGACATAATTATCAAAATTCTTAAAATTAATGTCTCTTTTGATTAATGCAAATCTCTATGTATTTTAAAAATCAAATGATTTATATCTTTATTTTGTGATACAAATAAAATTTAGAATTGATCCTAATCACTACCCTTTTTTCTTCCATGGCTAGCACGTGCAAAGCACATGCTGCCGTAACTAGTATAGAATTTTTTTAAGTTGTAAAATAGAATTTTTTTGGCATCTCGGATGCTAATGTTCTAAGTACAACCTTACTATAGTAAGTTAGTATGTAAAAATTTTTACATATACAAACACGGATGATGCTTGCTTTTTGTGGTTTGGTGTTGTAAAATAGCTTTTTTTGGAGTTTTAGAAACTCCAATGCCATTGCTCACTGTTTATGGAGTTGTAAAGACAAAAAAAAAAAAACTTTTTTAATCTCTCACACTCTTTCTTTTTTAGAGCATTAGCATCAGAGATGCCAAAAAAGATCTATTTTACACCCTAAAAACTTACTTTATCTATTTTGTCATCTCATTTTACAACTCTTCCAACATCTCAATTTAGATACATCATTATAAAATAATATAAACTTCCTAATAAAATAAATATAAAAACTACCCCCTTTCTCCTCTCTATTCCATCATCCCTAAACCCAAACCTAGAACAAAACAATCCAAATCAAGCCAAACACCGAAACTCAGCCACCAACACCACCACCACCATCAACCACCACATTCACCCACTCCACCAACCACAACAACCACAAAAAGCCCAACCACCACTGCAAACCTCCACCACCTTGAGTTTGAGGAGCATCAATGGAAGGATTTGAAGGCTAGGTTTGAAGACAAAGCCATTGTTGTTGCTTGACACAACAATGATATTAATGTAATGTGAAGAATTTTCAAAGGAAAATTGATTTTGGTGGAGGTGGTAGAACACAGTGTTGAGACACTTTTTTTGTTCATATCATGATGATGATGATGGGAAAATAGGTTGATCTCTGTACATCAGATTACTTATATTTATTAGGCAAGATTTAAGATTTTGAAGGTTTGTTTTCTTGGTTGATCTAATTAATGATTTTGTACATGAATTTCAAATTCATCTGTAGGTTTAGTATATTAAAATACCATGTTGATGCTCATTTTGGAAAAGCCCAACAGCAAGCCCGAATGGCAGGAATAATGGGTCTTAGGCCCATAAAGTAAACAACTGGGCCTTGGGAAAAGCAAATGGGCCTACAGGAGCCCAAAGGAAGAAGCAGTAAACCCATGGGCATTATATAATGTAGAAAAGTGAGAATGGGCCACAGCAAGCACAAAGTAATGAAGCAAGAAAGTAAGAGGTTGATGGAAAGCCCATGAACCCCAAGGATGAAGGATATAGTAATTGGGCCAAGGAAGCCCAAAAGAGTTAGAAAAAACCCATGGGAATGTAGAGTTGGAAATGGGCCAAGGATGCCCAAGGAAAGAAAATTGGCCGAGGATGCCCAACGAGGAAGGAATGGGCCAAAGGAGTCCACAAGCAATGCAATGGGTCAAAAAAGCCCAAAGTAATGTGATTATAAACCCAATGAAAATATTGGGACATTGTAACTAATTGAGGGAAGAGCATACAGTAGGCCCGAAAGAAGCCTAGCAAGCATGGATCATATAGCACCTACAGCAAGAATAACAAAATGGTATAGCAGGAATACTGGCAAGCCAACAGAAGGAACAAATAGTGGGCTAAAAGAGAGAAAAGCCCACAATCAAGCAAGGCCCAACCCTTAGGGGGAAGTAAGCCATAAAGAATGGAGAATCAAAAAACAGTTCACGCCACAAGAGGTTAAGAATGAGCGGCAGAATGTACAGATGAGCCTCCAGTCCATGGCAAACGCATAAGCAGCAGATAAGCTTTGGACATACATGGAGGTGGAGCAGACACAAGGCCTAGGCACCACCAACCTGTACCTAGCCAATACAAGAGTGGTGGGTCATGAGTCAGAGGTAAGAGATGGTATGGTTTGGCGGTGGGGAGAAAGGAAGACCTACTCTGGGGTTCCCGCTCGAACTCTTTTGGAAGAAATGTCCTACTGAGATGACATACTGCCAAAAAAAGGGATGATGAGTTGGAACCACTAGGTGCATGTCATAAGGGATAGTGAGAGAGAGAATGCCTACCTTGTTGCGGATAGGAATGCCACGATGAACAAGCAAAAAAAGTAGAATTCTTTGTCTGGTAATAGGGTGTGGCACGGCCAGCATAGGTAAGTGGTGGTGGTTAGGCAGTTGACAAACTAGTAAGTGGTTTGGAAGTACACCCACACCCAAACAAAAGTGGTTAAAGGGTAAAATAGTAAAAACCAATCAAGGCAGACAGTATATAAAGGGCTCTCTCCGTGCACGATTTCATCATCACAATGGTAGCAACCACTAGGGGAGAATCACAGCACCACCATCACCATAATACTACACGAGTAAGCACTAAGAAAGAAAGAAAGAAAAGAGGGGGAAAGAATCAAAGTAACAAAATGGAGAAAAAAAAGAAAGAGAAACAGGAAGAGAAATAGATATTGTAGAATGACAGACATGCACCAATAAACTAATCCCTTCTCTCCCTCTAAAAGCCTACCATCTGTTGATGATAAATGACTCGTTTAAGTATAAGCCATTCAGGCTTGTTCCCTCAAAGTGGATATTTCTAACAGCAGGATCCTCCTGTGAGGTTACCCACGTTGAGGAAGTGGTTTCCTCCTTGGACTTAGTCCTGTAACACAACTGACCGTGGCAGACTAAACTTTTCCTTTTGCTTTTATTATTTATCGTAATTATTTCCTTTCTTGTCTTTGCAATTTCACTCATAACGTGTTTCTTATTGCTATATCGTTCTTTTTCTTAAGGATTCCTTATTTATTTCATCTAACGGGAAGCATATTGCCTTTATTATTGTCATACTGTACTTGTCTGTCATAACTCTTTTGTAACAGTTCTGTCTGCCATGGGCATAGTTTGTGCACAAGCCAGCCCACAGTAGGTTGCAATTGGACCGATCCCAGCTCTCCTATCCAAAACACTCGGGCCTCAGTACAGCAAGAGGCAGTCCAGCCTAAAATCACAAAAGGCCTCCCATAACTAGTAATCTCTCTTTTGTTCCTTTGCCATTTACTTATAGTTTTATGCTGAAGTTCAGTTTTCCTTTTTGTCATTCTCTACATATATGTCATTAAAAAGGCGGTGTTAATAACACACACCAATAGCGTATTCAACTCATGATTTCAATTTAAATTCACTGGTATATATGGATGTATGTGCCAAATGGTATGTGTAATAGGTTTTACTGTAATTAAAAATCTTACATGATTTGCCTTAAAAACTGGGAAGTCTGGAACCTTGAGATCATGTACACAATGCTCCAGTGCACCTAAGAGAAAAAGAGTTGGGGATTAATTTGACCGACAAAGGCCATGTTAATATTTGAGAGGCTATTAGAGGGAGGTTTATGTAAGGCAGATTTTGCTTTAATTGTCAATTATTATAATGTCTTGCTATGAAAACCAATTAATTGCTGCTGACCAATATTTGTTTTATATTGCAGAAATTACAAAAAAGAAAAAAAGAGTATTGCTAGAGATACAAACTTTTTTACAAATTAATAATGTGATGAATGGTTATTAGTAAATAAAAATGAATGTTATTGGTGGGCCTAAATGAAAACCAATAAAAAGGTAACCACATCAAAAATTTGTAAAAATATTGTAAACTAGTTTGTGGTGGTAGTATTACTCTAAAAAAAAATTAAAATTTTTAAGATTACTTAATTTTAGTGAGCATATCTGTCAAATTTGAGAGGGTAGAGGCTTTTAAAGGAGTCTACGCTTTGTTTGTTTTGCTGGAAAAGCTTGTGTTGTCTTCTCTCTCATGGTAAGCTCTCTCACTTTTTCTCTAATCATATATTTTCTTATTTGAATTTCAAGCTTTATTTTTTTTTTCTAAGAAATTTTCAGTTTGATAGATTCCTAGCAAAAGTTACTTCTTTTCACACATAAAAGTGCAAATAAAATAAAATATAAGAAGAAAGAACAAATGAAGTAAAAGACAAAAACTTTAAACATAGTGCCTATGTTGCTCTAATTGCTTTTACATGGGACAATCTTTACAGTAAATTAATAATATTGTTATGTAATGAATGATAATTGTTTAGGGGATTTGCATTTGTTGGTAAATACATTATGCAGATACTATACAGTAATGATATATTATGTAAATACATAATTAAGAGTAATATTGAAGACTTGTGGTTGACCATAAAAAACAATTAGTGTACCAGCAAAAAGAGTAGACAATTAAAATTTATTGACAACTAATTTTAATTGTATCTATTGCCAAAATTTAGTATGAAAACCAAATTCATTCTTGATTTTTTATTTATATTGATTACATTGGTTGGTTTACCTAATACACATTTTTTAAATTATTCAAAAAATATATAAAAAATTTACATACCAAACACCAGAAAACATTCTTAAGCTCATTTGCAGGTCGTTATCAAACACTGAAAAATGAGATAGTTTTCCAGAATATGGTCTTTGGAAAATGAACCTTTCTAGAAAACATTTAATGCTTTAACAAACTGAGGGCTAGATATGCTTCATCCTAATATTCTTTTAAAGGAGCTAGATATGCTTTACCATCAGTAGAAGGCAATAGCAAACTTATGTGGGACATGTAGCATGAAGAAACCAAGATTAATTTCTTGTGCAATATCTAGGTGACAAGTCATGTCAACATGAATGCAGTAGGAAAGTGTCTATTAGAAGAAAAAATACATGGTCCCACCAGCTATGAAGGGAGGAAAGATACACCCAAATCAGGTGTGCCACTCCTATTGCACACACTTAGAGCAATTGCATCAGTTAATGTAAAATGCAAAAAGTGTAAAAATTTACACAACATGACACAAAAAACACAAACATCAGTCTTTCTAAACCTTTGTAAAAATACAAAGATGCTACAGTACCATTGTATATTGTAAATATACATGGTTATTATAGCTTTGTATACAATATTTTAATAATTTCTCTCTTTCTCTCTCTCTGTCTTTTTTGTTTGTGTTCATCCCTAGTTTATTGCAAATCCACCCAACCACCACCCAATCACCACCACTACAATTCATCACAATCCATGATATTCCAATCACAAAATCAACCAAAAACAAAGGAAAATCAATCCAAACCCAAAATCAATGGAAAACTTAGGCCATGTTTGGTTTGCTACTAACTCAAAACTTAGTTCTCATGCCTCATTTCTCATCACTTGAATTCAGTTCACATATCTCATATCTTTGTCTCTATTTTTTCCTTAACTTTGTCTACTTTTTGTTTGGTTCCAAATCTCTCATGTGGCCTTTGGTACGGGGTAATGTTTTAGGATTCCTACGAATGTTTAAAGATTCCTATATTTGGTTGCAAATTACACTAGGGAATCAGATGCCAAGGGAATCTGGATTCACCCCTTAAACCCCTCTCAGTAGGAATGTGGATTCCCTTTAAAACAGGTGGGAATCCAGATTTCCAAGCTTTAAAAAAATTGTATTTTTTATAAATTGACAATTTTAACCATTTTTCCTCATCATTTAAGCAATTAAGATAAAATATAAAACAAATTATTATGGATTAAACTCTTTTAAGAATTATTATTAAGAATAAAAGCATTTGAGAATTTAAATAGGTATTTTGTATTGTACCAGTCATTTTGAAATGTTAGACTATAATTTTAATGAATTTGTCATAATTAATAATTTATATTTGGTTTTTCATTATTTATTTAGATGAAGATTTTTTTTAAAGGACTTGGTAGTTCACATTCAAATCTAAGGATAGAATGGAAAAAATAAATAATTCATTTAAGATTCCTGGGAATAAACCAAACATGATCATCTCACATTCCTACGAATTTTAAGAGATTCTCAATGAAACCAGACATAGGAATAGCTACATTCAGGAATGTGATTCCTAGGAATCTGGAAATCAAGAGTAATGTGGATTCCCTCGTACCAAACGCCACATCAATGTTTAACTCAAAATTTTGACAAAGTGGTAGAGCCCACACACTGTCTAAATTCTAGATCAGAAGATAGAACGATAACATTGAAACCATTTTCCTCCCATTTTCGACCTCTCTCCTCATTATGTGATTCCCAGCCACCCTCACATCTACCCACATCGACTACCCACAAACCCACCACCGACAATCCACAAACCCACCAATCATAATCCTTAAAAACCTAACCCACCCCCATTGTTTTCCATCCAAGACCGTAAAAATCACAAAAAATCAAACCCATCTACCATAAGAAATTAGCTCATAAAACCCACAAACACTAAAATCAAATTTCAAGTCAAAAAAGCACATCTAAACCTGATTAAAATGAAAATCACAACCTTAATCGAAATTCTAATGTCGTTATTGGGCCTTCACCATCTCTGCCATCACCAGCGTGATCATCATCTCTGCCATCACCAGTGTGAGGGCAGAAGAAAGAAAGAAGAAGAATAAGAAGTGGCCAAAGTGAAGAAGAAAGAAAGAAAAGAGATAAAAGAAGAAGAAGAAGAAGAAGAAACCGCGCAAAGAACCCAGCATGAAGAAGAAAAGAGAAAAGAGGAAAGAAATACGGAAAAGAAGAAAGAAAGAAGAGAAGTATCAGCACGGAGAGAGAAAAAGTGAGGAAGAAAAAGATAAAAAGAGTGGTGGAGAGCACATGTGTGGCCTAACCATGGCCCCACACATTACCAAATATTTACAAAAATGTCTATAACTCAGTTTTACTAAATTTGGAAACTCTTAAAACTTGTTTTCAATTCTCATCACCCTAGCTCATTTTTTTGAGTTTTGAGTTATGAAAACTCAACTAAAAAACTAAACCAAATAGCATACTTTTAAGTGGGGTCCATGATTTTTGAGTTTTGAGTGATGGAAACTGAGTTATATAACTTAAAACTCATCAAACCAAACTCCCTTTCAACAACTCAAAACCCAATTCAACAAAAAAAACCATTAACCCAAACCCAAAATCAAACTCAAGCCCAAATTGAAGCCATCGTCGTTGCCATTGCCATGGAGAGCTTTATGTCATTGGAAAACCCATCCCAAAAACAACCAAAGCCATTGGAAATCACATCCCAACCCCAACTCAAAATCAACTCAAACCCATCGGAAAATCCATCCTAAAACCAACTTAAAATCAACAAAAACCCCACCAGAAAACCCATCACAAACCCAACTCAAAATAAACAAAAAACCAAAATCAAATCAAAAGCAAACCCATAAATAAATAAATAAAACCCCATAAGAAAACCTCAAAACCAACCAGTGTCGCCAATATAACCTTGAAGCAGTTGTCAGAGCTGTCAGTATGACTTTCTGTGTGGTAGCTTGGGATGAAAGAGAGGCAGAGAGGGAGAGTTGAGAAAGAAAAAGCACTGTTGTCAATGCCTCGCAGTGATTCGATCACCCATCGCGGTGATGCTAATGCGCGCCCACGAAGTTCGAGCTCAGGAGCTCGGGTGTGTGAAAAAGGGCATACCTCTAGTGTGTGACTGGAAAATGAGTCAATTTTAATGGGGTTACCAAAGGTAAGTGAAGTCGCCACCAATCATTGGGTTTTTTTTTTTTTCTATAGTATGATTGGTCACTTGACTCTATTTGATTTTATTACCAATCCTAGGCTAAGAAAAATTTCGTTTTTCCTAATCTAATACGAATGGATAAGAAATCTTGATTCTTAAGTTCAGAAGTTTGGCTACATGTGGGGAAGGTGTTAGGCACCCCATAATGCTTGTCCAAGGACAATCCTTTGTTTTAGTAAAATCTTAATTTAAGGACACTGACAATTGAAAACAAGCTATTGGTATTAGCTTTCGAGACTTTAAACGAATTGGGTTTTGAGGTTTGATTTCGGAAAGGGTGTGGTCTTGATCGATGCTTCCCAAGTGTGTTTGGAATCATTGCCTAATTTCCACGACAAAAATCTAGTAGCATTTCTCCTTATTTTCATGGCGAAAATTCGACAGCGCTTCACCTTAGGAGCATTAGAGTACACAAAACACTAGTCTTACCAAGCTTTCACTATGAGAAGACGGCAACGGAGACACCCCATTTTCACGGCAAAAATCTGGCAGAGTTATACTTTTGGTGTGCACCGACAGGGTTTTTCGCTTGTGTATACAGCACATGCCAACATGCTCCTGCCAGGACTATGAGAGACCTTGCCAAAAGTTCCTCTCAAAAAAGAGATTTTTGGGTGCTTTTTTAAAGACACCTCTCTTTTTGGATAAGTGGTGTGGAGTCACCACTTATTTTTTTATACAAAAAAAGAAAAAAAGAAAAACTAAATACAAAATTCATGACTGAATTGTTCCATTCTCATTGATTGAATATAAAATACATGTTTAAAAAATTGAAAATTACATGTCTTTGGGTCTTAGTTACATTCTACCCAAAATAAAAATAAAGACAAGGTTTAGATCTACTTATCCAAAGACCTAAATTCGAAAGCTAGGTTACGGAATGAGAAGGTGTTAGACACCCATTTCGCCCATACAGAGTCTGGTCTTCTAGACTCTTGTAAGCAATGTACCATTTTATGCATGACATGAATGATATGTTGTGTATACACATGACAAACTAAATCACATAAGTTTATTTATGAATGCATTCTCTTCTTTGTTAAAAATTCAGATATGTTTTTTATATATAAAAAAATGGTTTTTAGTTTGTCAAAAAAAAGCCAGATCCATTTTGTCATAAAGAAAAAGAAAGGGTTTTTGGAGAGAAAATTCAAATCTGTTTTGGTGATTAAGAAAATTTTGATTTTTAGTTTAGAAAAATCAGATATGTTTTTACAACTAAAAAAATGGTTTTACCTTGGTAAAGATCAGATCTGTTTTGTGATGATTAAAAAAATGGTTTTTGATAACAACAACAAAAAAAAAAAAATCAGATTTGTTTTTACATGTTTAAAAGAATATAAAAAAGATTTTTTTATGAAGAGAATTTCACTCATAACATAAATTTATGCTACATGAACTAAATAAAACAACCATAAACACAATCATGTTTAATCTCTTTCTTTGTTTCAAAATCTGCATATGTTAAAAACGCAGATATGTATCTAAGAAATATACAAATCAATTTTTGATTTAAGAAAAATTCAGATCTATATCTAATAAATATGCAGATCCGTTTTATTTGAAGGAAAATTCAGATCTACATCTAATAAAGATGTAGATCCATTTTTTATTAAGAAAATTTTAGATCTACATCTAAGAAAGATGCAGATCCATTTTTATTTTAAGAAAAAATTCAGATCTACATCTAAGAAAGATGCAGATCTATTTTTTTTATTAAGAAAAAAGAATTGGTTATATACAAATTATTGAAATTAAGAAAGAGATTATAACAAATCGAGATTATTTAAGCAACGGTTAACAATTCATATTAGGAATAAAAGAAAGCATGCATCATTATAAACAAGAAGCATAAAAGAGAATAGGGTGATTGAAAACAACCTCTTGCATGAGCATTCCTTGTTCTTGAGATGATGTTTTATGGTTCAAAGAAATTTATTCAATTATCATTGAATCCTAAAAACCCTAATTTCATCAGTAAATATCAAAGAGGATAAGCAAATATCAGCACTTTGAGAGTCTAAAAATGTATGCCTCTTAGAGCACCCCCCCCCCATAAAAAAAGTCCTCGAGTTATGAAATCTAGTCCCTATTTATAGAGGCCAGAAAACTCTAAAAAATAGCTCTGATGTGTAGAACGCGAATCGGGACTCATCCTTCTGCGAAAAGATCGAAAAGGGTGTGTCTTATCATCACCCGAAGAGCGTTGGGCCAAAGCCCAAAAGAGGCCAATTCGACTCTCTTTCTAAGGTTTTTTGATCTGGTCTTTGTACCTAGACGTGCTTTCATGCTTAGTCTATGATTTTTTTTTTAATCTATTTTCTGGATAATTCAGACTTTTTGAAAACAATTATCTTGTAGATAAATCCCTTAAAATAAATCTTGATAAAATTTAGATTATCCACAATTTTATTGTTATCCAATCATCCATTTTATTCATATGCATGCAATCATATTTTAGACACTAATTATCAACCAATCACAAAAATATTTTATCAATCAAAATTAATTTAAATTAATTGTGCATGGTTGACTCTTTCTAGACACAATGCATGTTGACTAAGCAAATTTGATCATGCAATATCTTTCGATCCGATGGCTTGATATGGAAACCGAATACACCGTTGTGACCATTAAAATCTCAAGATCATTTTTATGATATGAAATGAATAAATTGATGCATGTAATACAAGAACAACTTGATGCATGTAATAGAAGAACAAATTGATGCATGTAATGCAATCATGATTTTTGGGGTATATGGATGATCATTCTAGTCATCTTTCTTGATTAAATCATGGGTGCAAAATCGAGTGTCTACAAGGACAAACCAAAGTCCCCCCTCAAATCATTAAGCATATTGATGCGTGTCGCATACACGGGGAAATCAATGTCACTTAGGTAACATGGATTGAGACAATCAAACCGCGATGATCATGCATACAATAAAACATAAATATGCACCTACAGCAATTGCCTTGAGTACATACCCACACTACAAGGTTAAGAGCACTCATGACTAGAGAGGATCACTCATTTAGCCACGAGAGTCCATCATACAAAGTGCACGATCACCCATATACAAGCACATATAGATATACATACATCATGCACAATGCTACCACACAGAGTGGGAAAGTAAAGCAGACATTGCCAACGTTCCAAGGGTATGGCCCAGCAAGGTACAAGAATGTAAAATAAACATTGTCATACTCAGGGAACGCGGCCCAAGCAAAGTTCAGGAAAAAATAAAGGATACTTGCCTACATCCATAGGGTATGGCCCAGTAAGATGCAAGAAAAATAAAACAGACATTGCCATACCCTAAGAATGCGGCCTAAAACTGGATACAAGGGTGATAAACCTAATACGATGCTCTAAAGAAGTGGCTAAGAGAAGGAGAAAGAAATAACCACACGGGGAGGCTAAACCTCCTAATCTACTGAACATGGCCTTGTTTAGGCTTGCGTCTTCTTGCTTGCATCCTTGCCTTTTTTGCTCGTGCCTAGGGAGTCGTGCCCTCACTCCAAGCGTCCTTGGTCCAGGCATGTACATGCAACAAACAAAGAAAGCAGCTAGCAGACAAGCAAATGAGATAACATAGAGGTAAAGAGAGCATGCAAAGACACACTAGCAAAGAGAGCCAAACAAGGGCAAACAAACATGTTAAGCACACGAAGGGGCAAACAAACATGTTGTCAAACAAAAAGGGGTGTCCTAGGAGGACAAATGTAGGTTTGGACCGAGTGTCCATAGTTCCATTGAATTGGAGTATGGAAGGCACACGTGCCATCAAGCAAAATTCCTAAAAAGGACTCAGGGTGTATCAAAGATAGGTGTCCACTATAATAAAGAGAAGTGTCAGATCTAGTACAAAACATTTGTCCCTAGACTCTACCAATCCCAGTAGATATACTTACAATAGAAACCTTCTACTACTTCAGAATCTCTAAACTCTTCAATATATGAATGCTCCACCTACAATCGCAATTGGAACCTCCAACTAGCTTCAAAAACCTCTTGAAGTTTTTCTTCATAGTAGCAAGTCTGTGGTGGTTGCTATGACTTCAGCTTCTTCACCAATGGAATCTTCAGATTTACTTTGAAACTCTTTGGTTTTATGAAATGTAGAAAACTTGGTTACAAAACCCTAGCAGCATAAACAGAGTGTTTCTCTCTCTAAAAAGGGTTCTAATAGATGGCTTATAATGTCCTTTAAATATCAGTTCAAACGGATCTTAATTCGAGTTTCAAACGAATAAGTTCTGGACTTTTTCGCGTTGTTAATTTTTGCTGATCCGCGACGCTCAATCGATCAAGCATGTGTCAAGACTTCTATTGATGAGATAGTAAGTTTTGAGCTTCTATCGAGAGTTATTGAGATTCTATCGAGGTATATGTTGAAAAAGGGCTGAAAATGTGTTTTTCTTAAGTTTTCCTTGAGCAAACTTTGTGTCTTCAACTTGGTCTTCAATTACAACTTTAAGACACATCAAAACTCAATAAAAAAACTTATAATTTGGCATGGTTGACAATACCAAAACACATAACACTAACAATCTCCCCCTTTGTTAATTCATGACAAAACCTCAAGTACAAGAATAAGCCCAATACATTAATAACCCGAATATAACAAATGAACCCATATTCAAATAAACTAGCCTATCTAAAAACAACCAGTCCTGAGAAATCATAGCACAAACTAGGATTGACTATTTTAATTGGCTCCATACTTGTCTTTCCTAAAAGCACTTAACAAACATGTTATGTGCACCATGTGGAAGACAATGACATATAGTAAATAAGTAAAGTGTGTTTTGTCATAGGATATGCCAATTACATACAAATGTAAACTTAACATTTGAGATTACTACATTTTACAATCTAAAAAAGAAATTAAAAAAATGGGCTAAATTTGGGGGGGGGGGGGGGAGCCTAAATTGTGAGAGTTCTCTTTTTGATCTTTTCTTTTTTCCTTTTTGGAGAAAAATTCTCTTTTTGAATCTAGAATGATAGTAGTTGTAGTGTTGTAGAAAATGCGTGTTTTAAATTTGTTATTGACATTATTGTTCTTATTTCTAAGAGAAGTCACTATTTATTAATGAGGGCATTTTTTTGAATTACATAAAAGTCCAGTTCAAGAAATAGAATTTTATGGGGAATTTTGTGATGTTATTGACTCTATTCCTAAAACATTTGCAAGAGAAGTTATTGGATACTAGATGTGGGTATTTTTTACCTTAAAAAAAGTCCAGATCAAATAGGGGAATTATCTTATAGATAGTATAGATACCACCAATAGGAAAAAGAAAAGAAAAGAAAAAGATTCTGTTGCAGTATAAGAATTGATATTCTTGGGGAAATACATATAAACAGATAAAATATCTTCGTGCATATATATTATTCCGAGGGAAAAAATAGCAATTTCATATGCGAGATTGACAAGATTCAGGCTGGTTGATACAGAAAAAACCCATAGTTTGGGATTTGCCATTACCATATGAAGGTGAACTATTTCTTTCTCTCTCTTTTTTCCCTTCTTTTTTAAATAAGAAAGAGAGATTGAGTGTAAAAAAAAAAACTGTAGAAAATTGAAGGATCGAAAAGCCTTCAAAAGGCGTTAAAGAGTGAAACTTACCAGTTACATGCTAGTTACACATTAATCGATGCATAGATTTACTTCCCAAGTCACCACACCAATAAACAGCCTCTCAATAGTGTTGAATGCTTCATTTTTCTGCAATTTCTAGTGAAGTCAAAACAAAATATTTTATATTTATATTTATGTTTATGGTTTTTTCTTTTTAAGTTTTTTTAAATTTTCCATCCAATATGTGTGTGTGTATTATATTTGAGGATTCTCCAAAAATAAAATAAATTAAAAAGAGGAATTAGAACGAATAATTGAAAACCTTTAGAAGACATTAAAGGGTGAAACTTACCAGTTACATGCAGGTCACACATCAATTGATGCATATAATCACTTTCCTAGTTATCATATCCATCAACACCCACTCAATTGTAAAGCAAACTTAATTTTCTTATTGTTTCTAATGAAAGTCTGTTGAGGTCTAAAAAGTTATAACACCAATGCCCAAAATAGCACAATGAGTGCACTCCATGGAAAATAATAATAAAAGGGTTGAGCTCCCACAAAAAAGGGGGGAGGGTAGGCCCAAGTCCATTAAAAAGATTTTAAGCCCAAAGACCCATGAAGGGATAGGCCTTAGAGCCCATCAAACGAAGGGAAGAAAGGAAAAAAGCCTAGCTTGTCAAGATCAAAAAATCAAAAAGGAGTCCGGTAGTAAGAACTGGGCTAGGATACCCAGAGGCTACTAGGGGCTCAAGATCCTCGGGACGTGCAGCACAGCTAGGAATGAGATTAAGACAGCTCAAAAGAGTGCAAAGAAACACAAGGAACAAAGAACAGAAACTTCCTTCTCAATAACCCAATGATGCAGAAAGGAACCAGAAGGGTTGGAGAGTAACAATTCATGAACAGGGGCTGGTACCTCAGGGAACCCAGGAAGAAGAACCATGAAGGGAAGTAGCTAGGAGAACTTTCAACCTGGCAGGGATGGAATCGGCTCACTTGGGAAAAATGACAAAAGGAAAAAAGCCAAAAAGTTAAGTTTGAAAATGTGAGATTTAGAAGTCTTGAAGGAAGAGAGATTGGAGGTCAGCTCCCTAAGGACACCTCAGAATGGAAAGTCAACAAGAGGCTTTTGGGAAAAACATCAAAAGAAGGGAACTATGAGAAACAAGGAAGGGACCAGCCACCAAAGCTACTAGCACAACATGGGCTCTGGTACTCAGGGGAGTAAAGGAAGGGAACCAGTGGTACCTGGAGCCCTAGAATGACGCTATAAAAGGAGGAAGCAGCCAATAGTGAAAGGGCATTCAGCAATAGTGAATCATAATAGAATATTGAGAAAACTCTCAAAGAAAGTAGTAAAAGAAAAAGAAATATTGCCCGGTGTCCCAAAACAGCCACTATAGAACACACTTGGATTCAAAGGAATTCAAAGTTTGCAAGTCTTGGAGGCCTAGAGGGCTATCTAAGTCTATAATTTTTGAGCTTATTTGGACCTTGTAACATGTCTTAGTGAGTACATTGTAAAGTAATGAAATATCTTACATCATTTTAAGGATCCCCAGTATCTATTTGTGTCTTTTTCTTTATTACATTACTCTTTTAACTGTTTTCTTGCTGTTCCATACATACATACATACATACATACATACATACATACATACATATATATATATATATTTTTTTTTTCCTTGTTTGCTAGTATGTATGTATTATGAGATTCTTGCTCTGTACACCACTTGGTTTGTAATCAGCTCATTTAGCTGCGGTGAACCAAACCCAGTCCCCTGAAACAACAACTATAAAGCCCAGGGTTTTTGCTTTTACTTGGGCTTGGACCCTGTCCGAAAAAGGACCCTCACAAAGTCAAAACAAAATATTTTTTGTTTTTCATTCTTCTTAACTAATTTTCTATTCTTCCATTATTTAATATATAAACATTTTATTTCATGACATTTTTCTAAACCTTTTTTCTTAGGAGATTCAGGAAATAATAACAAGAAAAGTAGAAGCCAAGCAATTGGGAAAAGTGCTTCAATTGCTAGGAACACCACAATCCTGGTATCTTACAATTACGTGTAATATTGGAATCAGAGACAAATTTCCAAATTTTGTACATGATTCCAAACATACTATCAATCTCCCCTTCATATTGGCAGGTGTCCATTTAGATGTATAAAGCAAACATGAAGTGGTTGATAATTCTAAGCCAATTCCAAACGATATTTGGCCCAGGATTATAATTCATTAGTTAGATGCTCATAAAACTAATAAGGCACCACAAATTTGAAAGAAATCAAAATACAATATGGTTACCTTTCGTCCAAACGTTTCATTTCAATATATACCACCAATTGCACTAAAAATAGTTTTAGTCGCAGTTAAATAATGGACATTATTGGTTATATCTCTATGAAATAGATGCAACATTTTTCTGTATTATATATCGTTGCGAGAGGAATAATGGCAATATCATATGCAACATTTACAAGACCAAGGCAGGCTGAGAAAGATAAAACCCATAGCCTTGTGTTTGCCATTGCTATTTGAAGGTGGACTTTTTCTTTTCTTTTCTTTTTTCTTCTTTAAAAATAATCAAGAGATTTAGTGTAAAAAAAAAGGCAGTAATAAAAGGAAGAATAGAAAACCTTCAAAATGTATTAAAGGATGAAACTTACCAGTTACCTATTGTCACACGTTAATTGATGCATAGATTCACTTCCCAAATCACCACAACCATCAACACCCTCCCAATAGGAAATTGCAATCATGAGCAACATAATTAAAAATAAAAGGGAGTAATGAGACTATGAGAAGGGAGCCAATGAGCTAGCACTTCATCATCCCATAATGATGGGATAAAGGGTGAGGTCATGTCTTTAAGATCCACTGGGTGCATGTGTAACTTATCTTTGTGATGCTTTTAAGTAAAAGGTGAGAGAGTGTTGGAACTATGGTTAAATGATTAAATTCAATATTTTCTTATTGCTTTTTTTTTTTTGGAGAATCGATAATTTAACGTAAATAAATTGAATAAAGTATTATTGAAAAGTAATGGTTGGTAAATCACATAGACAATAGCAGTAACCACAGTGGGTAAATCACATAGAGAAGCAACGGAAGCACAATCTCAAAAACCACACTAAAACAAATTCTACACAATTTGTCGAGATCCACATTTTCTTCTAATCAGTAACAACTTTAACACCTCTTCATAAGCAAGCAGCTTATCTTGACCTAAGAAATTTGTTCTGAAATGATGCAGCGGTAAGTTGGATACTTTGACTATTCCCAATCAACTAGTAGAAATGTTGATAGATTCTGCTCTCCATTCAGGAAGAAAAGCCAATGAAATTCATAGACCATTTCAGATGAAATCACAATTTTACTAAACCACTGCCATGTAAAATGACAGTGACATACCATAAGACATGAAAGCACCTCAGCATATTCAGTTTTTGAAGATATCCTAATACAGGCACCAGTTTTATCCGAAAACAAACTTGTTAGGTGTGGACTGCACATTAAAAGTACAAGAAAAGATGAACGTTATATATGCTTATTGACACAACCCACTAAAAATTCAACAAGTAGTTCATAAAATATAAAAATATCATATTCATGCTATAAGTATAATCCATCTACACATGAAAGGAGAAGAGATTCAAGAAGATCCAACGCTTTTTTACCATAATTATGGTTTGGAAGCCTCAAAAGATGCATATAAAAATTAAATAGAAGACCCATCAGATAACTGATAAAAAAATGCAATAGAGCACATTTCAGATCAAAGAGGTTTGCAGTTAAGAGTCCATTATTAAAAGCCATTTCATTTTTGTCGGAAGACATAAGTTATACCATATTATGATTACTTTTAATCTCATTCATTGTGTGAAATTGTGAGAAGAATATAACTGGAAATTCCTGTCTTCTGAAAGAGTTTGAAATTGGAAAGCACAATGGCTAAAACCTCGCCTGGTGTGACCTGCACAATTAAAATGCCTTGCTAGGAAGCGAACATGTGAAGGCAATGCCAGCAAAGGAACAACTATACGGATGGTCAGCAGCTGAGCAGCATATATCTTGCACTACTAATGATAAGTGATATTTTTTCTACTTCTAGAAATTGATAGCACTAATAATGAGTTTGTGATGACATACAGATGTGTATAATGTGGCTTTATGTACAATAGCATCTGCAAGCATGTAGACATATGTACTCAGCTTTGCCTGAACTATTCTCCTCAGCTGTAGTTTTGTTTAAGGTTTTGATGTTTTGACTGACCAGAAGAACCTCTTGGGATTCTTCTTTGCATCTTGTTATTGCTCTGCATACGATTCTTCTGAATAAATAAAAACAGCTATCATTTTCTTGCTAATAATAAAAAATAAAACAATAAAAAGAACCAACATAAAAGCTACAAAAACACAGTTATTTTAGATATATTAGCAATTACCTGTGAGTTAACTGACACCCTGCTCATATCAGCTAAAAATAATAAAGAAGAAGATCCTAAAGCTTGAAGATGGGCAATATTTAGATAAAACTCCATATTATAGTGCAAATGGATTCTCTCTATCCAGGCCAAATTAACGTTGGTGTCACATTCAAATAAAACTTGGAGAAATTTCTGTTACATCATTAGAGGACACCATTGGCATTCTTACTAATGCCATGCAGGCTTCTAATAGAAGTGGATTTACAAAATGTTCAAGACTCAACAAAGCCTTATTCTAAGTACACTGGGGTTGGCTATACATACACTGCTCAGGCAGTCCACTGTTACAAGACCATATCTTACACACAAAAAGGGCAATATGTTTTTCCTCACAGCCTCAGACCCTCAGTACATGTTCTTGTTAGACTTCTCTCTGATCCGTCTAGTGCCTTCAGGTTTACACAATGCGTAAGTTGAACAGAGAATCATGGACATTTTCAAATTCACATTGCATTTCAGCTTCAAACAAGAAATACAGTTAAGAAGATCTCAACCAGGTCAGCATGTGAATATCATTGATCAACTTTATCTTGCAACCTTTAATCAGAAAGGTCACACTCAAAACACTGGTTGCAAAGAAAATATTCATATGTCAGCATAATCATCCACTTTACCTACAGATAAGAGAGTTGACATCCAAGCCTGCAAACCACTCTGAGCATCCTTCTTCGTTGCTACTTCCAGCTTGCCAACTGCTTGCTTTGGAACTCCACACCTCACCAGAACAATTCCAAGTAATTTGAATGTACGATCATCAGGTTGAATAGCAGCTTCTATCATTTCATTGAAGGTTCTCACTGCCTCCCTGAATCTGCCATCCATCACATACAACCCAAGCACATTATTGTAACTCAACAAATCAGTTTGAAGTCCCAGTTCTCTCATTTGTCTTGCAATTTGAATGGCTTCCTTGTACCTCCCAATTTTCTTGTACATGCACAACATCATTGCAAATGTAAACTCATTTGCATTTCCCTTTCTCTTCAAGCTCTCAAAAATCTCTTCTGCTTGTTTAACCATAGATCGTTCACTATAAAGATCAATCATACAATTTGAAGAATATATAGCTGGACCCACCTTTGATGATTGAAGCATTTTGTATGTTTCTTCTGCTTCTTTCAAGTAGCCAACTTTGGTATAGAGCTTGATCAAGGAGTTGTATATGACCGTATTTCCAGGCAAACCTGCCCTTTTCATTGCATCGACATAACTCATAGCTTCTTTTACACTCCCAACATCAGCAAAAGCATTTATCAGTACCCCATAGACAATGACATCCGGTTGCACATCAAATCTGATCATTTCCTTATATAGTTCTTCTGCCATTTCCAACTGACCTAATTTTGCAAAGCTCGATATCAGAGCACAATATGGGATGCAATCACTTACCAGTCCTGCCTCCTGCATCCTACTCAGATAGGGTTTTGCTATGTGTGGCATGTCAGCACCAGCCAAAATTTGTATTAGAGAACTATAGCTACATTTGTCTGGAACTACACTATAACTCTCCATGCTATCAAACAACCGACATGCTTTATCATAGCACTTTCCTATCCCATAAGCTTTAATCATCACATTGAACTGAAGGACACTCAGCTTCTTCTGTTCTTGGCAACAAATGAAAACTTTTTCAGCTTCCAAAATGTGGCCATGCTCACCATATGCATCAATATTAGCAGAATAACACTCAGAACTCATGGTCCCTGAAAGATGAAACCTCCTGAACCATAACCATGACTTCTCAAGCATCTCAGCTTCTATATACATTCTAGTCAGAGCTGACTGGGTGTATTCATCAATCTCAAGACCACTTCCATCCATCTCCAACAGTAGGTCTTCAGCTTGGTGAACCATATGCCTTATTGAGTATGCATACAAGAGGGTGCGGTAACTCACAAGGTCTGGCTTGAGGCTAGCCTCCTTCATCTTCACAAAGTAGTTTGCCGCCATGCTTATATTATCATGCTTAGCATGGAGGGAAATGAGAATATTATATGTTCTTGTGTCAGGTGGGCATCGGAGCTCCTCCATTTTCTGCATCAGCAAAGCCACTTCATCTAGTTGGCCATTATTGCCACAAATGTGAATCATTGTATTGAAAGTCACTGTGTTTGGAGCTATCCCTTCCTTGAGCATCTGTGCAAAAGTTTCAGATGCTTCTTTAAGTTGTCCAGCCTTCCCATATGTGTCGATCAATGTATTGTACGTATGTGAGCTCAAAGTAGTGTGAACATGCAGAGAACTCCCCACTTCAGCAATAGCTGTAGTAGTAGCGCTACCCTCACGCCTCAAAGATTCACCAAATGACCACTTCTTGAAAAATTCTTCAGCTTTGTGAAACTCTCCTGCCTTCTTAAACAACTGAACCACAATCCCCATAGTAACCTCATCAGGTTCCATACCTTGTTTGTTCATTCTATCAAGCCAAAGAAGGGCTTCTTCCTTAAGCCCACCCTTGCTGTAAACATCAATCAGAGTTCCATAGGTGGAATTTATTGGCTCAATTCCCTTAACATTCATCTCATCCCACAAACTCTCCACAAATCTCCATTTCCGTGCTTTCCCAAGACTCCTAAGCATAATGTTATAGTGAATCACATTCAATTCATAACAACCCTTCCTTTTAAACCACTCAAAAATCTCCAATGCCCTCTCCCAACTCAGCTGCTCCTTCAAAATTATGCTCCTTTCCTTGTTACCAATCCTGTCTTCCCATGGCCTCAAAGCCTCATCTAAATCCTGAACCGTATCCAAAGCCTGCAAAATCGCAGGAATGCATCCACCATAAGAGACCCATTTCGTCGAGCACCTAGGGTGCACTTTCTCCAATAATCCATTCCCACCTCCCAGTCTGAATTTAACACCAAAATCCCTCTTATTCACAAGTCTACCACTATCCCTACGGCGCTCTCTCTGTTTCCCATCTGGATTTTTCACCAAACTGGGTTTCTTCAATCCATGTTCATGAACAACACCACTTTTTTCATGGGACACATCAAACCTTTTAATTTCTCCACTGGGACATTGAAGAACTTTATGTTCTCTGTGTCTGTTGGTAATTAGCTCAACATGGTCCAGTGGAGAAACCGAAACTCTTATGCAGGGTAAGGCTCTTGAAGAATCCAGTATGTGGAAGCAACTGGTATCTAAATGCTGGAGCTTCACCAGCATTTTTGTGCTGTTGTTTGCACCAAGGTATATGTGCTAATGGTTTGAAGAAAGGAAGAGAATGATTAGATATACACAACTGCTTGGTGAAGTAGTAATGGAAGCAACTCAGAAATCATGGACCAAGGCGACGCTGTTGATGCTCATGGGATGGGAGCACTGTTGGAGCGTCGACCACCGAGTAAGTCAAGGAGTAGTGCTGCCGTGCGCGTTGAGCTCTTGATGATATAAGTGTCCAACTGTTTCTCGATAGGAATGATATTTTGGTTCTAGACTTCTAGGCTTCAAGCAGATTTGAGTAGAAATTGAACTTTGTTTTTAAAATACTCAATCCAAACCATCCCCAATAACTGCTGGAATGGCAGCAAGTTAGAGTGTTAAACAGTAGTTTTTTTTTTTTTTTTTTTTTTTTTTTTTTGGGGGGTGTAAAAGATAATCCTATAATATTGGGGGATGGAGTATTTGAATTATGGATAGCTTGGTTCGGGAAAAAAAAAAAATTTTGTTTATTTTCATTTGTTTGGTAAACATACCTAAATTTAAGTTCCATTATTAAACGAGTTAAAATCATTCATTAAAATATATTTGTGAACAAAATGCTTAATTTAACTATATATAATATTATATTTTTATATGAATATTTGTCTAAAAACATACTTATATAGACTCGAGATTAAATTGTATAAGTTTGTAAATAGGTGTATATGATATCAAATTATTATTTGTATTCTATTGATGATATAAACAATCCATTCATAGTAAAAATTATAGAAGATGAAAATGCAGTGGAAAATAAAACACAGATTTTTCTTACACAAAAGCCCTATGTATTTGGAGAGGGAGAAAACCATCGGATTAAGCTAGTCAAATAATCCACTATTTTATAAAAATAGTTAGAAAACAATATGGACTTACAATGAACAAAGAAAAGAGACCATGAAGAAAAGGATAAGAGAGGAAGAAGATGAGTAAGAGCTTCCAATGTAGCAAGAATGAAAGACCTGCTAATTGATTGTCCTTCCTTAGGTCCATCATCCTTCTATAGTGGTGGAAGTGGGCATGTGTTACTTTACCTTCCTATTAGAGAAGACAATGTAGAGTGTTAACAAAATAGGACCTTGTGCATTTGGTGTTCTATACATGTGTGCATGTGCATATGCTGCATTAACTAGGGCTGGTTTTTTGTTGCTGTATGGCCGAAATTTGTAGCATATGGCTAAAAATTGTTGTTGCAAATGTACTGATCCTTGGCTAATTTTGGAATTATATTTTACCCACTATCTAACCAAAGGACATCAATTAATGGCTACAGAGTTTCTCATGTATTAAGCATTAAGGGGTCGTACCAAATACTCACACTCCTCTTTAACTCATTAAGTCATATACTAAGTTAACTTAGTGAGTTAGAGCAAGACTTCGGTTTTAACTTTTATTTTAGGATTACAACTTACTTACCTATAATTTGGCTGAAATTTAAGTTGTCTACCCATGGTTTGAAATTTGGCACTTTGTTCACTTGAAATTAGCTCAGTGAGGGTTTCGTTACCTACTTCTGTTAAAAATGAGGCTAAGTTGCATTTAGCTCTATGTAATTCAAATTCCGAGTGTAAAACGAATGCAGTGGCAAATGAATTCCTCGTAAGGAAAATGAAATCTAGGTGTTTGATTCTATAATGGAAAATAGTCCAGAAAACGATTTTCGGTGTTTTGTTACATTCTGAAAATGCTATTTTCCTACAAATTTTTCACATTTTCTCAGCTTCCAAACAAATTTTATACCAGAAAATTTCAAAATATACACTTTAACACAATCAAAAATCAAAATAAAAACATTTATTATTCACAACATATACATGATATACTCGGTGAGAGGAGGAAGAAAGAGTGAGAGATTGATCGGGAAAGAGAGAGAGATCAGCAAGGATGGAGAACGGCGGTGGCCAGATTGGGTGGGTGTGGGTTAACCGAAATGGGGATTGGGTTATGTGGGTAGATGAGTAGCTTGGATGTGGATCGGAGCTCATGGAGGAGGTAGCTTGGATGTGGATCGAAGCTTATGGAGGAGGGTAGCTTGGATGATAGCGGTGGTGGATCAGAGACATGCAGCGGTGGAGCATGGTGGTGAGGTTGCGTGGGAAGAAAAGATAGAGAAAACTCACCATTGAGTGAAGGAAACAGACGGCTTGGGTGGTCAGAGCTGAGCTTCGTCGTTGATAAGAGTAATTCCCAAAAAAAAAAAAAATTTAAGGCTCTTCTACATTAGATAAAGCCGACGGTCTGAAGAAGCTCGTTAGTCGTACTATGCATTAAATGAAGAAGACGATGTCCTCGAGGCTGACGACTTCAATCTTAGCCTAACGACTCCACTTTGGGACCTGACGAACTAGAACGAGATAGGAGTTGACGAGAGTAAGCTGACGGGGATAAAGAAGCCCTTGACGGACCCAGCACGACTTTGCTTGGACTCCACAAATGAGTATATATGCAAACATCTTGTGCCCTACAAATAACCCTAATTAAGAGGATCTCCACAAGGAAATAATCCCTTAAGATACACACATTAATAAGGATCTTTCCTACAAGGAAAGACCCTTTCCTACAAGGAAAGACCCTTTCCTACAAGGAAAGACCCTTTCCGCCAAGGAATGAATGTCAACTCTACAATACTATAAAACCTAAAGCCCTCACAAACCAAGGTACACATAATTCACCCTAACTTTGGTACTCTAGAGTTGTGAAAGTTCTCTAACTTGACTTTCGGAGGGTATGTAGCCGGTACCACACTGGTACTCTTCGTAGGGTCTTCATCTTTTGTGTTGTGTAGGTTTTTGTCTAGAGTACGTGAAGACCTGTGGCTTACTAACGATTTTCGGCATCATTAGTTGGCGTCGTCTGTGGGGAATAAGAAGTAAGCCATACTACCGCTTTCCGGACAAAAAGTTGCATGGTACTTAACTCACTCAATGGCAACCACCACCAACAATCAAAGGGACGAACCACGCACCACCGCCCTCAAGAGACAAGTTTAAACACTCGCTGCCGCTGTAGAACGCCTCACCAAGCAAAATCATGACCTAGAGGAGCAACTGCGCCAAAAAAATGCAATACTTAACACTCAGAAAAAGGACCAGGAAGGAACTAGTGCTAAGAAGAGGAACCAAGAGGGGCCGGAAGGCAACAACACCTTAACCAAGCAAGAACGACAAGATACAAGTCGTCCATCTACCGCAGATACGGATCCACCATCGCACTTGGTAGCGGAGATGCAGATGATGAAGAAACAAATGGACTTCATGATGAACGACCTTAGAGGACGGGTATCAAGCGACCTTGACGAGTTGGTCCATCGGATGGACTCACCTTTTACTGTGTTTGTTAGCTCATTCCCCCTTCCGCCAAAGTTCCGCATGCCACAAGTAGAGGCTTACGACAGATCTAAGGATCCCTTAGATCACCTAGAGACTTTCAAGACCTTGATGCACTTGCAAGGGGTGGCAGACGAGATCATGTGCAAGGCCTTCCCCACTATGCTAAAGGGACCCGCAAGAGCTTGGTTCAGCAAATTAACACCCAACTCCATTAGTACCTCAAAGAGTTGAGCGCCCAGTTTGCCTCGCACTTTATTGGGAGACATAGGTATAAAAAGTCTACTGCCTGCCTAATGAACATCAAGCAACAAAAGGACAAACGATGAGATCTTACATTACCCGCTTCAACAAAGAGACCCTCTCGATTGATGAAGCTGGCGACAAGATACTCGTGGCCGCATTAACAAATGGATTATAGAAGGATAAGTTTCTATTTTCCTTATACAAAAATGACCCAAAGACTATGTCAGATGTACTCTACTAGGTAACTAAGTACATGAACACGGAGGACGCATTGCTAGCCCGAGAAGAAAAGCCTAAGAAGAGGGAAAGACAAGAGGAAGCGCGGCAAGACAAAGGGAGAAAGACAATAAGGACTGGAGACCAATGGGAGGATAGGCGCTCTAAACCCCCTATAGGGAGGTTCACAAGCTTCATCCCGTTAACTACCCTGATCGACTAAGTCCTAATGCAGATCAAGGACGAAGAATCCCTGACATTTCCCTGCAAGCTAAAGGGAAACCCTAATAAGAGATCCAGAGACAAGTACTACCACTTTCACCAAGATCACGGTCATGACACATCTGACTGCTACAATTTGAAGCAACAAATAGAAGCTCTTATCAAACAAGAAAAGTTGCAGAGGTTTGTCAAGAAGGAAAGAGTGGACTACCACAGGAGCAAATCACCCGACAGGAGAACGAACGTCCTAGGCCGCCGATAGAAGACATAAGAATGATTGTGGGAGGCACTGTGGCTTTTGGCTTGTCCAAAATGGCCCGTAAGACTTACCTCAAGATGGTTTAGAATGTCCAGCTGACGGGCTTCGTACCGAAGATGGCGCAGATCGACAATCCCATCATTGAATTCTCAGAGGAAGATGCTCGATGTCTCCACCATCTGCATGACGATGCTTTCTTCATTAGCATACGGGTAGGAGACTATAACACGCACCGGGTCCTAGTTGACAATGGAAGGTCCGCCGACATCCTCTACTACCTGGCATTCTAGCAAATGAGGATTGACAGAGAACATCTAGTTTTGATCAACGCCCCACTCGTTGGATTTGGAGGGAATAAAGTATACCCCCTCAGCGCAGTCACGTTGCCCATAACGGTTAGTAATTACCCCCAGCAGATCACTGAAAATGTCACATTCCTTGTTATCGATGACTCGTCCGCCTACAATGCCATCTTAGGGCGACCTACCCTCAACAAATGGAAGGCCAAAACTTCGACCTACCACTTGATGATCAAATTTCCCACCAACTACGGAGTAGGAGAATTACGTGGGGAAATGGACAATCACCTACAGGCAATGAACATAGAAGAGCAGCGAACGATGGCAAAGCCCGTTGAAGGATTGGAGGAGATACCTCTTGATAACTCTAAGCCCGAGCGAACGACCAGGATCGACACCATCGCCAGTCCGTCAGTCCGCCAAGCACTCACGTCATTCCTAAGAGAGAACTAGGATGTCTTTGCTTGGAGTTATAAAGACATGCACGGGATCGACCCTTCAATCATGGTGCACAAGTTGAATGTATCACCTACTTTTCCCCCTATCCGTCAGAAGAAGTGAGTATTCGCCCAAGAACAAGACCGAGCCATAGCAGAGGAAGTCCGCAAAATGCAAGATGCAGACTTCATTAGAGAAGTTTACTATCTTGGCTGGCTGGCCAACATGGTGTTGGTCAAGAAAGCCAACGGGAAGTGGAGGATGTGTGTAGATTTTATGGACCTGAACAAGGCGTGCCCCAAGGATAGCTACCCTCTCCCGCGGGTTGACGTCTTAGTAGACTCTACAGCTCGACACCAGTTGCTGAGTTTCATGAATGCCTTTTCTGGTTACAACTAGATAAAACTGGACGAAGCTGATCAGGAGAAGACTTCGTTCATCACCAGCCAAGGCCTTTTTTGCTACAAAGTAATGTCGTTCGGCCTTAAGAATGCGAGTGTGACGTATCAGAGGCTTATGAATAAGATGTTTGCCCATCAGATCGGAAGAAATGTCAAAGTCTACGTTGACGACATGCTTGTGAAAAACCGAAGGGAGGATGACTATTTGGACTATCTCAAGGAAACCTTCAACACCCTACACTCTTACAACATGAAACTCAATTCAAGCAAGTGTGCATTCGAGGTGACGGTTGGAAAGTTCCCGGGATTCATAGTATCTCAAAGAGGTATCAAAGTTAATCTAGATAAGATTTGGGCCATAATGGAGATGGGACCACCAAGGAATGTTAAAGAAGTACAAAGCCTTAACGGAAAGGTAGCCACTCTAGATAGGTTCGTGTCAAGGGCAATGGATAAGTGCCTACCTTTCTTCCGCACGCTGAAGAAATAATTGAATGGACAGCCGAGTGTCAGCAAGCATTCAAGGATCTAAAAGCCTACCTCTTTTCCCCACTGTTGCTAAGTCCCTCCAAATCAAGGGAAGAATTGTTCCTTTACCTAGCAGTATCCCCAGCTGCTATTAGTGTGGCCTTGGTCAGAAAAGAAGACAAGGTGCAGAAACCCGTGTATTACACCAGCCGGGCACTCCACGGTGTGGAGGAAAGGTACCCACCGATGGAGAAGCTCGCCTTCTCTTTAGTTACAGCGGCCCGTAAGATCAAACCGTACTTCCAGGCCCACACGGTGATCGTCCTGACTGACAAGCCCTTACGGCGAGTAATAAGCAATCCCAAAGCCGTCGGACGAATGACACTATAGGCAATAAAGTTGAGCAAATTAGACATACAGTACCGCCCGCGTACTGCCATTAAGGGGCAGGTGGTTGCTAACTTCATTGCAAAGCTCACTAAAATGGAAGGCCAAAAGGCAAAAAAGTATCCTCAGTGGAGTATACACACAGACGAGTCGTCCAACAAACAAGCTAGCAGAGTGAGTAATGTACTTCGTTCTCCAAAAGAGGATGAGATTGAATACATGGTTCGTCTAGACTTCCCGACGACCAACAATGAAGCAAAGTACGAAGCTCTAGTGGCAGGATTAGATCTTGCCAAAGCAGCAGAGGCAATGAATGTGATTATTCATTGCGATTCCCAGGTCGTCACAAACCAAATGAACAGTGATTACGAATGTAAGGGTGAGAAGATGAAAAAGTACCTAGAGCAAGTAAAGAAAAGGGTGGACAACTTACATGCCAAGGTTGTTCAAATCCCAAAAGGAGAAAACGAGCAAGCCGACCGTCTGGCCAAGGCCACATCAACAGAGCACATGATCACCTCAGGCAAGGTACTTTTCTTTGTTCAG
Organism: Castanea sativa; assembly: GCF_040712315.1. Lineage (NCBI taxonomy): Eukaryota > Viridiplantae > Streptophyta > Magnoliopsida > Fagales > Fagaceae > Castanea > Castanea sativa. Next base: position 15,923,671 of record NC_134014.1, read on the forward strand.
TTTTCACCATTAATAGATGCCATCAATGTGCAGGAGGTAGATACCGGAAGCAACTAGACCACATCGTTAGTCTCCTATTTGAAAGATGGCACATTACCAGACAATAAGGAAGCCGCAAGGAAGTTGAAGGTCCAAGTAGCACAATTCGTTCTAATAAAGGACGTCTTGTACAAGAGAGGCTTCCCCTACCCGTACCTAAGGTGCTTAAGCCCTGAAGAAGCAGACTATATCATGAGAGAAGTTCATGAAGAGATCTGAAGGAACCACTCAAGGTGGCGGTTGTTGGTACACAAACTAATTCAAGCTGGATACTACTAGCCTACTATGCAGAAGGATGCCCAGGCTTATGTCAGAGCCTACAACAAATGTCAAAGGTTCAGCAACGTCATTAGACAGCCAGCAGAAGAGCTCATCCCAATAACCGCCCCATGGCCTTTCGCTCAATGGGGGTTGGATATCATGGGCGCATTCCCAATAGCAATGAGACGGCTGAAGTTCCTGATAGTTGGCATAGACTACTTCACCAAATGGGTAGAAGCTGAAGCCATAGCCACCATCATTGAGAAGAACGTACGAAGCTTCGTCTAGAGGAACATCATCTGTAGGTACAAAATCCCTAGAGTCTTGGTCTTAGATAACGGGAAGTAGTTTGACAATGACTTGTTCAAGGACTTTTACTCACAGTTGGGGATCAAGAACCACTACTCCTCACCTACCCACCCTCATACCAACAGACAAGTTGAGGTAACGAACCCATCCTTGCTTAAAATCATCAAGACTCGACTCGAGGGGGCAAAAGGCATATGGCCAGAAGAATTGCCGAGAGTACTATGGACATACAGGACAACGACTAGAACACCTACGAGGGAGACACCATTTCTCCTAGCATGCAAAAGCGAGCCAATTATCCTAGCAGAGGTTGGACTCACAAGCTACAAGGTGGACAATCATGATGAAAGGAGGAACGACAAAACCAGGCGTCTACAGCTTAACCTAGTGGACAAAGTAAGGGCGGCAATTAAGAAAAGGCTAGCATGGTACCAGGGCATCATGGCCAAGCACTACAACTTTAGGGTTAGGAACAGAGACTTTCAAGTTGGAGATCTCGTCTGGAGGAATGTGACAAGTGCCACAAGAGATCCCTCTCAGGGAAAGCTCAGACCTAATTAAGAAGGACCCTACAAAGTCACATCATGGCGAAGGAATGGTACTTACTACCTGGAGACATTAGACGGGCAAAAGTTACCCCATCCATGGCATGCCGAGTATCTCAAGAAATACTACTAGTAGAAGACAACATGAATGACGCTACTCCTCATTTGCAGTTTATTTATTTCAATTAAATTTTATCTATAGTACTTTTTAAGCCTGAATGGCAGGTTTTTATTCTTTTTAAGAAAAAAATTTTACTTATGCACGTACTTATCACAATAAGAGGAGTTATTCAGTTATGGCTTGAGTATGTGTACATTTCTACAAAAATGACTAAGTCCACAAGTGGACGAGTTCATTATTAAGTCCACAAAGTGGACAAGTCCATCCCATGAGGATGCCTTGAAATCATTTAAGCCCATAAGTGGACGAGTTCATTATTAAGTCCACAAAATGGATGAATTCATCCCATGAGAATGCCTTGAAATTATTCCAATCCACAAGTGGACGAGTTCATCCCATAAGGATGCTTTGAAATTATTTAAGTCCAAAAGTGGACAAGCTCATTGTTAAAACCACAAGTGGACAAGTTCGTTATTAAGTCCACAAAGTGGACAAGTTCATCTCATAACGATGCCTTGAAATTATTTAAGTCTACAAAATGGACGGGTCCATTGTTAGGTCCACAAGTGGACAAGTTCATTGTTAAGCCCACAAAGTGGACAAATCCATTATTTTCCACAAAGTAGACAAATTCATCTCATGAGGATACCTCAAATTATTAAAGTTCACAAGTGGACAAGTTCGTTACCTAGTCTAAGGGGACGAGTTCGTTAATTAGTCTATAGTACACTAAAGTAGACGGGTTCGTCCTAGTTATCTACCAAGTCCTTCAAGAGACAAGCACGTCCCAAACACAAGGATGGATGGATATCAACACACATGAGCAACAGATGCAAAATAATGCACCACAAATAAAGTGAAGTTTTTACAAACAAAGCCAGAAAACATCAGGGCACTTAACATTGTCTGAAAATAGGACTAAATACATAAATTGCTACTAAAAATAAAAAAAGCTAAACTATAGGGTTCTCGACGTCTTGAATTGGAGGATTCTCGTCGTCTTTAGAAGGGTTCTAGGCATTTTGAGAAGAAGGGTTTTCAGTGTCATAAGAAGGATCTTTGGTGGGCGGGACCAAAGGAGAGACAGGCTTCTCCACAACGGTTTGAGCAAGAAAAACACTGTCATCTTTTGGATCCCGCTCAGACTGGATGGAGTCGTCATTCTCCTCAAGGATGGTGTCACCAGCTAGAATAGACGGCAGGGGGTCATCCATGGTGACCTTAGATAAATCCAAGTATGGGTAGACGAACTTGACCTGCTTTAGGTAGTCCTCAAACCCATCACCATAGTAAATGGCACAAGAGTCAATGAAAGGCCATAAAGCCTTGAATTCGGTTACAGCATCAGCTCTAGCCGTCTCTACCTGCCTAAGGAAAGCCGTCAACTCTTTTTCCAAGGTCACTTTCGCCTCTTGCTCCTTTTCCCGTTGATGGATTTCCTCCTTTAGTTTTTCATTTAACTTTGTCACCTCCTTGTTGAGGGTACAAAGGGCATCCTTATATTGATCTTGTTCATTAGTCAGCATTCCGTTGCGCTTCTTAAGACAAATGATTACCCCCTCCTCAACGACGCACTTGTCTTGGAGTGCCTTTATGCGCACCAATGCCTGAAAATAGAACACAACCGTCAGCTGACGAATAAACAATAAAGTAAAATTACCTAGGAGGAGAACATACCTTGGAAAGATAAAAAAAACCTAACGCTCCCAGGTCCTCCGTCTCTTGCTCGGCACAAGGATCCATGTCCATCTTCTTGATGATTGATTCAACCATCTCGATAACATATCCTTTATGCCTAAGAAGACGGCGGTTTCCCTAGGTGATGGGGCCTAACGACGTCATTAAGCCTTTGCCAGTTCCATGGCTCGGCTTGGGAGGCGACAGGTTCTTGGGCTGCTTCTCCCCAGGAGTGACTGATGCTTTCTTAGAAGGACGGTCGTCCTTCTCATCAACCTTGCTTTTAGGAGCTCCCTTCCCGACGACCTTAGGGGCTGACGAGGACGCCCCTTCTCCTTCTTCTTTTTCTCCTCCTCCTTTTTCCGCGCTGCGGCTGCCCTTACCAACGCTCTCTTTTTGGCCACCTCCATTTCTGTGAAAGACAAAGGACAAGTTATTTACAACGATGACAATAAAACGACGAAAATAAACAAGTAAAACAAGGAATCACACCGACAAAAATAACTGTTCAATCTACGCGTTGCCGGCGTCGGCTCTAGACCACCACAATTGGCGTGTAAGGTATCAAGAGTGATCAGGTCCCTGCACTTCAGTTCCGCGAATGAAATCTCGAGAACCCGACATATAAAAGCCTCCTGCTCTTCAGTTATGTGCGAACAAATACTAGCTGAAAAAGGAGAACGACAATGTTAAATACTTCACAAATAAACAAGGTAGAAGAAAACAAAATGACGACACTAAACCTGAGTCTTTGACAATACCCCAGGTATTGTTGAGGCCATGAGGCATTGTAACCCACTCCTCTGGATGGCATACCCAATCTATCCCCTGGACGAAGAAATACCTACCCTTCCAATTTCTATTGGAGTTGGGCATGTCTGACACCAACCTAAGGACTTTTTCCTCGCAGTAAAGTGGTATATCCCCTAAGACGAGACGATGTGTTGGGATCAGTAGCTCCAAAAGAACTCAAGTGTAAGCTGACTGTTCCCGCTGCTAAGATGATCCCACAAAATCTCAACTTCAATAAATATCCTCCATGTATTAGGAGCGATCTGGCTGACGGATAGTCCTAGGAAGTTAGCTAGCTGACGGTGTAATGCCGTCAAAGGCAATCTCAGTCCGGCCGCGAACATGGCAACATGCTGAAGTTTGCGGTCCTTCCCTAGTAGCACTTTTCAGACTTCTCGGGAAGACGAATTGGGATATGGTTTGAAATTTGAAAACGGTCCTGTAGATTCTTAAAAATATCGGTCGTCATTGTCGGCTTGAAATCGTTTACAGTCTACATTTTAGGGAGAATAAAGGGAGGAGTGTGACCATCACCGGGGGTTCTTGAGCTTCCTTCCTCAAGAGCTCTCTCATCACCCTCACCCTCATCCCCGTCATTTTCTCCCGCGTACTCTTCATCCTCTCCCCCCTCATCATCATCATCATCACCCTCTACTTCCTCACCTTCCTCTCTAACATGACTCTCCACTTTGTCGTCAGGAGAATAGGCAGACGACTCTCTCTCTAACAACCAAGAAAAGCCCTCCTCGGGCTCATGACCTGACTGGAAGATTTCGACATAGCCCGCTCCCTCACGGACTGACGACTGTTCACTCGTCGCTTCTCTAGACATCTACTCGCCTACAAGCAACGGAGTAATCTAAGAACCTATTTGACGGGTCTCTATAGAAGCGCCAACTAAACTACAAGAGCCAAAGTAAAAAGAAGAAAGAAAGCGAAGGGAAAAAGGACTTACAGGATAAAGTGACGGCTTTGGAGATGACGACGGCAAAGTGACAGATGACAGCTCTCTTTCTCTTAGCGTTTGCAAGGGTGAAATAAGGACAAATGTGAGGGAGAGATGAGGTATTTATAGGACAAAGATACACGGGAAACGAAGCGACGTTTTTGTTTAGAAGCGAGGCCAACCAACCTACGCCATGTGTCCTAAGTATTAAATGATGGCTACTCGAGGAACCATTAATGAACGCGCCTTTTTTTTTTCTGAGCAAATGAAAAGCTACGAATCAAACTCCATAACCCGTCAGCTATAGCCGACGGAGCCATGGAATAGAGGGCAACTGATAAGGGTAATTCCAAAAAAAAAAAAAATTTAAGGCTCTTGTACATTAGATAAAGCCGACGGTCTGAAGAAGCTCATCAGCCGTACTACACATTAAGTGAAGAAGAAGACGTCCTCGAGGCCAACGACTTCAATCTTAGCCTGACGACTCCACTTCCAGACAAACGGCATTTGGGACTTGACGAACTAGAACAAGATTGGGAAGCTAACGAGAGTAAGCTGACGGGGACAAAGAAGCCCTTGACGGACCCAGCCGACGGTCTGAAGAAGCTCATCAGCCATACTACACATTAAGTGAAGAAGAAGACGTCCTCGAGGCCAACGACTTCAATCTTAGCCTGACGACTCCACTTCCAGACAAACGGCATTTGGGACTTGACGAACTAGAACAAGATTGGGAAGCTAACAAGAGTAAGCTGACGGGGACAAAGAAGCCCTTGACGGACCCAACACGGATTTGATTGGACTCCACGAATGAGTATATATGGAAACATCTTGTGCCCCATGAATAAACCTAATCAAGAGGATCTCTACAAGGAAAGAATTCCTTAAGATACGCGCATTAATAAGGATCTTCCCCACAAGGAAAGACCCTCTCTGCCAAGGAATGAATGTCAACTCTACACTACTATAAAAACCTCAAAGCCCTCACAAACCAAAGTACACATAATTCACCCTAACTCTAGCACTCTAGAGTTGTGAAAGTTCTCTAACTTGACCTTTAGAGTGTATTTGGCCGGTACCACACCGGTACTCTTCATATGGTCTTCATCTTTTGTGTTGTGCAGGTTTTTATCTAGAGCACGTGAGGATCGTGTGGCTTACTGACGATTATCGGCATCATCAGTCAGGTCGGTGTGTGAGGTGGTACCGGAGCAGTGCTATTGCCGAGATGGATGAGTGGTCACAGCTGAGCTTTGGAAAGAGTGTGTGCTGAGAGTGAGGCATGTGAGGAGTGAGAGCAGGGTGTAAAATGGTTTTAAGGTAAAATAACTGTGTAAATGATTTTACAGGTGAAGGGGGTCTTTTTACAGTCAACGCGTAAAATAATTTTCATTTGACCATATTTTCCATAGGTACCAAACACACACAAGTGTGTAAAATAATTTTCTAAAAATGTTTTCACCCGAAACAAACGCAACCTAAATATGTATTTTTGCTTTCTTTTACCTCTTTCTCCTCTCAAAACATAAAAAACATAAAATAATAAAAGAAAACAAGATCAAAAGATAAAGGTTTGTAAAAATTAAGAACAAACAGTCATACCATCCCAGAGGAGAAACAATCGATGTTGGAACCAAGGATGATGTATCAGCTGTGAAGAAAGTTTGATGTGCTCTACATTCTCTTTGAAATTCAGTTCCAGCTCCCCTCCCGTTTAAACCCCTCCATTTTTCTCCAGTTTTTATTTTGAAGAATGACACTTGGCAAGCAAATGATCCAACGGTTAAAAATAAAAGCAACTCAATCTCATCTTCTTTGTCTCTAATCTATCCTTCTCTTTTTTCTGCAACATCACCAACGACAGTATGAGAGAAGGTCAATAGTTAAGAAAAGCCAATCCTCTTCTCACAACATCACCGCCAGAGCATGAGAAAAGTTTATCCCACCACAAATTCTGTACCAGCACATACCCAAAAAATAATCACGAATAGACTGAATCAATTTTGCCCTCCTTAAGGTCACCAATGCCACAAACGAGAACGAGAATTTTCAAATCTCATTGCACACACTAAGAGAGAGAGAGAGAGAGAGAGAAGAGTTGATAATAAATAATAATAATGTGGTAACGACACTGTGAAGCCCAAAAGCCCATTACTTTCAATTTGAATATGTATAAAATTCCATACAAAGGGCCTCTATGTTCTATTGCTTACAATGAGCAGAAGGAAGAAAACAAAGAAATAGATCCGAGAGAGATTGAGTTCAATTTAGCAGTACCTGCATCCCCACTTTACCCTTTTTGTATTACTAAATTACTCAACTACTTCAGTTTTATATTTAGTTTGGTTGTTCTGGGCTATGAAAGTTCAAAGACCGGTGGTTTAACGGAAAGTGAAAATGATAATTTTTTTGCTAATGTTTGTTTATAAGGAATTTGTTTTTGCTAGAGATATTCTTGACAGAAGCATTCACGGTGGTGGTAATGTTTGTTCATAATTTTTACAAAATCCTCACATTTTGATCTTGTATTTTCTTATTCTTTTATGTTTGGAAAGGAGAGAGGCATAAAAGCGAACAAAAATACATATTTAGCCCAATTTTTAACAGAAGTGGGTAATAAAATCCTAACTGAGTTAATCTCAGGTGGGTAAAATGGCAAATTTTAAACTACGGATAGACAATTTAAATTTCGGCTAAATCACAAGTGAGTAAGACAAGTAACATGTAATTGGCCTTTTATTTTATGCAATACACTCGTATTAATTGATAGTAAAACTTTGATTCTTACTTCTTAAGAGCAACAGTTATTATTTATTTATTATCCTAATAGTCTTTTGGCAATGCCTTCGATCAACCTTGTTTCCAAAAAGTTTGTTATCAAATCAAATGAAGTGATGTGTCATGTTGAGTTCTAAATACTACATGAGTTCTTTCACTTTTATTTATATTTTTCTTTCTCTAAATCTTTTTTATTTAACCATTAATAAATTATATAAATTAATAAACTAAGGATGTCAAGTTAGATTTGCTTGGCAACTTTTCATTTCTTCACTAACAAAAGCTTTGCTCTTTTTTTATTTATTTTTTATATATCATAAAGTTTACATAAGTTTTTTTTTTTTAAAGAAAGTTTCAACCTATCACATCTGTTCCTAATGATAGCTCTTTATCATCAGACCAAGATACCAATCAGTTTTTGATGTAGATGATGATTGCATCACAGATCTCTTATACAACTACCAAAGACTTTACCAATTGAATTAACTAGAACCCACTAATATTTTTTTTTTAAGAGAGTTTCAACTTATTGAGTTCACTCTTGATAATAACTCTTTAACATCATACCAAAATACCAATCAGTTTTTAGTGTAGGCGATGATTGAATCGCAAATCTCTTATACAACCATAAAAAACTTTACCAATTGAGCTAACTGGAACCCATTAATACTTCTTTTTTAAAAAGTTTCAACATATTGCGTTCGCGATGATAACTCTTTACCATCAGACCAAGACACCAATTGATTTTTTGTGTAGGCGGAGATTAAACCCCAGATCTTTTATTCAACTATCAAAGACTTTACCAGTTAACCTAACTAGAATTCACAATAGTTTGCCCTTGGTTGTTCTGTTTGTATTTTTTTTTTTTTTTAAATCTCATTTTTCACAATTTTGTAATTTATTAAATAAGGCCTTTATTACAAAATAACATAGAAGAGTTAACATAAAAGGCTTATCAAGAGCCCCAACAACCCTTTTGGGGAAAGCAAAGGCAATACAGCCCCAAAATTAAACTCTAGACCCCATTTAACAAGAAGATTGGGTCACTCTATTACCATCTACAAATTCAATGGAACAAAATACTACTCTCAAGATGCATCATCCCAGATTTTCGCATGTCCTTCACAAACTATCATGCATCCACCCCTATTAAGTTTTTTGCTAATCTACTTCTCAAAGGAAGAGCTCCTACCGCAACTCTCCACAAGAGCACCTTCAACCTCATGCATTTTCCCACTCCTCAACTTGTTCCCTAGTCTCCTATTGCAATTACTGAGTTTATGCTCTTGATCTACCCTGTTAGGCAGACTGCACCCAAAAAAAAAACCTGAGTTTCTCCCATCCACACTACCGTCATATGTTGAGGATCTGGGTATAGGAATTTTCTTGATACCGTCTATAGTTTGTTCTTCAAAAAAGTGTTCTAGCTTTTGATCAGCTCAGACTCCACCTCTCCATGTTAATAAGATTAGCCACTACCAATGTAATATACAGTGAGACTAGAAACCCAGTAGCCAAGGAATCTACGGATCTTGCCAAGCATATACATTATACCTCCTGCCCACCAAATAACACTTACCTTTGTTAATGATACTTCTGCAACTTTCTAATCCATGCCACATGCTTGATGCTAATCTGAGTCTATATCTCTTCAACACAATCTTCTGCATTACCAAAGTTAGATTTCAAAATTTTCACACAATCCGTCACGCCCAATTACTGTCATCCATTCCAGCCTATATTTGAAAGCATTGCCATATTGATATCTTTAAAATCTTATAAATCCTAACCCACCAATATGCCACGGTTGACGCAGCTCACTCCACACTTTTTTGACCAAATATCTCTAGCTCTTTTTATTAGGATTCCACCAAAACTTCCTAACTAAAAGCATCCATCTCCTCAAAAATTTTTACAAGGGCATGGCCAATGCTACAAACCTGATGAGAATAGGTCTCTCTGCCCACGTTAGACCTGGACTGCTCCAACTTCTCAGCTTTGTTATATATTCTTGATGGCAAACTGTTGAAGATTACTTGCCTATTATATGGATATCATATATGAAGGAGCATTACTATTGAAATGTGTCAATAAGATGTGACCATTTATCTATTTTAACATGCTGCATGTTATAGGCCACCAAACCTGCTCCAGATCACCAAGAAAAATAACCCATGCTCCATCATAACTAACTTTGATACACGGGACCGAAATGCAACATTGACATGAACACAATTTTGGAGATGCAATGTCAAAAATGAATCGTCTCCATGGGAGACACAAAAGTGGCACATATGATAATTGAATTTGCTGCCATGTACATGCCTTAGTCAAACAATTCTTGCGGGTCAAATTTTAGCATTCACATAAGGGATCTGCAAACTTCCTAAAACCAATAAATAAATAAAAAAAGCTTAAAATGAAGCAAACAATAATGGCTTAAGAAAGATAAAGTTATTTGTTTTGAGAAGTAAATACAAGATTTTACAACATGAAGTTACAGCCTTTTTTTTTAATTATTTGTAAGTCACAATTGCATCCAATGGGTCTTGAACCAAATATCTCACACTCCACCTAGAATTTATAAGAGTAGGAGAAGGAGATGCCAATTGAGTTAGAGCTCATTGGCAAACATAAAGTTTTTATTTAGAATGAATGCTTTTACATCAAGGACTAGGGCAAGGAGAATGACCACTAAGACCAAGGTGAAGAATTTGATTATAAGTGAATTTGATACCCTTTCAAGTCTCTACCACAATCAATACTTCCCATTTAGACATAAAAGCCATAGGCTCAACAACGGGTGGCAATGCCTGCTCATTTACAATACTTTCTGAACCAAACTCCAATATTAAGAAAGCTTTCAAAGTCAGATTGTGGCCTGCAATTAAAGGGGAAAAAGGGAGGATATATCAGACAACAATACATTGTCCAACATCAGCTTTGAGATTAACTGTGTTGACTAGGATGTAGGAGACTAGGAGTGCATGTAGGGCTAATTATTACCTTCCAATTTCATGTACGTCATTGGGAAACACAATAACTTTAACCTCACCACCTTTCTCTCTCAGTGCCCGTGCATACTGCATATTTCAAATATCAACATCATTTAAATATGGTAGCAAGAGAAGCAGACCATTCCCCCACTGTTTGTCTGTTTTTGTTTTCATTGCATCCTAAGATAGTGATTAATTGAGCACTAGTAGTAGTTGGAAAAGCATAAAACTGAAATAAAAATTTCAGCAATATACTTCATCATTTAAAAGAGGAAAAGAATGTCTTACTTGCAATCCATTAGAAACTGGAACACGGAGATCCTGAGCACCTAAAAGAAAAAGGGTTGGCGTTTTGACCTGCAGATATCATTAAAGTAATTAGTACCACATTTATTTCCATAGCAACCTACTAAAATTATTTGAAGATACACTCTAAAAGGAAACTAGATGCAACTTTTACGGTTCCTGATTGAAGACTTGATATAACAATAAGTTTGACCCCCTATGATGTGAAAATAATTTACTAGAAGCTTCTCATGTTGAAAAGAAAAAGGTCGTATCTCCTGCTTTGATATCAAGGAACTTTAGATTTCTCAATTTATTTGTTTTAAGTTATTCTATCAACATTCAGCTTCAAATGATGACAATAAAAATACAGCTTGCAGGATTTATTTCTGCACCTAGCAGAGCTGACATTTGAGGTTGGAGAAGGCTTTGTTGCATTGATTTTATTTATTTATTTATTTATTTTCAGTCAGTAGAATTATTTTTACATTCTAATATGCTTTTATGAAAATCAGCAATTAAACTTCTGAATACATTGATTAAAAATCAAGCCTCCTTTAAGCATACCTTTGAGAGGTGTGAAATAGGAGACTTGCTGTGAAAGAGTGTTAAGTAATCAGCTGAAGGTGCTTCCGAAAAGATATCTTTCCCCTTGCTTCCACAGGCCTCCACGTAGCACCAATCAGGGATATCTGTTGTACCAACCATCAATGCAAGGTTACAAACAGGATTCCTCACAGCAGCAGCAACAAACTTATCTGGTGCCTGCAGCATTAGAAAACAAATATGATCCGATTCTTAAGTGAGCCCCTGTTCATTTGAGAATTCAAATATTAATGTGTATCATTAATCATAACGTCCACTTTACCAAGTATTTGCATGCAGTGCACCATAAATTAAACAGAGAGAAATGATAAAAATGTGACACACAAGACCACCAGTCCATGTATGACAAGTAGCCCACTTATAAGTTTGACTTGCACTAATCTCTCAACTATCTAATCCATAATGGAAGATATTTCTTTGTGCAAAACCACTAGCTGGTAGTAGATATCTTAACAATAAAATGCTAGACTCAAAAAAAAAAAAACTTGGAAGGCAAAAGGGATATAGGAGGAAAGATTGAGAGATAAATTAAATTACCAACAAAAAAAAAAAAGAAAAAAAAGAGGGGCAGTAAAAATATACAAATTTCATAATTAAAGCACCTGGCCAATCAAGTGGGTTGTCAGAAAGCCCCCATGGGAACCACCAAGCACTGTAATTTTTGATGGACTGGCGAGTCCCTTGTCAATGACATGATCTATAGCTGTGAGTACATCATTTACATCCTGTGCATAATATAGATTAAAAAATAGGGTTTATATGAGATTCCCAACTAGTATAGCAAAGCAAGAATTCAAATACCATTTTTAAAATTAAAAAGATTAAAAAAAAAAAAAAAAAAAAATGACCATAGCAGGTGTAACAAAACTAGATACATAATAAGTACCTGTTGCCCAACTTTCCCTGGAAGAGATTGTAATGCTTCTTCGCCAAAACCTAGTGAACCTCTGAGATAAATTACCATGTTAGAAGACGCTAGAAAGATAATCAGCCATTTGTTGAAGTAAGTAATATTGGTATTCAAAAGAGGCTTCAAGAATGTGATCCTTAAAATCCTAAAGGACCCAAACAAATATTAAAGATTCTGTAAAATCAAGTAGCATGCAAATAGCAATTGGCATACCACTTCCTCTTAAACCATGAATAATTGAAAGCAAATAACACGTGAGAGACATTTTTCATTTCCCAAAAGGATGAGAAAAAAAAACTTTAATTGATATAACAAAAAGATTCGCATCTTAAATCAAGATCTAGGACATAAGATAGAATCTTGAGGCCAAAGAAACTATGGTTTTTAATCTCAAGTTTTACAAACAAAGACCTTTTCCGAATGTTGTTTGCGAATGCTATAGAAATCACTCCAAAATTCCAAATTTCTTAAGAATATTATTTTACAGTCAAATCCGCTCGACCTTTTGATGCACAGTGAATCAATCTATACCTCTCTTTCCTTGAAGGCAGATAGCCAAATAATTGGGTTACCAAAGCAATTTAGGTTTACACCTAAAGGCAAAATCAAGGAGAGGTCTCCAAGAAAGGGTTAAATTCATTTCTCATGAAATTTCAGAGACAAAAGGTGAATGCAATACACAGTGATCAATTAAGGGCATTGAAAATTTTAAACTAACATTACTATTTTGGTCCTCCAACTATTAGGTGAAGTTCAATTTAGTCATTAAACTTTCAAAATCAGGTCAATTTCATCCTTGCTTCTTCTCTCTGTTTACGTTTTAACATATTTAATAATTAAAATGGACGATTTAAAATTTTAAACTTTCGATATTAACCTTTTAATATATATTTTATTTGCTACAACAATTAATTCTGTTAACATTAGAACACGGAAGCTCCAAGGATGAAATTGATGTGATTTTGAAAGTCAAAAGGATTAAATTGACACAATTAACAGTTGAGGGACTAAAATGACACAATTAGTAGTTGAGCGACCAAATTGAATTTTACCTAATAGTTGAAGGACCAAGTTAGTAATTTAACCAATTTTTTATTAAGTATCGAAATGTTGGTCCCCTTTAAGGTTCAAATATTCATTCCTGTATTCCATTTTGTTCCAAATTCTTAAATATTGAGAATCCCTTCCATTCATTTAGGTATCAGAATCGGGTTCCACTATTGTCTTATCAAGCAACAGCACCTCAACAGTGAGGGAACTTCATCTTGGAAAAGAAAAGGCTTTGTCTTCAGTGGGATTTTTTTTTGGGGGTGGGGGGAGGGAGATGAGAAAGAAAAAGGGCCCTCATAATCAACCAAATTCTGGTGGATCATGGAATATGATGGTTGACCACAACATCTATTGATCATTGAGCACAAGTATTCTGATGCTGATTTAAATTATTTATAAAAAAAAAAATCTGATAATACTCATAATAATAGTGTACCTATAGTTGACAATCAATAAACTGAATCCAATTGAAGAAAAAAATGCCGAGGACTTTGAAAAGCTTGTCAACGAGACAGAATGCGGACCTCCATGAAGAATTACAATTAAAGGATCACAGGCATCACTTTTCTTAGAGCTTGAAGATACAAATATAGCTTCAAAAGGTTTGCTAGCACCTGAAATGAATTAAAAACACATAGGCTATAAATATTAATGCTCTTTAACACAAGAATATTATGATTACAATTACAATATCACACAGTTCCTAGTAAAGGGCAAGAGAACTACAAAATATATTTCCCTTTAAAAATTTTGTTTATTTAAAGTAAAAATAACCCCATTAAATGTTTCGTTCCGATAAACAGCTAAATCAAACATTTGTCTCGGTTAGGCATATCATTAAAATACCCAGACCTTCTAATATACATAATCACTTCTATTTTGAAAGAAAAGAGTCCAGTCTTGCTTACAAAGATCAATGCAATCTCAAATTTTTTCCATCAATAAGTACTGTTTCCTTAAATATGGTTCACGAATGTGGCAAATTTATCATTATCATATTCCTTCTATTTAATATAAGTTTTTGAGTGGTAAGTTATGCACCTAGTGGGTCGAAAACCAACAACCTCACCCTCCATCCCCATATTATGGAAAGACGAAGCCCATTTGAGCTAGAGCTCATTGACTCCTATTTAATTTATGCTAATGAAAATCTCATTTACTGATGCACGTTGCATCAGCTATAATTACTTCTTAATCACATTCATTTGGATATATACTTGCCAAAAAGTTGGCTTAAAAGAAGCTAGTTCTATATTCTTCCCTTTCTTCCAGAACTGAACGTGATCCTTGTGAAGTGACAAATTTTTTTTATTTAAAATGAAATCATAAGTATGCAATAAACAACAAATTGATACTTTTAGAGGTTCCATTAATTACTAAAATAGCTTGCAATAGTTGACTTCCCTCAAGCAGCCACTAATGGAAAAATGAAATCCATCCTAGCTTTTATCACCAAAAAACTCCACTTACATTGATTAAAAAAAAAACCAATGAAAATCTAAATATGGACTAACTTAAGATTTTAGGGGAGTGGGGATTGGAAGAGGTCTTTTTCAAAACTCATTAACTTATTTTGTGGCTATTGTTCTTGTCACCCAAAGCATGTTGAACACTAATGAAAAAAGGAAATATTATAATATGCTCAATAGAATTGTAAGCATTAGACCACTGTAACAATGCCCAATAATAGCAATTAAGCTGAAGAGATGAGTTTGACTGATATTGAAAATATCCATATTCAATGTGGATGACCAAGTTTGAGAAAGATATCAAATTGGCTTTCCATACCTTTTGTCAAGCAATCAGAAACATCCTTTACTGGTATCTCCATTATACTGAACTGAAGAGATGAGAGCAAAGATCTAACCTGAAGCAATAAGAGAATTGTTAGCAAGACAATCTCTATATGCAAAAATGATTCATATAATATAAACAAGAAAATTAAGTACACCTTCTCAGAGCATTTGAATATGGAGCTTGATACGTCTAACCAATTCCAAGCAGCAGCTTTAGTTTTTTTCTCAACAATACAACCATACTTGATTTGAGGAACATTAACTGGACCGCTAGACACTTCAAACAGTAAAACACAACATAAATTTTATGCCAATTTTATAAACTATTATAGGTCAGGATATGGATAAAAATCATCATTAGATGTTACCAGCAACAATATTATCCCCATCCAATGTAAGGACATTCCATGAAAACTTGGACTCAGCAGGGCTGATACGTAATACTTCCATACTGTAATTTGACAGATGATATCATGAGTTGATTGGAGAAATCACAATACAATGTCTGACTACTTGAGGAGAAAAAAATAAGTAAAAATGAAAAGGTATGTAGCCAGCTGCCAGCCATTACAGTTACCTCAACACATTCACAGAAAGTATTACTTGACTGCTTCTCCAGAAAGAAGATATGATCATAGTGCATCCATCAGAAAGCCAAGGATTGCTAAGGAAACTTGAACAGTAAAGCCCCGGCAAGTGACCATTCTCAGCACTCATCACAACAGGGATCTTCAAAAGATTATATTGATAAAATAGTTTTCAGTTTCATGAAAATTATAGGAAAAGGAACTCACATAGTCCTAATTCTATAATTACATTCTAAATAAATCTTTAATTGTATTTAATTATTGAAGATGAAAGAAGGAAGTTGTATTAAATGATTTACAAAATTGTCATCTGCAAAATCTCAAACTGACCAGAAAAGTTGCACGCATATTCCAAATTGGGGAGTTTCTAAACCAATCTAGATTAAGTTTTCAAATATCACCTTAGTCCTAGGCTCTTAGCTGAATCTACCATATAATTCAGCTCATTTGGAACAATCATATAATTTACCTCGGTCTTACTACACATTTCCATTTAGCACTCAAAGCGCATGATAGCCACATAAAATGTATCATATAGGACACTTCTAGTATATATATGTAACATAGCATCTATAGACCAAAATCTTATCCAGTCAAAAGCAGCTGAGCTCAAAGAAAAACCATAATTTGAGTTCTATAATTACAGAGCTTGAGAATACAGAAGTTTGCATCCTTGAGATGCAAGTTCCTTAACAAAGAATTTAAGCACTCACTACATCAACAATTTTGGCAGAAGACCACAGCGTCACATCAGTTGACCAATCAATTCTGTGAAGTGAATCTGTTGCAGAATGGGCTCCAGAATCCACAGAGCTTCTTGCACTTAAAAACACAAGGCACTTTCCATCTGGGCTGGAGAAAGAAAAATAATTCGAATACAATCATCAGGCTCTGAAGCTGTTCCTCATAGCATATTTAGTAGATACATGGTTATTATGAAGGATACAGGGAAAACATTGATCATTAAGTGATCAACAAGGCATGCTTTTCCATTAGTATTCAGCAAACAACAATCTTTTCTTCTTCCCCCCACCCCCTCTGACTAGTAAATAGTGGGAGAGGGGGGGGGGGTGTTAACACCACTGGGCAACTTGAACCCCACAGATGACAATCTTACTCTGCTTTTTACAAGCACTTTATAATGGAATCAAGAACAAAAGAAAACTGTCACCAAGAGAGAAAGATTAAAATGTCAATCTCCTTCTTGCCCATTTAAAAAAGGTCAAGATGATGACTAGAAAACTACTTTAAAATAATAAGGAGGAGAAGAACTTAAATGCAATAGCAGTAAACTGTTCACCAGACTCTTGTTTCATCTTGCCCTAAAAATATCTTGGAGGCCCTATAGGTATGTTCCACAGTTTCTCCAAACTCAAAAAAACACTCCACATCAGAAACTTGATTGGGTAAAGAAAAAAAGTTGATACCCCAACCACGTATGCAATATTAGTAGCATACCTGAACCTTGGAAAGAAGGCACTGCTTATTTGTTGAGTAAGATTAAACACAGGCACATCTTCAGTTGAGCTATCTCTGGGATGGTACAAGAAATTCATAAGTATTTTTATACATGCAATAGACCTCAAGCATGTAACAATTCACATGGAAAAAAAATGCAATAAAAAAGATCATTTTACAAAAGAGGGTAACCCACTTGAGTTCAAGTTCATTGGCTTCAGACTTATAAATTGGTGCTTTAACTGCATATAATGCACAAGGCCTGTTATAGCAGTACTTTATACCAAGCTTTCTCGTATCTGATGACCACCCAACAAAAACCAAATATTGATGCATGTCTTTAGTTGATGGAGCCCACACAACTTGGCCAATGCTCAAAGACTTCTTAATTCCTTTTACAGCCTGTACCTCTCCACTGTACAACACAGGTAAGTTTAGATTAAGGTTCTTCCATTTATAGAAAAGCTCCAATAGACTTACCATAGTGTTGATTAAAATTTTTAAGAAATGATACCAACCTGTTGATATTGATGACAAAAAGTGCAGGCTGCCTTTTTCCTGCATAGGTTTCCCCCCATTCCTCCTCCCAATCCCCTTGTCCTTTCCAGCTACTGCAGTCCTTATCAGTGGAACCACCTTTCTTGTAGCCAAGATCATTAAATGTGGGCTTGGAGGGAGATGGCTCCTCAGCAACATAAGCAATGAGAGTTTCATCAGAATTCCAGGAAATTCCCTCAAACCTATACCATTAAGAGTCTAAGTCCACGAGGATGATATAGAATAGCTATAACTATATAGGAACTACAACAATTACAACCATCACTACCAGTACAACTGCTGCTGCTACTAGTACATCTACAAGCAATATTAATACTTACAATTAAAAAACTTTTACTGCTAATGTTACACACAAACAAGTCAATTACAAACCAGGTTAACATCAAATGCAAAATAAAGTCATCCCCAAAAAACTAGATTCATACTATTAGTTACCATCCATCAGTATATACTGAGCCATGAACAGATTGGGGAATGTGGAACTCCTTTTCCAACTGAGATGAACCCCAAATTTCAATCTGAGATGGAGACTCGCTTTCTGGATTTCGAACAACAAATAGCTTTGAACCTGATGGTGATGGAATAATTGTAGCCACTCCCGTCATCTCAACAGGAAATGGGGACCAACGAAAGTTTACAGAACTGTTATTGTCCTTGAATATATGAGCAGATAGAATAGACTTCCTCCTCTTGTTCGCCAAAAGATTTGTTTGGCTAATTGAAAACATTGCTTGAGAACCGATCCCTGCAGCAAAAGTTTTACGCAAAGAGATTATTGTCAGAAAGGAGCAGACATTAAAGAAGGGGAAATAAAACTATAAGCATGAGCAGTCATACCATCGTCAGACTTAAAACTCCAAGCCTTGTCAATGCTGGGAATACTAGTGAACTCTTGAAGTAACTTAGACTGCGAAGCATATTCTTCCTCGGTGGTTGTATCTAATCCCAGCGGCATTTCCTTTATTGGGACAGCTTTAGAATCTCCCATGGCTAAAGAAGCTGAAAATATTTTACTAAACATTGAATGGCAAAGAAGATCAATAAACAGGATAAGAGCAACAAAAATAATAGCAAAGGTGAGAGAAACTATAAGAACATGGTAAGGTTCTTAAAGTCAACAGAAAGTTATCAACCTACAAGTTCCAAGGAGTAGTGCCACAAAGATACAGTATTGTTTTGATCACACCAAATTCTTTAGGGGCTTACACCACTGGATTTCAAAACCAGACTTATATCAGCACTAGCAAATGAGTACTGTGCAGCCGGCTGCAGTGTACGTACATTTCAACACTTCATATGAACCAACTGACTCAGTGATTCTACCCTATGTTTCAACTCTATGTTTCACCAGAATTCATTTCAGTCCTTTAACTTTGTTTTCGTTCATTTCAGTCCTCCAAATTTCAAGTTTATTCTTCATTTTTTTTTTTTTGATAAGTTTCAAGTTTATTCAATTAAGTTCTCATTATCAACTTTTGTTAAATGTTGCGGTTAATTGTCCAAATTTTTTTAATTTTTTCCATCAAAATTTTTAAATTAAAAAAAATAAAATCTAATTAATGATTGAAATATATTTCTCAGAAATTTTTTTTTTTAATAAAAAAAGAATTAACGAAAATTGACGAAGTCGCCTAATTGAAACTTAGGAAACTGAAATAAACTCGGGTAAAAGTTAGAAGGTGAGTTTTGCATTAGCCTTATTTTTGCTAATCCTGACTAGTGGGGTTTCTTAGAGCTTTTTAATGACAACAACAACAACACACTTTGACAGGCTTTAACAATAGAGCTGTTATTATAATACCCAAAACCCAACAATCCCAGCTACGCTAAAGCCAATCCATTAATCCACAACTAAAAAGTGGACAAACCAAGAGACAATTCACAAACTAGTTCAATCATTCAACACAACATGTGATGAGAGTACAAGATTCCTCCAAAACAAAACAAAGAATTCATAGATAGTGATAATCAACAAAAAGCATGTCGTTAAAAAACACAAATGCAGATAAGAGAGAAGAGAGAAGAGAGAAGAAAACCTTGAGAGAGAGATGGAAGTGGAAGTGGTTCTCAGAGTCAAGAGCGTGGAGCGATGAGATAAAGTAGTAGAAGGAAGGAATCGAGAGCGAAGCAAGTGGCAATTAGCGCACCGATTCGAGGTGGTAATGATATCTACTCCTACCCTGCCCATTCGGAGCTCCGCACATGATGACTTTTTTATTCTATTCTATTCTAGGCCACCTGCCAAACTCTTCAATTTGGGCGGGTTCGGATCACAAACTTGAGTTTTTTTTTTTTTTTTTTAACATTTTCTTTTCATTATCTTTACATTTTCTCAACCAACCAAAAAAAAAAATCTTTACATTTCAAAATTTTGTATTTTGGCTTTTCTTATTTCATTTTATTTTTATATTGATCCGTACTATAATATTTTTTTTTTCTTGCAATAATGAAGCTTTTTTATATAATTAAAAATTTTATATAAAATATAAAGGGAAGAGAATCTAGGCCTATCTCTAACTTCCAAGAAGAAAACCCATGTGAAAAAAGGAAGAGACAAGAATTCTCTCTGCCTAATTACTGAGAAATTATTATTTACACGCGAACAACTATTGATGTGGTCCTTCTTCACTAATAAGATAATGTCATCTATATAAATGTATGGGTAAGCTTCTTAATCATTATAAAAATTAAAAATTACAAGATGATGTCATATTTGCATATATAACAGTATTTTATTCGTTGGGAAGTGAGGAATGACTACGTCAGCAGTCTTTCTGATGGACCTAATAATTTCTCCTAATTACAAGAGGGAGTCCAACAGGCCATGTTGTAGACTAACATGTTCTAGGCAATGTTGTGGGCTAACTTGTTGTCTCATCTAGGAGAAAAGGCTTATCTCCAAATTAATTAGAAGATAAACTATTTAATTTTTTCCTATATTTTTTTATTGAATGTAAATTTTGAAAATCTAATTATTAGATTGTATATTTTTATTATATCCCCAATGCTAGTAAAATTACAAAAATATCAAAGATCAATAGTTATGTCTTCAGCCAAATGTTTTAATTTCAAGTTTTTGTGATCTAAAATTATACTTATAAAATAAGTTTATTGATTAAATAGTAAATAACATCCAATTTGAACAAACTTTGAAATGCTTGTTAAGAACATAAAAATCATGCAAATTCAACAATTATATTTTCAAAATTTACATTTAATAAAAAGATATATGCGTAGTTTGAAGAGATTTTCTCTAAACTAATTTGAAGATAAACATTTTCTACTTCTAGGAACAAAGATAAAATTCTAGCATTCAAAAGAATTTAATATAACTTGAAAACTACTAAAGAAATTAAAAATGGCAGATTTGCACATTATTCGAAAGCCTTTTTCGGTTGCTCAGCCACGTGTGGTCCTTTAGAGGGGTGACCTTGCTAGACTCGGGTTCGATTGGGGAGTTGCGTCCGAAACTCAGCATTGAGTCACATGGTCCAACAGCTACTGGCGTACTTTTAAGCCTTTAAAGCCATTAAAGCCAAAGTCTAAGAATCACGATAATGGTTTAATAAATATGTAATATGTGTTTGATATAATAGCTTTGATTAATAGTTGGAATAAAGTAATATGTATTTAAATGTGAAGTAATCATGTACTCAATAATGTATATTTAAAGATATGGAAGCAAAATCACTTATCTTTGTATGGTTTATAACTCCAGCTGTGCAACTCCTGAGTTGATAATATCTTAGCAAAGTGACCTTAGCGGTAGAGAGGCAATTTGTCATGATAACTTCAAGATTGAGGGAAAAAAATTGGTGCAACTGAAGGGAGAGAGTATGTCCAGCTGTGTGTAGGGGCTGGTTAAGCTTGCCCCTCTTATCATGCACTTAAATGAGTTTTCCTCTTGACAATGCTCTTTTAGTTGTTGTGAAGTTATAAATAGTGTTGTCTTCCATAAGAGATGCTTTTGTATGGAGTATTTGTGCCTTCTAAGAGAAGGGCTTTATGTAAGATGGATTTGTACCTTCCATGAGAAGGGCTTTGATATGAGATTTTGGTGCCTTCTAGAAGAAGAGTTTTAGCATTAGAAGTTTATGCTTTCCATGAGAAGGGCTTTTAGTATGGGTGTTTGATATCTCTTGAGAAGTGTGGAGATGGTAATAGATATAGATATTTTGTGGGATGTAGTATTTGTAATATGTATGATATATAAAAGTATGAGAGATATGAAGGTTAAAAATAGTAAAAATATGAGATTATAACTACTGGAGAAGTTGTAGAGATTGCTTTCCAAGAGAAAAGATTTTGTAAGAAAAGTGTATGAAGATGTGTTTAGGTATTTAGAGATGGGAGCAGTAAGATAGGTGTATTTTCTTAATATGGAGAGTGAGAGAATGAGTATAAGAGGGGTAATAGTGCTATAGTGTGTTTAGCAAAACTGCTGAGATTTTCTATTGGAGGATGGATGAAGGCTTATGAAGGCATTTATGAGCTAAAGGCTGAAGAGTTTTGTTCCTGATTTGGAAACTAAAATTTCAGAACTTCATTAAGAGCTTAAGAAGATAATTAGAGGGAGAGAGAATTGATAAGTTCATGAGAGGGTTGTTCTTTTCCCCATTGGTGTCCCCTCTTTGAGGTGTTGATGAAAGGTTCCCTTTAGAGCTGAGTTTAAGGGGGTATTTAACAAATAATCTCAGCCAAAATCTGTCCCAACTAGCGATGAATCTTCAGATAATCCATCCTAAGGTTTGGCCAAAAATGGTATGTTTAGCTTTAAAATGTTCTTGCTATTTTGGGTAAGAGCTGCTGGAGAAAGAGCAGCAGAAAAGGAAGGTATTTTGGCAAGAAAAAGATAGTTACTTTAGTTGGTTTTGGTTTTAGCCAAATATGAAAAATCAGAAATGCTAAGGCTGCTGGGTTAGCTGTTACATTTGTTCTGAAAAAACCGTCCCAGCTGTCAAGAAAAACTGTGACAGCTATCATGAGACAGCTGTTGCTTTGGGCAAAAGTAGATGAGGTCAGCTGGGTGATTTCAGACTGCTGGAGAGGACATTTAGCATTTATTTTATGGATTTGGCTGAAAATGGTAAAATCTCTTTCAAGTGTATCTTGTAATTTTGGGTATAACAACTGGTTGTTGGGATCTCAGCATTAAATGACTAATGATATCACTTTTAGTCAAGTGTCAAGTGCTGAATACACTACTGGGGTTCTACTAAAAATGTTTTCTTTTTGGGTGTTTGTGTTTTTTGGTCTAAGATTCTATCACAACACATTTTTAGCAAGTAATAAAAGGATTGGTTGAAAGTTAATGAAGCTTTAGAGATTTAGCCAAAGTCTCATTGTGTTGTGACTTAATCTTGATGAGCAAGAAGAGCATTTAATGCTCTACTCTGGCAACTAGCAGAGAAATATATGGTCTGATTGTGGCAGACAGCAGATGAGTATGAGAGATATCATAAATATTTTGCATATAATTGGAGATTAAAAATAGTCAATCAGATTAAGCCATGTGTTTGAGTTGGATTTTAGCTAAAAGTAGTAATAAGATTTATGTAGAATAATATAATGAAGTTTCTAAATTTGTATAGCAACAGTTGGGGATTGAATGAACAGTTATTTTCTCAGCAGTTAGATGGCTGAAGATATTGAGTATTTGTCACATGATGAATATTAAGTTTTAGAAAAAGAGCAATGGAGAATTTTATCATTTAAAGTGCTATGTGATAAGAGATGCTTAACATATGTTACCTGCTACACACGGACTCGTCAAAGTTCAAGGAATTGGAGAAGACACACCTAGCAACATGTCCCTTTAATATCAACTTTAAACTGTTGGACCTTTACTAAATATACCTCTTGGCCTTCCAAACCACGACTCCCAAAGTTTCCCCAAAGAGACTTATGAGCTTGGATCATAAGCCGAAGATGAAATTACGTACCTCGAGTTTTGTTGTCATTTTGTGTAAATATGGGCTCTTGTTGAAGAAACCGCTTGCCATGAGTGTAAGAGAGGTAATATGGGTCGTGAGCTTTGATTCATTGCTTAAGCCCGATCCATATGTTAATGTTGATGATGTCGTTGGGTTATGATCTCAATTGATGAAGAGGAAACATGGACCATGAATTCGCCTCTTGAAGTAAGGATCTCGCGAGCCATGTGAGCCCAATCCATGTAATTGAATGAGATATGAGCTTACTTTGGGCTTTAAAGAAATTTACCCAAAAAATCAATAACATGTTGATGTGGCATGGGTTGCCAATGAAATAATGCCATGTGGGTCGAAAAAAGAGTCCTCAACACACATATTGCAACCATAAAAAGTAACTGAGATTCATATATTCAAGAATATTTTATAGGTAATATTTCATCAAATAGTTAAATGTAAAGAGCTCTTAATAATAGAAATGGAACCAATATGAAAATGATGTTTTTAAAAAAATATTGAAAACATAAAATAATATGAAAGCTCACATGAAAATGTAAAATGCCAAAAAAAAAATAACCATTAATTTAAGACTCAAAAATAATTACTTTTCAGTTTTCCCAAAAAAATAAATAAAAGTTAAGACTATATATGAAGCAAAGTTAAGGATGGCAATGAGAAGGGATGGGACCGAACGATGAGATTTTCACCCCGCTCCACATGATTTTGTCTTGTTTCATCCCCGTCACGCCCCGTATAACAGGAAAAACTTTCTTACTCCATCCTTGCCCTACCCTACTTCATGTTAATTTGCCCCACAATTATACAATTATTTTTTAATAAAATATGTTTCATTAATATAAGTAAATTTGAAATTACAATCAAATTTATCTAATCAAATCAAACTAATTTTTAGCAAGTATTGAATAATATTGTCCAAGTATTTAACAAGACAATATTACAACAAAAACAAAAATATTAATATTCATGCTTTTAAATAAAGCTAGTATTGATTTGTTTGTTTAATAATAAGGATTTTAGGGTATAAAATGTCTAAACTCATCTTTGTCCCGCCTTGTGGTGGGAGCTTAATTCTCGCCCCATCCCTACCCCACCATCTATGTAAGGCGGGAAAACCCAAGAGAAGAGGAGCGAGTGAGGATAAAATTGTCATCCCCAAGCAGGGTGCGGGAATTTTTGGAATTTAACCTTATTTTGCAAACAATTTTGTTAATTGACATGTTTTGTAAACATATTTGCTAGGATGTAGGACTTATTTTTAGGAAGTATAATTTGTCCACTTTGTTAGTAAAAATAGCTCATATTTGTTTCTTAAGACTAAATTCTTGTATTTTTAAATGTGGAGGCCACTTAGCTTATTAGCTTTTGCTGGAATCTTCCACTCAGGAACGTTTTGGGGAGCAATAGCAGATGATATTGAAGCAGTAGGAATCCTACAGGATTTCAGGGTAAAAATGAGTACCAATGATCGTTGACAACTTACAAACTTAAATTCATGATACTAAAGATATTCTGGGTTGATTTCTTGGCAGGGTTTATTTCATGGCTCTTCCTCCCAGCAATTGCTGCTGGGATGTTCTTGTAAGTTCCGTTAAAAAAAACCCAGATTCAACATATATAAAATTTGAGATCCTTAGATCCACTGTTATTGTACTTTGAAAAGACCAAAATGGTCTTAGTTTGTCATGATTTCATAGATCGTTCTCTCATTGCTTGTCTTTCAGATGGTGTACTAGTTCATCAGAGTAGGTCTTTTTACAACTGTATTTACCATAATTGAGATAGATAAGCCCGATAAACCTTACAACTTTGAACCTCAAATGTACAATATGGAGAGGAGCTCGTGACAAGTTGATAGCAGACTACAATACCATGAGCATATGGGACTTTAACGCGAAATATGAGCACGTCTGGGATTTCACTGTAAAAAGGATGACATATTAAAGAGATAATTGTTCCTTAGCATATTGCTTTGTTATGAGAATTGATAACCAACATTAGTATGAAAGGCATAGTTCTTATTTCTATTTCCTGGTTTTTCAGTATCTTTAATCATACTTTGTCTATGTTCCATTTTGTTTTTGATAGGTAAAAAAGATTTTTTAGGTCTGTCAGACAACCGCATGACCATCCCAACCAGTGTTCACTGACTGAGAACGATCATCTACTGCCGCATTAATCCACAGATCATAAGGCTGTTAATCATGCTCTGATCACACGGTCTTGATTCAATCACCAGACTTGGGATCCTGTCTCCTTAGTGATCAAGGACACAGAGGTACAACCTATAGAACAGGTCCTGTTCAAGTAAGGTAGCATCTATGTTCCATTATGTTATGTTTATGCAGCTCAAGAAATCCGTCAGTAATTGTTATTCTAGAAGCAATTACCATGATTAGCCGCTACCAATGTTTGGTCTCACAATTCCTCTAATAAATATAGGGTGAGGCCTGGAAACCCTGTAGCCAAGGAATCCAAGGATCTTGCCAAGCAACTACATATGTGATACCTCCTGCCCACCAAATAACACATGCCCTAGTTAATGATACTTCCTACAACTCTCTATTCCATGCCATATGCATGATGCTAATCTGAGTCTATTTCCCCTCAACCAATCTTCTGCATTACCAAACTTTGACTTAAAATTTTCACACACAATTTTTCATGCCCAGTTACTGTCATCCATTCTAGCCTATCTTTCAGAGCATGGCTGTATTGATATCTTTAAATCTTCTAAATCCTAACCCACCAATATGTCGTAGTATGACACAGCTCATACCACCATTTTGTGGCCAAATATCTCTTACTCTTTTTATTTATATTCCACCAAAATTTCCTAACTAAAAGCATTCATCTCCTCAAAAATTTTATTAGGAACTCTGAAAGTTTCCATGATATATGTTAAAGATATATTAGACATATTAGTCCAATGTAATAGGTCCAAACCCACTTACTATGTGTGCAAGACTGTCTCCTACTTGTACTAGTAGTCTAGGGTTTAATTGCCAAAATATACTCATGTTATGGTTAATTGTAACACAGGAGTTGTATTACACTTTTACATAATAAAGATGTAGCCCTTAAGAGTTTCCTCCATGAACATAGGCCGTTAAAGTTGAACCACGTAACCCTCATGTTCTCTTATTCCTATCTTATGCTATCTCTTCGGCATCCATTCTAGCATATACAACATGATATACACATTGCGTTGCTAATATATTTAACAATATAAAGGAGCATAGCCAATGCTACAAACCTGATGAGAATAGGTCTCCCTGCCCACTACAAACCTGGACTGCTCCAACTACTCAGCTTTGCTGTATATTCTTGATGGCAAACTGTTGAAGATTACTTGCCTATTACTGGATATCAAATATGAAGGCACATTGCTATTGAAATGTTAATTTTCGGTATATGTATATAGCTTATCAATAAGATATGACCGTATATTGCATATTTTAATATGCTGCATGTTATAGGCCATAGAACCTGCTCCAGATCACCAAGAAACATTACCCATGCTCCATATGCCTTAGTCAAACAACTCTTGCGGGTCAAAAATTTAGCATTTGTTTAAGGGATCTGCAAACTTCCTAAAATCAATAATAAGAGCTAAAAATGAATAAAACAATGATGGCTTACGAAACATAAAAGTATTTGTTTTGATAAGTAAAGAAAAGATTTCACAACATCAAGTTACAAACTTTTTATTTTTTTGTTTTTATTATTTGTGATTTACACGTATCTGTTGGGTCATTTACTGAATATCTCACCCCCCCCCCCCCCCCCAAAGCCCGGGCAACCACCTAGGACTTATAACGGGGATAGAAGGAGATGCAAAATGAGTTATCGTTGGCAAACATGAACTTCTTATTTAAAATGAATGTTTTTACATCAAGGACTAGGGTCTAGGGCATAGATAATGACCAATGAAGAATTTGATTATAAGTGGATTAGATGCCCTTTTATGTCACTACCACATTCAATACTTCCCATTTGAACATTAAAACCTTAGGCATGACATAGGGTGGCAATGCTTGCTCATTTACAGTACTTCCTGAACCAAACCCCAATATTAAGAAAGCTTTCGAAGTCAGATTGTGGCCTGCAATTACCAGAGGGGGGGGGGGGAGGAAAAAAGAAAAAGGGAGGATATATCAGACAACAATACATTGTGCAACATCAACTTTGAGATTGGCTGTGTTGACTAGGATGTAGGAGACTAGGAGTGCATGTAGGACTGATGATTACATTTCATTTCCATGTACATCATTGGGAAACATGATAACTTTAACCTCACCACCATTCTTTCTCAGTGTCCGTGCATACTGCATGTTTCAAATCTCAACATCATTTAAATATGGTAGCAAGAGAAACAGACTTTATAAAAACCCCACTTTTTGTGTCTGTTTTTGTTTTCATTGCATCCCAAGACAGTGATTACTTGAGCACTAGTAGTAGTTAGAAAACCGCGAAACTGAAATGAAAAATGTCAAGTGTACTTCATCATTTAAAAGAGTAAAAGAACCTCTTACTTGCAATCCATTAGAAACTGGAACACGGAGATCCTGAGCACCTAAAAGAAAAAGGATTGGTGTTTTGACCTGCAGATATCATCAAAGTAATTAGTACAATAGTACCACATTCATTTCCATAGCAACCTACTAAAATTATTTGAAGATACACTCTAGAAGGAAACTAGATGCAAGTTTTACAATTCCTGATTGAAGACTTAATATCACAAAAAGTTTGACCCCATACAATATGCAAATAATTTACTAGAAGCTTTTCACATTGAAAAGAAAAGATTCGTACCAAACGCACAAGGCTCCTGCTTTCTATACTCTATATAAAAAAGGACAGTTGAATTACTTGTGTTTGGCAAAACAACAATAGAAAGCTTAAAACGGAAGAGGCTAAAGTGCAAAAGCTATAAATTTGAAGGGTTAAAGAGCATGGGCCGTTTGGTCTTTTGGATCTTGGCTCTATCTTATCCCTTGTTTGAATTTTTGGCTCTATCTTATCCCTTGTTTGAATTTTTGGCTCTATCTTATCTTTGTTCATTTTAATTCTTTGTTTTTATATATTACTAATGGAATTGTAACTACATTCTTACCCTTAAGGATATTAAAGGAAAAACTATATGTAAAGTGCTGAACGGCCTCTTTGTCTTTTTAATTTTTATACTTATCTCCAGCTGCTTCAGTTCTGACTTCTAAGTACTGATGTGTCTTCCAAGTCCCAATCAGGAATGGAGATACACATACGAAAAAGAAAAGGCAAGAGAGCGAAATATCGGGGAGAGGTAGAGAAGAGCAGAAAATCCGGACTTTTCTCACGAGTAGAACTAGAATTAAAGAATGGGAAGACCTTCTCATCCCAACTGCTCCCACTTATGTATGGATTTTCTATGTGAAAACTTAGGAAAGAGAGGAAAAAGAGTGAAGGAAAGGAGAAAGATTTTTTTCAGCTATTCAAGCAGCATCATGTACATGTTAGAGCATCAACATCAGTTGATGCAAAAAATCTGTCCATTTTGCACAAAAAAAAAAAAACCCGCTTTTTCTATTTTGCACGCCTATTCTTACAAAACTCCCACATCAATTCCTCTATTATACACATTTTTCAATAAAATATTCATTTTTTCCCACTGTCATCTCTCTCACAGACCCAACACAACCCACACAGCCACCATCATCCAACCACCCAACCACCATCATCAAGCCACACAACAACCTAGCCACCATCCCATTCAACCAAGCTACAATCAATGAAATTCACATACCCATTCAACCGAGCCACCATCAACCAGCCTCCAAAAACCCAAATCCAAAGATCCATCATCAACCTATCCAATCACATCATCAAGCCACACAACAAAAATCCAAAGATCCAATCACCATCATCAAGCCATCATCATCAACCTACCCAAATCCAAAGATCCAAAAACCCATTTATCAGAAAGAGTGAGGGACGGCAGTAAAGGTCAGAGAGAGTGAGGGACGGCAATAACCCAACATGCAGCGAGTGACGGCGATGACCCAACATGCAGATTAGAGCGAACAGCAAAGCTAGCGGCAAAGCTGATGGTGAAGCTTGAGTTAGAGATCGAACCCACTGATCAAACAACGAGATCGACGCCCTGAACAACAAGATTGACGCCTCTGGCCTGAGCACTGAGCACTGATCAACCCCATTCAACCCGGATGCAAGCTAGAGGAAGAGAGAGAGGAAGAAACCCAACGATTTATGGAATGCGAGAAAGAGAGTGAGGTGAGAGTCAGGTACAAAGAGGAGAGAGAAAAAGAGAGTTGATCTGAGAGAGAAACAGAGAGGAGAGAAAAAAATACTAAAATAATAAATGGAAGAGCTACAGTAACCATGCATATATGCACGTTTACTATAGTAATGTGCAAATATGCACACTTTTAGAAGCACTGCTGTAGAGCATTTTTGAGGCAAAATGTGTAAAATTTGTGTCTTTTTCTATTATACAAAACTTTGCATCCACTGATGTGGATGCTCTTAGTCTTTCAAACCGATTTTTCTTAATGAATTTGATATACATATTTTTTTAAATCATTTATGTATTATTTTGAGTAAAAGTGCAATTTTAGGGCTTTGATTTTGTAGATTGATTCATAAGTGCCTAGGTTTAAGTTTGTATTTGTTTCCTCTACTTTTTATCAGGTATTTTGGTTGAATTTTCAATTTTTGTGGAAGCGAGATTAGTTTCAACCACTGAATATCAGTTTAACATTCCTTAATTACGCTATTTTCCTCATCAATTGGCAGAACCCTTACATTCTCACAAAATATGCATGACATGAATGGCTTGTTTTCCCTTCAATTGGTTTATATGGCTGCTTAGTGGACATTTTTGTCACATGCAGGTTTTCATGCATGTGATCTTTGACAACATAGTATGAAAGAAGCATTAGGGAAAGTTTGGAAGCTAGAGTACAATGGTTTGTCTAATTATTTTGAGCTGACAAAGATACATGATTTCTATAGGCTACTATATATACATCAATATGAACTTCTAATATGAATTATATATTCATCAATATGAACCGTGTATACAAGATCTAGCAGGTTATGAATTACTTGGTGAAAATTAATTTGAATTCAAATTAATTTGTATTCAACACTATTGTGAAGTTGTTTTGTCGTGATTATTACTTCTACCTTATGAATTAAGGATATTGTTCACCTAAAAAATTACTTTGATAGATCAAAATATTACTCCCACTGAAGCTTTTGTTCTCCTTGAATGCTATCTTGCATTCTCTATTAGCAAATGAGATAGAGTTGTTTGTGCAGACTTGATATGATTTCTAACTAGGTTTTCTTTTTTTTTTTTTTTTTTTTTTGTGGGCACCATTTATCCTTTTAAAATAAAATAGTTTAAGCCAATCAACTATAGCTCAAGGGCTACTTCTCCCTTTAAGAAAGGGCACGTGTAACTTTAAAAAAAAAAACCTTAATTGCTATTCCAATAATGGCTTAGTTTTAACTGTTCTAATCCTATCATAAAATATTTATTTGTAGTTAAAAAGTGTTTTCCATGTGCCTTGCACATGCAACAAAACTAGTGATATCGAAAAGCTTTAGATCTCTCACTTTATTTGTTTAAAGTTATATTTAATTAACATTCAGCTTCCAATGATGAAAATTGTTATGAGTAATAGGGGCAAAGCAATAATATCATGTACTTTATATATAATTAATATTTTATGTGTTAGGGTTGACTAATCAAACCCTAAACACCTTCACCTTAAACAACACAGTATCAGAGCCACCAACCCACCATTGCCGTTAATCCTCCGACCACCACCTACCGATATTGTTGCTACCGGCAACCATAACAACACCTTGCTAGCTCTGACAACCCTAACAGAGACCTCTAACGATCTCGATTTAGTGGCTGAAGGAGTTTTCCACCGCCAGTGACCCTCTCTCGGGTCTTGCGACACCAGATCGACGTTGCCTGACCGCGAGAGAGGCAAGGTTTTACTCACCCTCTTCTAGCGACCCATCCTAGCCCACTCGCCAGTCCTTGCGCCTCCGCTCCTACACCCTTGTGCCACTGCCGGAGTTTTTCAATTGAGGATTTCAACCATGGTCTGATTTTCTTCAATACATTCTCTGATTATTTATTCAGGCAGCCTTGGGTTGATTTGTTGGACTAGACTTTCTTGATTGATGTTTAGTGGTGGATTGGGCTTTTTTTTTTTTTTGTTGGTATGGATTTGTTGTTGCCTTGTTTTTGGAATAGTTTGGTGTTGATTCTTTGATAGATTAGTTGCTAGTGGAGCTGCTAATTGGTTGAAGTACATTGGTTGCTGGTTGGAGTTTGTTTTACTTCAGTCCAGCATATTTATTTAGTCTTAGTTTGTTCTTCAGATTGCTATTATGGAGTCCACAGACAATGTTCAACCCCCTAGTTATTTCTTATCTCCTGATATGTTATCAATTACTTCCATTCGTCTTATGGAAGTAATTATGCTCAGTGGGCACTAGCAGTTGAAGTTTTTCTTCTTGGTAGAAAGAAGTTTGATTATGTTATTAGTGAACCCCCTATACCTACAGACCCTAAATTTGCTGATTGGAGAGCCGAAGATGCACAAATTAGGAGTTGTTTGTGGAATAACAAGGAGTCTAAGATCAGTTGTAGTTTGGTTTTCTTACCAACAGGTAAACTTGTTTGGGAAAAAGCCAAGGAACTTTACTCTGGTGTAAACAATTTGAAGTGGAATTACGATCTTCATCATAATTATTTCTCCTTGAGTTTGAGTGATTTGTCTTTGGAGGACTATTATAACAAGTTTAAGGGTGTATGTGAAGAACTCAATATTTATCAATCCATTTCCTCTTATGTTAAAACTATGAAGAAACAATGAGATTCTATGCATGTTGCTCGCTTCCTCTCTGGATTGCCTAAAAGTTTGAAACCAGTATAATCTCAAATATTAGCTAGTCCAAACCTCCCTTCATTGAGTGAAGTTTTTGGTAAACTTTGACATGCCACATTATCTGACTCGAGTACTACCCCTTTCCCTTCCTCCAGTACTAATGCATTACCTTTTGGTGATAAATCTGCCTTTACCACTTATATGGAGAGTAATAGAGGTGATTGTGGAGGTCGAGGTCATGGGGGCCGAGGCCATGGAGGTCGTGACCAAGGGGGGTTGTAGTAGTGAACAAGGGGGTCTTGGTAGAGAACGTGGTCTTTGTAAGTGCACTTATTGTCATGGTGAAAATCATATAGTAGACTTTTGTTGGGAGTTGTATGGTAAACCCTTGGTTCACCAAGCTAGTTCTCAAGTTAAAGAACCGCCTACATAGTCACTTCCACCAACATCCAGAGTAGTCTCTATTCCTGAGGAAGAGTACAATCGCCTTGTCTTTGCATTCCAACTCTATTGGGTTTCATTCTACTGCTACTTTGGCTCAACAAGGTACTTCCGCTGCTTGTCTTGCCACTCAGGACCCTTAGGTCATTGACTCAGGTGCTACTGATCATATGACAGGTACCTCAGGTTTACTCTCTGACCTTGAGCAATCTAGTAGTCTTCCCAATGTTACATTGGCAGATGGCTCAGCCACTACAGTTTCTGGTTTAGGCACTACCAATCTTAGTCCTAATCTTTCTCTCTCTTTTGTCTTATAAATTCCTGATTTTCCTTTTAATCTTTTGTCAATAAGTAAGCTTACTAAAATTTTGAATTGTGCTACCATTTTTTTATCCACTCATTGTATCTTTCAAGATCTCAAGACGAAGAAGATTATTGGTGGAGGGCATGAAGCTGGTGGACTTTATTACCTGGATCGATGTGGTTCTTCCCATTTAGTGGCTTCTCATTTTTCTATCTCACCTCTTTAGCATCATTGTCGCCTTGTTCATCCATCTCCCCAGAATTTGAAGTCATCAGTTTTGTCGTGTCGTCAAATTGAGTCTTTACAATGTGAAGCATGTCAATTGGGTAAACACCATCGGGTGCCTTTTGCCTCTAGGCATAAGAGTCGCGTTAGTAGTCCTTAATGCTTCACTTTTTGTTGATGATTATTCTAGAGTCACCTATCTTTATCTAATAAAAGAACGGTCTGAATTGTACTCAATTTTCAAATCATTTTATATGGAAATAGAGACTCAGCTTAATGCTTCACTTCTTATTTTTCGGTCTGATAATGCTTATGAATATTGTCATACATCTTTCTCTCAATTTTTTGATGATCATGGTATAATTCACCAATCTTCATGTCCCCATACTCCACAACAAAATGGTGTTGTTGGACGCAAAATGCGTCATTTGTTAGAGGTAACTCGTGCCTTAAAATTTCATATGCGTGTTCCCAAATCATATTGGAGTGATGCTATTCTCACTGCCTGTCACCTAATTAATCGTATACCTTCCACTGTTCTAGATGGTCAGATCCCTTATACTGCGCTATCTCCTGATGCACCTTTGTTTTATCTACCTCTTAAGATCATTGGTTGTGTGTGCTATGTTCATATCTTAGGTCCAGGGAGTGACAAACTTGACCCTAAATCCATTAAATGTGTTTTTCTTAGGTATTCTTGTACTCAAAAGGAATACCGATGTTACTCACCTACTCTTCGTCGTCATTTCATTAGTGCTGATGTCACATCTGATGAATCTCAATCATATTTCTCTCCTTCGGCTGCTAGTGATAGTTCTCCTCCTTGTCTTCCTCTCCTACCACCTGTGTCTCCTATTGAATCTCCTCAGAAACCACTCTAGGTATATTGTAGTCGGCAGAAACCTCCAACAGAGACTTCTTCCCCGCCTAGTGATCCGCCTCCTAATCCTGCTTCTCTTCCAATTGCTTTGCGCGAAGGTAAGCGTTCTTGTACCTCTCACCCTATCTCTCAGTTTGTCTCTTATGGTCACTTGTCTTCATCTCTTCATGCCTTACCACATCCTTGAATTCTACCGTTGTTCCTAAGTCTTTTCAAGAGGCTATGTTTGGTTGGAAGTTTACTATGGAGGCAAAAATGTTCGCCCTGTCTAAAAATGCTACTTGGTCTTTAGTTACTCGTCCTCTAGGGAAAACTACTGTTGGTTGTTGTTGGGTGTATATTGTGAAGTATTTGCCTAATGGTTCTATTAAGCATTTGAAGGCTTGCTTGGTTGCCAAATGGTATACCCAAACATACGGTGTTGACTATGCTGAGACATTCTCACCTGTTGCAAAAATTTCTTCTGTCCGGATTTTGATCTCCTTGGCTGCTAATTTGGGCTGACCATTATTTCAATTAGATGTTAAAAATGCCTTCTTGAATGGCAATTTGAAGAAAGAAGTGTATATGGAGCAACCACCTGGGTTTGTTGCTCAAGGGGGGAGTCTGGAAAAGTGTGTAGGTTGCATAAGGCCTTTTATAGTCTTAAACAATCTCACAAAGCTTGATTTGGTAAATTCAGTGAAGTAGTGTTAAAGTTTGGATTGCGACGTTGCCATCCTAATCACTCTGTGTTTTCTCATACCTCTGATAGAGGAAAGATTTTGTTGATAGTATATGTTGATGAAATCACTGGTGATGACAAGCAGAGTATTGATGATTTGAAAAGATACCTTCAAAACTCCTTTCGAACTAAGGATCTAGGTAAACTTCATTATTTCTTGGGTATTGAGGTAGCACGATCTAAAGAAGGCATCAGTTTATCACAAAGGAAGTATGTGTTGGATATTTTGGAAGAAACTAGCTTGTTAGGATCTAAACCAGTGAAGACCCCTATGGATCCTAATGTCAAATTGTATAAAGATCAAGGGGAGCTGTTATCTAATCCTGAGAGATATTGTCGCTTGGTTAGTAAACTGAATTATCTCACAATTACTCGCCCAGATATATCATTTGCAGTTAGTATTTTGAGCTAGTATATGAAAGATCCTCGCCTTCCACATTGGGAGGCAGTTATTTGGATTGTGAGGTATCTTAAAACATATCCAAGCTGTGGTCTTTTGTATAAAGCTAATGGTCACCTACGAGTAGAAGCCTACACTGATGCTGATTGGGCTGGATCACCGTCGGATAGAAAATCTACTACTGGGTATTGCACTTTTCTGGGAGAAAATTTGATTACTTGGAGAAGTAAGAAACAAATTGTTGTTGCCAGTTCTAGTGCAGAGGCCGAGTATAGAGCCATGGCACACACATCATGTGAGCTTATGTGGATTAAGCATTTACTTGAGGAATTAAGATTTGTTGTGAAGCTGCCTATGACTATACATTGTGATAATCAAGCAACAATTTACATTGCCTCCAATCTTGTGGTCCATGAGCGAACCAAGCATATTGAAGTAGATTGTCAAATTTCTTGGGAGAAAGTAGAAAATGGTATAATTGCTACTCCATATGTTTCTACAAGAGTCCAAATTGCTGATATGTTTACCAAAGCTTTATGTAAGACTCGTTTGGGTTTATTATGTAACAAGCTAGGATTGTATGATACATACTCTTCAGCTTGAGGGGGAGTGTTGTGAGTAATAGGGGCAAAACAGTAATATCATGTACTTTATATATAAATAATATTTTATGTGTTAAGGTTGACTTATCAAACCCTAAACACCTTCACCTTAAACAACAACAACAAAAGCACAGCTTGCAGGATTTATTTCTGCACCTAGCAGAGCTGATATTGTGGTTGGACAAGGCTTTGTTGCATTGATTATTCATTAATCATTAGGTAGAATTGCTTTACATTCTGATGTGCTTTTTAAAAAGCAGTAAATAAACTTCAGAATATATTTATTAAAAATCAAGCCTCCTTTAAGCATACCTTTGAGAGGTGTGAAATAGGAGACTTGCTGTGAAAGAGAGTTAGGTAATCAGCTGAAGGTGCTTCCGAAAAGATATCTTTCCCCTTGCTTCCACAGGCCTCCACATAGCACCAATCAGGGATATCTGTTGTACCAACCATCAATGCAAGGTTACAAGCAGGATTCCTCACAGCAGCAGCAACAAACCTATCCGGTGTCTGCAGCATTAGAAAACAAATATGATCCAATTTTTAAGTGAGCCCCTTTTCACTTGAGAATTCAAATATGAATGTGTATCCTTGATCATAAAATCTAGTTTACCACGTATTTTCATGCAGCCATGAACCATAAGTTAAACAGAAAGAAAAATGATAAAAACGGGAAGCACAAGACCACCAGTCCATGTATGACAAGCAGCCCACTTGTTAAGTTTAACTTGCATTAATCTCTCAGCTATTTAATCCGTAATGGAAGAGATCTCTTTATGGAAAACCACTAGCTGGTAGTAGATATCTTAACAATCAAATGCTAGACTCAAATCAAATAAAAATTGGAAGGCACAAGGGATGCAGGAGGAAAGATCAAGAGATAAACTAAATTACCAAAAGATAAACCGGGGCTGACAATAAAAATATACAAATTTCATAATTAAAGCACCTGGCCAATCAAGTGGGTTGTCAGAAAGCCACCATGGGAACCACCAAGCACTGTAATTTTTGATGGACTGGCTAGTCCCTTTTCAATGACATGGTCTATAGCTGTGAGTACATCATTTACGTCCTGTGCATAATATAGATTTAAAAATAGGGTTTATATGAGATGTCCAACTAGTCTCGCAAAGCAAGAATTCAGCAACTATTTTTAAAAATTAAGAAAAAAAAACTACCATAGCATTTGTAACCAAACTAGATAGATAATAAGCACCTGTTCCCCAACTTTCCCTGGAAGAGATTGTAATGCTTCTTCACCAAAACCTAGTGAACCTCTGAGCTAAGTTACCATGTTAGAAGAAGCTAAAAAAAATAATCAGCCATTTGTTGATGTAATATTGGTATTCAAAAGAGGCTTTTCAAGCGTGAGATCCTTAAAATCCTAAAGGCCCCAAATAAATATTAAAGATTCCTTAATATCAAGTAGCATGCAAAAAGCTATCAGCATACCACTTCCATTTTAAGTCTTAAACCACGAATAATGGAAAGCAAATAACACTGAACACACATTTTTTATTTCTCAATAGGAGGAAAAAAAACTTTAATCAATATAACAAAAAGGCGTCTTAAATCAATATCTTGGACATGCGATAGAATTCTAAGCAGGCCAAAGAAACTATAGTTTTTAATCTCAACTTTTATAAATAAGACAGAATCCTAAGGAGAACAAAGAAACTATATTTCTTAATCTCAACTTTTACAAACAAAGACCTTTTTTCAAATGTTGCTTGCAAACGCTATAGAAATCACTCCAAATTTCTTTAGAATATTGTTTTACAGTCAAATCAGCTGAACCTTTTGATGCACAGTGAATCAACCTAAACCTCTCTTTCCTTGATAGCCAAATAATTGGAATCCAAAAGCAATTTAGGTTTACACCTAAAGGAAAAATCAATGAGAGGTCTCCAAGAAAGGGTTAAATTCATTTTTCATGAAATATCAGAGACAAAAGGTGAATGAAATACACAGTGATCAATTAGAGGAATCTTGTTGACAAGGTTAACTCAAGTGCAAAAATCATTGCTTTTATATCATTTTTATTCTGTTTCTCAAAAAAAAAATTTCTTATTTATGACTCCAATAAAATCATAGTTTAAGACTTTAATCCTCTGCAGCTAAAAGATCCATATCAGCTTGAAAGGTATTGAAATGTTTTAGGTAAAATTACTATTTTGGTCCTCCAACTATTAAGTGAAGTTCAATTTAATCCCTCAACTACTAATTGTGTCAATTTAGTCACTAAAATTTCAAAATCAAGTCAATTTCATCCATGTATCTTCTCACCATTTAAATTTTACCATATTTAATAATTAAAATTGACTTGATTTCAAATTTTTAACTTTCTATAATAATCTTTTAATGTATATTTTATTTTCTACAACAATTAATTCTGTTAAAATATAAAACACAGAGGAGATCCAAGGATGAAGATGATGTGATTTTGAAAGTCAAAAACTAAATTGACACAATTAACAGTTGAGGGACTGAAATGACACAATTTGTAGTTGAGAAACCAAATTGAATTTTACCTAATAGTTGAAGGACCAACTCAGGAATTTAACCAATTTTTTACTGAGCGTCAAAATGATGGTCCCCATTAAGATTAAAATAATCATTTTTGTATTCCATTTTGCTCCAAATTCTTAAATTGTGAGAGTTCCTTCCCTAAACTAAGGTATCAAAATCGGTTCCACTATTATCTTATCAAGCAGCAGCACCTCAACAGTGAGAGACCTTCATCTTGGAAAAGAAAAGGCTTTGTCTTCAGTGAGTTTTTTTTTTTTTTTTGGGGGGGGGAAGGGGGGAGGAATGATGAGAGAGGAAAAGAGCCCCCATAATCAACCAGATTCTGGTCGATTATCATGGAATATGATGGTTGAACACAACATATATTGATGATTTGAGCATATAATATCTGATGCTGATTTTAAATATTTATATAAAAAAAATAAAAAATAAAAACCTCTCATGATACTCATAATAATAGTGTACCTATAGTTGACAATCAATAAATTGAATCCAATTGAAGAGAGAAATGCCAAGGACTTTGAAAAGCTTGACAACGAGACAGTATGCGGGCCTCCATGAAGGAATATGATTAAAGGATCACAAGTGTCACTTTTCTTAGAGTTTGAAGATACAAATAAAGCTTCAAAAGGTTTGCTAGCTCCTGAAATGAATTAAAATCGCAGAGGCTATCAAAATCAATGCTCTTTAACACAAGAATATTATGAATACAATATCACACAATTCCTAGTAAAGGGCAGGAGAACTACAAAATATATTTCCCTTTAAAAATTTTGTTTATTTATTAAAGTAAAAAACCCCATCAAAGGTTTTGGTACAATAGCCAGCTAAATCAAACAGTTGTCTCGGTTAAGCATATCATTATGTTTTGAGTCTTAACTGTGAAATACTATATAGCTCTAGGAGAGTTCTTCAAGGGGATCCTTTATCCCCGTTTCTTTTTTATATTGTCATGGAGGCTTTGAGTCATATGTTGGATGTGGCTGCTGCAACCGGACAGTTCTCGGGTATCTCAATTGGTGATTCAGCTAGTTCTTTGATAATTGTGTCTCATCTCTTGTTTAAGGATGACACTCTTATTTTTTGTGATACGGGTACCGGTCAAATTGCAGTATTGCATGGGATACTCTCCAAATTTGAAGAGGTGTCAGGTTTAAAAATTAATTTGGGGAAGTCGAAATTGGTTCCAATTGGGGTGCATAATATGCAGGAATTAGAGGAAATGTTGGGCTGTAGGCAATCTTCGCTTCCTCTGGAATATTTGGGTCTTCCGTTGGGTGCAACTTTTAAAAAGAACATGATTTAGAATCTTTTTTGGAGAAGATGGAGAGGAAATTAGCCAGATGGAAGAGGTTGTATTTATCTGGGGGGAGGGTAAGCTAACTCTTATTAAAAGTACTCTCCAATTTGCCTACTTATTTTCTCTTTCTCTTCTACCAATTCCAGTGAAGGTGGCTAAACGTATGGAGAAGTTACAGAGAGATTTCCTTTGAAGTGGTATTGGAGACGACTTAAAAAGACCTCTAGTGAAATGGTCTAAGCTTTGTAAGCCGGTGCAGCATGCCTAGTTAGCTATCCTGTGTTTGAGGAGGTTTAATTCTACTTTGTTAGGCAAATGGTTGTGGAGATATGGAACAGAGATAGATGCCCTTTGGAGGAGGGTTATAGAGGCAAAATATGGGAATGAATGGGGTGGTTGGTGCATGAAATTTGTGATGGGTGTGTGGTGTTAGTTTGTGAAAATTCATTTGAAGTGATTGGTTGAATTTTTCTAAATCCCTTTGGTATGATGTGGGTGATAGTACTATAGTGAAGTTTTGGGAGGATGTGAGGTGTTAGGATTGTTCTCTTAAGGAGGCCTTTCTAGAATTATATCCCATTAGTCAAGCTCGGGAGTCTTCCATTTCAAAGGCCATGTACTTCTCTACGAGGAGGCTATATTGGGATATACAGTTTTGTTGTCCAATGCACAATTGGGAATTAGAACCCTTGACTCTGTGACTTGGTCTATTCCATGAAGGTGCGGGGTATTGGATCTGACAAAGTTTGCTAGAAGCCGGCTATGAGGAGAGGCTTTGAGGTGCAAGGTTGTTATCTTTCTTTTTTCCCTACCACAGTCATATCTTTTCCTTGGAAAATGGTATGGCAATCCAAAGTTCCTTTTAGAGTAGCTTTCTTTTCTTGGTCCTCCTTAGGTAAGATTCTTACTACAAATAATCTTTGAAAGCAGCATATTGTAGTTCTTGATTGGTGCTATATGTGTAAGAGGTGTGGGGAATCAGTTGACCATCTTCTTCTTCATTACCCTATAGCTTGTGAGTTGTGGACTATGGTCTTTTTCTTATTTGGCATTCATTGGGCAATGCCACACTGTTTGATGTGTTGTATTTGGAGGAAACGAAATGCTAGATTTTTTGAAGTTTGTAAACAGTCTATTCTTCATTTTAAGTCTGCTTTCTTTTTTACCCTCCTTGAATGGAGTTTAGTTTTGCCAACATATTCATGTTTTTCCTTTCCTGTTTAATTGATTTTTGTAATCTGGGTTCTTGAATCTTGTCCCTTTAGTACATCTCCAATGGTGTTATTTGGATGGTTGTCCCTCATTGATGTGGTGCATTTGGCGGGAGAGAAACAACCAGTATTTTGAAGATTCTGAAAGGACTATAGCCGATTCAAAACTTTTATTCTTTAAAACTTTATCGGATTGGATGTCTATCATAGGAAGTCATTCTATTTTTTTGGTCTATGATTTGATGGATGCTTGTAAGTTATGTATTTGATTGTTTTGGTCCCTTGCTGTATACAACCTGTATACTTGGGTGACTTACTCTTATGTCTCTGAATAAAATTTTCTTTACTTATCAAAAAAAAAACCAGACCTTCTAATATACATTATCAATTCTATTTAGAAAGAAAAGAATCCAGCCTTGCTTACAAAGATCAATGCAATCTCAAATTGTTTCCATCAACAAGTACTGTTTCCTTAAATATGGTCCATGAATGTTGCAAAGTTTATCATTCACTTCTTCTGGAAAATGCCATGAGGTAATAATCTTTAGTTTATATGCAAGTTACATCAACTAGAGTTACTACATTATCATATTCCTTTTATTAAATATAATTTTTTGAGTTGTAAGTTATGCAACTATTGGGTCTCAAACCTACAACCTCACCCTTCATCCCATTATTGTGGAAGGACGAAGCCCATTTGAGCTAGAGCTCATTGGCTCCTCCTATTTAATATATTCTAATGATAATCCCATGCATAGATGCACGTTGCATCAGCTAAAATTACTTCTTAATCATATTCATTTGGATATATACTTGCCAAAAAGTTGGCTTAAAAGAAGCTAGCCCTTTATTTTTTCACTTTTTTAGAACTAAACCTTCCCTTGAATCCACAAAAACGTAAGTCTTGTGAAATGACCAAGATTTTTATCTAAAATGAAATCACAAATATGTAATCAACAACAAATTGATACTTTTAACAGTTCCATTAATTACTAAAATAGCTTGCAATAGCTAACTTACCTTCAAGGAGCAACTAATGGAGAAATTAACTCCATCCTAGCCTTTATTACAAAAAATTTCCACTTACGTCAATAAAAAACCAATGAAAATCTAAATATGGACTAACCTAAGATGTTATGGGAGTGGGGTTTGAAAGAGGTCTGTTTCAAAACTCATGAACTTATTTTGTGGCTATCTTTCTTGTCACCCAAAGCATGTAAACTCTAACAAAAACAAGAAATATTATATATTAACCTCATTTAAATTGCAAGCATTAGACCACCATAACATTGCCCAATAATAGCAATTAAGCTGAAGAGATGAGTTTGACTGATATTGGAAACATCCATATTCAATGTGGATTACCAAGTTTGAGAAAGAAATCAAATTGGTTTTTCATACCTTTTGTCAAGCTATCAGAATCATTCTTGACTGGTATCTTCATTATACTGAACTGAAGAGATGAGAGCAAAGATCTAACCTGAAGCAATAAGAGAATCAAGACAATCTCTATATGCAAAAATGGTTCATCTAATACTAAAAAAATAAAATTAATTACACCTTCTCAGAGCATTTGAATATGGAGCTTGATACATCTAACCAACTCCAAGCAGCAGCTTTAATTGTTTTCTCAACAATACAACCATACTTGATTTGAGGAACATTAACTGGACTGCTAGACACTTCAAACAGTAAAACAAAACATTAAAATTTTAATCCAATTTTCTAAACAATTACAGGCCAGGATGTAGGTCAAGATCAGCATTAGATTAGATGTTACCGGCAACAATATTATCCCCATCCAATGTGAGGACATTCCATGAAAAATTTGAGTCAGCAGGGCTGATACGTAATACTTCCCCACTGTAATTTGACAGATGACATCATGAGTTAATTTTACATATGACATTGTAAAGGTCTGCCTACATGAGAAGGAAAAAGAAGTAAAAAAGAAATATGTAGCCAGCTGCCAGCAATTACGTTTACCTCAACACATTCACAGAAAGTATTACTTGACTGCTTCTCCAGAAAGAAGATATGATCATAGTGCATCCATCAGAAAGCCAAGGATTGCCAAGGAAACTTGAACAGTAAAGCCCCGGGAAGCAACCATCCTCAGCACTCATCACAACAGGGATCTTCAAAGATTATATTTATGAAATAGTTTTAGTTCAGCTACATGAAAATTATGGGAAAAGGAACTCATACAGTCCTAATTCTATAATTTTATTCTAAATAATATGGGCCAGAAAAGTTGCAGGCAAATTCCAAATTGGGGACTTTCAAAACCAATCCAGTAAAGTTTTCAAATATCACCTCAGTCCTAGGCTCTTAGCTGAATCTACCATATAATTCAGCTAATTTGGAATGATCATATAATTTACCTCAGTTTCCCTAAATTTTAGCACTCGAAGTGCTTGATGGCAACGTAAAATGTCAAGGTGTCATATAGAATAGAATGTTTCTAGTATATATATAACAAGGCAGCTATAGACCAAAATCTTGTCCAGTCAAAAAGCAGCAGAGCTCAAAGAAAAATCATGATTTGAGTTATTTAGTTCCAGAGCTTGAGAATACAGAAGTTTGCAACCTTGAGATGCAAGTTCCTTAACAAGGAATGTAAGCACTCACTACATCAACAATTTTGACAGAAGGCCACAACGTCGCATCAGTTGACCAATCAATTCTGTGAAGTGAATCTGTTGCAGAATGGGCTCCAGAATCCACAGAGCTTCTTGCACTTAAAAACAGAAGGTACTTTCCATCTGGGCTGGAGAAAGAAAGATGATTCACATACAATCATCAGGCTCTGAAGCTTTTTGTCATAGCATGTTTAGTAGAAACATGGTTATTATAAAGGCTATTGGGAAAACATTGATCATTAAGCGACCAACAAGGCATGCTTTTCCAGTTAGAGGCACAAATGGTTTAAAAGTATATAAGGCAAACCAATTCAGGTCTGATTGTAGGCCAGCACTTCAGGAGGAACTCATCTTGCCCAAAAAAAATCTTGGAGACCCAATAGGTATGTTTAACAGTTTCTCCAAACTCAGAAAAGCACTCCACAT
The DNA here is from genome assembly GCF_040712315.1 of Castanea sativa. Classification (NCBI taxonomy): domain Eukaryota; kingdom Viridiplantae; phylum Streptophyta; class Magnoliopsida; order Fagales; family Fagaceae; genus Castanea; species Castanea sativa. The sequence goes on from NC_134014.1 coordinate 15,967,932, forward strand.
GAGTTATTAAAAACTAGATTGGATAAAGAAAAAAAAATTAATACACCCCCAGTGATAAAACCAAGTATGCGATGTTAGTAGCATACCTGAATGTTGGAAAGAAGGCACTGCTTATTTGTTGAGTAAGATTAAACACGGGCACATCTTCAGTTGAGCTATCTCTGGGACAGTACAAGAAATTCGTAAGTATTTTTATGCATGTACTTTTAGATAATAGACCTCAAGCATGTAACAATTCACATTTTTTTTTTTTTTTTTTAAAGTTATAAAAAAGATCATTTTACAAAAGAAAGTAACCCACTTGAGTTCAAGTTCATTGGCTTCTGACTTATAAAGTGGTGCTCTAACTGCGTATAACGCACAAGGCCTGTTATAGCAGTATTTTATACCAAGCTTTCTCGTATCTGATGACCACCCAACAAAAACCAAATATTGATGCACGTCTTTAGTTGACGGAGCCCACACAACTTGGCCAACACTCAAAGACTTCTTAATTCCTTTTACAGCCTGTACCTCTCCACTGTACAACACAGGTAAGTTCAAATTAAGGTTCTTCTATCTATAGAAAAGTGTCAATAAACTTACCACAGCATTGATTAAATTTTTTGAGAAATGGTATCAACCTGTTGATATTGATGACAAAAAGTGCAGGCTGCCTTTTTCCTGCATAGGTTTCACCCCAGTCCTCCTCCCAATCCCCTTGTCCTTTCCAGCTACTGCAGTCCTTATCGGTGGAACCACCTTTCTTGTAGCCAAGATCATTAAATGTGGGCTTGGAGGGAGATGGTTCCTCAGCAACATAAGCAATGAGAGTTTCATCAGAATTCCAGGAAATTCCCTCAAACTTATACCATTAAGAGCCTATGACCACGAGGATGATATAGAATAGCTATAACTACATAGGAACTACAACAATTACAACCATCACTACCAATACAACTGCAGCTGCTACGAGTACATCTACGAGCAATCTTAATACTTACAATTAAACAACTTTTACTGTTAAGGTTATACACAAACAAGTCAATTATAAACCAGGTTAACATCAAATGCTAAATAAAGTCATCCCCAAAAAACTAGATTCATAGTTTCATACTATTAGTTACCATCCATCAGTATATACTGAGCCATGAACAGATTGGGGAATGTGGAACTCCTTTTCCAACTGAGATGGAGACTCGATTTCTGGATTTCGAACAACAAATAGCTTTGAACCTGATGGTGATGGAATAATTGTAGCCACTCCCGTCATCTCAACAGGAAATGGGGACCAACGAAAGTTTACAGAACTGTTATTGTCCTTGAATATATGAGCAGATAGAATAGACTTCCTCCTCTTGTCACCAAAAGATTTGGTTGGCTAATTGAAAACATTGCTTGAGAACCGATACCTGCAGCAAAAGTTTTACGCAAAGAGATTATTGTCAGAAACTCTTGCTGCCTGTTTTGCAAAAAGGAGCAGACATTAAAGAAGGGGAAATAAAACTATAAGCATGAGCAGTCATACCATTGTCAGACTTAAAAGTCCAAGCCTTGTCAATGCTGGGAACACTAGTGAACTCTTGAAGTAACTTAGACTGCGAAGCATATTCTTCCTCGGTGGTTGTATCTAATCCCAGTGGCATTTCCTTTATTGGGACAGCTTTAGAATCTCCCATGGCTAAAGAAGCTGAAAATATTTTACTAAACATTGAATGGCAAAGAAGATCAATTAATGCGATAAGAGCAACAAAATAATAACAAAGGTGAGATAAACTATAAGAACATGGTAAGGTTCTTAAAGTCAACAGAAAGTTGTAAACCTACAAGTTCCAAGGAGTAGTGCCGCAAAGATACAGTATTGTTTTGGTCACCCCAAATTCTTTAGGGGCTTACACCACTGGATTTCAAAACCAGACTTATATCAGCACTGGCAAATGAGTACTGTGCAGCTGGCTGCAGTGTACATACGTTTCAACACTTCATATGAACCAACTGATTCAATGATTCTACCCTATGTTTCAACTCTATATTTCACCAAAATTCATTTAAGTCCTTTAACTTTGTTTTCATTCATTTCAGCCTTCAAAATTTCAATTTTTTTTTTTTTGATAAGTTTCAAATTTATTCAATTAAGGTCTCTTTATCAACTTTTGTAATTACGGTTAATTGTCCAAATTTTTTTAATTTTTTCCTTCAAAATTTTTAATTTTAAAAAAATCTAATTAATGATTGAAAAATATTTCCCGGAAATTTTTTTATAAAAATATTAACGAGAATTGACGAAGAGGCCTTGAATAAACTTGAAATTTAGGAGACTGAAACGAACTATGGTAAAAGTTAGAAGGTAAATTTTGCATTTTAGCCTTATTTTTACTGACCGTGAATAGTGGGGTTTCTTAGAGCTTTTTAATGACAACAACATCAACAACAAAAAACTTTTACAGGCTTTAACATTAGAACTGTTAATATAATACCCAACAATCCCAGCTATGCTAAAGCCAATCCATTAATCCACAACCAAAAAGTGAAAATCCAAGAGACAATTCACAAACTAGTTCAATCATTCAACACAACATGTGAGTGCAAGATTCCTCCAAAACAAAACAAAGAATTCATAGATAGTGATAATCAACAAAAAGCACGTAGTTAAAAACACAAATGCAGATAAGAGAGGAGAAGAGAAGAGAGAAGAAAACCTTGAGAGAGAGGTTGAAGTGGAAGTGGAAATGGAAGTGGTTCTCAAAGTCATGAGGGTGGAGCGATGAGATAAAGTAGTAGAAGGTAGGAATCGAGAGCGAAACAAGTGGCAATTAAAGTACTTAGCGCACCAATTCCAGGTGGAGGTGGTGATGTCTACTACTACCCTGCCCATTCGGAGGTCCGTATATGATGACATCTTTATTCTATTCTATTCTAGGAGAAAAGGCCACCTGCCAAACTGTTCGCTTTGGGCGGGTTGATTTTTTTTTTCTTTTTTTCTTTTTTTTCATTTAGCAGTAATTTTATAACAAATTTCATTAGCGTAACTTTTCTAAAACTATTTTTGGGGGGGGGGGGGGGGAGGAATAGCATCTGGAGTCTTTTTAAGATTTAAATTCCATGACAAAACTCGAGTTTACAAGGTAGAGATGCAAGTGGTGGCAACTTAATATGGAAAAAAATCCACGGGAAACTCAAGTCTTAAGTACGTTCTCCAGGGGATATTTGCAGGCCAACACAGTGAAGAGATAAAATATAGTAAGTTAGTACGGGTATGGAAGTAAGTTGCAAATTAGCATCTCAAGTTTTAAAAACTCGAGTTCCATTTAAAATTCGAGTTTTAAAAACTCACTTCTAACCTGCTGATTTGGACATGTTTTAGCCACATAGATCTCAGTCTTTTACACTTGATTTCAAAATACACACAACAGCAAACTACAAACCCAGAAAAAGAAGAAAACCCAGAAGAAAGAAAGAAGAAAGAAGGAAACCCAGCAGAAAGAAAGAAAGAAGAAGAAGATCCATAGCAAAGAAGAAGACCCACGGAACACACAAACCCAGTCTCCATCAAGCACATCCCAATCGTCGATCTATGGTGCAGTTCACGATCTCCATGGGTGCAGTTCACGATTTGCAGACTACGGTGCGCTCAGGATCTCTTCTTCTTCTTCTTCTTCTTTTCTTCTTTGTGCGGTAAGTACCCACTGGAACTCGAGTCTTAGAGACTCGAGTTCCACGTGGAATTTTTGTCCACATCACTGAATCAGAAGCCCGGAGCTCGAGTTTTGAAAACTCGATTTGCTATTGAACTCGAGTTTTAAAAACTCGAGATGCTAGTTTTTCACTTTCTTTCAAACCTTGTCAAATAACAATACTCTTTTAATAATAAAGTTAAATGGAAAAAAAAATTCACGTTCTCCATCGGGCACATGTTCTTCTTCTTCCTTTGTTGTTGTTGTTGTTGTTCTTCTTCTTCTTCTTTAAATCTACGTTCTCCAGATCGTGTCGTTTCTGTTGTTCTTCTTCTTCTTCGGATCTACATTCTCTACATCATGTTGTCTTAGTTCTCTATAGAATTCGAGTCTAAGAAACTCGAATTCCACATTGATAAATTGTTCCATGCTAACACTAAAGGCTCGAGTTTATTACCAAACTCGAGTCTCAAAAACTCAAGATGTTAGTTTCTTAAATAGTTGCAGAAACGTACTTATTGATAAAATAGTCAGTGGCGGAGCCAAGAATTTTAAGTTGGTGGGGTTGAACTATTGTGTCAAGATAAACTCAAATCACAAATAGACACTATCCTAGAAAATCCACATAATGTATTCATGTATGAAAATATAAATTTTAATTTTCTTATTCTAAAGTAAGTTATATACATATACACAAATTATCAACTTTAACATGTATATATATACACCTAGACACAAGATCTTTTTTTATAAAAGAAACTTATAATCTTCTTAAACTCTAATAAGTATACAAACATTGTATAATTGGATATACAACATACAAATATAAAGAAAAAAAATCCGAATATAGTATCTTCCATTAAAGTCATGCTTGACAATAATACTTCACGTAATAAACTTCATCAATTATTATTTTTATAACAAAATTATACATAATTTATTTTTTAATATATAAATTGTTTGCAAAACTTTATCTATGTTGGACAAATCAAAATCATATTGTTATAACTGAAATCTCATATGAGTTTTTTTTTTCTTGATAAAATCTTGAGAATAGAAAATTTCAACCAAATTGCATATATTATCAATGTTGAATGATTTGAATGTATTAATAGGATTTGAAATTTAACTACAAATTAGGGGTCCCACCATTTATTCACAAAATTTACTATCTAATTATTTCATTTTATTGTAATTGTATATCAACGCTAAATTCTCTTTTTTTGGGAAGGATTACTAGATTAGTTAATCAATGCTTTCTTTTGGAAGGGCCAACTTCTAATTTTTTTTTTTCATATAACCTTTAAATATTTATAAAAAATACCTATATTGTAAAAAAAAAAATCAAAAATTTTGGAGGGGCCTTGGATGCATGTGGCTCCGCCACTAAAAATACTTTCTAAAATTATGCTAGATGGAAAATATCTTTGAGTGGGTCTGGATCACAAACTTGAGTTTATTTACATGTTCTTTTCATTATCTTCGTATCTTTTTCATAATATTCCTTTTTTTTCCCTTTGCAATAGTGATATATATATATATATATATATATATATATATAATATTTTCAAGAAAGAAAACCAAAGTGAAAAAGATAAGATAAGAAGGGGTCTATCCTAATTACAAGAGAAAATCCAAAGGGTAATGTTGTGGGCTAACATGTTGGCACCTTTAGGAGAAAAAGTTTTTCTTCAAATTAGTTTGGAGAGGAATCCTTCAATTTCTTCCTATATCTTTTTATTGAATGTGAATTTTGAAATCAAACCGTTAAATTATATGTTTTTATTATATTTTCCATATTTGCAAAATTTCAAGAATATCAAAGATTAATATCTATATTTTCAACCAAATATTTATATTTTTAATTTTCTGTGATATAAAATTATGAATAAAAAATATATTTATTGATCGAATAATAAAAACATTTGTTTGAACAAAATTTGACATGCGTATTAAAAATATAAAGAATATGCAAATCCAACAATTAGATTTTCAAAATTCACATCAAATAAAGATATATGAGAAATAAAATTTTATTCTAAAAAAAAAGATATATGAAAAGTTTGAAAGGCTCCTCTCCAAATTAGTTTTGAGAGAAATCTTTTCCACCTCTTAAAGGATAAAAATAAAATTCTATCATTCAAAAGAATTTAATACAACTTGAAACTATTAAAGAAATTAGAAATGACAGAATTGCACATATTGCAGCCATAAAAATAAAAATTAAAGAAAAGCAAAAAATTAAATTCATATATTCAAAAATATTTTGTTGGTTCTATTTCATTAAATAAATTTTTTTTTTAAATATAGAGAGTTTTGATTTATGATATCGCCTCAGATAATAGTTCTTTATCATTAAACAAAGACATCAATTGATTTTTGGTGTAAGTGGGAGTTGAATCTCAGATATTTTATTTAATCGTAAGAGATGTTACTAGTTGAGCTAATTGAAACTCACCTATTAAATAGTTAAATATAAGTAACTCCTCACAATAAAAATGGAAAGCAAAACCAGTATGAATTTTTTATTTATTTATTTTTTGAGGATTGAAAACAGAAAATAATATGAAAGCTCTCGTGAAAATGTAAAATGCCAAAAAGGGAGACAATTTAAGACTCAAAAATAATTACTTTCCCTTAAAAATAAAATAAAAAAAGATTTTATACGGAAGTGCCATCACCACCATTGGTCTCCAGAGCGGATAAGGAGTCAAGTCCTCTCATTCCTTCATTTTAAACCGTGACACTCAAATAAAAAAGACCAACCACAGATTGCCACGTGAGCAACAAAAGTACTATTTTCAAAACGTGTCATTATATTACTAGGCAGTCTCCCAACCTAAAAAGACCGCGCGCAACAAGACATGATCCTACCGTTGCGAAAACAAAGGCGGGCATTTAAGCCTGAACAACAATCGACAACACAAAAAGTACAGAACAGAAGAAATGGCGGTGTGTAACTCACTCTCACTCTCACTCTCACTCTCAGTTCTCTACGACAATTCGGTCCCAAAACTCAGCTCCAATCCTTCACAAACCAGAGCTAAGGTTTTGATGAAACTCAAAGCCATAGCTTCCACACCCACCAAATTGTACGGAAGAAACTCGGGCAGGAGTCGCAGCCCCACCAAGATAAACGCTGGACTATCTGCGATTGAGCCCGATCTTAACGAAGACCCAGTTGACCGTTGGCGCACCAACGGCGTTGACCCTGTACCATCTCCTTCAACCACCTCTCTCTTTATCTTTCTCTGTGTGTGTGTGTGTGATTCTTTCTGATGTTTTTTTTTTTTTTTTTTTTGGGAGTTTATATAGGAGGATTTTGAGTATGGGATATATGATGGGCACCACACGTACAACGAAGCCGACGAAATAAAAGGTATGTCTTTGGTTTATTTGTTTGTAGGAGCTGAAATTTCAATGTTGAATATGCGATTGGGTCTTTTGGGTCATTACAATTTTTATGTTAGAAAGTTCTTGAAGTGCTAATTTCATGTGGGTGTGGAATTAAAACCTCCAATTTTCATTGATATAAGGTGTTTTTGGGGTTATTGGAAATTGGGCCCCGATGAGGGGTGGTGTTTGTTAAGGTTTAAAAACACTTGTATTGATGATATATTTAATGTGCTAAGCATCTGATAAATTCCTGTCCAATTTTGGCCTTAGAGGAAAAAAATAAAAAAGGAAAGCAGTTTCAAAATAGTTTGAAGAATGTAAGGGTAAGTGTAAGTGTATTGTTTGTGGATGACTAGTATTAATTATGTCTTTCATGCACGTATTTGCACGCTTATGTGCACTAATCAACCAAGAGAAGTGTCTAAGTCCACCACACTTTCACAACAAATTCAAAGTAGTAAGTTGTTATTGATTATAATTTAAACCTACTACTGAAATTACTTTTTTACCCACCAGTAACGGCTAATAACAACTTACCACTTATGATTTGTTTTGAAAATATTGTAGATATAAGCACATAGCATTTCTCAATCAACTAATGCTTGTGCTTTTGTTTAGAATATAAAAGTAGTACATTAACAATGCATTCTTACAAATATTATGAATGTGGAATTGCCCTCTTTTTCATTCTTACAAAGTAGTACATCAACTAATGCCTTTCATGTGTATACTATCAGAACATTGTGTTGAACTGTCTTTTGTTGTCGATGAAGCTCTTTCAATATGGATTTATTATAACTTTATCTGTAATTGGGAGAGTGGGGTAGTAGATGAAGAAAGTGTTCAAGCTCTTAGGAGACTTGAACCCAAACTACAGTTCCAACAGCATTTCACAATATTGGTCCCAAATGAAATATTCATATCAGTGTTACTGTAGCCAAACCATTGATTTATCATACTAAGTTGTAGGACTTATATTTAAAAGGAGAATTTGGCCAGTTTGTTAGTGAAAATAGCTCATTTTTTTTTCTTAAGAATAAAATTCTTGTGTTTTTGGTTTTGGGGGCCACTTAGCTTATTAACTTTTACTGGAATCTTCCACTCAGGAACTTTTTGGGGAGCAATAGCAGATGATATTGAAGCAGTAGGAACTCCTACAGGTTTTCAGGGTAAAAATGAGTACCAATGATCATCGACAATTTACCAACTTAAATTCATGATACTAAAGATATTCTGTGTTGATTTCTTGGCAGGGTTTATTTCATGGCTCTTCCTCCCAGCAATTGCTGCTGGGATGTTCTTCCAAGTTCCGGTAAAACAAACCCAGATTTAACATATATAAAATTTGAGATCCTTAGATCCACTGTTATTGTACTTTGAAAAGACCAAAATGGTCTTAGTTTGTCATGATTTCATAGATCATTCTCTCATTGCTTGTCTTTCAGATGGTGTACTTGTTCATCGGAGCTGGTATTTTTACAACTGTATTTACCATTATTGAGATGGATAAGCCTGATAAGCCTCACAACTTTGAACCTCAAATATACAATATGGAGAGAAAAGCTCGTGACAAGTTGATAGCAGACTACAATACCATGAGCATATGGGACTTTAATGCAAAATATGAGGACGTCTGGGATTTCACTGTAGAAAAAAATGACATACTAGAGAGATAATTTTTCCTTAGCATATTGCTTTGTTATGAGAATTGATAACCAACATTTTTTTTTTGTTTTTTGAGGAACAATTGATAACCAACATAAGTATAAAAGGTATAGTTCTATTTTCTATTTCCTGGTTTTTCAGTATCTTTAATCATACTTTATGCATGTTCCATTTTGTTATGTTTATGCAGCGCATGAAATCCGTCAAAGTAATTGTTATTCTAGAAGCAAGCACTAACACTTAGATGATATATGATTGCTTCGCAGCAAATTTGGCCATTCTTTCTTGCTTTGATTTGTTTTATGCTGAATGTCTAGTATTGATTGTAAAACTCTTTCCTTAGTTGGTACTGGGCTTTGTTTAGTCACACTGGTGAAATCATCTTCAAATTTCAAAGGACACACATTCAGCTAATACTGTACTTTATGGTGAATTATGCATTGAATATCTAATAGTTGTAACATATAATTTGTTGACAGGACCAACTATAACTATTTTGGATAACTTTGGTGAGTTTACAACCCCCCCCCCCCCCCCACCGAAATAAAAAAACAATTTGGAATAAAGCAAGTCCCTGCTGTTGGCCTTTATTAAGTCTTGAATATATAATCCAGTCATTAGAGCCCAAATATCACTTTAAATCATTCTTTGAGTTGTTTGCTTAAACCATACACCACCACCTGATTTCTCATTTCTGTTCTAAAGGGAACTTGATAGTGATGAAAAACAAAGACGGGAAAAAAAAAAGAGAGAGGATGAAGAAATCTGATGCAGAATAATGAATTGCAAAGATTTTAATGTTCCATTCATTTTGCTCTGTAAAAGATCTGATGTTTATACACAAGGCTGAGGTTAACAGCTCTAACTTCCTACAATCTGTTGTAACTACTCATAGCAGAAGAATACAAACTTAACAGAACATAACTAATTGACTTCATTTACTGTTAATAAGTATGACTTGTCATTTAGCCTTCAAAATTGTAATACAACCGGCAGCGTAACTCAAGTGCTTTATGTCTCTTCTCTATACGACATGCATACCAACCGATTTCATTTACACGGCTTGTCATTTGTGAATTATGACATATAGTTTCAGCAGCTCAGTCTTTTACAACTTGTAGTTCATCAGTCTGCTTAAAAGATTTTTTATTTAAATTTTCCCTAGTAAAAAATTTTGGTTTCTTCTGGGTACTTAATGTTCAATTGTTCATCAAAGCATCTTATTGCATCTGGTTGCTACCTAGGAGGTTGAGAGTGGGTGCATGTGCATCAGTCTCAAGGAGGCCCAGTTTGGCAGTAGCAACCATCCTTGTGAATTATGATGGTCTTATCAAACAAATCACCCCCCCCCCCCTTCCCAAAAAATTATAATTAAAAAAAAAAAACAAAGAAAAGATGCAAATGAGTTTTTTGGTTTTCATATTTTTATTATCAAGATTTGCATTTCTCACCTACATCATCAACTCTAATTGTCATAATGTCCTTGCAGTTAGTTTTGAATGATTGCTGTGTGTTAAGGGTATCCACACTAGTCCAAAACCTTGTCCAGTTGCCACCAACCTTTGAGCCCTCAATTAGCATCTATTCACAATCTGACCATCATATTGGACAATCTTGGTTTCCATCCTTCAGGTAGAGAAGCCCAATAGTGGCTACTACCAATAAGGTTTGATATTTATCTCAGGGTAGCCTGCTGCTCAAAGACTTCTTCAGTGAGTCAGAATTGCTACTGTAGATGTGATTCCTCACACTACTGTGACATCCACTAGCACCCCATGCTAATGCGTTAGACACGCGATGCTTAGCTTGTGTAAACTGACACAATTTGGTCCCAATTATGGGTGTCAAAACATGGCATAAATATGGTTTTTTTTTTTTTTTTTTCCCTTTAGTTCAGAACTCGTATGTGTCAATATGGTTGAAATTGTCTTTTTGTCTCCTCTCTTCTTAAAATCAGTTTCTGAAGCTGTGATTCTATGCAATACTATGTTAGATCTTCATTTATATGGGTTACTTATTGTAAAGTTGTGATTTACAACTATGTTTAATATTGGTTTTATTCCATAACAAAAAGTGTTGTAATTGCTTTAATTTTGTTTATTGTATTTTGTGGGATTTTATTGCATTGAGTTTAGTATTAAGTTGGTGAAGAATCGAGCATGAAATGAAGAATAATGTAGTTTTGCGACTAGCTCGCAAGAAGTTCGTGAAAAGAGTAACTCGCGAAAAGGCCATGTGAGAAGCACATGCTGGAAACTAAAGAGTCAAGTGTCAGGCTTCATTTCGTGAGTACTTTGCAAGACAGGTCATCTCGCAAGGTATCCGCAAAACTCTCTGCTTGAAGGATTTTAAGGGTGACTTTCTTACCTTTTACCTATACTATATATACCCTTATTACCCACAAAAGTAAGATAGACTATTCAGAGAGAAAAACCATATATAGGTTTTCTACAACACAACACACTTATCTTTTAGAGAGAGCTATTCATCCTTAGTGAGAAATCATTGTAGAGAGTAAAGAGTGTAGAGAGTGTTTTGGAGTTTGGGAACTTTTGGAGATTTGCCAAAAGAAGTTGGTGAGGCTTGGCGGATGCAATTGGACGTATTGCGGGATCCGAAAAGCTAGAGAAGACATGACTCCGAAAAGTCTATTGGTAGCAGGAGCTTGAAGGGCTCAAATACATTTGGTAGACTAGGCTTGAAGGCTCTTTTGTTATTTGTATACTTCAATTTTATTCTCTAGTGGATCGATTTCAACTTGGAGGGTTGTAGAGAGGTTTTTCACCGAATTTTTCGGTTTCTTCTTCGATAACACGTCTTGGTGTTATTTTGTGTTTGCATCTCTCTTCCCTTACTCTTATGTTTTACATTTATTGTTTGTTATTCATGTTTATGCACTAGAGTAGATCCGGCGATTGCGCCTCATTTACTTTTGTTCTGCACTTAAATAAGTTAGAGTAAAAACAATTAAGCCGTAATTTAAAATTAGGCATCTAAACAAGTTCGTGTGTTTTAGCGCAAATCCGAGCTTTCACTTATGTACTTGCATAAGTATGTGTTGGGGGTTGAAACTTGAAAGTGTTATATGGGTGATGGTGATGTCTACTGCTGAGGTGGCACTTAGCAGCAATGGTGTAATTGGAGAACACTGGGGCTAGCTTTTAAGAGCATCCACAATGAATGTGGCAAATGGCAAATGGAGCCCTTCTTTGCAATTTTTTTTACAATTCAGCCCAAAGGTCCAGCTCCATTGAATGTTGTAGTTTGCAACAATTGTAAAAAAATATACAATTGAGCTACAGCACCATCTTAAATGTAAGATGGTACTGTAGCTAATGGGATAAAAAAAAAAAAATTTTAATTCTCTCTCTCTCCACTTTTACCCCGGGAGTTTCTCTCTCCTTATCTTTATTTCTCTTCTTTTCTTTCTCTTCCTTCTCTCTTTCTCATCTGCTCTCTCACTGTTCAGACTCAAGAACCCCGTGGGTTTGCTCAACGGTGGAAGCGCATGGCTCCGATGGGTTGGCGGATGGCTCTGATGGTTTGAATCGGAGCTCCGATCGGCGTGGTATAACTTTTTGTTGTGGGTTTCTGGTATGATTTTTGGAGGTGTGGGTTTTTGTTGTGGGTTTCTGGTATGAATCGGACCTCCAGATCGGCGTGTGGGTTTTTGTTGTGGGTTTCTGGTATGATTTTTGGAGGTGTGGGTTTTTGTTTATGGGTTTTTGGTATGAATCAGACCTCCAGATCAGCGTGTGGGTTTTTGTTGTGGGTTTCTGGTATAAATTGGAGCTCGAGATCGGCGTGGGTTTCTTTGGAGGTGGTGGGTTTTTTTTTTTTTTTTTTTTTTCAATTTCTCCGATTGGATGATGGAGGAGTTGTGTGGAAGAGGACTCTGGAAGGTCGGTGTTGTGGTGGCTGTGCCGTTGATCGGGGTGATTTTTTAGCTTCGCCGACCTGGGTTGATATGAATGATGGAGGAGGAGTGGAAGATCGGCGTTTGTGGTGGCTGTGCCGTTGATCGGGGTGATTTTTTTTTTTTTTTTTTTTTTTTCAAGTTTCGCCGATCTGTAGTTGTATGGAGGAGTCTGAAAGAGAAGGGGTGAAAAGTTCAGTGGGGGGGATAGGTTTGAGAAAAAAAAAAGGGAAAAAATATTTTATTGTAAAGATATATTATTTTAATGTGTAGAATAGAAAAATAAAAGTTTTGATGTTGGGGTATTGGAAAATGGTATGGTATAATTGATAAAGTAGTTTTTTAGATGGTAAAATAGGATAGAATTAGAAAAAATGAATGTGAATGCTCTAAGTGATGGTTGTGGCATTGCATTTTTTTCACTTCCTAACTGGCCAAAGCCTTTTCTTCTCTCATATATATATATTGGGATGCTTGGGGGTGAGGGGGTTATCATTACGCTTTGCTGGATTTACCAGTTACAGTTCATTATGTAATACGGACTGTTACCTATAAGTTGATTAGCTTTATGAGGAGGGCGAGCCTTTATGATGCTCTAAGCTGGCTTGCCAATTATCACTTTACAAACCAATAGATTGCAATAATATTTGCTATGGATTTTCATTTAATGTCCATTGTTTTGTGTTGTTTATTAAAAAGCTTCAGCACATTATGTTTGTGCCTTGAGTAGCAGGGTGGTGAAAGAGCAAGCAATTTGCAACACACGTTCTCATGATTGATATCATTTTTTTGGGTCTCCTGAAGCTTGTCTCAATCAACATGCCTGAATTTTTAACCCCCATGGAACATATATAGTTGGTTTTAGAAAGATACAGGTTTTTGCCCAGTTTCACGGTATTTGTTGGGTGCACTGCACCTTGAGTCCAGCCCACTTGTAATAGACATGCTAATTTAATGAGCTTGTCTTTAATGTTTTTATCTTTTCTTCATCATGTACAAAAGTCATCATCAGTTATTGGAGTTGGTTGGCTTAGGCGTGTTGGACGCGTTGTGGAGAAAAAGAAGAAAAGAGGGGTTGATGCATTAAGGCTATTCGGCCTAAGGGAGAGCTGAAGAAAGAGTTTTTGGTTGAAGCAAAGTTATGGTAAGTGGCTTGCATTTATTGTGACTTGATGTGAAGAGTGTGAAAGGGAGAAAAGAAGGAAAAGATGAGGAGATAAAAGGAGAGGCCATTCGGCCATTTGAAGAGGTGAAGAAAAGAAGTGAAGTCCTAAAGTGTGAGTACTGGTGCAGTCTTGAAGAACTGCATGGGTGAGATCAAGCAAAAGAGAAGAGAAAAATATAGAGGATAAGAGAAAATTGTGAGAGATATATAGTGAGAAAGAGAGTAGTGAGTAAAAAGAAAAAGAGAGTTTTTTTTTTTTTTTTTCAAGTTGTATCTCTAAGTATTGTAATTTCTATTTAATATAGTAAAATTCGGAGTTTGTCCCATGGTTTTTCCTTCAAGGAGAAAAAGTTTTCACGTAAATCTTTGTGTTCTTGTATGGTTATGTTTCCGCTGTGCTTGCCGAAATTTATTCATAGTTATATAGAATTTTTCCCAACAGTATTCTACTTCATCCCTCGACCCTCGTCAAGAGATTACATAATTTGTATCATGATTGAAGAGGTTGTGATATGAAAAAAGAACACTGGAGCCTTCTACTTGTGGGTGAGTCTTAGATGATAATTGATATGGGAAAAATATTGCAAAGGATTGTAGGAAAGTTATATGTCCTGCAACATCAAAAGATTCTTTTAATCTAGTTCTTTCACTGTAGAGAAGACAGAGTAAACCACATACAAGGTCATACAAATTAATTATCAAATCCAAGTTAAACCTTAAAACACAAGTGCAATTAAAATAGTGAAAATTAAAGGTACTGAGCAGTTCTAGAGAACTGCAATCAAGCTGCTGTAACTATTAATAGAACTTGGAGATGCAGCTTTCATGAGTGGAAGACATTTTAGGAACCAGCATAGTCGAGATAAGATATGTTAAATAATTTGGCAGTGCCAAAAAGTCACGATGTTTGGACAACTTTGTTTAGAATATTCACCTTCTTATTATTACTTATATCAAATGCGTAATTACCCAATTTTAAAATATCTTGCGTGATCTCTATTCACCCTTTGCATTCTAGAAGCTTGACTTTGTGCGTTTTTGCCCGTGTGTGCAGCATTCCTCATTTTCCTGTAAAAGCTTTTACCTTGACTAAAATGTGAAATGTCAGATAACCGAGTATGGTTCTTCAAAATGTAGAGTCAAAAAAATTTAAGAAAGTATGGTTCTTCAAAATGTTATGGCGTGATGAATTCAAGAGTTATTAATGAATCTGGTGGCTGCCTTTGTCCGGTAAGATTCAGAAAATGCTTACTCTACTCATCCTGAGAAAACTGCATGGCACATGAACAATGATGGCTCTAGGAATTTTGTTCAGGATGTTCTTTAGAAAGCATAAATTACACAATCTTATTTCTTTTTAGCCTTTCGGTAATTAGGTTTGATTCAATGTTATTAATTAATTCCGTTATAGCCGAAACGGCCAGAAAATACCGTGCCGGTAAACAAACCGAAAATAGTAACCCACTCTATTCCACTTTGGAAAAAATTTCAGGTCATTCCGGTCTAGTTCGGATGTTTGGGGGTGTTTTGGTAAATACCGGCTGGCCGGCATGAAGTTTGTGCTTAAAAAAAAAGTTGTTCTTAAAACCAAAACAAATTTGTATTTTGTAAACCAAAAAACCTTAAAAGGAAAAAAATGAAAAGAAATGAAATGAACAAAGGTACCTGTATAGCTAAAAAAAATTGTATTGAGAAATTTGAGACTCAAAACTTGAGAAGAGACACTACCGCACTGGTACTGGTAAAAAACACAAAAGTTATGAATAAGGAGGAAGGCAAAATGTTGATGTAAAAATGCTGGTTTAAAAAAAAAAATGTAAAGTATAGATGAAGATGTGATAAAATCTGAAAGTATGAAGTGTAAAAATTGAGGAGACAAAAGACGTGTGTGGTTAAGAATAAACAAGAAAAAATAATTAAAAATGAGAAGTGAGTGATATATGTCTGGTGACGAAAAATAATATTGTAATAAAAAATAATAAAAAGTTGAAAATTGTGTTGTACTGGGCAGTGTGCTTAGTAGAAGGAATTAAGCTACTGCCCTGTAGTAGTTTTATTATAATTTTTTTTTCCAGATTTTAGTTCTTTTTTTTTTAGTTTTTTTTTTTACTTGAAAGATCTCAATATATTGTTAAGTTGTTCAAATTATGAACCAAAATTTAATTTTATTGGCATAAAAAAATTCAAGATAATCTCAAAATCTTTTTTAAAGATAAATAAATATAAAATTTTAAATTATTATACATAATTTTTTTTTTTTATAGATCAAGGTGGTCCTGGAACCACTACCCATAAGGCGGCGCCGTCACAATTGTGGAGTAGAAATGGGTGGGTCATGTGGAGTATTAATGGATGTTATTCATGCATAGGAGTGGCCTAATAAACAAAAAAGTAACTTGTGAGACGGGGACTTATGGAGCGTCTCGCTTATGGCCTGTTTGGATGATTAAAAAAGGAGGGAGAGTAGAGTAGAGGGAGGGAGAGTAATTTAAATTTCTTGTTTGGAAGTTTTTTAAGGAAGGAGGGAGAGGGATTTGGAGGGGTTTGGGGGGGTTTCAACTACCTCTAACCCCTCATTTTTAATCCCCCCAAATTGGAGAGATTTGGAGGGAGAGTAGAGTAGATAAATTATTGACCAAATGAATTCTCCAATTTACTCTTTTTAAATTAACAAAATTACAAACCAATTAATCATAGACCAATGTTGCAATTTTTTCAAATATGGGTAAATTTGTCTATTTAATCATTTCCTTCCTCTCCATTCCAATTTTAAAAACATCCAAACAAGGGGAAGGGCTAATTACTCCCTTCCCCCTTACTAATTTTAAAAACATCCAAACAAGGTGAAGGGTAATTATTTCACTCTACTCTCCTCCCCACTACTCTCCTCTCCTCTACTATCCTCCCTCTCTAAACTTCCAAACAGGCCATTAGATTTTATGAGCCCCACACATCTGTGAGATTAAACATGTTGTGAGGGGGCGTTGTATAACTTTTCTTAAAAGACAGCTAACTACAGCCTGGGATTCATAAATATGCATCACCAAACCATTGCTGCCAAGGAGTCCCACTCCTTCCTAAGAAAGTCAAGGTCCATTTTAGTTTCTACTTTCAAGATCCAGAACGCGCATGGGTCATGGTCATTTTGTAGTACAAAACTCGAGCCACGGCACATAATTGCAGTCACAGGCTCACACGTATGATCTTGACTTATACCATTCAAAATTTCTAGTGCTAGGATTACCTAGAGTCACACACTGCTAGCTAGATTTTTTTTTTCCCTAAAATGTACAATTAACTTTTTTAAGTTTTATCATATTATATTATAATCTTCTAACCTTACTTTTGTTTATTTTAGTCCTCTAACTTTCAAATTTAATTAATTAAGATTTTTTTCATCAACTTCTAATTTTTAAATTTTTCTTCAAACTTTTTAAATTAAAAAAATTTAATTAATAATTAAAAAATATTTTTCAGATTTTTTTTTTTCAAAAAATTTTAATAAAGGTTATCAAAAAGACCTTAATTTTGTAAATCTAAAATTTAAAGAACTGAAATGAATGAAAGCAAAATTAGAAGACTGAAATAAAATCTGAGGAAAATTAGTGGTTGAGTTTTACCATTTTTTTTTTTTTTTTTATTTCCATGGCAATTGGCACGTACTACCTGTCTACCTCCAAGGTCGCATTTTTTCCTTGCTGCCGTGAGGTTTTGTTTGGTTTTTTTTTTTTTGAGAAGCGCTGCCGTGAGTTTAAGGTCATATATGATGTAAGTGGGCCAATAATCCGTGCTATGTTTGTTAATTGCTTGGTTAGAAATTTGAGGGCCAAAATTCAACTGGGTGTTCAAACTTGTGCATGTCAATCAGCACGCTGGATTCCTATGAACCAAAACTATTAACTTTGTGAATGGTGACCATTTATTCCACTCTAACAGCATGATTTAGCGCCCTCCTTAAAAAGTCCAACAAATTGTTACACTTGCACCATCTATTATTCTTATAAAATTCACTTAATCTACAAAGCAAACAAAAATAAAATAAAATAAAATCCACTTAATCTAAAGAAATTATGAAAAGCATAAATGCCAACAAGGGATGGGTGGGTGGATTTATCATTCAACTTGGTTGACCATGGACGATAAGAAAATGAGAAAATATCTAGTGGTAGGGTAGGGCCAATTTGATATTAATGTGAGAAGTTTGAAAGCAGAGGCGTCTTGACTAGAAAGTCGTCAAAGAGAGATTGTTTATTCATCTTCTGCGCTTGAGATTATATATATTATAGATCTTTCACGGTTCACAAACAATTTCAGAGTTAATGAGCAAGAAAAACACAAGAAGAAAAGCCTAATGAAAACCAAACCCCAATACATCTCTTCTCTCTTGCTCTTTTTCCTCTCCTACTGTCACCTTCTCCACCACTCAGATGCCCAACCAGAAGCAAACACTACAGGCTTCACCTGCACAACTAGCCAGTACACCTATCCATGCCAAACCTATGCTTTCTACCAAGCCAGAGCCCCAGACTTCCTTGACCTGGCCTCCATAGGTGACCTCTTCTCAGTCAGCCGCCTCAAGATATCAGAACCCAGCAACATATCCTCCCCTTCCTCCGCTCTTGTTGCTGGCCAACCCCTCTTTGTTCCTATTTCATGCTCTTGTAACTCCATTAACACCACCACTAACTTCTCCTATGCCAATCTCTCATATGTAATCAAACCAAATGACACTTTCTACATTGTTTCCACCTTTAAGTTTATGAACCTCACAACCTACTATTCTGTTGAGCTTGTCAACCCCACTCTAGTCCCTACCAACCTTTCTATTGGTGTTACTGTCCTTTTTCCTATCTTTTGCAAGTGTCCTAACACGACCCAGGTGCAAAACAGAGTCAAATATCTGATATCCTATGTGTTCCAACCTTTTGATAACTTATCATCAGTTGCTTCAAGGTTTAATGTTTCACAACAATCTATAATTGATGTTAATGGAAACAACTTTCAGCCTTTCAATACCATATTCATTCCAGTCACCGAGCTTCCAAAACTATCACAGCCTGTTACTTCTCCCTCTCCTCCTCCTGCTGTACCTCCTCCACCTGTGGAAGTGAATAAGCGTGAAGGGGTTGTCACAGGATTGGCAATTGGGTTGGCAATCACAGGGTTTTTGCTGCTTTTGCTTAGTGGGTTGTGGGTTAATAGAGAGACTGCGTTGAAGAAAAGGAAGGGCGTGAAGGATGAGGAGGAGAGGCAGAGGAAGCTGTTGGATAAGGAAGGGAAAGGGTTGAAGGGAATGGATGTGAATTTGATGGCAGATGTTTCAGATTGCTTGGACAAGTACAGGGTGTTTAAGATTGAAGAGTTGATAGAAGCCACTGATGGATTCAGTGAGAGTTGCTTGGTTCAAGGGTCTGTGTACAAAGGGTATATTGATGGGGAGGTCTATGCCATCAAGAAGATGAAGTGGAATGCCTATGAGGAGCTCAAGATCTTACAGAAGGTAAAAAAAATCCTTTTCCACATACATTACAGTCTTTACTGTTTACTAGGTTTTATCTTTTCTACAATTCATTATAGTTATAAATTGTGATCAAAGCAAACACACTATTATGCATCAATAATGGTAGATTATAAAATTGTTAGACTTTTGATATTAAAGAGGGTAGAATAGATTGCCAATGGGCTATGGCCTTGGTTTTCCACCCCATGTGCGGTGTGCTTTTGTCTAATCTTACACTAACAAAAAACGGAAGGGTAGATTAGATCAATAAAGTTGAAGTACAAGTATTCTGTGCTCACTTTCCATCAAAAATAATTATTATAATAAAATTTTCTCAGCTATAAACTCTTGAGATAATATGTTGTAATTGTTGTATAATAAAATTAATGTTAGATCCGCAACGAAGGTTAATAGTGATTTCAATAAAAGTGATATTGCAGAAATAATAATAACCTGCCAGCTCGATAAATCTGGGAAAAAAACTTCATTGTAGTTAAAAGAAACAAAGATTGAAACGTTTTTCTTCTAAAAAAAAAAATTGAAACATTTGAACAGATAAACTATTCCACATGTATTTCACAAGAGAGAGAGACAGAGAGTCCAGCAGATAAAAAGAATTAGATAAGGATCCAATGACACGGATCCAGGAGCCCCAATAATATTCTAATTCTCTAGAACCTATAAAACAAAGGTTAGGTGAAATGACCTATCTATATAGAAAAATGCTAAGGTTTTCGTAAGTATTATGTTAAAAGTTATGTCATCATGATCCATTTCTTTAGGGTCTAATCTACTCATCATACCAAAGCTATGAAGTATAAACCATTAGATGCCCATAGAAAGGACATCATTCTATTATTATGTACCATATTGATTGCGGAATAATACATCCTATTAAAAATGTTAATGAAGATATTATAAGAGAGTTTCAAATCTTGAACCATAACCAAAAACCGATGTAAGTTCCATAAAAAAAAAAAAAAAAAAATTGGAGTAAGAAATGTCACTATTGTCACTTGTGTCAAAGATATGCAATTCAATAGAATAGATTATTCATTATTACATAAACTTCCAAGGTACAACCGTGCCCTACAAGTTGTAATTCAACCATTTTTTAATTTCATTTGAGTGAAAGCCACATGGCTGACTTGGTTCCTTAGTCAAGAATCTTTCCAATTCTTGTCTTATTATTTAGATTGTTCTTATAAATGCAAATGCATTATGATTTTCATAATAGGTTAGGTAAGCTCCTTCTTCTTCTTTTTCTGACTTAGAAATTATAAGAAACACAAATGGACAACAACAAGACTGGTAAAGGCAAATAGATGAAACAGAAGGTCCAGACTTGCTTTCTCGGATGGGCCCAAAACTTTGCAGTGAGGTTTAGCCCCATCTCTTGGCAAGGAACAATTCTTCCTTGACAAGGAATATCACTAGAGCTTGGTCCATTCACCAAGCATAGCCGAAAACCTTGGGATTGGATGCTCAAAGGAGATATAAAGGCTTTCCACACAAAAACTCCTGTAGAAAATTGGCTAGAGTAGTATATAGATTTTGGAAAAATCCCACCTAAAAAAAAAAAGGTCAGGGTCTGTTTGAGATCTGCTTATTTTGCTGAAACTGAAAACTTTTTGCTGAAAGTACTGTAGATAAAAGTAAAAGTTAGCTAAAATAGTTTAGCAAGACCTGTCAATAATACCAAAAAGTGCAGTGAAACTCTTGAGTAATAGCAAAAATAAGCTGAATAGTAAAATAAACTAGCTTTTTAATTTTTGCCGAACATACGCTTAATGTAGAATGAAAATCTTAAGACACATGAGTTCTAAAATGAAAAAATGGGTCCTAAAAATGAAAATTAGCCCATACTTCAAGAACAATAGTATCTTCTCTCACAGGAGAATAATAGATTCTATCATGAATTTAATTTAGGGCATTTGTCATTTTCTATCTTTTCTTCTCAATTGTTTTTTAAACACATTTTCAAGAGTTGCACGCTAGGGGAAATTGAATAGTTACCCCCTTAAAACGCCAATTATTTGTGGTAGTTAATGTTGATTGTTATTTTTTTTAATGTGATTTTATTTTGGATGAAATAAATAAATAAATATATAGATGAAATAAATAAATAAATAAATTTTAATTTTCAATAACAAAACCATGATTTTTTCTTGTGAAGGTAAATCATGGCAATTTGGTGAGGCTAGAGGGCTTCTGCATAGACCCAGAAGATGGAACTTGCTATCTAATCTATGAGTTTGTCGAAAATGGATCTCTTGACTCGTGGCTGCATGGAAACAAGGATGAAAAAATGAACTGGAAAACAAGGTTGCGGATAGCCATTGATGTTGCAAATGGTCTCCAATACATCCATGAGCACACTAGGCCACGGGTTGTACACAAAGACATCAAAAGTAGCAACATTCTCTTAGATATGAACTTTAGAGCCAAGATTGCCAATTTTGGTCTAGCAAAATCCGGATGCAATGCCATAACAATGCACATTGTTGGAACTCAAGGTTATATTGCACCAGAGTATTTAGCTGATGGGGTGGTCTCAACTAAAATGGATGTATTTTCTTTTGGAGTGGTTTTGCTAGAACTTATTTCTGGTAAGGAGGCCCTTGATGAGGAAGGGAATGTTTTGTGGGCAAAGACTAGTGGAATTTTGGATGGGAATGAGGAAAGGAAGGTGAAGAGAGTGAAGCAATGGATGGATGAGGTTTTGGTTAGGGAGTCTTGCTCCATGGATAGTTTGATGAATGTCATGTCTATTGCCATTGCTTGTTTGCATAGAGACCCAACAAAGAGGCCAAGTATGGTGGATGTTGTTTATGCATTGTGTAAGAGCGATGATTTTGGCTTTGAAATCTCTGATGATGGATTATCAGCTCCACTAGTAGACGCAAGATAATGTAAACTATAGTTGTTTTAGTCAACTACTTGTATTTGAGTATGCTAGCTAGTTGATGTTTTAAGAATAAGATCGATGATGATCCTGTAAATTTAGATGTTTAAGTCATTTTTGACCCTATGAAATCTTGAAATGTATTATTATTATGTTATTACTTCCTTCACAATAAGAAAAGTGAAAGCCTCATTACAGGAGGATGATGGTGACTGAATGAAGATTGTGTGCCGATTCTTAGTGGCTGCTCTAGCAAAAGATGTAGCTAGCCCTTGTGCAGTCATTGTCACATATGGAGAAAATTAATATAAATCCTAACATTTGAAAAAGAAAGAATTAGTTTTAGGATTTTGTTAAGGGGAAATTACACTTTGTCTACCTGTGGTTTGCTAGAAAAACATTTTACCTACTTGTAATTTAAAAATTAGCACTTTATCCACCTAAAAAATATGGGTAAATTTGTATTTTTGTTACCATTTTATATCTCTTTCCTCTCAAAACATAAAAAACTTAAAAATCAAGAGAAAAGAATATCTTTGTAAAAATTAAAACCTTTTACATCTTCTTTTTATGTATTAACTATTAGATTTTTTTATTTTAACACATTAAAAATTGAAATTATATTTTATCAGTTTTTTTTAGAGACTATTTTATCAGTTTAATTTATTCTTTTTGGGTTCGACTCATTTTCTCTTTTAACGTATTTCCTTTTAATTTTTTAAATTTATTTATGGCAAATGGACTTCGATTCATAATTCTTAGTTTTATTCTTTGATTTCTTGGTTCCGATTTTGAATTTCTCATTCATTCTGTGGTTTATCTGATTTCAATTTGCTTTCACTCGGTTTTCACTTTTCTCAAAACTTTACGTCATACTCGATTGACTGGATCTAGAAATTCTAAAAATCTGATTTTTTTTCATTGACTCTGATTAATGGGTTGTTATTGTTTGTTTGTAAAAGTTTTGAGCATTAGATAGACATTTAACCCAAAATTTTCTTTTATTAATTCACTATAGTGAATAACATTTTCTGGGTTTCTTAAAAAAGTTTCAAAATTTGAATAAAATATTAAAAAAAATTTCATTAGTTGTTTGGTGTTTGAGTTTGTGGGGTTCTCTTAGAATGGTCACAGTTTATGTTGGAACGCTCCATAATGTGCTGGACCTCGTGTATATATATGGTGCATATATGCATAGAACAAAGATAATCCTACTAGGAACATTAGAAAATAACAATCTCAATTTATATTAACACTTAATTGACGAGGTTTTCTCTCTAGGCTCCTAAGCAACTCTAGAGGTGAAAAAAGGGGCTTGTTGAAAGACAAGAAGCATTTCTCCAGTCTGGTAGAAATGTAGTCTTAGTAGTACCTCTTCATTTCTGTTGAAGTCTACCCTGCTCGCTCCCAATTTCAGCAGGTAGCCTTACTCCATGGAGGAATTGTCGAAGCATTGTGAGAAGTTACAACTAACGGAGCATGGAGTGGAACAGGTGGATTTAGACGATGAGGAGGTGACTGAGGGATGGGTCCTAGCTGGTACGTTTCTATCAAAACGACGTATTAATCTAGAAGCAGTAGTAAAGGCGCTGAAGCTGATATGGAAAACAACGGAGAACTTCGAGATTCAGGACGCTGGAGACAACACAACTCTCTTCCTATTCCAAAAAGAAGAGGATATAAACTGGGTGCGGTGGGCAAAGCCCATGGTCATTTGATAAATACCTTCTAGTCCTCCACAAACTGGAAAAAGGAGACTCAATCTCCATGTTAAGTTTTGACAGAACCCCTTTTTGGATTCAGGTACATGGCTTGCCTATGAGAATGCAAAAGCAGAGGTGGCAGAAAAGATTGCCGGCCTGATGGGGGTAATAGAGAAGGTGGTTGTAGGACCCAGGGGATTTAGCATGGGTAAATACTTGAGGTTATGCTTAACTATTGATATCTCAAAACCACTGTGTAGAGGAAGAGTAGTTCGCATGAGTGGCACTGAAAAGGGATGGGTGGATTTTCGGTATGAGCACCTCCCCATCTTCTGCTACTAATGTGGCAAACTGGACCATGACAACAGAGACTGCCCGCTCTGGATTGATAGCAAAGAGACACTAGCGTTTGAAGAAAGCCAGTATGGTCCCTGGCTCCGTGTAGACCTGGGAAGGCTCCAAAGTCCAAAGGCCACAGTTGGCGGAAGTCCCTACCCGGAAAAAACAAGGAAGGGGCGCATTAGTGCAACACCCATACCATTAGGACCAATCCGTGGTCGCCAGGGGTGGAGCATATGCGCGACGACAGCGAAATTTTCCCTCTGCCGAAAGCGGCAACCACGGTGTCAGACTTGGTAATGGCGGATGTGACGCGTCAGGAAAAGATGCCAAATGACTTCGAGGAGCAATTAAGGGAGATTGACGGCACCATAAATGCTGATGTTACGCTACAGAAACTAATTGGAATCAAGGAGCTGAAAAAGGAAAACAGAGTTGGTGTTGGATTTTCGAATATTGACCAACCTGAGGTGTTGGGGGCTAGAGGGAAAAAAAAAACTAAGAAGGCCCAAATTCAAAGCCTTGTTTTAGCTGCTACCTCGGCTAGCCCATATGGGCTCGCAAAAGAACAAAATGAGGCCTAAAAAGGCCATGTACTGGTGGACCCGAAAGTAAAAGAATGGGATCGGGTTTTAAGAAGCAAGGGATGTGAAGCACCTTAAAAGGCCTACACTCAAGTCCCACTCTTAAGAGATGATAACATAAGGCAGAACATGAGTACTCCCAAGAAACTTCCAGAGAGAAAGAAACTCGCCGAGAGCAGGGGAAAAGAAAACAAGCCACCATCAGGGCAGAAAGGAATCTAGGTTCATGAAGTGGAAAAGGGGGTTAATCAAGGTACGTGGAAATGAATATGAAGAGATGGTGAAGAAGCAGCAAGCTACACCGCTGTTGTGCTTGAAATCGGTTCGAAGAGGAAAGGGATGATGCTGTCCAAAGAAGTCTAGAATGAAATAGAGACCAGGAAACAGAGCAAGAAGGAGGAAGAAGTGGCTTTCATGGGTTAACTAATGGCAAGGCACTTGGGATACAGTTCGTGCTCTTGAGAAGGTAATGTCTTCTGAAGATCCCAGTTTTATTTTTTTAATGGAAACAAAGCTTATCGTTTTGAAAATGGTTGGCATTAAGGATGGTTTGAAGCGAACCCAAGGGATGGTCGTTCTAAGTAAGGGGCGGAGTGGGGGTCTAGCCATCTTGTGGAAAGAAGAGCTGAAGGTGGATGTTCAATCCTACTTAAACAGCCACATTGACGCGATTATTGGTCAAGGGGAAGATGGGCAGCAGTGGCGCTTAATGGGCTTCTATGGAAACCCGGAAACAAGTAAACGGGAGGAATCGTGGCTCTTGCTCAAGTAGCTTTCTACCTTAAATTCCTTACCGTGGGTCTGCCTTGGAGATTTTAATGAGCTGATGAATGGAGGAGAGAAAGAGGGTGGCAATGCTCGCCCAGTGAAGCAAATGGAAATTTTCTGTGAGGTAATCAATTCTTGCAATCTTCGTGATTTGGGTTATACGGGCCAGGATTTTACTTGGAGTAGGCAGTTGGGAAACAGAGGGTGGGTCAGGAAGAGGTTAGACAAGGCGTTAGTTTCAACAGATTGGGCAGCTAGATTTCCTAAAATGCGGCTTCATCATATACCCGACTCCTTTTCTGATCATTGCATCTTGGCTCTCAAGGATGTTCAGAAAAACAATAAGAAACGGCGACGGAAAAAACTCTTCCGTTTTGAAGAAATGTGGCTTAAGGAAGAATCTTGTACAGATGTGGTGGAAGAGGCTTGGACCAGAGGAGCGTGTAAGGATTCAAAATCTCCGCTCTTCACTTGTTTGGTCAAATGTAGAGCTTCCTTGTCTTTTTGGAATGATATTTCCTTTGGGCATGTGGGTAAAAAACTAGCAACTCTGTAGGCTATACTAGAGGTGCTAGAATGCAATAGGGGGACCACAATCACTATGGAAGAAATTGAATACACAAGAAAGGAAACAAACAAGCTACGGGAAGTGGAAGAGGCCATGTGGCGCCAGAGGTTGCGCATCAGCTGGCTGAAGCATGGTGATAAAAACACTTCGTTCTTCCATACAAAAGTATCAAGCAGATTCCAACGTAACACCATTCAAGGTGTGTTGGATGGTGAGGGGTGCTAGCAGAGTGAGGAGGAAGGGATAGGCAGAACCTTTAAGGATTACTATGTGAACCTGTTTACCATTTCCCACCCAAAAATAAGTGAGGAACTTATCTACTCTATTCACAGGAAGGTGTCGGACCTAATGAGCTTCCTCCTTTCCCGGAATTTTCTGGCCTCTGAAGTGGAAACCACCCTGAAACAAATGTATCCCACCTCTACCCCGGGTCCTGACGAAATGCCTCCAATATTCTACCAAAAATTCTGGCCAGCGGTATGCCCCATTGTCACTAACACTGTCTTAGATTTTTTTAAATTTGGGCATCGCTCCCCTGAACTTTAATGAGATACGTTGTTCTAATACCCAAAGTAAAAGAACCAAAAAGGGTGACGGACTTCCGCCCGATAAGTCTATGTAACGTTGCCTATAAAATTGCATCTAAGACCATGGCCAACAGGCTAAAGCAAGTCCTTCCTCAACTGGTGTGTGAGAACTAGAGTGCTTTTGTGACTGAAAGGTTCATTATAGACAACGTGCTGGTGGCCTCGGAGACAATGCACCACACCAGCTAGAGAAAGAAGGGGAAGGTGGGTGAGATGGCTTTGAAATTGGATATGAGTAAGGCATACGATAGGGTGGAATGGAGATGTTTGGAGCGGATTATGCAAAAGATGGGGTTTCCGGAGAAATGGGTTGTTCTTGTCATGCAATGCTTGAGTATAGTCACTTATGCCATTAGAATTAATGGGGTCAGGTCATCCCCTCAAGAGGGTTGCATCAAGGGGACCCATTATCTCCTTATTTATTCCTCCTCTGTGCTTAGGGTCTCTCGGCGATGCTCCATCAATCTGTGTCTGAGAAAAGACTAAAGGGGGTTTCAGCTTGTAGAAGGGGCCCAAAAATATTCCACCTCTTCTTCGCAGACGACAGCATAATCTTTGGGAGAGCTACTAAAACAAAGGGGTTGGAAATTCTGAGAATTCTCAAGGTATATGAGTCCTCTTCAGGGCAGCAGCGAAACAACTAGAAACACAAGGGGGGAAATACAGAACAAGATCAAATCAATGTTTGGTGCCCAAGTGATTAAGCAACATGAAACTTACCTCGGTCTTCCTTCCCTTATCGGGAGGTCCAAAACGAATTCCTTTGCTCAATTAAAGACAAAGGTGGCTCACAAACTGACCGGATGGAAAGAAAAGCTTCTTTCGGCTGCTGGTAAAGAAGTGCTCATCAAGGTCGTGGCCCAAGCTGTCTCGGCCTACACTATGAGTTGCTTGAAGCTCCCAGATAACATCTATGATGACCTTAATGAGGCAATTCTGGTGGGGGCAAGGAAAAGACGAGAAGAAACTGGCTTGGGTAAGTTGGGAGAGGATGTGCCAACCAAAGGAAAGCGGAGGGATGGGATTTAGGAACTTGAAAAGTTTTAATAAGGCACTCTTAGCAAAACAAGGATGGAGGCTGCAGACACCCTCTCAATCTTTGTTTTCAAGGGTGTTCAAGTCAAAGTACTTCCCGGATTGCAAGTTTATTCAGGCAACTCTTGGTAAGCACCCATCATTTTCCTGAAGGAGCATCATGTCTGCCCAAGCCATAGTAGAGAAGGGTAGATGTTGGCGCGTGGGCAACGATAAAAGCATCCAAATAGGAGAAGATAGTTGGCTACCCTCCAAGTCTTACCCTCGGGTTCTCTCTCCATTGAGGACTCTTGGGCAAGCGCTAAGGTTAGTGACCTCATTGTAGAGGATTTAGGGGAGTGGAACTCTGTTGTGGTCGGGCAACTCTTTAGCGCTGAGGAAGCGGACTTGATTCTAAGCATCCCATTAAGCCGAAGACTACCCATGGATACGATCATGTGGAAGGGCATAAAAAATGGGAAATTCTCTGCCAATAGTGCTTACAATAGTATTAGAGAGATGGGGAACAACAACGGGGAGGACTGCTCTGATGATTCGGGAATGAAGAGGGTCTGGAAATGCATACGGAATTTGAAACTCCCCAATAAAATTCAGAGTTTTGCCTGGAGGGCATGCTGCAAAGCTTTAGCAACCAAATCAAACCTGAAAAAGAGAAAAATCACAAAGGACGACATTTGCCCCCAGTGTGGGAAAGAGGCAAAAACTAACTTGCATTTACTTTGGTTCTGCGACTGGGCAAAGGAGGTATGGAGCAACAGTAAGGCGGTGTTTCCTTTCGTGATTGAAAGCAGTTGGAGTTTTATTGATGTTGTGTGGCAGCTGGTGAACCATAGACCAATATGCTCGAGTTTAATGGAAAAATTATTTTCTTTATATTGGGAAATTTGGAAGGACCGAAACACAGTTCGCAACAGGAGTAGGCATTGTGCAGGAAAAACCTTGGTCAGGAGCTTTGCATCTATGGTGGAAGAGTATAGAGCGGCAAATGAAAGGGTGTGCGCTTTGAACCCAACAAAGCTTGTCAAGTGGCACCCTCTAGACCCCCCTCGGTTCAAAATGAATGTGGATGGGGCAGTATTCAAGGACCATCGTGCTACTGGCTCTGGGATGGTGATTCGGGATTCACAAGGCTTGGTTTTGGCAGCTATGAGCAAGAGAATCCCAACCACTCTAGCGGCGCTAGAAATTGAGGCAAAATCTATGGAAATTGCTGTCCATTTTGCATGGGAGATGGGGTTCAGGGAGGTCTACTTCGAGACAGACTCATGCTCCCTCAAGAATATCCTGACAGGCATCTTGGTGGCCTTTGCTTCTATAGAAACAATCATTGAAAGTATATTGGCCCAAATGGACAAGTTTCGCTTCACTTCTTTCACTCATGTCAAACTGGATGGCAATAGGCCAGCCCACATCTTAGCCCAATTTGCAAAACAAGTGGGTGATTTTGTTGTATGGTTGGAGGAAACTCCTAATCTAATTGAGGACGCATGTTCTCAGGATGTATCGCGCACCTTTTTAGTTGATTTATAAAATTTCAGTATTCCAATAATAATAAAAAAAAAAAAAAAAAGATAAGCCCACTATTTTTCTTTAAAGGATGAGGTGGCTCAAAGCTTGAATTACTGGAGAGAATGATCAAACAGCTTTTCCCAGAAGTAGTTGGTTAGAATTGACGAGGAGGGATTGTAGAAGAAGGAGGATTGCCTCGTGCTAAGCATTAACAACATTTGCCTCAAATTCTTAAGGGGTGTTTGATTTGTGTTTTCAAACAACAATTTTCAATTTTTAAACAACATTACACTTATTTTCACACACTTTTTCACCCACACATTTTTTAAACAGCAATTTTCAGTTTTTAAACACATGTACCAAACGGGCCCTAAACCTTTCTTCTCGGGTTTGCATCATTGCTTTTTACAGCCTCTCTCTTAATAAAGAAATGAAAACAATAGTATGGATTGATGTAAAAGTTAGGTTTTAATTTTTACACTACTTAACTTTTAGATCTTCTTTTCATTTGATTTTTTAATTTTGGGAAAATTATAGTAAACCCACCTGTGGTAAGGCCCGTTTTCACTTTGCCTACCTGTGGTTTAATCATTTACACTTTGCCCACCTGAGCTTCAATCCGTTACCCATCCGTTACACACCTCACCCTCAGACGTTAGAAAAACACCTTTTTATTCTAAATTAGAACATAACATGGATCAAAAACCCGAACTAACAGTTCTTTTCCTCACGAGCCCTAGAAACACGAAAATCCCTTGTATTGAGCTGGGTTTTGATTTTTTAAATCGTGCTTTCATGTGAGGATGAGGTTCTGTCTGTGGGTTGTCTTGAGGCATTGAATATTCAAAGATAGATCATCACTAGGTATGACATTTCTACTTTATGTGGGTTGGGGTTTTAAGTTTTGTAGGTTGGGGTTTCAAGTTTTGATGGTAGCTTTGATTCAATGCTAGAAAGTTGATAATCGATGTCTTCTTCGAGTGGAAATTACTCAGGTTCAAGTGGGCATTTGTGTACATATGAGACTTGTGTGCTGAGAACAAGTCTGACAATGGATAATTTTGGGAGAAAGTTTATAGGTTGTAGCCGATATAAGGTAAGTATACTTTTTACTAAATCTAGTTGATTCACGTGAGATTGGAATGTGATGTGTTCAATTCAATTTATGAATAGGTTGGTCCCAAGTGCCCTTTCTTTAGTTGGATTGGTAATCCCACTTGTAGGCGTGGGAATGAAGCTGCCCATTTGGTGCAACAAAAGTTGGATTTACTGCAGAGTGAGCTGCACCTTGCACATGAAAGGGAAATAGCAGCTACCCAAACAGCAGCAGAAGCTACCTAAATGGCAGAAATTGCTCAAGACGGGGCAGCAAAAGCCACTGATAGGGAGAGAAAGTTTCGAGCTTCCTCTGTTCAAGCCAAGGAGATAGAAGCGAGAGCTTTAGAGCAAGAGAGAAAGTGCAGAATTGCACTAATTTTGTCATGGGTTTTTTTATTTATTTTGGTTATGTTGTTTTCATGTTTTGACACAACTGAGAATGTTGGAATGATGAGATTGAGTCTACTTGGGGGGTTGTAATATAAGCTAGTACTCAATTGTATTGTAATAGAACTATGTAAGATTTTTTTGAGAATGAGAACTATGTAAGATGGTAGATGCTGTTGGCTTGAAGCCACTTAATAATATAAGTCTTTTAAAGATAAAGTGTTATTTATGTTCGATGTTGTTGGTATTTTTGTTTAAAGTGAATTGGCTACTTGTGAGCTGTGAGATGTTGGTGTTGGTGTTGGTGTTTTGTTGGATGGAATGAGCTGTGCCAAGATTGTGCATAAAGTGCATTGTGTGAAAATAATTGTGTTTAAAATGCATGACAACTATCTGTCAACTTGCAAGAAAAGACAACAAATGCACACATACACCTATTCAACACATACACCTGTTGCTATTCAACACATACACCTGCTAGTCAACGCATACAGCTGCACACATAAACAAACTCATATATGGAACTCATATACAAAAAACTGCAATAATCTGAATAATAATTCTGAACCTGTCATTAAGTTGGGAAATTGTATACATAATAATTCAGCAACCGCCAGTAAATATAAAGCATTTGGTACAACAACCAAAACAGTTACACCTACCCATTGTTTACAAAACTTACAAAAGTACAAAAAGTGTTTGAACAGGGCAATTTAAAAGTGTCTTGCCATTGTCTACAAATCCCAAACAGTGTTTGCCCTAACACTACATAACCCTAATAGATAGCAATAAAAGTGTCTTGAATAAGTCTTCATTTACTGCCTCTGCCTCCTCTCCCACCACAGCTGGTCTTTCGAGCTCAGTTCTGAGTCCTAGTTGCATCACCCCTTCCTCTCAAAGCAGCTTCTCTGGTAGCAGGTATCCTTGTAAGTGCTCTGCTATCCCATGTTTCTGCAGGGGTGTGTGCTGCTGGCTGGCTTGAAGAGAACCAATGAGCTCCTTTAACTGTGTACCTGAAGTCTGAAGAGTACCATTGACTTGGGTTCTGTAACCATGGAGCTGGTGGCTGTGACCATGGAGCCTGTGGCTGTGGCTGTGACCTTGCTGCCTGGTTGGATGAGGATGAGGCCATAGTGTAAGGCTGAGCTGAGGATTGGGTTTGTGATGAAGATGGGGCCTGGGATCCTTGTCTGCGTGTAGAAGGCCTTCCACTTCCTTGCAACCAAATATGAGCATTTTTTTATAGTGTCAGTTATTGGCATTTTGCATTTGAATAAAAAAAGTTTGTGACACCTTACAGATTTCTGCAATCTCTGCCTCCTCTCCCATGGTGTCTCACCAGTGACATTAGCCTTGCATCTCCTTGCATTGTGCCCTTCTTTTTGACACCTTCCACACCTCACTGGCTTGTTTGATCTAGACACCTTATAAGGGTTCCTTGACTCATCAACATCCCTCTTCCTCTTCATGGGTGGCCTGCCTGGTGGCTTATAGATAATAGGTGCAACAGGCTTGGGTTGGCCACTTGATATCCACTCAAATTGGCTAGGCATGGGAGGTATGGGTGTCTTGTATGTCTCCACAAAAGCATCCTTGTAGTAGCATGGATGAGTGTAGTCTTCTGGTTTCTAACGATTTACAAAAATGGCTGCAACTCCATGCTTGCAAGGGATTCCTGTCAAGTCCCATGCTCTACAACTGCATGTCCTCTGTACCAAGTCCACCACATGTCTTTCCCTCCCATTGTCAACCTCATACACAAACCTCCCATATGGCATCGCACAGAAGTTCTTAGACTCTAATTTTAACTTCTCCAACTTGTCCTGTATGCTTGGACAGAACTTGCCACCATACTTTTCTATGCCAATCTTCTTTATATACAACCTGGTTATAAGCCTAACTCTGATCCACTCCAGCATTGATAAGATGGGCTTGTCTCTAGCCTTCACAATCATAGAGTTAAAACTTTCACTCAGATTGTTTACCAGACAACCTGTCAAAGCTCTTGAAGAAAAGTGGGATCTGGTCCACTATACATGCTCTATATTAGCCAAGTACTTCCAAGCTTCTTCATCCAAACTCTTCAGATGGTCCATCCCCCTCTCAAATTCCCTAGTTAATGTTATGCCAGCACACCTCCACATTACACTTTTCTACTTCATGCCCTTATGGTTAACCTTAAAGTTGTTGTACATATATTTCACATAATACCTGTGCTCTACAATTGGGAATAGAGTCTCCATTGCAGGTAGAAGGCCCTGCAATCAAGTAAGCATTCAATGTCAACAAGTAAGCATATAAAAAGGTAAGCATGTAATGATAATACCTTCTGCCTGTCACTGATGAATACCAGATTGAGCTCCTCTGGCCTACCAATGTCATCTGCAAACTGCTCTAAGAACCAGATCCAGCTGTATTTGGTCTCTTGCTCAACCACAGTCATTGTCACTGGGAATATATTGTCATTTCCATCCTTAGCAGTGGCAAACAATAATTGTCCACCAAACCTCCCCTTCAAGTGGCATCTATCCAACCCAATAAAGGGTCGACAACCACCTAGAAAGCCAACCTTCTGAGCATTGTACCTAATGTACATCCTTTTAAACTTAAGTTCTGCATTCTCATTTTCCATCTCTGTTTGCAGAATCACCTTGCTTCCTACATCTATCCTCCTTATCATTTCTGCATAATCTCTAAGTAGGCCATACTGAGCCTCCTCATTCCCAGTAATCAGTCCCCTAGCTGCCTTCCTTGATCTATACACCTGACTAATACTTAAATCAAATGAAATCTGCTGCATCACATGGTGCTTAACACCTGAGACCTCCCAATTAGGATTCTTACCAAAATCCTCTAAATACTTGTTTGCCACATAGGCTGATGTAACTTGCCCATTTTGAAATGTAAGGGGGCAGGTACACTCAGGATAAAAGTGTCTTGATCTCAAATGTGCACTCTCCAGTCACCATTGAGGCATAACATCTCCATCCACAATTGTTCTTACAATGTACAAAAATCTTCTTCTTCTCATTCAACTTCCACTTGACATCAATGTGATTCTGAATCACATACTCCCTCAAAGCCTTCCTAAACACCTTGGAGTTTGGGAACTTCATCCCTTTTACCAACCTAACATTTTCCATATCAGTCCTCTCGTTGAACTCCAAATTGCCAGGCCTTAGCTCATCATCAGACCCATCCAAACTTGCTATATCATCCTCTAAAGCTGGTTCAGCCCACTCTTCATCTATATCTGTGTTTGGGGGAGGAACATTGCTTGGGCCAAGTGCATTTGTGTTTGGCTGAGGTGTATTAGTGTTTGGATGAAGTGTATCAGTGGTTGGTTGTGGTGTATCAATGGTTGGACCAGTGTTAGTCTCAAATGGCACTGTGTGGGGTGGAGAAGACTCACCAAAAATGTCATCAACAAAGTCTTCTCCTTCCAGACCTTCATTCAACCAATCAAACTCCTCCTCTACCCCCACACTACCATCACCATGTCCTGTAGTAGCTCCTACACCACCCCATGCAGCAGCCCCTACAATAGCCCCTGCAGCAGCTCCTGCACCAACCCCAACAACATCAGGAACTTCAACTGCAAGTGGAGCATGACCACTCTCCACATACAGTATGATGGTGTCTATAAGCTTGCACATGGACACCACATCTTGATCATCTTGTATGAGCCTCAAGTCTTGCTCCAAGTTGCCCCCAGGACCTAAATAATGAACCCTACACGGTTCATCAATCCCCAAGTCCTCACATATACCTTGTATTTCAAAATAACTAAGCCTATCAGGATCCCTATGCACTATTTCAACTTTCCCTCCAAAGTATTCTAAACTAGGGTTCCACACAAAAGTACCCCCATAATGTACCTCAAATTTCACTACTTCATCATCCATCTGCAATAACAAATTACCATTTGACACGTACACAATTAACAATTAAAGAATAGTAAACAATAGACGCAAAAGAGTAAACACTTGCATGTTTCTGTTTGGCTTTTGGGATGCAGCACACACATCAGAGGGACCACATTTCTGCTTTGCTTTTGTTTCTGTTTTACTAAATAGCAAACACTAAAATTTAAACCAACAGAAACACTAAAATTTCCCATTTGGTCCACTATGAGACACAATGAACACAACAGACAAAATGCTCATAAACAAACACAACACAAATCCAAACAACAGGTAACATTGAACAGTGATTAATTACTCAAAAAACTATAAAACAACCACAAGCCCAAATTAAAAACCCAAACAGTGACTGATTTCTTACCAGGATTTTAGTCCCTCGAATAACCCATTGCTCGTCTAGGTTTATACTTGCAGCGCGAACTCAATATCAGACGCAGAATGGGGTTTCACAAGGGATTTTGGTGTTTCTAGGGCCCGTGAGGAAAAGAACTGTTGGTTCGGGTTTTTGATCCATGTTATGTTGTAATTTGTAATAAAAATGTGTTTTTCTAACGTCTGAGGGTGAGGTGGGTAACGGATGGGTAACGGATTGAAGCTCAGGTGGGCAAAGTGTAAATGATTAAACCACAGGTAGGCAAAGTGAAAATGGGCCTTACCACAGGTAGGTTTACTGTAATTTTCCCTTTAATTTTTTATGTTTTGAGAGGAGAGAGATATAAAAGGGTAATAAAAATACAAATTTATCCTTATTTTTAACATGGTTTTGAAACCCGGACCGTTTATTGAACCATAAAAGGGAGAGGTTCAAGATTTTTGAGGTCAAAACGAGGTCGAACCGGGGTCGAACCGTAATGATGTCATAATTAATTTAATAATTAAATAAGAAAGTTAATGAAATAAAATAATAACCACGAAAACATTAAAATTTATGATTAATTTTTTAAGTAAAGTTGAATATCTTTGAATAATTTTAATTATAATTTTTTTAATTCCTTGTAAGAGATGGATAATTTAATTAAGTAGAATAAAATTGTGTTAAGTTGTTTTTAGGCGTAAATGTACTTTAGTCCCCACATTTTGACCCGATTTCTATTTTGGTCCCTACATTTTATTTTTACCACTTTTAGTCCCTAAACCAATTAACGCGTGACGTTTAAGTCCTTACCGTCACCCAACTAACAGAAAATGCTGACGTGGCTAACGGAAGCACTATTTGCACAGTAAATACTGATGTGTTCATTAAAATGATATTAAAAATGCTGACGTGTCTATCTACATCAGCTTCCACATCTGTATCTAACCTTAAAAAATAAATTTACCAATTTTAAAAATTATAAAAAACAAAAAAATATAATTAAAAACAAAAAAAATGGGGAACTTAGATCTGTTATGTTATGTTCGTCCCTAGTTTCTTTTTTTTCTTTTTTTCTTCTTCTTCCCACTTTGCAACTCTGTCAATTCCTTCTTCTCTCTTTTCACAAAATTAAATATACCAGTTTTTAGACACAAATTTAAAAATAAAAATAAAAAACTTTTGAAACCCCACAAACCTAGATCAAAATCCCAACCCACTGTCTTAAGCCCTTTCTCTCCAAATTGGTTTAAGTTCAGACTCTCTCTTTAACTCACCCTCTCTCTTTACCTCTCTTATTGACCCTTCATATTAGATCGTGAACAGAGAGAGTGAGCTTTCTTTTCCTCTCTTACTGGTCCTTCAGATCAGACAGAAAAGAGAAAGAGTGGGCGAAGGCGAGAGAATTAGAGAGGGAGGTGTGGGTTTGGGAGCTATTGCCTAGGGTGGCGGCGTTGGTGAACGGTAGTGGGCGAAGGCAAAGAAGATAAGGATGGCAGCTTAGGGTGATTTTGGAGTGGCGGCTTGGGGTTTTGGTGGACAGGGATGGATCTTTCAGCGGCGCTCTTCTTCAGATCCCAGCGAGTCCACCTCCACTAGCGAAGCGGCGGCGCTCTTCTTCAGATCGGTCAGATCGGTCATTCTGTTTGGGTCTTGCTGGGTTTTGCTGGGGTTTGTCTTGTGGGTCATGCTGTTAAATGAAGAACAAGTTGAAGAACGTGAATAAATTTTTTGATCTCTATTTTTTTTTTTTCATTTGTGTTGTTGTGATTTGGGTCTGTGTTTGTGTTTGATCTCTGTTTTTTTTTTCTTTTTTGGTTTGTTTTGTTGTAATCTGGGTTTGAGTTATTGCTGGGTTTGTGTTCTTGTAATCTGGGTTTGAGTTCTTGTTGTTGGGTTTGATTGGGAAGAACAAGAAGAACAGGATGTAATGTTCTTATTAAAATTATTAATGATAAGTAATTTTATTTTTAAAATTAAATTAGATTTAAGGTTTTTTTAAATAAATTTTTAATAATATTTTAATTACCACGTCAGTGCCACATCAGCGCCACGTCAGCATTTTATATTATTTTAATGAACACGTCAGTATTTACTGTGCAAACAGTACTTCCGTTAACCACGTCAGCATTTTCTATTAGTTGGGTAACGGTAAGGACTTAAACGTCACGCGTTAATTGGTTTAGGGACAAAAAATGGTAAAAATAAAATGTAGGGACCAAAATAGAAATCAGGTCAAAATGTAGGGACTAAAAGTGCATTTTCGCCTTGTTTTTATTTTTTTTAAAAATTGCTAAGGGGTTGGATCGCACGGTTCTTGCCACTGGTTCGTGCGGTCCAACCTCGGTTTTAGGGGTTCACAAACTTAACAAAAAATTCGGTTCTTTATGCTTAAAAAACCGTTTTCATCCCGGTTCTCGTTTTTCACGGTCTGACCTCTCGGTCCGATCCGAGTCTGAAAACAGTGATTTTTAACAGAAGTGGGTAACGGGGGACAAATGGAGCTAACCTCAGGTGGATAAAGTGTCAATTTTTAAACCACAAGTAGGTAAAGTGTTTTTAGGCAAACCATAGGTGGGTAAAGTGTGATTTCCCTTTTGTTAACAAGCGATGTAAATGCACAAAGGTGCATTTAATACTCTTTTATCAATCGTTGCTTTCATAATTTCCAACTCCAACACCTTTTTAGGCTGTGTTTGGCAACATGTACAATATTTTTCGAGTGTAAAATATTTTCAGGTGAAAATATTTTTGGGAAACGAAAATATTTTCAAGTGTTTGGCTGCATTATGCAAATTGTTTTAGATAATGCTTTCAGGTGTTTGGTTGCATTCTGAAAATACTATTTTTCTGCTAGTTTCTCACATTTTCTCAGCTTCCAAACAAATTTTATAATAGAAAATTTCAATATATAAACTTAAAGAAACAAAAAACAAAAATCAAAACAAAACCATTCATTAAACTAAAAATTTTGGTCAAATTGAGAGAGGGAGTAAGAGAGAGCAATCGAAAATTGAGGGAAAGAGAGGTAGATCGAGAAAGAGAGAGATTAGTCATGGGTGGGTCATGGGCGACGAGACCGGTTAAGCGGCGACAAGATTTAGGCGACGAGAGTTCGATCTAGAGAGTGGCGACAGTGTGATCTCGGCCATGTGATCTGGGGTGCAATCTCAAAGGTGCGATCTGGGGTGCGATCTCAGTCGTGTTGGGGTGCAACCTCGGCAGTGCGATTTGGGGTTGGGGCAGTGGTCCGTTGCCGAAGCTGTGTGCTTCTAGCTCACTCTCTCTTCTTGCTCTTTTTCTTTCTCTCTTTAGGTGTTAGTCCGGAAAATCATTTGAAGGTAAATGAGATGTGTAAATGATTTTTTGGGTCAAATGGCTTATTTTTCGGTTAGAGTTTAAGATTTTCAGTTTGACCAAATTTTACATGTGCAACCAAACACATATTAGGGTGTAAAATATTTTCCCAAATCCATTTTCAGCTGAAACAAACATAGCCTTAGGATGTGTTTGTTTGGAGGTGAAATAGGGTAGATGGAAAACTTTGAAGATAAAATGGGAAGGAAAACTTTTTGGAGTGTATTTGGTTGGGTGGAGAGGAAGGAAAATAAATGGTAGGGCTTAGGTGTTTTCTCTTTAGGCCCACCAAAAATTTTCTCTCCATTTTGGAGAGAAAACTAAGAGAGAAAATTTCATGAGATGAGCTTCCAAAAATCCAAGTTTATAAGAGCATTACCATCAGGCGTTGTAAAATAATGCTATTTTGACACATCAAAAGGTTACTTTTTTTTTTTTAACACACCACTTTACAATATACCATTTATCAAATGTTCTATGTTTTCCCCCACTTCATTTAAATATTATTTCTTAATTCTTATTTAATTCTTTCTTTATTATTTGTTCCTAACAGTCATATTTTCAAATATTCTTAATCTAACGATAACATTCTTAAATAATCCTCAACTGTCATATTTTTAAAAATCCCTATTTTCTTAACAAGCATTTAAACTTAGAACCTGTCACCTTCAAAAAAAAAAAAAAATCAACCTGTCACCTTCCAAAAAAAAAAAAAACTCAGAACTTGTTGTAGACGCTCATTTTTTGCAAGCCCAGCAGGGAGGAAGGCCCAAAGTAATGAGCAAAAGAAAGTAGTATGGAAATGTCATTAAGCTGAGTGGCAGGAATGATAGATAGTGGGTCTATAAAGCAAATAAATGGATCATGAGGAAGTAAATGGGCCTAAAAAGGCCCAGAAGAAGGTAACAACAAACCCATGTGCTGTATGGATGTGGGAAGGTGAGAATGGGCCATGGCTGCTACGGCAAGCCCAAAGTAATGCAAGTAAAGAAAGTAAGGGGTTATGGAGAACCCGTGAGCCCCAAAGAAAATGTGAGAAGAACTTGGGCCGAGGAAGCCCAAAAAGTTAGTAAAAGCCCACAGGAAAGTAAGTGGGCCAAGGGAGCCCGTGAGTAGTAAAGGGCCCAGTGAGACTATTGGGCCTTTGAAGAAAGAATGAACAGAAAAAAAAAAAAAAAAAAAAAAAAAAAAAAAAAAAAGTCTAAAGTGGCCTAGCAGGCTTGAGTCAAGTAGACTCCACACCAGGCACAACAGAAATTGTGCGTCAGGAAGCAAGTAACAGGGGTTGGGAATAAAGGCATGGGACGGCCCATAATTTGGCAAAGCCTAGCCCATAGAGGATGCAAGCCATAAATGAGGAGTCAGGCGAAACAGCCCACCCCAAAAGAAGTCAAAACAAGCAGCAGACTGGACGATTTGATGATTAGACCGCGGCAGACAGACAAGCAGCAGGTAGAGTTTGAATAAGCACGGAGGCAAGGGATGCACGAGGCTCAGGCACCACCAACCTGTACCCAGCCAATACAAGAAATGGTGAGGTCATGGGTCAGAGGTAAAGGGGTATGGTCTGGCGGTGGGGAGGGGGAAAAATCCACTTTCATGTTTCCTGCTCAAGCCCTTTTGGAAGTACTTTCCTGCTGGGATGACATACTACCCAAAGAGGTAAACATGGGTGGGAACCACCAGGTGCATGCCGAGAGAGGTAGAGAGAAGAAGAGTATTCACGCTGTGGCAGGTAAGAGTGTCACAATGAGCAAGCAAAACAAAAAAAGCCTTCTCTGTCTAAAATGGAGTGGCGCTGGCTGGGTGACTGACTAGTTAGTGATGGTCGGCAAAGAAAACCCACGCCAGACAAAAACAGTTAAGGGCTAAAATGGTAAAAGCCAAGCATGGTTGGCCCTATATAAAGAGCCTTACTATGCAAGGCCAAATGAGAAGGGGGGGACGGCAAACCTCTATGAGATAATCATTGAAATTGCAAGAAACAGGGGAGCGAGAGAAACAAAAAGAGAGTAAGGAGAAGAAGAGAGTAAAAACAAAAGAAAAAGGAAAAAGAAGGAAAAAGGATTAAAAGAAACAAGAGAGAAGCAGAGAGAATGGAAGGATTGACATGCACCGAATGGGTTAATCTCCCTCTCCCCTTCTAATCCATGCCCTCTGGCAACAAAAAAGGAACTCTATTCAATCCAAGTCACTTAGGCCCGTTCTTTCAAAGCAGCTAATCTCATTCTCAGGGAGATTAGTAGCGTTGAAGGAGTGGTTCCCCTTCCTAATGTTGATTTCGCCAGATAGTTTGACATGGCAGACTGACTTTTATTTCTTTAAATACGCTTGATTTTCTTTGTTCAATACTTATTCTTTCTGTTATCATTGTACAAAGTGGGCACCCCTCGTACGGGCCCACTGTCTGTGTTAACTAGATCCCTATTATTGGTTTATTACATTTGCCTGCTATAGTTAATATAACAGTCTTGCCTGCCGAAAGCATACGACCAGGACCTGACCAACAGAGGCTTTGTTTGTGTACAAACCAGACTAGGAAGGTTTGCTCTCGGACCGGTCTCAACTCTTTGATCCAGAAAACTCTAGGCCTGGTGTAGCGGCAGGCGGCCCAGCCCAACACTTGGAAAAAAGGCCCACACACTTGTTAACCTTAAAAAAAAAAAAAAAACGTTGAACCTGTCAAGACTCATATCAAAAGCAGACATTAATGATTAATTGAGTTCTACACAGTTTAGCACAAAAAATCAGAGTATCTAACACCAGAAATTACTGCTCTAATTATTACACCAGAGTATCTAAAGTAGAATGCAACTTCTTCGATCTCACACATACTATTGAGTTATTACACACATCTTCGAATAAAATATTTTTTCTGGATAATTCATTCCAAATCTGTAATGATACAGTACTCCATGAAAGCAAACTCTCATAAGTGTGCACAGATATGTATCCAGATCGAATGACTCATATCAAAAGCCAAAAACATATTTATAAATGCAATTTAAAAGCCAACCTGTCAAGTTGAAGTTGTTTCAATTGAACTAAACTACCAATGTAGTCCATAGAAAACTTACACACATAACTCATATCCAATAACATTAACTCACAGAAAACCCATTGAATTAAACAGAGTTGAGCTTGCTACTTCCTTGATGACAAATGGTACTTAAACTTAACACAACAAAACAATTGGCTAGTACTTAACACAACAAAACAACATAGCCAATGAGTTTTAATGGCAACTTCATAAACAAAATGAAACAGATAAACCAAATCAGAAATTTTAATGGCAACTCCATAAAGAAGAGGAGACAAATAAACAAAACCAAAAGTTTTCACGACTCTTCTTGTAATTGCCATAAATGTTCAACGAGATCCATTTGGAGTTGAGAATGAGTTTCTTAATCCCTAATGCATTGATGAACTTGAATGAACTCCGTAAATTCATTTGTCCGCTCATATGACATTGGTGCACATGAAATCTCATCAATTTATTCAAAATCTAAGTCCACTGCTTCAGCTTCATCTCACTCATCTTCAATGATCATATTATGAAGAATTATACATGCTTTCATAATGTTGTGTAGTGTTCCATGATAGAAAAACCATGTAGGTCCACGTACAATTGCAAATCGTGCTTGAAGCACTCTAAATGCATGCTCTACATCCTTCCTATATGCCTCCGAGCTTTTGCAAATAATATTCTTTTATCTCCTAGTGGAGATGAGATTGTTTTCATAAATGTTGACCACTTTGGATATATGTCATCGGCAAGATAGTATCCTATTGTGTAATCATGACCATCGATCGAATAATTAACTGCAGGAACACGTCCTTGTGCAAGCTCAGAAAATACATGAAATCGCTCCATCAAGTTAATATCATTATTTGACCCAGGTAACCTAAAAAATGAGTGTCATATCCAAAGTTCATATGAAGTCACTGCTTCCAAAATAATAGTTGGCTCACGAATATGACCACAATACATCTCTTTCCATGCAGCTGGACATTTTTTCCATTTCCAATGCATGCAATCAATACTTCCCCACACGCCTAGAAATCCACGGTTTTGGCCATGGGCTAACAATCTAGCAATGTCTTCATTGTTTGGTGACCTCAAGTATTCCTCTGAGAAAATAGCAACCATTGCTGCAACAAATTTTTTCAAACTCATCATTGCAGTGCTTTATGCTATTCTCACATATTCATCCATAAAATCAGCTGTTACTCCATAAGCAAGCATCCTAAGTGCAACAGTCATCTTTTGAAGGGAAGATAGATCAAGCTTTTTGGCATTATTTCTTTTTGGATAAAGTAAGGTTCATGAGCTTCTACCTTAGATAGGATTTGGAGAAAAAGAGAACGTCTTATTCGAAATCTCCTTTGAAATAGTTTGGGAGGATATATAGGTTCTTCGGCAAAGTAGTCATCATAAAGCCTTTTATGGCCTGCCAAATGATTACGATCGATATACCGGCGACGCTTATGTTGTGATGTCGAATCCGTTAGAAGTTTTATAATTATCTCATCTTCATCTGAGTCATCATCAAGCAATTCACGAAAAAAAAAACGACCCATGGAGATAAACTAGAAGAAAACATTGGAAAGCAATTATCAATATAGATGCAAGAAACATAATATGAAATGAAATCGATAACTTTAAAAGAAGGTTTGATCATTATGTAAAGAATAGAAAATATAACCAAAAAAATGTATATAGTATTATATGTACTGGCTCCTAGCTTTTTGATTGCTTACTAACAACTTAGTAGTTAGCCACAGGCTCATATGAATTATTATATGTACTATCAGCAAATTAGTTATATGTATATACATGGCAATATCCCCCGTTTGCTATCATCTAGCACACACATATATCTAATACCTACTACACAACCTTAACCAATGCCAAACTGCATACTGATACTACTACATTGCAGTAGTCACTAACACAGCATACAACAGCAAAGCAGAATCAAGACACTTACACACTGGCCTCTCAGCCTAATCAGCAGCATCAATAGCATAGCACCAACATTTAGCATGACAATAAGCTAAGCTAATGTCGCACAGTAGAAACAACCTTAGCACAACAGCGCATTAGGTTCCTAACATCATTGCAGCAGCCAATAATAATATGGATAAGGCCTGCCAATGACAACTTTGAAGAAAATAAACAAACAAATAATGTCGAAGTGAATTCTACTTATAGTGCATCCATTAAGTTTTATGTTATCACAAGTATTCAGAATCTTTATTAATGATAATTTAAGATTTATAACTAGAAAATACACAATTAGAGGCAACACAAATTCTATAGTATATAAAATCAAACATAGAAAATACAGGACATTTTATATAAGCTAAAATGTTAGGATTACTTAGATGGCAGTGGCCTAATAGAATCTACAACGAAATCACATAATAAAAGAGTCAAGACCTTTTGCTAAGATCACAAAATACATATAAAGGCCTAAAATCAGCTACACCCAAAAAATGCCACAAAATACATATCAAGGCCTAAAATAAGTTACTACCAAAATAATGCCTAATTGAGACAAGACATCACCAACATCATCTCAACCCAACGAACGATTTGATCTTTGTTTTGCAAGGATTTCCTTTTGGAGTCCATCATAAAAAGTTCTTTGGTCTTCATTCATGCCACTTGTCTCTAGCATCATAATTCTTTCATTCTTTTTCACCTCTTGCAAGC
Source organism: Castanea sativa (assembly GCF_040712315.1). Lineage (NCBI taxonomy): Eukaryota > Viridiplantae > Streptophyta > Magnoliopsida > Fagales > Fagaceae > Castanea > Castanea sativa. Next base: position 16,012,061 of record NC_134014.1, read on the forward strand.
GAACCTTTTCCACTTTGATATGTGCTCTCTCTTTTTCTTGTGCAGAATTTTCTACAAGAATTTTCATTTTCTTTTTCAAATATTCCGTTGCAACATCTTTCCCCCATCATCTTTTCTCTTTCGATTAGCCTTTTCAGCTTTTAGACATATTGGCCTCTCGAAATCCATAGTGTCATCACCCCCCCCCCCCCCTCCTTGATCTATTGAATTTGGAGTTTGAGACATTTCTTTTCTTGAATCTTCCCTAGGCATAGTAGATGCCCACTTGGGAAAATCCTTCAACAATAGCCAAAAATGTTTATATTGAAAAAAGTAACTATAAATTTCTTTAAACAATTCCCTTGCTTTCCCAATCTAAAAAGATTAAATAAATATAACATAATTAGTTTCTTCAAACAATTCATTTGTGTTGTAAATCTAAAAAAATTAAAGACTGTTGCAAAATTTATACCTTCATTTCCGCAGAGGTTCCACTTTCATTCTTTGCTTCAATTTTAGCTAAGGACCCACAAAATTTAACTGTTTCCCTATTAATCATTCCCCATCAGCTTGTTAGGGATATTTGACTACGTGTAGAATCAGTCTTGTGGTCCTTGAAGTATTTTGCAATTTTGCCATAAAATGTTGTTCTATGTTGCTCATTACTATAAACAGGATCGACACTGGTATTGAGCCATGCTGCTACAAGCAGCTTGTCTTCCTCAGAACTGAAGTTGGTACAATGTGTTGGTTTTTTCTTAGAAGTGACAACTTCATCATTTAGTGGAGAATCTTCAACTAACATGGGACTATTTTCAGATACACTGAAAAGTTCGTCTTCAAGATTAATATTCCCCCGTAAGACATTAGTGAACGATGAATAATATCTTGAGTCCATGCTCCGAATACATATGTAGATAAAAACAATTTAGATAGTCCAAAGAGAGCCCCTCAAAAATTAAAAAAAAAAAATCAAATGCATATCTGAATGCACAAAAACAGGGCATGGACTGATAGGTTCACCTTTAACACACACACACACACACACACACACACATACACACACACAGAGCATGGACTATTAGAATTTCATCCATGCTCTGAATACATATGTAGATAAAAACAATTTAGGTAGTCCAAAGAGAGCCCCTCAAAAATAAAAAAAAATCAAATGCATATCTGAATGCACAAAAACAGGGCATGGACTGATAGGTTCACCTTTAACACACACACACACACACACACACACACACACACAGAGCATGGACTATTAGAATTTCTTAGTGTCTCATAGATTATTCATTGTGTCTCATAGCCTAAATGCTAGAATTAGAATTTAGAATCCGTAGTGTCTCATAGTTTGCATCCAAGTAATCATTCAGTAATGCAAAAGAATTGAAAAAAAAAACATAACACACACACAACACATATGAACTAATCGATGAGAATCACAGAGAAGAAGTAGACATCGAAATACCGAGAGAATCACAAAGAAGACGGAGAACTTACCTGTACGCAGTAGACGTAGAACGAATTGATGAAACCTTCAGAGAAACGGTAAAATCGCCGATACCAAGATTGAACAACAAATCGGCGATACCAAGATTGAACAGCAAATCAGCGACTCCGAAATACAAACCCAATAAGCTGAGATGCTAGATGAAACTCAATACAAACCCAATACAAACCCGACTCGGCGTATAAGATAGAACAAAGAGGAGAGTGCGAACAAAAGGGGGAAAAAACCGATGAAGGAGATTTATAGATTAGTGATGATGGAATTGTGAAATGGTAGAGAGGAAATCGGTGATGGCTCATGATTCATGAATGGGAAGAGAATAGAGCAAAAGGGAAGAGGGGAGAAAAAAAGAGTATGTGAGAGTGAAGATGGAGGCGGTGAATGTGTGGCTGAAGGAGAAGATGAAAGATATATTTTATATGGGATGGGAGAGAAAGAGGAATAAAAAAATAATAAATAGATGTGCTAAATTTCTCCGTACTGTGCCAAACTTATGATGGTACCGTAGCATATTGTAAAATTTTGGCACAATTTGAACACCTCATGAGGCTTGAATAGTGGTGTTTGGTGTGTCAAATGCCAAATATTTGGCATTTGACACACCTGATGGTAGTGCTCTAACGTGTTGGCTTTTTTTTTTTTTTGCTTGCTTTTGTCTGACATGTTGACTTTTTTTTTTTTTTTTTTCTCATACGTATATTTTCTCATTAATTTTAGTTGGTTTTTGTTTTTGTTCTTTTTTTTTTTTGGAAAACAGTTTTGGGTTAATTTCTTATACTTTTTTATTTTTATCTTTTTTTATTGAATTGTCCATCTATACACAATTTTTTTAAAGTATAATGTGTTACTTTTTGTTTTATTTAATAAGGACATGATGGTAAATTTATACAAACTTTATTTTCAACCAAACAAAAAAAATTTACATCCCTCCACTTTTCCACCCTTCTAACCAAACACAAATGAGAGAAACTAAATTTTTTTTATCCTCTCACTTTTCCATCCTCCCAACCAAATGGACCCTTAGTCTTTTACTCCCAACATTATCCTTTGGATGCGAACTAATTTGAGGTCTCTTTCATAAATGTGGTCCTATATATTAAATTAATAGGCAACATTGACCAATGACGGAAATATTTGTCTCGTTTGAATCATTAATAAGTGCTGGCAATGAGTCTGATGGGCATGTAAATTTATTTTCATAGGTAGGGTATTGATTAAGAGTGCTGTTGTGGTGTTACTACCACAAGAAGAATCCAAGCTCTATATAAAGCTAATAAGCAGTCGTACGAATATCAAGTTACCAATATTTTGTGACCATCCTGAATCCTTTATTTTCTTCTTAGGAAGATGAAAAATGGGGGGAAATAAAATGTGAGACAAGTTCTTATTTTCCATTTTTGATAAAGAAGAAAATTAAGTGTAAAAATGCTGAAATTCAATCAAGATTTTGACACATAAATAGGGTGCGGACATAGATCTGTCCCTGGCATTACTTCAATTGAATGGGCCAGTACCCATAATGGAGCCCAACCCAACTATCTCATAATGATAGACAGAGTGTTGGGCCGGGCCAGTTTATTTGGTAAAAATTGAAAGCCGAGAAGCAGCATACGAGTCGAAGGCCAGCTTGGATTGTTGCTGAATCCTATTCAGGTGGTCCCTTTAATAGTACCCAAAAAAAAAAAACAAGGAAATGAACATTTTTGTCTCTTTTTTTAGTTGAAAAGTTTAAGGCGGTCTCCAAAAGCTCTGCCTCTTTTGTCGATCTGCCCAAGAAAGGTAATTGGTACTTGCCACTAGGTAGTGGCAGTGGCAGTGGTAGTGCAGCACAGGGAAAGAACGTGACCACGTGGTATACAGAAATTCACGTGATGTTAATATAAAAACTCTTATATTGATTTTGAACTAATTCGGCATTAACTCCGTTTGCAAAACCCAAAGCTTCACATTATATGTATCACATGCGATGTAAAAGTAAACAAATATTTAAAAAGTTCCTTTGCTAATGATAATATGCACTAAGTTAATCAAATGAGAAATCACATGGCGCATGAATCACATGGGTCATTATCATGACCCATAATGATATTCAACAAATCAATCAAATGAGAAAAAAATCACTTAGTAGTTAAGAGCAGATAAGATGGGGCTCATCTCAATTATATATATATATTTTGGTGCAAGTGATAATTGGACCATTAGGTCAGAACCCACAAAATGATTCATAAACATTGAAAGGTGTTTTATTTTATTTTGACATCCAAATAGATATTTAAACATTTTGGGTCCTTAAAAAAATAAAAATGTTATCAGCATTCAGCAGAACAGTCACAGTGAAGTGGTCCAGAAAATTTGTTCTCTTTAGGACTAAGGAAAAGGACTAGTGAAAGCTTTTTGACATGACTGACCCATCTTCCTGTTTCGCAATTTTTTTAACTCCTTGTGGTTTTCTGCTATCTACTGTACGGACCGTTTACGCAGTCCTATAATTCATTCTTTCTTTATTTCTTATTAATCTTTAATAGTCTCTTTTCTTTTCGTTTCTCCCACCAACACTACACTACACTACACTACCAACCAAACAAACAAAAAAAAAATCACGTTTTGTTTTACTTTTCTTCTCTTTATATCCGTTACAACAATAATAACACAATAGGATCCATTCTCAAATCTTCGGTTCTCTCTCTTTCTCTCTCTCTCTCTCTCTCTCAGAGACACACAAAAAATACAGAGATGCTTCTGAGTCAACTGCAAAGCTCGCAGGCATGGATTTTACCTCCCCGAGTTCCCAGACTCGGCCGAGTTTCCTCTTCCAATTCCAAGAGGTAATCAAAACCTTCATACATATAATATGTATGTATATATTTGCTTAGAATTACCTTTTTCACGTTTCCTTTTTTGGTTGTTTTTTGCATTTTGTGAAGTTTAGGAATGTATGGTACGATCATCATTTATGGTTAGAACGTTAAAGAGCGAGCGTGTAACTAAACTACTTGTACTTTCAAGCACAATCCCTAATCTAATATTTATAAATGGCAATTTTCTCTGTTTTTAAGGACTCTGTTGTATGTGATTGTGAGGAGTTGATTGGCATTTATGGGTTAGTGAGAGAAATGATGTGATCGTAAAGAAGGAATGAGAGAATGTGTTCTTAGATAGAACTGAATGGTGAAAAATTGATCCCATTTTGTTCAGTAGATGGATTCATGCGGCCAACTTTTATTGGTTGTGATTAAACTTAATTGCAATCAAGTTAGTTAGTATAAATCGAATTCATTCCATGGATTGCTTAGTCTGCATGTTTCGTGTGCGTGTGATTTTAGTAATTTTTACTTGTTTTTCAAACCAGGCTTTCATTTTAATGGATTCCAGCGAGATTAATTGGTAAAATCTCTAATAGTTGAATAAATGATCTGGGTTTCAATTCCCACTTATACCAAAAACCGATTGGTGTCTTGGTCTAATAATAAAGAGTTTCATCAAGAGTGGACGTCATAGATTGAGACTCTCTCAAAAAAGCTTAGGTTTTTGGGAAATAGACCAACAATGCATAAGTAGAATGTCAATAATGATTGGCTTAAATAAAATACCATGTGACATCTTTTTGAACAAACCGTGTAAGTTTAAAAGAGGGCTAGCTTCTCTTTGTATTGATTTAAGCCTTATTGTGTTTGAAATGTTGTTTTGCCTTTGCCTCTTAATTTCCTCTGCTACTCAATTATTTATTTGATGTGTCCAGATTTCATCCGTGTTTCTAATTAATACTCCTTTCTTTTCTGATACTCGCTATTTCTCTAGGGATCACAACATATGAAGTTGACCTTTTTTTTATAAGTAATAAGAATAATATTAATCCCGAAGAAAAAACGAATAAAGCAAATACGAGGTGTTCATTATGGTGAACACAAGAAAAAGAAACACACAACAACAAAGAAAGAGAAAGCAAATTAAGGGACAATTCTAAGGGAAGTAAGAAACTCAATGATGGAAGAACAATTTAAAGAACCCCAGCACCTAGACCAATCAAAAAGAGTACTTTGGCTTAGAGCTTGTAACTGAACAAGCGATTTCTCTTTAGCCTCAAAAGAGTGCCGATTTCTTTCCATCCAAAAAACCCACATCAAACAGCTAGGAACCATATTCCATATGTCCAAAGTAAATTTCACCAGCCAATAGCTCCAACAAAACATCAAAATTTCCACAGAACCTGGCATGACCCATTGGATCCCGAATACTTGTAACATTTGCACCCACAGAGAGTGAGCTACAAGATAGTGTAGGAGAACATGATCCACAGATTTCTCATTACAGCAGCACATACAACAATGATTCGCCAACCCCGGAGCATCAGATTATCTAAGGTAAGTATCTGACCATGAGCTGTTGTCCACATGAAGAAAGCCACCCTTTTAGGAACCTTAACTTTCCAAATACCCTTCCAAGGGAAACTAGGGATAGGAGCACCCCGGATCTTATTGTAATAGGATCGAATATCAAACTTACCATTCCTATTGAGACAACAATGAGAACTTTCACATCCAACACCCCTAGGAATCCGAGATTGAATGAAATCAAGGAAATAGTGGAAGCTCTAATTCCCTCTTGTGAAAGTCCCTATAAAATTTCAAATTCCAAAATCTATCATATCCACCCCCTATGACACAATACTTCAGAAATGCACGCTTCCATGTCATTTGAACACGCATATAATTGAGGATAGAGCATTTTAAGTGAGATATTCCCAACCCACCTATCATGTCAAAAAAGAATATGAGAGCTATCACCCACCACTAGGGCCAAATGTTTGGTGAATCTCTCCCAACTGTCATTAATACCACGCCAAAGATCACACCCATGGGCCCTTCTACATACTTTAGTATTCCCCCCCCTCCCCAATGACCCTCTCCATATTTAGTGGCAACAACCCTCTGCCAGAGATGGGTTCCTTCCCTCTACCAGAGATGGATTCCTTCTTGGCCAAACCTCCATAACCATTTTTCTAATAGGGCTTGATTGAAATGCACTAACTTCCTAATTCCCAAACCACCCATCTCTAAAGGTGAAAACACCTTCTCCCAAGCCACTGAAGACTACTTAAAACTCTCCTTTGAAGACCCCATAAAAAATTTTGCTGAATACGTTCCAACCTATCAGCTACAGGGATGGTAAATAAGGATAGGTAGTATGTAGGAAGACTAAAAAGGGTACTCTTTAAAAGAGTAAGTTTACCACCCTTGGACAAATACAGACGCTTCCAACTTGAAAGTTTCTTCTCCATCTTCTTCAAAATAGGATTTCAAATGGATACTGTTTTATACGGAGTACCCAACAGCATTCCCAATAGGGGTAGGCTACCTACCCTACAACGGAGAATGTTAGCCAAAGCACCTATATTACCAAGCTCCCCAATTAGGACAATCTCACTCTTCCCCACACTTACTTTCAAGCTAGTAAAAGCTTGAAAGCAAGACAAAGCCAGCCTAATGGACAATACCTGTTTTCTAGAAGCATCAAAGAACAAAATGGTATCATCTGCAAACAACAAATGTGATATGCGTACCCCAATAGAGTTAACTGGTCCCACATGAAAACCACAAAACAAACCACTATCCTCAGTTTTCTTCAGAATCCGATTTAATACTAGCATAAACAAAAGGAAAAGAAGAGGGGACAACGGATTACCTTGTCTCAAACCACGAGAACTTCCAAAAAAACCTGCTGAGATCTATTCACAAGAACAGAGAAACGAATAGTAGTTATGTAAGCCTTAATCCACCCCCTCCACTTCAACCCAAAACCCATCATATTCAACAAATAGAATAAGGCATCCCAATTTACATGATCATAGACTTTTTCTATGTCCAACTTACAAACACCCAGTGAATGACACTTCAATCTGCTGTCTAGGCACTCATTTGCAATAAGCACTGGTTTCAAAATTTGTCTCTCACTCATTAAGTCAACTGTAGGATAGCTTTGTATTTATAATTTTTCTTCCTCTTCTTCTCTGCCTCTGTTTTCTTTTCTGTTCTTATATATCTAAACTGTTACATGAACAGGTGTGCTGGAATACTACGTTCAGTTTTTGCATGAAACATTACTTTTTAGTATCACGCGTGAAATTTGGCTAGATTTACAGTTTAAAAAATTGTAATCAAGGCATGTGGCGTAACAAAGGGAAATTTTAGTGCCTTATGCATTTGTTGGTGCTTATTTTTGTTAAATAATGGCAGATGTTGCTCATATGTTGCATGTATAAAAAGGTTCTGTTTCATATGAAAACACTGTTCTCTTCAATTTTTACTGTAGAGTTGAAGCTATAGGAGGCTGACACTGACATGATACATTTCAGGATATCAATGACAGGCCCGTTCTGGTGGATAAAATATTCAGCTATACATGCACGGAGTTCCATATTACAGAATGGAAGTGAGATATAAACTTCTCTAAATAAAACAATAACATAAATGCATCTATGAATTTCTCTCTCTCTCTCTCTCTCTCTCCATACATAGACACGCACAAATGAATTCATCTTCCCAGTTCCTATCAACACATAAAATAAATTTACTTACTTTTTTGACCTATTCTTGTCCAGTTCTTTGTTTCCACCCATCGTCTAAATCTTTGTATAAAGTTTTAAACAGATGTATCATGCATGCTCTGTTTGGGAACCTCATTCAAATGGTTCTTTCTAATGATTTTTAGTCAGTTGTCAACTGTTAGGTCATGGACAAATTATCTTTCTATGTTATGGCTATGATATGATTTATAATGCAAATGATTCACTTCCTGTTAGTTTTTCAAGGTGCACCTACAGGCTTAAGTTAGCTGATTATCTTCGAAAATAGCTTATTTATGTTTTTCCTTCTCATTTTTTTGTTTTGTTTTTGATACGGAGGCAGCCTTAAAATTTCATTACTCAATTGTTCACAAAATATTTTATTAAATTAATTTCTTTCACTCATCTGTCACACATTGAGCTTCCCTTGGAGTATTGACTAAATATAATTATTCTTGATGCTGTTGTCTTCCATCTTTTTGGATGGCACCCTACTTCCTATCTTGAAATTGCCTATTTTGAGCCTGCTGTTGGTTGTTTGTCCTTGATCTGTACATCTCTTATCAGAACTTTCCACCTATCTAGATTTTGCACTCAGCATCCAATATCGAATTACAGCTCATATCAAAATCTTTCACCCAGCTATCGTTCCTTTGTGTCTCACTTGTCTTCTGTTCCCATTCCTTGTAGTGTATAGGATGTTCTTACTAACCTTAAGTGGAAAGATTCCATGATTGAGGAAATGACAGCATTGCATAAAAGCAATACTTAGGAATTAGTCCTGAAAGGAAAACAATAGTTTGTTGCAAGTGGGTTTATACTGTTAAGCACAAGGAAAATGAGTCCATTGATAGGTACAAGGCTAGATTGTTTGCAAAGTGGTTCATTCAGACCTACTGGATCAAGTATTAGGAGAAATTTGCTCTAATGGCTCGGATGACTTCCATACAAATTCTTCTGTCATAAGCAGCTAATTTGAACTGAACTCTAAATCAGCTTGAAGTAAAAATTGGCTTCCTCCATGGTGATTTAGAAGATGCGGTTTATATGGATGTTCCTCCTAGTTTTAGAAGTTTCTCAACTCAAGGGAAGGTGTATAGGTGGAAGAAATCATTGTACAAATTGAAATAATCACCTAGAGATTAGTTTGAACAGTTTAGACCGCTGTGTGGGGTTATGGATACAGACAAGCTCAGAGTGATTACACCTTACTTATTAAGCACTCACCTCAGGGTAAGGCTATTGATTTTATTGATTATGTTGATGATAACAGGTGATGATCTTGAGGGAGTAAACATATTGGAGATTTAAATATTTTTTGAGTATCGAAGTATTGAGGTCCAATGAAAATATATTTATGTCCAGCAGAGATATGTCCTTGATCTCTTTGAAGAAATAGAAAGACTTAGTTACAAGGCTTGTCATTACTGCATTATACCAGCCACTAAACTTGTATGAATACCCCCTGAAACAGGAAATATTGATCTATATCTGCTATGCCAAGGGTTTTCTTTAGGGGCCAGTATTGATATTTTGCCTGTACAAGAATTAAAAGAAAAAAAGAAAAATAAAAGGGGTTTATAAAATAAAATTATGCTTATTGGGCTAATATACTAAGCTTATAAAATTTGTGGATTATATAAAAAGTTACACAAATATTAACTGGTACCAAAATATTTTGTTTTGATGATCAAATTGAAACAGCCTATGGTACGGTTTTGACAACTTTTCTTGTGATACCTTGATGGAGTAAAATCATAGACTGGATGAAGATCTAGTGGGTGTATTGGATGATAAAGAAAGACAGATTTATCTATTCCACACTCACCCAAACATTGCTTATTTTGTTAGTGTGGTTAGCCAATTCATGCATGCACCTTGAGTATCTCATATAAATGTTGTTTACCGTATTCTTCAATATTTGAAATTTGCTCATGGTTGAAATTACTATTCTCTAATCATGGTCACTTATTGGTAGGATCCTGTACAGTTGCAGATTGGACAGATACTATCATTAATAGAATATCTATTTTAGGGTACAATACCTACGTTGGAAGTAATTTGGTCACTTGGAGAAGCAAGAAACAAATAGTTATAGCCAAGTCCCATGTAGAGGCTGAATTTCATGCAATGTATGGTTTTTGAGAACTTCTTTGAGTGAAGATTATGTTTAGAGAATTGGGCGTTTAACATGCAAGAACATATGCGATTATATTGTGACAACAAGGTAGCCATTAATATTGCTTACAATCTAGAGAGAAACTATTGCTTATAATCTAGTACAATGTGATAGGACTAAACATGTTGAGATTGGCAGACATTTCATCAAGGAGAAGCTTACTGATGGCATTATCTATACAATGCTTGTGAAGACTAGAGAGAAAGTAGTAGTCATTTTAACAGAAGGAGTCTCAAGTAGAGTTTCATACTACTTTAAGCAAGTTGGGCATGTGCAATATCTTTGATTCACCTTGAGGGGGAATGTTGGAATACATAGTTTAGACACTATTTAAGTTTGTAAATGTTTGCCCCTTGAGAGGGCATGCTTGAATTTGCATATTATTATTGATTGTGTATAATATAACGGTGTAAGGGCTAATCAAATTAACCCAAGACACAATGGAAAAATTTTTCCTCCAAACGAATCTTTTCCAACCCATTATGTGGTGATTCATAAAGCATCCACGTGTATTAAATCATGACTCATCAAATTATTTATATAAGTTGCATGACTCATTAACTTGGTCATGTGACTAAAAGTACACATGGATGATTTCATGAATCGGCATGTAGTTGGTTTGAAGGAATTTTCCTTCAAACTGGTTTAGAGTTAAACTCTGTCCATAGACAAATTTCTCCAAATTCAACCCCAATTTGCACATTATTATCTGATTCAGTATAATAAAATGTTGTTAGGGTTAATCAAAGTATCCTTATACACTGTTTTATCGGGGGATTCAAAATTTTCAAGTGTGTTAGACTCATTTGAAGACAGATGCTTGTTTTTATATCATTTACTGGTGATAAACAAATATTCTGTGCTTTCTACAATTGTTTTTAAATTGACTTAACCACATTGTTTTAGGTGCCTAACCAGTGAATAATTATGATAACTTCTACAGGGAAATGGGTGGCCAGTTTTCAACGAACTGAAGATAGGTTAGACTCAACTATGTACATAAATGTTTCAGATGATTTCAATGACAAAATCTTTAGGATGGACAGGAATAATGGTTCTTTGGTAAGTATTAAGTGAAATAATATGGAATAATTCATCAAAAAAAAAAGTGAAAGAATATGAATAAGAGCCTTTTTTTTTTAATAAATTTTTTATTTATCGTTTTTCTATTGCTGGAAATTAGCTTCCTCCATTTTTTGGTCTGGAAATTTGCTTCCTCAAAATTTTTTTTTTCTTGAGGTCTTGGATAGTGTATAATCAATCTGGAAATATTAAGATCTCTCAAGAGAAGATATCTTTTGCTTTTCTAAGGAGATTTATCAGCTTTGAGTGGCCTTCAATCTTTCACTGATCCAGCCGATGACAATTGAATGACTTTACTTAAGAATGCCCTGAAACTCAGCTGTATAGTCTCACCAACTAATCAGCTCAACCTTTTCCAGCTAATCAGCCATATGGTCCATGCAATTTGTATGCTGTTTATTGCTGAAATTGACTAATTTAGCATTCTAGCTTTTATGCTCAACTTACTTATTGGAAGATTATAAAGTCAGAGAGTGAAAGGTCAAGAAAAATCCTAAAGTGACTCATATTTTGAGATGTGTATGTAAAAACTCACCTTTTCCAGAAAATGCATTACAAAGTCCATTTTTTTTATTAATACTTCATTTGTTTTGTTTACTATTGTTAAATTACTGATTGTCCAAAAAGTTTAAATTATTAAGAAATAGTGAATTTAATCATTTAACCATAAGTCTAATACTCCCCTTCACGTGTGGGCCCAAAATCCCCCTTATTTAGTGGGGCTCAACACATGAGATTTTTAACAAATTAAATGGGAGGTGGGATGGAGACAAATATTGACCTTAGGACCTTCTGCTCTTATCATGTTAAATTACCAATTTTCTAAAAAGTTTAAGCTATTAGGAAATTGTGAATTTAATTATTGAACCATAATTCTATAACTATTATGATCTAAAACCCATAATATTCTAACTCATCAATTGATACCAAAAAAAAAAAAAAATTGCACTTCTGGATGAGTGGAAGATCTCACCAAGTTTTATGACCCTTGGAACTACTTAGATCCTTCATTTTATTTTATTGTTTGGCCAATGAATGTCTAGATACTTGAATCACTTTTTTGTTCTCTATTAACAATGAGTTGACCTTGATAAGTTGTACAAACTAATTCTGCACTTATCCCTTGAGCATACCAACGAGGTTCAATTTATATCTCTGATCCATGCTATGTTGCTGGTGGTAATATGTAGTAGAGATCCTGATGTAATTTACTCATTGTGCAGGATTATCAGACTAAGATATTGATGGGATCGATGTCATTTTATTTCCTACTCAGACTGAAGCAGCTAAGTTTTGTTAAGTCATTGACAAAGATGGTCCAAAAAATGCTTCCCTGTATGGTTCAGACTTTTGGGGCAACAAGCTTGCCTTTTGCTTGTATATCTAATTCCCTGAATAAACCTAGGCCTCTTCAATTGGATGTGTCCTTGCCTTCATTTCAAGATATTAGATGGAGCTTTGCACGGTGGTTGTACTTATTTAACATCGAACTTGAGAAAAATGTTGCCATGTAAGTTAAGTATGATCCCTGTTTGTGTACTTATTTAGCATTCAAAATGATGTGGCTTTGATGTAAATTATACATAATATATGTCTTCCTTTTGGAATTATATAGTATGCCATACACTACAAATAAATTTTCAATTTCAAAAATGTATCATGTGATTCTCTTTCTTGCAGGGACACCATCTATCACATATTGATATTAAATTATAATTTTCAGTTATTTTTAATTCTATTGTGCATGCATCATTTATTTGGGAAATTGCAGAAATATGGCAGCTTTGGAGAATGGCAATGTTGGTGTTATGACCATTATCATTATGTAGAATTAGAAGGCCAAGCTAAATCTCTTGGGATGGACTAGAAAATGTGGAAAACCATTCTGTCAAATGAAGTGTGCAGTCAATATAATTCTAAGAACATCTTTTGATTCTATATGGGCAGAGTGAACTTTCCCCTTGTGGAAACTAACAAATTTATTTGAAAAACTCCACAACAAGAAGAGAGGTTTAACTTGTGATTTGATATCTGTAATGCCTCTCCTGTAGTCTAAATTTCAGTGATCGGATTACTTTTGGTAATTTATGCTGCCACTGCTTATAGATCAAAGATGTTGCCAATATGCTGTTTCATGTGCCTTCTATGCACTTGATGAATGTGTTAATGAATTTAACAAAGCCTTTATGTTCACATTGATGTTTTGTAGGTTTTTTGTGGTGCTCCTTGTAGCGTGCTTCTCGTTTGTTGTTATTGGTGGTTTCATGTTCTTCAAGTTCAGGTAACTTACAATCTACCAATTTTAGGAGAAACTATGATGCATCCCTATTGATGGTATTTTCCATATTTGAGATAGCATTGTCTGCTTTGAATAGTTTTGTTTATACATTATACAACCACAAGTCTCATTTTGTAGAGTCTATGGCAAGGAAACTTTTGAAAGATGTAGTTGCATCTTTTTTGTCCTCTCCCCTAGGCTTTGTTTGGGAGTTCATTAGAGAATGTAATGGAATGGAATAGAATGATCATAAGAAATGGAATGTATTTAAGTAAGGGAAATGAATTGAAAAGAAAGGAATGGAATGGAAGTAAGTAAATTTGTTTGGATGTTTTAAAATAAATTAATGGAAAGGAATGGAAGGTAAGGTAAGTAACCTTGTTTGCGAGTAACATAGAAAGAAATGAATGAAATCATTTTATGACAATATTACTATTAGACCCCTATTTTAAAACAAATGGATAAATATATAGGGGTATTTTGGGAGTTTTAGTAAAAATTCATTAAATCTAATTTCATTCCCTCTAATTCCTCCCAATTTTTGGAGGAATGAAAATTTAAGGTTTTGAGGGAATAGAGAGGAATAAGTATTCCCCCCATCCATTTCATTCCGTCCTACTTAAACTCTCAAATAAAGGAATGGACTTCCATTCCCTCCAATAAAACTCCCAAACAAGAGAAGGAAAGAATATTATAAAATTATTCTCTTCATTCCTTTCCATTCCATCCTCCCAAACGAGGGCTAAATTAAAGTAAATATTTCTTTGTGCTTCCCGCATCATGTAGACCCCTATCGCTTTTCTTGTTGGAGTCAGTACCAGCAAGGGATCTTGTCATCTTTACTGTATAATTTTCTAGAACTTGACCCAGAAATTTCTTGTTAATGTATCATATTTCAGGATGATAGGTGATATTTTGTTTGCTTTGTTATAAGGATATCTGTCATGAAGTGAATATTACAAGATTTTGTAACAGATTGCAATGGACAATAGGCTTATATATATATATATATATATATATTCTCAACCAACGTATCATGTAAATCATACAGAAAAGAAAGATAGGCAATCCAAAGATCCAACATCAGCTAGCTATTGAAGAGGTGAATCATCAACATATGAGGAAACACATTTCGATAACAGTCACCCTAATGATATATATATATATATATATATATATATATATATATATATATAGAAGAAAGTACAAATTATCATTTGAAATTAAGAGCAGTGATGGATATATTTATATTGTATTTTGCCTTTAAGGAATCCCTTCAGCTCTAGTTTCATTGAGTATGAGAAATCAAATCATCTTAAACCTTGGGTATAGTTTTTGTAGTTAATTTTAAGTTGGTTTTCATTTCTACTAAATAAAGGTTTTTATTAATCCTTTTCCACTTGTTTCTAGAGCAACTTTATTTCTATTAAATTGATTAATTCCTACAGCAAATAAAACTCATGATCATTTGCCTATCTGGTATCTCCTCTGTTGAATAACACAGGGGTAGTGGACAATCTCTGGAGGACTGCTGCTGGGAGGCTTGGGCATGTCTGTGTTCTTCATCTACTCATTTAAAAGTGTGTCTCTTGTGAATATGATAATTTTGTTAACTTCCTCAATTGCTACCACTTTTGTATTTTTTATATGATCATAAAATCGTATATATTGTGACTAAAACAAAATCTTTATGTGTTGAACTCCAGCAAAGAACACGCATTGAACGTGTTATAGGCTTTGTTCTTGCTATATGGGGCATATTGTTTTACTCTCGCCTGCTGAGCACAATGACAGAACAAGTCAGAGTAAGATTTTGAAACAAGAAACTTATACTTATGCATGCTTCTAAGTAAATGGCATCCTTATGAGTTTTTTTTTTGACAGAACAATATGCAAAAACTCAGAGAAGGAGCCCAAATTCATGTTCTGGAGAGTGATCATATCATTATATGTGGAGTTAACAGTCATCTGCCTTTCATACTAAAGCAGCTAAATAAGTATCATGAATATTCTGTTCGTTTAGGTACTGCTACAGTTAGGTAATTTGGTCTTGCACTGCCTGTATAGGTTCTATATCAGTCTCTATGCTTATATTACTGGCTTCTTTGATCATCTTCATATGTAATTATAGGAGGCAGAGAATTCTTCTTATGTCCGATCTTCCAAGGAAGCAGATGGACAAGATAGCAGACAATATGGCCAGAGATCTCCATCATATTGATGTTCTTACAAAGAGGTAAATTATTGAGTAATCCTTCTTCTAATTGCAAAAGCAACTTGCAGAAAATACCTTTTTTCTTTTCTCTAGTACTATGCCTAGAGTTTCTTTTTCAATTGTTACTTGGTTGGAGATCCCTTGATGGTTGCGCATTCTGCAGCAATGAAATTTATTATATATTATTCTTGATGTTGTTATTGTTAATTTTTTTTTATTGTTATTGTCATTATTATCAATGCTATTATTAGTAGTATTGTTATTGTTGTTGTCGTTTTTGTTATTCAATTATTGAGATTATCTTTTTTTTTTTTTTTTGATAGATCAAAATAATATTATTGAAATGAGGTTAGTGACAAAAAGAACGAAGTAGCCTAAAAAAATGTAATAGAAGAAGGATTACCTATCAAAAATATATATAATAGGAGAAAGATTTCTTTCATAGCAAGGGGCCTTGCCACCCAAATTTTGGACCCCTTGTTTTTCCACTTTTGGTCAAGATACATCCTAAAGTAATATCTAAGCTATATATAACCAAAAAAAAGAAAAAAGAAAAAAACCGAAAATGATATATATGCAGCGTTAAAGCAGGAAAATTACTCTATTGGGGTTGAAGTTATTTGCTGAAATCATTGGAAAGAAGTTTAAATTCTTGAAATAGCATGAATAAAAGTATAAAATTGATCCTGCTATTTGTTTACCCAACTACTTCTGCAAACAACCTTTTTGTTATTGTATTTATAAGTCTGACATACATTGTTGGTCCAGAAAAACTATCACTTTTGCCAAAAAGCCCAAGTTAATTGGAAAGTGTGAAGTTAATCACTTAATCAATATTCTAAGACTTCTCATGTGTGAGTCTAGAATCTCTCAATAGATCTAGTTTTTTAACTTTAAATGGAAGAAATACTAAAGACTAGTTTCATACTCAAGATCACTTTTTTTTATTTTTTTGCTGAATCAAACTCAAGATCACTAGCTTTAATACCATGATAAACTATCACTTATTCCAAATGCCTAAGCTGATGGGAAAGAGAAAATTTAATCACTTAATCAATATTCTAACAGCTCACTTTCTAACAGCTTGAGTTTTTAAGACCGATAGTTACTACAGCTTCTAATGAACCACTCCAAATTTTTTTTTATCCTTCAATTTGCTTTTGCTGATCTGGAGGGCTTTAAAATTGAAAGAAATGCATGTGGACATTATGATATTGCTTGACTTTAATGCATGCATGGTACCCAGTGTTCAGAATGAATGCTACCTGTATGATATATAGCTAGCAAACATATTGATTTTGGCTGACACTGTGAACCAAATGGTGCTTTATTGTTACAGGCTTGATTTCTTCAGTTACCTTTGTCAATCCCCTTTTTTTTTCTTTTTTTTCTTTTTTTTTTCTTTTTTTCTCTCAGAAAACTAGTTTCTTTTTGGGAATGGGACTTTGTCATTCATAGAATTTATCATGGCTCTCTCGGTCCAGGTTTTAAGATTTTAAATAAATATAACTTGTAATTAGAGGAGATATAATTGTCCAAACTTGAATTCATTCCATATCTTACCTTTTTTATTTTGTTTCCACTTTTACAGTTGCAGCCTTAGTTTAACAACATCCTTTGAAAGAGCTGCGGCAGACAAAGCACGTGCAATAATTATACTTCCAACAAAGGGAGATAAGTAAGAACCTGATCAACTTAAAAGAACTGGTTAGGTTTTTCATGTTTATTCTAATTTTTTGGTTTAAAGCTGCTTTCCCTCCATAGCCTTTCAGACTGTCCAAGGATATGGCAAAGTTGTATTATTATCAATGGAATACATTTTATATTCATCGGAATTATGCATTTAATGGGGAATGCCATTGTATTCTAGGCATTAACTTGTTAACCTGTTATCCATGTTTCAATCAAAAGATGACTTAGTAGTAAGAGCTAATAGGCATGTTACTTTGATTATGAATGACACAATTGGAAGCACCGATGACATGCCCCATTGTACACATCAGTATCTGTGGCTCATAAGATCATTTCTTGTAGTGTAAAAGCATTATTTTTAGCCAAGATTCTTAAAATTTCACTTTTAAATTTTCCTAACTCCAGGTCTTCAATTGACTAGGTATGAAGTTGATACTGATGCATTTTTATCTGTATTAGCGCTACAACCAATTCCGAAGATGGAATCTGTCCCCACCATTGTTGAGGTACATTAGTTATTGGTAGTTTCTAATTGTTTTATGTTTTAAGATTCACTCTGCCTAGTCAAGTTGAAAAGGTCCTCTTTAATGAATGCAGGTTTCAAATCCCAATACATGTGAACTCTTGAAATCAATCTCAGGACTGAAAGTAGAACCAGTAGAAGATGTTGCATCCAAATTATTTGTTCAATGCTCTAGGCAGACTGGGCTCATAAAGATCTACAGGCACTTGCTTAATTATCGAAGTACTATACAAATTCTCTAAAGTGTTATGATATCCAGCATTTTTCCCAGAGGGGGAGAGACGCTTCTTGTGAATTTTTTGATAGGATAACAAAATCTACCATTAATGCTCTACTTATAAAATTCTCTATCCGAATTTTTTACTTGTTATTTGGTCAAATGTTTGTCCCACCAAATAATGTGTTGTTTTACTCCAGATTTATAAACAAAATTAGTGACACTATTTCTTAAGCCCCCATTTCCATCTAGTGATTGTGTAGTTTCTACTAAAAAATCTAATTAGTGTTATGTCTACATATTGCAGAAAATGTGTTTAATCTTTGTAGCTTTCCCAATCTAGCTGGAATGACCTATAGAGAGATAAGGCGAGGGTTTCAAGAGGTAATGTTAACTACCAAATTTAATTTTGCTTATAAATAATCTTCAGTATGGGGCTGCTTATTTTCATATTTTCTATAAATGGATGTCCTTTCAGGCAGTCGTTTGTGGTCTCTACCGGAGTGGGAAGATATACTTCCATCCAAACGACAATGAAATTCTGCAGCAAACTGACAAAGTATGTGGACATGATGGATATCTAAACATAATTTATTTACTCTTTATAAAAAGTTTAATAGGCACCACAACTTGGAGAGTTCTTGTGAATTGTGAAACTGAATACATTAGATCTCTCTCTCTCTCTCTCAAGATGTTACGTTAATGTTTCCAGACCTTGATGGTCACTGAACCATCCAAGGTGCTAGCTCACTGTTTGTATTTTGTTCATCCCAACTAAAAAGTTTGTGACAAAAAATTTAGAGTATTTGATAATTGCAGAAGCTAAAATAATTTCTATTCATTAAACCATATAATTGATAGGTTTGGTAGGTTGGGTGGTTGATTGATCTTTTCTGGCCTTACAAAGAAAATAGGTTTTTGTTAGAAATTGCCTCAATTTTCTAGTTTGATTCAGTTAACTAATAGAGTTTACTTGGTGTGAAAGAAAGTATATTCCTTGTCAAAGAAGTAGTTGGCATTTATTGTCAAGGAAGTAATGTTTTGTTCTTTGGGCCGGAGTCTTATATATAAGTGACACTTTGAAGGGTTTGGTGGCTTTGATCAAGAGGTCTTCCCACACAGAGGAGAGGAGGTACTCGAACTTGAGTAAGGTTCTTCAAAGAGTAGTTTAGTAGTTCTTTTGGGGGTGAAAGATATCGGTGTGTATGAGAAAGGGTTAGAAAACAAGTTTTGTTCTTGTGTGTTAGTGAGTACCTTTGGGTGTATTGGAGATTTGGATTTATGTTTGTGAAGTTTGAGTGTGGTTGCAATCCTTATCATTGATAGTGGACCTTTGTTGGCATAGGGCTCGCTGAACTACATAAAATCTTGTGTCTTGTGTTGCTTGGCTTTTATTGTAATTCATTAGCTGATTTCATAAATCTGTAATTCTTTAGGAGAATTTACAATTTAGAGTTCTCGTTGTAATAATATAATTACTTATTGATTATAAAATTTATATGATTAATTTATATATATATACACATTGTCAAATGAACCAGTAAAATTATTAGTCCCTAGAAACATTGGAAGGTTTGCACTTAGTTTCTAAAACTCTTACCTTCAGGGGAAAACTCTTGATGTGCAAGTGCTGCCATGTTATCTGCTGTGGATGAGCACTAACGGCACACAGCTGTACACTGGACAGTGGTCGAAACTCTGATAGATTACCAATTGTCTCAAAAGTTTAAGCTAGTAAGAAATGGTGAATTTAATCACTCTACAATTATTCTACACTCCCCCCCATGTGTGAGCCTAGACTCTCCCTTAATAAGGGGGGTAGAACACGTGGAATTTTAACTTTTTAAATGGGAGGCAAAGCTGAGACAAGGTTTGAACTCATGACCACTTGCTCTAATACCATGATAAATTACCAATATAACCAAAAGCTTAAGCTGTTGCAAAAGGTTGAAGTTAATCACTTAACCGTTATTCTAACACCCTCCAATGTTGATGAACCTATGTTGTGTATGGAATTTTCTTTATGCCATTGTGTTCTCTGACAAGGTCATGATTGATGATCTTATTCAAATATGATATATTTAGTATTATTATTATTATTTTTTATATAAGGAGAGATGAGGTCTCCAAGAAATTATTTAAATTTTTTCATTTTGATGATTGGGTCATGACATTCCCTCCTTTGATTTTTATTTATTTATTATTTTTTTTGCGTACTTTAAAGTATCATTGCACTCTCCTATTTCAGATACTGTTCATTTCCCCTGTTCAAGGAAATAAGAAACCACAACTTGAATATTTAAATGTTGACAAAGAAGGGAGTAGTTCCACTCAAAATCAGCAAGTTCTAAAAAAGAACGGTGATATGGCATACCATTCCTTTGAATTGAAAAAAACACGACTTGAAAATATTGTAAAACGTCCCAACAAATCAGGTTCCAAGGTACAAATTCCCAAAAGAGATAATTGATCAAATGACAGTATTCTTTAGAAATTCGGATATCAGTCTGGGTAATTTTTTTGTACATGACTGCAGGCATCAGACTGGAACACTGGACCAAAAGAATACATACTTTTGCTTGGGTGGCGCCCAGATGTTGTGGAAATGATAGAAGAATATGATAATTATCTTGGACCTGGCAGTGTATTGGTATAGGTCCTATTTTCCTTTGGGAACATCATACTGTGTCTACTATATGTTGTGAGCTTGTACATTAATTCAAATCTGAGCAATTTCGATCTTAGAGTTCAAGGGTGTCAAAATTAGGCAATAAGCACTGGCATATTAATTAGATCATTCATGATGGAAATGCATATGCTATCTTTAGTGACTGAGCCTGAAATATACTTGACATTAATATTTTTTGTGACATTATGGTGGTCAGAGATTGGGGATATATTATTGATAAGTCAATCTGAAAGTAATTATAAAGATCAACAAGAAAGAGTTAATGATGGATGCACAGCTTTCACCACCTCAATAAATGTATAATATGGAGTTAGTGTTGGGAGAATGTAGTAACACCAGCCTTCCATTCATTTAAATGTTGCAGGTCTCTCTGCAAACTTTATTCTTCAATGTATAGTCCTCTAGTCAGGCAAAAGATGTTTTTTGAGCATCTTTAATATTTGTGGTCCATATTAGGTACTATCACACTCGCTCATTATATCCATATCTTGAATGTTCATCAAAAGCTTGACAGCCAATATGCATCAACTTACTGAAGATGGGTATCCTGCTTGTTTGGTTTCAAATGAACTTTGCCACCAACTGGTTGCTATTTTTTTTTTTTAAATTCTTTTGAGAAGATAGACGAACCAACTAGTTGCTATCTTGACAAAGATATCTTTGGTAATTCATATGGATGTATTTTGAGAAGCTTGATGGGACATGTTTTTCAAAAATCACATGCATTAAGGTTCTTCATAACTCATTATTACCTATGTGTATGCAGGAGATATTATCAGATGTACCTTTAGATGACAGGAATAGGGCAAGAATCATTGCTGGTCAAGGCAAACTAAAAAATGTCCGGGTTTCTCACAGGGTACTGTTCCAGTCAACCTAGAGAGTTGATCCCTTTTCTCCCAATTTGTTTGTTTCTTTCTTCTGTTTTCTTGCTTTACTTCTAATCCTTCATTCCTTTTCATATACTGCAGATTGGAAACCCTATGAACTATGACACCTTGAAGGAAACCATAGTGAATATTCAAAATTCATTCGACCATGGTGAAGATATTCCCTTGTCAATTGCTGTCATATGTGATAGAGAGTGGCTTATTGGAGGTAACAATGCATGATGTTTCAGTTAGTTGAAAGTTGCCTTGGCATTAACCATTCTCTCTTCAGATCCATCCAGGGCAGACAAGCATTCCGCATATTCTCTTCTCCTTGCTGAAAATATCATCAACAAACTTGGAGTGAAGGTGAAAATTGATCACTTAAGTTTCGTCATGTCAATCCTCATGTTCAATTTTTAAAAATTAGTTTCAGGGATTTATTACTCCAAGAATATTAGTAATGAAGAAGTTCTGTGAGAAAAGAGTGCCAAGAGCCTTGTAGCTCCTATGGCACCTTCTAATGTTTCCAATGGAGACGTCCACGGTTCAAATCCCCCCACCCCATTGTAACTATTGAATTATCAAAAAGTTTTGTGAGAAAAGAGCAGGGTGATGAATGATTGTATTGCAGGTACAAAATCTGGTTGCGGAGATTGTTGACTCGAAATTGGGCAAACAAGTAATACTTCAGCAGACTTAGTTTTTATTTTTTATTTTTTGAACATTTGTAATCTTTGATGGGTATTTTCCACGTTAATAATATCTATCAAACTCCTGTGGTTCCTACAGATTACAAGAATCAAGCCATCCTTGACTTACATTGCAGCAGAGGAAGTAATGAGCCTTGTAACAGCCCAAGGTCTTGAATCCTTGTACTATACCTTCTGTCACATTATTTGTAACGTTTCGCTTCATACTAGATAGTAATTATCTGCTTGTGCATAACAGTAGCAGAGAATAGTGAACTGAATGAGGTGTGGAAAGACATCCTTAATGCAGAGGGTGATGAAATATATGTGAAGGTAATCCCATCTACCTCATGTCTTGATCTAGTTCTAAAGAACTCTTCCTAAAATTGAGGATAATGAGGTGGTTAAGGATTGGGAGACCTCTGGCACAATTACCAGTTGGGGGGTACTGTCTTGGTTACAGAATAAAAAGACATGGTTGTCCAAAAATTAAATTTCAACATCACTTGAATCGGCACAATCTGAAGTTAGTAGATTATGGGTTGAGGCTAAACTCGACACAATTTGAAGTTAGCAAGTTATGGGTTGATTCTTAACGGGTTCGTGTCATATTCAGGTTGACACGATTGACCCCTTTAATAAACAGGTTGTATTCGTGTCCAACCCATGAAATTTGTTTGACGCGTTTAACTAAATGTCATTTTACTAATATACCCTTCAAAACCCTAGGTATATAAACTTATTAGTTGTTATGGTTTATTTTGTTTGACATATTATGATTGATTATTTGTGATTTTGAGATATGTTTGAGTTTTGAAAGATTATTTATGATGAAGTTACTCATTAGTTCTGAATTTTATATTAAAAAATATATTTGTTTGGTTTTTCATAGTTCAAATAAATTGGGTTAATACTAAGATTTGTATTTTTTTTTCGCTTTGATAAAATCTGATAAATGGGTCGACACAACTGACCCGTTTAATACACAGGTCCTGTTAGGGTTGAGAAATCTTGATCAATTAATAAATGTGTTGGGTTAGTGTCGACCCATATAATTAAATACTCATGAGTCGACATGATACAAACCTGACACACTAACACAAATTGCTACCCCTGGGATTTCTCCTCCAGCTCCACGCATTGATCTATCATATTGCATGTCATGATAGTTGAGTTCACAAAAGCAGAGAGGTGAACGCAAAATTATCAGTAAAATTTCTAGGAAAAGGATTGGCACTCACTGCTAGGTAACTAGGTTCCTCTCATAGTCTCATGGGCTGCCAACGTGCCAAATTATTGCACTTAAATTTAAAGATTCTCACAAATAGTTTAAATGGTTTTCATTCCTTCTTTTTCTACTGATAAAACATTTTGGGAAATCTCAAATGTCTGATCAGCAATGATGTGAACAGTCATTCATGAACACTATT
Organism: Castanea sativa; assembly: GCF_040712315.1. Taxonomy (NCBI): domain Eukaryota; kingdom Viridiplantae; phylum Streptophyta; class Magnoliopsida; order Fagales; family Fagaceae; genus Castanea; species Castanea sativa. The sequence goes on from NC_134014.1 coordinate 16,035,988, forward strand.
GCTATTCCATGAACCCTAGCCATGTGGTTTATGTATTGATATATTTATTTGAAAATATTTGAATAAAATGCACCTCTAAATGTAAACCAAGTGAAAAACTAGAATATTCTGCTATAACCAATGACCTTTCAGCAATAATCCTCCTATGTGATTACCTGCCCATTATCCATTCTAGCCATATAATTCATTTGCCTGTATTTTCCCTGATAGGATATTAGCCTTTACATGAAAGAAGGAGAGGATCCATCATTCTCTGAGCTCTCTGAAAGAGCGTATTTACGGCGAGAAGTTGCCATAGGTTATGTGAAAAACAATAAGAAGGTATGATATCTTAATTTGGTCTTGAATAAAATATGTTGAGGCATCTCATTTAACCTTTCATTATTGCAGGTTATTAACCCAATTCCCAAGTCAGAACCCCTCTCCCTTCAATTGACAGACTCATTAATAGTTATATCTGAGCTTGAGGGAGAACAACCCATCATTTTGTAAGATGTACAGTTCAGTTGTTGCAGGCAAATATTGTTTCTGTCTTGTATAAACTTGAGCTGAAACTATCACATGAATTTTCTGCTTAGAAGGTTGAACCCCAAAAAATTTAAGGCAATTTCTTTGTAAGTTTTTAGTCCAAGGGGAGGGGAAAGGAGATTCGAATTAGTGACCTCCACTTCATGAAGAATGGCCCCCAACTGACTCTGCTACCCTTTATAGTGCAACAGAAGTTTTGACTGTGAACAAGTATTCTGTAAACTTGTATCATTGGAGTGCATACCATATTTAACCAGCAAATTTATGAGGAAGTTGCAAGTTTCTTTCTTCTTAGAAGATTAATGTAGGTTCTTTACAAATTCATGTAAATTTGTCAAATAAAAGAAAGCTAGAGCTGTCATCAATTATAAGTTTATAACTGTTCATTTATTTTGACAAATTTTCCATGGGTTGAGATTTTTTTTTTTTTTTTTTGTGAATTATAGCTGAACCTCTCAGTTTTCAGTCTATAAAAGCTTTCCTATTTGAGTTATTTTTGTATGTTAGCCCAATATTATAGGCAGTGCGTTTTTAGAAGTTGATGAATTTTAAAGGTGGTATATCCTATAACCAAGATTGAATTTTGTGACTGTAGAAGAAGATGGAATACATTAAAATTCAGAATGCATAAAAACCAAATCACGGAAAATTTTGTTTTTGATCAAACGTTATAGCATGCTACAAAATAGGGGTATTCCTTCCCATATCCCTCTCTCCTTGGACTAAACTGACTTCCTTATTGAAGGAATCTACCACTCTGCTCGAGTCTAGTGGTTCAATCAATTCTTGACATTGTCAAGACAACACTCTACTTCAAGTTATGGATTTTGTGTGACCCTTTATTTGTAATTTGTTGAAACTTAATAATATAATGATGTCGGTTATGCTTAGCTTGTCATATCAAGTACTAAAGAAAGTTGAGTTGCTTAGAGAAGTTAAAATCAAATTGAGGAACTCATGAACAGAAAAATTAATGTGGACACAAAAAGTTCATAGCAACTGGATTATCTTTGTGGACTAAGATGCCAAATATTTTCAGAAAGTGATTAGGAGAAGAAGAGCTAGCAATTTGATTGTGCATCTCAAGAAGGAAGATGATATGTGCATTGATGACACTAAGGGGGCGTGTTTGGTTCGTTATGATGTTACATTATGCCGTAATTTTACGTTATTGTAATCTTATATTAATGTAATCTTAACACAAGAATATAACATTACATTATTTAGGAAGGTGATAAGATTAAAATAATGCGATATATTTTATAATTTTAAATTATTGTAATTTTAGAAAAAATAAAATAAACCAAAAATTTTAATGTCACATCATCGTAATGTGCATCACATTGAGGGCACATCACAGCGAACCAAACGCCTCCTAAGAAGATTGAAGGGGCTTTTGTGCAAAATTTCATAATTGTGTATAGACAATAGGACACAATTGAGTATTGAAGAGATTGTCAATCAAATTAATGAGCTAGACATTCCTTGTTTATCAGCAGAAGAAGTCATATTTATGGATGGCTTTGTGATAAGGTAAAATATTAGTGCAATTGTTTTCTAATTGGTAGCAATGAGGGCAATAGAATCATCAGATGACGCTCCAACTGTATAGTATCAACACTTTTGGATATTACCGGAACTTTTTAAGTATCTCTACCATATGCAAACTTCTTATTTATTTATTTTTATTTTTAAACTCAAACCACCTTCTAAAATCCCGGATTTTTTTGCCATTTAACACAATTTTGCTAACAATTTCGTTAGAAAGAGACCATTTCACGGATTTATGAAGACCGTGCGCATAAATCTCTTAAAAAACATTCATGTTTCACACAATGAACATGCTCAATATGCATGAATGTAAGTCAAATCCTATTGGAACCCCAACAATGGTACATACATAATAAATTTTACAATTTTTATTTTTATTATTTATTGAGGTGACAAATTGTAATTAGTACAACATCACTTTTCTTGAATTCTAATCATAATCAATGAACTTAGCAATTACAAAAGAAAATGGTAGAATTGGTTGTTATTGCACGGAAAAACCTACTTGTTCCATCAATTGGTGTGAGCCAAATCATAAATGGGACCCTAAAAGTTACTATAATCAAATTCACCATCTTCATCTTTTTCTCTTTCTTTAACAAATTGCTTTTAAATAGGATTTGAATCCATCTTTTTCTCTTTCTTTAACAAATTGCCACTAATATGATTTGAATCCATGACATACACGTGCTCTATAAAATCATGTATTTTCTATATGATGCAAGGACCAGTTTAGCTTTTAGAGTTGGTTCTGACAAAGTCCACGTTAGCACCAATGCATCATAAATTCACAACTCAAATAAAGCATTATTGATTTTACCTTTTCAAATCATCCCCCATTCAATAACCAACTAACCATGCAAAGACAAAATACTTTTGAATCAGACAAACCTACTCTCCTAATATTCTCCATGTATCAACGATAATTTATTCTAGGATCACAACCCTTAAAATACCTTTTTTCTGCAACTATTCTAAGTGGCAGATTATTTATCACTTTCACATGGATTTATCATTTTTTTTTTCATCAATCACGACCAGCCACATAGGAGAGTTGTGATAAAGTGTGTGATATATGTTGTGGTCCTAGAAATATTGTTATGGTAGCAAATATGTATCAGCCAGATATTATATATAAATATAAACAGTAGCATGAATCTCACATAGCAACCACTAGCTAGCTAGCAAAAATAGCCAGCAAAACAAACTATGGCACTAACTGCTACTAGCACAGCCACCATCACCACTTTACTAGTCTCCCTCCTCTTCCTTCCCAAATTATATTCTTTTGAACTCATCATAGATTATGATTATTCATCAATCTCAAAATCAGACGTGGATCTTTTGGAATTTCCTCTGAACTTAGAGTTCTTGGAAGCTGAATTCTTTTTGCATGGCTCTTTGGGTTATGGCTTGGATAAATTTGCTCCAAATTTAACCAAGGGAGGTCCATCGCCTATTGGTGCTAAAAGGGCAAAGCTGGACCCTTTTACCCAGGATATTATCAAGCAATTTGCTTTCCAAGAAGTTGGACACTTGAGGTTTCTCTCTTGAATCATTACTTAATTTCTTTCTCTCTTTTTTGTGTGTTTAATGGCTAATGGGTTTCAATTAGTTTAATTAACAAAGATTTTTGCCCTTGACTAAGGGATTTGGATTTGAATCCCACATTGATGTCTTGACATGATGACAAAGACCAATCAATATATATATAAAAGCAAAGTCCTCATACGAGAGAGTATGAGGTTTTGCCATGTGGCACACCCTATAAAGAGAATTGAAATACCTTAACTCATATAAGAGATAAGAACAAATTAATTATTGACTTTTGGTTTTATTTGGTTCAATGTTTTAAGACTTTTCATCTCTCACGCATACACACAAAACACTTTGGATTTTAATTCACTTTTTTCACCTCTTGCACTTCTAGCCCTTTATATATACCTATCTATTGCCCTTCATGCTATCCCATGTCAAATACATATAGACAAAAAATAATGTCATTTACCTTCAATCTTTCAAGACACCTACTTAACTCTAACATTGTTGCTTTATCTACTCCTACCCCGTTTGAGTTGGCTACAACCAAGGAAGGAGGGTTTGCGTTTTATATTGAGTGACAATGGTGATTACGATTTTGATGTCAACATCCAATGTTGTAAATTTGTGGGTTTTGTAAATGATGTGATTAATTGTGGGTGTTTGAGATGTATATTTTGTTTTAGAATTAAGGAGAGAGAAAGACACATTCTATAAGAAATTTTATTCTATAATTTTTCTCCAAAGTTTTTTTTTTTCATTACTTCAATTGAATAATTATAATGAATATGTGTATACAATTTATAATTGTTGCTTTGTTTTATGAACTCATTACTAATAAAATTTTATAACAACTATGCTATAATATATATACAACATTCTCCAAAATCATCTTATATAAAATATTACAATATTATTCGTGCATTGCACGAGTAACTTACTAGTTATCATAATGTAGATACTATAATTTTAAATCCTATCATAGCTATAAAATTATAAATAAATCATGGTACTAATTACCAAGTTTTTGATGCAGGGCCATTCAAAAAACAGTTAAAGGATTTCCAAGACCATTATTGGATTTAAGTGTAGCATCATTTGCAAAAGTGGTTGACCGTGCATTTGGGCGACCATTGGCCCCACCTTTTGATCCTTATGCTAGTGGACTAAACTTTCTCCTTGCATCTTACCTTATTCCTTATGTTGGACTCACTGGCTACGTTGGAGCAAATTCAAAACTACAAGCCCCTACTTCCAAAAGGGTAACCAAGAGTTAAACTTGATCATCGATCCCTAGTAATGTTCTATGAAATAGACAGTAATTATATTGCTTCTATGTGCATGTAATTATATTCACACACACTACCATTGTTTTTATAGAATAAACTATCATTTTCGGCTACGAAAGGATAATGCTTAAGAAGTAAATTTGTAATTTTTTAAAGGTCCACAATCAAGTTATACATGGTATAATTCACCAAATAGTTTTTTATTGGATTAATATTTTAAAAATCCTATTGTTGGATTATATGTTCTCCATATTTTTAACAAGCATGCCAAAGTTTGTATCAATCAATGAAATTTACTTTTTAATCCACAAACTTCTTTTTTCTACCAATTTTAAAGTAAAAATTGAAATTTTAAACATTTTATAGATGAGATAATTATTAATCACTAGTCATCTTTATATTTTTCATGCATATAAGTTATAAGAAGATAATGTAATTCAAGTTATTCAAAGGTGGATTTGTTAAAATTCACATTTAAATTATATATTAAGTGGTATAACATTGATAAAAGTTACACTAAATTTAAGTTAAACCCAACCATTTTTTGAGATGAGAGGTAGACTGGTAGAGCAGAGGTAGGAGTCAAGTTCACATCATTAATCCATTATTTTAACAAAAAGTGGATGTGGATATGTTCAGCTTGTTGCAGGCCTTTTAGCCGTGGAATCAGGCCAAGATGCAATTATTCGAGCCTCATTATACGAGCGTGCAACAGTGAAAGTGCCACCATATGGAATAACTGTGGCAGAGTTTACAGATCGCTTTTCAGAACTAAGGAATAAGCTTGGGCATGCAGGTTTTAAAGATGAAGGCCTTGTGGTTCCCCCAGTTGAAGGCGCTGAGGGAAAGATCATAGGGAACGTACTTGCTGGAAATAGAAACTCCATTGCATTTGAAAGGTCCCCAGAAGAGGTATTAAGGATTGTGTATGGTGGAGGCAATGAGCATAAACCTGGTGGGTTCTATCCAAAAGGAGCTAATGGTCGCATTGCCAGATCTCATTTACATTCTGTGCCTACAGATTGATTACAATAAAACCAGCTTTGGTGTTTTTAATTTTATTTCAGTGTTTAAATTATGTGCCCTTTGCATTGATAACAAATAAATCTATTGTGAGTCTTTATGATTGACAAAATTACCGTTTTTAGCTTTATCAAGTTTGTTCAAATGCATAGACTTTTTGAATGTGTTTGGATCCAGATTATTTTTTCTACATTTTGCTTTTTGCGTTTTACCTTTTTTTTTTTTTTTTACTTCCTTTCTGCTGCGGGGACAAAACAATAATGGGTCCCGCAGTACTATTTACACATTTAAAAATTATTTTGCTACAATTTTTTCAGTTTTTAGTAATAAGTTCTATCCAAACGGACCATTTGTGCAAGTTTCAACTAACTCATTAGTAATTATCATAAAATAGATGTCATAAGTTCAAATTCTATCATATTTTTTTCTATCATATTAAGAGGCGCGCGCAGCTGGGGGGTGGAGGTGGTTAGGGTGAGGGAAGCTTTAATGTTGTGGACCCGTTTTTGTGTTGGTTGTTTTAAGGGAACCAAGACCTCCAAATTGATAAATAGATTACTTTAATGTGGCGTTTGGTACGGGGTAATGTTTTAGGATTCCTAGGAATGTTTAAAGATTCCCATGTTTGGTTGCAAATCACGCTAAGGAATCAGATGCGGGAATGCGGATTCCCCTCTCGTGGGAATGTGGATTCCCTTTAAATGGGAATCCGATTCAAGCTTAAAGGAAACTGTATTTTTTATAGATTGACAATTTTAACCCTTTTTCATTATCATTTAATCAATTAAGATAAAATATAAAACAAATTATTATGGATTAAACTATTTTAAAATTATTATTAAGAATAAAATCATTTGAGAATTTAAATAGTTATTTTTGTATTATACCTGTCATTTTGAAATGTTAGACTATAATTTTAATGAATTTTTCATAATTAATTGTTTATATTTGGTTTTTCATTATTTATTTAGAGGAAGATTTTTTTTAAGGACTTGGTAGTTCACATTCAAATCTAAGGATAGAATAGGAAAAATATATAATTCATTTAAGATTCATGAGAATAAACCAAACATTATCATCTCACATTCCTAGGAATCTTAAGATATTCCCAATGAAACCAAACATAGGAATAGCTACGTTCTTAGGAATGTGATTCATAGGAATCACATTCCTAGGAATTTAGATGCCAAGAGTAATGTAGATTCCCACGTACCAAACGCCACATAAGGGAGTCTAGAGACTCCAGACGTCCAAAATGATAATTAATAATAATATTTTTTGGTCTTCTTTATTAATCAACATCAAGTCATGACTTTACAATTTAAAGGAACATTTAAATTCAAATGAAATGTAATCTTTATTTTTTTTGAGAAACAAAACGTAATCTTTATCAAATATAAGTAGATAAGATTTATTCAAAAACTAAGCTAACAATATATCATATCCTTACCTAATTATCCAACTCTTAATAACAAAAATTCAATCTCGAAATGATAAAATAAAATAAAGGTATGTAACATTTAACTTTCTAATTTGAACAATGTGCTTGAGCAAGTAATGTCTTTGCAACCCTAATGAATTAAAACCCGAGACTAAATGGTGAGCTTGAAAAATGCCATATATATAGGGCTATCTCAAGCTGCTGTATGAAGAGGACACTTGCAAGGAGGTAACTCTATAAGAACCTCCACAGACTAACTACATGAATACGAAGTTCACGAGATCATAAATTTTTAGACACGTTTCCTTGATTTTTGGTCTCCTTATAAACCCTTTTTTTTTTTTTTACAAGATAGAATTCTACTCTAGCCTAATCTAAGTATATATGTGTGTGAAACTCTCTCCTGAAGATTTGAACCCTGGCCCTTGCCTCCCACACCCCACAAGCACTTATACTTATGGAGTGACATATTGCACCAAGGGTGTGCGGTAGTTATAAACTATAATCTAATCTACTCTTTTCTATTTTTTTCTTCTCTCTCTATTTCAAGTTAATGCGATTGACATTTTTTGTTCATTCGGCTTACCCCCTCGGGAGATTGTATAGTAGTGAGGGAGGACATGGTTATTCCATGAAATTTGGGGGTAATAGTGAAAAATTCTTATCTTTCAACATTAATATACGCACCTATCTAGAGTATGTGTTCTTTTTTGAATGGTTAAAAGTATTAGAAGGGGAAAAATGTAAAGAATTTTTTTTTTGAAAAAAGCATATAGTGTAAATATTGTCATAATCTAATCCAACATGTGAATAATGAATAGATAAATAACAGAAAAAGAAATTTTGTTTTTACTATTTAACTTATTTTTGTCACTATTCGCTTATTTTTGCTTCTATTTATAAAATTCATTGCACTTTCTAGTACTATTTATGAGTTTCATTGTACTATTTCAATGGGAAAAATGGACATTTGCCTCTAATTTTCAAACTATATAGCAAAATGCCTTTATTTCGAAATTATTTAGCAACATGCCCGTATTTTTTTAACTTGATTTTAACAAAATTAAGTTCTGTGTAAAACTCGATATTTTCAAAATCGAGTTTTATGTATATTTTTAAGTGAAACTAGACATTAGCAATGTCGAGTTTCACTTAAATTTTCAAAAAAAAAAAAGTGGCAAAATATGCATATAATTCAACATTGTTAATGTCGAGTTCCACCTATAACTCGATTTTGTTAAAATCGAGTTTAAAAAACAGGAACATTTTGCTAAATAGTTTCAAAATATGAATATTTTGCTGCATAGTTTGTAAATTAGGGGCAAATGCCAATTTTTCCCCTATTTTAGCCACCTTTTAGCTTTATCTACATACTTTTAGCAAAAAGTTTTCAGTTTCAGTTAAATATATAAATTGTTCCCTAACAAACTCTAAACAATTTTTTAACACAAAACTAAATTTATTTTCTTAAAAATCCCAAAGAAAGCACTAATGAAAGGAGGAAGACGAAAACCATTTGGTATAGTGGTTTAACAACATATTGTTAGTTTTTAAATAACATTGCACGTATTTTCACACACTTTTTCACCCATACGTATTTCCAAAAAATACGAACAACGTTACTAGAACAACGTTACCAAACGGCCCCAAAAATATTTGTAAATGCTTAAAACAATCACTTAGGAATCTAGAAACATCATATAATACAAACATAACAATTTATTGCTAATTTGTCAAATAAAATATTTACAAATAGTGAAAGAAAAATGCACTAAATTAATTTGAGTAGACCATCTTTTTCAACTATTCAAAGTATTCCTCATTATATTTTCTTGTTGTTTTTCAAATAAACTAAAACCAACAACATGAAATAAGACATTATAATCTGATTCCCCCCCCCCCCCCCCCCAAACTCAGGTTAACACTAAATACCATAGATACACACACACACACATATTTTGGAAGGAAACAACATTCATATTAAGAGCATTCAACATTGTAAATAAAATGACAAAATAAAGACTTGCATCAAAGGAAAATATATGAATTTATTAATATAAGACAATGATGGTACTTGTAGGGGTGATGGGCCCAGTAGTATATATTGGGTCGGGGGTTTAGTCTGAGGACGGGTAAACATTGTTACGGAGGCCAACGCTGATGAATAAAAAAGAAGGTCTAGTTGTGATGATCCGAGATGAGGGTCTGAGGAAAAATGTCTCCTCGGCTGAACGAAGCAGAGGTCGAGAAGAATAGTCTGCCACCCATAAGCAATGTTCCAGGAGATTCTGTTGATAAGGATAGGCATCGTAAGAATATAGGACAAGAGAAAGCTATGAAATATCTAAGAGAAAGCTGCTATCACCGTATTGAATGCTCTATAGCTAACTCTCTGGCCGCATTAATGAGGAAGTAATACCTGAACAGTGTCTTTTCAGCTTTATAGCTACTCCCAAAGACTTTAGGAAGGTGCTGATCGGACAAGGATGAACACCAGCAGTCTGATCTACACTTGGAGGGTAGAGATAGAGGGGGAAGATAGTATAAAATGAAGAAAGGACCCAGAGGATAGGAATCGGAGAAAAAGAGAGAAAAACACTGTAGGCCCAAGATTGTGTCCCTACAGTACTACAAACCACTAGTAGATCTATAATACGCTTGATTTGGGCTCTTTTTAACGAGAAGTTTTCGATTGGTTTGTATCACCATTACGTCCTTCGTCAAATGTATAAAATTACAGCTTTTAAAAGCCATCTCCCTGACACTCACACGTTGCATGGGATATGGATTCAACCTCCCCTAGGCCTCCACATATCTCACATTTTGGCATTAGGTTTAATCAGCTTCGTTGCCAAGTTGTGTGTTGTAGGGAGGATATATTTTTCCATAGAAGCACCTTTTAACTATTTTGGCACCTCGGACTGCCATATTGCCCTCTATACACTCTCTGTGTCTAGCTACAAAATTTGAGCATTCCACATACGTTGGGTTGGACGATACTCAAAATTAAGCCAGGTAGAATGAACAGAGAAAGCTCTTCCTCTTCGTTGAACACTTCCCGATCGGATAAGTGAAAGATTCTACTAATTTGTGTTAAAGTCTAGTAGCTTACTTTGCTACTCTTGCCTAGGCATCCAGATCCCATCTCAAGGAGAGGGCTTTAGCATGGACCGCATGGTTCAAGGTAGGCACCCATTTATCACCATATATATATATATATATGTGTGTGTGTGTGTGTGTGTGTGTGTGTGTGGACACTCTTTCCATTCCCTATCCTCCAAACCAGCCCAGTCTATTGGCTATTGCAAATTTGGGCATGCACAACTTTATCCCATTTTAGTGGCCAAATGGAAATATACCATTTTTGCGCAATAGTTCTAGTAAAATGTCCTCTGTCTGAAACTATTTAGAGATATGCCCTTATTTTAAACTCGATTTTTTAAAAATCGAGTTATAGGCAATCAAACTAAAAATAAATAAAAAAACTTGCATGGAACTCGAGTTCCATGCAGTTTTTTTCAAGTAACTTGATTTTTGTCAAATCGAGTTTTTCATTGAAACTCGATTTTCTAAAAATCAAGTTTCAAAATAGGGACATATCCATAAATAGTTTTAGATAGGGGTCATTTTGCTGGAATTTTTCGACAAAGGGACATATCTCTATTTTCTCCCATTTTAGTAAAAAAAAAAAGGTCTTTCTTCCCTCCCTTTTGTCCCCACCAAAATTTTGCCTTTAACATATTCATAACTTCATATTATAATATTACATGGTTTTTGAACTAAATAAGCTATGAGATTTATATACAACAACTATGTGTACGTTTGGTATTCCATAGTTTTTGATAATTTATTTGCTAAATATTAGACAAAAAATATAATAGCTTTTATGCTAAATGTATGAAAAAAATATTTAAGATTGCTTTTTTAAAAAAAGTTAATTTTGTTAATTTAAAAAAACTGCAACAAAAAGTAAAAAAAAAGCTATTGCCAACAGGATAGTATGTATCAACAATACTATGGGGTACAACTATTCTTACACCCAATCTTACAACTTGTTGACTTATTTAATTAATTATGAGTGGTTAAGTAAAGGTGGTGGGACACACAAGTTATTATTGTTAATCAAATATTTAAATTTCAAGATTTTATAGTCTAAAATTTTACATAAAAGAACAAGTTTATTGATTAAGTAGTAAATAACATTCAATTTGAACGAAATTTGACATGCAAGTTATGAACTTAATAAACATGCAATCAACAATTAGATTTCAAATTTCACATCCAATAAAAAAAAATGAGGAGTTTGAAGGGTACACTATTCTAATTTATTGAAGGGAAAAGGTAATGGATGCCTTAAAAATATTAGTTTATGAAATATTTTTAGAAACTTTTTATAAAAAAAGAAAAAAAACAATTAATTTTTTTTATGGATTTTTATACTCCTATAAAAAAGTGGTGTCAAAACTTTCCTTAAATTGTCTATTAACAATTACCCTAAGGAAACCCCTTAACACAACTTTTTATCGAATGAATGATTTTATGGCCATAAACTATTTCATAACTTTTTGCCACAAGAAGCTGTGCAATAGTTTGTGCAAAAATTCTAAAACTACATAAAATGCCACAATTGTTTACATGGCAGACTATAAGCAACGAAAAAAAAAAAAAAAAGTAATTAGTTCACATAGAATAGTTGTGATATTTTATGTGGTACTAAAAGTTTGTGATATTAGATTTTGTTTAAAAAAAAATCTTAATCCGTATGTATGGGCCACGTGGCAAATAAGGTGAAATTTGAAGTGCCTTTTAGGCGATGTGGCAAAACAAAAGCTACACAATTTCAAGTGAGGGCAAATGGTCGTAGCAAGTAGTAACAAAGTTTGAAGCAAAACCAAGTAAACAAACAAAGAAAAGAAATCATCCGCATGATTAGAAAAGCAAGAAAGAAAGAAAAAGAAAAATGTCACAAACGCCGAGAAAGTGAGTAAGCCAGCCATCACTGTCATTAAAATTCATTAAAACTCACAAAAACCCATCAGTGTCGGAATTATTTATATATATATATATATACACATATATTTACCAATAGAGAGAGAAATCGCTTATATATATTTTTATCATTACATTAGGGCGAACAAATAGAATCGCTGTTTACCTTAGCGATTTTAGCGAACAAACCACCATGGCCCACGGTGGCTATGGCAAGCGCAGGGTCAAGCCCGCCGCTCGCCGATCGAAGAGCTTGGGCGTAGAAAAGAAGCCCAAGCCCAAGCCTAAGGCCAAGCCCGTCACGCTCAAGAACCAGATTCGTTCCATCGAGCGCATGCTCAGGAAGGTACTTCTTGTTTTGTTGAACTATGGCGTCTGAATTTGTTTATGAACTTTCTTTTCGTTATTAGGGTTAGGGTTTTGTGTGCCTATGTGTGTTTCAGTAAAGTTAAGTCGCTGTTTGGTTGCTGAGAAAAACAAAAAAACTGAAAGGTTGGAAAATTGGGAAGAGAGTTCTTAGAATTGAATATTGGCATTTTATTTATTTATCGTATGTGGCCTAAACAATTAGGTTGTTTGGGTCAAATTACCACATGGGTTGTATGTGGAAAATCAAGTGCTGGAATTATTGTTTGCTTTTGATTTTTATAATGGTTTTCTGGCTGCCAAGGATCTTGTAGCTCAACTGTCACCTCCTGGTGTTTTGATTTCAAATCCCTCCACCCCCATCTATTGAATTATCAACAGCAACAAAATTGGTTTTCTAGGTTGCATTGCTGACAATATGAAATGGAAAATTGCTAGCTGAGCTAGTTACAATTTAAAGATTAATGCTCCATTCCCATACTTTTAGTATAATTTCTATTAGTATAATAGTTGAGATTTGCTACCGTAGAGTTGATTCCATGTAACGAGTGCTAGTGCTATTTTCCCCCATTTGGCGAATTAATGTGTGTCATTTTTCACAAAGTTGTTGCATGCACCCTAGTGCCAATGAGTTTTGGCTCAAATGGGATTTCCTCCTCCCATAGGAGTGGGTGGAGGGTGAGTTCGTGGGTTCAAAACCCACTGGGAACATGCATAGCTTGCCAATAAAAGAAGTTTAGTGCATCCTAACTAATATTTTACTTTTTCAAGGATTTACCACCTGATGTTCGGGAGGCTCAAGAGAAGAAGCTAGAAGGACTCAAGAAACAGCAGGAGATCCATTCTCGTCTTGCTATTGAACGCCAAATATTCTTGCGAGATAGGAAGATAAAATTTTTTGGTATGTTTCCTTGATGTTTGTTCATGGTTGACTTTCTTGCATAGTGTGATACTTAATTGCATTGAGAATGAACATTTTACTTAACTCATGCAAGTGAATATGTGCCCTTTTCAGAGAGAAGAAAGGTAGAAAGAAGAATAAGACGTCTAGAGAAATCCCAGCGTACTTCATCTGGTCAGGCACAAGATGCAGAGATTGCTGACCAACTTTCTAAATTGAAAGAAGATCTTGAATATGTTAGGGTGAGATAAATATTGAATGCTGATCTGTTGCTTCAAGAATTCAGCAATATGGCATTTGTAGATATATTTTGAGCTTAACTAGATAATGTTTGCTGCCATGAGAATTTATGAGCTTTTTCATGCCTTTTAACCTTACCAAAGCAATATTTTGAACATAATACTGTGGCGATTCACTTACGGCAATGCCAAACTGTTTGTTCTAACTGTTGTCCTATATGGAAAGGGCTATAAAGTTAGCTTTGGTTTGATCACAGACTTGTGGCCCGTTTTTTGTGAATGTCACTCTTACCATTAAATATAAGCCATTGGGGACTTAAAGATCATGTTTAATTGAATTGCAGTTTTTCCCCAAGACTGAGAAATATGTGTCTTTATTTACTGGAGGTGATGGCTCAGACATGGTTGATTCGAGAAATAAATTGCGCAAGCAAATCAAAGCCAACTTAGTAGCTGCTGCAGCTAGTGGGAAGGATTTGGAAGGTATTTACTTTGCTCTAGTTCCATTAGCACTTTGCCACATTTTGTTTGGAGATTGACTTATTTTGCCTAATTACCGCGCCTAGCTGGGTTGTTAAGCATTGACATAAATTCAAATTGTCAGATATTGATGCAAAGACTGTTCTAGATATTTTGTTTGTGAATATGTTTTGTGGAACATGCATATCTTGCTTGTTTCTGCTTGTGTTCACATGTTGGGTCTAGCACCAACCCACCTTCTGACCCGATCAGATTGGGTTTCAAAAATATCAATTGATGCTGCTCTGAAAATGATTGGCTGCACAAATGTGATTCCGTTCCAAGCTGTCAGTCAGAAGGTCAGTTCTGTCAGGTGAGAGAGGCAAGGCGAGGCCTAGGTCTGGCTTCCCACTGGCCTCACATGGTGGTGGTAGTGGACAGTGAGGCCTCGATCTTGCGAGCCATGTTAGGTTGGTTGTATTTGGAAATATAACTCCTTTACACCCAATATTTGATCAAAACTGATTGGGTTTCACAGCACAGAATCCAATGCTAACTGTAGCAGTGTCCTAAATCATCTGAAGTGAGTCAGACGGGTTTTGTTACTCGGTTTTTTGAGCAGCCATAGTATTTGGGTTATACTGCCTATGGAAAGAGTTTTCATAAAACTTAAGCTGAAACATTCTAATGTTCATTCTCTGTGGAGCATCAAAGCAAAATGTAAATATGTGACATTACAATAATTTTTTGCACGTTTGATTTTTGTACACATGCTAAATGAAACTTGCTTGATGGTTCTACTTGATCTCTTTTCTAAATGTTCAGATAACAAAATATTTTAAAAGGCTTCTATGTTTGCTCCTGACAGATATTTGAAGCTTCATGATCTGGCTTGCAAAGCTAATTGTATATAAAAAAAATAGATATAATAAAATAACATGGAGAATTCTTTAGAAACTTCAAAAAAATTATAAATGCCTAAAATGATTGAGATTCAATTAAATTTCAATAATTGGACTGGATTTTGTATAGACAAGCGTAGCCATCAAACTTGTAATCATTAAACTCAAGTACGTGTACAACCTTGGTGGCCAGTGATGATGTCCAGCTCTGTGTAAGATTGATGTTGTGATTTTTACCTTTTGCTTATTTGCTCTAGCTCAGCTTTGATTTGGTCATAAGTACTCCTGGGGTCTTGTTATGCTCACAAGAATGATGCCTTACTTAAACTTCTCTCAACAGAGACAGGGAGTGAGGATGATGGGCTTTTGGATCTAAGTGAAGATGATTTCTTCCTTAGTGGTAGTTCAAGTGATGAAGCAGATGCAGATGATGAATGGACTGACAAGAGTACAAGGTATTTATCATTATCTTTCAGTGGAAATTCTAGTCTTTAGAACTTATTTCTAATTTTGAGAGTAAGATGATTGATAATGTTAATTGGCTGTAAAGCTGGTCTCAATTCTGATTTAGTTGAAGCATTCCATTCAATCTCTTCGCTGGAACATTAGCTGCTGTAATTATCATCCTTATGATATTGCATTTCTACTCCTCTTTTATATCGTAATACCTGTAATAAAATGTTTTTGCATTAATGGTGCCTTTAAAACTTTGGTCATTGATTTTTGCAGGGAACAGGCTTCTAGTGCTTCAGGCAAAGCAGCATCTGGCATGTCCAGTGATGAAAGAAATCAGGTTTGTTGTCTAACTCTAATTTGAATGTTGCACAGTTAGAAGGAAGAAATTAACTCTTTTGATGTACTCTTTTCTTTTCTTCACTACAATATTTTTATATAGAGACAGATTTCTGCCAGAGCGTTAATGCCTCCACCCCGGCCATCCACCAATAGCGTATCAACTTCAGGTCGCTCTCAATCAAGATTCGGGCCTTCATCAAGCAAAAATAAATCGATACAGCGGGCCGAAATGTCAACATCCAGCAACACATCAAATAGCCGAAGTGGTTCTTCCTATAAATCAAGGAGCTTCTCAAACTCAAAGACAGGTCACAGTAGCAACCTAAGTTCCAACTCTGATGCTCATAAACCCCGAAGAAAGAGAAGGCCAAAGAAGAAAAAGCAGCAGGTGTTTTAGTTGTGACTATATAATTGTAATATGTCCTTGCTATATATCCATTGTTGGTATTGCACTACTGACATTTGCCTTATGGTAGACAACTAACCTAGCCTAACCTTCGCACATTGTTATTATTACCTCTTAACTCTCTTAGATGGTTTTTGTTAATATTATCAAATAGGGTAGTATAAAACTTTTCTATTCGTTGAAATTTCTATTGACTACTACTAACCTAGGCTAACCTTCATACATGTTTTCACTTACCTCTGAACTATCTAAGATGGTTTCTGTATGAAACTTTGCTATTCTTTAAATTTAAGATGCTTGGTCAAAGGCTACAAAATTTTTGCTGTCCTCTCTTGGCTTTTTATTTCTTAACTTTCTAGCTTTAGCCAGACAGCCCTCATATATGAAAACCAGAGTGAGTTACTACACCTTATTTGCCATATCAGGACATATTTGGTCTCCTCCACCTCCATCAAGTTCATTTAACTTTACATGACTGATTTGAAATTCACTTATCAAATAGTATTTAAGTTTTTCCATCTCGTACAGGGCTTGTCTATGAGTATGCCACAATTCATTCATATTATATGCCACTGGTGGCATCAAGATTTTAACACTTTTGAGCACACCGGTCTTAGTCCCCCCAACACCCCCTCCCCCCCTCTGGGCAGGAATTTTCATCAAGTTTCTCCTTTTGAGGCTGGAGTACTAGTTGACAAAGATAGTGAACTGGCTAGGATGTTTTGGCTATGTGCAAAAAAACTTTAAGTGGGTTCTCATGATTAGCTTACAGGTTCCTAGATATAGTGTGTGTTTGGTATAGCTTATTTTCATTGGTGATTTCGTATGAAAATAAGTTGTGTAATAGTGCAATTCCACCTAGAAAAAAAGTGAGGCTTTTTGCGTTGTAAGGGAAATTTAATGGGCTAATGTGTAGTGATATTATTTTTGTAGCCAAGTTCATATAGCTGGGATAAGGCTTTTTTGAATTATGCTTTGTCATAAATTAATGGATGAGCATGGGTGATGATATATGGTGTTTATAATCAGTGTTCTAGAAAGTGTCCCTGGTGCTCTAGTTTTTCGTTTATCATTAAATATACAATTCTCTGTTCTGTCTGTGTCCTTGTTGCAGGTTCCGTAGGGGGTTTATTCTCTTGATGTGCTCAAGTCTAAATCTTGCATATGACATGCTGTCTTTATAGCAGGGGATGGCATGTATTATTTGTCTCATTATGAAATTTCTTCAATAGTCAGTGTATACATGTACACACAAATGCCATGGGCTAGCCTAAATCCCAACTGTGTAATTATTTTAGATTTGCTCATTTACATGAAACCAGTTCGTTGTTAATCTTACTTTTCCCGTTATTTCTATATTGAGCCTTGGATCAGCAATATAACAGGATCCATGGTTTGAAATTTTAGTTTACATATATATTTTTTCTTGAATGTATAATTACTTCTCTTCTTTTGTTGCAGGCATAAATTGGATGGATTTGCTGCTGATGTGGTGTTGCTATAATCAATTGAACCAGTTTGTGAGATGTTTATGCAAAACATAAAGCTCAATTGTATAATCACCAATTGTTTCTTATCTTCTTTCATAGATAGGTTAAGAATCTGTCCTCACCGTTCTCTATAATGATTAGGTCGACCATTCTTACTTGAAGCCAGGTTTTTGAGTATTTATTTCCGAAGTAACTGTAGTTGAAGTCAAAACGAGTCCCCTAGGGGATACCTGGTAAATTGGGAAGTGATGGTGTTGTGTTAGTATGGAATTCTTGGTGCTCATTATACTAATATGTTTCAGAAAGTTGCTCTGATTTTGGGAAAGCCTTAATGTTTTTTTTTTCTTGGTCATTCCCTTTTTATGGCAATTCTTGTTATTTATCTGAAAACTGTGTTCTTTTCTCTTGTGGGTCTATTGGCATGTGATCTGGAGGAATGAAGACGTGAACAGAGGTGAATACATTTTCTGACCCTAGCTGAATTAGTTGTGAAAATACTATCAAGACTGACTTGCTTTTTTTTTCTTTTTAATTTTTAATTTTTAAATGCAAATGAGATCAGGCTTTTCTATTATTTAATCATGTTTATGGCTGACGTCTGGAATAACTTTTGTCATTATGTTCACTCAGAATTTTCTTCTATCCACGTTTTCAACAAATTGCGAGCATTCGGGCTAGTCTATGAATTGCCTCATTTCACTTTCTGTCGACATAGGATGCACTCCATTTTCAGTACACCCCGGTTGTCTTTCCTACTCTGTCCCATCTTGGAATCATTTAACCCGTTTGACATAAGAGCTCTTGCTAACTGAGTCACCCTCATAATCATGTTGATTGCAGACTGGGTGGTTTTCTTTGCCGCTGCAGCTTCAATTTCTTCAGCATGTCAAATGTGATCAACTCTTCTGCTTAACAAGACTACCATCCTTCCCCCTTCATTCCTTAATTATTGGCCTTTTCAAGTCCCTCCATTGTGGCATTGTCATAGTTCACCCTTGTACATCCGGCAAGGGAGGTGCCTAAGCTACCCCATGTTGACTTCTGTTTGCGTACTAGTTGCACTATGGTGGCTTGCCTAAACTCCTGCACATATTTCACAACACTAGCCGTCAACTATTTTGGTTCTTTCCTTTTACCTCCATCTTCGCTATACTCCAAACTGTTATGAAAAAAATTTGTTGTCTGCAAAATTGCCTAGAAGTTTATCATTTCCCAAATCTGCAAAATCCGAGTGACAACTACTTTTGTTGTTGAACCCAAGTCGATTCAGCATTCCATTCCGCAGTGCATGCATAATAGACTCAAAAGAACTTTTGCCCTCCTCAAACACCTTGTCGAAGCTTTCTTCCTTCTGTACAATGTTCACCTCAATGAGGCTAATGTCCTAATAAAATGGATTAATGCCACATCAAGAAAGCAAACTCCATAATTGACCTTTTTTCCACTTTTTTAGTACAACTCATTCCCCAGAAATTAATCCAATCTCATTAAAGCGAGAGGGATCGAGGATGTACAATAATAGTTGCAATTATCCTAAAGGGATTGAGGATATAGGATAACGTTTAATTGCAACTATTATCCAATAGAACTCTAAATTAAAGAACAGAGAATTTTTTGGGTAACAACACACAAAACCAATAGTATGTGCTTTCCTAGCAAATCTCTTTATTTTTAAACACCAGTAAAAAATCATATAGATGTTTACGTTAATTGAAGCATTTCTACACTTGCATTTACATTCTCACAAAACAAACTCTATCACCAACACCGTTTCATACTATCATAAGTATATCTAATCACTTAAACCCAATCCTAGCTCTAGATTCTGCAACGGGCAACATTTTACACTGTAACTAGCTATTAGTCGGATAATCTTGAATCTGGGTAGTCTGACAAAAAAAAAAAAAATCGACGTTCTTAATATATAGTAACTAGTCTTTTACAACCATCCTCTTTGAAAACACTCATCCAAAATACCAAAGAAACTCTCCAAGAAAACGTTCCCATATAATATAACAACCATTCTCACAAACTTCACTCAAAACCTCATGGCTCACGAAAAAGAGAAGCTAGAAGCTCCTAACAAATTCTTTTCTTGAAGTGATTGTGCCATATGCTTGGAATTTACGGTGGTTGCAATGAAGGCAATCGATCTTGGGCGATCAGATGCTGAATTTGAGAATATTAAATACAAGAAAGTGTAGACCATGTTGCTTCTCACACTCAAACATCCTCAAACTCCACTGTTCCTTCACAGATAATCATTGTTGTTGGGTGATGATGCCGTTCACGTCTGCTGGTTCTTTACAATACATATTCCATAATGTCCAAACAATAATACAAAATTTGTAACTTAACGTTCTGTTTGTTTCAATAATGATATTTTCTAGAAAATGAGTCATTTTCTATAAAATTATTTTATTTTCCAATGTTTGGTAGCAACTTTAAATAAGTTGAAAAATAACCTCTTAATTTTCCTTATTTAGCTTGCTGTGAGATAGAGTTGTTTTCCAAAAAAATTTAATGGAAAACAATCTTTAAAAATAAGCCATACTTTTTATATTGACCAAAGATAGTTTTCCTTTGACTCATACTTTTTTATGCTACCAAACATTGAAAAATAAGGAAAACTATCTTTACATAATGTTTTCCATTGAAACAAACGGAGCGTTACATATTAGGAGTGCTGAACATTGGCCACGTAGTCATTTTATGTAATTTTTCTGTAATTATGGTGATCACATATAATCTTTGCTTCCTCCAAAAAAAAAAAACATTTAATCTTTGAGTAATGCTACAGTCATACACTATTTTACAATATTTTTACAAACTGTTGTTGTGGCTAATTTTTACTAATTCTTATTTTGGCCTACCAATATCATAACTTTTTTCATTTACTAATAAACACTTGTTATATTAGCAATTACAAATTTTTTTATAAAAAAAATTTGTATCTCTAGCATTTTTTTATAAAAAAAATTTGTATCTCTAGCATTTTTTTAGATTAGGTGTGCCACTAGTGCAGGTCATTTGCCACATATGCAGGTCATTTTGGCCTACCAATAACATAACTTTTTTCATTTACTAATAAACACTTGTTATATTAGCAATTATAAATTTTTTTATAAAAAAAATTTGTATCTCTAGCATTTTTTTATAAAAAAAATTTGTATCTCTAGCATTTTTTTAGATTAGGTGTGCCACTAGTGCAGGTCATTTGCTACATATGCATTTTCTATAATTAAGGTGACGACAAAGATAAAATTGACTACAAGTAAGAAAATATAAAAACTAAATTGAATGGTAAGAAAATATGGGACCAAATTGAAAGTAGGTCCAAAATATAGGGACAAAAATGTATTTTGTCTAAAATAATCACTAATGATGTAGATGTCAATGATTCGAAATGTAATATGAAATGATATTTTTATTGTATTGGAATTCTATTTAGCAAAGTGAGCCCTATAAACTTGGCTAAATTTATGGACAAAGTTTGGTTCCAAACATGTCTAGAGCTACTTTTTCCAACCCGTTACATGACAATTTATAAGACCATCAATATATATTATTTAACCCAGTCACATAATTCATTAAAAAAGTCATGTGATCAAAATTACACATAAATGATCTCTTTAGTCGCTACATAATAGGTCTTAAGGGTATTTTGGTCATTTCGGTGGTCTTAGGTTTTAGAGTTATTTTGGTCATTTTGATGGTTTTGGGAATGTTTTTTTTTTAAACCATTTTAGAGGTTTAAAGGTATTTTTGGTTGTTTAGAGGTTTTAGGGATATTTTTGGTAATTTCAATGGTTTTGGTTTTTTTTTTTTTTGCTGTTGTTGTTGTTGTTGTCGTCGTCGTCATCGTCATTTTAGAGCTTTTAGGGGTATTCTGGTCATTTTGGAAATTATGGGATATTTTTTAGGCTTTGAGAGTAATTTGGTCATTTTTGGTCTTTGAAGGGTATTTTTTAGTTTAGAGTCAGTTTTGGTATTTTTAGGTGTTAAAAACTATTTTCAGTCATTTTATTATTATAATAATTATAACTGTTCCTAAGAATGTTTATGAATCAAGTATAGGAATGTTACATTCTTGAATTAGAGCATTTGCATTAGTCCATCTAAAATTTTTCATCTATTTTAGCACAAGAACCCACTTTTTTCTATTTTACACAAACACTTTACAAAAACACCCACAATAGTTTATCTGTTATACATTTATACACACTCTTTTATTTAAATAATAGTTTTCTTCACTTTTTTTTTATTATTTCGTACCTACCCCACCTAACACTCTTAACTCTTTCTCCTTTTTTCCTCTGAACATACAAACTCACTTTTTTTTTTATATGAAAAGATGTTAATTTCTTCCAATATTCCAATGGTGATATTGGTTAAACACTTCTTTGCAAAGTCATGAATTTGATATTTATTTATATTTTTTAAACAACTTTAGCCTCGATTGAATTGGTTTCTTTGTACTAATACCACTATGATTTGAAATATTAACCATGTTATTTGCATGTTAATTCCTTTCATGCAAAAGATGACCACATTTCTATGAAGGTTTTTCACATGCACGAAGTATTTTAAATATAAAATAATTTTTTTAAAAAAGTTGTAAATTCTAAACGGTGTTGTTTCTATTAATTATGTCAATTCAATTTCAAATGGATTCTTTTAAAAAATATGGCTTAGTATAGGGTTGCTACTTAATATTTTATAATCTATAAATGAATTAGAAAAAAGAATCCAACATTTTTATATAATTTAATACATTAATTATTGAACAATGATTTTTTTTTTTTTTTGGAGAAACAAGCGCATACACAGAGAGAGGGAAAGAGGTTCTAACACAAAGGCACATCACAACTCCACTCAAAAGCCATGATAATTTTTAAGGGAGGGTGAGGCAAGTTATACTACACACAACACACTCTCTTAAGCAATGTGAGACAATTACTTTTTTTTTTTTAGAAACACATACGAGAGAGGAAAAAAGGTTTGATTTCAGTAATGAATTTGTGTCGAAAATTATTAATTTTAATTTTAATTTTGATAGAGAGAAAAAGGAAGAGTAAATTTTTTCAAAGATTGAAAATTTTTATATTCTTAAACTACTACAAACATAGTAAAACATATTATAGAAATGTTCAACATTCAAAAAAATGTATAATATAGATACTATTCTAAGACCCTTTGGAGCCTTAGAATATTGCCTAAATGGCAATATGGTTGGTTCACTCTTGTGCACGCTAAAAGTGCTCTCCAAAAGAAGTGGTGGCTCCAAGAATTTTGTCCAGGGTGTTCCTATTCCATTTTGAAAAAATTTCAGGTCATTTCGGTCTATTTTGGGACGTTTAAATAAATACCGGCCGAAATTCAAGATTTGGCCGACATGAAGTTTGTGCTTAAAAAAAAAAGTTCTTAAAACCAAAACAAATTTGTATTCTGTACACCGAAAAACCTCAAAAGGAAAAAAATGAAAGAAAAGAAATGAACAAAGGTACTTGTACAATAAACTATAAGTTCATTTGAAATATTAATAAAATTATTAATCATTGTTGTTTAGTTGTTACATAAATTTGTTTGTCTTTGATAAACTATAATTTTTTGTATTGTTGTTTCGTTAATTATTAAATTATTAATTATTGTTTAGCCTAACATAATTTAATTTGTTTGTCTTTTATAATGTATTAATTAATTAAATTATTAATTATTGGTGTCTAGTTGCTTCATTAATTTTTTTTTTACTAACTATTAGCAGTCTAATACACACCCACTATGCATTAGCGCACACTAGTACACACACACCTCATGTGTGTACACACCCTTGTCTCTGCATGCCTTTACTTCTCCGATTCAAATATCTCACCCTTAACCCCACACCACATGACCCCATCTACCCCACTCAACAGACAAGATTCACACAAGAGGGGCAATCAAATAAATTCACAAATCACAATACATTAAAAGACAAATTCACCAACACCAACTGACCTACACAGTGACACACCAACGAATAAAGTAAAAAAAAATAGGGGCAAATAAATTGAATAATTATAAAGACTTAAAAGAGAGAGAAATCAGTTCAAAAAAAAAAAAAAAAGATCTCTCTCTCAGAACAGAATAGTCCACACTCCACAGCAAAACCCAAAGATTAAGAGAGAAAAAGAGAGAGAAGTAAAGTGTAAAATACCTTGAGGGAGGCCTGAGGGGCGGCGCTTAGGGCCGTGGCAGCACGTCGAGGCGTCGAAGGCGAGGAAGGATTCGAGGCCAAGCGTCGATGTCGCAAGCTTTGATTTGATTGGACTGATCTCCGATGCCCGATCCAAGCTCTATTGCTTGAGTTTCAGGCGGAGGCGTCGTCGCCGCGTCACGCCTATGTGCTTGATGATGAGGTTTCAGGCGGAGGCATAAGGCGTTGCCGCGTTGTTGTTGATGAGGTTTTTTTGATTTTTCTTTAGGGTAGGTAAGGTTCCTGATTTTAGGTTTTGCTTTTACCATTTGATGATTGAGGTAAACGCGTATTCGTATTAAGTCTCGGTTGGTTGGTTGGTTGGTTTTTTTTTTTTTTTTTTTTTTTTTGAGAATATGTTTGGGTTGGGCCTGTTAGGTATTTGTTTAGGATTGATGTTGGGCTTTTTTTTTTTTGGGCTTGCTCTGTTACAATTTTTTTTTTAAAGATTTTAGTTCAAAATTTGTTTGGCAAAAAAATTTTGAGGGTGTTCCTATTTTTTTTTTTTAAGGGTATACAAATAAAAAAAATTTAAATTATTATATATAAAAAAAAAAATTCAAGTCAGGGTGTTCCTGGGAACACCCTAGACTTTGAGTGGCGCCACCACTGTCCAAAAGTCCCAATCAATGAAAATTTAGCAATAGGAACACATGCTTTAGGAAACAGTGGTGGCGCCACTCAGAGCCCAGGGTGTTCCCAGGAACACCCTGGACTTGATTTTTTTTTATATAAATAATAATTAAAATTTTTTTTTTACCCTTAAAAAAAAACACAAGAACACCCTCAAAATTTTTATGCCAGACAAAATTTGAACAAGAATCTGGAAAAAAAAAAAAATTGTTGTAACAGAACAAGCCAAAAAAAGCCCAACATCAATCTAACCAAATACCCAACAGGCCTAACCCAAACGTACTCTAAAAATTAAAAAAAAAAAAAAAAAACCAACCAACCAAAACGGCAAAACCCAATACAAATATGTGTCCGCCTCAATCATCAAATGGTAAAAGCAAAACTTAAAAATCAAAAACCTTTCCTAACCTAAAGAAAAAAAAACCTAATCTGATGAGGCTCATCAACGACAATGCACGCCTCCGCCTGAAACCTCATCATCAAGCACCATAGGCATGACATGGCGACGGCGCCTCCGCCTGAAACTCGAGCAACAGAGCTTGGATCGGCCATTGGAGATCGGAGATCGGTCTGATCGGATCAGAGCTTGCGACGCCGACGCTTGGCCTCGAATCCTTCCTTGCCTCCGACGCCTCGACGTGCTGCCGCGGCCCTCGGTGCCGCCCCTCAGGCCTCCCTCAAGGTATTTTACACTTTACTTTTCTCTCTTTTTCTCTCTTAATCTTTGGGTTTTGCTCATTTGTTGTGGAGTGTGCTGTTCTGTTCTGAGAGAGAGAGAGCTCTCTTTCTTTTTGAATTGATTCTCTCTCTTTAAGTCTCTATATTTATAATTATTCAATTTATTTGCCCTTTTTTTTTGGCTTTATCCGTTGGTGTGTCACTGTGTTGGTCTGTTGGTGTGGGTGAGTTTTTGTTTTTATTGTATTGTGATTTGTGAATTTATTTGATTGGTTTCTTTGGTGTGAATCTTATCAATTGTTGAGTGTGGGTAGATGGGGCCATGGGGCCGTGTGGTGTGGGTCAGGGGTAGGATATTTGAATTGGGAAATTAAAGGTATGTAGAGACAGGGGTGTGTGCTAGTGTTAGTAGTTAGTAAAAAAAAGTTTAATGAAGCAATTAAACACTAATAATTAATAATTTAATTAACTAATGCATTATAAAAGACAAACAAATTAAATTATGTTAGGCTAAATAATAATTAATAATTTAATAATTAATGAAACAAAAATACAACAAATTATAATTTATAAAAGACAAACAAATTTATGAAACAACTAAACAACAATAATTAATAGTTTTATTAATATTTTAAATGAACTTATAGTTTATTGTACATGTACCTTTGTTCATTTTTTTTCCTTTTGAGATTTTTCGATGTACAGAATGCCAATTTGTATTTTTTTTAAGAATTTTTTATTTTTTAAAGCACAAACTTCATGCTGGCCAAATCTTAAATTTCAGCCGGTATTTACCGAAACGTCCCGAAACACCCAAAATAGACCGAAATGACCCGAAATTTTTTCAAAGTGAAATAGGAACACCCTAGACAAAATTCTGGAGCCGCCACTGTTAGGAAATAATATTAATTTGCAATAAGTAACAGATTATGGCCATGGCAACTCTTAAAATATCTCCTCCACTAAATCAAAATAAATGATGGGAGTGATTCTTAAATTCACCGTGAAACACCCAATAAACAGCCCCATTGAGGTAGGTATTGTGTGACTTCAGTCGAACATTGCAGGCATTACACTTCAGGTTCAGTGGAGGATGTGAGTAGGAAAAGAAGTCCTCATAAGAGTGACAATGTTGTGTTCTTTTTGAGAATTCGTAGCATTTGGAAATGGAGTAGTCTACATTGCAATTTGTAGGCATAGGTCGTGTCCGGCAGAATCCTCCTCCAAGTAGAGGTCTTGAGTGAAAAAATCTCGACCTGAACTGCATAACGGGGAGGATATCACTCAGATACACAAGAGAGCGGGGCCTCACTATTTTGTAATCATCAGTACCTGTTACGAGTAAAATGACATTCAAACGACGTACATCTTGGCATTTTTTTTCCTTGTAAATTTTGGTATGTGGGTTCCAAACCAAATATTCACCCCTAAGCCATTGCAAGAAGCCAATGTTGTCATTGCTTCCCTCAATGGGGAACAGGGTTGACAATGACCTAAAGATACACTCATTACCTGAAGATAAAACACGATTGTCAATCAAAGCAAGACGTTCATGCTGAACAATTTTGCCTCCTTTCCAGGTTAATTATTTATGTTAACGTCACACGTGTTTGAGTTAAATTTGAATTCTGATTCTGATCTGTTCCTATTCATTATTTGCACGTTTTGTTTTGATGGATGAAAAAACAAGTATGAATTATTAAATAAGATTTGGATAGAGGCATGGAGCAGAGTAATGAACAACTTATCGGATAAGTTGTTCATTGGTTAATTCCCAATTGATGTTGGTCTACTGTTCTTTAGATCCATTTTGACACTGCTACTGGGTGCAGGGGATGGTTGCCTCATTTTTCTTTTGAGTTCCATGACACTATGACAGGTTTTGAATTGCTCACTTGTCTAGGATGTTGGTTTGATAGGTTGAAGCTGCCAGTATGATTTATAAAAACCTTTGTCTCTAATCTATCTAACTTTGCACCGACAAATTTAGATGTGAGTGTATCCCAGTAGGTGTGAACATGTTGGAATCATATATATATAGACACACACACACACAAATGGCTTAGCAAGTTAAAACAATTGGGTGGGTAGAGAATTGGGAACCCAGTTTTGGTTAAACTATAACAATTCTTGTGACTCTAGTTTCCTAAGCAGATTTCTTTTAGCCTTTTTCTCAAATGATTTTTCTGTGATTTAGAAGTGGAGACTCATTCTAGTGAGTATGGTTTTCTTTTTTCTTATTAAAATTTCATTTTTATTTTTTATATTATCTAAATAGTGAAAGTCTGAAAGACAATGTTAAATATATTATTAGCAACGCAATGTGTTATACCATGTTGTATATGCTAGAGTGGATGCGGAAGGGGAAGTATAGAATAGGAACATCAAGAACACGAAGGTTACGTGGTTCAGCCTTGTCGGCCTACATCCACAGAAGAATCCCTTAAGGCCTACATCTTTATTACGTAAGAGTGTAGTAAAATAATTTGTATTACATCGAACCCTAACATGAGTATATATAAGCGACTAAACCCTAGACTACTAGTACAAGTAGGACTGAGCTTGGGTCTATTATATTGGGCTAATATGTCTAATATATCTCTAACACCCTCCCTCAAACTCAAGGCAGAAGCTTGATGAAGGGCTTGAGGTTGGATAAGCTTGAGAAGATCACTTGGAGATGCCTTGAAGAATGCCTTTGAAGAAACCACAACGAAGAATGTGCCAATTGACCAATTTTGGAGTTTCAAATGAAGAAACGGAGTCCAAAATTGGAATCTATGCGAAAAACTGAGTAAAATAGGCCCTTTCGAAAATTTTGACTTTTGGTCAAAGATCAACGCAAAAGTCAAAGTACACAAAAGTCAAAGTCAACTGGTCCAGGGTCAAGTCAACGGATACATGGTCCAGGTTTGGTCACAGATTGGGCATTAGAGTTGCTGACATCATCTTATGACATGTCGCTGACGTGGACTAGGGCTTGCATGGTTGATGACGTAGCATGATGACATAGAGTGATGACGTCATCAAGTGACGTCAGATGGCATCAGTAGGAGTTCTTCGGCACGTGGCAAGAACGCGTGATGACCACCGACACGTGGATGAGAAGCCAGAAAACCAGGCGGCGCGTGGAGGCGCGTGCTTCAGTGGTTGAAAGCCAGATTTCTTCCGTAGGCAGAGCGGCAATTGACATGGCTGATAGGACGGCACGTGTGGCTGATGGATGAGCTGCACATGAGGAAATCGTGGCGGCACATGGGAGGTTCCGGAGCTGTTAGTGGCGCGTGGTGGCATGTGAAGCTACCGTTGGGGGCCGAGTTCCTGGTTTTTTGTCACAGGAGGTTGTGGAGCATGTCTGTGGTGTTGGTTTCATCAGGCGAAGCTTGGATTTGTACAGATCTGAAAAGCTAAGCCACAACTTGCTTGGTTGTTGGATTTTGACACAGAACAGAGCCAGGGTGGCTACGATATGCCGTGAAGTCTAGATCCAGCAGTCAAGCATGTATGACTTAACTCTTTAGATGGTGGTGTGCACGTGATCATCTTTTTTTTGCTTGCTAAAGATGTTTTGTTTGATGCCAAGAACGAAGTTTGACTCTGATACCAGGTTAAATATATTATTAGCAATGTGATGTGTTATACCATATTGTATATGCTAAAGTGGATGCGGAAAGGGAAGCATAGAATAAGAATATCAAGAACACGAGGGTTACGTGGTTCAGCCTTGTCGGCCTACATCCACACAAGAATCCCTTAAGGGCTACATCTTTATTATGTAAGAGTGTAGTAAAATAACTTGTGTTACATTGAACCCTAACATGAGTATATATAAGCGACTAAACCTTAGGCTACTAGTACAAGTAGGACTGGGCTTGGGTCTATTACATTGGGCTAATATGTCTAATATATCTCTAATAGACTATGTGCTCATAGTCATTATTGCTGCTGTGTTAATGCAGCTGTTGCTGCTACATTGCAATACAGAAGGTGAAGTCTAGTGCAGCTTGGATTTCCTACACGTGGGCTTTCATTAATTAGCTCATGGATATTTTACTTTAGTAATGTTAGAGGAAGTCAGTTTTGGGCCTAATAAGTATCTCTTTTTAAGTTTGCTTGGGGTATGTTTTAGTGTTTCACAGTTGACTAGTAAAAAATGGGGAAACCTTTATTCAAAGCACCCAAAATAGCCAATTTGTACCAATGTTATCCAAATGCTTGTTTCATATTAACAAAATATTTTTCATAGATTTTACCAAATGCTTAACTGTGATTTTAAAAATGGTGTTTTCAAAAAACAGATAAGGGTCCATTTGGTAAGTGTTAACGTGTATTAGGTTGTGTGGGCTTTAGGCCTACCTTGGTTATGTGTATAGCACACATACTTGTACTGTACACTTTGTCTCCTATATAAAGGCACTCATGTATATTCTATTACTGATGAAATATAATACACTTATTCAATATTTCTAATATGGTATCAAAGCCATTACTTTAACTTTATTTATTTTTTATTTTTATTTTATGTTCTGTAATCTTGTCTTTGTCAGTAATTTCCGCTATCTCAACTTCTCCAATCAGTAAGCCTCTTTAGTGCCTCTCCTGATTGCCCGCCACCGTCAGAGGTCTCAAGGTTGAATCCCCGCCGCCAGAAGCTCACTCTTCACCGCCAAGACCATTGCCTTCGTTGGATCTATTGTTTTTGACCTCTGAATAAGACACAAATCATATAAGCGTGTAGTTCGTCAAACGATCTACTCAACACTGCTGGACACGTCACCATCTGATGATCCACGCGCCCTCAAACGCTAGCCAAAGTTTCAGTGAGTTTAGCCACACATTTCACGTGCCTCCATATGCCTCCATGCGCCTTCACGCGCTTGGACCGCACCTGCTGACATCATTGCTAACATCATTCTACCATGTCAGCCCTAGTTCCGTCCTTTGTTGATGTCATCTCTGCCACGTGGCCCACGTCACATAAATGTCATCAGCTCGCTTCCTCACTAACGTCATCTCCAGCTTGACTTGACTTAAGTCAGTTGACTCTTTCAAGCGTTGACTTTGACTTTGACTTCAGCAGAGTTGACTGTTGACTTTTTGCTAGAGTTGACTTTTTGCAATCCAAGTGCTCCTTACTTAATTTTTCGCATAGATTTCATTTTTGCAGTCTTTTTTTGTGTGCATATTTTGCTTCTAAATGAAGAATAAGGATAGGTCTTCTTCTTATTGCAACAATCGTCGTCGTTAATCCATCAAACGTTTTTGCAAATTTTGCAAATGTTTTGGCCATAATATTAAGACTTGCTATCTTCGCAACAAATCAGTTGTTTCCATTTCTGCTGCTACTGTTTCTAACACTGAAAGCATCCAGCCAATGGCCCCCATCTTCGTAAAGTCCACATGTTCTGAATCTACTATCACTATTTCCACAGTTGACCTTCAAAATATCATCGCCAATGTCATTTGTATGGTTGGTAATGTATCTTATTCCTCTTCTCTCTCAGTTTTATCTGGTATGTCTCCTTCCTCTTGGCTTATGGATTTTTCTTGTTGCAATCATATGACACCTCACTTATCCTTATTTTTTGAACTTAAACCTGCACCACACCCTTTAATATTCACACAGCAAATGGTTCCACAATGTTTGGTCATAATATAGTTTCCGTTTTGACCTCCAACCTCTCGGTTCCTGGGGTCTTTGATATTCCTAACATTTCTTACAATTTATTCTCTGTGGAACAATTAGCTGAGTTAGGTTATCGCATTACTTTTGATTATTCTAGGTGTATTGTGCAGGATCCAAGGGCAGGACAAGAGCTTGGGACCAGTCCCAGAGTTGGGCATATGTGTCCCGTGGACATCCTTTGTCTTTCACCTGTTGCTTCTGTTTTTGTTGCTGCAGCTGTTGCAGTTTCTTCTAATCTTTCCCTTGCACTTTGGCATGCTCGACTTAATCATGCATCTTCCTTTCGAGTACAACAATTGGCTTCTAGAGGTTTGTAGTTTAGTGTCTACAGAAAATTTTGATTGTGTTTCATGTCAGTTAGGAAAACAACCAGCTTTGCCTTCCAATACTAGTGAATCAATATCCATTGATATCCTTAACCTTATTCATTTTGATGTATGGGGGTCTTCCTCTGTCTCTAGTATTGGTGGATCTCGATATTTTGTTATCTTTGTTGATGATTACTCTCGTTATAGCTAAATTTTGCATATGAAACATTGTTTTGAATTATTGCAAATATATTGTAATTTTGCAAAAATGGTTGAAACTCAGTTTTCCAAACGCGTCAAAATGTTTCGATGATAATGCTCTCGAATACACTTAATATGCTTTCTAAGCTATTTTGCATTCATATGGCATTGTTCATCAACTAACTTGTCCAGGTACCTCTCAGCAAAATTGTAAAGTCGAACGAAAACTTCATCATATTCTTGATACTGTTCGTGCTCTCCTTCTCTCTATTAAAGTTTCTGCTCCTTTTTGGGACGAAGTTGCACTTCATGCTATTCATGATATTGATCGCATTCCCAGTCCTGTCATCCAAAATCAAATTCCATATGAGCATCTTTTTGGGTCACCTCCAGACTATCATCACCTTCGCTCCTTTGGTTTCGCATGTTTCGTTCTTCTTTAGCCGCATGAGCATAACAAACTTGAGCCTCGATCTAGGCTTTGTTGTTTTCTTGGCTATGGTGAAACTCAAAAAGGGTATAGGTGTTATTATCATGTCTCTCACTGTCTTCGTATCTCCTGCAATGTTGTCTTTTAGGAGCATCTCTCCTCTGTTGAGCTATCTCACTTTCGTGTCTCTCTATCTTCCTCCTCTGTCTTAGATCCTTTTCTAGATGAGCCACATATTCATTCTGTAGTTTCTCTTGATCCTCCTATAGACTTTTCTGTCCAATCACTAGATATTTTTGATCACTTTCCTAGTTCACCCTTTAATGAACAGGTGAAAGATGAATAGGTTGAAGACGAGCTCTCCAACCCTGAGCTTAGGTCTCTTGCTCCTGCTCCTGCTCCTGCTCCGTCTGAAGATCTTACAGAAGACATTCCACCTTGTCACTCAACTCGGGTAAGATCCATTCCTGCATATTTACTTAGCTATCATTGTTACACTGCCCTTACTACCCTACACGAGGCTCACACCTATCATGAGGCCTCCACTGACCCTTTATGGCAGATTGAAATTAAAGAGAAACTTGATGCATTATCTAAAAATCATACTTGGGATTTGGTGACTCTCTTCCTTAGGAAATATATGGTTGGTTGTAAGTGGATCTACAAGATCAAGACTCGCTCTGATGGGTCCATTAAGCGCTACAAAGCTTGTCTTGTTGCAAAAGGTTTTACACAGGAGTATGAGATTAATTATGAAGAGACCTTTGCTTCGGTTGCTCGTATCTCATCTGTTTGTGCCCTCTTAGCTGTTGCCGCTGTCAGTAAATGAGACATTTTTTAGATAGATGTAAAAAATGCCTTTCTTAATGGGGATTTAAGTGAAGAAGTTTATATTCAATCTTTTCCTAGTCTCTCTATTA
The DNA here is from genome assembly GCF_040712315.1 of Castanea sativa. NCBI lineage: Eukaryota > Viridiplantae > Streptophyta > Magnoliopsida > Fagales > Fagaceae > Castanea > Castanea sativa. Next base: position 16,068,997 of record NC_134014.1, read on the forward strand.
AATCAAACAAGGTTTGTTACCTTCGACTTACACTTTATGGCCTTAAATAAGCTCCACGAGCTTGGTTTGCCAAATTCAGCTCTACCATCTCTCGCTTGGGTTACATGGCCAATCATTATAATTCAGCCTTATTTCTTCGTCGTATTGACAAAGGTATTATATTGCTTCTCCTATAGGTGGATGATATGATCATAACTGGCGATGACCTTAGTGACATTCAAGAACTCAAGGGTTTTTTAATCAGCAGTTTGAGGTGAAAGATCTTGGACATCTCAGCTACTTCTTGGGTCTTGAAATCACTAATTCTACAGGTGAACTTTATATTACTCAAGCCAAGTATGCCTCTGAACTTTTGTCTAGAGCTGGACTCACTGATAGCAAGACTTTTGACACTCTAGTTGAGCTTAATGTGCATCTGACTCCCACAGGGGGAAACCACTATCTAATCCCTTTCTTTACAGATGCTTGGTTGGCAGCCTAATTTATTTCACTGTCATTCGTCCAGACATTTCCTATACTGTTTACTAGGTAAACCAGTATCTGTCTGCTCCACGATAGATTCAATATGCTGCTGTTCTGTGCATTCTTTTGATACTTAAAGGGCACACTCTTCTATGGCCTTTTTTACTATGCTAAGTCTCCTATTGTTCTCCGTGCGTTTTTTGATACTGATTAGACATGAGATCCCACTGATCGCAGGTCCACTACTGGCTACTGCTTTCTTTTTGGTTCTTTTTTGATTTTTTGGCAAAGTAAGAAACACATTTATGTGGCCCGCTCCAATACTGAAGCAGAATATCGTGCCCTTGCTGATACCACATCTAAGATCCTTTGGCTACGATGGCTTCTTAAGGACTTATGTGTGTCCACATCCTCTACTACTCCCCTTTATTGTGGCAACCAAAGTGCTATTTATATTGCTTACAATGATGTCTTTCATGAACGGACTAAACACATCGAGATCGATTGTCATTTTATCCGTTATCATCTTGTCCATGGTGCACTCATGCTGTTCTCGGTCTCCTCTAAGGATCAACTTGCAAATATTTTCACTAAGTCATATCTTAAGGGATTCCTTCGTACTTTGGTTGACAACCTCAAGTTGGTCTCACATGTACCTTGGGTTTGAGGGAGGCTGTTAACGTGTATTAGGTTGTGTGGGCTTTAGGTCCACTTTGGTTACTTGTATAACACACATACTTGTATTGCACATTTTACCTCCTATATAAAGGCACTCATGTATATTCTATTACTGATGAAATACAATACACTCATTCAGTATTTCCAACAGTAAGAGATTTCTAGTAATTTTGTTTAAGTGTTGTGAAAATATGTATGGGTGAAAAAGTGTTGTGAAAATATGTGTTATGATGTTTAAACAACGAAAGCTGTTGATTAAACAACAATATTAAGTAGGCCCTAAAATTCATGCATTTTCAAAAACACACTTTTCAAAACAACTTACCCAAATAGACATGTAAATTTCAAACTCGGAAGCTTACTAGTTTTGGGCATGAGCTTTGTGAGATTTTAGTTAGAAATTGAAAAGAAAAAGAAAAAGAGAACAAAACATTGATCCGTGTGCAATTAGTACATGGCCTGAGCTTTGGTTCTTCCTATTTTCAATATTCCATTTTTTGGTAAAGTACATGTGGTTGTAGACTTGTAGTTTACAATTTTGTGAAGCTATATTTGTCCTCGTTACATATATAATAATACCGCGGGACGAAAAATTCTTTGTGTGACCGTGCTAATTGTTGTGAAATTAGTGTCTCGATTGGATAAACTCTAAACTGGAAAGCTCTGGTCTTTGTTATATCCGTTAGTTGCTTTGGTTTCTTAGTTTAAGCATCAAGGTAGTTGTTGTTGTTGCATGGTGCGGCGGGATTGGGGGAGATCCTCTTTCTCTCTATGTTGGTTTCTCTCACAAAACTGAAACCCTCTCCCCCTCTGTTGAAAACTTGATTATTTTATGGTCCACATGTTTGTAGCGTAAGTACGTTAGTTAATGTGGACTTCCGAAAGTATCATTTTGACAAATGTGTGAATTTCATTAAGTAAGTTGACTAAAATTAAAGTACCGAGAGGTGGATAATAACCACTCTCCAAAATTTAGGGGTGCTATGACATTTTTTCCGTGCACAAACCCAATATAACTCTTTAAAGCCAAGATTCTCAACAAACTCCAACTTAGATTTGCTAGGTGTGTGGACTTCCTTTTCCCACTATATTTAGTCAAACTAAAATATATGATTAAGTTTCATCGGTAAAGATTGGTACCTTATATATTTTTTTTCCTTGATCAAGTCGAAATGGTTTTAGGTATGTTATTAATAACCTAGAAAGAACCCCGCTTTTTTTTTTTTTTCTTTCATATACACTTTTGCTATTCTCTTTTTTCACCACGTAGTGTAAAGATGGAGTTGGAGGCGGAACTGAGCTCACCCTTTTGGGAGAGTTAGAGGAGTCATAGGGCTAAAGAGAGCTTTGCTTCCAAATTCTTTAAGTTACTCAAGCATGGTTCAGATTGGTATTGATATATAAAATCATATGGGATCTATATAGACTTCACTTATCCACCATTCTACTAAAAAAATTCCATACGATTTAAAATTACTGTCAATTAAACAAATTTTTTTTATCATAAGCCAATTAAACAATTTTAAACCAGTAAATTTTTTTTAGTGGAATAATGGATAAATGACATGGTCTAACATGAAAACTATATAATTTCTCCAAGAAAAGAGTAACAAATCTTACCGTTGCTGTTAATAAAAAAAAAAAAAATCCTACAATTGCTAATTTTTAACATATAAATTCATATCAATATTCTTGCATTAGTTCACATTTTGGAATATTAGATTTTAATTGGAAGTCAAGAATCTTATAACTCAACTAATTTTTTATAATATTTTTGATCTAAGATTAAACTCTCCCATTATAACTATGGTATTTTGATAGGCTCCGGCAACTATTCTTAAGTTTTAATTAAAGCATCCTTTTAACCAATTTTTTTTTGTTATAAAATTGCAATATGATAAAATTAAAAAAAAAAAACCTTTGTTCATAAGGAGGTAGGTAGGTAGGTAAATCCTTTTTTTTTTTTTTTTTTTTTTAAATATTTAGGTAGGTAAATCCTTAACATAGTAAGAAAACTGAGTAAAATTTTCCCACCTCACATGGCTTTCATGTTTTACAAACAGGAATGTGCAAATGCAATAAGCTAAAGCAAAAGCGCGCAGTAGAGAAAAGCAAAGCAAAGCAAAACAAAACAAAAGCGAATGTCTTTGTTCAAAGTGACACTGTGAGAGAGAGAGAGAGAGAGAAGCAATGGAAGCTCCAAAACGGTGCTTTGAAATCCTCTTGCTGTTGTTGTTATTGGTCTTAGCCAATCCCAACGCTTTCATACATAGAGCTCTCGCTGAGGGCGTCACTCCTGAGGAAGCCAAAGAGCTCCGAGACGAGGTAACACCCCGATCAAATTTCCCGCAATCCAAAAACCGAAACGGTCTTTTTTGGTTTCTTAAAATTTAATTTGACCTGTTTCATTATCAGAATGCCATATATAGTGCTCTGATGTTCTCTCAGGCAATTGATCGAACAGTTGGGGGGTCGGTGTTTCTTTATACAGTTTAGCCCTGGGTCTGTTTGGTAATATGGATCAATTCATAAAATCCATATTGGGATTTCAAAATGAAGGGCTTGTTGGAGTGTTAAGCTTGGGATTCTTATAGGTTGATGTGTTACAATGAAATCAATTATGTATTTCGATATAAAAGCAATTGAAATTTGCAATTATACACGTCGTTTTTGTTCGGGAATGAAGGAATGGGTTTATATGTAGATTTTTCATTTTTGGGACTCTGTTCATTATGCTTGGAATGGATTAACAGTTGAACATCTTTGTAAGAATTTTAAAAGAAAAGTGTGATTTTTAATATTGTACCATGAATTTTGCTGGTAAAATTTGGAAGGATAGCTGAACAATAACTATGAATGTGGTTTTGATGATTTTGGATATTGTGTCAGGATATTATAACCTTTCAGTGTTTGTGTATATATTGGATTTGGAAGACAAAATGCCAGGGTTTTGTATCAATGGCTTAGAGTTCTTCATTTACTGGAAAAAAAGGCTCCAAAATTCTTGTCCCGAGAGCATTTTCCTTGTATATTTTCCTTCATTTCATTAATGGAGTTTTTATTTAGTGTTAATTGGAAATAGTGTTGGATTTAAAATTTTAAATCTTCGGAGAGATATGAGCACTTAGTTGGCAGGTAGTTGTTTATTAGTGTTTGGCTGGTGATGCTATGTATATGATGCTTTGATCTATTAAACTGGGTGAGATACATTTCTCTCATAAATTCAGGTGCGTGGAATGTTCTACCATGCTTTTAATGGATATATGGAGCATGCTTTTCCTCTTGATGAATTAAGACCACTCTCATGTGGAGGGGAAGATACACTAGGTGGTTATGCATTAACTTTGGTAAGATAATTTCTTCTTTTCCAATTTGATTGATATTTGAGTTCTTGTTTCTCTTACATTATGTTTGTCATCATGACATTGTAACAGATTGACTCCTTAGACATGCTGGCTTTACTTGGTGACTGGGAACATTTTGCTTCCTCTGTTGAATGGATTGGTAAAAACCTTCAGTTTGATATTGTGAGTCTCTCTCTCTCTCTCTCTCATGTAAATTGATGTTTCAAACTTGCCTGTTGGGATTAGTTCTTTATACATTCTACATTTTTGGCTTGAATTGCTTTGGTTGCTCAGTCAATCTACATATTCTTTGGTTAATATAAATTGAACTTGAAATCTAACTTGGAGCTCTTTATATGGTTTTTGCAGAATAAGACAGTATCTGTGTTCGAGACTACTATCCGCGTTCTTGGAGGTTTACTCTCTGCTCATCTTATTGCGAGTGATTATGCTACGGTATAAGTTAAATATGTACCCAAATGGATACTTTTCCTTATGATTTTTCCATTCTAGGTAAAGGATTGAATATCCTTTTGATGTCGTCAGAAAAATAGCAAATTTTGAGCTGAAAGGACTCATGTGCCTTGTTCAATTATAAAGTTTTATGTGAATGCTATGTGAGTTAGCTCTAACTCAAATGACACTTCCTTCTCCCATGAGAATAAATGGATGGTGAGGTTGTGGGTTCAATACCAATTGGGTGCATATGTAAATTATCAATCATTTTTTTCTTCCTTCAATGGGAGGTTGGCATTAAGTGATAACAGAAAACACCTAAAGATAATGATAAAAGGTTTTCTGAGATTGCTTAAGTGAGAAAAGATTACACTGAGGATTTGTTAGCAAGCATTTTGCTAAAAAGAGGGTGATTCTAGCTTCAAAAGAACTCTACACTCTTATTTTGGATTGTAATATGTAGATGCTCCATTATAGCTGAAACATTTTCCAGTAAGCAAAGCTTGAATATTGTTTGTTAGACCTTAATAGTAAGTTAGTGCTACATTACTCTATTATAAATAAGGCCTTGCTATATGGTTTTCTGATGCTTTTGATTTGTTGAGGGTGTTTGCTGAGGTACTGGATAGTAGCTATGACTCCTTGGTGTGACCTGAACTTGGAATTACTTATTCATCTGGGAGAATGTTTAGAAAAAAATTGTACTTATCGGAAAAAAAAAAGTCTAGAAAGATATTGTATATCTATTAAGTATGAAAGCATTTGTGTTGCATGTCTTTCTTGCCAATGAGCTTTAGCTTGAATGACACCTCCTTCCCTTTTAAGAGCAACAAGGTGGAGGATGAGGTTGTGGGTTGAGACTCACTAGGTGAGTGTGTAACTTAGCAATAAAAAGATAAGCAACAAAGTGTCCTCAGCAGTCTCCTTTACCTTGATGTTGCCATCAAGAGATACCCAGAAAAGATGTTTGATTTCTCTTTTAGCGTCTAGTTTTCATATGACAGGTGTTATGCTGTATGCCATCATCTTAGGATCTTCATTGGATTATTCCCATATTATTTCTTTGCAGGGCATGAAAATCCCATCCTATGACAATCAGTTACTTAACTTAGCGGAGGATCTGGCCCGTAGATTGTTACCTGCATTTGACACGCCTACAGGTATTGCTACTGGATGATTTTAATTGATATGTGCAAGTTATTGCAGGCTGAATTTCACTATTTGTTATGCATTTTTAATCATTCCAATCCTTGGCTGGTTTATTTAAATAGAGTATTTATTTTACATCTATCTTGGGACTTTTTTATTTTTATTTGATATGATATTACCACCATTTTGTGGAATATTATAATAAGAATGCTTTTACTTAACTTGCACCAAGAGCCTTGTAGCTCAATTGGTTGTCATCTCTTAGAGTTTCCAACGAAGACATCCAGGTTTCAAATCTCTCCTCCCTCTTGTAAATATTGAATTATTAGGGATAAAAAAAAAAGATAAAAAAAAGAAAGAAAGAGAATGCTTTTACTTAACTTGTAAAAATACCACTAAATTAGCATGACAGTGCTCTATTTGACAAATGGCAGTATGTCTCTAGTTTTGATAGGAGGCTTAGATTGGCATAGGTAGATCATAAATGAATGTTAATGGCTTGTTTCTAATCTCAAGTTTGATAGTTGAGGAGATTATACTTGACAATGATCAAGGGGTTCATTCATCACTAGCTTTCTGGCTTGATGGAGAGCAATTTTTAGCTGCATACAGATTAAAGTATTTCTGTAATGTTTTCTATGTTGTCTACTAAAGCATGATTGAGCATCAAGCACTTTGTTTCCAATTGTTGAAGTATGCCATTCACATGTCCACGTATAAATACTCTTATCATTTCATGACCATAGTCAGACACTATTAATTGCAGGCATTCCATTTGGATCTGTCAACCTATTGCATGGCGTTGATGAACATGAAAGCAAGGTAAAGCCTTTCCGATTTTTCTCCTTATGTACACGTTTCTTTTCTCAGTTTTTCTGTGGCATTCTAGCATGAAAAGCAGCTAATATCATTGTTGGACTACACTACACATTGATTTCCAGTTTACTAATCCCTATTGTACCACGCCTTTAGGATAAATTCTAACAGTACGAGTGCATACCACATGTAACTTACATAGGAGAAGTCAAAATTTTAAACTTGAATTTACCACTTATTAACTAATTCAAAATTTTAACCTTGAATTTACCACTTATTAACTATCTTCTGAACTGTTCAATTAGTTAATTATTTGTCCAGTCTCTTTAATCTCTATTTTGTTATATCTAGGTAGAGTGTTAACGTTCCACTTTTGGTTTGTTTAGGTTACATCCACAGCCGGTGGTGGGACTTTGACCTTGGAATTTGGAGTGCTTAGCCGTTTGACGAATGATCCCAGTAAGTGCTACTACCCTGTTTCATGGCATTATGTTTTATCAGTCTAGCTTCTGAATGGAATCTGGCCTCCAGTTTGTTATGTGGGATGACATGCTGTTGGTACTCACTAGTGTAGAAAAAATGCAGCCCTATAGCTTTTAGTGGACGAGTATATGTGAGAGGAAGTTGTTAATATTATACTAGCTTGGACTTTCTAAATGGTCTCAATCTTGAAAGTCCTATTGTAAAAAATCTAGTTCAAATAGCACCTCCTCTTGTAAGGCAAAGTGGAGGATGAGGTTGTGGATTCAAGACCCACAGGGTGCATGTGTAACTTATCAGTTAAAAAAAAGTCCATACATCACAGGCAGCTGGTTTTTGTTTACCCTCAGTACTCTTCTTCACTCCATGCTAAAATATTTGCTCCCATGAAGTGTCATATGCTTTCCTGCTAGAGGCTAGGCTTTATGAGTAGCCACTGCCTTGGTGGCTGGACCTCTATCTTCAAGAAAGTTTGACTCTAGGCAGCCATAATATTTTACACTTATTTTCTTTAATCTCCTTGGTTGTTGTGCACCTTCTGCTACATCTCTTTCAAGTTGTTGACCTACCATATGAAGGGTGGTTCTTCAAGTGTGTCTTTTTTGATATGTTAACCTTTCTGACTACACTTGTACTGCACCGGAATTTGTAATAGTTCCCTTTATATCTCTTCATTGTTAGCTTGTCGGGCTAGATTCTCTAAACATGGTCTTGTATACCACATATTCCCCCCCTCTCCCCCTTGCCTGCCCCATTTTTTTCTTTTAATTGTGGGGAAGGGATGAGGTTAATTTTCAAGAGCGTTGGCATAATGCTCAACTTCATGGAAATGCAGTTTTTGAACAAGTTACCAAGAATGCAGTTCGTGGACTTTGGGCGCGTCGTTCAAAGTTGAATTTAGTTGGTGCTCATATCAATGTTTTTACAGGTGAATGGACACAAAAGGTAACATTCTATTTTACATGATTTTAATGTGAGCGTCATGTTACAATGATTATCTGTATCAGTATCTAATACCTAAAGTTTTTGTTTTTCTTTTGTTAGGTAAGATAACATTGTGATCTTTTATTGATAAATGATAAATGAAAGTTAAATAAACTTCTTTAATGCTTAGTGTCTCTTTTTTTTTTTTAAACAATTGGTTATGGTCTGGATGGAGGGTTGTATTAGGCTAACAGCTAACATAAACATTGTACTCCCATCTTATCAACAACATGCAACAGATAGTAGAATCTGCATGTGCAATTGTGTTGGGCTTAAGGTTAAGAGAATTTGAGGATCTATTGTTTAGAACTTTAGAAAGAAGGGTTAGGGTTCAAAGAATGACTAGTGTTTTGGTAGGGAAAGGTAAGGGTTTGACTCGGGGTTGCAAAAGGAGGAGAGAAGAAATTGCCAATAAATCTGCCCACAGGTTTTAAACATTAGTTTGAACATTATGTATGAATAGTATGTGAACATTGCATATGAATAGTGACAATTTGCCAGAGAAGAACAAGAAACAAGAGAGAAAAGAACACACTACGACTAATGTACGTCAGTACTCTAAACACTCACAATTCCATTAATTGACTCTCTCATTATTACTATTATTTTTGATAAGTAAGAATCATTTTATTGAGGAGAGGCTAATGTACTAAGAAAACATAGACTAAAGAATTATATACAAAATGTCGACAACTCTAGAAACAATACAATAGAATTGCTAGTTGTAAACCCCAAGTGCAGGACCACTCATATAAGGATCTAGTGTAGGTTGCTAACAATTGGCTTCTCATACTTTCCATATCTACAGAAGTGTGTCGATTCCTCTCCCTCCGTACGGTTCACATCAGACATAATGGAACAATATTCCAAATACCCGACAAGTGGTTACGAACCCAATTTCTCCAACCAAACATAAGATCAAACCCACTGAATTCCAAAGTATCTAAAAACAAAGCTCCATAAATCAAAAGCAGCAGTGCAATGTTTTATGGTGCTGTCCAGATATAAACTTAGTTGATTTCACTGGATTTGATAATCCCAACCTAATGATACTGGATAGTTGATTTTTTGCTGGAATTAGAGGCTTATGATGAAGAGTTTTAGAACTTATTGTGTACATAATGATGGAAGATGACATTACATTTCCAAAGAGCCTTTTAAGCAACTTACTGGCAGTCTGGCAGGCTGAGTGATTTAATCTTTCCAATTTGTAATTCTATTTACTTGTGCACACATGGTTTAAAAACATAAAAGTTTATGTAAATATCTATGTGCTTAGATATGCAGAGATGTGTGATATGTCAGTAGGATCCATAGTAGTTGAAATATTTTTCACTTTCTGTGGACTATTTGAATTAGTTTAAAACATCTCCAGGCAGCCTGTTTGCTAACTTATTTTTCACATCCATTAAATTCCATGTTCTATGAAAAGAAACATTTCTTTTCGTCCCAATTTAAGTAAACTTATATTTCTTTGCTGCCTTTTCAGGATGCTGGAATAGGAACTAGTATTGACTCCTTCTATGAGTACCTCCTGAAGGTTAGTAAACATAATTTGCAGTGCTGAAACCTCCTTGGGCTCGTTGATATCCATGTAATACTTTGAAATGAGCTTAGTTCTATTAATTGATGCTTGGTGCCTTCTTTATGTCATGAGGCAAACTTGTAGAATATAAATGTGTGTGGTAAAAGCACAAAATAGTGCTTTGGGGCTAGAGGGGAGACTACAGATATAGTTATAGCATATGCTGTCCACAATAGATATCTTTGTTTTACAAGAAACTAATTGGAGTCTTGTGACAAAGTGTTGGTGGGAGGTTCAGGGTAGCATTTAGTAAATTGCTTTTCTTTTGAACAGCAAGCTGATCAAGTAGTGTGGTGTGTTTTTTTTTGCAGAGTGTTTGTTTTAGTACTGTTGAAAAGGGTGTACAGTGAGTCATGGTGGTTTTCAGGAGTTTAAGGTAGAAGAATCATGTCTATTAGCAGGGAGATAGAAAAGCTTGTTTTTATTTTAGTTTTTATGCCTTTGTTTGAGAAAATTGTTTACTGTACTTTCTTCTGCTTTCATTTCAAGTTCAATTTATTTTCTTCTACTGACAGGAAGAGAAATGAGTTTAAATAACTATGGATGCTTATAGATCATTTCTATCTTCTTTTAACTTGATATTCTTCTCCTGAATATTGCATTTGATTTATTCTATAGTCAATAGCATTACTGAAGCATAAACCATGATTTTGTGGAATAAAGTCAGTATTTAACGGGTGCCAACCTTCTTATGCACTAATATCAGCTCAGTATAGAGATGTTGATGCATATGACATGTCTGTAAAAATAGCAAAACACACACATGATGCTAAAGCTTGTTTTAGTGGTGAATTTGGGTTGTTATGTTTCTTTTCAGTTCTTGTTTACCTTTCATGACAACTTTTCAGGCTTATTTATTATTTGGAGACGAGGAGTATTTGTTCATTTTCCAAGAAGCTTATGCGGCTGCTATGCACTATCTTTACAATGATCCTTGGTAAAAACTTGTGGCTATTATGTGCCACTATGTAAATATCCTTGCCTTTGTTTTATCATTTTTTTTCCATGTTCTTATTGGGATTCAGCTGTATTCCAATTGGTTATTTATTGATTTATGTGTGTACGTATACGTCTGTGCAGGTATGTGGAAGTCAATATGGATTCTGCTGCTATTGTCTGGCCATTGTTTAACAGTTTGCAGGCGTTCTGGCCAGGCCTTCAGGTTTTCAGTTTATTTTCATTCTGTCTTCCGTGTAATATGAAGGTGTCATGAATTATTGAAACTTTTGTGGTTTGGAGTAATTTGTATTAATGATGTTGAAAGGTTTTAGCTGGGGACATTGATCCTGCAATTCAAACGCACAGAGCCTTCTTTAGTGTCTGGAAAAGATATGGTTTCACTCCAGAGGGTTTTAATCTTGCTACTCTCAGTGTTCAGGTACATTAATTATAATTGTCTGAACCCTGAGACAATTGCATTCAAACTTAAGCTACTTGTAGGGTAATTTGCTAGAATTGTTGGTGTCTAAGGATTTGACGTACCCCAATGAATCCCATATGCCATTTTGGTGCATTTAGTACTTTTAAGGATAATGTTTAGACCACTCATCATTATCTATGTATTGTTTATGAAGGGTTTGGCAGGTTAGAATATTTAAGTGCACGGCCTCCCTTACACAAGCCAGCATGAACTTGAATTTGTTTGAGCATCTTGCTTTGTTTTGATTCTGTGGAATTTTAAAAATTGCAGGGAAATTCATAGAAACCCTTAGGTGAAACGCAGAGTTTACGTTAGACTGTTCAATGGCTACCAATTGATTTTTGAACAAGCCCTAGGTAAAATGCAGAGTTTTATCAATAGTTTCCCACTTTTCTTTGCTCTGTTACTACCCTAAATAGCGGAGATGGATGGAGCAAAAAAACTGAAAACTGTTTAATAAGTTTGGGACTTCAATTGACAAGATTAAAAACATTAGACCTAATCTGAAATAGATATAAATTCTTGGCCTTTTTATGTAATTCCCCCATTTTTTATATTCTATAAATTCCTGGCCTTTTTATGTATATCCCCTGTTTTTTATGTTCTATAAATTCTTGGCCTTTAGTTGATTTCGTTATCAGTAAATGATGTGCTTCTTATATACTAGATTTATTATGTATTTAAAGCACTAGTATTTATATAACATATTTACATTGGTTTTATCATTACACTACTGTTCAAATTTCTTTTTTTGCTACATATTTTTTTTTCAGCAAGGGCAAAAAAGTTATCCACTGCGTCCAGAGTTAATAGAGAGCACATATTGGCTCTATAAAGCTACCAGAGATCCCAGGTCTGCTATGATCCTCTCAAATTTTCTGGAGCCTTTTAGCCTTCTCACTCAACTCAACTAAACTTTAATTCTATTGGGGTTGTCCCTCTTCAACTACTAGCGTTGGCCACCTGTAATGCAAATTTGAAAATAAACCATTAAAAAAAAGTGACTAAATTTTAAGCTAGCTGTCAACCTATGGAAAATGTCCTTCATTCTCCTTTCTTGGAGCCTTTTTATTTTATTTTTAACTTTTTCCTTACAATCCCAAGTAGAGGGGTAAACTTTTTCTGTGGTGTCTTCCACCCCCACCCCTCTTCCCCCTTTCTGGTGTGTTCTGTGGTGTTCTTCCCTATGTGGGGTTTGTGCTGAATGATCTGAATATTTTTTGAAAGCTAATGTGGAAAGAATATTTAAATCAAAGAAAAATTCTTTTACACCTCAAATTGGTTTCATGAGGATCTCATAAAAAGTAGGATACTACTTTACAAGGATTAGTTGCTGAGATGGGAGGAAGAAGCCAATAGAGCAATCACTAAATTTGGTGTTACCCAAGTTACTCTGAATAAATAGAAAAGTAAATTCCAATGCTTCCACACCATTTTTGTGTAAGAGAAGCTGATCCATGGATTCCCCATTGGATTTATACATGCAGAATTTTTTCAGAGCTACAGTCCATATAAAAAGGAAACTCTAGGTGGAGCTCTCACTTTCCAAATGCTCCTCTGTGGGAAGAGGCAATCAACCCCTATTCTAAACGCCCTATAATAGCTTTTGACTTGGAATTGTCTTATATATCATGAGATATAAATTCGGGCGACATCGCAATATAGATTTTTGGAGACTTGTGCCGCATTGCTTGATGTGGTGTATATTGAGTGAAAGAAATGCTAGATGCTTTGAGGGATGCAAACGGTCCTTGCTAGAGATTAAGACCTTTTTCTTACATACTCTCTTTGCATGGAGTTTGGCTCTGTCACATTGTTCTTGTTTTTCCCTTCCTATTTTACTTGATCATCTTAATTTTTGCCCCCACAGTACATCCCCAATGTACTTGGGTTGGCTATTTTTTCTTAATAAAATTTTTCGTTATCTATCAAAAAAAAAAAAAAAAAGATATACATTCCAAAACATCGATCTTAGTGTTTCTGGTAACTGTAGCTTAACAACTCCACTCTTGTTGATGTACATTTTTTTTCTTCGATAGGTTTGATGTGCATATATGCTCTTCCCTTCTTTGCAACTGAAATCATGTTTAAGGTTTTGCTTTGTAGATATCTTGATGTTGGAAGGGACATGGTTGCCAGCTTGCAGTATGGGGCCCGATGCCCTTGTGGATACTGTCATATATCAGATGTAGAGTTTCACAAGCAGGAAGATCACATGGAGAGCTTTTTCCTAGCTGAGACTGTAAGAACAAATTTATTCTTTTTGCCTTTTTGGCACCCTGCTGTCTTAAAAAGATCATAATTGTCAAATGGATCTGGAAACACCTATATGGTGGTCATGAGTGGTTGATGTAGGAATTCAGAGTATTTTTCAAAAGTTTCTTGTTTGGTAGATCCACTAAGCTTAATTACCTTTGAGGATATGTTCTTTCCATTGACTATGGGGGAAAATGAGATTTGGGGCATAAAGAAAGAACATAAATTGGAAGGTTAAATTTATGAAGCTAGATGCAATACATTTGAATGTAAGGATACTGTTGATCGGACACTTAATGGGTGATTTTGGCCCTGATGGAGGGCCACTTGGATAAGGGCTATGACTCAGCCTGGTTGCATTGTATTGGTGGGTCCTAACCAGGCAACAAATCCATACAACTGGAAAAATCAAAATTTGAGTCCTAATATGGCCTTCCTGTGTCAAAATTAAGTGCTAATTTCTCATCCTTAGATTATTTTGTTTGAACTTGAAGGGTGGTCCTTCATTTTTTTTAAAACATACCTCATGTGATCAGGGAACAGTCTATTTACTGCACTACCTAAAATTCCATGTCCTAGTGTTTGACTTGTACTCCATGTAAATGCATTCATTTTTATTTATTTATTATTATTATTTTTTAAGTATGTATCTGCGATCTTCCATAATTTCTTTCTATTCTATGATGTGTTATTAATTGTTTGTAACATAATTAGGTTAAATACTTGTGGCTTCTTTTCGATTTGGCCGTTGGTCCAGATAACCTTGTTGAAAATGGGCCATACAAGTAAGTGCTTTGTGCTTTCTAAATAATGATCCTTTAAGGCAGGGAACTTATTCTCATGAAAGTGAGGCACCTTTATTATTTTTGTTTCTTCCTTAAGTTCTGAAAATTTCTCCATAAACAGATATATTTTTAGCACTGAAGGCCACTTATTGCCCGCAACCCCTCAGATATCCCTGTTGCGTGAACATTGTTCATATATTGGGGCTTTTTGTAAAAGTTCTGATTATAATCAGGAATCTCATACGTCAGACGTTGCCGCTGATCCTCATGAAGCTAATGGTAGTGGATCCAATGAAGGTCAAGTTCACTCTAGATTTTCTTCATCCTCCACTTTTTTCGAGTCAACGCTCACATCAGGGTTGGTAAAGGTCAGTTGTTTTCTATAGTTTCACTAATTTTACTAAAGCTTTGAACGGTAATTTGCTCTTGCAACTGGTGGATGAGTGGTAAATATGCTTGTTCTCCTCCCTGAATGCTTGGCTTTGGATTTTACTATAGACTGGCAGTGGAGATGATACCTAGCTCTATGAGGTCAATTGGGGGTATATCCTTATTAGGGGTGCCTTCTGGGGCCAATGGTAATGGGTGCTGCCATCACCTCCTGCCTTTTAGCTTGGAAGAGAGGAGAGAGGAGGGGGGGAAGGGGGTAGGATAGGGGGTAATTTAGAAACAGCTTAGAGTTTAATGCTTAAATGAGAAAACTACCTAAATAGATAGACAATGTGCTAACTTAATAAATGTACAACTGGTATACAGTGCAATGGAAAATCTTATTAAACAGGATATGTTTATAGTATTTGGTGTCGTATGTGCAAACATGGTGAATGTTGATCACTTGTTGCTGCATTGTCCCATAGCCAGGGAGTAATGGGTGTTTGTGTTTGTAAACTTTTGGAGTGCAATTGGTGATGCTGAAGATGGTGGATGGAGAGAGAGAATGCAGTGGTGTATAGAAATTAGTGTGCATAAGCCACATGCAAAAGCTCCTTTTATTTTACATGTTATTAGGGTGTCATTCTCTACATTAATTATTAAGAAGTTTATCATTCCTGCAGGGATTTTGCCCTGGACTTTCTCATGGACAGAAGTTTGGGATAACATACTTGGAGCCCATTGATACAACTAACCAGTACGACTCTGCAAACAAAAGAGAACCAAATATTTTGCAGAGCCACTCAATGGTGGTGGTCCCAAACCAAGGTTCTGATTACTCAAATTCTAGCAATGACAATGACCATGACAATTTACAGGAAAACCAGTAGGATCTGAGAATGAGCTGCCTCATCCATCTCAAATATGATGAAGGCATTTTGGGGTGTTAATGGAACTCTTGGAAATCAAGGTAATTGGTTGGAGCATGACCTCTGAATCATCTGGATATCAGCCGTCTACATCCTGCTTGCTTTTCTGCCATGAGATGGCATGAACTTTAAAATGGATCTGACATGTTAAAACTTTTTCAGGCTAATTGGATGCCTAGAACAAGTGGGGTTTTCTTTGCGTTGTATGTAAATTATGATCATAGGTCTGAGCTATTCGGAAGTTGTTAATAGAATGAGCATAGAGCTTGAGGATAGAAATACAAGTAGGTCTGTCTGATATGTTGCTGGTTTTCTGCTTCTGGAAGTGAGACTTGATCACTGGAATTTGGTCAGCTTTATGCCCATGTAACTTAGCAAAATGGAGCTGAATTTTGTGTCCTTTTTTCCTTATTGCGGGTATCAAAGATTAATTGTGGTGGAGGGCTCATCAGCCTAGGGGTGGATGGTGCAAATATGGGACGAACACAGTTCAAAAGTTGCTAGAAGGGGGCCAACATTTTAACCGTCGAATTTGTTTATTTTAAGTCATTGTCACCCATGAAATTATTTGATGATGCCATTCTTCAAGGGGCTCTCGGTGGATGAAGATTGAGAGTTCATTGTTGTTTATTTATTTATATTTTTTTATAAATTAAATGAAAGAAAAATCTTCCTACAAAGTTTTTTGTTTTTCCTATGTATCATCTTTTCCTTAGATCATTTAAGTAGCTGTGAATCAATAAACTTAATTTAATTTTGGGTGAGTTTGGTTTAGCTTTTTGAAATTGTGTTTTTTGAAAAGTGATGATTTAAAAAAGTGCAGTATAAAATTGGGCTTTGTTAAAAAGAAAAATATTTGGCTAACATTTATCAAAATTGCAGCTTGAGGTGTAAATTACCAAAAAGGGAAACATATGGAATAATATGATTGTGATTGGATTTGTGTAATTTACACTTGTAAATGATATTTTCAAGTTTATATGATGTGAAACTTATTTGTTGTGAGCACTTTAAAAATTGATGTGAGCACTTTGAAAACTGATTTGAACCCTAAGGCAAGCCATGATTTAGACTCAGTATTGTCATTTTTTCTTTTTCTATTTTTATTTTGGAATCAGTATTCTACTTGGTCCTTAGCAAGGGATGGTGGTCATACTATAGCTGGTCCTTAGTAAGGGACGGTCTTAGATAATGAATAGTGCACTTTTGGTAACTCCTTAGCAAGGGAGTAAACCATCGAGAATCCAAAAATGGATCTTCTTATGGAAAGGGGTTCCAAAAAGTAGCTCTATTTTTGGATCCTCAATAGTATACTCCCTTGTTAAAAAACTACTAGAAGTGCACTGCCTCCTTTCTAGGACTATCCTTGCTGAAGACTAGCTTGAAAATATCATTTACAAGTGTAAATTACACAAATTCAATCATATTATTCAGAAATATGAAATCTTATCCATACATCCCACAAGGTTTTCATACAATATCCACATCAAGTATTTATAAAATATAAAAAAAATATCTTTGTCATAAGCATAGTTTGATAGTCAAAACTATTTTTAGGAAAATTTCCAAATTAGTAAACGCCACTTTATTTGCTTTGCAAAACTAACAACCAACCACTTTTGCCTCACTGATTATAAGTAGAGTCGAATCCTAGCAGCACCAAAATATAGGTCTATCAATTTACACTAATTTTCCACGGAAGAATGTGTTATAATGCGTTAGTAATATCAATCTGGAGAACACTAACATTTCTTGATATTTCTATTGATTTAATTGCTATCCAGATCACTTTTAGTGTGATCGAATTGTTGTATTTCCTAATTTCAATAACTATCAATCGGAGCACCTAGGAATTTGATGAAAACCGAACATATCATGTTATTTATAATTCTATCTTATCATATTCTTTTCCACCATATAATATACTAGCCAGATACTTAAGCTATACTCTTAGGATGTTTATAAATAAAACCTTTAAAATATCACTTTTGTCAATGGTATAATTTTGGAGCAACCCACAATTGTGCTATTAGCCGTGTACTTCATTCCTTATTTAATAAATCTCTTTGTTGCATAAAAAGAAGACAATAAGTTGCAATATTCTTTGGACTAATCAGTTTATATATATATGCACATAATAGGAGGCATGATGATTTAATTGCATAATGACCCATCTGAATTATGTAGGTCCAAAGCGATATATAACTCTTTGAAATACAAGAATGACGCATGTATATAGGCATGACCAATCTGAATTTTGGGGTATTACATCTCCATCCCTGTTCCTCTCTAACTCTCTCATTGTCTTCTGTTGCCATTGTGCTCTCCCTCTTGTAGTCTGTTTCAGATAATAATAATAATAATAATAATAATAATAATAATAATTTGTTGACGGATTGTAATGAGATAAAGGGAAATCCCTTTATATCTCACAATCTAACACGTTCCTCTCTATAGGAGCAACAGCACAGAGGAGGGTGTGAGATTGTGAGATATAGGGCTAACCACTTGCATGTTTTGTCTTTAGAAGAAATGGTAAAGTTGGGTTTTTAATAAATTAAAAAAAAAAAAAATCTGAGGGCAATCTAAGGAAAATAGTGTACTTTACAACGGTAACATTTATGTTTTGATAAAATCTATTTGTTGCGTTTTGCAATTGCAACTTTACATGCAGGAAAACATAGTTTGAGGGGGAGATAATGCACCTTCAATTTTTTTTACCAAACATACGTTTTCACATTTTAGGTTGGTTGCCGCATGGTTTAGGTCCAAAAAGTTGAACCAAACAGAAACTTTATAAGTATGAAGTAAGGTTGTAAGGGAAATATCTTAACCTAGACACCTAGAAGCTAGAACCCATGCATCTTCAAATATATAAACTTCGGGGACTAAACTATAACGATTGAAAAAACTTATGAAACTAATTGTTATTGGGTCGAATCAAAAGGGAGTTTTTTTTTATTTATTTATTTATTTTAAATTCAATATTTACAAGGAGGGGGATTTGAACTTTGGATCTCTTAGAAAGACCAAGGGTGCACTAGTTTCCCTACAAGTGAGTGATTTGTTTGTCAAAAAACCATTAAATGAATGAACTTTAATGGCTTCATTATAATAAAACTCTCAAATGAAAACTTTAGGAGCCAAATGTAGCAATTGGAAATTTATGTATTAAATTTTGATCGAGCCAAATAACGAGGGAGTAAATTGCAAAGAATTTAAATTAAATTTTTATTTTTGATAATCCAATAATTACTATGGGAAGGGGAGATTTATACCCATGAACACACCATGTAAGAATACTTCATCCAACTGTCTCCCCCTTCTCTTTCTTCACTCATAGTTGATTCATAGTTTCATACCATTCTTGGCATTATATTAGATTGGCTCCGACTGATATAAAAGAATTCTAGATGAAGCTCTCCTTCACATGGCAGATTAGTCTTTCATATTCAGTTTGATTTGAAATAAGAAAATGAGTTCGAAGAATATATCCGGTTTCTTGAGCTTTGGCTCAAGTAAGAAGAAAAAGAACTTGAGTAGGAGGAGTTCAAGTTCAGGGAATGCAGGGGATTCAGGAAGCTCTACAATAAATAATTATTACAAAGATTTTTTTTAGGTGAAATTATATGAAGGGGATAAAAATAGGAGACGGATATTCCCATAGAACTTGAAGGGACGGAGAGTATGAAGACGAATCGACATCGTAGGTGACGTGACTATGACGGTTCAATTTTGCTGAGTATCCGTCATATATGAATTAATTGTAGATTCCAAGTTGCATGTCATTTGATATGTTTTAAATCAACTTTTGCTTTATCCCCACGCAAGCGTGCACACTTGGACTTCTTGCGACACACGTTTGAGAAGACTCCTATATGGAAAGGAACTTGAGAGGGAAGTTGTATCCTAAAAGAAAGGCAATTCTACCCAATATAAATACCCCAGAAACCCTAAATATGAAGGTATGTACAATTGACCCAGCTCTAGCACTCTAGGGTTGCGAAGAAATACTAACTTGACCTTCGGAGGGTTTTTAGCCGGCACCACACCAGTGCTCTCTGTTAAGGTTTCTTTGTTTTCTCTTTGCAGGTGTTGACTCGAGTTAGAGAGTGCTTGCAACTTACTGGTGATTTTTTCAGCATCATCAGTTGGCGCCGTCTATGGGAAATAGAAAATCTTTCGATTACTTCAGCCTCGCTCTATTCCTGAGACAAAGAGTTGCATGGTACTCACTCGATCGATGGCAACAAACAACAATCAAGGCGACGAACCTCATGCAACGATTCTAGAGAGGCAGGTCCAAACGCTTGCGGCGGTGGTTGAGCGCCTCACCAAGCAGAATCATGATTTGGAAGAACAGTTGCGACAAAGGACCGCACACCCAAGTGCACCGGAGGAAGACCAGGAGGGTGCTAGTCCGGAAGGAAGAAACGCAGAAGGACCTGAGGGCAGCAACGCTCTAACTAGACCTGAGCGGCAAGAAACCAATCGACCATCCGTCTCAGACACTTTGCCGACTCACATAGCTGCTGAAATGCAGGAGATGAGGGAACGTATGGATGTGATGATGAACGCCCTTAGAGGACAGGTATCTAGTAACCTGGACGACCTAGTCCACAGAACGGATTCGCCTTTCACAGCGCTAGTGAATTCATGCCCCCTTCCTCCAAAGTTTCGCATGCCTCATGTGGAGAACTAGGACGGATCTAAAGACCCATTGGATCATTTGGAATCTTTCAGAACATTAATGCATCTTCAGGGTGTGCCGGATGAAATCATGTGCAGGGCTTTCCTCACCACTTTGAAAGGGCCTGCGAGAGATTGGTACAGTAGACTGACACCCAATTCCATCGACACTTTTAAGGAATTGGGCGCACAGTTCATATCACACTTCATCGGAAGTCATCGGCATAAGAGGTCTACTGCGTGTATATTGAGTATTAAGCAAAGAGAAGACGAGACTTTAAGGCCATACATAGCCCGTTTTAACAAGGAAGCCCTCTCGATAGACGAGGCGGATGATAAGATATTTGTGGCAGCATTCACGAACGGGCTGCGACAGGGTAAGTTCTTGTTCTCTCTATGCAAAAATGACCCGAAAACTATGTCTGACGTGCATTATAGGGCGATGAAGTACATGAACGCCGAGGATGCCTTGATGGCCCGAGAGGACTATAAGCCAAGAAAAAGGGAAAGACAGGAAGATACGAAACCGGACAACGGACGAAAGATGGCAAGAACTAGAGACCGACGAGAAGACCGGAGATCCAAACCACCTTCGGGAAGATTTACAAGCTTCACCCCCCTCACAGCTCCAATTTACCAAGTGTTAATGCAAATCAAAGATGAAGGAACCTTGACGTTCCCGAGCAAGTTGAAAGGAGATCCGAACAAGAGGCCAAGAGATAGATACTGCCGTTTTCATCGCGATCACGGCCACGATACAACGGACTGTTATGACTTGAAGCAACAGATCGAGGCCCTTATCAGGCAAGGAAGGTTGTAGAGGTTCGTAAGGAAGGAGAGAACAGATCAACCCCAGGAGCAGAATCCTAGATGGGAAAATGAGCGTCCCAGGCCACCCGTAGGAGATATACGGATGATTGTAGGGGGCAATATTTCTGCCGGGTCATCCAAAAAGGCCCGAAAAACTTACTTACGGACGGTTCAAAGCGTCTAGTGGACAGGTTCCTTACCAGAAGGAACACGACGGAACAGCTCCCGCATCAAGTTTTCGGAAGAGGAAGCCCGGCGCCTTCACCACCCCCATGACGACGTGCTCGTGGTTAGCATACAGGCAGGGGACTTCAACATCCACCGAGTTTTGGTGGACAACGGGAGCTCAACAGATATCCTTTATTACCCCGCGTTCCAGCAGATGGGGATTGCTAAAGAGCGCCTGATCCCGGCATGCTCGCCCCTCGTTGGCTTTGGAGGAACCCGGATTCATCCTTTAGGATCCATCACTTTGGCGGTGACAGTAGGAGACTACCCGCAGCAAATAATCAGGGATGTTTCCTTTCTCGTGGTTGATTGCTCCTCAGCATATAATGCCATACTCGGACGACCCACTCTAAATGCTTGGAAGGCCGTCACCTCTACCTACCATCTGATGATCAAGTTTCCCACCGAATACGGAGTTGGGGAACTGCGCGAAAATCAGGTGGCCGCGCGGGAATGTTACATTGCCATGATGGAGATGGATGACCACGTACAGGCAATGAACATCGAGGAACAGAGAACAATAGCAGAACCCGTGGAGGAATTGGAGGAGGTACGACTGGATGATTCAAGGCTCGATCGGACCACCAGGATCGGAACCTCAATTGACCAAACGGTTAGACATGCGATCCTGCTATTCCTCAAAGAAAACCAAGACGTGTTTGCGTGGAGCCATGACGACATGCCGGGAATAGATCCAACAATCATAGTTCACAAATTGAATGTATCACCTTGTTTCTCTCCAGTTCGACAAAAGAAGCGTGTGTTCGCCCCTGAACGGGATCGAGCCGTGGCAGAGGAAGTGCAGAAGCTGCGAGAAGCAAACTTCATAAGGGAGGTCTACTACCCTGATTGGCTGGCCAATGTGGTAATGGTTAAGAAATCAAACGGGAAGTGGAGAATGTGTGTTGACTTCACGGATCTGAATAAAGCATGCCCTAAAGATAGTTACCCACTCCCGCGCATTGACACCTTAGTAGACTCCACTGCAAGACATGAATTGTTGAGCTTCATGGACGCCTTCTCAGGGTATAATCAAATTAAATTGGAGAAAACAGATCAAGAGAAAACGTCATTTGTGACAAGCCAGGGGCTTTTTGGCTATAAGGTGATGCCGTTCGGGCTCAAGAACGCAGGAGCCACATATCAACGATTAATGAACAAAATGTTTGCGCACCAAATTGGCAGGAACGTCCAGGTTTACGTAGATGATATGCTGGTGAAAAGCGCAAAGGTGTCTGATCATCTGAGGGACCTTCAGGAGACTTTCAACACTCTTCGGACGTATAAAATGAAGCTGAATCCAAGCAAATGCACATTTGGAGTAACCGCTGGAAAATTCCTAGGATTCATGGTGTCCTAGCGGGGCATTGAAGTCAACCCAGAGAAAGTGAAGGCGATTATGGAGCTATCTCCTCCGAGGACGGTGAAGGAAGTGCAAAGCTTGACAGGGAAGATAGCGGCCTTAAATAGGTTCGTATCGAGAGCGACGGACAAATGTCTCCCCTTCTTCAGAACACTAAGGAGATCTTTCGAGTGGACGGACGAATGCCAAAGGGCATTTGAGGAGTTGAAGGCATATCTCTCTGCCTCGCCATTGCTTAGTCCGTCCACATCGGGGGAGGAATTGTTCCTGTACCTTGCCGTCTCATCAGTAGCGGTAA
This sequence comes from Castanea sativa, assembly GCF_040712315.1. Classification (NCBI taxonomy): domain Eukaryota; kingdom Viridiplantae; phylum Streptophyta; class Magnoliopsida; order Fagales; family Fagaceae; genus Castanea; species Castanea sativa. The sequence goes on from NC_134014.1 coordinate 16,092,101, forward strand.
GCGCAGCTCTCATCAGAGAGAAAGGGAAGGTACAAAAGCCCGTGTACTTTATCAGCCGGGCGCTAAGAGGCGCAGAGGAAAGATACCCACGGATGGAGAAACTCGCTTTCGCTCTTGTTACTGCAGCTCGAAAACTCAAGCCCTATTTTCAAGCGCATACCATAAAGGTCCTGACGGATCAGCCCTTGCGGAGAGCAATGAACAATTCTGAAACTGCAGGACGGATGGCTTTGTGGGCTATCGAGCTGAATGAGTACGATATCCAATACCAGCCACGAACGACGGTGAAAGGACAGATACTAGCAAACTTCATTGCGGAATTCACTACACCTGAGGAGCAGGGGGCAGAAGAGACGCCCACATGGAGAATTCACACAGACGGATCTTCCAACAAGCATGCGGGAGGAATCGGGGTTGTACTCCACACCCCAGAAGGAGATAAGATCAAATGCATGATCCGTCTGGAATTCACCATACAAATAACGAAGCAGAGTATGAGGCCCTGGTGGCAGGATTGGAGCTTGCGATAGCGGCTGGGGCTAGAAAGGCGGTAGTCTATTTAGATTCTCAAATCGTAGCCAGTCAAGTTGATGGGAGCTATAATTGTAGGAATGAACGAATGAGAAGGTAGCTCGGGGAAGTGAAGGGTTGAACGAGTGACCTCCAATTCACGATAGTTCAGATCCCAAGAGAAGAGAACCAAGAGGCGGATCGACTCGCAAAGGCTGCTTCGGCCGAACCTATGATCGTCCCAGAACAGGTATTGTCCTTCGTCCAACATTCATCGCTACTAGATAACGTTCAAATGCAGGAAGTAAGCACTAAGGACGATTGGATGGTTCCAATTGTGGCGTACCTCAAGGACGGTAAGCTGCCCGATAGCAAAGAAGACGCAAGGAGATTGAAGGTCAAGGCTGCCCGATTCATCCTGATTAAAGACGTCCTCTACAAAAGAGGATTCTCTCGACCATATCTAAGATGCCTTGGTCATGAGGAAGCAGACTACGTAATGAGGGAAGTTCATGAAGGAATTTGTGGAAACCACTCTGGATCAAGGTCTCTGGTGCACAAGCTACTTCGAACAGGATACTACTGGCTGACAATGCAAAAGGATGCCAATATGTACGTTAGACCCTACGATAAGTGTCAACGGTTTGGCAATCTCATTAGACGGCCAACGAAGGAACTCACACCTATGACGGCTCCATGGCCGTTCGCACAATGGGGATTGTACATCATGGGTCCATTTCCAATACCGGTAAGACAACTGAAGTTCTTGGTGGTTGGTATTGACTACTTCACCAAGTGGGTGGAAGCAGAAGCTCTTGCTACTATCACGGAGAAAAACATTCGCAACTTTGTATGGAGAAGTATTATCTGCCGATATGGGATCCCAAGAGTACTTGTTTCAGACAATGGGAAGCAATTCGACAACGATGCATTCCGAGACTTTTGTTCTCAGCTGGGAATCAAGAACCATTACTCGTCACCCGCCCACCCACAGGCCAACGGACAGGTTGAAGTCACGAACCGGTCCTTGTTAAAGATTATCAAGACCCGGCTCGAGGGGGCAAAGGGCATATGGCCTTACGAACTACCAAGTGTGCTGTGGGCGTACAGGACAACGGCAAGAACGCCAACAGGAGAGACACCGTTTCGATTGGCGTATGGTGCTGAGGCCCTCATACCGACGGAAGTGGGATTAACGAGCTACCGTATGGAAAGCTATGACGAGAGCAAGAATAATGAAGCATTGCGCCTAGAACTCGACCTTGTAGATGAGGTCAGGGCAGCAGCAGCACAGAGACTGGCGCGGTACCAAGGCATGATGGCAAAACACTACAACTCCAAGGTCCGGCACCGGGACTTCAAGGTGGGAGATCTGGTATTATGAAGAGTGCTTGGCACTACGAAGGATGCGTCCCTAGGAAAGCTGGGTCCTAACTGTGAAGGACCATACAGAATTATCTCATGGCATAGGAAAGGAATGTACTACTTGGAGACGTTAGACGGAAGGAAGTTGGGCCATCCCTGGAACACGGAGCACCTGAAAAAGTACTACCAGTAGTGCGACAGTCATAAGACAATGTCTACCGCCTTATTTTTAGTTTAATTTTAAACATTCATAGTTTTTACTTATTAGAGCCCAAGTTTTCTTTTTCATAAACAATTTGGTATGTTGAACTGATATAATGAGAGGAATTTTTATTTAGAAAATATGAAATGCATGGCGTTGAAATTCTACGAGTCCACAAAGTGGACGGATCATCCCAAATGGATGAAATTCTACAAGTCCACAAAGTGGACGGATCATCCCAAATGGATGAAATTCTACAAGTCCACAACATGGACAGATCATCCCAAAGGGATGAAAACCTAGTTCACAAAGTGGACGGGTCTCAAATCCATAAGTCCGCAAAGTGGACGGATCATCCAAAGGATGAAATTCTGCAAGTCCACAAAGTGGACGGTTCATCCAAAGGATGAAAAATCTACAAGTCCACAAAGTGGACGGATCATCCAAAGGATGAAAAATATTCAAGTTCGCAAAGTGGACGGATCATCCAAAGGATGAAAAATCTACAAATCCACAAAGTGGACTGATCATCCAAAGGATGAAAATTCTACTGGTCCACAAAGTGGACGGTTCATCCAAAGGATGAAAAATCTACAAGTCCACAAAGTGGACGGATCATCCAAAGAATGAAAATCCTACAAGTTCACAAAGTGGACAGATTATCCAAAGGATGAAAATCCTACGAGTCCACATAATGGACGGATCATCCAAAGGATGAAGATCCTACAAGTCCACAAAGGAGACGGATCACCTAAAGGATGAAAGTCCTACAGGTCCACGAAGTGGACGGATCATTCCAAAGGATGAAAATTGATGATCACAAAGTAGACGGATCGTCCTAAGAAATTAAAATCGACGTCTGCAAAGTGAACCAATTACCCAAAATCCACAAAGTGGACGTGTCTCGAAAAATGCATCAGAAAGTCCAGCCCAAAGAAAGGACGGACATATGAAGTTCATCACAACAGATGAGTTATCTAACTGAGACAAACATGCATGTAATGTGCGACAGATAATAAGCAAGCAAATAGGCAATAAAAGATTAGATAAGTTAAATTGTATGATTACATACGACGGTTCAATGAGTTCGCTTACAACGGTAAAAATTTTTACAAAAAAAAAAAAAAAAAACTACTACTGATAATTTGGAGAAGGGTTCTCAATCATCTGGCCGTCGTTTGGTTGACTTGGAGGAAGGGCTTCACCTTCGTCAGCTGGAGCAGTGACGGCAAACACTTCGTTTGTGCTTTCTGAGTGGACGGACTGCGTGAGTGTTTGCCCTTGAGCTTCAATTGAAATGTGGGATATGTCCAGGTCAGGAAAAGACGACTTCACCTGACAGATGGCGTCGTCAAATCCGTCGGCAAAGGAGCTCCCAAGCTCTGTCAGTAGGAGGTCAGAGTCACGGTATTCCTGGACGGCTATCTCCTTCGCATTATGGAGTTTAGCCTTTGTGTCTGTCAATTCCTTCTCCTTGTCCTTCAAAATTCCTCGCAACTGTTCATTCTCCTTCTCCACCTCTTCTCTGACTTGCTCCGAGCATTTGAGCTTTCTGTCCATATTGATCTTGTAGGTCTTCAGCTCGTGAAGCTCATCCTCCATCATCTTGTTCTTCTTCCTTAGACGGTCCATTGTTGTCTCATGATTGACGCAACGGCCCATTAGTCCTTTCATCATAAGCATGGCCTGAAAGCAAAGTACACCATGTAAACGACGGATAAGCCTAAGCATAACAAAGTTAGACGGATATAAGAATACCTGCGCAATGTTGAAGAGACCCGTCTCTCCCATCGCCTCCGTCGCATGATTGTCGAGGTCTTCATAGTCGTCAGCAGTCAAGATGGACAAGAGTTTTCCCAGGGCGTAGCTTGAGTCTTCCCTAAAAAGGACGGGTGCTTTCTCCCCCGTGGGAGCTGGACCCTTCATCAAGCCTTTGCCCTTCCCGTGCCTGACGGGTGCCTTCTTAGCCTCTAGCGCCACGACGGGCTCTGGTGTGGTCCTCTGTTTCTTAGGAGGACGGTCCACCTTCTCTTGTTGGATGCGTTTAGACGGAAGAGATGGAACCGTCCCCTTAGCTTGGCCACCCTCTTGTTTCTTCTTAGCAGCCTGTTGTTTGATGAAGGCTCTTCTCTTGGTGGCGTCCATCTCTGCAATTTAAAGACGGGCATGAATAGAAGCAAAATGACGATGCTAAAATAAGACGGAGATAATTAAAGCTAACTTACATTTTCTGACTCTGGTATTGTAACGACGGGCGTCGGACGAAGGATCAGGACCGTTACAATACCAATGTAGAGTATCGAGGGTGACGAGTTGAGCCCAAGTCCTCTCTTGCAGTTTCGTCTTGTTAAAGATTTTTTCCAGAAAACTCCACTACTCTAAGTCTACTTGTGGACGGTCCCGAGCTGCAATAAGAGACGGTTAGACTTAAAAAAAAAAAAAAAAAAAAAAAAAAAAAAAAAAAAAAAAACCAAGTTTCAAAGATTAATTGGACGGAAACTAAAGCAATGGCATACCCGACGGAGGCATTATGCCCCATGTAGTGTCGACGGGCATGTAAGTTCTATCCCCTGGACGACACATCCATTCGTCCCTTTCCAAAAAGAAATAACGACTCTTCCAGTCTCTATTTGAGTCCGGTGTATCACTGACGAGCCTCAACAATGGGCTTCTAGCAACAAAACTGTAAATCCCCTTTGACTTGACGATCTCTGTTGGACGATAACAGTGGAAGAATTCTTCCACCGTCAACTTTCGGGAACCGTCAGACATTGCCCCATACAAAACTTCTACCCCAATGAATACTCTCCAAGCGTTTGGGGAGATTTGGGTGACGGACAGGCCAAGGTACTGAAGAAGATGACGGTGGAGAGAACTTAAGGGAAATCTGAGCCCCGCCTGTAAGGCTTGCTCATAGATCCCAACACCGTCTACCCCCCTATAGTAACATTTTTCGGATTTTTCGGGAAGACGTAGATGGATGTTATCTGGTATTTGGTACTTAGTCCTAAGCGTGTTGAGATGGGATTTAGTCATTGACGACCTAAAATCATTTACTGTCCAAAGGGGCAGCATGACGAACTCCCTAAGACCATCTGGGCCAATCACTGACCGGACGGGGGGATCCACACCGTCTAAGCTACTACTGGACGACTCTGAACTCTCCGTCTCCAGACCTCCATCTGGGGAAGAAGAGGTACTGGACGGATTCCTCTCTTCACTTGAAGTGTCAGGATCTCTTGGACCTGACGGGAACCTTTCATCGTAGCCCGCCCCCTCGCGGACAAATGACTGATTACTTGACGCACTAGACATTACCTACAGTTATGACGGTATAACCTAAGACACCAACGGATCTAAAGAAAGCACATATATGTAAAACAATAAAATGAAAAGAAAGACGGAGAGGGGTTTGGAGTACATACCGGATCGAGATGGCTTCTAATGAGAGACGACGGATAGGGCCTCTGCTCACAAATTTTTGATAGGAAGAGAAAATGAAAGGAGAAATGTCTGGCTTTTATAGAACGAGGGGCGCGGAATACGAAGTGACGCCTCGTTTTTGGGAAACAGCCAATCCACAAGGACCACGTGTTCTTCGTCAGAAATTCAGGCCACGTGTCATCCGTCATGGTATACTAAGACCGTCCCATCTCAATACATTGCTTTATGAGTCATTCCATGAATCCGTCAGGTTTCAAAGACGGATCCAAGGACTGAAGGGGGCAACTGAAGGGGATAAAAATAGGAGACGGATATTCCCATAGAACTTGAAGGGACGGAGAGTATGAAGACGGATCGACACCGTAGGTGACGCGACTATGACGGTTAAATTTTGCTAAGTATCCGTCATATATGAATTAATTGTAGATTCCAGGTTGCATGTCATTTGATATGTTTTAAATCAACTTTTGCTTTATCCCCACGCAAGCGTGCACACTTGGACTTCTTGCGACACACGTTTGAGAAGACTCCTATATGGAAAGGAACTTAAGAGGGAAGTTGTATCCTAAAAGAAAGGCAATTTTACCCAATATAAATACCCCAGAAACCCTAGATATCAAGGTATGTACAATTGACCCAACTCTGGCACTCTAGCGTTGCGAAGAAATACTAACTTGACCTTCGGAGGGTTTTTGGCTGGCACCACACTGGTGATCTCTGTTAAGGTTTCTTTGTTTTCTCTTTGCAGGTGTTGACTCGAGTTGGATAGTGCTTGCAACCTACTGGTGATTTTTTCGGCATCATCATTATATATCATTGAATGTAGCCTGATTTGTTAGATACACCAAAATAAGGACGGAGTAAGTTTTCAAATTGTATGAAGGAAAAAACAATATCTACGAGACTCAACTAAACGTAAAGAGAAAATTGATGTGAGATTGACCACACTTCTCTTTACTTTAGAAAAAAAATTAAAAAAAAGAAAAAGAAAAAGGAAAGCATCATGCTATAAGCTTCATGCAGTCATGAACATGTCTAATAATTTCATAAAGATATCCACATATGTTGTATGAATAACTTTATCTCACTCTTCCTCTTGTGTCTTGCTTTCTTACCTCTTAACTCAAGAAACTAAGAAATCATTGGAACCATTCGCAATAATATGACGCATGTATTTGACACGTGTATTGCGTATGTCACTCACTTTATAAAGCATTTAATCAAGAGATAATATCCATACAATTTATTGCTTTAAATTTGAGTGACTCTAAAGAAATATAAGACGAGACTAGAGTGAAGATTAACATACTAAATTAGTCTTTTACTCTTTTATATTCATTATGGGGCGAAAATGGGCAAATGCCCATTTCGCGCAAAAAAAAAGGACAAATGTCCCATTTTTTAACTAATTAGGGAAATGCCCCTCTTTGGAAACTCGATTTTTTTAAAATCGAGTTTAAAAAAAAAAAATTCCTAGAGCCCTGTAGTGGTGTTTTAAGGAGCCTATAGTGACGTTTTAAGGACCTATTGTGGCGTTTTGTAACTCGAGTTCCATGCAAGTTTTTCATTTTTTTTACATATAACTCGGGTTTATGGAGCTCGAGTTACAAAACGCCGCTATAGGCTCCTTAAAACGTCACTATAGGATCCTTAAAACGCCATTATAGGGCTTAACTCGATTTTGAGAAAATCGAGTTTCAAAAGAGGTGCATTTCTCTAATTAGTTTGGGAAATGGAATATAATGTTTTTTTTTTTTGCCTGAAAAGGGCATTTACCCATTTTGGCCTATATTATGATTTCAAGCATATTGAAAAATGAGCTCAGAGGGAAAAGCAGGTTTTGTTAGGCTATTGGTTAACAACTAACTAAGAATAACTTATTATGAGATCTCCGAAGAAGGTAGAGGGCCAAACTCAAAAATCAATTTCATAATTTTTTTTTATCAGTTAATGATAAATATCATATTTACATACATGGGTTGCTACGTGTATATTTATTTAATTAAATCTAACACGTGATGTTTACATAAGTTTTATTTGAGTAATATTGTAGAAACATCATTGTAGGGGGCGGTTTGGATCCTAAGCCCAAAAGGAAATAGGATTAAGGCCCAACAAGCCCAACACAATGAATTTGTAAAGAGTGGATTGGAAACTAAGCTTTAATAAGTTGGACAACAATTATAATGGGTTCAGATGACAAGAAAAACCAAGATAAATAGATTTTAAGCAAAATAACTCTTCCTCGGCAAAGTCCGAGGAGAATAGCTCTCGTATATATCTCTCTTAAACTTGATTACAATTTCAGTTTTTGTTGCTACAGTCTTTCTTCTATAGATTCTCAGCCGTCTCTTGTAATGGGGTCTTTCTTCCTTATATTCCCCTATTTTGCTTCATCTCCACCCTCCACGTGTAGATCACGTTGCGTACTTTGATTCTCGTCCCATCAGCATCTTCCTAAAGTCTTTGGGGGTAGTTGTAAGGTTGAATATTATTGTTTAGGTATCACTTCCACATTAATGCGGTCAAACAGTTAACTGTAAAGCCTTTAATGCGGTGGTAGCAGCTTTCTCTAAGATATTTCTTAGCTCACATTTGTCTTATTCCCTCCTGATGTTTATCCTTACCAGTAGAATTGCCCGGAGTATTGCCTTTGGCAGCAGATCAAAACTTTTGACCTCTGCTTTGCCAAACCGAGGCATTCCTTCTCGAATTACCTTCCTAAACCCTCATGGCCAGAACCTTCCACAACTCACTGATTTGTACTTATTCCCTAACGTCTACTAAATGTCATTGGACAAGGCTCACAACCCAATATACATTTCTGGACCTTTTATCCCTACAATAGCCCCTCGAAATTCCCTTTTTTTGCTCCTCGAAAAAAAGAGAATTTTGATATTATAACAATTATTTTGTTATTCTCTCACATCACCTCTATTTGTGCAGGTGTCTTTTCAACTGCCTAGAAGCATGCTCCTGACGTTTCGGCATCCGAAACGCACCTGTAATTAATTTTCTCCATGTTCCCCACGTTCTGCAATGCAATGGAGATTTAACGACTGGGGATTTTATGGGAACTTGAGCGGGAGTTTTTCCGCTTGCTTTTCTCTCTCATATATATATCACTCAAAAGCTTCAACTATTTCACTTTTTGCATTCTCAAAACTCAAGAGCTAGTCTGATGAGCCTTTCTTCTCTCCCGTAAGTTTTCTCTAGCAATTTCATCTTTTTTTCTTCTCTTCGATCTCATTTGTCCTTCTTTTTATTCAAAGCCCTCTTTTCGTTGGCCCGTCCAATTTCACCTCATCTCCTTAGTACCTTTAATTTTCCTTTCATATGGGTAGATTTGCTTACCTAGTAAACACCCCAGAGGGTATAGAGAGCTTTAAAGCTCAATATTGAATCCCAGCAAGGGTCTCTATTAGGTATTGCAAATAGGGGGAGTGGCATACCATGACGCAGGAGAGAGAAGTAACAATCCCTATGATTGCCTTTATAGAGAGAGGGATGAGAATTCCTATGGGTAGAGTTACTAAGGATTATCTAATAGCTTATAGGCTTTCCCCCACTCAGTGTGCCCCCAATATATTTATGATTTTAGGTAGTATAGACGCCTTCAATGAGAAGATGGGCGTGAACCTCACCCACCACGACGTCAATTGGATTTACAATTGTCACCACTTAAAAGGGTAGGGGTACTACCTAAAAACTAGGGTTCCTGGGGTCAGGCTCATATTGTGCCTCCCTGAGTCCAACAAAGGCATGAATAAGAATTATCTAATTGTCTTAGAAGAGTGGCAGGATGACCTTTACTGTCCGACGAGAGAAAGGACACCAGGTGGGGTTCTTAGGTCTAGGTTTATTGTTCTAATAACACCCCTTTTTCTTACCAACATCTTTAGTGCTCATCTTTTCTATTTGTACTTGCAATTTAACTTTCCTCTGGTTTGTGCTACTTTTTTAACAGTGTTTTTCTGTTTTTGATGGTTTTGCAGACAAGCACTCTGCTGTCCTGAACATAAACCTTGTCAACCAGCCAAATTTGAACAAAGCACTCAAGGTCGAGGTCTTTGTCTACAGGGATAGGCAACTAAGAGCAGTTTCATCTCATATTTGACTACAATCTGATATCATCTAGCTTTCAAGCACCCAAGTACGTGATCAAGGCCAAAGAACAACGTCTACATCTAATAAACGTTGTCGTACTGGGTTTCCTTAATCCAGGCCCCGTTCTAGAAGGTGTACAGCAAGTAGAGCTACCCTTCCAGTTCACAGCCGAGGAGGAAGCAACTTCTTCCCAACCAGTAATCAAAGAAGAAGAAGAAGAAATGGTTGAAATCTCAGATTCCGAGGACGACTTCGAGGTTTTCAACCAGTCCCAGTCCTCAGAAATCCCAGCTAGTGACCTTAACTATCTTCCTCTAGCCCAAATAAACCATACCTAAGAAGCTTCTACTATTCTCGACACCATGGTGCAACAGCACAAGATAAGTTCAAGCCTTCACGAGCTGTTGGAGTCCCATGCTTGAGGCAATGTGCCAGGAAAGGCAGCCTAGACCAAGCCCCTCATCCCTCCATCCACTCAAGCTCTCCAACCCAATCCTGCTGACAAGAAGAGGAAGATGGACCAGAAAGGCAAGGAGGTGGTGGAAGAAGGAAAATGCCATCTCTCTAAGGAAGCTAAGCCCTAAAAAGGGGCCAAGTAGCCAAAATCACTCATACAAGGTCCTTAAGTGAAGGATCGCTGGTGGAGAAGGGGCATGATCGCCAAGCCACGGTGCCAGCCTAGAACCTCCCTTTTGTTGGACGGAGCTACCCTTCCAACATACGCTTCTATAAGGGACTTCTAGCATAGGAAGGCCGGGTATGTGGCTGATGCTGTGGATCAGGCCCTTCTATTGCCTACTGACATGGCCGACCTCCGGTCCATGAAAAGACATGAGGTGTTCCTTAGTCCGAAAAGGGACTTAGCGCTGGTAAGTCTCCTAATTGTCTTTTTCTTTTATTTAAGATCATAAATGCTTTTCTCTAATCATTATATTTTTTCTTGGAAGGCTGTTCAAGCTGCGCATAGGGCTAAGGAATTGGTGACCATTTCCCATAGGCAGATGAAAGATGAAGAGACAAGGCGCATAGCCTCTATGGAGGCCTTTAATGTGGCCGAGAAGAGGATCAAGGAGCTAAACACCAAGCTTACTGAGGCTGACAGGGAGAAGAAGAGCGCTGAGGCTGGTTTGCAAGGGGTGAAGAAGCAGGCAGAGACTCAGCGTAAGCAACTTCGTCAGGCTGAGGATGAGCTTGCTATCTCTAAACAATAAATAAAGGTCCTAAAGAAAAAACTGGAGGTTGAGAAGGCTAGGAACCAAGCTGAGCAGGATGGCTATGATGAGGGGGTAGCAGAGACCAAGGAGGCACTTAGGTCTGAGGTCTCGGGGGTGTGTAAAACATACTGCCTCCAAGTGTGGAATGAGGCCCTCAACCTATCCGGGGTTGAGGCCTCCTCGGCACTTAGGAGAGCAGAGAATGTCTACTATCCCCCTGCAATCCGAGCACTAGGCCCCTCAATCTCCCAGGATAATGCTACCCCTAATGATCCAAGCCCAATCCAAAAGATACCTGCCAAGGACTTTCCTCTTCCCAACTATCCACCAAAAGGGGTAGAGCAAGCTGGTGTAGCTGAGAAAGAGAAAGAAAAAACCAAGGAGGTAGCCACTGAAACCACAAAGCCCCTAGTTGCACTCAAGGATTCCTTCGAGGGAGGGGTGGTCTCCTAAAGCCAAGAGCTGGTTTTGGCAACTTTCCCCATTTCTGCCAAGGAGGATTCCAAGGGTAAAGGCCCAGCATCCTCAGTAGCAGCACCTGCCCAATCCACTAAGGCTCGCCCGTCCTTAAAATTAAGTAGCTCTTAGAATAGGTTTTTTTATTATTATTATAAAAAATGTACTTTTATTTCTAATCATTCTGTTGTTTATCTTCCTTAAGATGTATTTACTTTACCTTTTGCAAGATTGAACTTTAATGAAAAACATTACATTCTTTCATACTTAATTGTGTTTGTGCAAAACTACATATGATGTCTCTTCCATTCAATGCTTAACTGACATAAACACAATCTAATTTGAAATATATTCCTACATTCTTAATTTTGACAGTTTTTTAAGCAAGTGGGGGTCTAGTTGTTAGACCCCATGCAAATGGCAACACCTTGGGCTAATTTCTCCCAGCCAATGATGTTTAACAAAGTATACTTAAACTTTAAGGCATACCTCAAGTATAGTTAACTCAAAGGATCCTACACATTGTTGACCTTCCCTTTAACTTCAGATAATGGTGAAGCATCTATCCATACGGGGCTCCACGTAATCTTCCACTTAACAGTAAATCTAAGGAGTTGTAGGTGATAATTAGCTCACAAATAGATCATAGATATACTTGCAAATGCTTTAAGTGATGCTCTAGAGTGTCCTTTCAACTAAATTACTACAACAAGAGTCTTTGTTACTCACCATAGCTAAGTTGATTACTAATTTACCTAAGGCATGTGATTCAGGGAACCTGACATGGCCAAGGTTTTGTTTAGTATTCTCATAATCAAAGAAATGTTAATTTACCCAAGGCATGTGGTCCAAGGAACCAGGCATAGCCTTGGTTCTGTTTAACACTTAGTCAGATATTTAGCAGTGTTAATTTACCCAAGGTAGGTGGTCCGAGGAACCAGACATAGCCTTGGTTCTGTTTAACACTTTGTCAGATGCTTAGCAGTGCTAATTTACCCAAGACAGGTGGTCCAAGGAACCAGACATAGCCTTGGTTCTGTTTAACACTTAAATAAATAATGAAAAGTATTAATTTACCCAATGTATGTGGTTCGAAGAGCCAAGCATGACCGATGTTCTGTTTAATACTCTAACAAGAAATAAAGAATATTAATGTCAGAAATAAAAACATGACAGAGATGCCTTTCATTAATAGTAGTACATTCGTAGGTTATTTACAATCTAAGGACATGGTATGACATTTTCATCCAAATCTTCTAAGAAATAAGCACCTATTCTAGCTACCAAGGTAATGCGGTATGACCCTTCCCAATTGGGCCCTAACTTTCCCTGTTCTGGGATTTTTGCAGTACCTGCAACCTTCCTTAACACTAAGTCTTCAGGTGCTAATGGTCTTAATCTCACACTTGAGTCATATCCCTGTTTGAGCTTTTGTTGATATTATGCTAACTAAACCATGGCATTTTCTCTCCGCTCTTCAATCAAGTCCAAGCTCTTCTCTAAGTCGTCATTGCTGTTTGGAGTGAACAAGCTTGTCTTCAGCGTTGGGAATCTAGTCTCTAGATAAATCACAGCCTCGGCCCCATAAGTCATTGAAAATGGCGTTTCTCCTGTTGACCTACGAGGGGTAGTGCGGTATGTCCAGAGCACATGTGGCAACTCTTCTACCCATTTATCCTTTGCATCATCCAACCTCTTCTTGAACCCATTCATTATGACCTTATTGACAGCCTCAACCTATCCATTCCCTTGGGGATAAGCTAGAGTTGGATACTTGTTCGTAATACCCAATTCATAACAATACCTCCTGAAAGTTTTACTATCAAACTGAAGCCTATTGTCCGAGATGAGGATGTGAGGAATCCCAAACCGAGTGACAATGTTTTTCTACACAAACCTCTTGGCATCCACATCCCTAATATTTGCCAGTGGCTCAGCTTCGACCCATTTGGTGACGTAGTCAGTGCTAACCAAAAGCCATCTCCTATTTCCTACTGCCTTAGGGAAGGGCCCTACAATATCTAAGCCCTATTGAGCAAAAGGCTAGGGACTAGACAGGGAATTGAGGACACCCCTTAGCTATGAATGTTTGGAGCGAATCTCTGACATTGATCACACTTCTTCATGTATCCTTGTGCTTCCCTTTGCATACTTGGCCACCAGTACCCTTGAGTGAGGGCCCTATGAGATAGTGACCTGCCTCCTGTATAACTTCCACAAATCTCTTCATGTAACTTTTCTAAGAGTAGCTCTACTGTCCTAAGATGGACGCATAGCAAATATGGCCTCAGAAAAATAGCACTTGTATAGTTTCTGATCCTCAGACAACAAAAAACGATGAGCTTTTCTTCGTACTTTATCAGCCTCCCCCTTCTCCTCAGGCAAGATGTCATCCTTAAGGTATAGGACTAGGGGATCCATCTAACTAGGTCCCACTCTAATTTGATGAATCTGGGTCTTTTCCCTCTTTATCTCAGCAGGCTCACGTAAATCTTCAACGAGGATGACCCGAGGTAAACTCTGCGTCGAGGAGGTTGCAAGCGTGGTAAGAGAATCAACATGCGTATTTCTGCTTCTAGGGATTTGTTGTAGGGTGAAAGACTCAAACCCTGACTGCAAGTACCTAACTTGACTCAAATATCCTTGCATCCTCAAGTCCTTGACTTTTTAATTCTCCTTTCACCTGGCCAACAACTATCCTTGAATCTGAAAATACCTCCACTGTTCTTCCTCCCATTTTCTGAATCATAGCCATCCCTATCAATAAAGTCTTATATTCAGCCTCATTGTTTGTGGCTGAGAAGCCCAACCTTAAGGATTTCTCAATAATAATCTTTTTAGGAGATATCACAACTAACCCCACTTTAGATCCTCTTTGATTAGCCGTACCATCAACGTATACCCTCCAAGATAGAGGTTCTTGTAAAGAAAACAACCCAACTGATTTTCCATCCATGTTCTGCTTCTTTCCCTCCTTTTCCAATGGAGATTCAGCAAACTCGGCCACTAAATCCGTAAGGACCTAGTCCTTAATAGAGGAGGGAGGCATATACTTGATATCAAAAGCCCTTAGGATTGTACCCCACTTGGCAATTCTTCCTGTGTAATCAGCCCTCCAAAGTAGTGGTTGAAGAAGAAGTTAGGTTAAAACCACAACCGTATGAGCTTGGAGGTAGTGAAGGAGCCTACGTGTAGCATGTACCACTGCCATGATGGCCTTTTCCAATGGTAGATAACGAACCTCTGCCTCATGCAATGACTTGCTCACATAATAAATTGAACTCTGCACTCCATTATCAACTCGTATCAGCATTAAACTTACCACATGAGAAGTTACAGCAATGTAAGCAAACAGAACCTTTTCCTCCTCGGGCCTAGACACAATGGGCGGCCAAGAAAGGTACTCCTTCAGCTGCTGGAAGGCTAGGGCGCACTCCTCAGTCCATTCAAATCCTTTCCATTTATTCAGGTCTGGAAGAAAGGTCTACACCTATCTGCTGACTGAGAGATGAAGCGGTTCAGAGCAACAGTTATTCCTGTTAATTTTTGGACTTCTTTAGGATTCCGAGGAGATTGCAAACTGTTAATTGCCTTAATCTAATCAGAGTTGAATTCAATTCCACGATGAGTGATCATGTAACCTAGAAATTTACCCGAGCCAACGCCAAAAGAACACTTGGAAGCATTGAGGCGCAGTTTGTGCTTCCTTAGTATTTCAAAAATATTTCTGAGGTCATTCACGTACTCAAACTCTACCTTACTTTTCACCACCATATCATCTATATAAACTTCAATATTTTTGTCTAGTTGTGTCTCAAACATCCTGGTCATCATTCTCTGATAGGTAGACCTTGCATTCTTTAACCCAAAGGGTATCACCTTGTAGTTGTAATTTCCAGTAGGCATAACAAAAGCTGTCATTTCCTGATCATCCAAAGCTAATGGTATTTGGTGGTACCCTTGAAAAGCATCCAAAAAGCTCATCCGAGGATGGTCTACAGTTGCATCCACTAATTGATTTATCCAAGGCATAGGGAAAGAGTCCTTTGGGCAAGCTTTATTTAAATCTGTGAAGTCAACACATACTCGCCACTTCCCATTCTTCTTCTTCACCACCATTGCATTGGCCAACCACTCAGGGTAAAACACCTCTTTAATAGCCCCGGCTCGCTTAAACTTGATCACCTCCTCCTTGATGGCATCAGAGTGTTCCTAAGATGAGCGCTAAGGCGGTTGCTTTTTGAGGATGGCAGATGGATTGACGTTTAAATGATGGCAAATTAAAATTGGATCCACCCTAGGAGCTTTGTAAGCACTTCATGCAAACACATCAATATTCTTCCTGAGAAACACTATCAGCTCTTCCTTCTCTTGAGGAGGCAATTGAACTCTGACCTGGAAAAACTTCTCCTTATCATCACCTATAATAACTTTTTCTAATTCCTCGCATCTTACCCCTTCTATCACCACGTCCGTAGACAACTCAAGCATCCTTGATTGCTATAAGCCTCGCTCAGCAGAGGCCGATGACTTACCTTCAGCCTGATGTTTAATTGTAGCCACCAAGCACTACCTAGCCATAGACTGGCTCCCGACTAGCTCCTCAACTTGGTCCCTAGACGGGTACTTCACCATCAAGTATAGGGTGGAAGAAATGGCCCCCATGGCATGAAGCCAGGGTCTTACCACAATGGCAGTGTAGGAGGAGTAGGAATCTACCACAATGAAGTCCACCTCTACCATTTCTGGCTCTGCTTGTACGGATAGTCTAATCTAGCCCCTTGGAATAACAACTTTCCCATCAAAACCTACCAAAGGTGAATCATACCATGCTAAGTCCTTAGGTTTCAATTTTAGCCCCTTATATAAGTCAGGGTACATGATTTCTACATTGCTGCCTTGATCTACCAACACCCTCTTCACATCATACCTTCTTATCTTGAAGGTGACCACTAGTGCATCATCATGTGGCTGCAAGGTTCCAACCTTGTCTTTATAAAAAAAAACTTAATGCTGGTTGGACCTCCATCATAACCCTCTTCGGCTCAGGGGACGAGTCCTCTGCGAGTGGCCGAGCTATGGACATCACCTTGGAGGGATGAGAACTAGTTCTTCTAGGAGCGGCAATAATAACACTAATTGTGCCTAGAGATGGTCTTGAAGAAGCATTTCTTTGAGCTCCTGACCTTGTCTGGCCTCCTTGCCCATTGGGCTAATATAGAAATTGTTTTAACTTTCCACTTCTGACCAGCTACTCCAGATGACTCCATAAAGTCTTGCAATCCTCTATAGTGTGCCCTCGCTCTTGGTGGTGTTGGAAATGAAGGCTTTGGTTGCGCTTCGTGGGGTCTCCTCCCATCTTATTTGGCCATTTAAAGTATGACTCATTCATAATCTTTTTTAGGATTTGATGTACTGGCTCTCGAAACACCGTGCTAACCACTTGAGTAGTAGTAGATCCAGATGGCCCAGCAAAATCTCTCCGAGGTCGGTTGTTGTTATATCTATCCGACCTAAAATCCCTTCTATCCTGAAGGACCACCTTAGCCTCTCCTTCCCTTGCTGTTGGTCCTCCTCGACCCGTTTATACTCGTCAATACGGTCCATGAACTGACGCACACTTCTAAAAGGCTTTCTTGTCAAAGATTTTCTCAAATCATGCTTGGGGGGCAGACTGATCTTGAAAGTCCTTATAACCACCTCATCAAAGTTCCCATCTATCTCATTAAATATCTCCCAGTATCTGTTAGAATACGTCTTCAAGGTTTTCCCTTCTTGCATAGTCATGGACAATAGGGAATCTAAGGGCCGATGAACTCTACTGCAAGTAACAAAACGAGAACCAAACGCTCTAATAAGCTCCTTAAAGGAGTTAATAGAACCTTCCTTCAGACCATCGAACCATTCCATCACCATGGGCCCCAAACTAGATGGGAACACCTTGCATATCAAGGTCTCATTCTTTGAGTGAACAACCATTCTTTGATTGAAATGGCTAACATGCTCCATGGGTCTATTCTGCCATTATACATGGTGAATGTTGGCAGAGTGAACCGTCGAGGAAGTTTTCCTCCTTCAATCCTACGTGTAAAAGGTGACTTAGAAATCTGATTCAGAGCCCTGCCCATAGCATCGTTGCCTAGACCTTTGTGAGACGGACTCTCCCTTCTCCGCCTATAATGGTGATCCTCATCACATGAAAAAGATTTGCTGGTGGAGTCCTTGACCTTGGTCGGTATCTATTATCACTATCATCATCAGAAGAAGGGTTAGGACTTGAGGGAGTTCCTTTGTGTCGCTAGTGGCGTAACCTCCTTCGCAAAATATCAATCTCCAGTTGCATGCTTCTAGTATTTTCTTCATGAGCGATGCGACTCATACTTCGAGATTGGCTCCTACTAGTGTGTATGGTATGTACACTAACTTCTCGGTCCCTTCTTCGTTCAAGATTGAGAAATTGATCTTAACGTTGGGAACCAACAGACTCTTCTCGGTTTGGCCCGGAACCTACCATAGCTAAATGTTGATCTCACTAAAGCTCAAGTTTCTCATTGACAACGCCAATTGAAGGGGGTCGGTTTGGATCCTAAGCCTAAAAGGAAATAGGATTAAGGCCCAACAAGCCCAACACAATGAATTTGTAGAGAGTGAGTTGGAAACTAGGCTTTAATAAATTGGACAACAATTATAATGGGTCCAGATGACAAGAAAAACCAAGATAAACAGATTTTAAGCAAAATAACTCTTCCTCGAAAAAGTCCGAGGGGAATAGCTCTTGTATATATCTCTCTTAAACTTGATTACAATTTCAGTTCTTGTTGCTACAGTCTTTCTTTTACAGATTCGCAACCGTCTCTTGTAAATGGTCTTTCTTCCTTATATTCCCCTGTTTTGCTTCATCTCCACCCTCCACGTGTAAATCACGTTACTTACTTTGATCCTTGTTCCATTAGCACCTTCTTGAAGTCTTTGGGGGTAACTGTAAGGTTGAATATCACTGTTCAGATATCACTTCAATATTAATATGGCCAAAGAGTTAACTGCATAGCCTTTAATGAGGTTGTAGTAACTTTCTATTAGATATTTTTTAGCTTATCTTTGTCTTATTCCCTCTTGATGTTTATCCTTATCAGCAGAATTGTCTGGAGTATTGCCCTTAGTAGCAGATCAAACCTTTTGACCTATGCTTTGCCAAATAGAGGAGACATTTCTCCTCAGACTACCTTCCCAAATCCTCATGGCTAGAACCTTCCACAACTCACTGATTTGTACTTATTCCCTAACGTCTACTTGTCCTCGGACTACTACATGTCCTTGGACAAGGCCCACGGCCCAATATACATTCCTGGGCCTTCTATCCCTACAATCATGCTAAATATTAGGACTAAAGGTTATACTTGTTTTCTTTTGTTTTTGTTTTTGTTTTTGTTTTTTGTTTTGTTTTTGTTATCTAATGTTATACTTACGTAATAGAATAATGATATAATCCATCATTAAAGTATTGACCTTGAACAAATTATACTTGAGTATAACATAACAACTATTCATGTCATCAAGAACTTTATAAATCAACTGATTGATATTTTCTCATTTTTTAAAGGGGAAATTGCACTTTACCCACCTATGGTTTGGCTTGTTTTAACAGTGCCCACCCGTGGTTTAAAAGTTATCACTTAACCCACTTGTAGTGGCCTCCGTTAGACCCCCGTTACCCACCTCTGCCTTTTGCATTAGAAAATCTCATTTACTATATAAGCCCAAATTAGAACCCAAATAGAACCTTAAAAAAAGAACGAGCTCTCTCCCTCTATCTACCTTAGAACCCCAAACCCATTTCTCTATGTACTCCGATTGCCAAAGTGAAATCTGAACATGTCTTCTTCAAGTTATTACTTGGGTTCCAGTCACCATTCATGCTCTGTTGACTATTGTTGGCTACGGACTGCTTTGACCTTGAACAATTTTGGGAGAAGGTTTTATGGGTGTAGCTACTATGATGTGGTGAGTAGCAGCTAATTTTCAGATTTTTTTTCCTTTATTTTTATTTTTATTTTTTGGTTTTGTTGGCTTCATGAATAACCCTAATTTGATTTTGTTTGTAGGATGATGATCCTACTTGTAAATACTTTAGCTGGTTAGATGGAAAAACATGTAAGCGTGGGTCTGAAGTTGCACCCATTGTCCTTGCAAGATTCAGTATGTACAAGAATCAAGCAAGAGTTGCAGAGGAAAAGGAAAATGCGGCTAGTGATAGGGAAATAGCAGCTATTGAGAGGGAAAAAGTAGCCAAGCGAAGGGAAGAAAAAGCTAGGGTTAGAGAGAGGATAGCTAAAGAGAAGTTACAGAAGTACAATTTTGCACTTGTTGTGTCATGGGGGTTTTTTGCTTTTTTTTTTTTTTTGTGTTTTCTGGTAGGACGGGAGAATTTGGAACAAAGCCATTGAGTCTGCCTTGAAGGCAAGTTGTTGTAGTTATTGTATAATTTTGGGTATTACCACTTTTGACAAGTGTATTCCATGTATTTGGCACTATGTGATGTTATTGTTTATTTGAATAAAGTATGCAATGTGTTCTTTATGTGATGTGTTCTTCTTTATGTAATCTGTTCTTGTTTATGTAATGTGTAATGTTGCCTTGTAATGTGTTCTTTATTTAATGTGATCTTGTAAATTGAATAGAGCATGCTACATTGTTTACGTAATGTGTAATGCTGCCTTGTAATGTATTCTTTATGTAATGTGTTCTTGTTATTTGAATAGGGTATGCAATCTGTTCTTCTTTATATAAGGGGCAATTGCACATGCACCTCACAAGATTTTGTTTACATCAATTGAAAAAGCATAAAGAAGTATGTTTTAAAGTAAGAGTACCATTCCATACATATATAATAAGCATTGTTCAAAACAAGTGGACTCCACTTAACATTAATGGATAAACACAGCTAAAGTACTTCAATAATAGGTGGTTCTGTCCCCACTAAGACAATAACAAAATAACTTTACAGTAGAAAGTTATGCACAATAACAAAAAAGTGGTGACATGCCACTATCAGACATGCACAATAACAAAAAAAGTAAAGTAAAGTTTCTGCTTGCACATTCTCCAATCTTCATTTCCCAAAAACCTTGCCCTTGTCCTTGCCCTTGCCCTGCCCGTTGAGAACATTGCACCAAATGTCTCTGTCTCCTTTGTCATTGTGTCTCACCAGTTATTCCAGCCTTACACCTCCTTGAATTATGCCCCTCCTTATGGCAAAACCCACATTTTATAGGTCTATATGACTTAGAAATTTTGTATGGGTTGTTTAGCTCAACTGCATATTTCTTCCTTTTCATTGGTGGCCTACCACAATTGGAGCAACAGGGGCAGGTTGGTTGGTTGGTTTCAACCCATTCATCTTGGCCAGGAAGTGGGGTAATCATCTTCTTATATGCAGCCACATAGGCATCATTTTTATAGCATGCATGCACATAATCCTTAGGTCTCTCCAGGTTCTTATAGATTGCTGCAACACCATGTTTACATGGGATTCCTGTCAAATCCCAAACTCTACAAGTACAACACTTTCTTGTAAGGTTAACCACATGCCTCTCATACTCATTATCAACCTCATATATATAGCAACCTGATGGGACAGCAGAAAATGACTTAGAATCAAATTTCAACTGCTCATGCTTCTGCACTATGTTTGGACATATGTCACTAGTGAATTTTTCAATCACAGCCTTCTTACTGTACATTCTAGTCATCAACCTAACCTTGATCCACTCTAGCATGGCAATAATAGGCTTATCCCTAGCTTCTAGTATCATAAAATTAAATGACTCACTAAGATTGTTCACATAATAATCAGAGATGGCCCTTGGAGTGAAATATGACTTGGTCCATTAGGTTGGTTGGATGTCTGCTAGATATTCCCATGCTTTTTTGTCCAATTCCTTCATATCTTGCATTCTCTTCTCAAACTCCCTAATTGTTGTTGCTGCAGCACACCTTTATCATGCAACATTCAATTCTAAACCCTTGAAGTTTAACTTAAAGTTGTTGTAAATATGCTTCACACAGAATCTATGTTTAACTGTTGGAAACAACATCTCCATGGCAGGTATCAATCCCTGGTTATCATAAATACAATAAAAAAACATTTAAAGAACAAAAATGAACACCATCTGCCTAAGAATAGAAACAAAACTTTCAAAAAGTAGAAATGTAATGACTAAGAACAAACAAAAATCTCAAAAATCAAGTGAATTGTATTACCTTCTGCCTATCTGAAATGAACACCAGATTCAACTCATCTGGCCTCCCAATATCATCTGCAAATGTTTGTAAAAACCACACCCAAGTATCCTTGTTTTCTTGCTCAACTATACCTAATGCAACAGGGAAAATATTGTCATTCTTATCCATTGCAGTTGCTGATAATATATGTCCACCAAACTTGCCCTTCAAGTGGTAACCATCTAATCCTACAAGTGGCCTGCACCCCTCAAGAATCCAACTTTCTGTGCATTGTATCTCACATACATCCTTTTGAACTTGGGTTGTGGGTTAGGCTCAGTAATTTTAGTTTGCAGAATCACCTTACTCCCCACATCAGTTACTTTTATCATCTCTGCATAGTCCCTAAGCTTCCCATACTGTAACCTCTCATCACCTAGTATGAATTCTCTAGCTTTCCTCTTACTCTGTACACTTGATTTATGCTCAAGTCCATAGACACATCCCGTATAACTCGATGCTTCGCACCAGAAATTGCCCAATCAGGGTTTTTGTTGAAATCATCCAAGTACTTCCTAGCCACATATGTAGAAGTGACTTGGCTATGCTTGAATGTCCTCCCATATGTACAAGTTGGAACCATGGTCTTTATCTGGAAGGTTAACTCCCTTGCAATCTGTGATGCATATATCGTCCAACCACATTCATACTTGCAATGGACAGAAACTTTGTTCTTTTCATTAAGCTTGAACTTAATGTCTACAGGCTTTTTCACTGCATATTCCCTCAAGGCAGCCCTAAACACCTTCCCATTTGGAAACTTCATACCCTTGCATAACTGAGAGTTACTCATGCCAGTCTTCTCATTAAACTCTGGACATCTCACCCTTTCATCCTCATCCTCATCCTTAGAAGTGTTAATGCTCCTAGTGTCATCATCATCAAGAGCATTTTCAGCCCAATCATTATCATCAACAGCTTGATTACTGGCAGTAGCTTCTGGTCTCTTCCCATTATCTATAACTGGCTCCTTCAAATGCTCTCCCTCATTTACATTTTTAGTATCTCTTTGATGCTCTCTCATATTGGGCACCTCATTGTTCTGAGCACCAAATATGTCATCAGGATAATCTGGTCCTTCATACCCTTCATATAGCCAATCAGGTCCTTCATACCCTTCATCTAGCCAATCAGGTTCATCCAGATGAACATCTTCACTACCAACAGTTTGTCCATGGGCAGCATTGTCATCCACGTTCTGTCCATGGGTAGCATGGTCATCCACATGCACAGCTCTACCAACACCACCATCCCTTAAACCTTCAACAAGTTCTTCACTAACATCATTTTGGTCAACCACAGATGATCTAACAGAGACATTATTGGTCACCTCCTCACAATCAGTATCATCATCTTCATCATTCATTTCCCATGGCTAGTTTACTGCAATTGGTTGATCTGGTTTAACTATAGGTTCTTTAATAGCAATTGGTTCAACTTTAGGTTCTACATAAAATGTGATTTCATTTGTTGGCCATTCAGCATGTAGTTCACACATGTAGGTCACATCATCATCTGAATTAATTAACCTTAACCTTTGCTCTAAGTCACCACCAAGTATTAAATAATAAATCCTACTGTTAATGGGTCCCCCAACCTCAGCACAAATGTCTTGTATCTCAAAATGACTTAGTAGATCTGGATCAACATTACCTATTGTAGATACCTCATCACCTACATACTCTAAACCAAGGTTCCACTCAAAATTCCTACTATGGTGAATAGTAAAATCAAAACGAATTTTAGCAACCATCTGCAGGAGTTAATACACATGCACAAACAACAATAATTAAATACATAACCAACACATGCACAGAGAGCACCAATCATTGACAAAAGCAAAATAATTTCAGTTGCACATAAAATACCATTTAACATGGGGTTAGAGACAAGAAACACAAACTAAACAATTTCTCTTCATGGGACCACAGACAACCTAAAGATGCATCTAACCAAAATATTCCTAGGGACCACAATCATCAATGTCAACTATAGAAGAACAAACACAACAATGGTAAACCCAACAATGGTAAACCACTAATTTTATGACAGAAAAACTTTAATCCGAATCACCTTCATCAATCGTTACACATTGAAAAAGAACAAACACAACAATGGTAAACCCTAGAAAGTCATTTCATATATACCTAATACAGAGGAAAACCCAAGCTTCAACACACCTCCTCTTTGCTTGCAAGTTTTCGGGGATTTCACTTTGGCAATCAAAGTAAAGAGAGGAAGGGATTATGAGTTTGGAGATTTTTTGGGATTCTAAGGTAGAGGGAGGGAGAGAGCTCGTTCTTTTTTTAGGGTTTTAATTTTGGCTTATATAGTAAATGAGATTCTTTAATGAAAATGACAAAGGTGGGTAACAGGGGTCTAATAGAGGCCACCACAGGTGGGTTAAGTGATAAATTTTAAACCACGGGTGGATACTGTTAAAACGGGCCAAACCATAGGTAGGTAAAGTGCAATTTCTCATTTTTCTATTAAAGACATTTAGTGTTCATATTCTCCCTCATCAGTTGTAACTATTGAATTGTGGTTAAAATTATATAATAAAAAAATTGTAAAAAAATTCAGATTCTGTGGTCGCTCTATTGAAGGTTGCTAGGCCTTGGCCTTTGGGCCTCACGTAACCACAATCATGCAGGCCTATCTTGTATTGTCACATCCCTAAACAGAACTAACCCTATGTTTTAAAGCCTTCAATAAATTTGGACTCAACTGGGCTCTACCCCACTTTCCACTCTCATCAGCCCATTCCACATTTTATCTCCAAGTCGACCGTTAGATTTCCTTCTCATATTGATATGGCGCCATGAAATTGAAAGAAAGCACCCTCTACATTTTCAGTTTATTTTCTCTCATAGGCGCCAATCTCTTTCTGATCCATGAAATCCATCCACACCCATATTATAATTGATATTTCGACCACCTTGTCCCACCTCATCTCTGAGGAACTTATGTGTAATAACCCGTGCTTTGGAGCTCTTGATGATTATGCTCACAAACTGTTCGATGAAACTACTCATCCAACTGCGTTTCCATGGACTTCCTTGATTAATTCATGGGTATGCTGAAAATTGTTTAATCTATACGCAGGAGCTTTCTCTCTGTATGTCAAATGCATATTGAGCCCGTCCCACCCTTGAATTTCACTATCACATCCGTGTGTAAGGCTTTAGTTAAATATGGAGAAAACTATAAGGTTTGACATGAAAGTTAGTTTTGGTATTGGCTTGACAGTTCAAAATGCGGGATTTTCACTTGTTCATTCATGGGATATAGAAAGAAGACGTTGTGAGATGGGTGTTTGATATGTAGTCCATCAGTTTGTCATGGAAAAAAATGTTGCATTATGATTCAGTAAGAATATACTTTACGTTGGATTTGCTCAGGGACAATTAGAATCTGGGATATCTATTGGAAAGAAGTAATGTTATTGTCTACATGCCTTGTAATGCTTATGTTTAGTTCATTTGAGAAGGTAATTGACAAAAGTGGTATGCCATAGAGAAAATAAAATGTGTATGCTATGGCAAAAAAATTTTATATATATATATATATATATATATATTTGATAAATGGTATGCTATGGCAAAATATTACTATGACTCTTATTAAAAAGATCTTCCAAGTAGTTGTTGGACACTTCAACCAAATTCCGTTGTTCATTCCCGTTATAGGCCCCTTAACTAACAAATAATGGAAGGTTTCATTTTCAATTATAATATGATAATACTGCTTATTGAATGGTTATAATGATTATCTTACTTTTTTTCACAGATGATATAGGCTATTGATCAAGTATTGAGCTATCAAAAATTGCTATCAAGGAGACATCAAGGCACTTGTAAGGTTTATGATTTATTTGGGAAAGTTCATTATTTGACTGAGCTAAATTAAATTTTTTGCATGATTTTGATTTTGTATTTAAGTTTTGAATCCTTGAGTTTGCAAGTTAGAGAACTTTAATATAACAGCTATGGCACAAGTTCCCTTACTAATGTATTTATAACTTTAATGCCCACTTGGCCTTCAAATGAAGCAAAGTGGTTGAAGAAAATGGTCTCATTGAGTATCCTTTTTTATTGAGTATGGGCACTAGATAGAACTGAATGGTAAAGATGTGTTCATTTAGTTAAGCCTGAGTAGCTCAAATTGAGGCTTTGTTGAATTTAGTTGAGTTTTACCTTAAAGAATAATGTAATCTTAATGGATAATTATTGACCAGAATAATAACATTATGAAGAGAACTCCATTGAATACATTGAAGCAATGGGTGTGATATGGCTAGCTTTGTTCAATATTGTCATAGTCTAGAAACAAAGTTGCCATGGTATTTGCCATCACAATTTGTTGCTCAATTTCTTGTGTGTGTTGTTTTTATTTAGCTATAGCTAGCAGAACATGGACACAGCATGATAGACCAGGTCAGATAGCTAAGTGACACAACAGCAACAACAAAGCCTTAGTCCCAAATTTTTTGGGGTCAACTATGGAGTCTTGACAGATTAGTTAGGGTGTTAGATAGCCAAAATGAAAGGGGAAAAAAATAAGTAAAAACCTTTCAAAACAGAAAATAGAAGTGTTGGAATGTGACTAGATATTTTTTTTTCATAACCCTACTTATGAGGACTATATTAATTGTGCCAAATGATGCCTTTGTAGGTGAGACATGGCCTAGAAGATGCCTTGTTATTTCCTCCTAGATGACAAAGTTATGTTGTATATCTTTCCCTTGTGATGTTTTGTACAGGCTTATTAGAGATGTGAAAGAATTCCTCTAGGCAACACAATTATTTAGGATTTTAAGGTTTTGTGATTAGTAAAATGTTACATATTTACCCAAATATTGGCTACATATCAAAGAAATCAAGAAGTTGA
The DNA here is from genome assembly GCF_040712315.1 of Castanea sativa. NCBI lineage: Eukaryota > Viridiplantae > Streptophyta > Magnoliopsida > Fagales > Fagaceae > Castanea > Castanea sativa. Next base: position 16,118,570 of record NC_134014.1, read on the forward strand.
TATAAGGACATATTATGGCCATAAAATTGGACCACTTAGCTCTACTGCCTGTTAGGCTTGATAAAATACTCCGTTATAATAATTTATCCACTAATCTTCTTTTAAGACCTATTCAAGTTGCTTATGATAGTGTTTGGAAACTGTACCTTTTAGATGGCCTACAGTATTTGATAAACAGTTGGCCTTGCATTCTACATGACCACATCTTCTTTGATAACAACTTTTTTGTTGTACCTCCAGAGTGCTTGCATTGTGTCATGAATTCATGTTTCAGAACAAGTGCCTGGCACAGATTTTTTTTTTTTTCCTGCCAGAGTCATGTTCATGCATTGCATAGTCAATGTCTGCCTAACCCCACCCTCAAGAGAACTAATCAGCCATATGTTTTGGCCTGGTAAGGCAACACCTTCATTAATTGCTTGTGCGTGGTGCAGTTTATGCCAAGTGTCAGTGCATTTTGCTGACATTAGTTTTGAGCAACATCAGCATGATATAGAGCATGCCATGGGCCTCCTTTTGAGTGCATCCATGTAAATACATATCTTTTGGTCAAGCATGATTAGAACCATTGCTATATTTGGTGTCTTAATTTACTGGCACAAATCCTCACTTTCTAGGACTGCAGATTTAGTGTACTGAGTGAGGACTAGTTTTCTGGTAAGTTAACCTTGAAATTTTAGTATGTGCAATTGAGATTTATAATCACCAATATATATTTAAGTCACCCTTTATAGCAACGGTCAAAATAATATTTTCCCTATATTTTTCTTCAATTGGATCTAAGCACTATACGAATATCTGAAGAAACATAGAATCACTAAGAGTCAAGCCCTGGAGTCGTGTCAGACTTTGTTTCTCCATCACCATTATACATTACTTCGTTACTGGAAGACAGGAAAAAAGAAGACAACCTTGATGTTTAAAAATAAATGGGTTTTTTTTGCAAATCTATAAGACTGCTGGAATATTTAGTAATAAGATGTCACCTCGTAAACCTCACTTAACTTATGTTTATAAAATGAAATTCAATGAATCTTAACTGTTTTTTGACACATTGAAAATAATCAATTAAAATTTTTTCCAAATAAGGGGCAAATAAGAAAAAAAACTTGTAATTGAAGTTCTAATACATTGAAAAAGTCCGTTTTGTAGACTAAAAGAAAATGGAAATAGTCATATACATTTGCTTTATGGCTTGGGGCTCCCAACTGGTCACCCTTTACTAATAGAATATTAATTAAGATAATGTTTACAAACTTCAAAAAATTTTCACATTGCTCGATAAGATTTCCAAACAAAAGTATTAAAGTTACTGGTTTCTGACAGCCACTGACTGAATAACATGTAAGGTTAGATTTTATTGATAACCATAACCAAAAAAAAAAAAACCACACTTCTTAAAGAAAGGAAAACCAAACCAATAATGCTTACGGCATTTTCTTTTACAGAACACATAGCATATACTCATATGGCAATCTCTTCTCTCTGTGTTTGCATGCGCAGGCCTTGTGTGTGTTTTGGGGGTTAGATTACTACAGGATGTACTTATGGTGAAAATCAATGAATTTTACAAATAGCTATTTTCGACTGGAACCTGGTCAAATTGTGATTACAACTTGATATTAAATTCCACCACAGTTGGATGTCATGTCAAGTTTTGATTAAGAGCAGACTTAAGTGAAGTTCCTTAGATTAGATTCGTTAGGTTTTCTGTGTCAATTATTATATCATGATGGGACTTTGCTATTTTAAAGGTTTCATTTAGTAGATCAAATATGCAAAGTCAATTAGAAATGATGGTTTAAGCACATACTTAAACCCTACTTTATTAGACTTAACAAATGGTTCCAAAATGATCAAAGCAAACTTGATGTAAGGAACGTTCCTGTGACAATTGACCGTGATTGTTGTCTCTCTCTCTCTCTCTCTCTCTCACACTCCCCCCCCCCCCCCCCCCAAAATAGAAACATGTGTCGTGTCATGCAATTTTCTGATTTACAATTCCTGAACATGACATTCACTTTTTCATTCCTATATGTATCATTGTGCCGAAGGGTCGAAAAAATATTGAGTTTTATTATCTGAAGTTTACTTGTTAAAAAAATTATTAGCTGAAATTTAAACTGTTAAACTTGATGCACCATTTCTATTATAGTTTATATTCTAATCTTAAATGCTTACTCTTGTAAAGGCTCTGTCGAATGCCTTCACATTCAACGTAGACCATAGAATGAAAACAGATTGGGAGGGTTTGCAGCATCTGGTCTTATCTATATTAGGCTGATTATTCCTTTGAAAGGCATAATTGCAGCAAAATATGTTTTGAATAATTACTTGCTCACAACAACAACAACAACAACAACAATAGAGCCTTAGTCCCCAAAGTTTGAGGTTGGCTGTGGATCTTTAGCAAATTAATCAAGCTATACAAGATTCATTCATACTAAAGTGACTAATTATTACACTGATCCCAATCTACCTAGGTCATCCTCATATTTCAGGATCTGATTAAAGTCAGTGACTTAGTTAGCTGTTAGCACCGTGATTAATTCCCAAATTGTGATACGTAACTAATGACATGTTTGGTACACTGTAATAATTATTACAATGTAAAAAGAATAAGTATTACAAGTAATACAAGAAGTTGGAATGGCATAACTATTCTTATTCATTTGTTTGGTAATAACACTGTAATGGAAGTTTGGATCTATGTTAGGATAGTGAAATGTCATTATATTTTTGTCAAATTTCCTAAAATACCATTTTTAAAAAGAAATATAATTTAATTGATTAGTATTATTTTTATAAATTAATCTTAATAAATATAGAACAAAAGTGATAACATCATCTCATAGTAATATATATTTTTTATTAGAACATATACATACCAATTTATAAATACGAACAATATAAAAACTAAATACAATCTATAATTTTCAAAATTTTAATACCAAATCATAACAAAGAACATGATAGCACAGTGGGTTCTTTTGACTCTTTTCACATCATTGAACTTTGAATGTAGAACCAACGGTGAGAATAATAGTAGGAAAAAGAATTAACAGTGAGAATAACAAAGACCAAAAAAGTAATAAAAAAAAATTGTGATTCATTCATATGAGAGAGAGAGAGTTATTAGGGTTTAGGGTCTTTTAGGAAATTTTATTTTTGTATATATTATGCAAGTTAAGGAATTGGTATTACAACAATTTTGGTAAGGAATAGCTATTACATTACTGAGTCTATTACAGTATACCAAACATACCCTAACTGTCACATTTTCTGACTCTTTGAAATGACTTTCTCAGATTCGTCTGTTTTAAACAACATATGATTGTGAGACTCTTTGAAATGACTTTTGCATATTCATAAAATGACATATGATTGTGAATTAGTTATTTCAATGCTACTTATCAAAAAAATTAATAAAAAAAATTGTTATTTCAATGCTGAGTCCGTCTTCTACATTATCGCCTTCAATTTTGGTGATCTTTAATTCGTATATGAAGTCTTGCTTTATTTTTTAATTAATTTTATGATGGTCACCTAACTAACCTGCCATCATCATCTTTCTCATATATCATATTCTTATTGATTGTGTCTGATTTATGGAATTACTTTCTTTTTTTATAAGCAAAATTTATGGGTCAGTTTTTTTTTTAGGCCCCACAAGCACTAGGACAGATAGAAACTGTTTGATGGGTGGAATTTGTAATAAAAGGTATTTTATAGATATGATATGATAATTGATTACTGTACAGATTGATTCTCTTAAGGCAAACTCTGGAGTCTGGACAAAGCTGTAAAAAGCTTTAGTACCCATAAAAGAGTTTGCTAGGCATGTCTAAACTTCCAAATCTTACTAAGGTGATATGCTTCTCTTGGCGGGGATTCTGGTAACTCCTGTGAAGAAGGGCTTCACACTGTTTTTGCTGGTGGACTAGGATTAGAACTTTGTCTGTCTCCATCAATTGACTACCATAACAAGCTGAATTCAAATTTCAATTGTTTTCCCAACTTAGAACACGTTATGGTTATAAATGCTATTTTAGCTTATAAACAATTTACTATGGAAGGAGGAAAAAATCTGGATAAGACACATAATTTTCAGGTTCAATCAGATCAAAAACACATTGTATAGACATAGTTGGTATATAGCTTTATATCCGTATTAACAATACAACACCAAACTCAAATAAAGTACATGTCATTTTGTTTATACAACTTTCAAAACAGTATCTCTTTGTATGCAGTTTTGGCTTGATAGAATCAGTAGAGGCAAAATACAATATGCATCGGAGATGCTCAAACCACCACAGCTAGCTGTTGCTGCAAAATGTCAGGAAATAAAACTGTAACTGCACTACGTTTCTGTCTATGCTTCCCAAGTCGAACACCAGAGACTTTCAACAACGAGACCAATATTCAAATCCAAATTTCTTCTTCGAGAACACAAGCTGAGAGATTTTCCCTTAATGACAGTGAAACCTTTTCTCCTCCAGCCCTTTTGGGTTGCTGCGGCTTGAGGGCCTTTTAAACGCCACACCCCAACCCTCTAGCTTCTGATCCTTTCATGATTCTCAGCCTTTTGCAGGATGACATGAACATACTGCAACAAATTAGGAAACTTCATGAGTATTGACATGTGTAGCAAACATGCGCGCGCGCGCACACGCAAAAAGAGAGTGAAAGAGAACTTACTCCCATGGAACATCTCCAACTAGCATCCAGTCACCATCTTTGTCTTCATAAGTTGGTGCAAACTCTGACCCTTTGTAGCCTTCCCTCTCTGAGTACTCACCTGGAAAAGGTAAAATCAAAGGTCATTTTCACCATCAATTTCACACATAGTAACACCACAACATGTCAATAACCAAAGCAACAGTAACTGATGTTGATGTTCTTACCTATGGTGAATTTAAACATGTTTTCCAAAGCCTTAAGGAGTTCTGGGTAGCCCTTGTAAACCCTCAAGTCAATCTTTCTGAGGTAAGGGGCTCCATCCATGCTTACTTTCACGTAAATACCAGAAGCCTCAGCTTCACCCTTCTTTGGCTGCAGGTTGTTTTTCCTGTAGGATCGGATTGGCGGCCACCCCACTATTTGTGCCCTGTCATGTCAAATTAATACATATAAGTTGATAATTCAAAATTCATATAAACAAAATCATTTTTCTTAATTTGATCAAGATTTAAAGCATAAGGCCTTAACTTCAAGCTCTCCTTTACCACTCGTAGCCAAATCCAAAGGATACATGAACAAAAAATTGAGTAACAAGAAAATATATATACAAGGACTTACTTGGCAGGAGGGGCAGTTTCATGGTCAGAATGTTGAGCATCATCAGAACTACCCTTTAATCCACACTCCTTGGAGTTGTCAGGAAATGGCCTCTTGTTGTTTCTAGAACTAGAAAGTGCTTGTTCCTCACTTTCAATGTCTGTTCCTGGCAACCCCAATCTAAGCTCGGTTGCCTTGAGGTTGAGTCCATTCTCATATGCCACCTTGCTTTCCATTTTCCCTACTACAGTACAATGTTTTGCTAGTCAAGCTAGGCAAACACCACAATGATCGATCTTATAGAACAGACCAAACTTTAGACAAAGTTCTTCTTGCTTCTTGATGGATTGGTGGAAAATGCGAGGTAGAGAGCTAAAGGTTCACACAAAAGTGTTTGTAGTTTTCTTTTGAAGTTGCTCTAGTTCTTGGAAGATGTTGAATGAAATATAAATGTATAAAGCTGGAGAGATGGGAATGCCAAGGTCTGTATTTTTATAGGATATATGATAAATGATATTATTATAGATAAAGAGTTGTGGAATGGGCATTAACGCATTGTTATTCTCATTTCTCACCCAAAAAAAAAAAAAAAAAATGCATGAATTATGGACCAAGGCAAGCTAAGTTGTCGGTAGCAATAGCAGCACCTTTTAGGCATGTTGGCCCTGCATTTAGGAGACAAGGGTGGGACAAGCTCAGCCGCCCATATGGAAGACTTGGGTATTCAGTGGAACGGTCAAGATGCGTCTTGGGGGGTTGTGGGAGTGAAATCAGGAGCGTTGATCTGAAGGAAAAAGGAGGGAGCATCTCCATGTGGAATGGGGTCCACATTGGTTAGTCGGCATGGGCAAGGTATGGCCCAATGGCACTCTAATTTTTTTAATTTGTTAATGACATTACATGTGGTATGGCGTGTGTACATGGTCAGCTCCCTGACATTTACTTTTCTTCTTCTTCTTTTTTTTTTTTTTTTCAATATTTCTAACACAATATAAGGATTATGGTAAAATACAAAGTAATATTTTTAATATCTGGGTTAATGTCAATTAGGTCCAAATCTTTTTAAAACTGACAAGTTTAGAGTACAAGTTGGCCAGTTTTATAAAATTTTGAATCTAATTGTAATTAGCTCAAATCTTAGAGGTGTTAACTATATTTTTTTAAAACAATTTAATATTTTTAACCTGTTAATTAAGATAATGGAAGTCCAAATCCAATGTAATACAACTTATTATAATGTATAACAACGTAAATAATGAGCTATGATAGTTACACACTTTGTGTACGTGACACATAACATAATTTCATCATATCACAATTATAATCAAAATCGTATTTTCAAAACACAATTTTAGCTAAGGCGTGTATAATAGTGTGCATCTTAGTTATCAGCATGTGTAATAATAATTATTCTTTAATTTTTTACTAAGCACGAACAACAGTAGTGACATATACTGCTTTGTCTAGGTCCATGGAAGAGATACGAAAATCTTTACTGCCTCTAAATGGGGTTACATACTGACAACTTCTAATGCTACTTGAGCCTTGTTTGAATAATATCAACGTATATCTTGATTCTAAAAATAAAATAAAAGGAAAAACAAAAACTTATATATATCTTGTCATATCACTCTTGATTCAAAAAATTTATTAAAAAAAAAATCTAATGTAGATATTCAAAAACACCTTTCTTGAATACAACACAAATCAGGAATCACCCTAGTTAATATTATGGTCACTTAATGTTATTCTTTGCTCATACTTAAGCCACATTTGTTGTTTTTAAAGTTTTTTATTTATTTAAAATTATATTACCATCTCTAAAATTGGTGTCAACAAATAGATTTCTTTAATTTCTAGCTTTCAATACACTACTCTTTTAGTTTTCTCTCACATTAATGTTCGGAAAAGTCATTATATTTTAATTTATTTTTGGTTGAAAGGTACTGAGAATTCTTAATTTGATGATAGAGCAATTTAAAAAAAAAAAAAAAATTCCTTGAATTTGTTGCATTCATAAGTATGTCTACATTATTTGCAAAGCAAATCATGTTAAACAAAATTTGGACATCTAAGGGTGCAATATCATGAGAGTTTGGCCAATTCCCTAAGCAGGGTGAGTCCCACTTTGTCCAATGGTCTAAATAATTTCATATATATGATGCTCATCCAAGCAGCGCAGCATACAAATCATCAACATTGGGTCTTTTCTTGCTGCACCCGTGTGCATTAATATGTTCTTCAATAATTATCATCTTAGTTCATTACATCAAGCTCAGCAAATAATATGCGCTGCACCCTTTGGTTCAAATTCACAATGTAAATTACAAGTGCTGTTTTGGCACCTAAAGGCTCTCAAAACATCTTAAGCACAATCAAAACCTAAATTACATATTCACAATCTCTTTTTTTTTTCCACTGAATGTATGGTCCTTCTATTCTAGAGCTTTCAATTTCATCCCTCAAATTTATTACATAAATGGCAAAGCAAAAATAGTAACTCCATAATAAAAAGGAATAAATACCATCAAACATTATATCTTTTTCTTTTTAAGAAACAACCAAACATATTTTTTTGGACAGAGAAACAACCAAACATTAAAGCTGAGTGCTAGTAATATAACGCGTATTCTTTTTAAATTTGTTTAGATAGAAACTTGGATTATCTACTAATATAAGCACTTGCTGCATTTAGTAAGTTTGGAAGTGAAATGCAAGTTTTTTCATAGTCATCTTTGCAACCATTAATTTGTCGATATCTTTAGTTTTCTGCTTATGCATATCTTGCTTGCCTCTATCTCTATGAAGTTTTTTTGCTTATAAAAAATGAAGCTCTCTTCTCTTTCTTCAAAAATTCTAGTCATTTAATTTAGCTACTTTCATGTATTGTTTGCATCAATCAAAAAAACTATTATCATTCTTTTATTTTTAAATCATGATACCAAAATTCATCTCATCTAAACTAAATGGAAGTTGGCTTAAATACTTTTTTTTTAATTACTTACCCAAAAAAAAAGTTCGTTTAGTACTTGACTAATTGGAAAGTAAGTAAAGAGAGTGTCATAAACAATTTGTGAGCTAATCGTTACTCTTTAATGAAACTTACTTCCATATTATTGAAGTATTGGTTAGGTTGTGTAACTTGTGTCATAGATTAATTGTTTGGTAATTAGCAGATAGTTTACCGAATGAAGTGTAATAAACTAAGAATCATATATATTTAAGGAGGAATTTAGTGGATTTTGAAACTTGGAGGATCAAGTGTAAGTTATAATAGACCTTAGGAAGGTTTTCATAATTTTCCCCTTTTTAAAGATTAATTAGATTTGGCATTCACATGGAAAAAAAAAAAAAAATTAGTGCTTAGATAATCTGAAATATAGTTTATTTGACTTTTGGTTACTTTTAGCTATAGACACAAAGGATAGGTTTGGATTCAGTGTTTACGTTTTGCATTTGTGCATTTTCAGCTTTTTTTTTTTTTTCAGCGCTTATGAACAGTAATCGGTACTGTTCATGCCCGTGATGTTATTGTGCGGAAGACAAAATTACTGTTCACGCACTGTTCATGGGACCCACAAGCACTTTATTCAGAAAAAAAATATTAAAAATGGATCTCACAACACTATTCACCAATTTAAAAAATGATTTTCTTATAGTATTTTCAATTTTTAGCAATAAGTTCTATCCAAACGGACCTTAAATGAAAGTCTATATTGAAATAATTATAAACATGATGTAAATTTTAATAGTTGTAATTTCAATGTTTAATTTGCATTTAAGGTCAAATTTAGTGTATTTGAAAAACTACCCCAAATTTTTTTTGTTAAATATTAACTGGTTCAGTTACCAGCTCATTATTTCTCACTTTTCTTTTGGATGCTCTTTGGTTGAATTCTATATTTCTATATAGTGAACCAAAGGAAACAATATTAGAGTTTAGACAGACCAACTCCTGGTGGAATTATTCTAATCTTATAAATTGTTTGTTCTTTCCACATAAGGTAGGAAATGATTGCATCGATACAATTATAAAGAGTTCATCTAAACCTTATGTAGAATTGGTATTAAGACTTGTATGAGAATCTTTATAGGTCTATACGCAAATTATTTTTGGTTTGACTTCCACTCAAAACCCACACCATTTTTTTCTTTTTCTTTTCTGGTGTACTGGCAGCCATTGCATAATAATGACTCCTTCACTCTCAATGTTTAATTATTCTATTCACATCAATAGGCATGGCTGAATCCCCAAATCCCATAAATGCAAGATTTGATATTTAGACCTGACCTTGTCCAGGACCACTAGTCATCACTCATCATGTATGCAAGGAATGAATTCAAACCCCTCGTAAAACTCATTTCCTAGTAATGAGTGATAGATATCTATTTATGAACATGGTTTTTCTGACCAGTGACATAAGCTATGCCGGAAATCTTTTCGGACTGCATTGCCGTCCTAAGGTTAACCGGTACCTAAAAGACTAAGGCAGTTTGGTCCATCTGTTTAAACAATAGTTTTTAATTTTTTTTAAAATATATCTAGATAAAAAGTGTATAGAATACGTGTAATATTTTTTAAAAACTAAAAACGCATGTTTAAACATATGTACTAAATGGGCCCTAGAAGTTTATGAGACTTCTTGTTATTCTACCAAATTGTAGAGGGAACAAAAAAATTAATGTTTATTTTTTGATGATGCGGAAAATCATCAATGAGCCGAATAATCCTCACATGTTCTTGACGAAACCTGCAAAACACAAATATAGAGAAGTCCTTACAGTCTCTCCGAAGGTTAAATTAAAAAAGGAATCTCTACAATTCTAGAGTGCTAGAGCTAGGAGAATTATGCGTACCTTAATTTATGAGGGTTTTGAGGTTCTTATAATAGTGTAGAGCTGACTTCTGTTTCTTGGCGGAGAAGCTATTTCCTTATAAAGAAGATTCTCTTTAATGCTCGTATTTTATGGGATCCTTTCCTTGTAGGGATTCCTCTGATTATGGTGGGGCGTAGGATGCAAGATATTTCCATACTAGAATTCTTGGAGACCACTCATTCCACGTAGGTGCCATGTGGCTTCATCAAACCGTCTCCCTTGGATCCGTCCACTTTAAGGAGTCTATCCATTGCTCTACCTCTCTGTCCAGTTTATGAGTCCGTCTACTAGTTCTTTGGTTAGTAGAATGATTAGGCCATCTCTTTTGGCAACTCCGTCACTTATGACCGCCTCCGTTAATTGGATCTGGCTGTTTTGGGATTTATCCCTATCAGTTGCCCCCTCACTCCACAGGTCAGTCGCCTGGTATTCTAAACAAACACGTGGGGTGACGACTTCACCTAGTCCTAGGGAGTTGTGTTTTGATTAACAGGGTAGTTGAGAGTCATAAATGTTGAGGGGACACGTGGCACAATCTTAGTGGCTGGTTACTCGGATCAAAGCCTCACTTTGTCTCCCGCGTAATTTATTTTATATATATATAGCCTTTCCCCTTCATTTCCACATTTTATTGCTAATTCCCAATTAGAGCTCTACCCTTGCCTATGAGAACTTGTCAATCCGTCATCTCAGCGTATCCATTCACTACGTTATTCAAGCCTCTTATTCACACCGTACACTTGTAAGTGCTTCCGTTCTGTATACTATTTTTCCTCTATTTTTTTTATTTCTTTAAGTCTTATGTGGCCGTCATGTACATAGACCTGTAGAGTCTTAGGAATTTCTCTGTCCCTTATAGGTGGAATAGATGTCTAGTGAAGCATTGAGTGAACAGTCGTGTGTCCGCGAAGGAGCGAGCTACGATGAAGTGTACCCATCAGGTCAAGGTGACCCCGACATCTCGTACCTTGAAAGGGTCTCGTCTGCCAACTCACCTTCCGAGGAGGAAGATGAGGATTCGGACGAAGATGGGTCAGAGAGTGATGAGGGTGAACTTTCAAGCAACGAGGAGAGCTACGAGTCTCCGCTTAGAATCGTCATTGGCCCCGACGGCCTTAGGAACTTCGTCCTCCCCCTAATATGGACAGTCAACGATTTCAATTCAACCATACAAAGAAAACACTTCAACACCCTAACCAATAGGTATTAAATCCCCGTTGATGTCCCCATTCGTCTACCACATAAATTTGAAAAGTGCTACTACTGTGATGCTCCTGATGTCGGGATGTATAAGCAAATGTTTAAGGTTGGGTTCTGGTTGCCATTGAGTGCACTTCACCGTCGCCTGGCCTAATATTTAGGGCTAGCCATCACCTAGATTTCTCCGAATGCTTGAAGAATTTTTCTAGGTGCTGAGGTGTTGTACGAGATCTTGAGTAAAGGGAGTCGTTGCTTAACAGTAGAGGAGTTCTTCCACTGTTATCGATTGTTTGAGATAACTAAGTCCCGGGGTATTCATAGTTTCCTAGCAAGGAAACTGTTGCTAAGGCTGGTATACAAGACCTTTGAAACAAACCGGAACTGGAAGAACCGATATTTCTTCGTCTAGGGAGACGATTAGGTGCGCCACCTTGATGAACGGCAGGACATGCTTGTTCTTGATAGAACTTGGGGCATATTACCTTCATTTGGTAGGTGTCTGTTTACTTATTTTGTCTGTCCCTACACACTTATTGTCGTCTAATTTATTGCTTTCGTTGATTGTAGCCCAAGACCATCCAGAGGTTACCCTTGAGCAGTGGAGTTTTTTGGAGAAAATCTTCTGTATTCCACTGAAAGAGAGGATGTGGAAACAACTCATTACCTTAGATACTATCCACTAGTATTATGAGGGTCTCGAGCCTATTGACATAGCTTGTCGCTACAACGAGATTGCCCGTAAACGTGAGTTCGTTGTTTCCCCTCTTTTTTGTTCTCTTTTTTTATTTGAATCATTCTTGTCTAACTCTTTCCTCCCGTTCCCTTTGGCGCAGAAATGGAAGACAGTAAGAGGAGAGCCTTCATCCGCAAACAAGCCACCAAACGTGCAAAGAAACAGCAGGAAGGGGTCATGCCCCCTATTGGAGATACGGCTCAAGCTAAGCCGTTCATCAAGCGGAAGTTGATGGATAAAGGTGACCGTCCACCAAAGAAGCTAAAAGAAGTAGCCACGACAATCGTCGGGGAGAGCTTGTAGCTACCCAAGTGCCCCCTCCTCTCCGTCATGGCGCCAGCAAGGGTTTGATGACGACCAAAGGTCCCATTCTTGAGTAACCCGCCCCTCTTCTTCGTGAGGATTCACGATACATGGTGGGGCGTTTGTCGTCCCATCATTAAGGTCGACGATTATAAAGACTTGGGCAACCATGCCACTGAGGCCATGGGGGAGTTAGGTCTCTTTTGCTTAACTCAGGTGTGTAACCGTCCCTCTTCCCTTTTGTTCTTCAAGTATTATTTTTGCTCCTAACCTTATTTCAATTCTTGCAAGGGGTGTTGATGATGAAAGGTCTGATGGACCGTTGCCTGGCCCCAGAGCAATGGATTGACCACTTGAAAGAGAAGGCTGAGACTGCCGAGACAGAGTTGAATGAGCTTAGGGCTTGGAAAGAAATACAAGTGAGGAAGCTGGCTATTACTAAGAAAGCCTTGGAGGAGGAAAGTGCTAAGGAAAGTGCTTCAAGACAGGGAAGGTGAGATTTCCAAGTTAAGGGTGCAAGTCCATTAGGCTAAGGAGGACGGGCAGACAGAGTTTTGCAACTCCGACGGCTTCCTCACCGAGCTCAGTGATCGCTATGACGATGGCTTCCAGGAGTGTCTCTGTCAGGTGAAATCTTTTTACCCCGATCTAGACGTGTCACAGGTGTCTCTGGACAACATGGCCCATACTTCGGCCCCAACAGTCGACTATGAAGATACTGACGAGATCTTCGAGGCCAAGACCATGCCAAATGTTCAGGGCAATGGTGGGGCGACTCCTAAAAATGAACAAGTCGAGTCTATTGGGGATGAGACCCGTCCTATTGGAGAGGAGGGTGAGCTAGCCGGGCATGAACAAGTGGTGAACAAAGAGCCCCCCGTCGACCAGCCTTAGTAGTCTTGCTAACTAGTCTCCTCATTTTGTATCTTTGTATAAGGAAATCTTTTGTTGAAACAATTTTTATGTAATGTTTTAACATTGCCCACTAGTTTTGGGCTTTTTACTTTATAAGTTTATTTATCTTCGAGTTTCCGTCTCTCTTGCAAATTTTTAGCTTTTTAATCCATCTGTCTCTAACGTCGTCCGTCCATCTTTGGAGCTTAATAAATAACTTTGACTTATCATCCATCTATCTTATATACAGGGTTTTAATAAACTTTCTAGTGTTGCAATGATTCGTCCAGTTCATAAGTTTGACTTATCATCCATCTATCTTATGTAATTCTCAAGCTCCCCCTTTGGGGTTTAAATAAGGACTTATAAATCTTAGGTCACCCCTTGGGGTTTCTTTGAATCCGTCTACCTAAGGACTTGTATAAATCTCAAGTTATCCCTTGGGGTCTTTTTGTTCACTCAAGGACATGCATAAATTTCATTTAAGGACTTATATAAATTTCAAGTTATTCCTTTCGATTTTTGAATTTGTCCACTTAAGAACTTGTATAAATCTTAAGTTATCCTTTGGGATTTCCTCGAACCCATCCACTTAAGGACTCGTCCACTTAAGGACTTGTATAAATTTTAAGTTATCCCTTGGGATTTTTGGATTCGTCCACTTAAGGACTTGTAAAAATTTCAAGTTATCCCTTGGGATTTCCTCAAACCCGTCCACTTAAGAATTTAGTCGTAGATGTGGTTTTGTAGAAATATATATAAATAAGCCTGATATATTTGAATAACCCCTCTTATTATGGTAAACTAGTGCATAAACCACATACTGTCTAAAAACTATATTAAAATTGCCTCTTGGGCAAAAAATATTGTAAATAAAAATAAAAAATAGACTGGGAATGAGGAGTGGTAGTATTTATGTTATATCGTCTACTGGTAATATTTCCTTAGGTGCTCGGTGTTCCATGGGTGATGTAATTTTTTACCATTGAGTGTTTCCAGGTGATAGGTGTCTTTCCTCTACCACGAAGTGATTCTATAGGATCCTTCCCAATTGGGTCCTAACTTTCCTTGGCAGGGATCTCTTATAGCGCTCATCACATTCCTCAGGACTAAGTCTCCCACTTGAAAGTCCCTGTGCCTGACTCTAGAGTTGTAGTGCTTGGCCATAAGGTCTTGGTATCATGCTAACATTTGCTCGGCTATTGTTTTGACTTCATCTACTAGGTCCAGCTGTAGGCGCATGGCCTCATCATTCCTATTTTCATCATGATTCTTCACTCTGAAGCTTGTGAGTTCGATCTCTCAGGGATAACAGCTTCGCTCTCGTATGCTAGTTGGAAAGGTGTTTCCCCTATGGGTGTTCTTGTTGTTGTCCGGTAAGCCCATAATACACTTGGTTGCTCGTCTGACCATATACCCTTTGCCCTCTCAAGTCGAGTCTTAATAATTTTTAGCAAGGATCAGTTTGTGACCTCAATTTTTTTGTTGGCCTGAGGGTGGGCGAGCAAGGAGTAATGGTTCTTAATTCCCAGTTATGAGCAAAAGTCCCTAAATGACTCGTTGTGGAACTGCTTTCCATTGTCCAAGACCAAGACCTTAGGGATTCCATACTTGCAGATAATGTTTCTTCAGATGAAGTTTCGTACACTTTTCTCCATGATGGTGGCCAGTGCTTCAGCTTCCACTCATTTGGTAAAGTAGTCTATACTGACCACTAGGAATTTAAGTTGTCTATTGCAGTTGGGAATGGGACCATGATGTCTAGTCCCTACTGAGCAAAAAGCCATGGGCCATCATCGGAGTGAGCTCCTCTGTTGGCTGCCTAATACTGTTGTTGAACCTTTGGCACTTGTCGCAGGCTTTAACATAAGCTTGTGCATCCTTTTGCATGGTAGGTCAGTAGTATCCTGCTCGGATTAACTTGTGTACTAACAATCGTGATCCCAAATGGTTCTCGCAGATTCCTTTGTGAACTTCCCTCATGACATAATCTGTTTCCTTAGTGGTTAGGCACATAAGGTATGGCCGGAAGAATCTTCTTTTATACAGGATGTCTTTTATTAGGATGAATCGTGCCACCTGGACCTTCAACTTCCTTGTGGCCTCTTTACCAATGGTAGTGTGCCGTCTTTCAAATACGAAAGTATTGATGTGGTTCAATTATCTTCCGAACTTATTTCCTGCATAACCATGCCATCTATCATGGGAAAAAGTTGAACAAAAGAAAGTACCTTACTGGAGATGAGCATGTGTTCTGCCGACCTTGGTAAGACGGTCTGCTTGCTCATTTTCTTCCCTTGGGATTTGAACAAACTGGGCCTGAAGGTCGTTCCCTCCCGCTTCCTTACTTGCTCCAGGTACTTCTTCATTCGTTCACCCTTGCACTCGTAGTCATCATTCACTTGACTCGTGATTACTTGAGAGTCACAATAAAAAATCATGCTTGTGGCCTCTACTGCTTTAGTGAGGTCCAGTCCTGCCACCAATGCTTCGTACTCTACCTCATTGTTGGTTGTAGGGAAGTCTTTACGAACCATGCACTCGATCTTGTCCCCTTCTGGGGAATGGATCACTATTCCTACACCGCTAGCCTGACTGTTGGATGATCTGTCAGTATGGATACTCCATTGAGGACGCTTTTCTGCCCCCTAGCCTTCCATATTGGCGAATTTCGTGATGATGTCAACAACTACTTGTCCCTTCATTGCAGTGCGTGGGCGATATTATATGTCGAATTCGCTCAACTCGATCGCCCATAGTGCCATCCGTTCGGCAGCTTCTGGATTAATCATTGCTCTCCACAAGGGTCTGTCTGTTAGGACAACCACCGTATGGGCTTAGAAGTAGGGTTTAAGCTTACCAGCTACGATAACTAGGGTGAATGCTAGCTTCTCTATTGGGGGGTGTCTTTCCTCTGCCCCTCAGAGTGCTCGGCTAATGTAGTACACTGGCTTCTGGACCCTTTCCTCTTTTCTGACTAGGGCTGCACTAACCGCAGCTGATAAGACGGCCAGGTAGAGAAACAACTCCTCTATAGGTTTAGAAGGACTTAACAATGGTGGGGAAGAGAGGTATGCTTTTAAGTCTTTGAATGCTTGTTGACATTCGACCGTCCATTTGAAGGACTTCTTCAATTTGAGGAAGAAAGGCAGGCATTTATCTGTTGCTTTTGATACTAACCTGTTTAGTGTCGCTACCTTGCCATTGAGGCTTTGTACTTCCTTTACGTTCTTAGGTGGTTTCATTTCCATTATGGCCCGGATCTTGTCTGGGTTGACCTTAATGCCCCTTTGAGACACCATGAATTCTAGGAATTTTCCAACTACTACCCCGAATGTGCATTTTCTCTGATTGAGCTTTATGTTATAGGAACAGAGTGTATCGAAAGTTTCCTTAAGGTCTTCCAAATGATGATCTTCCCTTCGAATTTTCACCAGCATATCGTCCACATAGACTTGGACATTCCTTCCAATTTGATGTGGAATTATCTTATTCATGAGCCTCTGATATGTTGCTCCTACGTTCTTGAGACCGAATGACATCACTCTATAACAAAAGAGGCCTTGGTTGGTAATGAATGAAGTTTTCTCCTGGTCAACCTCATCTAGCTTGATCTGGTTGTAACTAGAGAAAACATCCATAAAGCTCAATAACTGGTACCTCACTGTTGAGTCTACCAGGACGTCAATCCGTGGGAGTCGATAGCTATCTTTGGAGCAGGCCTTGTTTAAGTCCGTGAAATTTATACACATTCTCCATTTTCCACTGGCCTTCTTGGCTAGCCAATTGGGATAGTATACCTCCCTCATGAACTTTGCATCTTCCAACTTGCGGACTTCTTCTACTATAGCTTTATCTCGCTCTTGGGCAAACACTCTCTTCTTCTAGCGGATTAGGGAAAAAGAGGGTGATATGTTCAACCTATAAACCATGGCTGAAGGGTTGATCCCGAGCATGTCTTCATGGCTCTAGGCAAAGACATCCTGGTTCTCTCTTAGGAAGGTCGCGAGCGCTTGACGAACGGGTGGATTGGCGAAGGTGCAGATCCTGGTCGTCCGTTCAGGTCTAGAATCATCAAGAAGTATCTCCTCCAACTCCTCAATGGGCTTTGCAACCGTCCGTTACTCTTCTATGCTTGGAATCTGTAAATGGTCTTCCATTTCTAACATTGCTATATAGCATTCGCGTGCTACCACTTGGTCTCCACGTACCTCTCCTACCCCGTACTTAGTGAGGAACTTGATCATCAGGTGATAGGTTGAAATCACGACCTTCCACAAATTGAGGGTAGGTCGGCCCAGTATGGCATTGTATGAAGATGAGCAGTCGACGACAAGGAAAGTCACATCTCTGGTGATTTGTTGAGGATAATCTCCGGCCATCACAAGTAATGTAACTACCCCGGTGGGGTATACTTTTGTGCCTCCAAACCCAACGAGTGGTGCATTGGTAGGTACGAGCCGATCTTTTTCGATTCTCATTTGCTGGAATGTCGAGTAGTATAGGATATCAGCTGAGCTTCTATTATCAACCAAGACCCAATGGGTGTTGTAGTGTCCTACTCGTATGCTAACAACGAGAGCATTGTCATGGGGGTGGCGAAGATGTCAAGCATCTTCCTCTGTAAATCCTACTATAGGGTTGTCTACCCGTTCCATCTTTAGGACAAAACCTGTTAGCTAGACGTTTTGAACTATACTCAGGTAGGTTTTTCATGCCTTCCTGGTCAAACCTATCATCCTTATGTCCCCTAAGGGTGGCCTGGGGCGCTCACCATTCCTCCTACCAACCTGTTCTTGTGGTGGGGCGTTATCTATTCGTTCTTTGCTGACGAACTGTTATAGCTTTCCTTGTTTGATGAGGGTCTTGATCTGTTGCTTCAAGTCGTAGTATTCAGATGTGTCGTGATCGTGGTCACAATGAAAACGACAATACTTGTCTTTGGACCTTTTGTTGGGATCTCCCTTTAACTTGCAAGGCCAAGTTAAGGTTGTATCATCCTTGATCTGCATCAGGACCTGATCGATTGGGGCAGTTAGCAGGGTGAAATTAGTAAACCTTTCAGTGGGCGGTTTGGAGCAGCCATCCTCTGGTCGGTCTCTGGTCCTAGTAATCTTCCGTCCTCTTTCCTACCGCGTATCTTCTTGTCTATCCCTCTTCTTGGGTTTTTCCTCTTGAGCCGGTAGTGCGTCTTTTGCGTTCACATACTTAGTGGCTCAATAAAGTATGTCTGACATTGTTTTCAGGTTGTTTTTGTATAAAGAGAACAAAAACTTCCCCTTTTGCAAGCCATTGGTAAAAGCAACCACAAGTATCTTGTCATCAGCTTCATCTATCGAAAGGGCTTCCTTATTAAAGCGGGTTATGTAGGACCTCAGGGTTTCTTCCTCCCGTTGCTTGATGCTCATTAGGCACGCAGTGGATTTTTTGTACTTGTGCCCCCCAATCAAGTGCGATGCAAACTGTGCACTTAGCTCTTTGAAGGTACTGATGGAGTCAAGTGTCAATCTATTGAAACATATCCTAGCGGGACCTTTCAATGTAATTGGGAAAGCTCGGCATATGATCTCGTTCGGAACACCTTGTAAGTGCATGAGGATTTTGAATGATTTCAAGTGATCTAAGAGATCCTTAGATTCATCATAGGCTTCTATCTGCAGCATACAGAACTTTGCGAGAAGGGGGAATGAAGTGATGGGTGCTGTAAAAGTTGAATCCGTCCAGTGGACCGGTTCGTCGAGGTCGTTCGACACCCATCCCTTGAGGGCGTTCATCATGAAGTCCATCATTTCCTTCATCATCTGCATCTCTACAATCATGTGTGGCAGTGCTGTATCTACAACAGATGGACGGCTGGTGTCCTGTCGCTCTTGTCTGCTTAGGGCATTGTTGACCTCCTGTCCTTCTCTAACCCGCCTATCTGCAGTGTGCTGGGGGTTGTTATCCTCTTGTTCTTCTTCCTAATTGTGAGGCGCAGTGCTCTTTTGGTGCAGCTGTTCTTCCAGGTCATGGTTTTGCTTAGTAAGGCATTCCACAGCCACGACTAAAGTCTACACCTATCTTTCGAGGGTAGTAGTGCGTGGTTCACCTTCTTGAATGTTGTTGGTTGTCATCGAGCGTATGAGTACCATACAACTATTTGTCTGGGATGCGGTAATATGGCTAGTATCTTTCTTTCCACAAACAACACCAACTGATGATGCAAAAAATCGCCAGTGAGCCAAACAGTCCTCACGTGTTCTTGACGAAATCTGCGAAATACAAACACAAAGAAAACCTTACAGAGAGTATCAGTATGGTACCGACCAAAGACCCTCTAAAGGTTAAGTTAGAAATGGAATCTCTACAACTCTAGACTTCCAAAACTAGGGGAATTATGCGTACCTTGATTTATGAGGACTTTGGGGCTTTTATAGTAATATAGAACTGACATCTATTTCTTGACGGAGAAGGTATTTCCTTATAGAGAAGATTCTTATTAATGCTTTGATTTTATGGGATCCTTTCCTTGTAGAGATTCCTCTAATTATGGTGGGGCGTAGGATGCAAGATATTTCAATACTAAGATTCTTGGAGATCACTCATGCCACATAGGTGCCACATGGCTTCATCAAACTGTCTCCCTCGAATTCGTCCACTTTAAGGAGTTCATCTGTCGCCCTACCTCACTGTCCAGCTTATGAGTCTGTCTACTAGTTCTTTGGTTGGTAGAATGATTAGGCCGTCTCTTTGGGCAACTCCGTCACTTATGACCGCCTCCGTTAATTGGATCTATTTGTTATGGAATTTATCCCTATCATTTTTCATGCCCCATATATTTGTTGGTGCACTTCAAACATAAACCAAATATTTAATGCTCTTGCAGTGAAAAACTTAGTTACCTACGATAAGAGACTGTGTTTGTGTGCACCACATCAATAGGAAAATCCCTTTCAAGTGAACCAAGTATGATATAATTTCAAGCCTAAAGTTATGTGGTGTATCTTACTTTCAGTGGTAGATAGTTCTAGTATGACTTGTCATGTCCCCTACTAATTTAAAGGCCTTGAACCTTAATTTATAAGGAATCAACTTAATTATGATTGCTCAGTATGTCTAACTATTGTTGGTTGTGTCGGAATTTGTCATTATTGATTAAGCAATGCATTGATAGCAACATTGATGAAATCCACAAAGTTAGCTAAAGTTTGTGGTTTGTGACCAATGAACATGGCAAATTGGCAATGGAAGCTGTATGCTTGGACTTGAGGTGCCTGAGCTAAAAGCTTGGCCCTTGCTCATTCCAAAACCATTCAAAAGATAGCGATGCACAACTAATGAATCAGATCTTGGCCTATTTTGTCGATTATAATCCACAAGAATTTATTTCCAGGTTGGATACGATATGACACATCAGTGGCGTTGATAATGCGCAGTTGCATCGATCACAGATCGGCAAGTTTTGACCAAGTACCTGTGACATGGATTATTATGAATTGATGGTACACAAAGATTCTAATTTATGTTTGGTATCCTGGAAAAGAAAAACTTGTGGCAGTGATGGATGAGATTGTTCATAAGCATTGAATTGTTCTTGCTATTTTTACTGCTTCTTCAAGTCTATCTTATACACTCGACGAAAATCATAGTACTTGTTCGAGTTGTCTCATTAATTTTTTCACTAATACATGGTTATGGATATCTATATTATATAGACTATATTCAACGACAATATATGTACTTTTGTTCTATAAGCTGTTTGAAATTGCATGCAGATTAAAACCCATGAAATGCAATCCAGTAATTACAATGCAATGCCACAAACGTGAGGCACATATTCGAAATTCTATTATAGACAACTCTAATTGAAGAATATGCTTTTGTTCGTACAAATACAGACACTACACCCTTTGTACAGGATGTCAAAAGGTCGGAGTGTTTTTTGATTTGGGCTCAATTAGCAAGTCGGTGCTCTGATACCTTTAGAAGTGTGGCTTAGCTAGCTAGCTGTTACTTTTAGGAGCAGTACTCTTTTCCACTTTTTTCCTTAAAACAAACAACTAAAACAACTTTGAATTAAAAAAATTACCGACACTAAGCATAAAGGGTCAGTGCTGGAACTTAAAAACTAGTTAAAGAAATTAATAAGAATTAGCTTAGATACCACTACAGCAGAACTAAAGTACAGCTTTAAGAAAATGGGGAATTTTTCCTGGCTGTAGGGGTGTCCCATGAGTCTAAGACAAGATGACAAATACAAGTTTTAGTTAAGATAAGTGGTCCCTTCCCTTACAGGCACCCCCCGAAGGAGGAGCACTTAAGGGTGTCAGAATTGGTGGTCACCTTTTTCTTGCATTAAATCCGTGGGTATCTCTACCTTGGCTCCTATTTTCTGTATCATATTTATTCATATCAGGACCACTTTTGCCAAATTTTGCTGCATTGTGCAATTAACTTACCTTTAAATATAGCCTGCTGCAATTATTTATTGGACCAAATCACATGTTTCAAAAAAACTTTACTTCTCTTTTTTTTTTGGTGTGTAAAAAAACTTTACTTCTCTACTCCTATCTCACCTGCCCCTGCATCTCGTGCTATAGAGTCTTAAAGATGTGGCTACTATATGATAATGTCAATAAATGATCACTTTGGACAATGATGAGGCACCTACTATTACTAAAGGATTATAGAGTGGTATTGTACCGTATGCTGTAAAAAATTTAATTAGCTTGTTAATTAAGTTAACAAATGAGTTTGTCTTTTGGCCTTCTCAAGTTGTAATCAAATCCACTTTGATCAAGTATGGCCTTGTAATCTTGGGATTCAAGTGGTATTTTTTCAATGAAAAAATAAAACAAACACCAAGTATCCGTTTGGATACGGATTATTCAGCGTCTGCGTTTTCTCTGTTGCGTTTTCTTTTCTTTTTTTTTTCTTTGGGCATGCGTTTCAGGAGGCAAAGGCTACTGTTCATGCACTGTGCATAAACAGTAGCCGCAATATTGGACCAATTCAACCGTGCACTGTGTACTGTTTATGGACCCACAAAATTCACTTTTTAGCAACTTTTTCATTAAAAATAGGTCTCATGGCACTATTTACACATTTTAAAATTATTTTGCTATAGTGTTTTCAGTTTCAGCAAAATAAGTTCTATTCAAACGGACCCCAAGTCTTGAACTTAAAATAAAGGAGAGGTAAAAAATTAAGCTCGTCTAAAGTAGTCTTCTTAGTGAATTAGAAATCTTGATGAAGCAAAGATATTTGGGTGAGTTTGTGATGTTATTTTCGAAACTATATGTGTCAACCTATTCAAAACTAGGACAATACAGATACCAGAATTCCAATCCGACCATAAATACAAGGAGGATTTTGTCACTATTCTACTTATCATTATAAATAATGAAATTGAATCTCCTAAGAGCACCAGCATTGAATGGGCTAAACTCATTCTCTATGCCAAATTATAAAGTACAATAGCATTGAGGCCCAAAACCCTTCTCCATTGAAAGTTGTACAATGCCAGAATTGTAAAAAAAAATGCAATTGAGCTACAGTGTAATTCTACATTTAGAATTGCACTGTAGCTCAATGGTATAAAAAAAACTATTTTTTATTCAACTCTCTCCGATCATTTCTGCTCTCTCTACTCTTTTTCTTTCTATCTTTCTCTCTTTCTTTCTACTTTCTCTTCTTCATGGTCTCTCTTCTTCAACGGCATGGAGGCAACGGCGTGGAGGCTCGATCAACTGCTGTGGTGGAGGCGTGGAGGTCGTGGGGTTGTTGATGGGTTTCCGGCGTGAGTTTGTTGATGGGTTTCCGGCGTGGGTTTATTGATGGGTTTCCGGCGTTTGGGTCGAATTTAGGCCGGTGTTTGGGTCGGATTTAGGCCGGCGTTTGGGGGATTTGTTCTAATGAGTTTGTTGGGTTTGATGATGGATTTTGGTTTTTGATTTTGATTTTTGATTTTTGATTTTTGATTTTTGATTTTGATTTGGCTGGATGGGTTTGTTCATGGGTTTTGATCGGCGTGGGTGGTTGTGATCGGCGTGGTGGAGATCGGCGTAGGTGGGTGGTTTCGACGAGATCGGCGTGGGTTTTTTTTTTTTTTTTTTTTTTTTTTTTCTGGGTTTGCTGGTATATGTGATCGGCATAGGTGGGTGAGAAATAAACTAACAGAAGATTCGGGAAGGAAGAAAAAATTGAGAAAAAACAAAAAAAGAAAAAAATATATTTTATTGTGAAAATATATTATTTTAATGAGTAGAATAGAAAAATAGAAGTTTTGATGTTGAGTGTATTGAAAAATGATATTTATAATTGATAAAGTGATTTTTTTATGGTAAAATAGGATAGAATTGAGAAAAATGAATGTGGATGCTCTAAGTGATGTCGCATACAATTGAATCTCCTAAGTGAATCGCGTGTGTAATCAATGTTTGGTTGATAGAATAATGAAAATTAAAAATTTAAAAAAAAATTTAAACAAGACCTTCTTTCTTTTCATTGTAATTAAATTTTATCATCTAGCTTATTAAAAACAAAAATTTACTTGACTTTATTTAATTTCAAGTTTTTCATTTATCATGTCTGCCAAATTTGTGAGGAAAAAAAATTATAGGACTTAATTAAGAGTTATAAAAGCAACAAGTTCTGATGCTAGCTTTGTTGTAGTTTTCATTGAAATTGAATCCTAAGAAGTGCGGTAAATTTCCTTTCTCCAAGCCAAAAGAGCTCGAACTAGATAATAATCCCCAAGCCCCTATTCTTCAACCACCAGAGTATCTTGCTATTGAAAATAGCCTAGATCTTAGGTTGTAACTTGATCATGAGCGAATTTGTTGATGTTTGTAAAGAAAACAGAGAATAAAGTTTTCTGGAGATTGAAGAAGAAAGGAAAAGAAATTTCTGGAAAGAAATTTTATTCACAAATGATCTAACTAACCAAAATACAATGCGTTTCAATATTGATACTACAAGATAAACCAATGTAATCGCCTAAAACGAGCGGGAAAAGCTAACAACTCTAACAAAATTTACAGTTACAATTATAACAGAAATTTTAACTTCTTCCAATAATTTTAAGCCACGTGTTCCACTCACTAACAAACTCAACTCTCTAATTTAAACGACTTCGTTTCATCCTTTGCTTCCTTCATACAGTGCCATGTTCCTTCTACCTTTGTGCTTCTGCTCTGTTTCCTTGGCTTAGCCTTAACAATATTGCACGCACGAAGTATAGAAAGTAGGTACGAGACTAAAAAGGTAAAGAGAAAGGGTACAGAGCTTTCCTATCAACGATCTTTCATGGTGCATAAGCAAGGCTCAGCGGTCAAAGTACTTTTCCCAAAATGTATTCTAATGTTTGGCCTACTTCTTCTTTTGATGTTGGATTCAACCAATTTTAGCTTAATCAAGGTTAGCTGTTTATGAAGATCAAATTCTCAAAAAATACTGTGTCTTGTGATGGGATTGATTAAGTCCATTGTACCCATAGTTTTCAATTGATTAATACCAACAAAAAGAAAGGTACATTTTTGGATTGAAATACCTAGGGAATGAAAATTCAAAATCAGTGTCTCAATTAACATAAGGTCCAAAATTGGGATACTGCTCCAACAAACCTATGGTGGACCAGGTGATGAGGAAGCGTGTGATGAAAGCGCGTGAAAAGGACGTTCCAGACAAAGATGACTAATTTCTTTCAATTAAAAAACCGAGTAGAGGAAGAGGAGGAGGCATCATCAGGTCATGTACAGGCACACACGTGTGGTGTCTATGATGTGGTTGATGAGCTTTGTGGGTCCCCAAGACACACGAAGAGTTACACTTGGGCCCCATCCAACGTTATCTTTTTATCAATCTATCTGTGTGAGAGAGAGAGAGAGAGAGAGAGAGAGAGAGAGAGAGAGAGAGAGATTTGCTTTGGTTTTGGTTTTGGTTTTGGTTTGCATGGTTGTCCGTAGCTCTGTGATACGATATGTATGCACCAAATTCAAATAATCTGCTACACCTATCAAAGTCGAATTAAGACAGTTGTGAATTTGGAATTGTTGGTCTAATAAAAAAAAAAAAAAAAAAAAGAAGCCAGTTCTGTTCAGCTGTGAATGAATGGGGAATTGTTGCGTTGGTCTAAAAAGCCACGTCTATGCACCGAGAACCATTCGTGGGCTGTCATCGTATGGTTGATGTAACTACTGGGACCCTAAGGAACCTGCGAAGATGGAACACCATCAATGATATTGGGTCCTACCTTGCTCTTCACTTGTCTTGTCCAGGTCAAAGACAATTTGCACTGTATCCCTCCCTATCTTCTCTCTTGACCTAATATATTCTCTTGCTGACTACAAAATAAAAAACATTCTACTTTTTTATTAAATAAATAATGGGATAATTTGGGTAATAATTAGCTATATTAATAAAGTTTTTTTTTTTGGGTGCTAAACGAAGTATAAAGATGAATAGTGGTAACCATGAATAGCTATAATACACCTCTATTTATAATTTGTTATAAAAATATTACGAACATAATATTTTTAAAAAATTAAATAGCTACAAAGCATTTATCTCTCTTATGATTTGCTTAATGAAATATTTTCATTAATTTATCAAAATTTGATGATGTGACACTGGCCAAAATCACATACAAAAAAAATAATTGAAAAAACAATTAGTGATGCTAATACCACCTATTTTGCTACAATTATCTTACGTGACAGACTGTGAGTGGTAACGAAAAATTATAAATTTATGTGATAGTAACAAACAATCAATCATAATCTGTTACATAAAAAAATTGAGATAAAATATTTGTGCAAGTGTATGATACTAGCATTACTAATTTGTTATTGAAGAAAAAGATCATTCTATTCTATGCACCCTCACATTTGTGGTTCTCTCTATAACTTTCTCTTTCAATTCTCATTTGGGTTTGTGTATGTTTACAAGGTTCAGACTTTATGATATAGAACATTTTTTTCCCTTTAATTCTATCCCGATGCTTGTTGTTTTCCTAATGGATTTTGTTAACAATTGCCATGTAATCAAATTCTGTTAAACTTATAGAAAATGCTTCATAAAGCAAATCACAATTGAGGTAATATTGTAGAAAGCAAATCACTAGTGAGGTAACTGTTACGAAATATAACACACAATAGCTTCAAAATTTAAGGGTATATAGCACGTGTGTGATATCTGTAATTTTTTCTAACTAATTTCCTACTTTACCAAATAGGTTTGAATAAGCTTTTAGCTTTCAACATTTTTTGTTTTTTTATGTTAAATTTTTTTAAGTCTCATTATTTATAGGTACAATTGTACTTTTACCCACTTTCAACAAATTAATAAAAAAGTAATCCAAATGCACACTAAATCCTTCAATTGCATGTATTTCTATAGGGGGAAAAATTATCTATGAAACTTGTTCTTGAACAATAATTTGTTTTCTTGTGTTTGATTGCAATTTTGGAATTGATCCCATAAACATTATATATCATTTGACTAGTATTAAAAATCATTAATATTTTTATATAGGGGTGGTGATAAGGAAGGTAGTAGTACTAGCAATACTCGAGGTCGCAGTATTGGAGATAGTGATGATAGTGGTGTTGGTGGTAACAAAGACGATGGTAGCTGGTGGTAATGGTGACAGCATTGATAATGGTGTGGGCCGTGTGACCATGGAGGAGGAGATGGTAGTGATGATAGTGGCATCAATGACACCAAAAAATGCTTTCGGCACAAGGGAATGGTGAAAAATATTTTTTGTATATTTTTTATAGCTTGACCACGTAAAATATTTGCTGATTTTCGTTTTCCATTGTACCAGATATAAGCAAATGACATCGAGACATAGTGTCGGTGTCAAAATGCGGAGACCGTCAAAATGCGGAGACCATTTTAGCATCAATCAGTAATGGTTAATTGCCAACCATAACTAGAGATCTTTAGATGGACAAAAGTACATGATCCTACAATCATGTTAGCTTTTTAAGCCCACTAAACTAGTGTTGGGCTCTTAGAGCCTTAAAGAACTAATGGGCTTGTAAAATTCCTTTCTAAATGCGGGATGGACTATCACAAAGCCTGAAGGTCTGAAACCATTTTGTGCTCTCTCTCTCTCTTTACTGCTTTACAAAATTTATTGTATAACTTTTACAACTTTTTTTTTTTTTTTTGAGCAACAAGACCAATAGATTTCATTAAACAGAAAAATTAACCAATATCATTCACAAAAAAAAAAAAAAACTAATTTAAACACATTCATTGATACTTCAAATATCATTTTGAAAAATGCTAACGAATGCTTTTAAGATATTAGTTAGTAATCAATTTAAAAAAAGTTTTTATGGAAAAAAAATTAATATTTTGACAACTTTTTTCATTTTTTATAAAAAAAATAGTGTCAAAAATTTTTTAAAATGAATTATTAACCAACATCTAAAGACAGTCCAAACCATGATAAAATCCGAAAAATCTTATATTTTTCATTAAAAAAAAAAGTTTTAACTCCCAGTACATTCAATGATTCAACGATAACATGTGATAGTCTTTTTTTTCTTTTTTTTTAGTGAACATGTGATAGTTAGAGTTAGACAATAAAGTCATTTGCTTTCTTTTACTCGAAATACGAGAAGACACCTTTGGGGCGGTGACAAAATCCCATAAAGTCTGCCTTCACTTTCCACTTATTTGTTTGTTTATTTCTGTTGGCCACAGCAACCAACTAAATACGAATGGCAATGGCACGAGATGGCCAAATTTCTTATTCTCCACCCTTACCCCACTTCTGCTTCACAACCGATTTTTCCTCTCATCCTATCTTTGCGGGTATCTGTGAGTACCCGCCCTGCAAATTTATTTATACATCTACATAATTTAATAAATTTTGATTTAAAATAAGTCATTCTTTAAATTAAAACTCATAAAATATTAAACAATTTTTAACATTACAAAATCTTCTCGAAACATAACAATACAACATTTCAAGTATTAAAAATATAAAAACAATTCAAACATAATAATACAACAATTTAAATCTCAAAACATAAAACTATAAATTCCTTATAAAAAAAATCATAAATTAAACTTTGAAGGCCAAAGTACATATATATGCCTTGTAAAGAAAAAACTATAGAATACTACAAAAATAACTTTTAATTTTTAAAATAAAATTAGGGCAAATAAGAGGTGAAAATTAAAATATTCAAACTCGGCTTAAGTTCGAACCAAGTCTAAGATTAATGTTCGAACTTGAGTTCATCAAAAAGCACGTAAGTTTGATCTCAGCTTGTCTTGACTTGATTCATTAGTCAGACAAAGCTTGAGCTTGAAATCCTACACAATTACATTATTAAACCCATATTAATCTTACCAAGCCCATTTGGTTTAGATGATTGATCCCAACTCCTGATTAATTAAAACTTTAGTAGGATATATGTTTATTTGTCAAGCTCGTATTAAGCTTATTACCAAGCTCATAAATGAGTATAGACTCAAATTATTTTTTATCAAGTCCTATTGTTTACGAACTTTTTCATTACCATTTTTTTTTTTACTTAGACCTGACTTATTTATTAAATAAGCCTAAAATTAAAACTCAAACTTGATTTGATTATTAAAAAAAAAAAAAAAAATCATTAACGAGTTATTTTATTTTATTTTATTTTATTGAGTAAAGCCCAATCTATTTATAAATTACTTGATTCATTTATAAATTACAACCCTAGCTAATTTGCGCACTATTTCCAATGGTTTTGAGCGAAGTGATTCTTGTTTGGTTGTAGGCTATTAGTGACGTGGAGTGTTGGCCAAGACTTAGGGTGATAATTGCGGATTTAGATCCTCTAGAGTTCCTAGGGTACTCTACTAGTAGATTTCATTAAATCATAACTACTCTTTAATGATTTAATGGTTTAAATTCTGCCATGTCAGCATTTCATTAATAATATTCTTAAAATAATAAAATAATGTTGTAAACAAAACAATTAAGATTATTGTTAATGAAATGCTGACATGGCAGAATCTAGACCATTAAATCATTTAAGAGTGGTTAGGATTTAATGAAATCTACTTGGTAGAGTACCCTAGGAACTCTAGAGGATCTGAATCCTGATAATTGCCAATGTGTGATGGTAGACAGTGTTTCTGAGGATTGGGGAGTTTGAGCATCACTGATAATAGTGGAAAAAATACGGACATGTTCAAAATATACAATATCTAGTTTTTTTTTTTTTTTTTCATTTTAAATGTAACAATGTAGTTAGTATGATAAAGTTATTTTGAGTAAACTAATATTTGCATTTAATGACCATATCATTAAAAGGAATAGACTGAAACAAGGAATTGCTAATGATCTCAAATGTTAGGACTTAGGACTCAAAAAAATGTTTTTATATAAAAAATTAAAATCAAAATCATACTAAATTTAAAGATGTAATTTATATTATAGTGTTTCGGATAGAACTTTTGTGGAGCTGTAAGTTGATTCATCAAATTTCTTTCTAAAAAGCAAGTGATTCTTTTGTCCCCCACAAGCCGCTAAAAGATTTGATATCCTCTTCGGTTTCAGTTAAACAGATGTAATTCGTTAAATCGTATATTTCTACAATCACAATCACTCTCCCACTCCCAGATTATATCCGATTGTATCTGAAACTTCATCATCGATCGATGACTTCAGCTCAGAAAAACAAAGTTTGTTGACTTTAATATATCTTTTTATATTAAAAACTAACTACAAAATTTTAATTAGGGATTAATACAAAACCGCGTTAGAAGAATAATAATGAAAGAAGAGCATCCTGGTCCTTGTCAGGCTAATTATATATTTTTAACTAGACATTCCAAGCAAAGAGTGCCCTGGTCAGCCCCCACAATGGTATCCAATGTCCCAAGTTCTACCAACATTTCGAATATTTTTATTGTGGGGAAGATTCTCATATATTTCTTTTGTAGGACCAACATATATAATAAACAAGATTAGTGATGATAATGGTCAATTAAGTGATGAGGTAATGTGAATTTGGTATGTCTCCTTTGCAAAAGTATCAAATGGGATCAATTATGGATCTCCCCCATTGACATGATAGATCACAGAGCAAGAACAAAAGAGAAACTGTTCTAATAAGCACCTTAAAATTTTTGAGGGTGTCTTCAGAGCACTGAGCATCAATTGACATTAATGTAGGGGCAAAATTTTCTTCTTTAAGTCCAAACCTGTTGGAAAAATTTCATTCAACTCAATATGTGCGATTTCAATTATATAACTTATTAAGTTATTTAAATAAATTACATAACTATTAAATATGTTGTGTGATTAGCATGTGTGGATTCCAATCCACCTACTGAGTAAAGACACACAAACTCATACCCAATTTTACAATATATTTAAATGTCAACTTGTGATTGGGTTTCAGTACTTACACATTTTGCAGTGGGAGACTGTGGGTCTATAAATACAGAACATGTTGAGTTGTATAAAATCGTTGGTCTCCTAGAAAAGAAGTTTCACTCTGTCCAAAAATTTCTTTCTCAAGTTGGGCTTTATGGTAGTAAGATTACACTGTTCTTATGATAGAGTAACTAGCTTATTCAGCAAATAAACAAATCAAGAAATTATAGTAAAGTCTTCATCTAAATGCTCAATTAAAAAACTATACTTTTTTAAATAGATTTATATATATATATAATTTGATAATTACGATAAAGGAGAGAAGATTTAATCTTTTGACGTTTTTGTTATGAATATCAAAAGATGTAAGTTGAATTATAAGACTCTTGACACAATGATTATAGTTCTACATAATAACTAAAATAAACCTAATAAACTGATGAAGATGAAAATTAAAATAAATCGATCTAACTTATTGTGGCAACTGTAATTACCAACAACAAAAGGGGTGGAGCATGGACACAAGGACTCTATTCCTACAAATCAATGTGCACAACAATTCATGTACGGTACTAGCTAGTGTTGGGTTCTATACCATGAAACTTGGTTATCAAAAAAATCAACCAAAAGGACCACCTGGATTGGCCTGATCTTTTGTCCCTACATTAGTGCTGGTGTAAGCTATGAGATTAGAAGGACCACCTAAAAAATCCATTGAACTTGAGTCACTGCATGGAAAAGGTTATCTGAAGTGTGTAAGTCACAATCTTAATTATTGGATTAGGAGGTGTTTGGGATTTCAAAGCTAAAAATAGTTTCTTGTATTCTTATATATATGATTCTGACTCCACCAGGCACAAAAGATGAAAAAGGGTATGTGTTTTCTTCCTAAGTCGAACCCTATGGTCACTTACAAATTAAAAAAAAAATCCATTTGTCACTATTCTAATAAGAAGAAGAAGAATACAATAAATATGTGGTTTGGGAGTTGTGAGGATCTGAGAGCGTGGGATAATTATCGTAGATGATAGAGAGGTAGGTTAGAAAGAAACAACCCAGACTGGGTTTGCAGAGGGACGTTGACAAGGCAAGGGCACAGCTAGGGTTAGGGATGTTTCCTTCTCTTGGGATGTGACCTGTCTTTTAGTCATGACCATATGCCCTAAAAGTTTTTGAATGAATCATATTTTGCAACTTGCTACCGATTGATGTTCAGGGGAATTTTCAGCACTACTGTGTGTGTGCTTATCTTGATCAAATTTAACATGAAATGCTTGTTAATTAGGCTGTGATGTTGCATAGACCAATAAGGTCAGGTACACATCTCTCGCTATTATTAATATAGACTGTTTTAATTTATATATAATAAAAGTAGTGAAAATGATGTTAATTACTCTAAATCACAAAAAAAAACTATTTTTTTTTTTAAAAATTACCATCCATGGTATAGTGGTAGAAAAGTCTTGTTGCCTCTATCACACATACTTGTATTAGATGTGAGGTTTAAATAGTGGCACGTCTCATGTTACTAATCAACGTACCCAACATATTTTCAATAATAAACTGTTGTTGGGTTTGCTTGCCATGGGAAAAAAAACATATATTAATATTATATTTATTTTTTGAGGAAAGAAAAGTTCTTAAAGTTAAACCTAGACCAAAGCTGTAATGGTAAAAGGAGGCAAGGTATGGTGGTTGAATATTTCAATCAATTTCAAAGTTTTTTTAAATTGTTTAATGAAACAAATCGTCTCATGTGCTTATATTCGTAGCTTATTTTATTTAGAAATATATAAATTGAATTACCCCCGAACATGTTACGAATTATTCATCCATGTGCTTAGAGATTTATATACCTAGAAGGTTCCTAGAAGCACCTTACTATAAATAAATAATAAATAAAAAAACTATTATTTGTCAATGATATAATAATAAACGGCTAGCTACGTCGTGCTTGGTGATATATGCTCCTCCCCACACCCAATTAATTGATACAAAAGTAAAGGAAGCGGCGGAAAGGAACATGGTGCACTGCAAGAAAAAAATGTGTTTATAAGCAATTTGCTAAATTTGTGAAGATCATCAGAAAGAGTTTTTTTTTTTTTTTTTTAAAAAAAAGGTTCTGAAACTGATGGGGAATGATGTTGGTTTTTCTTTGCTGCAGACAACATTTCATGTGGGATTGGTGTTGTGTACAACAACATTGCTCACACACATACATATATAATAGGCCATGTTCAAAGATTTTATCACACGACACCCTATTGAACTGGCTAGGTAAATTGTTGCAGCACTTAGTAAGTGGGGATGGCATGCGTGAGTCACATGAAAATGTGAGAGCAAAGCAAAGAATGGCAAACCTAGACGTGATAAATAGATTGGGTCGGTCATGTTAGAGTTCAACCCGAACGGGTTCAAGTTAGAAATTAGTATAATTAAAATGTGATGTACCATCGCACATGTATAAATGCTTGTGGAGTGTGGGAGGCAAGAGCCGGGGTTCAAGTCTCCAGAAGGGAGCTTCACATACATATACATTTAGATTACGCTAGAATAAAATTTTATCTCATATCAACAAAAAAATGTGATGTGAAACCTACGATCTTTGGCGGGTCAAATCAACCCGATATGATCATTTTTTTTTCGTAAAAAGAAATAATTAAATAATATACTTGAATTTTTTTTATCTTTCTTTTAATACAAAATAAGATAGTAAAAAAAATACTCAGAAATAAAAATAAAAATAAAAATTCTTTAAGTTTTCTTTTCTATCCAAAATGTCCTAATCTAATTATTTAACAAAATAATAAAAGAAAAATTAGATGCCATTGAGCCTTAAACAATAAAATTTGTAGAGTGTGGGCTTGAAACCTAGGTTAGAAGTGCTGGGAGCTTGATAACAGGCTTTTATAAACAAATACAGGTAAATAACGAACGATAATTGCAAATGGATCTCCTCGGACTCGAGCCGAGGACTACTTCTTTATTATTTTTCTTTCTTTCTTACAGGTTACAATCCTTAATTTCTTTTCTTTTTCTTTAGAGAGAGAGAGAGTAAGCGAGAGAGAGAAAAAAGAAGAAGATCCCCCCTCCTTTTGCATCCCTCCCCCTTAAATACCCCCTTTTTTAGATGCCCTTTGGGACCCTGACTAGAAGTTTCTGTCCTTCTGTTCAGGGGTCACTTCTCCATTAATGTGGCCAGGGAGGTAGGTGCAGAGTTTTTAATGCGGAGGTGGCAGCCTTTGCTTTAGATATTTTCCTTAACATTGGTGTATCGAGAAGGTTCAAGGTTTCCCCCTTTTAACCATTAGTCTTTCTAGAGTTGTGCTTTGACCTTCATAATGAAGTTTTGAATTCTCTTGGGCTTGTCCGAGGAGAAGCTCGTCATCGGCGGTACCCTTGTATCCTCGGCGTATTGGCCAATTCATAGAGTTCAATTTTGGGGCAGGTCGGCCCTCCATGCTACAGTCCACAGGCCCATATGCCCATTTGGGTCCTTTTATTCCCCACAATAGCCCTTCAAAACTCTATTTTTCATCATCCGAGGAGAAAAATAGGGTTTTGATCCAACGAAAACTTTCCCCACACGTTCCGTAAATAACTATGCGTGTGAAGACCGTTTCGCATCCCAGAGGATGCCACTTGGCAGTTTTATTTTCAAAAACGCGCGCATTTATTACCGTGAGTTATACCTTGTCTCCCACGTTCAACGGTGAGATGAGCATCCAACGGTTCTTGCTACTCCATGAAAATTTGGGCGGGACAAATGTAATTTCGAGGCCGCTTCTCGCACGTCGTGACGCTTCGGGAACCTGCGCCTTCATTTATTTCTCCAGAGGCTAATCCCATCAAAACATCAGCATTCACCTTTTGTCTGCAGAAATCCGTGGAAATTTGCACAACTCGAAATTTATGTAATATAGGCCACTAAAGAAAAATTCATAGAAAATTGAAAATAAATAAATGAGTGATTGAAACTTCTAGCTATTTTTTCCTTTACATAAAATCTTCTTTCCCTTTCACAAAATATTGAATTAAGGGTATTTTGAACAAAAATAATTAAAGCTTGAATACTGAATGTAACAACAAGGCGATGGTAAGTAGGTGGCAGTCTTGACAGTGGGAGATCCGGAGTTTAATAAATCAATAGTTGCGAAGCAATAGTATGAGACCTAGGGATGTGTTGCAAACCCGTCAACCCATCAAAACTGACTTGACTCAACCCAACCCATCAGGTTATTAGGTCGGTTTTTAAGGATTGGTGGGTGAAGTTGGGTTATTAAAAAAATTTTAATAGTAGCCCAGGTTTGGTTCAGGTCATAACAATCACAAACCTGCATAACTTGACCTAACTCATCTATATATTTAAAAATATATTATATAATTAATAATTTTTTATTTAATTTTTTCCCCTATTCAGGTCCTCCTATATAAAACATAATTACCTCACAAACCCTAACAATCTTATTTCCCTCTCTGCTACCTCCCACTCCCACTCCACTTCTATTTGTTTATAACTAAATTGGGATACGAATTCATATATATTTTATTTATCAACTAAGTTGAATATGTTTTGTTTATAATTGAGTTGGAATATTAGTTCGTGTATATTTTGTTTATCAGTTCAAATGGTAGGTGGGATATATTTTTTTCCTACTCAATTTAATAATAATAATAATAATAATAAAACTATACAACCCATGAGTTCAACCTGACCCAGCCTGATCCATGTGGGTTGGGTTGCACCCCTATGATGGATTGGGTTGAATTTTTTTTTTTTTAATCCACCATAATGAGTTGAGTCATAAAATCTCTTTAACCTGACTTATGCACACCCCTAGACTAAGACCAAAGTGGTAAAGATGACTTATGATACTAGTAGAGTTATCTACTCATACCGAACTTAGAGAAAAGAAAATGTTTGAGAAGAGTGAAGAAAAAAGAAACAAAGCAAATGAGAACCAAAAAGAAAAAAAAAATTAGAGTTTGAAACAAACAAAGTTAAAAGGAAATTAAAAGGAAACGATTTTTTTTTCCCTTCATAATGAATGGTTCAATCCACTTGACTTGAAGTTGACCCTACCCACTATTTTAGCTGGTCTAGTTCAGAGTGGCCCTTTTTTCATGTGTCGTCCAAAATAACGCTATATATATATATATGAGAGAGATGTTACGTCTGTGAGGATAAAAGGCTCAAGATATGTTTTTGGGCCATGGGCTCGATTCGAGGACACCTACTTGTCCAAGGACAAGTTGATGGTAATAATGATATCCAACTTACAAATCCAAGAGCAAGTGTGGTAGACAAAGTGAATGTAAATTATCCGAGGAGGAGTGCATCCTCGGATACAATGAGGATCAGATAGTACGTCATGTTAACTAGAATGATATTTTGGAAGGTCTTGGAAATGAAGATATGTTATATAGAAGGCACAATGAGCAAGGCGGTTAAGAAAGATCTCAGAGAAAGCTGTGACCACCACATTGAATGCTCTATACCTAAGTCTCTAGCCGCATTTATGAGGAAGTGATACATGAACAGTGATTTTCTGCCTTACAGCTATTACCTAAGGATTTCAAGAAGAGGTTGATGGAACAAGTATCAAGGGGGGCAGTAGGAATCTACACGTGGAGAGCAAGAATGAAGGTGAAGAGGAACTATAAGAAGGAGGAAGGTCTTGTAGAAAGGGGGGAGGAAAACGAACACTATAGACCAGATATTTGTTAGTAATCTTTAAATAAGGGGAAATATAAGCATTTGGTCCTCGGCTTGAGTTCGAGGATAAGTTTCATCATATAAACTCGTTCATCCTTGTTGTGTTGTAATTTTGGGTCATTGCTATTACCGTTTAACCTCATTAGAAACAAGATTTCTGACCCACACTCTATATATTTATTGTTTTGGTTCTTTGGACCTATACCCTCCTTCTTGTTGGGCCTAGACACAAAATACGTCCTTACAATTGGCGTCGTCTGTGGAAAATCTGGGAGTTTTAGTGAGTCTGAAGTTCGTTTACGGAAAATTCAGGTCCACATCAAGTGGAGTCTAGGGGGTCTCAGCGTCAGGATGATGTTCATACTATTGAACAAGGTGGAGATCGCAAGGGAAGTGTACTAACCACCCATATGAGCAGGAGTTAGTCGCGAGGTGGAAGTAGAGTCTCACATGAAGAGAAGGCTAGGGCCATGCAGTTGGAAATTGACAGTTTGAAGAGAAAGCTACGTCAACAGTTGTCAAAATATTGTAGACATATCATTTCTCTCTCTCTCTCTCTCTCTCTCTCTCTCTCTATATATATATATATATATATATATATATATATAAAACCAATTTTATCCTTCAGGTTTGAGCGAATCAACAAATCAGGATACGATTTTGTCAGCTCTAAGCAAACCTATATTTACTATACTTTGTTTAATCCGAATTGAGCTCTTGAGTGAGTGGCAAGTATGATTTGGGTTCATTTTGATTTTGCTAGGTAACATTTAAAAATTTAATTTGCTTCCCTAATTTTAGGGGTTCATTTTGATTGACAGCCCCTTCGTTAATGTTCATGTTGATGTGTTTGTTAAGCGACACCTAAGCCTACCACATGTGTTACTTGGTCTAATTAAATCATGTCACATAATTTTAATTATACCACATAATTAAATAAACAAAAAACTTATAAAAATTAAAATAAATCCTAAAATCTAATAAACTTTTTTTTTTTCATTTCAGTTGGTTCTTAGATGAACATGGATGAACACAATGAATAAACCAAGAAAATTCAAACCCAGAAAAATCAAACCAATAAAATTCAAATATAGAAAAGAAAAAAAACCATAAAAAATATATTACGGAATACTATAACTAGGTGGTATAAGGACATGATTAATTCTACATAGCCTTTTTTATAAAATTTAAAAGCAAAATAATTTCCTGAAAAGGCAAGTGCTACATATATTACAAATGAGTTTTTAAATTTGAGAAATGTCACGTTCACAACATTTTTATAATACTTTCACAAAAATTTATATTTAGTTAGTTATTATTGGTTCAAATTTAAATCTACTACTGAAATTACTTTTTTGTCTACCAATAACAACCGATAATAACTTGTTACTTATAATTTGTTGTAAAAGTATTATGAAAAAATCGTATACATAACATTTCTCTTTAAATTTTGGTATTTCATAATCATATTTCTTAAGAAGTTAATTTGAAATTTTGGATTTAAATTGAATGCAGTGTCCAATTGCATTGAACTCATCCATATAATGACACATGTTCAATTGTCAACACATGACATTATTTGAATGGATACAATGCAGCTAACATTGAACTCAATCTTTACATGTCGTCAATATAGGGTAATTATTAAATAGTTTTGAAATACCATAAATGTGTAGTATTCTTCCTCTCTCACGTAACTGTGGGTATATCTTACTAATTAAATTTATAATGAGACTCATAATTCATGTGAAATAAGAAAGTATATATTTATAGTACTTTAATTCTAAAGTATTCAATAATATTCTCTCAATATGTTCACGCACATAAATATATCGAAGAAATTCAAAATTAAAATGGTATTTATGTTTGTTCTCGGCTGAAAAGTGAAAATACTTCCTTATATGTCGTACGGCCAAACATGTGACAGTTGACTGGGGAAATGGATTAGGGCATAATTGGAGGGAACCCACAGCCACAGCTACAGCCACAGCCACTAGCTCCAAAGCCAATCAATCAATCATGCACGTCGGCAAAATCATATGACATCAAAGACAGTTAAATCCTGAAAGATCAACGTCCCAATTATCTCCACGTGTCAGAACACAAGACATCTGATGCTGGACATGACGTACACATGCAGCCACAGACACACAAACTTCCACGCAGTTATATTATTGGGGTATCTCTTTCTCTCTATAGCTAAGAGCCTAAGCAACACATAATAATAGAAGTACAAGAAGAAGAAGCTAAAGCCTCTAAGAAGAAACAAATTAAAGGAAAGCAATTAGTCTAACCCAAATATCATATAGTAGCTATTTGATTCCAAGTTACTTGTTAATTTTCTTTGTGTCCACAACCAGACTTTCTCATGGAAGTTAGCCGGAAAATGACGAACGTGCTAGGCACTGAGCGTGATTTGAACTTCAAGGAGACTGAGCTGTGTCTTGGATTACCTGGTGGTGGTGGTGGTGGTGGTGCTGGAACTACTGAGCCTGAGACTCTCAAAGCTACCGGGAAAAGAGGCTTCTCAGAGACTGTTGATCTGAAACTTAACCTTCAGTCCAAGGAAGATAACAACAAGAATATTGTTTCAAAGGAGAAAAACCCGGCGAAGCCACCAGCCAAGTAAGCCATCAACTCTATCTCTGATTTTTTCAATAGAAATTCTAGTCACTCTAAATTTGCTATATGGGGTTTGGCTATTATCCCAAATACTATTATTATTGTACTGTTAGCACATTTTAGCTCATAGAAACTTTTAGGTCACATTTCTATTGGATAAAAAAGCTGCTTATTTATGGTCAAAATTCTCAACTTCTTTTCTTTTACTTTCATGTTTATTTTTGGCAATACTGATCAATAGATTCAATACCAGAGAATATAGCTTTTAGGGTTTGATTTATAGTTTTGTTAAAGAAAGGAGGAAGAATTTAAAAGGGTAATTATGGATTTCAGGGCACAAGTTGTGGGATGGCCACCAGTTAGGTCGTACAGGAAGAATATGATGGCTCAGAAGAATACAAGTGAGGAGGGAGAGAAAGCAAGCAGTGCTGGTGCAGCCTTTGTGAAGGTTTGCATGGATGGTGCACCATACCTTCGTAAGGTGGACTTGAAAATGTACAAGAGCTACCAAGAACTATCTGATGCCTTGGCCAAGATGTTCAGTTCCTTTACCATGGGTGAGTCTAGTAATTGTTGCCTATAAGAGAAATATAGAGAACATGATTTTTTTTTTTTTTTTAGGTAGAAAACAAGACTATAAAAATTCATGGATTATATAATTATTATTTATTTTTTTGGTAGGAGGATTATATGATTTTTGAAGTTCCATAAGTAATATTCATTGATCCAAAAGAAAGAAAAAATATTTTAAAGAGCTATTAACAGTTTCCAATAGATATCCATGTGTATGAGAGATCTTGACCCCAACATCATTAATATAAAATAAAAATAATAATTTCCCATTCAGGTAGGTCTTATTTTGTATTTCATGGAACAGATTGATTATTTGCAAACTATGTTTTAAATACATAATTAGTAGTAATTAATTAAAAAGTTCTATTTTGTTTTATTTTCACCTTGTGTAGATCTGGAAAAGAACATATGTTAGAGCAAGTGGAACTTGAAATGATATGATTGATTGCATATTACAAGCTGGCTTTTTATCACTTTATTGTTGATTTGATATTTTATGTATAAGTAATTTATATTGTTTTTATGTTTGTTTAAATTAAAGGCAATTATGGGGCCCAAGGAATGATTGATTTCATGAATGAGAGCAAGTTGATGGATCTTCTGAACAGCTCTGAATATGTGCCAACCTATGAAGATAAGGATGGTGATTGGATGCTTGTGGGCGATGTTCCATGGGAGTAAGTACTTCATCCCTCTAAAATAAACCCTAAGCCAAATCACATGGATAATCAAATAACTAGTACAGAATATATATGGAAATATAACACATAAGCTTGCCAACAAAATATATGGAGAAAATGGAGAATTAATGTTTCAGAATTCTTATTACTTAGAAAATTTTTTAAAGACCAAGTGAAATTACAACTATTAGTACTAACTCTTATTTGATTTCATACAGAATGTTTGTTGATTCATGCAAGCGTCTGCGCATAATGAAAGGATCAGAAGCTATTGGTCTTGGTATGTATATTCAAAAATACATTATTTGGTCTAATTTCACTATTTGTATTTTTGTAAGTTTTTATATGTAAGACTATAATTAATGTAAATTTGGTTTAACTTTCAGCCCCAAGAGCCATGGAGAAGTGCAAGAACCGTAGCTGAACTATGCTTAGCTTAGCCAACTCCTGCATCCATGAGGACTTATACGTGAAGGCACTTTCGCACGAGTCGGATCGATCAAGCAGGGTGCATGTTCTTTTGATTGTGTTTGTTTGTTTGTTTTTTTTGTTTTTTTTTTTTTAAAATTTGATCGTATATAGATATCAAAGGATCTGGACATTTGTAATAGACAAGAAGCAATAAACTTATCCCGATTGTCTGCCTTGTTTATTGCTAATGGCTTGTTTAATAATCACCTATTTTAATGTTGTTTGTTGCTGTCCCTGCTGTCATAGTTGTTTGTATGTTTTATTCCTTTAATTTTAATGCTACTTAT
This sequence comes from Castanea sativa, assembly GCF_040712315.1. Classification (NCBI taxonomy): domain Eukaryota; kingdom Viridiplantae; phylum Streptophyta; class Magnoliopsida; order Fagales; family Fagaceae; genus Castanea; species Castanea sativa. Next base: position 16,159,578 of record NC_134014.1, read on the forward strand.
ATATTTTTTTCCATGAAAAGATTCTTCATATCCCTTATTTTCCTTTCTATTCATTAATTTATTGAGAGTTATTATTGTTTTTAGGTGAGGAAGGTATTAAAAACCAGGACCCAAATGTGGTAGGGAACAAGACCATGTGCATGTGGATGGGGCTTGCATTCATGGCCATTAGTTTATGGAATTTGTATTACCAGTTGGGACACAAATAGTTAATTTTTTGAATGTAGACTGTTTGATTGAAATGTGGGTGGAATTATTTAAGCTCAGATGGTACGTACTTTGGTAGTTTCCATAGGTGGATGTTGTATATATTATTTTAATTTTAGGATCATAATTGAAGGTTACGGGATCCCTAACATTTAATTTAGGTCAAAGAAATTAAAGTGGTACTACCCGGCCATTTCAATTATCAAGTGTATATTGTCCATCGAATTCTTTACCCATTTCTCTCACCTCTCTCTATTTCTTTTAAGCTTTAGGGATTTCTTGGATCTGGCATTATGACACTCTCATGTGCTGCTTTTAATTAATATAAATACTTTGTTTTTTGAGAAGTGGAATGGTCCCGGAAGGCAACAAATTCTCTTTAATAACATTCCTTTAATTTGATTATTGGGATTACCTAATCCAACAACAATTTCCTTCTTCCTTTCAATTTTAAAAAAAAACTTTTGGCTTTGCCCTTAAACTTATTATTGTAGAGAAAAACAAGTATAACAAAATTACCATTTACATATCAAATATTTTTTTTATAGAAAAATTTACATATCATATTTAGTGCTAGTTTTACATGTATAGAACTATTGCCAAGAATTGTGTAGTTCAATTGGCACATTTTGATGCTTCCAACAGAAATATTAAAAGTTCAAATCCCCCTACTCTCAAACTATCTATGAAAAAAATAAAAATAAAAGCGCAAACAAATATTCTTAAAAAATAATGTAAAGAAATATTCTAAATTTTTATTAATGGAATAGCCACATTTATTATTTCAAAATCCATATACAATCTCTTTTTCTCGAGAAATTATTAGGTTCACCGGAGGACTACTAAAGTTGTTCTTCCAACTAATAAAACATTGCACTTATGCAAATGTGATGTCATCTGATGATTTATTTATTTATGTTTTACTTTTTGTGCTAATTAGGATGTCAACCCACACATTTGCATGTGTGAGATAGTTTCATTGGTTGGAAGTAGGGGTGTCCACAAGTTGGTCCGGGTCGGGTTTATGCCCAACCCACAACCAACCCGCTTACATCGGGTGCACGGCTGAACAACTTGCCACCAACCGGCGACGACCTCGAGTCGAGTCGGATCGGTCTCCAGTGGACAACGGTTGGGTCGGTCGGCCTCGGTTTGAGTTAGAATCATCGAATCTTCACTGGATCTAAGCAAAAATCAAAGAAAAACCACAACATCAAGCTCAGATTCGAGCAAAAAACACTGGATCTAAGAAAAACTACAACTTCAAGCTCATATTTGAGTGAAATTCACCGGATCTAAGCAAAAATTGAAGCAAAAACCACCACATCAAGCTCAGATTTGAGTGAAAATTTCTTCTCATTGCCGAATCTAAGAAAAATCGAAGCAAAAGCACTCGCAGATCTAAGCAAAATCTTCATCTCACCGCCAGATCTAAGTAGGAAAACCTAGATCTTCACCAGATCTAACCAAAAACTACCAAACCTTCACTGGAATATCGATGAATCTGAACGAATCTAGGAACTCTAGCCTTCTTTCATGGGTTTCATCGGTCAGATCAAGTATTTAGGTTTTGAAGAGGAAAACCCGCCATCCGACCCGCCTAAGTCAGTTTTTGGTGGCGAAGACCCGTCTCCGACCGTCACCAGCATCGGGTCAGTCCGGGCGGTTTGGGCAGGTGGGTTAGTTCTCGGGTTCCTGTGGACACCCCTAGTTGGAAGGACCACTTCAGTAGTCCTCTTTCTCATCACTTTGTTGGAAAATTATTAACTACTCCTGAAAATGTAGCATCCCACATTAATGTTTAAAAAAAAAAAAAAAAAAAAAAAACAAGCCACCTAATATAAAAAGGGAAAAGTTAATAAATACCCTAATTAAGGACATTGATTTAGGAAATATTTTTAGATATTTTTTATGAGAAAATAAAAAATAATTAATTTTTTAACGACTTTTTATATTTCCATACATGAAAGCAATGTAAAAATTTTCTTAAAATAGTTTATTAACATTGTCCTAAGAGTATCCGTTAAAAAGTACATGACTTTTTGAATTTATATCATACTTTTGTATTAGGTGCTAGTTAATGAATGTCTTAATTAAAGGCATTGATTTATGAAATATTTTTAGAAATTTATTATGAGAAAATAACAAAATAACTAATTTTTTAACACCTTTTTATATTCTCATATATAAAAGTAGTGTAAAAATTTTCCTAAAATAGTTTATTAACATTGTTCTAAGATCACTCATTAAAAGTACATGACTTTTTGAATTTATATCATACTTTTGCATTAGATGCTTTGTTTTTTTTTTTTGTTTTTTTTTTTTTTTTTTTCTATTGATGTGAATTTCTATACCTTAGAATTTAATAATTACTCTCCTTTGCTTTTCTTTTCTTTTTTAATACTCATCGCTTTATCTTTGTTTACAAAAGTAAGGCTAAAAGAAATCTGTCTTTTCTTTCTTGTCACTTTATTCCTTATAGGTTATACCTAACATTTATTTTTGGGTCAAACTTGTATCTTTGTTTTCACACTACGATTTTTTTTTTCTTTTTTTACTTTTTAAAGTTGCCCACCATTTCATTTATTTGGTTATGATTATTAAATTTGTATCACAAATTTATTTAATTTTAAATTTTTCATGTAGACTTGTTAGAAAATGTTTAGATTTTTATCTTGCATTTTCATGACAAATTCAAAATGGTTAGAGAAAACATTTTTCTTTTTTAAGGGATAAGATGATAAGAGAGTTTTTTTTTTTTCTCGTTACCTTTGTAATTAAAGATAAAAGCATGACCATTGTAAGGATACGATTTGCACCACAGCCCAAATGGCATAGAAAATGGCCCAAAGAGCTCAAAACAATAAATTTGTTAGAGAGTAGGCCTGATATTGAATGTTCAATGAGTTAGATGATGGGCTAGTTATTGTTAGAACAAGCAAGACAAGCAGTTTGGACAAAGAAGGATGCTCCTCAGTCAAGTCCGAGGAAAGTTTATTCTTATATATGTTTTCTTGGACTTATACAAATGTTTAGGTTCCTAATTACACAATGTTTTTCTCTCCTTCTCAATCTCAGCTGCCCCCTCCTGTCATGGGGTTCCTCCCTTTTATATCTCCTTCTCTTCTTTCATCCCAGCCTTCCACGTATAGATCAGATTACTAATCTTCTTGATACTTGTCCTATCAACACCTTCCTAAAGTTTCTATGAATAGCTGTAAGACTAGACACTACTGTTCAGGTATCACTTCACATTAATGCGGCTAAGAGGTTAGATGCAGAGCATTCAATGCGGTGGTAGTAGCTTTATGCCCAGATCTTTCTCATCTCTCTAGTGACTCACCTCTCACTAAAGTTTATCCTCCCAAGCATGGTTGCCCAATGCCTAGGGCTTGATGGGTGGTCGGACTTCAAGCCTCTAATCTACTATCCAAGGAGGAGTAGCTCCTCAGACAACATCACTTGTTTACTATGACTTAACCTTTGGCTTAATAATCTACCCATCTTCGTCAACACTTATCTGGACCCTTATATGGACCCTTCACCCCTACAATAGCCCCCTCAAAATTCTACTATTTCTCTCCTCGAGGAAAATTGGGATTTCGACCTTTGGTAGTTATACCTCCCACGCTCACGTCACTTCCTCACATGTAGGTGTCTTTTCACCTGCAAAGGAGCACGCTCCTAACGCTTAGGCATTCGGGATGCCTTAGCATTTATTCCATACGGCGCCCTATCCCCCACGTTCCACAGTGTGATGAAGATCCTATGGTGAAGAGATTTTGTGGGGATTTGAGTGGGAATTCTCCCACTTACTTTTCCCACCCCTATTTAAATTGCTTGAAGATTCTAGACGTTCCACTTTTTGAATCTTCAACTTCCAAGACTCAATTTGAGGTGCTATTCTACATTTCTGTAAGTAACATTTAGCCTACCTTTTCTTTCTTAGGACCTTTCTTCCTCGACCCTTCATTTTTGCACCCTATCCTTTCAATCATCCCCACTCACACCTTTAATGGGTAGATTCGCTAAGTTAGTAGACACCCCAGAGGGCATAGAGGACTTTAAGGCCCGTTACCACATTCCGGCTGGGGTTTTGATCCGGTATTGCCGTCAAGGAAAATGGCATGCTTTGAGATCGTAAGGGGAGGTAGTAATCCCCATGATTGCTTTTATAGAGGGAGGAATGAGAATTCTCATGGGTAGAGTGACTAGGGATTATCTAATTGCCCACAAACTCTGTCCGACCTAATGTGCCCCTAATATGTTTAGGATACTAAGTAGCATAGATGCCCTTAACAAGAAGATGGGTGTGAACCTCACCCATCATGACATTAACTGAGTTTACAACTGTCAGAAACTCAAAAGTCAGAGATATTACCTGAAAACTAGGGTCCCCAAAGGTAGGCTCATATCGTGCCTCCTTCATACTAACAAGGGTATAGACAAAGACTTCCTAATTGTCTCGGGGTAATGGCATGATAAACTTCATTGCCTAACACAAGATGGGACACCAGGTGGGGTGCTTAGGTTTAGGCTTACTACTTTAACACTACCCATTTTTTCACTAACAATCTTTTTTTTTGTTTTTTTTCTCCCTTCTCCTTTCCTAATTTGTAAACTTGTTTCTCTTTATTAAACAATGTCTTATTTTAACCATATCTTCGTTCTTGGCGAATTTGCAGATAAGTATTCTACAATCCCAAACCTCAATCTTGTCAACGAGCTCGACTTGACGAGGATACTTCAGTCTGAAATTTTTGTCCATTCCGACGGATAACTACAAGCGGCTCACGTCATCCTCAACTACACACCCATATCCACCAGCTTCTAAGCCTCCAAGTACGTGATCAAGGCGAAGGATCCTCGACTGCACCAAATCAATATCGCAATGCCCGGCTTCCTATCTAGTCCTCCTCCCGAAGGTACTCAACCAACAAAATTACCTTTTCAGCGCAGCACCGAGGAAGAGGAAACCTCCTCCCATTTGATTCTTGAAGAAGCAGCCAAAGTAGTGTAGGTTTCAGATTCCGAGGAGGATTTCCAAGTTTTTTGACCAGCCCCAGTTTCTAAAGCCTTCAAGCGCTACTTTCAGTCATCTTCCCCCTGCACAAGTTAGCAGCATCCAGGAAACCTCTAATATACCTAACTTAATGGTGCTACAGAGAAAGCCAAAGACGAACCTACTTGCCCTCCATGAGTCTCACGTAGGAGGGTCAGTCCCTGATGTGGCCGTCCAGACCCGACCTTCCACTCCTCTTCTTACCCACACTTCCCAGCCTGAAAATGTGGACAAGAAAAGAAAGTGGGATGGGAAGGGCAAGAATGTGGTTGAGGAGGGAGAGGTCATCCCCTCTAAAGAGCTCAAGCCCTAGAAAAGGGCCAAAATAGCTAAGGGAGCACAAACAAGGTCCTCAAGCGAGGGGCAATTGCAGAGAAAGGATGTGATCATCGCCCCAGGGTCTAGATCTGGGATCCCCCCTTGATATTGAATGGAGCTCCTCTTCCCCTAGACTCCTCCATCAGGGACTTCCAGCAGGGTAAGGCAGGCTATGTGGCCAATGCCTTGGAGTAGCCACTACTGCTACTTTAGGACATTGCCAACACGAGGACATTTAAGAAACATGAACTGTTCCTAACCCTGAAAAGATTTAGCCTTGGTAAGTCTTTTTTCCTCTTTTTTTTTTTTTTTACATAGTATTCATACTAATCTTGCCCTTAATAAATTTATTTTAACTTCTTTCTTTTCTTTTTTGAAGGCGATCCAGGCAGCATATCTCGCTAAGGAATGGGTAGATGATACCCACAAGCAAATGAAAGAGGATGAGGCGTGACGCATAGCTGCCGTCGATGCATTTAATCTGGCTGAACAGAGGATTAAAGACCTCAATGTCAAGCTGACTAAGGCAAACAAGGATAGGAAGAGTGTTGAGGCAACTCTAAAGGGGGCCGAGAGGCAAGCAGAGAGCTAGCGCCAACTGCGCCAAACCGAGGATCAGCTTACCATAGCTAAAATGCAGATAGGGGCTTTAAAGAAAAAGCTGGAGGAGGCAGAGGAAGTTGCAGGTAAGGCTGAGCAGGAAGGGTACGAGGTTGGGGTGACAGAGACTGAGGAGAACCTTAGGGCCCAGGTCACTGGGGTTTGTAGAGGCTACTGCCTCTAAGTATGGAATGAAGTGTTAAACCAAGCTGGGGTGGACGGTTCTTCCCCATTAAGGAGGGCAGAAAATGCATAATATCCCCCAGCACTTCATGTGGCAGGCCCCTCTAGTTCCCAAGCTGAAGTTGCCCCTAAAGCACCTGTGTCTAGTCAGGTTACCCTTGCTATTGCCCTTCCAACCCCTCCTGTCCCTCCCAAGGAGGCCGACTAACCCAAAGCTGTGGATAAGGAGCAGCCAAAGGCAAAGTTCTTGATAAGGAGCCAACCAAGAACTCTTCCAAAGAGAAAGGGGCATCCCAAGGCCAGATGTTGGTGCTGGCCACACTCCCCATCACCACCAAGGAAGACCCTAAAAGTAAGGGTGTGGCTCAAGCAACAGCATACGAGGCTCTTACCCAAACTGCGACAAAGGCCAATCTCCCTCCCAAGTGTATTTATAGTATATATTATATACCTATATGGTGGATATATATATATTTTTTTTAAAAAACATGTATTCTTTTTGCCTTTTTGAGGCTTTATTTAATGAAGAATTGTTAAGTTCCTTTATACTTCATCTTGTTTACGTGAAACAAAACATTATTTCATTCCTGATCACTGTTTAATTGATGTATGCATAACTTATAACCTCCTTTGATTAAAATACAACTTTGCCTTTAACCTTGATAGATGTCTATACAACTTGTAATCTAACCATTACATTTCATGCAATTGGTAATGCAATAAATTAACTTTCCAAGCAACTAACATTTAACACTTTGCAATTTAACTTAGAAACTCACTTTGTGTACTTGAGATATATGGCTCAAAAGATTATGTGTGGTTCAAGACTCCATCAATGATTTCCAGTAGATGTGAAGCATTGATTTATCCAAGGCATTTGGTCTGAGGAGCACGGCCCCACGAAATCAGGCTTATTACCCAAGAGCATTTCATAGATATACTTGCAAATGCTTTAAGTAATGCTCATGGATATTTCTTCAGTTAACTTATTACGACAAGAGTCTTGGTTATCTATTGCAGATAGATCAGGTACTAATTTACTCAAGGTATGTAGTTCGAGGAATCAAGCATGACCAAGACTCTGCTTAGTACTTATCATAGTAGGAAAGTATTAATTTACCCAAGGCATGTGATCCGAGGAACCAGGCATGACCAAGGTTCTGTTTTTAACACTTAGATACATAGAAAAACATTAATTTACCCAAGGTATGTGGTCTGAGGAACTAGACATGATCAAGGTTCTGTTTAACACTTAGATGAATAAGAAGTATTAATTTACCCAAGGTATGTGGTTCGAGGAACCAGGCATGACCAAGGTTCTGTTTAATACTTAGATGAATAGAGAACACAATATATAACAATAGAAACAAAAACATGGCAGGAATGCCTTTCATTAAAAATAGTACATTTATAGGTTATTTACATTCCATGAGCATGATACAACATTTTCATCTAAATCTTCCAAAAAGTAAGCACCTATACTAGCCACTGAGGTGATGCAGTATGACCATTCCCAATTAAGTCTCAGCTTTCCTTAAGAAGGGTTCTTCGTAGTGCCCACGACCTTTCTCAACACCAAGTCTCCTGGGGCCAAGGGCCTTTCCTTCATATCCGTATCATATCCTTGCTTAAGCTTCTGCTGATAATATGCCAGTTGGATCATGGCTGCTTCCCTTCATTCATTAACCAAATCTAGGCTTCTTTCCAATAACTTATCATTGCTATCAGGGGTGAACATGATCGTCCTTAGTGTTGGGAACCCAGTCTCTAATGGGATCACTGCCTCAGTTCTGTATGTCATTGAGAATGATGTTCCCCTTGTTGACCGACAAGGAGTAGTTCGATAGGTCCAAAAAACATGTGGCAGCTCTTCCACCCATCTACCCTTTGCCTCGTCCAACCTTTTTTTAAGTCCATTCACTATAACTTTGTTGACTACCTCAGTCTGCCCGTTTCCCTGTGAATAAGCCGGAGTTGAATACCTATTCTTAATACCTAACTCACAGCAATATCTCCTGAAGGCTTTACTGTCAAACTGGAGCCCATTATCCAAGATAAAGGTGTGAGGAATCCCAAACTGAGTAACTATGTTTTTCCACACAAAATTCTTTGCATCCAGATCCTTAATATTGGATAATGGTTCGGCTTCCACCCACTTTGTGAAATAATCACTTCTGACGAGAAGCCATCTTCGGTTTCCCACAGCCTTAGGAAATGGTCCTACAATATCGAAGCCCCACTAAGCAAATGGTCATGGACTAGACAAGGGAATGAGCACACCCCCAAGCTAATGAATATTTGGAGTAAATCACTGGCATTGATTACATTTCTTTACATACTGTTGTGCCTCTTTCTGCATACTAAGCCACCAATACCCTTAAGTGAAGGCTCTATGTGATAGTGACCTGCCCCTTGTATGGCTTCCATAGATTCCCTCATGTAACTCTTCCAACAGTGGCTTCACTGCCTCAGGATGGACATAGAGCAAGCATGGTCCAAAGAATGAACGCTTGTACAACTTTTGCTCCTCGGACAACCAAAAACAAGGAGCTTTCTTCTGTACTTTATCTACCTCACCCTTCTCACAAGACAAAATACCTTCTTTGAGAAACAGGACCAAAGGATCTTTACAACTAGGTCTAACCATGATCTGGTGAACTTGGACCTTCTCCTTCCTCTCCTCGGTGGGCTTATGCAGATCCTCAACAAGTATAACATGAGGTAAGTCTTGTCCAGAAGAGGTTGCCAAAGTTGCTAGAGAATCAGCATATGTATTTCTACTCCTCGGAATTTGTTGTATAGTGAAAAACTCAAAAATTGACTGCAAATGCCAAGCTTGATTTAAATACTCTTGAATTCTCAAATATCTAGCTTCTAACTCTCCTTTTACCTGGCCTACAACTAACCTTGAGTTTGAGAACACTTCCACTGCCTTTCCTCCCAGCTTTTGAACCATAGCAATCTCTACTAGCAAAGCTTTATACTCGGCTTTATTGTTTGTGGTCGAGAAACCTAACCTTAAAGATTTCTCAACAGTAATCTTGTCTGGGGACACCATAACTAGCCCCACTCTAGATCCTCTTTGATTAGTTGCACCATCAACATACAACTTCTAGGATGAAGGCCCTGGTAGAGACTAAAGTAAACTCTACCAGTTAATCTGCAAGAATTTGCCCTTTAATGGAGGTCCGAGGCATATACTTGATGTCAAATGCCCATAAAATCGTCCCCCACTTAGAAATTCTCCCCGTATAATTAGTTTTTTGGAGAAGTGACTGCAGAGGAAGTTGAGTTAAAACTACAACTGTATAAGCTTGAAAGCAATGAGGGAGTTTCTGCGTAGCATGCATCACTGCCAAAATGGCTTTCTCCAAGGGCAAATAATGAACTTATGCTTCGTGTAATGATTTGCTCACATAATAGACTGGTTGCTGTACTCCATCCTCTACCCTTGCCAACACCAGACTAACCGCATAAGATGCCACGGCAAGGTAGGCAAAAATGACCTCTTCCTCCTCGGGTCGGGACATAATGGGTTGCCTAAACAGGTAATCCTTCAATTGCCGAAAAGCTAGGGCACACTCTTCATTCCACTCAAACCCTTTCCACTTGTGCAAGAGCTAGAAAACTGGCCTACATCTATCTGCAAACTGAGAGATAAATCTATTCAAGATTGTAGTCATTCCTATCAATTTTTGGATCTCTTTGGGATTCCGAAGAGGTTGTAAATCATTGATTGCCTTAATCTGATCAAGGTTAACTTCAATCCCACGATGAGTGACCATGTAGCCCAAAAATTTACCTAAACCGACTCCAAATAAGCATTTGGAAGCATTATGGCGCAACTTGTGCTTTTTCAACACCTCAAAAATGCTTCCAAGATCATTCACATGCTTAGCCACCTCCTTGCTCTTCACCACCATGTCATCTATGTAGACTTTAATATTCTTGCCAAGTTGAGGTTCAAACATTCTAGTCATCATCCTCTAGTAAGTAAATCCTGCATTCTTCAACCCAAATGGCATCAATTTGTAATGATAATTCCCAATGGGTGTTATAAAAGTAGTCTTTTCTTGATCAGCTAGGGCTAATGGTATTTGATGGTGAAAGGCATACAGAAAACTCATCCGAGGATGACCAACCGTCGTATCTACCAACTGGTCAATCCGAGGTATAGGAAAAGGGTCTTTGGGGCAAGCTTTGTTCAGGTCTGTGAAGTCCACACACATTCGCCATTTCTCATTCTTCTTCTTTACCTCCGCTATATTGACCAACCACTCTGGGTAAAAAACCTCTTTTATTGCCCCTACGCGTTTAAGCTTCCCCACCTCTTCCTTGACAGCATCAGAATGTTCTTTAGAAAAGCGTCGAGGCGACTGTTTCTTAAGGGCCACAAATGGATTCACATTCAGATGATGAAAAATTAAATTTGAATCCACCCTAGGAGCTTCAGAAGCACTCCATGCGAACATATCTACATTCTTCCTAAGGAAAGAAACGAACTCTTCCTTCTCCCGGGGAAGCAACTGAACTCCCACCTGAAAGTATCTTTCTTCATCATCATCAATGGTGATTTTCTCCAACTTCGCACCTTTCCCCCTTCGCCATAGTGTCCGAGTACATCACTTTCTCCTTTGGTTGCTACAAATCCCTTTAAATAATGGACGAGGATTCTTCTTTAGATTGATATCTAATTGCTGCAACCGAACACTATCTGGACACAGCTTGACTTCCAGCCAGCTCCTTGACTTGGTCCCCTGAGGGATACTTCACTTTTAAGTGCAGGGTGGAAGAAACAACCCCGATGGCATGAAGCCAGGGCCTTGCCATGATAGCAGTGTAGGGGGAATATGCATCCACCACAACAAAGTCCGCCACCAGACTTCTGACTTGAACAGACAATCTGATCTAGCCCCTTGGGATAACTGTCTTCCCATCAAACCCCACAAGAGGGGAATCATAGCTGACTAAATTCTCGGGCTTCAACCTAAGCCCCTTGTATAGGTCAAGGTACATGATCTTTGTGCCGTTGCCTTGATCCACCAAGACTCTCTTCACATTATATCCTCCTATTCGAAGGGTAACTACTAAGGCGTCATCATGTGGCTGAAAAGTTCCAACATTATCCTTGTCAGAGAAGCTTAGAGCTGGTCAGACTTCTGTTCTTCCCCTCTTAGGATCAAGGATCAAATCATTAGCTTGCGACCTTACTATGGACATAACCCTAGATGGAAATGAGCCAGTCCGACCTGGGGTAGCAAGAATGACACTTATCGTCCCCAATGGTGGTATTGAGGAAGCATCCCTCTGATGTGCTAAACCTGCCTGGCTCCCTTACCCAGTAGTTTGATATAGGAATTGCTTCAGCCTCCCACTTTTGACCAGCTATTCCAAGTGATCACGTAAAGTTCTACACTCTTTTGTAGTGTGTCCTCGGTTTTGATGGTACTAGCAATGAAGACTTTGATTATGCTTCATGGGGTCTCTTCCCATCTTATTTGGCCACTTAAAGTATGACTCATTTTTTATCTTCTCCAAGATTTGGTGCACAGGCTCCTTGAACACTGTATTGACTACCTGGGCAGTGGCAAAGCCAGTATGTCCAGCAAAATCTCTTCTAAAGCGATTATTGTTATACCTCTCTGACCTAAAATCTCTTCAGGCTTGGGGAACTACCTTCGCCTTCCCCTTTCCCTGTTGCGATCCTCCTCAACCCGTTTATACTCATCAATTCGATCCATGAGCTAACGCACACTTCGGACAGGCTTCCTCATTAAAGACTTCCTCAAATCATGCTCAATAGGCAGGTCGGCCTTGAATGTCCTTATTGCTACATCGTAAAAGTTTCCATCTATCTCATTAAACATCTCCCAATACCTATCTGAGTACGTCTTTAGGGTCTCTCCCTCTCACATGGCCATAGACAGAAAGGAATCCAAGGGACAAGGAACCTTACTACATGTAACAAATCGGGCCGCAAATGCCCTGGTCAACTCTTGAAAGGAGCTAATCGATCCTTCCTGCAACCCATTGAACCATCTCATCGCTACTAGCCCCAAGCTAGATGGGAATACCTTGCACATTAAGGCCTCATTCTTCGAGTGGATAGCCATTCTTTGATTAAAATGGCTAACATGCTCCACTGGATCCGTCCTATCATTAGACATGGTCAATGTTGGCTAAGTGAACCGTCGAGGAAGTTTTCCCCCTTCAATCCTCCGTGTGAACGGGGATTTGAAAATTTGGCGTAAGGCCGTACTCATAGCATCCCCCCCCCAAGCCCTTGCTAGATGGGCTTCCGCTCCTCCGCCTACGATGGCGATCCTCATCATAAGATAAAGATTCACTGGGAGGAGTCCGTGACCTGGGCTTGTAGCTATCATCATCATTAGAGGGAGCCTCTAAGCACGAAGGAATTCCCCTTTGTGTTTTATGGCGTAGCTTCCTCCGTAAATTATCTATCTCCAGTTGCATAATCCTGGTGTCCTCGCTATGGGAAACATGACTCCCACTTCTAGTGGTATGTACACTAACTTCACAGTCTCTCCTTCGCTTAAGATTAACAAAATGATCTTGACATTGGGATCTTATAGATTCTTCCCGGTCACCATGGTTGAACAGGCTCAAAACGACGCCAATTGTAAGGACACGATTTGTGTCACAGCCCAAATGGCATAGACAATGGCCCAAAGAGCCCAAAACAATGAATTTGTTAGAGAGTGAGTCTAATATTGATTGTTCAATGAGTTGGATGATGGGTTAGTTACTGTCAGAACAAGCAAGACAAGCAGTTTAGACAAAGAAGGATGCTCTTCAGTCAAGTCCGAGGAAGGTCTGTTCTTATATATGTTTTCTTGGACTTACACAAATGTTCAAGTTCTTAATTACACAGTGTTTTTCTTTCCTTCTCAATCTCAGCTGCCCCCTCTTGTCATAGGGTTCCTCCTTTTTATATCGCATTCTCTTCTTTCATCCCAACCTTCCATGTGTAGATCAGATTACTAATCTTCTTAATACTTGTCCCATCAACACCTTCCTAAGGTCTCTATGGGTAGTTGTAAGACTGGAAACTACTATTCAGGTTGGAAACTATTGTTTAGGTATCACTTCCACATTAATGCAGTCAGGAGGTTAGATGCAGAGCATTCAATGCGGTAGTAGCGACTTTATGCCCAGATCTTTCTCATCTTTCTGGTGACTCACTTCTCACTGAAGTTTATCTTCCCAAGCATGGTTGCCCACTGCCTAGGGCTTGATGGGTGGTCAGACTTCAGGACTCTAATCTACCATCCGAGGAGGAGTAACTCCTCGAACAACATCACTTGTTTACTATGACTTGACCTCTTCTTTGGCATAATAACCTACCTGTCTTTGTCAACATTGATCTATCCTCAGGCCATCTAATGCCCTCGAGTGTGGCCCATAGCCCAATATCCTTATATGGGCCCTTCACCCCTACAACCATCATAATAATAAATAAAAAAAAGGGACGCAGAAGAAAAATTATATTATATATCATGTGTGTGTGTGTTAGAGTTTCAACTGATGGCGTCACTTATAATAATTATGCTCTTTATCATCAAATGAAAACACCAATTATTTTTTTTTTGTAGGCAAGAATTATATATTTGATTACTTCTAAAATTAATATGGAATATGATAAATAAAAGATAATTTTGTCACTCTTTTTTTACGATATTAAGCTTTGGAAAGCCTATTAAAATTGTTAAAATTGTTGAGTCGGTGACTCGTTTTGGGCAAATTAGTTGACTAAGTCTTATTATTAATAGGAATCCAATTAGCCAATCTTGATAGGTCCTTTCATGACATGTGGCAAACCTTCTATATATATATATTCACCTTTGTTGGGTTTTTTGAGGACAGTGAGTTCTAGCCATGCAGTTGTATAGCAAACAGAAAATTATCTTGTTTATATTTCTCGTGAGGGAGAACTATTTGAATGTATTTTGGATTTGGGCTTCATGAGAGTACTTTTGTGTTAATTTCGTAATTTTCTATTTTCTTAGTGTGCGTTTGGATTGCATTTTGAAGAAAAGATTTTTGAATTTTGCTGAAAATTTGGCGAGTCCCACGTTACTGTTCATATACTTTATGATACTATATATCACTTTTTGATACTATATATCACTTTTTGATACTATTTATAGGCCTCATTGTATTATTTCAACTAACTTTTACCTTTATTTATAATACTTTCAGCAATAAGTTTTCAATTTCAGCAAAATAAGCGTTATCCAATTACACTTTTAGTGAAATTTTTTCTCTGCCTATGAATGTAAACCTAAGGCCAAACCATATCAATATTTTTGTTCATTATGTGATTGGTTTTTCTATTTTACATAAACCTACTATCATTGAATACACTCACACCAAATTGGTATCAAAACTTCCACTATCTCAACAAATTGGTACCAGAGCCATCAGTTCCTTGTTTGGATTGAGGGGTTATTTAAATTTTGTTTTGAGTTCTTTGTTCAAGAAACTGAATGTTCCAATAGCTATAAGATCTATTTGGTTATGTAATGTTTTTAAGGAAGACGATAAAAATTTTGTCCGCAATAAAATTTGAGATAAAAATTTTTTAAAGAGAAATAATTTCAATTTGTGGTGTGCTAAAATGCGTGTTTTGTTAGTGCAAAAAGAATTATTGAAAGCACTGAAACATCAAGGATGTTTTGCTAGCAAAAGATGATGAAAAGAAAGATCTCTTGGAATGAGCACAGTGTAATTCAGTTGTCTCTAATAGATGAAGTTTTAAAAGAGGTTGTAGAGGAGAATACCATAGTTTTCATAACTGGACTAGATCAGCCTGTTCAACCAAGAATCAGAGGTCTAGCCGATTATTTGGCAAGCAATTCAGGGTAGTCTATGTTTTTGCCTGAATAAGTCTAGTACCACAACTTTTGACACAACTTGCCCATGTGGTGAGTTGTGGTTGATAGAAGGGTGTCCCCACATGGACCCACCATCACCCCTCTACCAACCGGTTGATAGAAGGGTGTCCCCACATGGACCCACCATCACCCCTCTACCAACCACAACTTGCCACATAAGCGAGTTATGGTTGATAGAAGGGTGTCCCCACATGGACCCACCATCACCCCTCTACCAACCACAACTTGCCACATGAGCGAGTAGTAGCTCAAGTTGTGGCATTAGACTTATTCGTTTTTGCCTTTTGGATAAAATTCAAGCATGGGGACTCAAACCTTGGCTACTCATTCAAGAAATAGTCTGACACTTACTAACCATTGGGACAAGTTAGCTTCTTGAGTTTTTATGTTACAAAATATTAAATTTATTAAGTATAATTGAATTAATCATTTTTATTTAGTCCTGGTTTGACATCGGTTGAACCCCAGTTCAACCTCAAAAATCTTAAACCTCTTCATTTTTCAGTTTTTTTTAGTGGCTCAAGTTTCAAAACGATGGAGAAAACAATTGCAAAATTGTGGGTTAAGTTAGAAATTCATTACATGAGTAAACTTCTCAAAAAGTCATGTGTACATGAACTAACAACTATACACCATTCAAATAGAAGAAGGTACACTCATATGTAGCCATCCTTAGGGATGGCCATACCCATTGGGTAATGGATACCCTACCCTACCCGATCCAAATGTTTTGGGTAATACCCGGTTCTTTATGGGTAGAACCTAATTGGATAGGGTATGGATATTACCTGAATAGATCGGGTAGGGTATGGATATTATCCATACCCGACCCATATATAAAAAAAAAAAAACCCTAACTCTCTCACTTTCACTCTCTCTCTCACTTGAGCCTCCATCCTCACTGTCACATTGTGTGCCTAAAACTGTTGAGAACTTCAGAGCTCTCTGCACTGGTGAGAAAGCCAAGGTGTCTCGCTCTCTCTCTCAGCTTGAGCTTCCATCCTCACCGTTACTCTCTCTCTTTCTCTCACCCGAGAGCCTCCATGGCCCAGTACCTTAAACTCATCCCTCCAATCACCAGCACCACTACTACAGTGGTCTTCTCCATCTCTGAATAAACTCTCTCAACCCAGAGGAGATTGAACCATGCATCACCGAAGCAGACCTGTCGTCGCTGATCTAGACTTTGGAGACGCGACAAAACCGTTCGTGGACCCACCGCCGATCTCACTGTTCGTGGTTTCCATACATTCTGCTCCCTCTCTATCTCTTTCTTTGTGTTTGGTTGCTGAGAAAAACTTGAAGGAAAAGAGGAATTTTGGAGTCTTGGGGCTTTTGTACGACCTTGATGTCCATTTCTTTTTATGGGTTTAATCTCATGAATGGGTTTCTCCAAAACCTTGCAGATTGTCATAAAAAAAACACTCTTTTGCTTTCTCAATGTGCATTTGATTGTTATTTCAATTTGAAACTCGTTTGGGGCTTTTGAATCTGCAATCATTAATTTTGTTTTTAAGCTTATTTTTTACTATACTTCGTGGGTTAGATGATGCACTAAAAACTTTGGGTGTAAATAAAAAACAAAGCACACTAATTGTTTGCCTAGAAAAAAAAAAGATTGTTATTTTTCCTAGAAAAAAAAAGAAAAAGAAATCAAAGGGCTATTTGTTTGCCGAGAAAATGAAAGAAAAAAGAGGCGAAGAAGTACACACATCTGATTTCAAGGTTATGGATTAGTTTTTTCTTTTTTAAGATAGAGTTATTTTTTTAATTTTTAAGTTAAAATGTTTTTGGATTTTAAAAAGAAAAAATTAAATGGGTTTTGAGTAGGTCATGGATATCCATGGATAATAAATCCGGGTAAGAATTGGGTATGGATAATAATGGGTATTAGTATCTGAGTATCCATGGGTAAACATTTCGGGTAGGGTATGGGTATACCCGACCCATACCCTACCCATGGCCATCCCTAGCCATCCTAATAAGAAGAGAGCACGTGCGCATAATGCACGTGTGTACACACACATACAATCTTTCTTGGTTTACTTGGTTTTCTTAAGAAGAGGGAATACTCACAACAAATAGGTATTAAAACTTTCCCTGTCTTAAGACAAATTGCATCCACTCCATTAATTGATATTACGAGAAAAGAAAGATAGCGCCAAATTCCATTCACATTACATATAAATTGTGCCATCATTCTTCTTCAGAAAAGGGCCACAAATTTCTTTTTTTTAAAAGAAAAAAAAAATTGATTTAGTTACTTCAATCCATAGAAGATAAATTTGGGAGTGCCAACGAAAAAAAAAGTGAGAGCGACGTGAACGATAGACATATTACAATATGTTGTTCAAACATATATTCAATCTTCAAACTTACCCAGTATTAAAGACTTCTAGGTCAACTTATTTACTCAATTTACTCACTCTGTCTTGGTTGAAAAGTGAGACCTTGACTTCAAGAAGAGGAGAGTAATCTGGGGTACTAGAATTCCGAGAAAGACAATTATGTCATGTGCCATAGCATAGCCGAGAAGGGCAGTTGCTGTGTCGAGAAGTCTTCTATTTTTCTTTGTCTTCTTATTATTTTTGGCCTATAGTAAGCGTTATCTTACCCATAAAAGCCTAGTCTTAGAGCTCACTTTCTAACAAATTCATTGTATTGGGCTATTTGGACCTAGGTCCTCCAGTCATTTAAGCTCAGAGCTAAATCCAGTCCCTACATGTAAAATTAAAAAAATAAAATGAAAAAATAAAAAGAATACCTCAACGTGATCTCCAAGTATATCTTCCTCTCGGATTATCCATGTTAACCTTTACAAGAATAAATTGGACCCCAGGTGGGTACCAGCATTTATTATTCCCAGAAAAGAAGAAAAAAAACATTTTCATTCGTTTTCACCACCACGAAATTATAACTTTTTCAAAAATTAGAAAGACAACTTTAAGACTATAACGAAGCTCATTTTAAACCAAAACAGCATGTTATTTATGTGGACCTAAATTAAAAACAGCAACTTACATGGGTCATAAACAGAAACTAGATATTAAAAAGAAAATATTATTCTGATGGACCAAAAACAAGAACGATATGCACTTTAAGAACAAAATGTAACATCGGGCCTTCAGTTTAGAATTTACATGGACCTAAAAAAAATGGCAGAGAGTTTTAATTTACATGCACAGAAAAGAGAAATGACATATACATTTCAGCCACGCACATTACACATACCCAATAATGTACAGTCTATTACTAAGATTATTTTAGTTTTACTTGTTCATTTTTTTAAGTCAATTGGGTTTTCTCTCTCTTGGCTAAGTCAACGGTCTCTCTCTGAAGCCTGAACTCGACAAGGTGGGCAACTTCATTGGACATCAACGTATGCGCAACAAGACGCCCAGATGGGCCTAAATGGACAAATTAGCAGCACTCTTTAATTTATCAAAAACACTATATTATAGGGAAAAAAAATGGTTTGTAGAATATATATTAATAGAAACCAGTAAAATCGGTCAAGAGATCACAGAGATTACCAACGCTAACTGTTCATTAAATATGAGAATTTACATAATTTTGGCTAGAAAATTGATTTGTAGTTAGAGAGATTACCCCAAGATGATGAGAGAGATCATGGCTCGGGGTGAAAGAAATGCCAAAGGTAAGAGCCTTAGATCCAATGTATTCCGCTTAGCCTTATGGTGTGCTGTATATCACATTTGGCTGCAGAGAAATGGTTGTAGAAATTATGTTGAAGAAAATCCTTCACTTGATCAAATGGGAAGTTAGAAGGAGAATTGAAAGGAATGGCTATTTTACTATTCCCATCCAAAACAGAGTTTTGTGTTCTGTATGGAGAATTTCTTTAGATGTTCTTAAATCCTCTTCTTCTTAATTCCTTTCCCTTGTATGTGAGTTAGTTTTGGTGTTCACTGGTGTTCCACTTTTGCTATTAGGTGTTGTTACTTCAACTTTGTACTCTTTTCATTTAATGCAATACAATCTTCCCATTCATAATAAATAATAACAATGATAAACCTAAGAGTACAATACGTTGAAGGCCAAATTGTATGTCATGAACTTAAATTTTTCAACAAGCAACTTGTTCAAACCTATGGTGGCCAAACACGAAGATGCTTGCGGGAACAAATTCAGGATTACTAATTTAACCAACCCCTTTTTTTCAGTTAAAAGCACTAATTAGCCAAACTTGTATTAATGGTTATTTTTAGGAAGTAAAATTTTTTATTAAAAAAAATGATTTTTTTTTTAAGTCACAAAAAATTTGGAAAATCCATGCCGTCCTTCACTTTCACTTACTTTTGGATGAACACGTCGATCCCTGCATGACCACCACAGTTTAATACCAAGAACTCATCTAAGTTGTATGCGCCTATACCACGTACCAAATTTGTTTATATACATACATACAAACAAATAAACAATTTTTTACATCCTTTAATTAAATTTTTTTGGCTAAGCACCTGCAAAGAGTAGCTACTAAATCAATTTAATCAGTTAATTCTAGTGATTCTTGAACAGTGGGTGTTACGCTTGCTCTAACAACTCTGGCGTTTGCCGAACTGCCTTTTTGCCTGTGTATGAGCAGTGGGTATCCTACATAAGAGTAGCAAACCTTGAACAATAATTTTAAGACTAGTCCATTCTGACATTTTCAATTCTTGAATCTAAGCATTTTTTTATTGGTTAGTTACACAACAGGTTTTGAGTCCATAACCTCACCCTGTCATTCTTATGAGAGAAGTGTGTCATTTGAGCCCGAGCTCTCATTAGATCTAAGCATTTGAGTAAAATTTCCAATTAATGAAGCTTGATAGTCAAGCCCCCAAGCAACTTTGCTGCATTACCACCAAAAGGTCGTACCAAAAAAACTGGCAAGCATGTTTTAGATTAAGAACTTGAAGGAACTGAATGGAATAAGGTGTGGTATACTGGTTTCACATAATGTAAGAGCAACTTTACCATTACAGCAAGCGGCAACTAGCAAAACTCAAATAGAAAGGATCTCCAGTCAGTATACATCGTCATTAAGTATTACCAATAATATAAACATATACAAGATTCACTAAAAATTCTGAAAAATCAACAGTGCAGACAGTAGATCTAAAATTAGGATTACCTACTCATTGTATTTGATTCTGGGGCTGTGAAAAGAAATCTTTGGCATTATGTGCTACTTCTGCTTCAACTATAGCTTCCAACACAATGTCCGATCCTTTCACACTTTCTGCCACCAAATCCACAGGGTAATTGTTTGAATATAAATATAAAATATTTGACATGCAAATGAAGAAATTCCTTGCAAATTCTATTCAGGAAAAAAAAAATGCATGCCCAATGATCTTTGTAAAAAAGTGTAACTGTGTAAGCAGTTGGTGCAAATGCCAGAACAAATTACAGAAATAGTTAAAGATGCAGACACAAACATGCTATAGGTGAAAATGTTCATAGGAAATAACTCATAAATTTTGCTATGACTTTTTTTTAGTTAAAAACATAAGCAATTATAATGCTTCCTCCATCCCAATTTTATGTATTGGTTTGCAAAGACACAATTATAAATAAAAATATGAAAGTAATCTTCCTAAAATGTCATTTATTACCTTATATTAGAGGTGGCACAATTTTTAATAAGAATCTTTTTTTTTTTTAAACAACGTAAGGGTGATATAAATAATTGAAGAAGACCATTCACTTTTTTTAAGTGGAAATGTATTTCAGGACATCTCACAAAGGAAAGCAAGTGAAAAAGTCATAATTATTTTGGAGGTAAGTCACATACTGAAATACACCTCAATTTGTCACATCTGCATCACTATAGTACTAATAGCAACAAAAGCATGAGCATAAGGAGTTCTTCGACCATTCCTTTTTTTCCGAAGTACCAAAATATCCTCTGATTAGGGGTGGCAATTGTCAAATAAAGAAATGATAACATGTTCGCAGAGGATGTTGTAAAATACTACCTAACAGGGAAATCACTGAACAAAAACAAGGAAATAAAATGGTGGAAAATTTTCTCACATATGGCATTGTATGAAAGCATATTATATACAAACAGTTCAACATTTACTGTGTGAAAGAAAAGAAAAGAGAAATACATAAGGGGAATCTTTTTAGGCCACTAATCTAAATTCCCACCACTAACCAGTTAACTGAGGTTATTAGTTCAATTCATTGCAAAAAAAAAAAAAAAAAAAACAAGATAAACATATAATGTAATGCATTTCTTAAGTAATTAGTCAATTTTCAGTATATAGAAATAAAAGAGAAATATGAGAGTCTAACAACTAAGTATACTCTTTATATAATGAGAAAATTAATCTATCTCAATAAATCATTCTATGAATTTCCTGCCTGACAAATCAAACCAGATACCCCTTTGAAAATGCATATCAGATTGAAGGCAGTACGATCACAATTCTAATTGCTCTTTGTTACAACTATCAAACTTAAGCCTTCAGCAACAAATATAAAATTCTAAAAGAAGGTTGCATACTTGTAGCTCTTTACTACCCTTAGTAACTACAGCAATGTACCATGGATCTCCCACGGGCATTGCCCCCTTCTCTAGGGAAAGAGTTGGATGATAGCTTTATAAGTGTCTAAGCTACCCTAAGAGTTAGGGTAATCCTGTTGAGGCGAGCTTAGGAGTTAGGACTTTTGTTTATAAGGCATTCAATTACTCCTCTCCTTCAAATCACTTTGAAAACGCACATACACAACTACACCATTGTAATGCTTCTTAGCAAAAATATCAGAATGATCTTTGCCTATTTCTTCTTTTATGAAACTCATATCTTAAACCATTGTTAATTGCAATAAGAAGCAGCACATGACCAGGGCTTGAGGATATCCGATGGCACAGAACAATAGGTTGAAGAATTCCACCAAAACAACTGGAAACTTGCTTCTAGAAACATTACCAAGGAAAAATCTTATTTTCTTATTTAATATGGCAAGAGAATTTCCAGTCCAGACTGCTGATTTTATTGTGCTTGAATTGGGACATAGAACTAATGACAGAACCAACATAAAGTTTTGTTCACAAAAATTAAGTTGAAGCATAATAGAGATATGAATAAGAATAATAAGTGATAAATAGGTAGACTATTTACCCTTGCGATTTGGTAGCATCCCGGTGCTTTCGGCTGAAACTGGGAGGATAGTGAAGAGACCAGCTTCATCATTAAGGTTTTCTATTTTTGCATTACTCTTCAAAGAACCAGTCCTTATGGCTTCAGATTCAGCCAATCTAGCATAAGCAGTTGCTTGGCTTTGCAAATTAACCAAACCTGAAGTTTTAAAACTATGATCCTGAGAAAACAAACATAAAAAGATATTAAGATCATTCAAAGTAATTAAGAAATAAAATTAACAATATGAAAAAGATCCAAAACCTTCATCACATTATTTGTTGGCTTCTGCTCTTTTTCAAACTTCTCAGATGAACAATTGTCTGCTTAAGAAAATAATGAAGATGACAAACAAAAAATGCATATAACATGTTAACAGAGGGGAGTAAAACATGCAATCAATAACTCAAACGTTTGGAGGCTGAAAGTACCAGAATTTGTTTCAGGAGCAGGACCCTCAGGATTGTCCATCATTCTTCGCGTCAAAGGGCTAGGATTAATGAGAGAGACACTTCGAATTTCATAACGAATAGCCTCTAGTTGTGCCATTGTTTCTTGAAGTTCTTTGTGAACCTAAAATTTAGTGCAAAAAACGTATTTTGAGTTGGAAAATATTCCATACATCTTTTTGCTATAAAATTACCAAACTTCAAAACAACGGGTACTAATTATTTATCTTTTTGATAACTCTATAAACTTCCATCGGAGAGGCTCACTATTGTCATCTCTTTTCTTCTTTACTGTAAAATGCATGCTCTTTAAGTTACCATGTTCTACAAAGTCCACCTATTCAACATTAATTTTACACACTGAATAAAGCACAACTCAACAACACCATCTCAATAGGACATTCAGACAGGTGCTGTACAATAACCAAACTAGCTTGAACCGCTAATCCGAAACATAAAACACATTTAACCCCAATCACCATATGTTCAATTAATAAGTAAAGAAATAAAAGGAGAAGTGAAAAGAATTTGAGTACCTGGCTAGCTTGAGACTTGTGCATAACATTATCGAATTGGCCACGAGCTAGTTGAACGTACCCGATTGCTCGACCCGCTAACCTCCCTGCAGTTCTTGCAATAACAGGGAGATCCTTTGTGCCTATAATCAAAAACCCATTTCAATTGTTTGCTTCCAAACAACATTTCCATAAAGCTAAGGACCCCCACAACTCAGAAATATAGAAATTTCAAGAAAACCCATTAGAACCCAAAATGCAGAAGAGAGAGAGAGTACCGACGAGAGCAGCAGTGGCACCGACCAAAAGGAAGAGCTCTCCGTAGGAAATACCAAACATTATTGTGTGTGTTGTCGAGGAAACTTTTTCTCAGTTTTGGAGGCCGGTGTCGAGTTTCAATGGATTGGGCTTTTGTAGACGTAGACCCAGAACTAGGTAGTGGGACTTTTGATACTAAATGAGCCCAATGAGTGTTGCACTTTTATTATTATTATTATTATTATTATTATTATTATTCATTTTTTTTATTTTTGTAGGTGATACTCTATTGGTTCTTTTTCTTCATGTGATTTTTAATTAATGAATTCAAACCATTCGAAAACATTGTTAAGTTTCTAAAAGCTCTTTCTTTGTTTTTGTATTTTTTTTAATTAAATTGATTAGGTTTTGTGTATTGGTTGCCTTTTGTTTAAACTAATTTTCTTAGCTTTGATCTAATTTATATGCTAAGAGTCTTAGAATTAATGTTTAAATATGGTTAGTACTAAAAGATTAATTTTAACAATTTTCGTATTTGATTTTTACGTTCCATCAAATTATCAAGATGATCTACACACGTATATTATTGAATTATCAATTTTAATTTTGAAATATTATCAATATTATATTAAATTTGTACTTATCAATTGCTTAGTACGCTTTTTTTAATATAATTATCAATTTAAAACTTTATTTGGAATTGGCAATTTAATTTAATTCTAGGAAAAAATCTTACCCCTTATTTTAGTGAGACTATTATTTACACACTTGATTACTTTTTCTTTAATTTTTATTGAATCTTTAACTTTTTTAGGTAGCTTTTATGAGCATTACATTGATTCTTTTATCTCAATGATGAGGCTTCCATTGCTACTATAGAATTTTACTGCCAAAGGCCGCATAATAAGATGCCAAAATTAGGAATTGTATTGCACTATATTTCAGCCGATACCTCTCCCAATTTATCTCCACTTCCAACAAAAATAACAATATTTACAAATTTCAATTTTTATTTCTAAAATTTGGGTTTTTTTTTTTCTCCTTCACACTCATCTTTTTATTCCCTAAATTTTAGCTTCTTTTTTTTTTTTTTATAATAGATACAAATTATTAACCTTTATCCAAAAAAATAGAAGAGCCTCTGAGACACACAACACGCATGCTTAGAGGCTAGTATATTCTATAAGTTTTATCATAAAATCATGCAACACATAATAAAATTGAGATTCTGAAGGTATGTAACTAATATATTTCAAGTGGTCATCCACTCTTTTATATTGTCGAAAAGATGCAAAAAAGGTTTTTGCTATTGAATAGTTATATCTATCTTTACAACAAAATTTTCATATATATAGTCTTAGTAGGTTGGTTGGTTTTAGAAAATGTATTGAAACAATGAAATGTCATTGGAGGATTGATATGGCATTAAGGGCCAAATTTTATTGCTAGAGGCCGCATAATAAAATGCCAAAATTGGGAATTGCATTGCACTATATGTCGGCTGATACCTCTCCCAATTTATCACCACTTCCAACAAAATAACAATATATACAAATTTCAATTTTTACTCCTGCAAGTTGGGATTGTTTTCCTTCATGTTCATCTTTTTACTCCCTAAAATTTAGCTTTATTATTTATTTCTTTTTTATAATAAATGCAAATTATTAATCTTTACATAAAAAATAGAAGAGTCTCTAAGCATACACAATGCGCGTAGAGACTAGTATATTCTATCAGTTTTATCATAAAATCATGCAACACATAATAAAACTGAGACTATGAAGGTATGTAAATAATATATTTCAAATGGTCATCCACTCTTTTACATTGCCAAAAGATGAAAAAAAAGAAAAAAAATTGTTGCTTTTGAATAGTTATATCTATCTTTACAACAAAGTTTTCATATATATGGTCTTAGAAGGATGGTTCGTTTTAGAAAATGTATTGAAACAATGAAATGTCATTGGAGGATTGATATGGCATTAAGGGCCAAATTTTACTGCTAAAGGTTGCATAATAAAATGCCAAAGTTGGATATTGTATTGCACCACATTTCGGCTGATATCTCACCCAATTTATCTCCACTTCTAACCAAATAACAATATATACAAATTTCAATTTTTACTCCTACAAGTTGGGATTGTTTTCCTTTTACATTCATCTTTTTACTCCTTAAATTTTAGTTTTTTCATTTATTTTGCTTTATAATAGATGCAAATTATTAATCTTTACCGAATAAAATATAAGAGTCTCTGAGCATGCACAACGTACATGCTTAGAAACTAATATATTCTATAAGTTTTAGATTATGAAGGTATGTAAATAATATATTTCAAATGGTCATCCACTCTTTTACATTGCCAAAAGATGAAAAAAAAAAAAAAGGGTGTTGCTATTGAATAGTTATATCTATCTTTACAACAAAGTTTTCATATATATGGTCTTAGCAGTAGGGCTGTCCAGAAGGATCCGGTAACCCGATCCACCCGAAAAACCGACCAGATCCGACCTGAATCCGGCCTACCCGACTGCTCCGGCGGATCGGTGGCGGGTCGTCACCACCAGAAACCGATTTCCGGCGGGTCGGTTTCGGTTTTCCTCTCCTAAAACCCGAAAAAACCGAACCGACCGAGAGATTTCCAGATGATGGCGAAATTTCCAGAATCCGGCGACTTTTTTCCAGAATCCGGCGACTTTTTTCCAGAATCCGGCGAAAAACCCAGATTCCGGCGATATATTTCCTTAGATCCGGTGAGATTTTGACTGGATCTGGCGAAATCTCATCAAATCCGGTGAGATTTTCGCCGGATCTTGTGAAATCTCACCGGATCTAAGAGAAATATCGCCGGTATCTGAAAAACTTCGCCGGAATTTGGGTTTCTTCGCCGGATTTGTGTGTTTTTTCACCGATTCTCGTCGTCTTCTCAGATTTATGATTCCGACCGACCCACCCGCCACCCGTTGATGATCTGAACCACCCGATTCGATTACTCCGGCGGTCGGCGGCGGGTGTGTTTTTCCTCCACCCGATTCCGGCGGGTCGGTTCCGGGTTGGGCACAAACCCGACCCGGACCGACCCGTGGACAGCCCTACTTAGCAGGAAGGTTGGTTTTAGAAAATGTATTGAAACAATGAAATGTCATTGGAGGATTGATATGGCATTAAGGGCCAAATTTTACTGCTAAAGGCTGCATAATAAAATGCCAAAATTGAGAATTGTATTGCACTATATTTCAGCCGACACCTCTCCCAATTTATCTCCACTTCCAACAAAATAACAATTACAAATTTCAATTTTTGGATAATGGGAATATAAACTCTTTGTTTCTAGAAATCTCTTAGCACCCATTTTACTAACAAAGATGGCCTTTGACTTTGTTATAAATACTCCACTCCTTTTTTCAAAGAACTCATTTCACTATCATACCCATATGGCAAAGCTGAAGAAAATAACATCACTAAAATAACTCTAAATAGTAAAGATAACTTCACTAATTAGTTGTTACAATAAACTACCTGCCTTTTTTTTTTTTGTTGATAAACTACCTGCCATGTAATATAAAGATGACATAAATGACATATCATTTGACACCAAAAATCACTAATGCAATAAGCTAGAAACAGCATGTAGCAGATAAACATGCAAAGCCACACATCATTCCTTTTAGCTTGCGAATCCTTAGGTTAATCCTCTGTGGGAACCTCTCACCTCAAACGAATAGGGAAACAACGACCCAGAATTTTGGAAAGATCAATAAAACAAGAAGAGGGCAAGGATTTTAGTGAAGATATCTACCAATTGTTATATACTGGAGACAAATCAAATTTTAAGATCTTTGCAAAGATTCCATTCTCATACAAAGTGATAATCAATTTCAATATGCTTTGTACGAGAATGGAAGACTGAATTGAAAGAAATAGCAAGAGTATGACCAAGTGAACGAATTAGAGAGTAAGAAGACAACGAAACCAGATGTAGAGCAATATAAGTCACTAGTCTAATCACATCAATTAAAGCTAACAGCAAAAAGGGTCCAAGGGTGAAGTGAAGGCCATTGTAGAGAGTACCATTAAGAGTGTTATTTTATGGAATGTTCGGAGCAAAGTGTCATTTTATGGAATGTTTGGAGAAGAGTGTTATTTTGTAAAACATTAAGAGAGATTGGGTTAATTTATCCTAAATTTAAAGGAAAAAGTTTATGTATAAATTAGTTTAAAGGAAAATTTATTAAACCATGTGACGATTTATAAAACCATCTATGTGTATTTTAAGTTTGGTTAAAATGCAAGACTGACCCTTTAACTTTCTTTAAACTTCATTTCAGTCCTCTAACTTTGTTTTTGTTCATTTCAGTCCTCTAAGTTTCAAATTTATTCAATTAAGTACTTTCCGTTAACTTTTGTTAAAATTTTTTGAAAAAAAAATCTGGAAAATATTTTTCAATCATCTATCAATTGAATTTTTTTAATTAAAATAATTTGAAGAAAATTTATAAAATTGAAAAATTAACCACAACATATAAGAAAAGTTGATAAAAAAAGTCTTAATTAAATAAACTTGAAAGTTAGAGAATTGAAATGAACAAAAGCAAAGTTAGAGAACTGAAATAAAATTTAAAAAAATTTAGAAAGTCAGTTTTGCATTTTACCCTTTAACTTTTTAAGTTATATAATCTATTTAACGAGTCATGTGACTTTTTTTAAATAATACCAGTAAATAGTTTTATGAATTGCTACTTAATAGATTGAATGAAATTCTTCTAGTCCGGTTTGGAGAAAAATTGTATTCAAATTTTAAATGCATTACTTACCATTAATTCATTAATAACACAGAGGGAAGAAGTTGGATCAAACTTGAGAGGGGCAAAATCAAAATACCCCAAAGTTATAGAGGGTTCAATTTGCAATAAACTGTAACATTAATAACTTGGAACCTTCTCCAATCAGGTGTTTTTCATTAACTTTCCCGAGAACCAAACAACCCCCTTCTCCCTTGCTTTTCCATTTCTTCTTCCCCACTTTCACTCCGTCTTTTCCTTTCTTTCACGCCAACAAACAAAAAAAAAAAAAAAAAAAATGATTCTCTCTCTCTTCCTTTATAGATACTCATCAAACTAGGTTAACCCCTCCTTCTACCTCCACAAACCCATCTATCTATGGATTTCATCGAATTAGAGGCCATCGAAGGCCTCCGTTGGTCATGGAACTCATGGCCAGCGTCGAAATCCGAAGCCACAGCTCTCCTAGTCCCTCTAAGCGTGATGTGCACGCCATTGATGCAATCCACAGAGCTCCCAATCCTCCCTTACGACCCTCTCCTCTGCTCTCAATGCGGCGCCGTGTTGAACCCATACGCTCGCCTCGACTACACCTCTCGCATTTGGTTCTGCCCCTTCTGCTACAAGAAAAACCCCTTTCCGCGCTCTTACTCCGGCATCGGAGAAACCAATCTCCCCGCCGAGCTTTTCCCCACCTACAGTACCGTCGAGTACTCCTTCCTCAATCCCAAGCTCAACGGCATGTCGTCTCCGTCTTCGTCCGTGTCGTTGACGTCCATGTCCATGTCCATGGCGTCGTCGTTTTCGTCCACCTCCTCGCTCTCGGGTTTGGATTCTTTGAGGAAAGTAGTGGGGCCCGCCTTTGTGTTCGTGGTGGACACGTGTACTGCGGAGGAGGAGCTCGGGGCGCTTAAGAATGAGCTGTTGCTTGTTGTGGAGCAGTTGCCGGAGAACGCGCTTGTGGGGCTGGTTACTTTTGATTCCATGGTTCGTGTCCATGATCTTGGGTTTTCGGAGTGTTCGAGGGTCGTCTTGTTTCATGGAGAGCGCGAGATTTCTTCGGAGCAGGTACTTTTAATAATGTTCAACAATGCTACACGCACATCGAATTTGAGACATTAATTGCTTATAATGTTCTACTTTTTTTTTGGTGTGCTTTTGGTTGTGTTTCTTTTAATATGTTCTAATAAGATTCAATTGCATGGTACAATTAATAGTCATATTATTCATACTACTATGTTTGCACTTGGAGTGGTGCTTGTTTGGAAGACAGTTTTTTTTTGCATCCTCCCTCTCACAGTATGTAGGCCCCAACAGTGTGAGATATGTGAGAGGGAGGATGCATACAACATCCGATATGTGAAGTGGTTAAAAAAAAAAAAGTGGATTTCTTAGGAGAATTTGGTGTATGAAACTATGAAAAAATGTTTTGATATATAGAGGAGGTTCTTTTGCTGGTTGTGTAAGGCTCAATGTCTTCAGTTTCTTTTGGTGATTCTGAAAATCTGATAAGTGGTCATTCTCTCCAATACCATAGTCTCTAGGCTGGTTTAAGATTGAAAAGCTAGACAGGCCTTGATCCCTCTATATTTCTCCTTTGTTCTCTCTTATTGTACTTGTGCTTTGCTTCTTCTACGGATAAAGTGATAAAGAAGGTAGGTTAGAGTGTGGCCATGTCATGCATGCAAACAAACATGTCTGCTTCCTGTGTGTGTCATAAATTTGTTTGAATTTCCCTCCTCATGTATTTGCTTAATTTTTAAAAGGTTTCTTCCTTTCCTTAAACTCTCAGACCCAACAGTTTCTGGGTCTTACTCGCACAAGGCAACAGTATCTTGGAAAGACTCCAGTTATCCAAAAGCAGGGGTTTTTGCTACCAGTATCTGAATGTGAGTTCAATATCACCACAGCAATAGAAGAGATCCATTCTTCACCACAGGTCATGCCAGGACATCGCCCTTTAAGGTCCACAGGAACAGCAATTTTAGCTGCACTTGGACTTTTAGAAGGATGCTTAGCGAATACAGGCTCGCGGATCATGGTCTTCACGTCTGGACCAGCAACTTTAGGCCCAGGAATTGTCGTGGACTCAGACTTTAGGAGCTCCATCAGAACTCACCGAGATCTTATTAATGGTCATGCACCTTACTATAGTAAATCTAGCAGCTTCTACAAGCAAGTATCACCGAGATTATCTGATGCATCTATTGTTCTTGATTTGTTTGCTTGTTCTCTTGATCAAGTTGGAGCTGCAGAGCTAAAAGACCCTGTTGAGAGATCAGGTGGATTCATGATGCTAGTAGAGTCATTCGAGTCAAGTCAATTTAGAAAATGCTTGAGGCATATTTTTAGTTGTGATGAAGAGGGAAACTTGAAGATGCACTTTGATGCAACTATTGAGATAGTGACCACAAAAGATTTAAAAATATGTGGAGCCCTTGGACCTTGTGTTTCCCTTCATAAAAAGAACAATTTAGTGAGTAACAATGAGATTGGGGAGGGTGGTACCTATATGTGGAAGTTGGGTACACTCACTAGCAAAACATGCTTTTCTTTTTTCTTCCAAGTGAACGAAGAGCATAAGGTCCAGCCTGGATCTGCATTCTCCATACAGTTCATTACACGATATCGACATGGGAACATGGGAATCCGAAAAAGAGTGACAACTGTTGCTAGAAGATGGGTTGCAAACAACTCACCAGAAATCGCTGCAGGGTTCGATCAAGAAGCAGCAGCTTCAGTGATGGCAAGACTTGCTATTCAGCGAGCTGAGGATTGTCAAGCTCGGGATGTTATCAGATGGCTGGATGACACACTGATCCGATTTGCTTCTAAGTTTGGAGACTATGTCCAAGAAGATCCTTCTTCCTTCCGCCTTTCATCCAACTTCTCACTTTATCCACAGTTCATGTACTACTTAAGGAGGTCACAGTTTATCGATGTATTCAACAGTTCTCCTGATGAAACTTCCTTCTTCCGGCTGATGCTGAACCGTGAGGGGGTGGTGGGTTCACTTATCATGATCCAACCTACACTTCTCCAATATTCCTTTGATGGGCCGCCAATTCCAGTTCTCCTAGATGTCCGCTCCATTTCTCCAGATGTTATTTTGCTGTTTGATTCTTATTTCCATGTGGTTATTCATTGTGGGTCCAAAATTGCTCAGTGGAGGAAACTTGGCTATGACAAGGACCCAAACCATGAGAATCTAAGAAAGCTATTAGAAGCTCCTGAGGTTGATGCAGAGCAGCTCATAGTTGATAGAGTTCCAGTGCCCAAGATTATAAAATGTGATCAGCATAGTAGTCAGGCAAGGTTTCTTCTTGCAAAGTTGAATCCATCTGTTACTCAGAATTCAACATACACAGATGGATCGGAAATTATTTTCACAGACGATTTGAGCTTGCAAGTTTTTATAGATCATTTGCAAGCCCTAGCAGTGCAGGGCTGATAATAAGGAGCACTGTATAGAGTTTTTGTCAATCTATAGTCACACGAAAGAATTTACTGTATATAGCTTAAAGAGAAACATTTTCTAGTTATTTTTTTGTTTTTGTTTTTGTTTTTCTCCAATCATTTTGTAATTAGAATAGTTATTTTGTTTCAGTATTCTTTTATATTGAATGAGTTCCTGTAGTTATAGGTGTTAAAATTAATGAAATTGAATGCTTTTACATGTTAGCATTGTAGACCTTATCAGAATTTTGCAATATTATTGGATACTTCAGTCCTTAATGATCCTCAACTAGGATATTCTAGTCGTTGCGAGGTTCCACATTGTTAAATGTCAATACTAATGAAACTTTGAATGATTGCTGGGCTGTGAGCAACAACTCTAAAGCCTAGGAAGTGGGAATATGGATACTTTTACAAACTGATTGGGCATGGGCGTATATGCCCAATACCCAAATTATCCAAAATATATGTGCTTCATACACAATGTGGGAAGTGGTCATATTCCCTAATTCTATTATTTTGATCTTTGCCCTTTGCTGGTCCGTTTGCTATTCCGTTAGCCTCCCTCTTGTTGCGCGTGATGTGGATGCACCGTCCATTGCCTCTCCATGAGCCCCCTGCAATCATAAACCAAGGTAGAAAGACCTAGTGAAGGATCTTCCCTGTTAGTGAATAAGTTAATTGCTATGTTTGAATCAGATTCCAAAATGATATACCTTTTTTTTTTAGCTGAGAAAAAAAAAAAAGAGGGTAGAGGGGTTGACTTGAGTTAGTGTCTTCTACCTGGGTATGACCATAGTGATGACCATAGTGACACTCTACTTGTTGGGCCACGGTTTGCATTTATATGAGCCATAACTTTGCACCTAGCCCAATCGAGGATGCTAGTGAGTATGAGCTGAGAGCATAAAGTTATTTCCCAAACGCTTTCCATTGCGGGATTCGAACTTGGGACCTTCACTTCCCAAACCCTTAGGAGTGAGCCCATGGCCACTAAACCAACCACCCTCGGTGGTCCAAAATGATGCTCCTAAAGCCCAAGTCCCACGCCCTTTGCAGTGGCAAATCACCCATAGTTTTGTATAATTATTGGTAGTTGTACCTATATGTAAGGAGAATCCGAATACCCAATTTCCCTCCTTTTTTCTTTTTCTTTTTTTGCTGAAAAGAAAGATTTTATTGAAGCAAGAACCAAGGTTACAAACAAAAAGATTAACTGGCCTCAACCCTTAGAATATTACTAACACAGGGAGGGCAGTTGCACAATTCAAAGGAACTTACAAATCTAATCTTAACAGACCATTTCGCTAGGGAATTTGCAGCACCATTGGCTTCTCTAAGAACCCAGCAAAAGGAAGTTTGAGGTACTACTCCTGTCAGAGCAATGATTTTACATTCTTGATTCTCCATGGCACATCAGTACCCTTGCTCAGAACAGCTTTGATGCAAATCAAAGCATCACCTTAAAAAATGACGGCTTGGTAATTGGATTGGGAAGCAATGTACATAGCCCATCTTAATGACTCAGTTTTTCCTTGGAGGGGATTGTTGAAGTTTACTGCTTTTGAAGTTTGAACACGCAAGTAACAATACCCATCTCCAGTCCCTTACCACTACAGTTATTGCTGCTCTAGATTGCCCTTCTTGTCTCTCTTACTGATTGATGATTGATGAATGAAAAAGGTTACTAAGAAAGAATGGGTTAGGTTTATATTTTTTACCTTACATTTTATCTATTATCACTGTACTTGTAAACTTAAAAGATAATCATAAATCAATAACGACATCATTTATAAAAACTTTAAATTTGGACTTTTTTTTTTTTAGTATTTTACAATTATACAAAACATGACTTTATGAATCGAATAAATACATCTAATCAATATAAAATTTGACATGCAAATTAAGAATAATAGAAATATGTAATCTAACTATGAATATATTAATCTAATAAAGAGTTAGACAAAAACACTATCTCAGTTTCTACACTTTAAAGTTATTGTCAATATGATCCTAGTTATTTTCAACTTACAGTTAATTTTGTCTCTACCAACACAATCTTTAGACAACAAACTCTAATGCTTTTAGAGTATTTCACAAGATGTTCTTAACATGTTGAATGTTTTATGTTATAGCTACAGCATTTCTGATTTTATTCTACTTATTGATTATATTATTTTATTGTTTGAGGGAAAGCTCTACAATAGCGGTCAATGGATGACCCATTGACATGAAATTCATACTCGACTACCCTCTCAAAACCAATCCAAACTATTAACCAATTAAAACACAACACATGTCCCAACAACAAAAACACCCCTAATTCCCTGCCCTTTTGCATTTTGTTTCGGCCCTTCGGGCTTAAGCATTGCAAGTTGTGGGCTTCCAAAAACAACCCTCATGAGACCTACAAGCTACACCCTCACAAGATGGTTTATTATTATGTGACTGACGGTAGAAGAAAGAAACAGTTTTTCACAATCAGTTGCAAAGTGCCTAGTGTAAAAGATAAACTAGGCAATTAGTTGGGAGAACTTTTCTCCCTTTTTACTCAAAACAAGTAGCAAAATACTTCTATTTTGAAATTATTTAACAAAATGCTTTGTTTTGAAACTTGATTTTTAGAAAATCAAGTTACTTGAAAAAAAACTACATGGAACTCAAGTTCTATGTATTTTTATTTTTTTTTTTTTTTTTTTTTTTTTTTAAGCTTGATGGCCTATAACTTGATTTTTTTTTTTTAAATTGAGTTTTTCATTGAAACTCGATTTTTAGAAAATTGAGTTTAAAATATTGGCATTTTGTTACATGTTTTGCGTGAAATGGGTATATCCCCATTTTGGCCCAATTAGTTGCCATAGTTTTGAGTCAATTTGATTTGATTTTAAATATTTTGCCTTGGAGATCTAGGCTACATCAGCGAGAAGGCTACAACTTTTGGTTGACTACTTAGGGTGAGTTTGGTTCAGCTTTTTAAATTTTGGTTTTTTGAAAAAGTGGGGTTTTCAAAAAGTGCGGTATGAAAAAGTTGAGTGTTTGATAAAAGCTGATAAAAAGTACTTTTTGAAAAAGTTGAGTGTTTGGCTAGCATTTATAAAAGTAGTAGTTTGAGTGGTAAATTACTGAAAGGACAATGTATATATAAAGTATTGTGAAAATACTTTCTAAAAAATTATTCTAAAAATAACTTTCAAAGTTTCTAAAAAAATTATTTTTTTCTCACCAATATTAACTAATAATAACCTACCACTTAAGATTTATTGTGAAAATATTGTGATAGCATTTCTCAATTTTAATTTCTCATTCTTTATTTTATTTTTCCCTTATTTCTTTACTCTCTTTTTTTCACCCATATATCTTTCTTCTTCTTTTTTTCCCTCTTTTTTTCTCCTCCACACACGTACCCTTCTCTTTTCTTTTTTCTTTTTTCCTTTTTTCCCCTTTTTCCCTACCACTTCCTCCACAACATTCTAGTTTTCTTTTTCTTTTTCTTTTTCTTTTTCCCAACCACTTCCTCCAGAACATTCCAGTTTTTTCCCCCCTTTTTCCCTACCACTTCCTCCAGAACGTTCCAGTTGCCGCAAAGCTCTCTTTTTTTTTTTTTTCTTTTTCTTTTTTTCTTCTTCCTTTCTCTCTTTTCTCTTACCACTTCGTCTGCAAGGTCACCCACACCACACCATTTGATTCTCATCAAACGAAGATAGAGGGGGAAATCCAAAAGGGATGAATGGGTCAAATGAGTGCTTGATCTCTGCCTTCACCGCCGCCTGTCTTCCTCAACATGCCTTCGTCGTCTGCTGATCTGCTCTGCCTTCACCACTGCCTGTCTTCCTCCCCACTGTTGCTTGATCTCTTCCCCACTGCCAATGACATGCAGCAGAAATGGGTCAGATCGTTTTTTTTTTTTTTTTTTTTTTTTCTTTCTGATTTCATTATTGGGTTCCTTTGTAAAATTGTGTTATAAACAAATGGATAAAATTGGGTTTTTGGAAAATTTGCGCAACAGTAACATGAAACGCACCAGCGCTTTTTTGCAATGGAACTCAGGGCTGCTTTTGCGAAACGCGTTTTTCCTTTCACAAATGAAAATATAGCTTTTTTAGAAAACGCAACTTTTAAAATTTACCAAACGCGCATTTTATTTATTTGGTTTCAAAAAGCGCCTATCAGCTTCTAAAAGTTGAAACAAACGGGCACTTATTAAAAAATCACATAGATTTTTGCTTTAAGAAATTAGTATATGGATCATATATTATAGATTTGATAATGAATGTTGGGTAATTAGAAGTTGTGGTTGTGAAAAGTGTACAGCCTTCTCTTACCCTATGTATATGATGATAAAAAAAATAAAAAAAATAAATAAATAAATAAAAAATCTCACTGCATTGTAAATACATTAAAATATAAAACTAATTCAGCTCTATTATCAAAGATCCAACAACTTTAAATTATTATTTCGTTTAAAGTGTTATTATTAATAGTGGGTTTAATTAGTTAACTAAATTGGTAAACCTCTTGTTGTTGAATGAAAGTTTTGAGATTTAAACTCTATTTACACAAAAATCGATTAGTTTCTTAGCTAGATAATAAAAAATAATTATCTTGAAGCGAATTATAAGTTGAAATTTTATTATATTTTTAAAAAAGAAGCTATTGTTGATAGTTATTGTATTTTTTTTAAAAATAAAGAAGCTATTGTTAATAGTTTGAGATTTTTAAGAGAACTTATATTAATTAGTCAACCATATTAAAATAAATATATATATCTTACGTCAGTTACGTACATATCACTATCACAATATAATAGTTGAAGAATGATTTAGGCAAGTTGTTTCAAACTCAAAGCACTCACGCGAGGAAGAAACATTTGCTTCCTTTGCGCGGTTCAACTTACTCTGGGCGTTTACTTGGCATGATAGTGATATATTAATGATAATTTATGAAGACAAGTTGTTTAAGAGCCCATGCTAATTATAATACTGCTCTTGTTAACGACATATGATGGCTCAGACAATTAAATAAT
The DNA here is from genome assembly GCF_040712315.1 of Castanea sativa. Lineage (NCBI taxonomy): Eukaryota > Viridiplantae > Streptophyta > Magnoliopsida > Fagales > Fagaceae > Castanea > Castanea sativa. The sequence goes on from NC_134014.1 coordinate 16,196,497, forward strand.
GAATACCTTTTATTTTTTATTTTTTTATTGCAATTAAATGATGAATACTAGTCCAATGAACTTGTAACCGAATAAAACCTACTTTTTTTTTACAGTTAAATAATGAATACTAGGCCAATAAACTTATAACCGAATAAACCTACTTTCTTCATTGTCTTCCTTAGTATGGATCCGTATCTAGTTTCTCCTCACAAAAAACAAATTAAACAATGCTTGTGAATGAGATTAGGTAAAGTCTCTTGTCGTCAAATAAAATATCTGAAATTCAATTTTTGCATATGTCAAAAACCAATAGGTGTCTTTGTTCAACGATAAGAACAATCGTTAAGAGCGAACATCATTAGTTGAAACTATATAAAATAAAATAAAAAAAACAAAACAAAAATCATATGAACATTAATCATGAAATGCATAAAATTTAATAAAGAAAGAAATTACAATTATTTAGTAATACGAGAGAAGAATTTAAAAAGAAAAAAAATATGAAAACACAATAAAAACAAAACGTGACTTAATTAAAATTTGTTTGGTATATAAGTTGATATGACAACACAATAAAAGTCCTATTATACTGTTATATTGGCCAAAATGGGTTTTTGCGGGTTTTGCCCTTTTCGCGAAAAAAAATCAGCATGCTGTCTCCTTTCTCAAACTAATTAGGGAAATATCCCTCATTTGAAATTCGATTTTCTCAAAATCGAGTTAAGCTCTATAGCGACATTTTAAGGAGCTTATAGTGACTTTTTAAAGGACCTATAGCGGCGTTTTGTAACTCGAGGAAAAATTTACATGTAACTCGATTTCATGGAGGTCGAGTTACAAAGCGCTGCTATAGGTTCTTAAAACATCACTATAGGCTTCTTAAAACGTTGTTATAGGGCTCTAGAATTTTTTTTTGAAACTTAATTTTGAGAAAATCGAGTTTCAAAAGAGAGGTATTTCCCTAATTAGTTTGGGAAAGAGAGCATTTGCCCATTTTTTTTGTGCGAAATGGGCATTTGCCCATTTTCGCCTGTTATATTAGAGACATTGTGCGTCTCTTCTTATAAAAAGAAATCAACAAAAACACTTAAAAAATAATAAGAATGATATATATATATATATATATATATATATATATATATATATATATATTACAATTTTTTTATATATAAGATCATAAGACTAATAAATTAATAAATTAAAACAAAAAGAATTATAGATATTTATCATAGACCATGTAAAGGCTTATGCAGACGAGATAGCGAGTAGTTATTGACTAATAAATTAAAGCTCTAGCTCTTTTAAGCCCATAATCTTACTAGAGCAGCGACACAAAGAGCTGACTTCAATATAGATATGCTAGACCCCGTTATAATCAATTTAATTTGCACTATATATATAGAATATGCTAGCTGTGAATAACAAGACCAAGCAAACGATAAGAGGAGGCCGAGTAGTTAGGCCACAGATAGTGCATCACCCTCAACCTCCAATAATGACATGAATAATATATTCACATCGGTTTGGGCTTTTTGCTTCTTGTCTCAATTTTTAAAATAACAATAATAGCAAAACTAAATTTTTTTGAAAATAAGCTACTCTTTTTTTTCTTCATATATATATATATATATATATAATATAATATAAAGCTACCAAAAGTTATATCTTTTGTCTTATATTTATGTTTTGCTTTGTTAGTTGTTACCCAAATGGACACTAATCTCTTAAAGCACATAACTTGGCTTGGGCTTATCGCAATACTAATAGAACAAGAGTGTACTTTTATCCGGGGGGATTGAATGGTACAATTCACTTTAAATTAAGTTGTAAGAGAAGTCAACAAAATGTGTGTAAAAGTAAAATGGTAAAAAATTGAAAGTTAAAATATTTTTTTATTCAAGAGCTAAGATTAAAAGTGACTTTTGAAACTTTCAGTCTTAACTTTTGATTTGCAATTATATGGTGCAATAGTCCAAACTATTGCACCTGATCTCAATTCTTATCCAGGACCCACATGAATTTCTTAATTAATGTGACACCACAACACAACCACTTCTACCAACCCTGCATTAGCCATCGAGGAATTTTTAGTTTTGAGCTTGAAGCCTTGAACCTTGATATATGTGGTGCAAGACGGTTTTGCACTAAGGAAAACGTACAATATACCAAATATGACTACATCATTTTATTTCATTGTTTTGTGTTTTTCACTTTTTTGTTTTCGGAACACTATGCATATACTCTCTCTATTCCTTGAATCTCCATATGTAGAATTATAATAAGATTCGATATAAAACTCTCTCAAAAAAAAAGAAGAAAAAAGATTCGATATAAAGACATAGTGCACAGATTGATTATCACACACTATCGTATAGTCTTCCAAGCTTTGTATCTTCAGTGATAGCATATCTATATAATGCATATCGATTATCCATAATAAAATAAATTAACACACACTTGTATCTTCAAGCTTTATTAAATTGGCAAATGATTTGGCAAGTGACGACGCTGTTCTATATTAAATTAGCAAGTGATACTGCTGTTCCTACTGATGAGGAAAAAAAATAAAAAAAAATAAAAAGTAGGCCTGTCGGTTGTGGTAGCATTTGCCTTTGTTTCCCTTTGAAATTTTGATAAATTAACCATATATAGTTGTGGTTTGTGTATTCATCCACTACAGTCTACAAAGTCAAGAAAATAAAGAAAGAGAAGTAAATATGTCATTCTGTAAACTTAAATATGCATGGATAACCAACAATTAATGATACTATAATAGCTAGCTGAAACTTGTCATGCAGTGTGTAGGAGATATGATTAACCCATTCCTTTGAAAATCATGCTGCCATAAACGATGTGCTTCATACACAATGTGGGAAGTGGTCATATTCCCTTATTCTATTATTTTGATCTTTGCCCTTTGCTGCTCCGTTTGCTATTCCGTTAGCCTCCCTCTTGTTGCGCGTGATGTGGATGCACCGTCCATTGCCTCTCCATGAGCCCCCTGCAATCATAAACCAAGGTAGAAAGACCTAGTGAAGGATCTTCCCTGTTAGTGAATAAGTTAATTGCTATGTTTGAATCAGATTCCAAAACGATATACTTTTTTTTTTTTTAGCTGAGAAAAAAAAAAAAAAAAAAAAGAGTAGAAGGGGTGACTTGAGTTAGTGTCTTCCACCTGGGTATGACCATAGTGACACTCTATTTGCTGGGCCACGGTTTGCATTTATATGAGCTATAACTTGGCACCCAGCCCAATCGAGGATGTTAGTGAGCATGAGGTTTTTTTTTGTTTTTTTTTGTGGGTATTTGGGTGTATGTGTTTGGGTTTTTTTTTTTTTTTTTTTTTAACAAAACCAGGTACAGAGAGAAACAGAGGGAAGCTAATGAGATATGGGCTAGAACTGGGAAGTTGTGTGTATGTGGGGAATGGGGGTTAGTGAAGAGGAGAAAGGTGAGAGACAAATTCAAGCGTCTATTGACCCACCCATGCAACAAACACAAACACAAACACCAACACCAACACCAATGTAGAGAGAGAAACAAGGATGACAAAATGTAATAGGAAACAGAGAGAGAGACAGAGAGGGAGAGAGAGAGAGAGAAGGAGGCGGTGAGGAAGCAAAAACCCCAGATCAATAACAATATCGTTTATAAAAGCTTTAAATTTGAACCTTTTTTTTTTAGTATTTTACAATTATACAAAACATGATTTTATGAATCGAATAAATACATCTAATCAATATAAAATTTGATATGCAAATTAAAAAAAATAAAAATATGTAATCTAACTATGAATATATTAATCCAATAAAGAGTTGGGCAAAAACACCATCTTAATTCTTACACTTTAAAGTTAGTGTCAATATGGTCCTTATTATTTTCAACTTATAATTAATTTTGCCCCGGCACAATCTTTACGCAACAAACTCTAATGCTTTTATAGTATTTCGCAAGATGTTTTTAACATGTTGAATGTTTTATGTTATAGCTACAGCATTTCTGATTTTATTCTACTTATTGATTATATTATTTTATTGTTTAAGGGAAAGCACGTCGCGTCGCACGACAGTAGCGGTCAATGGATGACCCATTGACATGAAATTGTACTCGACTGCCCTCTCAAAACCAATCCAAACTATTAACCAATTAAAACACAACACATGTCCCAACAACAAAAACACCCCTAATCCCCTGCCCTTTTGCATTTTGTTTCGGCCCTTTGGGCTTGAGCATTGCAAGTTGTGGGCTTCCAGACCTACAAGCTACACCTTCACAAGATGGTTTATTATTATGTGACTGACGGTAGAAGAAAGAAACAGTTTTTCATAATCAGTTGCAAAGTGCCTAGTGTAAAAGATAAACTAGGCAATTAGTTGGGAGAACTTTTCTCAATTTTTGCTCAAAACAAGTAGCAAAATACTCCTATTTGAAACTTGATTTTTCAAAAATCAAGTTATTGGAAAAAAACTACATGGAACTAGAGTTCTATGTAGTTTTTTATTTTTATTTTTAAGTTTGATTGCTTATAACTTATTTTTTTTAAATCGAGTTTTTTATTGAAACTCGATTTTTAGAAAATTGAGTTTAAAACAGGAACATTTTCCTAAATAGTTTCAGGATAGGGGCATTTTGCTATATGTTTTGCGCGAAAGGGATATATTCCCATTTTGGTCCAATTAGTTGCCATAGTTTTGAGTCAATTTGATTTGATTTTAAATATTTTGCCTTGGAGATCTAGGCTACATCAGCGAGAAGGCTACAACTTTTGGTTGACTACTTAGGGTGAGTTTGGTTTAGCTTTTTAAAATTGGGCTTTTTGAAAAAGTAGGGTTTTTAAAAAGTGCGATATGAAAGTTGAGTGTTTGGTAAAAACTGTTAAAAAGTACTTTTTAAAAAAACTGAGTGTTTGGCTAGCACTTATAAAAGTGGCGGTTTAAGTGGTAAATTACTGAAAAAGACAATGTATATATAAAGTATTGTGAAAATACTTCCAAAAAAATTATTCTAAAAAGAACTTTCAAAGTTTCTAAAAAATTAGTTTTTTCTCACCAATATTAACTAATAATAACCTATCACTTAAAATTTATTGTGAAAATATTGTGATAACATTTCTCAATTTTAATTTCTTATTCTTTATTTTATTTTTCCCTTATTTCTTTACTTTTTTTCATCCATATTTCCTTCTTCTTTTTCTTTTTTTTCCCTCTTTTTTTCTCCTCCACACACGTACCCTTCTCTTCACTTTTTTCTTTTTTCCTTTTTTCCCTATCACTTCCTCCAGAACATTCCAGTTTTCTTTTTCTTTTTCCTTTTTCCCTACCACTTCCTCCAAAACATTCCAGTTTCTTCCCCCCTTTTTCCCTTCAACTTCCTCCAAAACGTTCCAGTTGCCGCAGAGTTTTTTTTTTTTTCTTCTTCCTTTCTCTCTTTTCTCTTACCACTTCGTCTGCAAGGTCACACAAACCACACCATTTGATTCTCATCAAACGAAGATAGAGGGGGAAATCCAAAAGGGAGGAATGGGTCAGATTGGTGCTTGATCTCTGCCTTCACCGTTGCCTGTCTTCCTCAACACAACTTCGTCGTCTGCTGATCTGCTCTGCCTTCACCGCCACCTGTCTTCCTCCCCACTGCTGCTTGATCTCTTCCCCACTGCCAACGACATGCGGCAGAAATGGGTTAGATCGGTGGTTTTTTTTTTTTGTTCTAATTTCATTATTGGGTTCCTTTGTAAAATTGTGTTATAAACAAAGGGATAAAATTGGGTTTTTGGGAAATTTGCGCAACGGTAACATGAAACGCACCAACGCTTTTTTGCAACGGAGCTCAGGGCTGCTTTCGCGAAATGTGCTTTTCCTTCACAAATGAAAACGTAGCTTTTTTAGAAAACGCAACTTTTAAAGCTGAAACAAAAGGGCACTTATTAAAAAATCATATAGACTTTCGCTTTAACAAATTAGTATATCGATCGTATATTATAGATTTGATAATGAACGTTGGGTAATTAGAAGTTGTGGTTGTGAAAAGTGTATAGCCTTCTCTTACCCTATGTATATGATAAAAAAAAAATCTCACTGCATTATAAATACATTAAAATATAAAACTAATTCAGCTCTATTATCAAAGATCCAACAACTTTAAATTATTATTTCGTTTAAAATGTTATTATTAATAGTGGGTTTAATTAGTTAACTAAATTGGTAAACCCTCTTGTCGTTTAATGAAAGTTTTGAGATTTAAACTCTATCTACACAAAAATCGATTAGTTTCTTAGCTAGATAATAAAAAATAATTATCTTGGAGCGAATATTATAAGTTGAAATTTTATTATATTTAAAAAAAAGAAGCTATTGTTAATAGTTATTGTATTTTTTTTTTAAAAAGAAGCTATTGTTAATAGTTTGAGATTTTTAAAAGAACTTATATTAATTAGTCAACCATATTTATTTTTTATTTTATTTTAATTTAAAAATATATCTTCTGTCAGTTACGTGCATATCACTATCACAATATAATAGTTGAAGAATGATTTAGGCAAGTTGTTTCAAACTCTAAGCGCTCACGCGAGAAGGCTTTTCTTTTACTAAGAAGACAGAAGTTCTCTTAACGACCCGTACCTATGTCAATCCAAAATAAATAAAAAAAGCGCTCACGCGAGGAAGAAACATTTGCTTGCTTTGCGGATCAACTTACTTTGGGCGTTTACTTGGCATGATAGTGATATATTAATGATAATTTATGAAGACAAGTTGTTTAAAAGCCCATGCTAATTATAATACGGAAAATTATTAGGTACTCCCGGAGTACCATAAATGTATACTCCCCTCTCTCACTTGAATAGTAGGTCCTACTAATTAAATTCATGATAGGACTCACCATTCATGTGAGAGGAGGGAGTATGTATTTATGATACTCCGGAAATACACAACAATTTTCCTTATAATACTGCTCTTGTTAGCGACATATGATGGCTCAGACAATTAAATAATGAATACCATTTGTAAGTGCACAATTGCGCCTGGACCCAAAAACAAACGTGGGCTTAGGCCCAATGAGCCTTAAACAATGAAATTTGTAGAGTGTGGGTTCGCAATCTATTTTAGTGGTGTTCGAAGCTTGATGAACAGGCTAGAATGTTACAGTATTTGCAAACAATGGACAAATAGGGCAAATGAACCTCCTCGAACGTAAGCCGAGGACGATTTATGTATTATTTCTCTTTTTTCTTTCAAAGATTACAGTTCTTAATCCTTGTCTAGTTCCCTGAACCTCTCCATCCTTTTCTTTACTCTCTTCCCTCTTTAAATACCTCTTCTCCTTCCCTCTTTATCCACGTGTCACACAAATCTTACCCTTAGATCATCTCCCCTACTTTCCACCACCTTCTTGAAGTCCTTAAACAATGGCCAGAAGGTCCCTCCTACTGTTCAGGAGTCACTTCTTCATTAATGCGGCCAGGGAGGTAGGTGCAGGGTCTTTAATATGGAAGTAGTAGCATTTTTCTAAGATATTTCTCTCACTCCGTAGCGTCTAGAAGGTATCTAGATCCCCCTCTTAACCAACAGTTCATCCGGAACACTGCCTATAATCTTCACGACAAATCCCAGGGTCACCGTAGGTTTTTCCGAGGAGAGATTATTCCTTGGACGAATCCTTGGACCTTCGCCTTGTGGGCCAACCTACAATCTTAAAGGCCTTTGGTAAAAAAACAGTCTGGAACCCGTCAATGAAGCCCAAGGCCCAAATACTTGCTCGGGTCCCCTTACTCCCCACACCTTTTATTTTATTTTTATTTTTTTTATAGCAGTTAGAGCATCCACATTAAATGGTGGAAAATCTTCTATAATACACAATGTAAAGTTGTCTAAAATTGTGCAAAAGTGCAAAAATGTAAAAATGCTACAGTGACCGTGCATATATACACGGTCACTGTAGCTCATGTATAGATTAATTTAATAATTTCTTCTCTTTCCTACTACGCCTGACTCTCTCATCTCAGCTCTCTCTCTTTACCATTCATCACAGCTCTCTTTTCCTCTCATCTCTTTCCCGATCAGCTTCTCCTTCTTCAAAATCTCAGGTTGATCTCGGCGGAGATCTCACGCGCCACGGACGGAGTCCGGCGGAGATCTCTCGCACCACGGACTAAGTCCGACGGAGATCTCGCGCACCACGAACTGAGTCCGATCGGCGAGTTTGGGCGGCGAGTCAGTTGGGAACGCCGATTAGCCTCTCCAATCCAACAATCTGTTTGGAAATGGAGACGGTGACGGAGAATTGATCGGACATGGAGGGCGACGCTCGTTACTACCTGGACAGCTCCAGCACCTCCTCCGGTGCCATGGGGTTTTTTGTGGGGCCGAGGTCTCGAACTCCAGCGTCGCCGAAGATCGAGACGATGAGTCGTTGATGATGGGTTCATGGGTCTCGATTTTCTGTGGGGTTTGGATTTACTGTTTGGATTTTCTGTGGGGTGATGGTGGTTGATGATTGTGGATTGATGGTGGTGGCTGGGTGGCTGGTGGTTGGGTTTGGGTTGGGTCTGTGAGAGGGTTCAGAGAGGAGGAGAGGGAAGGAAATAATAAAAAATGTAAAAAGAATGAATATTTTATTGAATAAAGTGTAGAATAAATAAACTGATGTGGATATTTTGTAAAAATGAATGTGTATAATAGAAAAAATAGGTTTTTTCGTGTAAAATAGATAGAAAATTTGAACGAGCTAATGTGGTTGCTCTTAAATGATGAATACTAGTCCAATGAACTTGTAACCGAATAAAACCTACTTTTTTACAGTTAAATAATGAATACTAGGCCAATAAACTTATAACCGAATAAAACCTACTTTCTTCATTGTCTTCCTTAGTATGGATCCGTATCTAGTTTCTCCTAAAAAAAAAACAAATTAGATTAGGTAAAGTCTCTTGTCGTTCTGAAATTCAATTTTTGCATATGTCAAAAACCAACAGGTGTCTTGGTTCAACGATAAGAACAATCATTGAGAGCGGACATCATTAGTTGAAACTATATAAAATAAAATAAAAAAAAAAATAAAAAAAAAACAAAAAACAAAAAGCATATGAACATTAATCATGAAATGCATAAAATTTAATAAAGAAAGAAATTACAATTATTTAGTAATATGAGAGAAGAATTTAAAAAGAAAAAAAAAATGAAAACACAATAAAAACAAAACGTAACTTAATTAAAATTTGTTTGGTATAAAAGTTGATATGACAACACAATAAAAGTCCTATTATACTGTTATATTAGAGACATTGTGCGTCTCTTCTTATAAAAAGAAATCAACAAAAACACTTAAAAAATAATAAGAATGATATATATATATATATATATATATATATATATTACAATTTTTTTTTTATATAAGATCATAAGATTAATAAAGTAATAAATTAAAACAAAAAGAATTATAGATATTTATCATAGACCATGTAAAGGCTTATGCAGACGAGATAGCGAGTAGTTATTGACTAATAAATTAAAGCTCTAGCTCTTTTAACCCCATAATCTTACTAGAGCAGCGACACAAAGAGTTGACTTCAATATAGATATGCTAGACCCCGTTATAATCAATTTAATTTGCACTATATATATAGAATATGCTAGCTGTGAATAACAAGACCAAGCAAAAGATAAGAGGAGGCCGAGTAGTTAGGCCACAGATAGTGCATCACCCTCAACCTCCAATAATGACATGAATAATATATTCACATCGGTTTGGGCTTTTTGCTTCTTGTCTCAATTTTTAAAATAACAATAATAGCAAAACTAATTTTTTTTTGAAAATAAGCTACTCTTTTTTTCCTTCATATATATATATAATATAACATAATATAATATAAAGCTACCAAAAGTTATATCTTTTGTCTTATATTTATGTTTTGCTTTGTTAGTTGTTACCCAAATGGACACTAATCTCTTAAAGCACATAACTTGGCTTGGGCTTATTTCAATACTAATAGAACAAGAGTGTCTTTTTATCCGGGGGATTGAATTGTGCAATTCACTTTAAATTAAGTTGTAAGAGAAGTTAACAAAATGTGTAAAAGTAAAATAGTAAAAAATTGAAATTTTAAAATATTTTTTTATTCAAAAGCTGATATTAAAAGTGACTTTTGAAACTTTCAGTTTTAACCTTTGATTTGCAATTATATGGTGCAATAGTCCAAACTATTACACCTGATCTCAATTCTTATCCAGGACCCACATGAATTTCTTAATTAATGTGACACCACAACACAACCACTTCTACCAACCCTGCATTAGCCATCAAGGAATTTTTAGTTTTGAGCTTGAAGCCTTGAACCTTGATATATGTGGTGCAAGACGGTTTTGCACTAAGGAAAACGTACAATATACCAAATATGACTACATCATTTTATTTCATTGTTTTGTGTTTTTCACTTTTTTGTTTTCGGAACACTATGCATATACTCTCTCTATTCCTTGAATCTCCATATGTAGAATTATAATAAGATTCGATATAAAACTCTCTCTCTCAAAAAAAAAAAAAAGATTCGATATAAAGACATAGTGCACAGATTGATTATCATACACTATCGTATAGTCTTCCAAGCTTTGTATCTTCAGTGATAGCATATCTATATAATGCATATCGATTATCCATAATAAAATAAATTAACACACACTTGTATCTTCAAGCTTTATTAAATTGGCAAATGATTTGGCAAGTGACGACGCTGTTGTATATTAAATTAGCAAGTGATACTCCTGTTCCTACTGATGAGGAAAAAATAAAAATAAAATAAAAAGTAGGCCTGTCGGTTGTGGTAGCATTTGCCTTTGTTTCCCTTTGAAATTTTGATAAATTAACCATATATAGTTGTGGTTTGTGTATTCATCCACTACAGTCTACAAAGTCAAGAAAATAAAGAAAGAGAAGTAAATATGTCATTCTGCAGTAAACTTAAATATGCATGGATAACCAACAATTAATGATACTATAATAGCTAGCTGAAACTTGTCATGCAGCTGCGTAGGAGATATGATTAACCCATTCCTTTGAAAATCATGCTGCCATAAACGAGAGAAACCGGCTAAATACTTTTTAATTTGTTTTTAAAATTGTATTATAAAAAAGGAGAGAGGAATTAAACTACTGAAAAATATTTCAAAATGTTTGAAGAAATTAATACAATCACAAAATAGTCTTTCCTTTCAATATGTAAATGGCTATTTGGGCTCTGTTAGATTGTAGAAATAGTATGAGATAGAAACGGTCAAATTCTCTGAAAATGAGAAAGAAAGGAAAAAAAAAAAAAATCCAAGAACATGACATGTTCGTCACAGAAACATGGTAGGGATTCAACGAATAATAATTAATATATATATATATATATATATATATATATATATCCTCCCCTTTAGAAAATAAAGGAGCATGTATTTCGATTCCTTTAACAACATGATAACAAATTATATAAACATCACATTTCACAACCATGGCGGATTATTGCTTTTCATAATTGTTTCACAATTGTGATAATTAGAGTGGTTTAGAAATCGATTCAAGATCAAATTGGTTAAACTGATCGATTTGGTTTTTAAAACCATGGTTAGTGATGAAATAGATGATTGTATATATGCGTAACTTTCATTTATGCTTAAAAGTCAAGGATAGGGGTCTTACATTGTTCCTAAAGGAGTGTTCTTTAAATACAAAGAAATTTATAAAGTTTTTATTTATTCATTATTTTTAATTGTATTTTGGAAGGTAAGAAATTTATAAAGTCAGAGCATTCAATTTGTTTTCTTTGATATTGTGTGGCGTCTAGTTTATAAATCTTTATGAATTATGGTACATTATTAAGGATGAGGTAATGGTTGTCATTGTTGGCAAGAATCATGTGAAAACAATTATTTTTGTCCACGCTGACTAGGCTTTGGGATTGCCAAATGCCAAGTTGAGTGCTTCCTTCGTTGACATTCTTGTAGTTTCTCAGGCTGGGTTAGACTCCGAAGATGAATCAGATCAAACCTGTATATATAAGAACTGAGTCGTGTATCTTATCATCGTACCATCGAGGTGTGACTTGGGGAAGGCTACTTCTGCCTATGTATTTTACTAATGTATGCACGTTAATTAATAAACTATACTACTATTTAAGGGGCTTCTCCTATTTGGATTTCTATTTTTTTAGTTCAAAAATGCCCCTGTAGTCCTATGTTTAAATAGAGACAAAACTAAATGACAATCTGGTAAAAACTCATTTTTTTAGTTCAAAGATGCCCCTACGGTCTTATGTTTAAGTAGAGACAAAACTAAAGGACAATCCGGTAAAAATGAAACTCCAACTCCCACTAAAATATTGCCTAAAAAATAAAACCACTAAAGCGCGTGTGATGAGACTAGGCTTTGGGATTGCCAAATGCCAAGTTGAGTGCTTCCTTCGTTGACATTCTTGAAGTTTCTCAGGCTGGATTAGACTCCGAAGATGAATCAGATCAAACCTGTATATATAAGAACTGAGTCGTGTATCTTATCATCGTACCATCGAGGTGTGACTTGGGGAAGGCTACTTCTGCCTATGTATTTTACTAATGTATGCACGTTAATTAATAAACTATGACTAGTCTCATCACACGCGCTTTAGTGGTCTTATTTTTTAGGTAATATTTTAGTGGGAGTTGGAGTTGCATTTTTACCGGATTGTCCTTTAGTTTTGTCTCTACTTAAACATAAGACTGTAGGGGCATCTTTGAACTAAAAAAATGAGTTTTTACCAGATTGTCCTTTAGTTTTGTCTCTATTTAAACATAGGACTGCAGGGGCATTTTTGAACTAAAAAAATAGGAATCCAAACAAGGGAAACCCCTTAAATAATAGTATAGATAAGAAATGTTAGATTTACAACAAATTTCATAACTTTTTTTCTATCACAACTTGCAACCGGCGGAAGAAAAAATGATGACCATACTTCTATTGCTCACCATTCATCATATAGTAAATTGTGACAAAAATTGTATATTTTATTATGGTTCTCGCATTGTTTTTAAATGGCTAAATTTGTGCAATTCTTAATACTGCTAGGTGCTGGCACATATTTACATATTTTAAACGGTGTCAAACGGAATTAAACTTAGAAAAATTAGGCTTTGTTTTTCATAAGGTGTGATATTTTGCGTAATGCATTAATATAATTTCTCCTTCTCCACCTTGATTTGACCATGTCCCCTAGTTCTTAGCTCTCTCTCTCTCTCTCTCTCTTTCACACACAAACACACTTTGCTATTAAACACTTTTTCTGATTTTATCTAACCACTCGATGGAGACTTTGCAATATTGAATCCCAAACAGAGTTTTTGTTCGGTCTCTTTCCAATGACACGCACATTAGTGTTTGTCTTTTGTGTGGGGATAATGAAAGTGGAAAAAAAAATGGTATGCGAGGTCAAAGCATCTGGGGATTAAAGATTCGGACTAAAATCATTATAGAAATCACAAGTTGTGGGTGTGGAAGTTTTTATATATTCCAAATAGTGGGTTTGTCTACTAAAGTATGACAAGTTAGATTATGGTTCAAGATTTGTGTTCATCTGGGGGAGATTCCTGCTGAGTTGATGGATTAATATATAGGCAAAGCTGTAAAATGCTTTGATACACACCTCTCTCATTTTTTGGCTCAGTGTAGAAACTAGAAAGTGATGGAGTCAGTAACCAACTAAAGAGGATCTGATCCCATCCTTGAAAGTGAAACTATGACCTACTGTCTACTTTCCCTAACGCCAAAATAGAACAAAGGGTAAAAGACTACGTTCCCATTTGGCCATTTCTCACAAGCCCCACGCTTGTCGGTTTGTTACACGTGTCTTTACTCTTTACATTACATTAATGGCAGCTTCCCAACCAGTTCCCACTAAGAACAAAAATTTTCCCCCAAATGAATTTAGAAGTATGTTTTTATTTTAAACCTCATAGTCATTGGAATGCATGATGTATATTTTAATCAGAAGGTGTTGTTAATAATGGTGCTCCAAAGAGTAACTAAGGACTAAGGATAATGGTTTATATTTTATGAGAAATGTTAATGGCCGTTTCAAGAGCATTGGTTTATGAACTATTTTAAAAAATATTTTATGAAAAAATAATAAAATAGTTAATTTTTTAGACACATTTTTATATTTTCTATGAAAGTGATGTTAAAGCTTTCCTAATATAATTTATTAACCATTATCCTAAAGGAGAAATTATTGTGTACTCCCGGAGTACCATAAATGCGTACTCCTTCCTCTCACATGAATGGTGGGTCCCACTAATTAAATTCATCATGAGACCCACCCAGTGGCGGAGTTAGGATTTCAGTTTAGGGGGGGCAAAATTAAAAGACAAGATTGAAAGTAAAATTAATCTAAATATTATTAATCGATGTTAATAACAAAATAGATATAGAATTATATACTATTGATGCAATTGTTGTACAAAATCTAATATAATATAAACTCTGTAGGGGTATTGGGCCCAATAGCATATGAAGGATGGCCCAACGAAGTATTTTGGGCTGGAAACCCAAAATCCGAAGACATCAAAATGGTCGTGGACTATTTACATATCCAAACACGTCCGAGGAGTAGATTTGTCCTCGGATTTCAAGGCCGAGGACATAGAAAGAGAAGTTTGGTATCCCTGGGTTATATTATAATGAGTCCTACAATTATGGGGATGCACGGTATACGTGGAGGGCGAGAGAAAGAACGGTGGAATGTCTAAAAATAAAGCTGCTACCACCGCCCATACATTAAAAGCTCTGTAAATTGATACGGCATTTGTATAGATGGAAGGATGGGACACGAACATCGAGCTTGGAACTTGGTCCCTAATCCCAGCGGGCTTTATGGAAGAATGGATGGGACAAGTATCGAAAATGGGGGATTGCAACCAGAAAAGTGGAAGGTGATGAAGGGAAAGGAAAGGATATAAATAGGAGGAAAGGCATACGAAGAAGGGGGGACTTTTCGAGTAAAAGAGATAGAGCCAATAGTAAATGATAATCAACACTTGTATCCAAACTTGAGAAATATCATTAGAAACCATCCTCGGACACAATCCGAGGACGATTTCTCAGTCTTACTCTTTGCAAACGATTCTTTGTTCTGTTCTATTGGGCCCAAAGCCCGTTCTTTTTGTAATTGTCTAAACCATCCTTGAAATCTAAATTACAAGCCCATCCTCTACAAATTCATTGTAAAGAAAGGTCTTTCAAGCCCATTTTTCTCCCAGTCGTAGTTTGGGAACTTGAATTGTGTCCTTACAAGTGGCGCCGTACGTGGGGATTTAGTCTTTAAGGAAGTTTAGGACATCATGGTAGGATCGGGACCACAACGCGGTGCGGAGTCCGTGGGCTCTCGGCGTGAGGATCTCTCCTTGCATCACGATCACGGAGAGAACCGAGAGGGAAGTGTACATACTACACATACCATCGAAGTGCAAGTCATTCGCAAGGAGGAAGCGAGCTCCTTATGAAAGAAATGCCGGGGCCATGCGAAGGAGATTGACGGCCTAAAGAGGAGATTGCGCCACGAGAGGCGAAGGAGAACTCCTCCGACCTCGACCCCTCTTCGGAAGGATCCGAGGATGACAATTACGGGCAAAGATCCGAGAACTCCCCAGGTGAATATGCCTCTTCCGAAGAAGACAATGCATGGGAGACGTGGCGGAGACTACCCCACAGGGGCTTAGGAAATGACGCAATGGGAAGAGCATTGCACCAAATCTCCGAGGTCACCCTTCGCGCGCAGATTGGAAGAAGGAAGGTTGCCTCGGCGCTTCACACAACCGGCCTTCACTCTTTACAATGGTCGGACGGATCTGTAGAGCACGTAAGCCACTTCGGCCGAGAGAATGGCGGTGCATTCCGGGAATGAAACTTTGTTATGCAAGATTTTTCCTTCTAGCCTAGGGCCGTAGCCATGAGATGGTTTGACGGCTTAAGGGCGAGCTCCATTGATTCTTTCAAAGAGCTTACTAGGGCATTTGGTTCTCGCTTTATCACGTGCGGTAGAGTTCCTCGTCCATTGGATTCTTTACTATCCATGGCCATGAGGGAAGGAAACCACGAAAACATATTCGGACCGGTGCGGGAAATGTTCAACGAAATTGACGGAGACTTTGACGATGTAGCAATAAGGACCTTCAAGGTCGGCCTACCAACGAGCATGACTTGAGGAAATCCTTAACGAAGAAACTGTCGAAGCGTACGTCGGCCCGATGGATCGCATCGACGAGTACAAAAGGGTTGAGGAAGATCGGCGAGCGGGGAAAGGGCAAGGCGAAGGTTATCCCACAAGAAAGGAGGGATTTCGGGTCGGACCGATACAACAACAATAGGCCTACGCGGGATTTTTCCGGGCGGGCGGCCACATACCCCCACAAGTGGTCAACACCGTCTTCGGGGAGCCGGTGCGGCGGTTTGTTGGAGAAAATAAGGCATGAGCCTTTTTTCAAATGGCCAAATAAAATGGCGGGGGACCACTTTGAGACGTAACCAAAATCTCCACGCCATTATCACCGGAGAGAGGTCATACCACCGAGGCTTGTCGCACTTTGTGGAATCATGCGGAACAATTGGTTAAAGAGGGAAAGCTGAAGCGGTTCTGTACCAACCCAACGGGCGAGGAAACCAATCGGGAGTGGCAAACCACGACGGTCCTTCATCCGGACCTCCTCTAGGCACTATCAACGTCATTTTTGCGGCACACAGTAGGAGCTGGCTCGGCTCCTTTCGGGGTAATGTCGGTTGCTCGAACATTGGCCGAGGAGTCACGGGATCGGCCGAAGAGGATCAAGGCAAGTATCTGCCGGTCCTAAGTTTCTGCGAAGAGGACAAGATGGGGACCATCCGGCCTCGTGATGATGCCTTAGTGGTAACCCTCGGAATTGGGAACTATGATGTAAAGAGGGTAATGGTTGATCAAGGTAGTGGTGCGGATATCATGTACCACGACCTATTTAGAGGCTTGAAGTTAAGAGTTGAAGATCTTATGCCATATGACTCACCCTTGATAAGCTTCGAAGGGAGAGCTGTCGTTCCAAAGGGACGATTAGGCACTGTGCAATCGAGTCCGGAGGTAGTAGACGTAGATTTCATCGTGGTCGATGCCTACTCTCCCTATACGGCTATTGTGGCGAGACCTTGGCTGCATGCGTTAGGGGCTGTTTCCTCAACCTTGCATGTCAAAATCAAATTTCATTACGGAGATCGAGGTGGTGGAGTTACTTGGGAGTCGGTACGTGGCTCGACGGTGTGTCACGGCTGCAGTGCGTCGACCGAGAACCGGACTCCCGTCCTCGGCTAACGGTGAAGCATAGCAATCAAAGTCTCTTCCCATAGCCGAGGTAGATGAAGCAACGTGTGAAGAATTGGAGAAAATTATCATAGACAATGATCTGAAAAGTTCTTCCGGGTTGGAGTTCAATTGCCGCGGGAAGAGAAGACGAGCTGATTTTATTTTTAAAGAAAAATATGGATGTATTTGCTTGGAACGCGTATGAGGCCCACAGGGGTTGATCCGAACTTCATATGTCATCATTTAAGGGTCAATCCAAATGTAGTGCCGAGGAGGCAACCACCTCGGAGGTCCTCGAAGGAACATTCGGAAGCCGTCAAAGAGGAAGTGCTCAAACTCAAAGCGGCGGGGGCTATCAAAGAAGTGTTTTATCTGAATGGTTAGCCCATCTTGTGGTGGTGAAAAAGAAGAATGGGAAGTGGAGAGTATGTGTAGATTTCACGGATTTAAACAAGGCTTGCCCAAAGGACTCATTCCGATGCCTCGGATTGATCAGGCGGTTGACGCTTCTTGTTGGACATCCTCGGATGAGTTTTCTTGATGCTTTCCAAGGTTATCACCGGATACCTTTAGCCGTTGAGGACCGGGAGAAGACGGCATTCGTCACTCCTACGGGAAATTATCATTATAAGGTAATGCCTTTTGGCTTGAAAAACGCGAGGGCTACCTACCAAAGGATGATGACGAGGATGTTTGAGGCACGGCTAGGAAAAAATATTGAGGTATACGTGGACGATATGGTAGTAAAGAGTAAAGAAGTTTACGCACATACGGAAGATGCGAGCAACACTTTTCGAAGCTAAGAGAGTATAAATTGCGGCTCAATGCCTCTAAATGCTCTTTCGGTGTGGGGTCGGGCAAGTTTCTAGGATATATGGTGACTCGCCGAGGAATTGAAGTGAATCTGCTCGGGTTAAGGCAATAAGCGGCTTACACCCACCTCGGAATCCTAAAGAGGTGCAAAGACTAACGGTATATTCTTGCTCTCAGCCGATTTATATCTCGGTCCGCGGACGGATGCGAGCCTTTCTTTCGGTTATTAAATAAATGGAAGGGTTTTGAATGGACCGAGGAGTGTGCAACGGCTTTCCAACGGCTAAAAGAATATCTCTCGCGACCACCGGTTATGTCTCGACCGAGAGGTTGATGAGATTACGTTTGCATATATTGCGGTGGCTAAACATGCGGTTAGTACGGTTCTTATCCGAGATGACAATAACATCCGAGAGACCGGTGTACTATGTAAGCAAATCTGCATGAGGCCAGGCGAGTTATTTGCCCTTTGGAAAAAGCTATCTTGGGCGTGGTACATGCTACACGAAGACTTCCCCATTACTTCCGGTCTCATACGGTTGTTGTTCTTACACAACTCCCTCTCAAATCAATTTTGCGAAGTGCGAGATTATATGGGAAGAATTGCCAAATGGGGAGCTGTCCTAGGAGCTTTCGATATCAAGTATATGCCTCGCACCTCTATAAAGGGGCAGGTCATCGCGGACCTTGTGGCGAGTTTGCTGAGCCTTCGTTAGAAGACTATCAAGAAGGCATGGGTAAAAAATCGGTAGGCATGATTTCGTGTGAAGGGCCTCCGTTATGGAAAGTCCATGTTGATGGAGCGGCAAATCGAGAGGGGATCGGGTATCGGATTAGTTTTGATATCCCCGAGAGGGTATTACTTTTGAGAAATCCACGAGATTAGGATTCTCGGCCACCAACAACGAAGCGAGTATGAAGCGGTCCTCGCGGGGATGAACATGGTTCATAAAATGGGAGGAAAGGCGGTGCAAATGTTCTCGGACTCACTATTGGTGGTAGGCCAAGTAGAAGGGAAGCTAGAAGCAAGGGATTCCGAGAATGCGAGAATACCTAACCCGAGGTCGGGTTTATGCAATCTAAATTTGAGTCTTTTCTACTATTGCATGTATCCGGATGTGGCAATACCCATGCCGACTCATTAGCCACGCTCGCGACGTCCTCGGCACAAAGTCTACCACGAGTTATCCTCGTTGAAGATACGTTGAAGCCCACTGGGACGGATGGTAACTCCACTCAAATTCTTCAAATTAGGACGAGGACCTAGTTGGATGGATCAAATAGTAACATTTCTCGAAATGACATCCTACTGGAGAAAAAGGCTGAAGCGGATAAGGTTCGCGAGAAAAGCCACTCGTTTACGGTTATCAGAGGACCAAAAATTGTACAAACGTTCCTTTTCGGGACCATATTTGCTATGCATACACCCCGAGGCAACGAGCTACTTTTGGAAGAGCTACACGAAGGGATTTGCGGAAGTCACACGGGAGGAAGGTCTTTAGCTCACGGGGCCCTTACTCGGGGCTATTGGTGGCCAAATATGCGAGAGAGAAGCGCAAGATTATGCAAAGAAATGTGACCAATGTCAAAGGTTCGCTCCAAACATACATCAACCAGGTGGAGTCCTAAATCCTCTATCTAGCCCATGGCCTTTTGCCCGATGGGGCTTGGACATTGTTGGACCCTTCCCCAAAGCAACGGGAAACCGACGGTGGCTTCTCGTGGGAGCAGTTACTTTACCAAATGGGTTGAAGGCGAGCCATTATCAAACATCGGAGACACGGAAGCAAAAAAGTTTGTATGGAAGAATATCGTTACCGGGTTCGGCATCCCTCATACTCTCATTTCGGATAACGGTTTACAATTTGATAGCAAAGCCTTTCGGAAATCTTCGTGATACGGGCATTACGAATAGATATTCCACTCGGCTTATCCCCAAGGAAATGGGCAAGCCGAAGGCTGTCAACAAAGTAATAGTGAGCGGACTCAAAAAGAGGTTGGGTGACGCCAAGGGGAGGTGGGTGGAAGAAGCTGCCACATGTCTTGTGGACGTATAGAACTACACCACGAAGATCCACGGGTGAAACACCCTTCGCCATGACTTATGGAGCCGAGGCGGTAATCCCCTTAGAAGCGGGTTCCCAACTGCGAAGAAAAGCTCCTTTATTTCGGATAGCAATGATGATCTATTAATGAGAAACTTAGACTTAGTTGAGGAACGGCGAGAAAGCGCCATGGTTCAACTAGCTTATTATCAACATAAGCTCGAGCGGGGATATGATTCTCATGTGAAACTTCGACCTCTTGGACCGGGTGACTTAGTATTAAGGAAAGTTTTGGGCACGATGAAGAATCTGCGTGGGGAAAATTGGGGCCCAAGCGGGAAGGACCTTATCGTATTACTTCGGTCGCGGGAATAGGGGCCTACAATCTGGAAGATTTGGACGAGAATGTTGTACAACGTCCACGGAATGTAAATAATCTACGAAGGTACTATTACTAAATAAAGGGCACTTCGGCCGTTCTTTGTTGTAAACTACATTATATTCGTTATCTTCATTCGTCTAAGTATCAAAATTTGAAACTTGGTATGCTGGATCCTCGGACCACATACCTCGTCTAAATTGATATTCTTTACTAAGTGTTAAACGAGAACCTAAGTTACGTACGGTCCTCGGATCATCTACTTTGGGAAAATTAACACTTTAAATTTATTCATCTAAGTATCAAGCTGAAACTTGGTATGCACGGATCCTCGGACCACATACCTCGTCTAAATTGATATTCTTTACTAAGTGTTAAACG
This sequence comes from Castanea sativa, assembly GCF_040712315.1. Classification (NCBI taxonomy): domain Eukaryota; kingdom Viridiplantae; phylum Streptophyta; class Magnoliopsida; order Fagales; family Fagaceae; genus Castanea; species Castanea sativa. The sequence continues at coordinate 16,217,423 of NC_134014.1, forward strand.
AGAACCTAAGTTACGTACGGTCCTCGGATCATCTACTTTGGGAAAATTAACACTTTAAATTTATTCATCTAAGTATCAAGTGAAACTTGGTATGCACGGATCCTCGGACCACATACCTCGTCTAAATTGATATTCTTTACTAAGTGTTAAACGAACCTAAGTTACGTACGGTCCTCGGATCATCTACTTTGGGAAAATTAACACTTTAAATTTATTCATCTAAGTATCAAGCTGAAACTTGGTATGCACGGATCCTCGGACCACATACCTCGTCTAAATTGATATTCTTTACTAAGTGTTAAACGAACCTAAGTTACGTACGGTCCTCGGATCATCTACTTTGGGAAAATTAACACTTTAAATTTATTCATCTAAGTATCAAGCTGAAACTTGGTATGCTGGATCCTCCGACCACATACCTCGTCTAAATTGATATTCTTTACTAAGTGTTAAACGAGAACCTAAGTTACGTACGGTCCTCGGATCATCTACTTTGGGAAAATTAACATTTTAAATTTATTCAACTAAGTGTCAAGCTGAAACTAGGTATGCATGGATCCTCGGACCACATACCTCGTCTAAATTGATATTCTTTACTAAGTGTTAAACAGAACCTAAGTTACGTCTGGTCCTCGGATCATCTACTTTGGGAAAATTAACATTTTTAAATTTATTCATCTAAGTGTCAAGCTGAAACTTGGTATGCCTGGATCCTCGGACCACATACCTCGTCTAAATTGATATTCTTTACTAAGTGTTAAACAGAACCTAAGTTACGTCTGGTCCTCGGATCATCTACTTTGGGAAAATTAACATTTTTAAATTTATTCATCTAAGTGTCAAGCTGAAACTTGGTATGCCTCGATCCTCGGATCAATTACTTGGGAAAAATTAATACTTCTGTTCTTTTTTTTTTTTTTTTTGACATAAACATCAGATATTTGCATAGACCATATGCCTTATCTTTACATAGTTCAAACTAGAGATCCAAAATGAAGAATCAAATACTCAAAAAAAAAAAAAAAAAAAAAAACATCACTTAAATGCAGTTCCCGGCATAATTAAACCCTCCTGGAGTATCAAATTTCAATTCAAGTTGTTGCTAGTAACTTTGGTAAAAGACAAGAAGATGATATTTATGGAATGATATGATCAGCATAAAAACAAAAAAAATATATGTATAAGAATCATCTAAAAACAAACATTCATTCTTGTATTAAATTCCAAAAAAGTACTTTTGCACCTATACTTAGGTATTACACTTGGAGACAAAATAAAAATAAAGAAAGGAAAGACAACAAGCAAGTCAACATTTCGGCTTAATCTTGAGAGGGCCTTTGGAGTCTTGAGGAGATGGAAGGCGAGCCGAGGACTCAACGGCAATTCCTTTGCCTTTGGGATCATCTATCAAGGTTATTGGGTTAGCTTGATCACCCAACTCATCCTTTGAAGATTCCCGAAGATCACTTGAAGGCATGTACGTCTTCAATTGCCTTTTCTTGTGCGGGGTCAAGTTGTTCGGGGGCATCTTCGGGAAGAGTTGAGTCTTCGGCCAAATCACCCCCTTATCCTCGGATGATCCACAGGCGGCTTCTTGTGCGGTGTCGGGAATGGAAGAAGCGCGAATTGCGGGAGGATAGTAGACACTCTCTGCTTTCCAAAGAGTGGAAGAGGCATCAACCCCGGCTTGGGAAAGTGCCTCGTTCCACACTTGGAGGCGGTAGTGCCTACATACCTCGGGAACACGAGCCTTGAAGGTTTCGGTGACCTCCTTCACGCCTATATCATAACCGTCTTGTTCGGCTTGGTCCCTCGAGTTCTCGGCCTCTTCCTTTGCTTTCTCGGCCTTTTTCTTCTCCTCGATGGCTTCTTCTTTGCCCTTGATGGCTTCTTCTTTGGCCTTCTCGGACTCGTGCGGATCTTTCTTAAGATCCTCTACGAGCCTTCGTGCTACTAAGAGGTTATCCTCGGCTTGGCGAAGCATTAGACGCGATCCTCGGCTGTTTAGTCGTCGTTTTCGGATCGGCCTCTAAGCCCGCCTTGGCACTCTCAACCTTAGCCAATTTTGCTGTGACCTCCTGCAGTTTCTTCTTATGAAGGTCGAGATCTTTTGAGCGGTTTCACGCTGGACTCCTCGGCCCTCGAGAGACTTATAGGAATTAATGGCAATCTCTTCCGCCCTATGGGCGATTGAACGGCCTACAAACAAAACATATAAACCTTAGACGTATAGATATATATAGGAAATAAAAACAAAAGTCAAGGTTTTAGAGAAAACTCACCATTGCAAGCTCCTTCTTCAAAGTCATGAAGACGGTGTGGTCCCTTTTCTTTCTCGGCTCAATCATATCCTCGGGGAGTAACGGTGCTTGCTCCAAAGCATCTGCGACGCATGCCGCTGTCCCTTCATCGGAATTTCTAATGGACGCATCCACGGTAATGACCTCATCGTCCATAGAAAGGTCGGGAAGCCATACGGGGGCGCGTACGACCGCTGTTGGTCGGTTCTTCTTTCCGACCTAGTACGTATGGTGCGGGCTTGCTTTGCACCCTTTTCAACCTCGGGCTCCTTGGATACGAACCCTTTCCTACCTCCACAACTTCCTTCCCTTTCGGCTGATCCCTTTTTCTTTTGAGATCGGCTATGTTGGCACGTTGAGTTTGGGAGGATGGAGGAGGAGGAGGAAGCCTAGCTTCGGGGCGTTTGTCGGCACCCTTTTCTTGAGTCCGAGGGCGCACCTCTTTTGGAGGTTCTTGGACTCTAGGGTCCTTGTCGGCGCCCTCAAGGACATCTTTCGAGGCTGGGTTTAATCTTTCGTTGAATGCCCATAACGTCAAGTTCTTCGGTAGTAACCTTTGAGATTTGGGTAGAAGTGCCGAGGATGGAAGTTGAGTCTTCGGGAGAGTAGAGTTGATTAAAAACCTCGAACTCGTCCTCGGAATGCAGTACGTCAACTTCTTCTTCTTCTTCTTCTTCCTTTACGGTAAGGTAGGAAGATGCGGCTTCACCGAGAGGTTAAAATTGTGGAGAAAGGAGCTGTGGGAATCCCAATGGAACAAATGGTGGCGGTTGGATTGGTTGGGTGACCAAGGTACCTTGAGGAATGGTAGTCCCCCCGGTAGCAAAAAACCCTCCACGGCAACGCTAATCCGAGGAAGACGAGGATCGCGGGCTTTAATCACGCACTTCGGCGCACGAAAGGCTTTTGATATTGGAGTGTAGCCGAGGATCGGATGAGCCGCACGGAGTTGACCGTCGGTGTGCACGAAGATCTCGGCTTGTAGGATCCTATCCAATCGCCGAAATCCACAAGGTTAGGATGACGATCCGCTGCGTGTGGATCTGCGAGTTGTCCAAGTAAAAGTGGGTAAGAGTAAGTAAAAAGACGAAAGATAAAAGTATGTAAAAGAAACTTCACTGGAGTCCCTTCCCTTGTCGGACGGGGAGGCCGTCGTGCCAATTTCTGATATGATCGGGAAGTCATTTTTAGGCCCTTATTTGATTCGGGCGGACATTGAATTAGCGACTTAAGGGTGTCTAGACTTTAGGTAATATTCATCTTTTTTGCTTAGGTGATGGAGGTTATAAACCCGAGTTCACGTCGTGGTGAGTGAGCCCTAGGTTCATCTTCTCATTTAAAGCGTCTATGGAACCTAAGATCCTAAAGACATTTGGGGCACCTTGGGTGGGAGCCAACCTAAAAGCCCTAAGATAATCCCTAGTCACGGTTCCCATGGGGATTTTCATTCCCCCTTCGATGAACGCAATCATCGGGATTACAACTTCCCCCGTTTTTCTTTTTGTATAAAACTCTTCCTCGTTACGGTACCTAATGGATACATCAGGGAATTTTGTACTTAACCTTAAGCTGTTCTATTTTTTCGTTTGAATCCACCGGGGACGCAAATCTACCCATTCTTTTTGAAAAAAGGCGGGGTGTGGAGAAAAAATAACTATGCCGAGGATGAAAGACACGGTGAAAAAGAGAAGATGGGAAAGAAAAGAAACAAAAGAAACAAAAAAGGCGATAAGGAGGGGCGAGTATTGAAGAACTTACTTTTAAAAAGGAAGAAAGCACGGTCACCTCGGACGGGGTACTTGATAGACGAGAGAGAGAGTACGGGGAGATGAAAAGTGTGGCGGGTACGTTATGAGGTTTACGTAGTGTGAAGAATTTTGAAGAAAATTAGTATTTATATGTCGAGAAGATGTTTTAAAGCGGGCGAATTCCCGCCTCGGCCCAAGAATCGCTCTCGACCGTTGGATATGTGTCATATTAATGAAACGTGGGGGACATAGAAGCGCCAACAATCAATTCGGGGGCGTTTCGCATACCGAAGCATTGGGAACACGCGATGGGTGATTCGAAGTTATCTCTGTCAACAATGTTGCCAAAAGTACGGGGTAACGGGGTCTTTTTAAGTCGAGATTCTATTTTTCTCCCGAGGTGAAAAAATAAAGAAACTCGAGGGGCTATTGTAGGGGTATTGGGCCCAATAGCATATGAAGGATGGCCCAACGAAGTATTTTGGGCTGGAAACCCAAAATCCGAAGACATCAAAATGGTCGTGGACTATTTACATATCCAAACACGTCAGGAGTAGATTTGTCCTCGGATTTCAAGGCCGAGGACATAGAAAGAGAAGTTTGGTATCCACAGGTTATATTATAATGAGTCCTACAATTATGGGGATGCACGGTATACGTGGAGGGCGAGAGAAAGAACGGTGGAATGTCTAAAAATAAAGCTGCTACCACCGCCCATACATTAAAAGCTACGTAAATTGATACAACGGTTGTATAGATGGAAGGATGGGACACGAACATCGAGCTTGGAACTTGGTCCCTAATCCCGGCGGGCTTTAGGGAAGAATGGATGGGACAAGTATCCAAAAAGGGGGATTGCAACCAGAAAAGTGGAAGGTGATGAAGGGAAAGGAAAGGATATAAATAGGAGGAAAGGCATACGAAGAAGGGGGGGACTTTTCTGAGTAAAAGAGATAGAGCCAATAGTAAATGATAATCAACACTTGTATCCAAACTTGAGAAATATCATTAGAAACCATCCTCGGACACAATCCGAGGACGATTTCTCAGTCTTACTCTTTGCAAACGATTCTTTGTTCTGTTCTATTGGGCCCAAAGCCCGTTCTTTTTGTAATTGTCTAAACCATCCTTGAAATCTAAATTACAAGCCCATCCTCTACAAATTCATTGTAAAGAAAGGTCTTTCAAGCCCATTTTTCTCCCAGTCGTAGTTTGGGAACTTGAATTGTGTCCTTACAAACTCTAATTTATTTTTTCATACATAATTTAATTTGTTCAATTGGAAGATTAGTAAAATACACCTCAATATGAGTTTGTTTAGAATTTGAATCTAAATCATTATTATAATTTGGCTTCTGCATAATCTCAATTGATTATAAGTATATATTTCATATTATTAAAATAAAAATAAAAATCATAGTTAATAACAATCAAATTAAGAGATTATTATAAATATATAGAATTTAAACATGTAATTTGATTCTTTAAAATAAATTGAGAAAATAAATCAATATAAAAGAATTATAAAGTTGTATTTTCATTTATGCAAAATTCAATATTTTTTACTTCATTCTTTAAGTATTTAGTAGTTAAAATTGGTTCTATAGTAAAAATAAAGTGTTTCAAAATTGAAATTATGAAAAAGTTAAACTAGAAGAGAAAAAGATTAGGGAACGCTATGGTTTTAGTTTGATATACAAGGACCTAAATCTATATATATATATATATATATATATATATATATATATATATATATATATATATATATATATATTTTTTTTTTTTTATTATGATTATGTGGGAATACCTTATTTGAGGAACAAATTGCCCTAAAAAAAACACTCCAGAAAAAAAAAAAACTTACAGTGCTTGAGAACATGTGGCAAGGAAAAACAGCATGGGTGTTAAGTAGGACCCACAAAACTTTTTTTTGTTTGGAAAAAGACAAAATAATGTTATAGAGAGTTGCACCTAATATTGCTTTCTTCTCTAGTCTCTAGGTGTGGAACGTTTGTGTCAAGGTCAAAATACTTAATAACCTAATATTTAGGTTGCTAATCTAGATTTTTTTTAGGAGGTCAGGGGGGCACTTCCCCCCTCTCGCCCCCCCTTGCCTCTGCCCCTGGACCCACCATTTATGTGAAATGAGAGAGTACGCATTTTATAGTACTCCTAGAGTACCTAATAATTTTCCATCTTAAAGGGGCGTTTGATTCGCTGTGATGTTACATTTCTCATGAAAGTGATATTAAAAATTTCCTAATAAAAAAATGGTCATGCTAACGAGTGCCCTTAGGGCATTCGTTAACAATCAATTTTAGGATAGTTTTGATACTATCTTTAATGGGAAATGAAAAAAGTTGTCAAAACATGAAAGGGGTGTTTGGTTTGTGTTTTCAAACAACCATTTTTAGTTTTTAAACAACATTACACGTATTTTCACACACTTTTTCACCCACAAGTATTTCCACAAATATTTTCAAACAACAATTTTCAGTTTTTAAACACATGTACCAAACGGGTCCAAATTGTCTTTTTTTCTTTTCCCATAAAACTTTCTTTAAATGGATTATTAACCAATGACTTAAAGGTATTCGTTAGCATTTCCCATAAAAAAATTATACTCAATACCTATTAATAACTACCATAATTGTCAAATTTCATATTTAATAATTTATATACAAACATAGTCATAATAAATGTTTATAAATAGCTATCATAATTATCAAATTCATATTTATAAACCAAGAAAAAAGAAATGAAATCATTTTCTTTAAGATAAAATCACATTTTAATAAGAAAAAAATTTACTAATTAAGCTAATCGGAATAATATATGTTCGTTTAGGAACAAGTTATTTAGTTGAAACTTAAATTTTTTTTATTGAAAATATTGTAGATAAAGATAAAAGTTAGCTATATAGTACAATGAGATTCATAAATAGTATCAAATAGTGCAATAAAATTCATAAATAATAGTAAAAATAAATTAAAATTACAAATAATCTGAAATTTTCAACTTGTTCCGCTAAAATAAAATAAATAAGGTATCATATAAAGGCAGATGATAACTTGATAAGAAAGGTAGACCAGCCCACACTCGACAAGAGCCATCCCCCTTTTAAGTGCCCTCCCTTTCACTAAGCTCTCTGAAACCCATACACACACACACGCCCCCAATGAAAGAAAGAAACAACAACACACAAACAAATTGTTATAACTTCAAACCGCTCTACTCATCTTCGATCAAAAACAACAGAAACTCTGAAATCATCTATGCTAATCCCTCCAAATAAGAACCCAAATTTTTTCTCTCATCCTCCAAATCAACAAAATTGATTTGAATAGAGTGAGAGAGATTTGAGTTGGGTATGAGAAAGAGAGAGAAGTAGAGTTGGATTTTTTGTTTGTTTGTTTGCTTGTTGTGGGTGTGGGTGGGGTTGGGATATGGTAAATAGAGATGGGTCGAGACGGGTACGTGGTGCCGGCGGACCCGGGTGCCGGTGCAGCCATGATAAGCGCGAATGTGAACGTGAACTTGAATTTGAAGAAGAAAAACCAGTCTGCGAGGAGTTGGATACTGCTAGACTCCAGAGGAGAAGGGACCAATCTAGATGTGGACAAGTACGCTATAATGCACCGCGTTCACATCCACGCACGTGATCTCCGTATTCTCGATCCCTTGTTGTCTTACCCTTCCACCATTCTTGGCCGTGACAAAGCCATCGTTCTCAATTTAGAGGTTGGTTACCTCACTCACACGGTCACACCCTCTTTTTTTTTATCTCTCTTTTCTTCGTTGCTTTCATTTCATGCTGATTGGGTTTTTTTTTGCTTGTTTCAATTTCTGGGTGTTCAGCATATCAAGGCAATTATCACTGCTGAAGAGGTTTGTCTTTTCTCTCTCTTGTCTTTCTTTAAATAGGAGACAGTTTTAGTTATGTTCAAAAATAGAGATTGCGGGTTTTTTTTTATTACTTTACTTCACTCAACTCAACTATCAAGTACCGTTGACTTCTTCAGCTTTTGTTTCAAGGTCTGAGATTTTTTATTTGTTAAAAAAAAGAGAAAGAACATTGATGAAAAACCCAGTTTCAATATCATCACTTTCATTTTATTTTATTATAGCTTTGGTGTTTGATTATCAAAAAGTGATGGGTTAATTATACTTTATCCACTGTGGCTTCAACTAGTAAAGTATATTGTCCTTGAATAAGGGAAGAAGCTTATCTGTGTTTATCATCATAGAGCAGATGGTATAGGTTTCAAATCCTATTATAATTATAAAAATTATAAAAAAAAAAAAAACTTTATTGGCTTTTTCGTCAGGTGCAGCCATAAAAAAATGCACATGTGAATTGTATGCCTTGATAGAGAGGTTAAATTTGACCTTAGGAGCACACTAGAGATTATTATTCCCCAATTTGATGATAAGCTTAAGAAGTAGACAAAAAATAAAAAATGAAGAGAAGTGAATAAAGAAAAGAAAAAGCAATGATCTGAAAATTATAATTTTTAGATGCAGATTTTCCCCCCTCTCACTAAGCAAATGGTGGGAATTAAAAAATTTGTACTTTTCTGGTGTTTTGGATGACTAAGGATTGACTTTTGGTGGATCAAGAGTGCCTCTGAGTCAAGATTTATTGGTTGATTGATTTTCATTTAACAATTAACTCAATAAGTAGAAATCAACTGTGAGTTAGAGTTGTTTTTGCAATCTGTGATTGTTAATTTTATTGAATGATAGGTATTGCTTCGGGATCCATCAGATGAAAATGTTATCCCTGTTGTTGAGGAGCTTCAAAGGCGATTGCCTCCTGCAAATACCGTTCCTCAAGGTCCAGGTGATGGGAAAGAGTACCCAGGGGGCCAAAATGACATTGATGCGGGTGAAGAAGATGGTAAGCAATATTAATTTAATGGTTAAAAATTGAATCAAAACAATCTTGATTAGTGAAGAGTTCAGACTGTTATTGCTGTTTTGGAAATGTGCATTATTTTTCATCTTGTGTATTTTCTCAATATTAGAACAAACCTTGTCAGTCCTTTTTTATTTCTTGTTATATGAATGATCTAAATTATGCAATGTAGAGTCTCCATTTGAATTCCGGGCCCTGGAGGTAGCTTTGGAAGCTATATGTAGTTTCCTTGCTGCACGCACAACAGAATTGGAGACTAATGCTTATCCTGCATTAGATGACCTTATGTCTAAGGTGAGTGCTTATGTGTTTCCTCTTTCTTTAACTGGTCCATTGTCTTGCTGTTTTTTGTAGTTGCCCCCACTTCCAACTACCTCACCCAAAAAAAGAAAAAGAAAAAAAAAAAAAGGAAAAGACTCTCAGTTAGTGGTTTAGTTAAGGAAATGGGTAGACTGCTTATACAAGCTCATAAGACTTATTGTCTACTTTTGGATGTTTAGTAGGAGTTCAAGGGGAGAATTATTAAGGGTGTGGTACTGACTCATGGCACTGGACAGTTCATGATCCTTCTTGTTAGATTTAAAATTTTTGGGAGTGCACTTTTTTACTGTATTCCTTTATTTATTTATTTTAATTTTGGATTCATTTTAATGCTATATACATCCGACCTCCTTGGCTCTTTGGGCTCTTTTATTCTTCATCACTCTTTCCTGCTTTGCACACTTGTAATGCTGTTCAGCCTCTTGTATTGTTTCATTATTGTCAATCTTTTCTGAACAATTAATCTTTACAGATTAGTAGCCGTAACTTGGATAGGGTTCGTAAATTGAAGAGTGCAATGACAAGGTTAACTGCTCGGGTTCAAAAGGTATGCACTTTTGTTGTGATGTGAGAAAGAATGTGTTTCTGCTTACCAAAGAAATTTTTTGTTATCAAACCCGTTCTTTTTAGTGTGTGTGTGTTTGATGAGCTTGTTTGGCTTATTTTGTTGCAAATATAATTTTTTTTGAACTAAAGCTGTACCTTTAAAAAGTGATGCTTTAAAAAAACTCTACAAAAGCTGGTAGTGAAATAAGCTGGCATTTTAGGCCAAGACAAACAGACCATTAGTGTTTTATCCTGTTAGAAAATTTTATGATATGCATTATGGACATTATATGTAAGAAACATTGTTGACTAACCTACTAAATTTTGCTCCTTTCTTTTGTGTGTGTGATGGCTGGATTCCTAATATTTTCTTTAGTTGAAACATAGCTTTTGTTCTCCCAATTTTTGTGCTTATAGGAAAAAAAAAATCCTATTTTGAAGTATACTGATCAAAACTAATGTATAGATTTTTATTTGGCTAAAATATTGTCTCCATTGCTAAAGTTGGCATGAATTTTGCTTTTTGTCCCTAAACTTTAGAAAATTCTTTTTTCCTCCCAAAACTTTGTCAATAGTTTAGGGATGAAAAATGGACTTTTTTCAATAGCTTGGATGAAATTGAAGATTGATAAGTGTAACATTTTCAATATTTTAGGGACAAAAAGCGAAATTCATGCAAAGTTTAGGAACAAAAACAATATTTTAGCCTTTCTATTTTAACAAATTTGCGTTTTAACATTTAAATTTTCATTATAAGTTTTTTTATTTTATGGGAAAAAAGATATCTGTAAATATGGTTAATAACTTAATATACACATTTGGGTTTAGATAATAATTAACAAACAGTCGTGGGGGATTTTGACGATTTTTTTTTTATATGTAAGTTTACACATGCACCCAATGGGTTTTGAACCCATAGCATCATCCTCCACCCTTCCTTATGGAGGGAGGAGGTGCTGTTTGAGCTAGAGCTCATTAGAAAATTTTTCAATTCATGTTAAACCCTTGTCTTTAGTTTTTATTGGTTTGCATTTCAATCGTTATTTTAAACATTCCAATTGCAATGAAGCCGAAAATATGAAGTCTGGGTTATCTACCATTAAAAAATTTCTATCTATTCCAGAAAATAAGGGAAGTTCCTCTTCTACAATATTACTTAGAAGAAGGATCTGTAATCAGCTCACACAATAGAAAGTGAATTTTATAGATTTGACAAGGTTGTTACCTGTAACTTGATCTATTAGAATGCGGTGTACATAGTTATGGCTTTGGATTCTGCGCGTAACTGGCCATATAGGTTTGGGTCAGCAAAAATTTGGAGCTGATATGATATCTATATGAAAATTTGGAGCAACAAATCTGTTGACTTCATGTTATGCACCATCTAGGTTACAGTTGATTGTCTCGATTATATGGTTTTAGGAAAATGGAAATGGATCAAACAATCTACTGATGATAAAAGAAATCTCGAAACTTTGACAGATAGCATTTAATTGCTCTAAGTGTGCAATGCCATATCAGTGCAAGTTGTTGGTTGAGAAATGTATTTGCAGTTCTGCCTTTTCTTCTGTTTTCGTAAGCAGTATCATCCCCACTAGATCATGTTACATATAAGTGTAAACTGTGTAATCCAACAGGAAAATATATGGACCACTGCCACTCTGAATTTGTGATGTGGATTTGATAATAAGTTACTTGACCAGGTTACAATGAAAAAAATATGTTTACCTTTCCTTTAATTCCTTAAAATCTTAGTTTTATTCACTTCTGATCACTAAATTGCAGGTTAGAGATGAACTTGAACAACTACTTGATGATGATGATGATATGGCTGACCTTTACTTGTCAAGAAAGTTGGCTGGTACGTCTTCACCAGTTAGTGGCTCTGGCGCTGCCAATTGGTTTCCTACCTCCCCTACCATTGGCTCAAAGATATCCAGAGCAAGTAGAGCTAGTGTGGTAACAGTTCGTGGGGATGAGAATGATGTGGAGGAGCTTGAAATGTTACTGGAGGTTATAACATTGATTTACTTCTCATTTGTCATGTTTTATCTGCAGTGAAGTCTGAATTGTGCAGTAATTTATTTTGCAGGCTTACTTTATGCAAATTGATGGCACATTGAACAAATTAACCACAGTACGTGCTATTTTGGATATTCTTTATCTTTTTTTTTTGGTTGGTACTTATCAATATGACTGATCATGTGCATGCATATTTCACTGGTAAAAGCAAACTTTAGACACGTGATGCTTGTAAAAGATCATGTAGGGCTGATGCTATCAATCGGTGACTGGTGAGGAGTCATTTTTGAATTGGACTAGTGGAGAGCAGAGTTGGATGGATTTTGACTTTTTTATTTTTGGGACTAGGTTTTCTGGTGTATCTTGATTAAATTGAAGTTAGGCTAAACCAACTTTAGTACTATATGGGTTTTTGTAGATTTTGAGACTTATTATTTTTTTACTTTAAAATCCGTTTCTCTTATATTTAATGGTATTCTCACTTGAAAGTTTCTTATCATTGTGTTTTGGTTCTTATATGCAAAGAGGGAGAATTATTTTCAGGTTTCTTTTAATTTAAGGTTGAATAGCCAACCCCACCCCCCCCCCCCCCCCACCCCACCCCACCCCACCCCACCCACCTCTCTGCTCTCTCTCTCTCTCTCTCTCTCTCTCTCTCTTTGTTTTCTTTCTTTTTTACAATTGTTTTTCTAGTTATTCTGGCTCTTTTCATGGTCTGTAACCCAGACTTAATTATTTGCTAAATTATGCTTTCTTCCATGATAGTGTAGAAGAAGATTCATATTTTTGTGAAAAAAGAAAATTTTATACTGCTATGGCCAAGAGCCTTGTAGCTCAACTATGTTTCCAACAGAAATGTCCCAGGTTCAATCCCCTCTCCCCCATTGTAACTATCGAATTATTTAAAAAAAAAACCCTATTAGCTGTTATGAAAAGGGTAAGATCATATCATTTAAATTTCCTTAAACTTAATGTAATCCAAATCTTCAAAGTTCATGTATTAGGTTGTCCAAAGAACATTTCATGCCACTGGTTCAATTTGGTATGCAAACTAGATATATATAAAGATTTTTACTTTCTGATATCCACTATTGTTTCTTTGTAGTTTGTTATAACTGTAACACCCCAAACCCGTACCAAGGATTAAGATGCACAACCTGACTTATAAATAATAAAAAATAATACAATGGAATAGAGTGTAATTAAATATCCACAAACTAACTTCAAACAATCAAAACCTTTCCTATGAAATCCATAAAAAAAAAAAAAAAATTTAACAATAAAGTCTCCAAATACAATCTCAAAGAGTTCCATAAATGCCAAACTCACTATAGGGAAGAGCTTTTCATAAACCTGATTAGAAAATTGAAGCACCATGCAATGGCCTGATGGGCCTGTATTACCAGGTTAAAAATTTGGTCCTGGGTTTCATAACCATTTCCAGTCTCAGTATGGATGCTATTTTCTTTGGGAGTTAGTATATTTCTTTGTACACAATAGACTGGTTTCTGTTTAACATTTACAGAAACTCTGGTGCTAAATGTCATTTGCATACCCTGGAAGTTGTCAGCAAATACTAGAATGGAATAACCCCACCCCTTTGTGAAAGGCGGGCTTAATAATCATGATAAACTAAAATGCAGGCACCTTTATTGAGCTGTGTTGCTTTATTCTTCCACATGCACGTTCCTTGATACTAACTTTCAATTCTGCTTCTCATGCTATGTGTTAGGTTTTGTAAAAAGTAGCTAAATCTTTTGATGTTTGATAAGATGTATACACACTCTTTGTGTTACATATTATGCTTTTCTAATTGCTATTTTGAACTTCTGCAGCTTCGAGAATACATTGATGATACGGAAGATTACATCAATATTCAGGTAACCTAATCTCTAAATTTGTTGTGCCAGAATCCTGGTTTGCATATCAATATTGTGTGATCTGAATAAAACTGTGTTCTTGCAGCTTGACAATCATCGAAATCAGCTGATTCAGGTGCTCCAATCTTCCTGTGTTGTGTATTGCTTATATCAGTGCATTATTTTCTATTCCCGATGATATTTCCTAGTCCTGGAATTTTTTTGTTTTAGTTTTTTACATTATCTTATGCTCAATGGCTGCAGTTGGAACTCTTTCTAAGTTCAGGAACCGTTTGTTTATCCATCTATTCTTTAATTGCTGGAATATTTGGAGTAAACATCCCATATACCTGGAATGATGATTATGGTTACATGTTTAAATGGGTAAGAAGTTATTTCTGCTGGTAAATTTGGCTGTAGGTTTCTGGATGAAATTCTCTTAAAACATTGAATTATCTTCCCATTTGGGCTGGCAGGTGATCATTGTCTCAGGAGCAATCTGTGCCTTTCTCTTTATACTGATTATTTCTTACGCACGCTACAAGGGATTGGTTGGATCTTGAATTCACACTCATGCACCAAATATTGTTGCTGGAAAGGACTTCCAAGCTTTGAACCTTATGGCATCTACTATCATGTGCAGCATAATAATTTTGGTTCCTCTCTCTTTCTGTTGGAAGGTTTCGACCAGGATTGCATATGGCACCAGTGTTTTAATCCCAAGGGAACATGAGTTTACTAAATTATCAACTAGATGTTGGTTTGAGGCACCAACTCATATCAGTTCATTTTTATTGCCTCTAATATATGTAAAGGCGGAAGCTCAGCAACTGTCAGGTGTGTAGCATCTTTTAAGCAGAATTGTATAATAGGAACTGTGTGCCATATTGACAGCCTATACACACAATTATGACATTTTTCAATCACATTTATTAATCGATTTTTTGTTACGGCATTTTGTTTATCAGTTTCAACATTTATTATCTCTGCGCAATTTCAATTATAGATTTTACTGACTTGAATCATAGAAACGTTATTTTTTATTTGTAAACACGTGCAAGTAATCACTGATGTCCTCCCGCAAAGTCTGAATTTCTGTCTATTAACTTGAGTTGAATAACATTTTTTGATAATTGGGGGTGAGGAGGATTTCAATTCTAGATGTTTTCGTTAGAAACTCTATAAGGTACTGATCAGTTGAGTTACAAGATTGTTGGCAAATTTGAGTTGAATAACATAACTCAAAAGGTGAAAAAAATTTAAGGCATGGAAGAAGGGAGGGGGGGGGGGGGGTGTGATTGAGAATGCAGTGAACTTGCATGTGTACTATTGAGATTTGGTTGTTGAATGAAGAGGATCAAATAGTAGTTAGATTAAAGAGAGTTATAGAATGACTATATATATAAAGTTTGAGAAAAATTCAATTAGATTTTCAATTGGAGTTTAATTTTGTGTCACGTGTCTAGTCTAATTTTTTCAATTTTTGTATCAACTTAATTCAGTATAAAATACGAGGAGTCTAACATAAATGAACCACAAAAAACCCAATAATATATGTAATTCTTTATCTAAAATTAGAGGAGAGAATTTGAAAGATTTTGCTTTCCAATGTCAGTTCTTTAACTAGCTAAAAATAATTCAAATTTATTAACTTTTTATTTATCAGGTAGAAACTTTATATACATATATGATGTGTGTGCGCTTGTGCGTTTTTATTTATTTATTTATTTTATTTTTTATAAATTGTTCTATTGCATATACAGTATTCACAGAGTTCTAAACTAGTTGTATACAAGTAAAACTAAATAAGTATTTGGAGAACTTAAAGGATGTGTATGACCAACTAAGGAGATTTGGTGGTGGAAGTAAGAGGTTCAAGTGATGGATTAAAAGAAAAAGCTATAGAGGCCTACTTAGATGTAGAGATAATGTTGCTCATAAAAATTATAAAGCAGCATAGATGGAAACAAAAAAGGTTCTATGTGAGGTGTTATTAAAAAAAAAAGCTCTATGTGAGGTAAGATATGAGGCTTATAATGAGTTATATATAGCAAGCAAGGGATGAAGGATGGAAGAAAAAAAAATTGTACTTTCTAAGACAAGGTAAATGAAAATAAGATACTTGAGATGCGTCAAGTGCATTAAGGATGATGAATAGGGTATTATTAAAGGAAGATGAGATTAAAGAAAGGTGGAAGAGTTATTTTGATAAGCTGTTTAATGGAAGTCATATAAGAAATTGGAGCAAACTAAGTAATTCAATTGAGGATAGAAATCGTAAGTTTGTTTGAGCAGAAAACGATGTGGTTGAGAAGGGATAAAAACGATAATATATTATCATGGGTATGATGAAATCTGTATTGAAGTTTGGAAGTATTTTGATGATATGGCCGTAGAACGGTTTACAAACTTTTTCAATAAGACCATGGTAGGACCTAGGAGCACTATTATTCCAAGCATAGATGAATATCCTACCAACACCACCTTTACCCCCAACACCATCACTTACACCATACCACAACCACCGTTGTCATTATCACCATCACATCATTTTTCAACACTGACACCTTTTATTCATTAGATACTGTGTGTGTGCATGCCTCTATTTGTTTTTATTGTGCTCGTGCATAGAGACAAAGTTTTAAACTAGTTGTATACAGCACACAGGTGTAGCTAAATAAGTATTTGGAGAATTTAAAGGACGTGTACAATCAACTAGGGAGATTTTGTGGTGGAAGTGAGAGGTTCAAGTATTTGGAGAATCTAAGGATGTTTCTTTTATCATGTATTTTGCAATTGATAATAACTAAATAACTAATCCATTTAATCAACACACTAATAACAATTTTCTTTGGTGAAAAAATTTAAGGGTTTCAATTGGGCTGGATTTCTAATGCTAATATTTTGGGAGCCTTTTTGGAGATGAGAGAAAGAATGCAAAACTTATTAAAATTTTTTTCTTTTGAGAAATCTTAATTATCATCCTACAACTTTTTTTGGAGTATAAATGTAGGGAGTTTTTTTCTTCAATAGGGAGCCTTGGGATCTTTTTATAAAATTTTGAGGTAGGGGCCTTAGTCCTAAGTGGCCTACGGCTTAGAGTTAGCACTGCTCCTCATCATTAAGAAAATTTATTACATACCGGATATTTGTATCTACCATTTCACATGTAATACCACATTCCTTATAACTAATTCAACTAATGCAACGACACAACACTTTTTATTTATTTATAGAAAACTAATAATTAATAATTTAATTAATTAAACAACACCCAACAACAAGAAGCAGCTAAAATCCTTCCCCCAAAAACTCCTATACACCATTGTTTCACCACCAAGAATCCAACATATTGTCGAGGCCAGCTAAGAAATCCCCAAGTTAGACAATAATTGATGAACGTTCATTTTGCTTCGCCTTGAAGACAAGGGGATTCTTCGATTATTGTGCTGAAATCTATGAGTTTCCATGGGAGCAGCGACCCTCAAAAGAGAAAAATTATACTATGCTCTAATTTCCTCGATGTCTTTTCCCAGACGGTTATGAAAATCCCCACTATAGGTCACTTATTGCATCACTTTTTAGTAACCGTTGTTATACACTCAGCCTATAGCGGTGCTTTCATAAACACCACAAGAAGTATGGTCAATCTTAGTGACCGTTTTTTAAATAATAAAGTTTGACTATAAACTTGATTGTAGTCAATGACTATAATTTCACTCAATATTATTCTGCTCGCAAAATTTCCAAAATATCAAAAATCAATATCTATGTCATCAATCAAATATTTAAATTTCAAATTTTTATAGTATAAAATTATGCATAAAAAAAAGTTTATGATTCAAATAGTAAATAAGATCCATTTGACACGAAATTTGACATGCGTATTAAGAATATAAGAATATGCAATTCCACGATTAGATTTTCAAAATATGTAATTATGTTAATATTTTTAGTGAAAATTGTAGTAGTTGGAGAGAATCATATTCCTAACCTAGGAGCTAGCCATAAAAAAGAAATGGATGTTAAAGACAAAAAGCTATAGGAAGTTTGACTATACTGGTTTTTTGGGATTGTTTGGCAACCAGTTTTTCTTTTTCTTTTATTTTAAATTTATAAAAATATCTTTCATATTTTTTGTTGAGAATATTTCTCGGAAAAGGGATTTTTCGTGTTGACTCTTAACACTGTTTAGTCAAGAGAGAGGTTACGGGAGCGGAGTATCAATTAGTTTGATAATTTGGAGAAGTAATGTCATTTTTTGAAAATTGGGTATAGCAAATCTAATTTCGCTATATATCTCAAGGGTATTGGTGTAATTTACCCTGAAAAAATTACATTAAGAAATAAAAATTAAATATATAAATAGGTCGAAAAAATACATTTCGTTGTTCAATCTAAGTTGATTAAAAATGGGTTAGTTGTTTAAAAATGTACATTTTTAAAAATCAAAATGAAAACGTAGTGCATCTTGAAACATGATTATAAAAAACACATTTGAGGGTTAGTAAAGTTTGTGAAAAACTGTAGTGAAAAAAAAAAAAAAATCATTTTAAAGTGACATTTCGAGAAAGCATTTCTTGAGTTGCAATTTAAAAACGCACTTTTTGACCGTTTCAAAAATCAAAGCCAAGTGTCAACTTTTCTAACGTTATCATTTAGAATTGTCTATTTGCCCACGAAATTATAGAGCCAAACGGGCTGTAAAATCCAACAATCAAGAATGAAAATTTTGCATATTCTAATAAAAGATTTACTTATATGGTTTTTTCAGTAGTTGGTAAAAGTTTTAAAATGAATTGTTAGTATTAAGCGTAGGTAAGAAGGTTTGATATGCATTTAAGTGAGTATTCTTAAATGCACTGTTGCATATATAAGGGTTACAGGCTAACTTGGTTGAAAGCAAAGTGAAGTTATTGTCATTATCTATGAGAAAGAAAATTAATATTTAGGATTAAATTGCTTTTCATATTAGTCACCAGAATATCACACGTAGCGTGCAATTTACACGTATCAATTCATTTAAAAAAAAAAAAACATATACTCACGTAACCTACATAAACCTTATTTTAAAGGGCAAAAGAAGAAGAAGAAGAAAGAGTTAAAGATGCATGAAGACCGAAAAAAAAAAAGGGAGAGAGGAACGGAGCACAGTGACATATCGATCTAGGGTTTGATTCAACATCAAGTACTCCCTTCTCTGTTTCTCTCTTATTGAATTTTAGCAAAAACAAACATAGCAGAGAAACATGAAACTAGTGATAATGTTAATCAAAAAAAGAAAAAGAAAAAGAAACTAGTGATAATGAAGTAAATTTTTTCCTCTTTCCTTAACTTTGTAAAATGTTTATGGGTCTAATTAATTTTGGAAGAAGCATAGCCACAAAAGGAATTATTATTATTATTTTTTTCAAAATTGGTAAACAAATTGATGTTAAAATGTTGATGTGTATGATAATTCTTCTTTTGTTTTTATTTTTTTTTCCTTAAAATTCGTTCTTAGTTTGTCGCTCACAATCTCAATTACTGTATTCCAATCAAAGTTAAGGTTGTGTTTGGCTTAATATAAAGTATTTTAAGTGCAAAATTTTTTTAGATGAAAATATTTTTTGGAAAGGAAAATATTTGTTTGGTTGTGTTCTAGAAAATATGCTGAAAAATAATTTCTAGTGTTTGGTTTGCATTAAAATGGTTACTGGAAAATATGTATAATCCGGCAAATATGACCGTCTCTCTCTCTCTCTCTCTCTGTTCGGGCGGGGATTAAGGTGTAAAATGGTTGAAGGTAAACTAAAAGTGTAAAATAATTTGCACTCCCACCCCCTCTATTTTACAGTCAAACAGAAATTAATTTCAGTTTGATCGTATTTTCTAGTCCACAATATTTTCTGTATATGTTTTTCAACTTAAACAAACATGGCCTAAATACGCTTTATCTCAACTAAAAGGCTAGCAAGCTAAAATACTTGAGGTTAAGAAAAGATCTTTTGTGGGAAGATTGGTTAGAGATTTCTTGTAAAATCTTTAGCCTTTGGTACCAATAATTCTCTCTCTCTCTCTCTCTCTCTCTCTCTCTCTCATATTAATTTATTCATGCATCAATTGTATGCATTCTTCCTTTTAAAATATGTGGACCTCACAGTTATATAGGACATATATATTGTGAAAGATGATACATATATGCAATACATAACTTTCTCAAAAAAAAAATATATGTAATACATAAGATATCTTATTTTTAGATTCATTAAAAAATTATTTCAATATCTTTTATTTTATATATTTTTCTCATTATTAAGCACAGGAAAATAAAGGTGGAGCCATACAATAAAAAAATCTCATGTATCATTTTGGAACGAAATTAATGTATATTTTTAAGGCTAGAGAGGAGGATTTTCCTCAAATAAAAAAAAAGGTTAGAGATTAGGATGATGCTCAAATTGTTTTTATTTTGATGTATGGGTCATTATGATAATTGAAAGATCCTTGCTATGATGTCTGGTCTCAATTTTTTTCTGCTTTATTTTTATTTTCATTTTTATATCTTCTATATATAAAAATTATATAATTTTAGAGCAAAGACATGCATTATTTCTTGTTAGCGTGAAAGCTGCTATATATATGCAACCGCAAGAGTTTCATCCTCACCGAACCATGCATGAGTCTGACAGTGACCTGCCACTTGGAAGCACGTTCATACGTGCATAGGCTTCTACACAACCAAAACGTCTTTCCTTTGTTGCTTTGTTTCAATCTCATTGAGTGTCTTTTAGCCACCCATTTAACTGGGGTCTTTGACAATCAAATAATAATAAAATACTAACAAAATCAATGTTAGAGATATATTAATGTAGTAGACTCAAGTTCAATTATATTTTGCGTGAAAGTGAAGTCTTCTATTTGCATTAAAAGTTTATTAATTATAATTAATATATTGTTAATTTAGGGCCTAGCTTATGGAATTGTAATTCACTTTTATATAATAAATATGTAGCATTGAACCACGTAATTGTCTTTTTATATTATTCTATTTTATGCTTGTATTTTCGCATCCATTTTAGCATATTTAATATGGTATTGGAGTTATTATTTAGCCATCAAAGCTTCAAAAAAAAAAAAAAAAAATATATATATATATATATATATATATATATATATATATATATATATATATATATATATATATATATATATATAAATAATAAACTAGCTTTGGGATTTGATGGAGTCAAGTCTGGTGGGTTAGAAAACATTAACCACAAAAAAAAAAAAAAAACCATTCTGATGCATGTTTCTTGGATGAGTGGTAGAGGGAGAGGGGTGATTCAAAATCAGGTTTTTTTTCTCTTCTTACAATAAGTGGGGAAGAGATGATTCCATCTCAAGTTCTTATGAGAATCACCAAACAATTAAGCAACTGAATCAGTTGGTTAGTAAGGGTAAAATTTTCTAATGGCCATAATCTTTGTAAAGCTTTTAACTTGAGACCCAATTTGATGCTAAAATAAAATGTACTAGATCATATCATGCTCTTAATCTTAAAT
This sequence comes from Castanea sativa, assembly GCF_040712315.1. Lineage (NCBI taxonomy): Eukaryota > Viridiplantae > Streptophyta > Magnoliopsida > Fagales > Fagaceae > Castanea > Castanea sativa. Next base: position 16,238,681 of record NC_134014.1, read on the forward strand.
TTGATGAAAAGAGTTATTTGTTTCAAAAGTTACTATTCATCAGTTTAGTTGTGTTTCTACACCATAGGGACACTACGTTGTTAAAAGAATCTTAACGGCAGCGAGAGCTCTCAAATTTCAATCTAATATATCCTTGCTCTATTGGAGTGATTGTGTTTTGACTGCTGACTATTTGATTGATAGGTTGCCTTGTCCTATTTTAGGTAACAAGAGTCCTTATGAAATATTATATCATACACCTCCTTCCTTTGGTCATCTTAGGGTGTTTGGTTGTTTATGTTTTGTCTCTACACTCACTCACAAGATGTCCAAATTTGATCCTAGAGCAAAGTCATGTGTATTCCTTTACCTTCGCTCTAAAACTATTTTCATTTCCAAAGTAGTGGTTTTCATGAATCCATTTTTCCTTGCCAACCTTAGGGTCTGTTCATTTGGGGTAAAAATAGGGAGGATGGAAAATAGAGAGAGGAAAATAGTGTGAAAAATGTTGTTTTTCATTGTTCGGTTGGGAAAAGAAAATAGGAAAGAGAGAAAACCCGGGAGAAAGTTTTCTCTCTGGGCCCACATTTTTTTTCCTCCCAAATCGGGAGGAAAATCTGGAGAGAAAAGTGCTATAGTAGCACTTTTACAAAAATGCCCTCTTCCCACCTATCCTTATCACTTTCCTCTTCTCATCTCCTTCACCAACGAGTCCAGGTTCTCTTCTCTTTTTTTTTTTTCTTTTTTTTTTTAACATGACCTAATCTATTTTTTTTCAACGTTCTTTTCTCTCTCTCTCTCTCTTCTCTTTTTTCAATGTGACCTGATCTATTTTTTTTCAACGTGACCTGATTTTATAACCACTTTTTTGCTGGTTACAAAATCCTTTACCCAATTAAATTTATATGTACACTATTATAATTTTTACATTATAATGATAAAAATAATAATATAAATTTATATATATGATGTGATAAATTTTATATTATGTAATAAGTACAAATAAATCCATATCTTACATATTATGTAATAAGGGTATAATAGTCAATTCATATAAATTACATTTTCCATTCTTCCCTTTTTCTCTCCAACCAAATAAAAGAGTTTTCCACCCTCCCATTTTTCCATCCCGCCAACCAAACACACAAGAGGGAAAACTAAATATTTTCCATCCTCCCACTTTTTCATCTTCCCACTTTTTTACTCCTTTATCTGAACGGACCCTTACTCAGCTTGCACCCTTTGATACAATCTTTCCTTCTGCAAACTTGTTTCCTTCTGTTTTCTCAGAATCCTGCTCTACAGCTCCACTTGTTCTCCCTCAACTAGTTCTGGATCCTACATATATACCTTCTATTTCACATGATCTTGACCATGCAGATTCTTCTTAGTCTCTTGGTCTTGCTCTGGCAGAATGTATATCTAACTTCTCCTTTCCCAATTCCCTCTTGTATAGTGGATCATACTTCAGACATCCACTATAAGGTCTGTCAAAATACACAAACCTCAAAGTCTTCATGATTACCATTGTAATCTAGCTTCCAATTCTACTGCACCTGATCTAGTCTCTCTTCCTGTTGCTAGTCCTCTTCCAGATAGCCTTATCCTCTCTCACATACTGTATCTTATTCTAAATTGTCTTCCAAGCACAATGCCTTTAGCATTGCTCTCTCTTCCAATGTTGAACCTTAATTCTATCACTAGACAGTTCAACATTCTCATTGGAGAGATGCCACAACTACTAAAATAGTAGCAGCCTTGGAAGCAAATAATACTTGGAATGTCACTTCTTTACCTGTTGGAAAGCAGCCATTGGTTGTCAATGGGTTTACAAAATTAAATACGAAGTTGATGGAAGTATTGAGAGGTATAAAGCTTGTTTACTTTGAAACCTTTTCCCCAGTAGCCAAATTTGCACAGTGGTGTCTCCTTGCATTATCTACTATTAATCAATGGCATCTCATCCAACATGTTGTTAATAATGCCTTTCTCTATGAGGAAGCATGAAGCTTCCACCTGGATTTGGCAGCAAAAGGGAGCATATTCGGGTCAGTAAATTGAATAAATCATTGTATGGTTTGAAGCAAGCTAGCAAACAATAATTTACGAAATTTTCATCTACTATTCTCAACCAAGGATTTGTTCAATCTAGTGCTAATTACTTATTATTCACAAAGTCTCAAGGTACATCATTAATCATCGTTCTAGTTTATGTGGATTGTGGATGACATTTTAATCACTAGTAATTATTGACTTACCTGTTGTCAATTGTTTCAAAACATATTTGTGTGACCAATTCAAACTCAAGGACCTTGGCCCTTGAAGTAACTAGGTTCTCCAAAGGAATATCACTAGGTCAACGCGAGTATACAGTCGAACTACTTTCAAACACTGGATTGCTTGGGTCTAAATTTGTGAAATCTCATGGAACAAAACTTAAATCTTACAAGTGACGATGGTGAGCTTCTTAAGGATCCTCCCCTCTATAGTAGATTAATTAGTAGATTATATCCTTACTAAACCAGATTTGAGTTGTAGTGTTCATAAATTGAGCCAATTTATGGATAATCAAGAGTCCCTCATGTTCCTCGGGTGCTGCAATAGTTGAAGGAATGTCTAGATGAGGGGCTATTCTTCCCATTTTTTTCATCCTTACATTTAAAGGCCTTTACAAATTTAGATTGGGTACTTTGTCTTGATACCGGAAGGTCTTTTAATGGACTACTGTGTATTCATTGGTGAATCTTTGGTCTCTTGGACAACGAAGAGGCTATAAACTGTGTCACAATGGCCAACTAAAGCAGAGTACAAGGCTATAGATTCCAATGTGATACCCCAAATTATTTGGATTTGATTGTTTAAGTGTGTGCTATGTGGTGGGCACATGTTAAGTCTCACATCTTAGATTTATAAGTGATGAGGAGATACTCCAACTGTAACTTGACTAGTCTTTTTGGGGGGTTTAGGCATAGATGTTGACTTAGTGCTTTTGTCAAGTCATTACAAATGGTATTAAAGTAAACCTAGTAATGTTATTAGGTTTGAAGGCGCTATAGTGAGATTGTGATATCCCAAATTGTATGAATTGGATTAAGGTTGGGTTTGGGTATTGATTACTGCGTTCACGTTTGGACGCAAAATGCATTTCTGATTTTTTTTTTTTTTAACCAGCACTTATTGTATAGGCTTATGAACAGTAACTTTTTTATTACTTTTTTATTATTTTTAATTTTCAGCAAAATAAGCAGTATCCAAACTCTCCCTAAATTATTTGGATGTATATTGTGTGGGCATAATTTCATTGTTTTATGATCTCAAAGTATCACATCCTCAAGCAACACTCTTATGTTTTTTGATAATCAAGCTGCTTTACACAAGATACAAGCTGGTTTAATTTGCACATTTCATGTCCTTTCTCAACACTTTCTTCATTGCTCAACAACAAATAGATACTGCAAGATATAAAAATAGGTTAATTATTCTTACAGACTCATTTTGAAATTGTGTTTTGAGAACACGATTTCAGTTATAATTTCACAATAGTGAAATTGTGTTTTTGACAATTGAAAACACCATTTTAGTTGATGTGGCTCAATCCCATACAAACAGCATATGACTATCTCATTCAAATGGACATATATACAGCACGTCGTTTATACCAAAGCTACACTAATAAATGACTGTCGTATTGGTTCAGTAAACTCGAGCTGCAAGTTCTGTTAGTACTATCTTGATCTTGTATCTAATAGTTTAAGTATTAGACGTGTGTAGCTGTATACTGTGAGTTTGTTAGTCTGTTTTGATTAGTTTTCCTCCTCCACATGCTCTGTTTCGTATACATAAGAACAAATGTTATGTAATTATACAAATTAAGTTGAAGGAAAATTCTTAGTTTACATTATACTAGCAATATATGATTTACATTGATGCCTAAGTTAAATAAGAGATTACAGAGTGATTTTTTTTTATTGCTAATTTAATAGTTGAAGTTGGAGATTTGAAACTTTGAATATTTTTATTAGAGATATTAAAAAGACCTAGTTGAGCTATAGGCTCTTAATAAAAATGACAGAGTTTTTAATTTCTTAATTTATTTTTGAATATAATTCAACATTTTTATATAATTTTATTTTTTATAATTTGATAGTTATAATAAGAGAGAGAAAAATTTCAACCCCGTAAGCTTTTGCATCTAAAACTAAAAGTATGAGTTGAGATTCTTCAACTGTGTGTGATTGAGTTTTCAAAAGTTTTATTGTGATCCCTGGCAATAATATATACAAAAATATAAGCAATAGTTGTACCCCGCAAATCCTCTCCTTAATAACTCAGATTGAATCCGGGTATCTCTTTGGAAATCCCGGAAACTATGTTATTTTTCTGCATTTTCTTTTCTCTTTGTTACATACAATGCAAATTACAGTTACAATTCCAATTTCTTGTGTGTGTCAGATGCAGACTGTTCATGAAGTGGCACATCTCATAGACGGTCGAGATTCACAAAGTACATACACATATCTTTGACCATAAAGATACGATTTTCACTCAAAACATATGCATAGACACACGCAAACTGCATGGGCTACTCATCTTCCCTTCACTTCACTTCACAATCTCTCTCTCTCTGCACTTTCACCTGCACATAAAACCACCCAACAATTAACCCAAACAAACACATCCCAAGTGAGACAAAATCAGAGCCGTCTATGCAAAGGAATCATAAACATTGTGGGCGTGGGATCCACACTATCCCAAAAGTTCTTGATTTTAGATCCCACATCCCATTTGGCACAAACAATCGATCCTCTTTGACTTTGCGAAAAATTCCCAAACACACTGATCACGTGACCAGCACATGTTCTCCGCTAATGTGCGCAGCCTGCTTAAATCAAAACAATGGGTAAATTCTATTTGCTTTTTTGAGTTAGTGTTAATCAAGTTTAAGATATTTCAAAACAGACTAATTTCTTAAACCTAATTTAGTCCCTTAACAGCAATTATTATTAGAACCTGTAGTTATTTTTCTTTTCACTTTTAAGGACTAAATTAGTTGGTTTTAAAATTTTTTAAACCAATTAAGTATTAAACCAATCATTAGGGTAATGGGATTTACCCAAAACAAAAGAAAACCCTCGTTAAAAACACTCTGGTTAGTGGTACACAGAAAAAGAAAAAAAAGAAAAAAAAAACGCACTAAAAAATTGGGGTTAGAGGGTGCGCAGGTTAACTCTAAATCACCCACCAGTGCACTCTAGTCCTAACCCCTTTACATATATATATATATATATATATCTCGCTCCCGTACTCACTTTTGCACTTCTCGTAACTCTCACACACACAGAAAACATATAAACTATTTTTTCATGCTGTTTGGGTGTGAGTATATGGTTTCGAACTATTGAACCTCGAACTGATCAATGATCAACCACTTTGCTATTGTCCAAATGGTACAAGACCCACGTCGAATACTCCAAAATCTCACTCCTTCTCTCTTCTTTTCCTTGTCGTTAACAAAACCAAACAGAGTCACCCAATTAACATAGAAGAAAAATTATCAATCATTGTGTTGTTGCACGATTGATTATTCTTCGTGATTGCCGTGGTCTTTCTCGTCAAGAACCACGGGAAAATAGTGCAAGATTTTTAGCGTATTGGTGACATGCACCATATGGGTACGTGAGCAAGAAAGCTGCTTGATTAATTAATTGTGTTCCTTTTGTTTGTTTTTCTCTGTGGGCGTGTCAGTGTCTGAGCAAGAAGAAGAATAACAAGAAGAGCAAGAAGAAGAAGAAGAAGATGACGACAAGCGAGAGAGAAGTGGCGAAGGTGCAGAGAGAGAAGCTAGCGGCATGCATGACATGTCCTTTATGTAATAAGCTTTTCATTGACGCCACCACCATATCTGAGTGCCTCCACACCTGTGAGTGCTTCTCTCCCTCTCAATCTCTCTCTGTTTCTCACGCTGTGTTCCTCCAATTTCTGATTTTTTGTTTGTGATTTTACGTGGTGTATTCGTTCCTTTTGTCTCGGTTCTTTGTAGTTTACGTTCTCTGTGTTCTTTTGTGATCTGGGTATTTTGTAATTTTCGTTTTTATGAACTGGGTCTTCCTCAATTTGCATTTTTGTCATGTTGGTTTATTGTTATCAACTTGAATAATGCTCTTCATGTTAGTAATCCTAGTAAATTATTAGACTCTAGCTTTGAAATATAATCCTTTGTATACTAAAACAAGGGGCAATTTTGATATTTTGATGCTTATTATATTATTTTGATGCATAGTATGATTTGCATTATAACCATAAAGTTTGTTGGCAATATTCTATTTTTGGAAAAAATTGGTGTTTCAAATAGTTTGGTCTTATGAATGGAAGTGCTTCAAAGCAATACACTTCCTATGGCTGGATTGTTTGCGGCTGTGTAACTTAGAAATTTTATTGAGACTCCTCAAAAAATTAAATTTCTAGTTCTTGCATGTAACAAAAATAATTTCCTTATTTTCCATCTAATTAATTTTTGTTTCCTTGAAAAAAATTTGATTGAAGCATATAGGCTGCATCAAAGACTGTATTTCCTTTCAGTATCATGTGCATTGCAAGTTGCATGAATGCTTATGAAGTATCCATTATCAAACAATATATAATTATTGTAATTTATAAATTTGGAAACAGTTTGCAGGGGATGCATATACGAGAAGTTAACAGATGAGGAAGTGAACTCCTGTCCAGTGTGCAATATAGATTTAGGTTGCTCTCCACTAGAGAAACTAAGGTAATTCATCATCATTGCTCCTATGATTTTGAAAATTTACAAATTTCAGACTTGCTTTATAAATATGGTAACTCTACAGATGCCAAAGTTATACTTTTTCTTGTCATTCCAGCATTATATGATTCACATTTTGCTCAACCACTAGCAAGGAACTCAACCTTTAATTTACTTACTAGCAACTATTGGGCATATTTAACATGGAATGAGTGAACTGATGATTGTCATATCCATAACTTCTTTCATTATTTTTTAGTGTTTATTGTGTTACATGTGACCAAAAGATGTGATAGATTGTATGCTTAAAGTTGGAATTAAATTTTTGCTTAATGTAAGATTATTGCATCGATATGTTTTAGTTGGAAGCATCAAAATGCATGATTCATGTTCCCTCTGGGTAAAACTTATAGGAAACTACACAATACCTCTGTGCGGTTTAGGCATATTTCTGCTGTGGAATGTTGCAATTATATAGTTCATTAATGTAATATTGTTATGAAAACAAAATATATTTCAGATATTTGAATGAGAATTCTCTCTGCTATTTAAACATTTAAGCTCAGTTCGACCATAAATTTGACCCCCTCTTTATATTTCTTTCCACCAATACATGTGGAAAAGATGAATTTAAGTTACATACTCTGTTGAAATTATGCCATCTTTGCTAAAGCAAAAAATTATTTGGCTCTTTTAATAAAATGCGTTTCATGGAATTAACTACTTCCTTTTGTTTCTGTGCTTGCCAAGCCAGAAGAATTGTAGACAGTAATCGCAAAGCCAAAGGAACGGTACATTTGATTCAATGACACTCCACATTGTTGTGATTTATAAGGTTGCTTGTTTGTTTTATTTTCCTGTGTGGAGGATGTAGTAATTCCAGCAGGGAAAGTGTTTTGGTCTACTATAAATGACATATAACTGTAGTAGGAAACATGGTTTTGTATGTTAGAAAGGAAAAATTAGTCACTTTCGGAAATTGGGCAGGCTATTCAACTGTTGATCAATTAGTTTGGTAGAACTAATTTGTCCAAATGTAATTCCATTTACAGGATGGTTGGTGGTATAGCCCATTTCAGTTATTTTTGGATTGTATGAACCAGTAGTCCCATTTTGATTACCTTAAGGAATCGTTTTCATTTAATTTGAATTTGTTTGATGTATTGTTGCATAAAGTACTGCCATGGTTTTACAAAATTCATGGTCTTCTTGGGGGCTATTCTGATGCATTCTCGTTTAACTTTTAAATTAAAAATAAAGTTATATATAGCAGAAATCATAGATCTTAATGATTGAAATTTTGATGATCATGATGAAGAAAAGCCTGAATAGTCCCCCTCCACCACTTAATGCAGGGTCTTTGGTTTCTCACTTCTGTGCGTGCGTGTTTGTGCGTGCATGGGTACTGCATGTAGCCCATTCTATGCCTGAGGCTGTTGTTCGGTTTCCTGACTTACAATGTCACATTTAAAAAGCCATTTTTGATAAATTATATCTTTTTAAATTACAAGAAACAACAAAAATTAAAGGTGTATTCATAAAATTGACCGGAGAAGTTGTTTAATTTTTTTTTAAGTTGCTTCAATTTTGTACTAAACTGCAGGGCAGACCACAATGTGCAAGATTTAAGGGCTAAACTCTTCCCTTTAAAAATAAAAAAGGCTGTGGCACCTGAAGCTGTGCCCTTAGTTCCATTGCTAGGCAAAAGGAAAGAGAGATCTCTGTCTTCATTGGGGGTCAGTACACCAAGTGTATCAGCCCAGTCTGGTCTGATTGGAAGAAGAATGAAAAGTGCTGCAAGAAAGCGTCATTTTCTACAAGAATCCACTCATTCTGTTGACAGGCCTGTTAATGAAGTGGAAGATGATAAGACAATGGAGGATTCCCCTGTAAATTTAAGCTCACTAGAGACTCTATGTGAAATTCCACAAAATGGAAAGCAGGTAAAGGATCAAAAGCTTTTTTTTACTTGAGCTTACTCAAATTTAATTTTTTTTCCTATATATTTTATTAAGAAGGAAAAAGGAAAATTTCTGATAGTTTGGTTGCCTGTATATTATTATGAACATGAGTATGCCTTTAATTTATAGCAATTTCCTTGATAATTATCTTTGTGATGCAGAATTCTTCTAATACTGAGTCATCTAAGCAAAACATGTCTAATAAAGATACAGAGGACCATGCTAAACCATGTGAAGGGAAAACTGACATGTGGAAACCCTTGAATGAGCTGGTGGAAGCTGCAAGCAAAACAAGGCCTATTAAGTTGACCAGGCATGGGCCCGTGGACAAACCAGTGCTGTCTGATGGCCGTGACAATGAAACAAATGTACCAAAAACCAAAATTAAGGAACATGGTAATAAATTAAAAGGCCATGGAGATGAAAATGGCTCAACTCCTACACCATCAGGTTCAAGGAAACCTAGAAAGTTGCCAGGTGTTCAACAAAGAAGAGCTGTCTCTAAGGGATTGAAGTTTCCAGCACAAGCCATGGTTAAAGCAAATAGTAAACGTGACAGAAGATTTAGTCCAATTTGGTTCTCATTAGTCTCTTCTAATGATCAGTGAGCTTTCTTTCTTTGGTGTAATAAAATAATTCATCATCAAAGAGTTATTCTATCCTATCTCAATTACTGAGTTTTGATTTTGTGCTTAATGGTTTCAGGGGACAAGATGCACCATTGCCACAGATATCCTCTTGCTACTTGAGGGTTAAGTGAGTTTCATTAACCCCGCTTCCTGCTGTCCACTTGTATTATTGATTTGTTCATTCTTGTCCATTCTTGTCCATTTTAGTTATGAGAAATAAAAAAATTTGTGTTTGAAGTCCTTCTCTGCACCATGTTTGTCCGTTTTGGTATAAGTTCAGAGGTACTTTGGTATTTATGAAATATTAGAATGTTATTGTTATGCTACACTTAAGGTCCGTTTGGATGTCACTTATTTTGTTGAAAACTGAAACAATAAAATAAAATAAAAAAATCCGGTTACTGTTCATAAATGAAAACACTGTTCATTTGCCTTAATGCACTGTTTATGTCCCATGAACACTGCAAGAGGCACTAGTAAAAAAAAAAAAAAACACAAAACGTTGTGGTCAGAACGCAATCCAAACGCTACCTTAATGTGCTCTAGTCCAGGTTGATGATGCCTTATTTGGAGCATGGGGTGTGTCTTATCATTTTTCTTAAATTTTTTTCAGTCGATTGATAGTTGCAAGGTTTTGACTGAATACTTTTTGTCACATACTTTTAAAAACTTAATACAGTGCAAGTGAGGATTTATTTAGGGAAAAATGTCAGATTAGAAAATGAACATTTCTATAGAATTTTTGTAGTACTTTCTCAGATACATATTTAGTAGTCTGGCATTTGTTTCCCGCTTGGACAAGGAATTTCAAGTAATTCTACATAAACATAATTTGGTACAGACATTTAGGTCAATTCCAATAGAGAAAATTTAATATCAGGGATTTTTATAATCTTGCAACACCTTATTAACCAATTGCTGACGCCTAAGACATAACAACTTTGAACATATGAAGGTGGAGCATGCTGATAAAGAAAAGGACAAGTAACCTATCAATGAGGAACATATTATTTAGTATAAAACCTAAGACATAAGCAGAAAAACCATAAAAATGTGCTCGACTAAAATGAAACTTCCATACTAGAATTTGATTAAAATATAGATAACATCTTTTTGTCTAGGGTGATGAGTTGAGACTTGAGCACTTTCTAAGCCACCTAAGTATAGAAATGTGATAGAAACAGGGTGAACAGCCCCATACTCTATATTATTGAAATATGCACAAATGTATACTGTGCAGTGATCTACCCATGTAAGGTATGGGATAATTCTGCTGATGGAAATATTATGCTTCCTAAGACAGATTTTATAAACCTACAAATCTTCCAATTGAATATTCCTTTCTTTACATTTTTTTTTGGGTAGAAACAAGAATTTCTGTAATTTCAGTGTTCCTTGTTAGCTCACTTATTAGTCTGTGTTACTTAGGCTGCAAACATCAGGTTGAACTGAACCACCCTAGCTTTTTACCAACTAGGTAGACTAAGGATGAACTTTACAGACCTAGTGTTAGGCTTAAATACTAAAAAATTAACTGACTTTAACTTCACCTAAGGCCATGGGGTATCCCAAGCTAACCCCTACATGCAAACTTTTGCAGTATGTTTTTATTTTTGTGGAACATATTATATGGTAATAAATTTGAAATGAGGGCACCATATCACATTACATGCTTTATTGTTTGTTACCTAAAGAAAGATCAGACTCTCTTAAGACGTAAAATTATCAAGGCTTGTTGATGATCCCTTTCTATCTGCTTCCTTTCATAGCTATAAAACTGAAATATATTGGTATTACAAAATAATGACATGCAGTAAATAAAAGAAACTAGGACAACAATTGGTGGCCGAGGAGCACATTTCTTTCTGAATTCTGTAGTATCAAAACCTTTCTGTTTGCTGATAGTATGAGGGGGGCCCTGGTGAAATTAGAAAATTGGTTTGCATTTTTTTTTCTTTTATTTTTAGGACACTATTGCAATTGACCCTTAAATTCACTAGTTAACTCTGTATGATAATGTACTGATAGTGTATTGTGCATTAAATAAACTATTCCTAGAATGACTAGGATTACTAATAACAAAAAAAAAGCACTTAAGAACTTCTAAACCAAATAGGAAAAGAACTCAAACACAGGAAAAGAGTAATGGGCCTCTAGGACAGCCCATTCCTGGAAATCCTGAAATTACTAAACTTTCTCTATTTCGTTAATACTTTTTAAAACTAAACCAACAAATTTCTAACCAAAAAAACTTAATCCTAAGACTTGATAATGACTAAAATAACGTATGAAAGGTGCCAAGCAGACCATGTATCAAAACTGGGCCACAATTCTTAGAACTTTGCACATTTAATCTTGTTTTTACTCAACTCTTCTTTATTGTCTGCATCAGATTCTATAGTATTTCATAATGAGTCCAGGTTTATGCCTTCAAATGTCATAAAAATTTAAATAGACCAGCATCTTATGATGAAAGATAATATATCCATAATACTCAATCAAAATCATATGACGTTATTGGTATCTCCTGGTGTTTCCAAGGAAAACATCCAAGGTTTAAATTCCCCCTCCCCCATTGTAACTATTGAATTATAAAAATAAAAATAAAAATCTATTTTGGGTACAATTATAACTTCCTTTTCATTAATCTCACCTTAATTGGGGAAATCATAAATGTTGACAGGATGATCCAACTTATATTTGTTTCTATAGAACGAAAGCTCCCTTCTTGACATTTTGCTTCTTTTTTATTTTCTTTCTTGGAGTATGCGATCTTGCTTGTTTCTGAATAAATTTTTCATTATTAAAAAAGTCTCATCTTTTTGTATTGTTAAAATTAAACAGTTCTTGCATTAGATTTTGTTGATATTCCTTTTATCAATGAAAAAGTTCTCATTTTTACAGTTAATACGGAATTGGATCCATAATAATGTATGATATTCAAAAGCTTGAATGATTTGTTTGTATGCAATCCTAGAAGTATCCTAATTATCATCTTTGTTAATAGTTCTATTACCTTGAACGGGTAACCAAGAGGGATTGATTAATGCCTTTTGAGTGCCATGGAGAATATGATGGAATCATCATGCATTGAAAATGGGGAAAGGCAATATGCCTAAATGTCTGAAGTTCATTATATTATTAATATCATTGTTTTCATGAAAGTTCCTGTATGATTAAGAATTACAGGTGACACATATGCATTTGAGTTCATCCAATTAGTGTAATTGGTGCTGGGTGCTGCATATATGTGCCTTTTGCCTTTGTTGGGCTCTGCATCAACATAAAATGAGAGCACTCTTTAAAATAATATTTTACTGGAATTCTTAGCATAGATGACTTCTGTAACTTCATTGAGAAAATACTCCCAATTTTACTGATTTGTTCTTCGAACTGTCACAGGGATGGTAGTTTACCCGTTTCATTTATCAAAAAGTATCTTGTGCAAAAACTGCATCTTGCTAGTGAGGCTGAGGTAACTTTATCTTTGCCTAGTTTTTTCTGTCCTTGGGCTATACATATCATTTTACACTATGCTGTTTCTCTATGTGGCCACCATATGAAACATGGAATTGTGGATGGGGGATTTGTTTTCTAAAAGGAAAATTTTCCTACAGGTGGAGATCTTGCTGCGGGGTCAGCCTGTGATTTCTACACTGCAACTTCACAACTTGGTAGATATATGGTTGCAGACAGCACCATCATCAGAAGGAATAAATGCATCTGTGGGCAGCTCCGCGAAGAATTTTGTGATGGTTCTGTCTTATTGTCGAAAAGCCCAGCTCCCATGAACATGTTTCAATGATGCTTAGTCAGCTGTATCCCAACAGTTATCTCAGCCAAGGCAATCCGAGGCAGCACAAATCCTCCCAGCATGCATTTGCATGGAAAATCTTAAATTCCCTTATGTTTTATTGCGTTCAGGCATGCATATACATGCTATGTGGATATATATGCGCTTTCACTATAGGAGTTTTTCTTGCTTTATAAAACTTGCTCATACTTAAATGAAGTAATCTAAGATGTGATGCTAGTTTAAATTATGGATTCAAATTATACGACAATCACAAATCTAAAGCAATGCACATTTTTTTTTTTTTCATGCAAGTCTAATTTGGCAGGTAACGTGTCTGGTGTTACCAGGATCAAATAGTATTGAAGGAACAATTGATAAGGATAGCATAGATATACTGCCCTAGCCATTATACCAAGAACTATAAAATCCCCCAATATGGACAAAAAATATATACACATTTTCTAATCTTTTTTTTTTTTTTTTGTGTGTGTGTGTGCGTGCGCGCGCTGAATTCTAATCTCTTTCAATTCTTGGGATTTTCAACTCTGTATAGATAACTTCCTTTCCTCGTTATACTTTAAATTGTTTCACTTTGATTTCTATACTGACAAAATTGTTTCAAAAAAATTATATTGCCATTTGATGGATAGAAAAATACAAACGTGATAAATGAATTTCATGCCATATATGCACCATAACATTAACATGATATTGGTTTCATGAATTTATTTGTTATGCTATTATTTTCCATCTATTAAAATGACATTTTAAAATCAAATTATAGTAAAGACATTATAAGGTTAGAGGACGACTAAATATGAAAGTTAACCTATATTTAGGAGAACAAAGTTTCTCTCCAAACTTATTCAAACTTCTCATATATCTTTTTTTTTTCTTTTGTTTGAATTTTAAAAATCTAACTATTGAATTTCATATTCCTTATATTTTTAACATGCATATCAAATTTCGTTTAGATCAAATGTTATTTACTATTCGATTAATAATATAAACTTGAAATTTTAACATTTGTTTGATGATATACCAATTAATTTTTTATCTTCATTAAATTTTGCAAGCATTAAAAATATAATAAATTAATAAGAACATATAATCTAATAGTTAAATTTTCAAAATTAACACTTAATATAAAGATATACGAAGAGTTTGAAGGTTTCTTTTCAAACTATTTTGGAAGGAAACTTTGTTTTATTGAGTATTGCATGTTGTCAACTATATATTTTAGTTTCAATCTACTTATACGTGGTTGAACATAGCAATAGCATACAGCAGCAACGGCAAGATTTTATGATTGATTCCGGATCATTTTCAAATGAGAACCAGAACATTTGGCGTAGGATTTAAGATTTTAGGCCAGTAGCATTCATTCCAAAATTATTAGTGGTACTAGCCTCTTTTCGAGTATACACACCCCATCCTCTTTTTTTATGAACATTGAAAACTGAATAGTAATTCATGCTAAGAAATGGACTAGCCTGACTAGACAATTTCCCAAGCTGTTTATCCACGATCATTTAACAGCAACACAACTTAAGGCTCCTTTCTTCTCGCAAAATAAATACTAGAAAAAAACACTTTAGCCTCCTCCCAGACCACTAGTATTTTTTATTTTATGTAATATATGAGTGCTCTCTACAAAATATGACTAAAGAGTAGAGCACTGACATTTAAAAAAAAAAAAAAGTATTCAGTGCTGAACACTGCAGGATCAGGGGAGCCGTTACTACTGAGCTATCTTGCAAATCGTTAGGTGTTCCCAATTACATTCAAATACATACATAGTGACAATAAAGCACAAGCAGTATTATCTTTTTCAAAGACAATGACATTCAATGCAATGCTAAAAATATTGTAGCTCAACTAGTTAGCACTTCTTCGAAAAGACATCAAAAGTTTAAATCCACCATTCCACGTTGTAACTATTGAATTATCAATATACATATATGCACTTAAAATTGTACCTAAGTTTTACCCCTTCATTATATTTGAATTCTAACCTTTCTAGGTTTACCCACCCAGGCAAAATTTTCTCGCTTTTCCACAAAGCTGAAATTGGCCAGTTTGAAATCCTTCAATGAAATGATTACAAGAATTGCAGTCTATCACTTTCCGGAAATATCTTGGGAGTTATTTAAGACTTTCATTTGTCTCTCTCTTCTCTTTTTTTTTTTTTTTTTTTTTTTTTTTTAACCCTTGCTTCTTCCACAATTACCATAATAAAACACCATCGAGATACATGTTCCTCACCCCTAAGGCCATTGCATTTTTAGTATTTGAGTTGTTTAAGCAATTTATTCACATGTTAATGAATAGTCTTGACTCTTGACTCTTGACTCTTGAGAAGCCAAGACAAATCTGAACAACAAAGACCAAGTCAAGTACAATTAAGTATGGACCAAGAAAGGCTCCCTTATTGATATTTTTTCCCCCCACCCCCTCCAAAAAAATAAAACTCAGTTGAGGCTAAAAGGCAACCCAAAAAATTAAGATTAACCCTCCCTTTATCTAGAAAATTACTGTGAATTTAATTTGAAAACACACACACGTATTAGCAAGATAGAGCTGAAAGCTAAAGCCGGTTATTAGCAACCAACATTCTACCTTCCAAACTTTTCATCACATGTAGATCTGTTCTTTATAAGCAATGGCACGCATTGATGAGCCACAGATATGAATAATTTCAGACTTTAGAGAGCTTAAAACTTGATTAAGTCTATTGCATTCATGATACCTCATAAGGTTTGTCTATTTCCATCATCTACGAAGATGAATGGACATCATAGAAGGCTTACAAATCCATTTTATTCAGGGCCTCCACTATGGGGAACAAAATGTCTTTTTAAATTTTAAACAAAACATTCTATGCATTTAAAATGCAGAGTAAACGTATGACAGGACTTCAATCAAAATGAAATTACTAAGAGCCAAATAAAATTAATTAAGTAAAACAGTTAAAATTATCACAATCACTGAGCAAACATATATCACATAATTTCACAAGAATGACGGATGCAAGCATCAAACTAATCACTAATTTTAGACCATGGCACAATGCATCAGGAAGATGCAGACTCTCAGAAAAATTTCAGCACATTGTATTTGTAGCTGTGTCTGTAAATATCATAGTGAACATTCATATGTGTGGGTATATAGTTTCCAATCCATGTCCAGTCTGCATAAAATATAAATGGTGGAAAGTTTGACTCTTATGCCAACCAAATATTGTGCATAGCACAGTTAGGGAGCATTTAAAGAGTCTAAATTCTCAAGCAAAGGAATTATTACATCATGGTGCCCTCTTCTGATCTCTTCAAAGACAAATATCTATCTTGGGCTAGTTTGCTAAGCCAATCACTATCAGAAGGAAATTTTAAAGTTTAAATAGCATGAGAGAACCCAATAAGTAATAACACATTCGGCATAAAGGAACAAATTTCGCACTGATAAACTATAATGCTAACCCATCAAAAATCGGGTAGTTTATAAGAACGACACGACATCACAACTACTAGCTTAAGAACTTGTACCATGAAATGATGATTTTCTCCAATGAGAAAGAAAAAACTATGACACAATTAAGATAAATTCAAAATACAACAACAAACAAGCCTTAATCCCAAAATTTAGTTTGGGTTGGCCACATGTATACTTTTCCTCCATTTTATTATATCCGAAGTCATATTTCTTGTTAATTCCTTAATTGATCAGCCTTTACGGTTAAGTAAAAAACTACAATGGTGAACCTATAACTTGATTAGAATATGGGAATTAAGATAAATTCAAAATACAGCCCTTTTGGATAGTGGAAGTAAGAGCAATCACTAAGCTCCATAGACAATCTAGATTCAAGAACACATAAATCACAAGGATAGTAACACATATAAGGCAAGAATTATTTAACAACCAAACTATTATGTATCTTGATAGCTCAAACACACCTATAACACACACATGCAAGCCTAGCATAAGAAATATCGAATGAAGAATTTATTGCTCGACATATACACTCATAAAGTTTTCCTAATAACACAATTTAATTATGTAAGGGCACGAAATCTGATCCATTCCATTTTGTTTCATAATTATGTAAGGGCATGTAATAACACAAATTGACAAAAAGACTATAAAGCGTAATCCCCCAATACTAGAATGAAAATAAAAATCACCAAAGCGTGTGTATCATTCGAATATCAATTCATTGTAAAGCCTACAATAATCCAAAAAAAGAAAAAGAAAAAGGGCAAAAGGGTCAGAGATTCAAAGTCATACACCAGTGTAGTCTCCCCTAGGACTGTCCGGGAGCAAAGAACCGTAAGGAGAGTCGCGCACAAGATCGTCGTTGGCCCTAAGAGCGGCGTGGAGAGTGACCAAGGCGGCGCCGATGAGGACCGAAACGACGACGTTGAGCCAGACCTGAGTGAAAATGAGGGCGACGAGGGTTAGGAGAGCGAGAGCCCCGACGACGAGTCGTGGGTCGAGGGTGAGGCCGAAGAGGGAGAGGGGTTCGGTGCGAGAGAAGAAGAGGAAGAGCCAGGCGGCGAAGATGAGGAGGAAGACGATGAGGGAGAGAGGGTGGTAGAGGAGAGAGAGGAAGAGGACGAGGAGGATGACGAGGGCGTAGTTGGAGAAGAAGTGGGTTAGGTTTTGGGAGACTCGGCTCGTCGCCTCGGAGATAGACGCCGGCAGGCTCAGGGAGGTTGGCTCCAGGAAATCGCGCCATGGCCGGAGCGTCGCGGTCAGGGATTCGGCGGTCGTCGACATTGTTTTGTTTTGCTGGGGGACTAAACTGTAATTTTACCCCCCCTCCCCAAAAAATCCAACAAATGAAGATGGTTTTGGTTTTGGTTTTGGTTTTGCTAGCTCTTGGTCTTGGATACTTGCATATATGGGTGGTGTGTGTGTGAAGACTCAAGACTCAAGACTTAAGACCCAAGTTTTGGGAGATGAAGAAGAAGTTTCTTCCGGGGTGCCTTCAGACTGTTGACCAGCTTTATGTAGTCAAATTTCTCTGCACCCTCCGTCCTATTTAGTTTGTTATTACTAATTTATATATATCTTAACTTTTGAGATATTTTGAGTTTATCCCTTTAAAGTTGACCACCTTTAAAGTTTTAAAATTAAATTCAGACCCTTTTTTGTTACTTATGGTCTAGATTCATTTAAGTCATTTCATTTATGCACCGTGATAAAATGTTCATTGAGTATTTTTTAACTTTAAGGGATAAAATCATAATTATCCTATAACTTTAATTATGAGTTGCATATCTTCATCGGCGATCTCTGTTTTATTCAATGTGGGTGCTTTAAGAGTCCAAATTTTCTGTCTCACTTTTTCTGCTCCACTCTATACTCCACCAATAAAAACTTGCCACGTGTTCACCTAATTAATTAAATACTACTATTAATTAATAACGGTAGCATTAATAAGTCAATAATGATAGTATTTAATTACTTAGATAAACACGTGACAAGTTTTTATTGGTGAATTATAGAGTGGAGCAGGAAAAGTAGGACAGAAGATTTGGACTCGTGCTTTAGAGGCTTTTCACCCCTCGTGAGGAATCCGACAAGGAGATCCTTTGTTGCCATACCTTTTCATCCTCTGTATGGAGGTGTTGAGGGCTTTAATTGAAGGTAAATGCAAAGAGAGGCTTTAGAATCCTATCAAATCTTTGTAGAGGGGTACGGCTTTTTCGCACTTATTTTTCGCGGATGACTTTATGCTTTTTGCAAAGGCAAACCGAAAAAATTGCACTGCAATTAGGGATGTGCTAGATACTTTTTGTTCTCTCTCGGGGCAAAAAATCAGTGAAGAGAAGTCTCGAGTCTATTTTTTTCCTAATGTGGATCAAAATTCTAAAGAAGAGCTTAGAGAAGTGTTGGGTTTTAGATCCACCCCTTTCCTTGGGAAGTATTTGGGGTTTCCCATTAAGCATAAGGGTACATCGCAAGATTTTGGGTTTATTATTGATCGAATTCAAAGTAAATTAGCAGGTTGAAAGGCTAACTTGTTACCTTTCGCAGGGAGAATTGTGCCGACCCAATCGGTGACTTCCACCATTCCCAACTATACAATGCAATGCGTGGCTCTCTCCCCCCCCCCCCCCCGAAAAATCCTTAAAGGTGTTGACTGGTTGAATAGAAACTTTATATGGGGTTCATCGGATAGTAAGAAGAAACTTCATCTTATTGGATGGAACAAAGTCACAAGGGATAAGGAGGAAGGAGGTTTAGGCATTCAAGCAGCGAAGCCGAAAAATACTGCCCTATTAGCTAAGCCGAATTGGAGGTTTAAAACTAAGAAAGCAACGTTATGGGTTTGAGTTCTTTCCCATAAGTACCGAGGGCAGAGGAGAAGATCCCCAAACTTACTTAACATTGTCTCTTGCTCAACCACTTGGACTGGCATTAAGATGGGTGAAGATACTGTTAAAAAGTGAGCCAAGTGGGTAGTTGGAAGTAATAGCTGCCTTTCTTTTTGGTTTGATAAATGGATGGGCACTGGTACTCTCAGAAGCTGCATTTTTGGTCTGCTAAACAGAGATGAAGAGGATATCAAATTAAAGGATATGGCTAGCTTCTTTGGCTGGAAATGGGAGAGGTTGTCTTTTGTTCTTCCCAAACAGGTTCTGTTGGACATTAAAGCCACCCCAATGCCTTTTTCAAGTCGAAGAGAGGACAAGCTATCGTGGGGTCCTTCCCCCAGTGGAGAATTCAAGCTCAAAGATGCTTGTTGTATAGCGATTACCAATGAGCCTAAGCTTATGACTCGGCTTTACAATGAGGAGTTGGTTTAGAAAATTTCTGCCATTCCAAAAATAAAGTGCTTCCTTTGGCAATGCAGTCATCATAGCATCCTGGTTCGTGCAATCCTCGCCCAAAGAGGTATGAACATCACTCCTTTGTGTCCAATTTGTAATGCAGCCCCTGAAACAATCACTCATGCCCTTAGAGATTGTCCTAAGGCCCAACTCTTCTAGAATTCTTTTTCTCCCCCTTACTCTGCCGCTTCTTTTTTTGGTCCTTACCTTATGGTGTGGTTGAGAACTAATTGTAAGAGGATGAGGCAGTACCGTGGCTCTGAGTTAGATTGGGCTATTAATTTTCCCCATTGCGGTCTGGGTTCTTTAGTTAAATCGGAATAATTTAGTTTTTGGTAAATCTCCCACTCAAAAAGATTTAAAGGCTAAGACCTTAGCAAAAGTTGCTGAGATGGCGTAATTTAGACCCTTATTCTTACTTATGGTCTAGATTCATTTAAGTCATTTCATTTATGCACCGTGATGAAATGTTCATTGAGTATTTTTAAACTTTAAGGGATAAAATCATAATTATCCTAAATTTTAAAGGTGTAAGTAAATGGCAATTTTATAAAAATAATATTTTATATAATTTTAATAGATTTTAAAACAATGTCATTTTAAGCTTATTTAATATTGCTTAACAAACATCTAATCACAAAGGGTTTTAAATCTAAACGAACAGTAGAGTATGAATGCAATTTTTGAATGTAAGGAGAAGAATCAAAATTATCTCAAAATTTAAGGGTGCAAATTGAAATTTTGTCTTATTATTATGAAACCAACATTGGCAACAATTTGGGTCTAGTAATCATGTTGGGTCCAATCAACTATAGCCAATATCGACTGTGAATTAAAAATGAGTTAATTTTTGCTTGTTTCAATGTAAACCATAATCTGTTTTTTGTTGTGTTATTGAAAATTTCTGGAAAATATTTTTTACATTTGGTTCATACAAAAAATTAGAATTTATATTAAATTCATCATTTTAAAATAAGCTTGATCAATTCATAAACCTAAAAATTAAGTATTTTATAAAGTTAAAGTTGAGTAACATGTCACATTATTTAAAAGGTAAAAACACATTTTTGGATCCTTTATTTTGGCTTTATTTTCAATTTGGTTATTAATTTTTCATGACTTTCATTTTTCTCAGTTACAAAAAAAGAAGAAGTTATTTTTAATATAATCCATTCGTCATGTAAGTATTTTCTGTAAGTAAGATGACAATAAAGACAAAAATGAAGGTAAGTTTAAAAATCTAATGACCAAAATGAAAGATTTGAAAACTTGAGTATCAAATTGCAAATAGAGTTTTTTTTTTTAGTAAAAAAAATAGAGTTAAAATATAATGACCAAAAATGTTTTTTCCCTACTTAAAATTAATTGGCATTCTTTATTTGATGGAATGAGATTTAACTAACAGGTACTTTTATTCTGAAACAAATGAAAAGAATTCTGCAATTGCACTTTGCACATAACCGGACATTTGAGAAATCCTTTTTTTTTCCCCTTCTATTTTCGCTAGTTTTTTTGGCTAAGGCTGCATTTTTTTTGCTTGAAAAGGATTTCAGGAAATTATTTTACACTAGACTGTGTATTTAGTACCTACAAAAAATTGGGTCAAACGGAAATTATTTTACCCGTTGACTATAAAATAACTCTTCTCACCCGTAAAACCATTTCCGTTCTTATTTTACCTTCAATTGATTTCCACTTCTCACACACTCTCTCGAAGGTTCTCACACGCACTCCTCCCAGACATTACTTGTACTCTTCAAGCTCAGTTGTGTCCGAGCTCCACCCTCTCCCTCACGCCAAATGCAGCTCCACCCTCTCCCTCACACCAGTGCGAGCTCCACCCACAGTCCTATGAGCACCGCCGATCCACCCACAATGAGTTTCCTCCACTGTTTGAGTTCATTTCAGTCCAACAACCTCACCTCACCTCCAATCCACCCTCTATTTAAGTCCGACGACCTCACCTCACCTTCGATCCACATACCTCCAACCCACCCTCTACAAAAGCCGATCCACATCCCCTCAAACCCATCTAGCCAAAATCCACCCTCAAACCCATAAACAACCCAAATGCTACTCTCATTATCTCGGATCCGATCCATCACCGCCATAGCTCGATTTGGAACAGTCTCACCATCCCTCTCTTCGATCGATCTCACCCTCCCTCTCTTCTCCACGGTGGTCTTCATCTTCTCGTCTCACTTTTTCTCTCTAACCCGAACCAAACCCCCCACATATTTCTATGTTTGATATTTTTTTCTTTGATTTCAGATTTTGTTGTTATTGTAGTGGTGTGAGTGGTGGTGTTTTGGTGGTAATGGAGCAATGGGAGAAGTTTTTTTCCTCTTCTCAATCTAGATTTTGGGTGGTTGGTGGTGGGTTGTGCTTTTCCTTGGTGGTGGCAGTGGCTGGACCAAGTGGTGGTTGGGGGCTGACTTGTGTTTCCCTTTTCTAAAAATAGTTTTTTAACATGTAAGAGCAAACACAAGAAATAATTTTCCGGCATAATTTTCACAACACAGTCAAAAAACAAAACATGTTTTCCTTTTACGTAAAATATTTTCCCTTGAATCTATTTTACTCTCGAAAATAAATTTACATAGAGCCAAACGCAGTCTAAGTTTCCAAGAAATTCATAGATGTATGCTTAAGGATATCCGAAGAAAGTCCAACCTATATATATATATAAGTAAAGCTAAGAGAAAATCTAATTAAATTATATATTGGAGTCTAATTTTACGCCATGTGTCTCATCTAATTTTTAAATTTGTGTGTCAAGTGAATTATTAGGTACAAAAATCAAAGAGTCTAAATTTAATTAAATTCTAAATTGAAGTTCAATTTTACGCCATGTGTCCTATTTAATTTTTAATTTATGTGGTAAATGAATTATTGGGTGCAAAAATCGAAGAGTCTAGATCCAATTAGATTCTAAATCATATATATATATGTGTGTGTGTGTGTGTGTGCATGCGCGCGCGCGCGCATGCATGTGTGTGTGTAATTGTGATTGTTTTTAAATGTATTCGTACATGTGCACAAGGTTACACACTAGTTTATATACATGCATATATATATTAATAGGCAAAACTCAGAGAAAGTTCAATTAGAATCCAATTTTGTGCTATGTGTCTAAATCTATGTGGGGACCATGCCATAATTATCCACTTAAGTTTGTGCCAAGTGTCCACTTAAGTTTTTTAATCTTTGGTCAAGTGAGTTAATGAGTTAAGAGTGTGTTTGGTTTAGGAATTTTCATTACTCAATTCTCACTTTTCATCACTCAATTCTTAAATTTCGTGGGTCCCACCTTAAGGATACTTGTTTGGTTCAATTTTTATCTCAATTCTCATGACTCATTGCTCAAAGAAATGAGTTGGGGTCATGAAAACTAAAAACAACTTTTAGGAGTTTTCAAAAATTGAAAATTGAGTTATGGGATATAAGATATGGGTTATGAGTAATGAGTTAACCAAACAGGCCCTAAGAATCTAATATTATCAAACTATAAAATTTAAAAAAAAAAATCACAGATACTCAATAAAAATCACTACACAATAAAGATCACCACACATTCTATCTTATTAAAAATTGAAAAATAAATAATCATAAGTAGTATTAAATTTAGATAAGAAATTTAATATGTGACTAATTACGTTTACTTTAAAAAAAAAATAATTTGACTAATTATTTATATTTTTATGATAAAAATTGTGTTTAATATTAAATGTATCTATACATATGCATATGTTACATGCTATTTTTTTTTAATAATTTGACTAATTATTTATATTTTTATAATGAAAATTGTGTTTAATTTGAAATACATCCAAGCGTTTGCATGAGTTACATGCTATAATATATTAATAGGCAAACCTTAGAGAAAATTCAATTAGATTTTAATTGGATTCATAATTTTGTGCCATGTGCCCTATTTAATTTTTAATTTTGTGCCAAGTGAATTATTGAATATAAAAAAAAAAAAATACAAATTCAATTAGATTTTAAATTAAATTTCAATTGAAGTCCAATTTTCCGCCATGTGTCCATCTAAGTTTTTATTTTTTGTAGCAAGTGAATTATTAAGTGCATAAACCTAAGAGTCTAAAACCAATTAAATACTAAATTATATATATATATATATATATATATATATATATATATATAGATATATATATATGTAAGGACAGGAAGATCGAGCACGTATATTGAGTAATGGGCTATGCCCGAGGACGAACAAAAACTTGAGGATGGTCAAAGGGATTGTATAAGCCTAAGTCAATGGACCGAGGAGAAAGGAAGAGAATGATGGATCGGTTGTGGTTTTCGAGGAGTTGACCTACCTTGGGAGAGCTTTAGGGAGGTGACCATTTTTGAAAGATAAGTTTCAAGGAAGGTAGTAGAGCTAGTCCAACAATAAAAGAATAAGTATCTGAGAAGAAGGCTGTCCCCACCGCACTAAATGCACTACACCAAATGAACTAGCCGCATTTATGAAGAAATGACACCTGAATAGTGTCAGCTCAGCTCATAGCTACTCACAAGGTTTCTAAAAGGTCCTGATGGGACAAGCATCCAAGGGATTTCCTACAAAATCAACAGGTGGAAGGCTGGAACATAAAAGGGAAGGACTATATAAGGAAATGGTTACCATAACAAATGAGGCATGTAATCTAGGAAGGAAGAAAATGAGAACACATTGTATTCAGATAAGTTTGATTAAATATAAGAACATCTCATCCTCGGACTTGACTAAAAAACGTTATTTCTATCAATTCGTATTCTTCAGTCTTATTGGCATGAATGCTATTAGTTATGACCTGTAAAACTCATTCTCTAACAAATAAATTGTTTTGGGCTTGTTGGGCTATCATCCATTGTTCTTGGTGGGCTGACGTTCAGATCACAGTCCTTATAATATATATATATACACATATATACATATAACATGAGAAACCATTACATATGGTGTAAATGCACTTTTAGTCCCTACATTATAATTTTACCACTTTTAGTCCCTAAACCAATTAACGCGTGTTATTTTCGTTCTTTCCATTGGTCAATTGATGAAAATATTTGACGTGGCTGACGGAGGAATTAAAATATTATAAAAAGCCACATCAGCATCTAATTTTTTTTATAAAAATAATTTATCAATTTTAACTAAATAAAAAAATTAAAAACAATAAAATACATAAATTTAGATTTAATTCATTTTGAACAAGAACACACAAGAACATGATCACAGATTTAAACATCAACATAAGAACATAAGAGCACAAAGCTAGAACCAAAAATAAACTCAAATTTAAAAACACAAAGAACACAATAACAAACTAAAAGTGCATTTACGCTAATATTTTATTGTTCTTCATGTTCTTCTCCAAGAACATGGTTGCCTAGAAAATTAAAAAATTCAAGATTTTCTTCTATTTTCATGCATTTTCTTAGCAACCAAACAGAAAAAAACACTACAAAACCATGATCAAACTCAGCAATGCTAACACAATCAACTAACAAAACCCAAACCACGGTCAGATCAAAAACACAAAACCAAAAATACCAAAACCCAAACCACGGTCAGATCAAAGCACAAAACCAAAAATACCAAAACCCAAACCAGTCAGATCAAAACAAAAAACCAAAAATACCAAAACACAAGCCAATCCTCATCAATTTCAGATCTGATTTCCTCTAAATGATCCTAGACAAAGAGAGTGATGATGAGATTCCGGCCATGTGTCTTTGGGCCTTCAACCATGGGTCTTTGGGTTTCGGCCATGGGTCTCTGGGTCTTCAACCATGGGGTTTGGCCATGGGTGTCTTCAGCCATGAGATGGATTGGCCATGAGAGAAGAGAGAGAACCCAGGTTTGAGACGAGAGATGAGAAAAGAGAGAGAAAGAGAATAAGATGATAGGCGGTGGGTTTCGGCCATGAGTCTTTGGGTCTTCAACCATGAGGTTCGGCCATGGGTCTTCAGCTATGAGATGGATCGGCCATGAGAGGAGAGAGAGCTCAGGTATGAGCCATGAGAGAAGAGAGAGTTTGAGATGAGAGAATAGAGTTTGAGTTTGAGATGAAAAAAAGAATAAGTGTGTGGCCGATTTGAGAATAGTGTTCAGGTTTGGATATTATGTTAATTTTTTGGGTTGGTGTTCTTATTCAATAAAATTTTAGATCTTAATTCATGTTAATTTTAGTTTTTAATTCCGTTTTTATTTTTTTTATTTAGTTAAAATTAATAAATTAATTTTTTAAATTTATATATTGATGTATCATGGGTGATGTGACATTTTTTTTATAATATTTTAATTCCTCCGTTAGCTACGTCAGATATTTCCATCGGTTGACCGACGGAAATGATGAAAATAACATGCGTTAATTGGTTTAGGGACTAAAAGTGGTAAAATTAAAATATAGGGACCAAAATAGAAAAAAACCAAAATGTAGGGACTAAAAATGCATTTTCACCTTACATGTTTAGAAATGAATAGTTGAAAAAAAGTGTATGCTAATACCAGGTATAATTTGAACCGTATAATTGTGAATATATATAGGACTACAAACTGGTTTACTTAAGTGTTAAGCAGCTGAGCAAAATCAATTGTGGAAAAAGTGCAAAACAATTACAAAGTTGTTTCAGTAGATACATCGTTGTCTTGTGGCACAAATTAAAAACTTCTACATTAGAGTACCAAAGCCTCGCATATGTTTTTAAGAATTTTATGCCTTAACTGACACATTTTGATATTTTTAATAGAGGTGCCATGATTTAAGTTTCCTGTCTCCTTTTATCTATTGAATTATTACGAGAAAAAAAAAAAAAAAATCACATTCGTCCATGATCTCCACAAATTATAATCCGGTCTTTTTATATTTGGGCCATAACAGAAGCTGAACTATCCAAAGTCCATAGTTTCTCAAGAAAAAAAAAAAAAAAACAGTCCGAGCTGGTTTTGTATTAGTGGGAATGGCGGGCCTAATGTAAGCCCAGCCCGTTTAATTTGCTATGCTTTTTATTTCCTACATCACCCCACCCAAAAAAGAAGAAATTTCCTACAAAGGACTTTTATTAGCACAATAGATTTTATTTTTGTTATTCCTAGCGAACGATTTGTAAAACTTTTTCCCCCCTGCAGGCTAACTGATTTGTGACATGGATGTAAGCTGTAGCACAATCTGTTTTCCTTTCTTCCAAATTACTATTAGTACTCTTCATTCTTCCCTCGTCAATGCCTTGTGCCAAATCTAGGACAAGCAAGAGACACTCGTGCCCAAAACTTTAACAATGAGGTGGAGACTAAAGAAGACGGAAGTGAAACTACTCAAGTGTTAACTTAATATACGTTTATCTTAAAAAAAATAAATAATAATTATGTGCATACTGTGGCGGTTCTAGAAATTTTTTCTACGATAGTCGTTAAGAAAACTTATATATATTGACATCATATACACACAAAAAAAGAAGCAAAAACATGAAGTTTTTTCAATTTCCTTCTAATAATATAATGAAAAAGCAAAAAGAAACTAATGAGAGATGAAGTGTGATGATGCAAAGAAAATCAGTAGGCTGGATGTTTCGGACTTGAAATGACCACTTGCTCTCTCAACGGCTTGAAAAAAGAAAGAAAAGTGATCAAAGGTGACTGGGGCTGTTGGCCAAGAACCCTCCGATGGCAAAGTTAGTTTTCTCTCTATATTTTTGGAGTTCCAACTTTTTGGGAGCAATAAAAAACGAACCTTTGCTTTGTCTGAATAAGCGTTTATATAGTATTCTAATAGACGGTTATCGCAATTATAACCTCCCCTGGATTCAAGGAGGTGTAAGGATTTAAAGATAACTTCCATAACCGTTTAGGAGTTATTTACTACAACGGATACCTGGAAGTTACGCGTAAAATAAGGAATTGTCACATTATACTCGGAGATTTTCCTAAGTATGATACGCTCGTCCTAGTATCCCTTTGTCGAGTGTATTTAGCTCACGAATAGGGGCCGTTCCGTCTACGGACGAATTTCTTAAGGACGAGCTTGCCGACACCCTGGACGAGCGTCTCATTCCCTGGTCACGAGGACCTCGTCCTAGGCTCTTCCTCTTTGGACGACATAGTTATAGGTAAGGTCTTCAGGGGTGCTTTCAATACTAGTTGGGTCATGGACGACCTCTATGGACGGTTTCAATATGGGAAAAACCAGTACCCTATCAGTTGCCCCCTCGTCCAAGGGTCGTCCAAAGCTTTTGGTTTTTGGACACGTCTCATTACGCCACCCCACGTGTCTCGATCTATATGATGGGGTTCCAGTGGCTCCAGATTGCGCCACGTGTCATCATTATATGGGTTAACTGTTGTCATCACTATACCCTCTCTATTTTTCCAAATTTTCTTGTTAGACATTTCTCATCCATCGACTCGTTTAGAAGCATTCCAACGTCCCTAGTTTTCCTTCGTGTAGAGCCAGGTATTTTCTCTACGCTCGTCTTTAGGTTTCCCTTGAATTTCCACAATGTCAGAAGTTTTTTCTTCGTTTAGTAATAGCGTTGATAGGGAGATAAACGAATACCACAATTCAACTAGTTACAGTGGTTCTAGCAGTGATAGCGGTAGTAGTGGGGGTAATACCACAGACGAGTATGTTTCTGGGGTTCCTGGGGTTCCCCTAGAAGTCTTCCAAGAGGAATTTAGGACGAGAGTGGCGTCCGGGTCTGGGGATGGTCCCTCCGGTGCGCCCTCGTCCACTCAAAAGGACGAGGTTGAGACCATATACAGCTGTGCTGTGGGGGTTCCTGCTAAGACAGACGAGAGGAAATTAGCTTCTCTTAGGAGTTGGTATCAAATTCCAGACGAGCTAAACCCCAGGTTGGCCGTCCGTGATGAGTGGTGTTGTCAACCTCATTTTGGCATTGGAGTTTATGAAGCCTATCTCCTAGGAGGTCTTAGGTTGCCTCTCAATGCCTTTGCTAGGGAGTTGCTCACTAGATTGGGTTTGGGGCTGTGTCAGCTTAATCCCAATGCATGGAGACTAATCGTTTCTATGCAAATTTTGTGGAGAAAGGTTTTTGAAGGGGATTTTCCTCTTACCGTGGACGAATTTCTTTTCTGCTACAAACCCTCTGAAATTGGCCAATCCTGGGGGTTTTATCAGTTTACAGCCAGGAGAAGAGATTATAGGATTATAAAGTCGTTGGTTACATCAGATAGGAATTGGAAGACGGAGTTTTTCTTCGTCTCAGGTTTTTGGGCGGGGCGCCCTGTTGAGGTGGCCAGGGATTCATTTGCCCCTTATACAGGAGAGTTAAGGAACCTTCGTCCTGAAGGTATGCTTATCACCATTGTAACATTACCCTTATCACATGTCTTTCTACACTAACTAAGTTTCTCGTCCTTACTACAGGTGTTAGAAGGCCGTCTTTGAACAAGTTTTACTTGGGACATGTTCAAAAGGCTCGTCTTCACCCAGAGAGGGACTTCCATTCTTTGGTTACCCTTCAACGTCTCGCGACTTGGGGACTTGGCCCAAAACCCTCTCCAGAAGCCCTAGCTCACAAAATCACAATTCGTCGACGTAAGTTCTTGCCTTGAGATTTTGTTCGTCTTGTCATCACCTTAATTATATTGTCATAGGTACATATGTTGATTTATTTATTTATTTATTTTTGCAGGGATGGCTACCATGAAAGAGAACAAAGGTAAGGGAGTTGTGGACGAGCCCACTAGGCAAGACGCTGAAACTAGAGCTCGTCCTGCTATTGGTGACAAGAGAAGCCTGTCGAAGGCTATTAATCTTGAAAACCTCCCCAGCCGAAGAGCGAAGCATAGGAAGTCGTCCAAGCCTGGGGTCGTCTCTCCTGCTGTCCCTGTTCCTCCTCCATCTCAATCGCCGTCCGTCCAGATTCTTGACATGGAGTCGTCTGAGCCTACTCACCCTCCTCCGTCTAAAACTGGTGTTCCTACCTCGTCCCAGCCTCCTGTTGAAGCTGCGTCAAACCTCCTTGAGAGTGAGGACTTGGCCTGGGAGAGGTTTGAAAAGGCAGTTTCTGGCGAGGACGTGGCTGCGTGCTATAACATGTCCTTGAAAGATTTTGAACACTCAGGTGTCCATGACCTTTTCAAGGTAATTGATATAAACTTCTGCTCTTTTTTTTTTTCTTTTTTTTTTCGTCATTACGCTTATTTGCTTTACTTAATACGAAAATTCGTAATTGCTTGTGCAGGCTATGTCAAAGTTCATAGCCGCGTCCAGACAAGCTACTGAGCTGGATAAGACGAGGCTTTTATTGGAGAGGAGGATACCGGAAGTCAGGGACGACTGCAAAGGTTGGGCTGAAATAGCGGCTAAGGCTAAGGACGAGGCAAAGAGTTTGCTGAACCTCGTCAAGGAGCTAAGAGCTGACATAGTGGAGAAAGACACTCGTCTTGATCACTTTCAGAGGAAGACTGACGAGTTAAGCAACTCTCTTGAGAAGGCTAATGAGGATGCTGTGGAGGAATTTAAGGCCTCAAAGCAATTAACCGACCTTCTGGACGCCAACTATGCAGCTGGATTTGAAGATTTTCGCATGGAGGCGAAGGAGAAGTTTCCAGAGGTTGATTTCAGCTCCGTCATCCTTCAATTAGGGGGTGCTGCTAGTTCTTTTCTTCAGACTAGTTTTGAAGATGTCAATATTGAAGACGATGCCTCGACCAAGCCTGCCCAGGACGACCCCAATGCCTGATGCCCTTACTACTTGAAGATTTTATTTGTTCAAAGTGTTCCTTCTTTTTTTTTTTTTTTTTTTTTTTTTTTTTTTTTTTTTTAAAATTTAGTAGAGCACAATTACCTCGTCTAGAGTACTCTCGACGAGTTTATTAACAATTGCCTTTTAAGGCTTATGTTATAAGGGTTTTTGGACGGTGGTCGTCTACCCTTTGATTTCTAATGAATGTTTATTTTCATTTGTTACTGTCGTTTCATGGGCGAGATTATGCATTATTTTTATCATTTATGCTATTGTTCCAAGTGTTGAATGATCGTCTATGTGATTTCCTCGTAGACGATCCACTTAGGACGATAACGATGACTGCATTGCTTTTGCTTGTCCTTTAGGCAATTATTACTCGTTTTTCTGCAAAGATTTTATGTTTTACTCGTCTCAATATATTGAGGCATCTTGACCAGCTTCTCGTCTCTGTTATGCCATAGCGCCTTTATCGCACTCCTTGAGAGATATCTGATATCAAACTCACTAAGCTCAACAGCCCACTATACCAGCCGTCCAGCAGCTTCCAACTTGTTCATTGCCTTCTTTATGGGATGGTCTGTTAGGACGTTGATGATGTGAGCCTGAAAATAATGGCTCAGCTTCCTGGAGGCCGTGATCAGTGCAAAGGCTAGCTTCTCCATCATCAGGTATCGTCCTTCTGCTCCTCTCATTGCACGGCTTGTATAATAAACCGGTTTTTGGACTCTCCCCTCTTCTCTGACCAACGCTGAGCTTACTGCGTGTGGGGACACTGCCAAATACAAATACAACTCTTCCCCAGGTACAGATGGACTCAACAGCAGCACTGTCATGAGATATGTCTTCAAGTCTTGGAAGGCCCTCTAATACTCGTCCGTCCATTCAAATGCCTTTCTAAGGACTTTAAAGAAAGGCAAACACTTATCAGTAGATTTCGAGACAAACCTATTAATGGCGGCGACCCGTCCGGTAAGAGACTGGACTTCCTTGATATTTTTTGGTGGTTCCATATTCAGTATCGCCTGGATTTTGTCCAGATTTGCTTCAATTCCTCTGTGCGACACCATGAACCCCAAAAATTTCCCTGATGAAACTCCGAAAGCGCACTTGCTTGGATTTAATTTCATGTTGTACCGCCATAATGTATCAAAAGTCTCTTGAAGGTCGTCCAGATGTTTATCCTCGTCCTGGCTCTTTACCAGCATGTCGTCTACATAAACCTCCACATTTCGCCCAATTTGAGGACGGAACATATGGTTAACCAGCCTTTGGTAAGTCGCCCCTGCATTCTTCAAACCAAAGGGCATTACCTTGTAGTAATAC
The DNA here is from genome assembly GCF_040712315.1 of Castanea sativa. Lineage (NCBI taxonomy): Eukaryota > Viridiplantae > Streptophyta > Magnoliopsida > Fagales > Fagaceae > Castanea > Castanea sativa. The sequence continues at coordinate 16,270,693 of NC_134014.1, forward strand.
AACCCTTGGCTCATAATGAATGAGGTCTTCTCCTGATCCGCTTCATTCATCTGTATCTGGTTGTAACCTGAGAAAGCGTCCATGAAGCTAAGCACTCTGTGACCTGCCATCGAGTCCACCAACTGGTCAATGCGTGGCAATAGGTAACTATCCTTGGGGCAAGTTTTGTTTAGATCAGTGAAGTCCATGCACATTCACCACTTGCCGTTAGCTTTCTTGACCATGACCACGTTCGCCAACCAATCTGGATAATAAACCTCTCGGATGAACTCCGCGGCGACCAACTTCTGTACTTCTTCCTTAATGGCATTGTCTCGCTCAGGAGCGAAAATCCTTTTCTTCTGACGCACTCGTTTTGAATAGGGACACACGTTCAGGCTATGGGTAATGACACTTGGATCAATGCCAGGCATGTCCTCATGACTCCATGCAAAGACATCGAGGCTTTTCTTCAGAAACCGGACCAAAGCGTGCTTTGCCCCCTCTTCCATGCTCGCCCCAATTCTAGTAAACTTCTCAGGCTAGTTCTCGTCCAAAGGGACGTCTTCTAATACTTCAGTGGGCTCCGCCGTGATCCTTCTCCCGTCTATACTCATTACTTTTATGTGTTCGTCCATCGCCAGCATAGTTAAGTAGCATTCTCTAGCGGCCAACTGATCTCCTTGTACTTGGCCTACTCCGTGCTCGGTTGGAAATTTGATGGACAAGTGGTAGGTAGAGGTTACGGCCTTCCAGCTATTCAAAGTTGGTCTTCTAATAATTGCATTATATGACGATGCACAATCAACAACAAGGAAATTTACCTCCTTAGTTATCTGCTGTGGATATGTTCCAACGACCACTAGTAATGTGATGGTGCCCACCGGTTGCACCTTCATTCCTCCGAATCCTACCAACTGCGAATTCACTGGTCGAAGCTGATTTCGTCCTAGCCTCATTTGCTGGAATGCGGGGAAGTAGAGAATGTCTGCAAAACTGCCATTGTCTATCAACACCCTTCTGGTCATGTAGTCAGAGATGAGTAGGGTGATGACTATCGCGTCATCGTGTGGGTGGTGAAGTCGTCCTACTTCCTCGTCCGTGAACGTAATGGCCTGCTTGTCTACTTCCCTCATCCTAGGAGGTCGCCCGAACAGCTGGATGTTCTGTACCGCTTTCAGGTATGTCTTCCTTGACTTGGATGACTGCGCTGTCGAGTTTCCTCCTATAATTACCCTTATTTCTCCGAGTGGGGGATGTGATGTTTCTTCTACCTTGGCTTTCATTTTCTCATCTCTTTGGTCTTGTCCAAGGAAGTTCCTCAGTTTTCCTTGTCTGATGAGATTCTCTATCTGCTGCTTCAAGTCAAAGCACTCATCCGTATCGTGCCCGTGGTCTCTGTGGAAGCGGCAGTACTTGCTCCTATTACGCTTGTTAGGATCTCCCTTCATTTTATCCGGCCACTTCAAGGACGGATTATCCTTGATCTGCATAAGAACCTGCTCTAGTGGCATAGTCAGGGGCGTATATTGTTGATTCCTCGCGGAGGAACTCGCCTTCTTACCATCCTTATCTTTCCTCTCGTCTACTCGAGCTTTCTTTGGATGAGGTCCCTGATCCGAATAACGATGGTGACCCGCTTCCGAGCGTTCTGCCCTTTTTCTTTTCTTGGCTATGATAGCGTCCTTAGCATTCATAAAATTCTGGGCCGAATGGACAAGCTCGGCCATAGTCTGTGGTTCCTGCTCGTAGAGCTTATGAATAAATAAATCAGAATTGACCCCATTGTGGAAAGCGGCCAGCAATAACGTATCATCCATCTCGTCCACCATCAAGGCCTCCCTATTAAACCGGGTGATAAAGGATCGCAAACTCTCATTTTTCCCTTGCTCTATAGTCAGCAGACTAGAAGAGGAACGCTTGTGGCGCTGTCCGCCAATGAAATTATTGACAAACAACTTACTCAACTCTTCAAATGATCCCACCGAGTTTGGGGGTATTTTACTAAACCACACACGCGCCGGTCCCTTAAGTGTGGTGGGGAAAGCTTTACACATAATCTCGTCCGGGACCCCTTGAAGGTGCATGATCGTCTTGAAAGTAGCAATGTGATCGTACGGGTCGCGATTTCCATCGTACGAATCCAAAGAAGGCATTTTAAATTTTGGAGGTAGGGGGTGACTGTTGATGGAAGCCGTGAAAGGGGAGTCCGTTTGGTGAACCATATCATCCACTGGGTTCGCCCGCCTCATGTTTTCCCTCATCTCCTCCATGGCTTTTCTCATCTGGTCCATCTCTTTTTCCAAGTGTGGCACTCTTCTTGAAGCGTTACCCCTTGTCTGATCTTCGGACTCAACATTTTCTCCTCCACCTTCCTGACTCGGTGCCCGTCTATCTGCGTGCCCATCTTGGCGCTGCCTCCTGAGGTTGATCTCCCTATTCAACTCCTGGTTCTGACGTGTCAGTTCTGCCATAGCTGCGGCCATGGATTGTATATGTTGAATGGAGGGCGGTTGCATGACAGGCGCTGACCTGCGATAGCGAAGGGGGTTGCTAGAAGCATCCCTACTCTCCTGGTGGCCCGGGCTAGTAGCCCTTGATCTTGTTCGAACCATTCAGCCTTTTGTCTGGGAAAGGCTAATCCTCGATAACAAAAACACAGTCGAATGAAAAGAACAGTGAACAGTGCTCGTTTGTTTTTTTAATCTTTCCCACAGACGGCGCCAATTGATGATGCAAAGAAAATCAGTAGGCTGGATGCTTCGGACTTGAAAGGACCACTTGCTCTCTCAACGGCCTGAAAAAAGAAAGAAAAGTGATCAAAGGTGACCGAGGCTGCCGGCCAAGAACCCTCCGATGGCAAAGTTAGTTTTCTCTCTATATTTTTGGAGTTCCAACTTTTTGGGAGCAATAAAAAACGTACCTTTGCTTTGTCTGAATAAGCGTTTATATAGTGTTCTAATAGACGGTTATCGCAATTATAACCTCCCCTGGATTCAAGGAGGCGTAAAGATTTAAAGATAACTTTCATAACCATTTAGGAGTTATTTACTACAACGGATACCTGGAAGTTACGCGTAAAATAAGGAATTGTCACATTATACTCGGAGATTTTCCTAAGTATGATACCCTTATCCTAGTATCCCTTTGTCGAGTGTATTTAGCTCACGAGGACCTCGTCCTAGGCTCTTCCTCTTTGGACGAGATAGTTATAGGTAAGGTCTTCAGGGGTGCCTGCAATACTAGTTGGGTCACGGACGACCTCTATGGACGGCTTTAAGATGGGAAAAACCAGTACCCTATCAAAGTGAAAACTGAGAAGTTTGTTTTCGTAGACAATATTCAAAATTACTTTACTCTCATACAAAGAGGGAGGGTAATAAAGTTACTCACAGCTTGGTGAGATTAGCTACCAATATTGTTGATTGTGCAGTGTAAATGAAGGATGTTTCACCATGCATTTACCTTGTAATTCAGGCTGATATAGCCGTTATGCATTAATAAAGTGTCGATGTCTTTCCCTACAAAAAAGTGAAAATGAGAGTGGTAAAGTGAGAAAGAGTTTGAAATGGTGATAGAGAGAATGAAAAGAATATATATATATATATATATATATATAGAGAGAGAGAGAGAGAGAGAGAGAGAGAGAGAGAGAGAGAGAGAGAGAGAGAGAGAGAGACATCTCTCTTAGAACCATTTTTTCGAAAAATAAAGTTAGGGGTCCTTTTTATGGAATCGATTGAACGAGTTACAAATATGAATGTTTATGGGGTTTTTATTTTTTTAATGAGATTTTTGTTGAATATTTTGTTCATTTTTTGTCATTTTCAACTATTTTTGCTATTATTTCAGTTTTTTTTTATTGTTATTTTGGATATTTTATTTGATTTAATGGGTTAAGTATTATGTTTTGGGAGCCAAAATTATTTTTGTTGAACCCAAATTCTTGAGAATTATTGTGGTTCTCAAGAATTTGGAATGAATTTAAATGTTTTGAATTGGAGACAACCCTTAGGCGGCTGGATTCAAATGAGTGTTCTTTGAATTGGCATTGGATGAATTCCAATTTGGTCGTCTTTAATTAGAATCTAGGGAGGGAATGGGCTTGTTTGGTAAGAGGATTCTTGTTTTTGTTTTCAAAAAATTAAAATTACTTTTTAGATAACAATTTTACATTATATATGTTTGACTTCCACTTTTTAGAACAATTTTAAAAGTACTAAAAAAAATGATATTTCGAGATCATTTTTTTTATGTTCGAGAAAAAGGTATTTTTGTGACAAAAAAGTAACTAGAAGATTATACAAAAACACTATACCAATCTATGAAGTACGAGTGCGAGTGCGGGACTTGATAATTTTTGAAAAAGTAGGGTGCGGGTGCAGCGATTAAAAATTTATTAAAAATATTTTTATATAGTGAATTTAATATTTTTTATATAAAAAATTTAAATAAAGGGAAGAGATTATTATTAAAAAACAATTATTTATGATTTGTTTTTAATAAAATCAATATTTTTGGTAATTGTAAACAAAAAACCACATTTCAAGAAGATTCTTTTACTCATTTTCCAATTCCCAAGCCCACCCACATGAAATAATTGACTTTTCCACCTACTTAATTTATATCTTTTGTTACATACCTTTATTCTTCTTCCAACCATTTTTTTTGTGTCTTCTCATCTTCTTCTTCTTCTTCTTTTTTTTTTTTTAATTTTTTTTAATTCATCCATTACAAATTCAATAAATTCAATTTAACCTACAAATAATTTGAAATATATATAATAACTATTAACTAAATAAAAAATTAAACCCAACTCATAACATTACAACCTATATAAAAAAAATTAAAAAAATCATATCACAAATTCACAATGAGTAATAGAGTATGTGAGAGTATAATGGAGGGTACAAAAAACTGAGATTGAAAGCCTTGATTAGTTTGATACCTGAGTTGAGAGTGGGTCGGTGAGATGAGCTTAAGAGTTGAGAGTTGACACAATTCGAGTGATTTGAGACCGAGAGTCATGCAAAGAATAGACCAGAGATGGAAAGTGAGTGGCAGAGGTTGTGAGATTGTGTCTTAGGGAGTGATTGAGTGCGTCTATGAGAGAGGGGAGACAGAGAGCAGAGAGCCGAGAGGGGAGACAAAGAATGAATCGTAGAATCAGAGAGCAAATAGTTTAGGGTTTTGTTGTTTAAAGCTTAAGTTCAAACAGTGCGTTTTGCACCCTTTTTTTTTTTGGCCTGAATTGGCCGGTTTGACACTGGTATAGCTTGAATCGGTCTATTTCGGCTGATACGGACCGGTTCGGCCCAAGTTGGTGCATATCAGGAAACGAAAAAAAATTCGACACGGAACCGACGCACGGGCAGCGGCATCGCCCACCACACCCCGCATCGGACACCGATGCGGCACCCATTTTGCCGCGTCGGTGCTTCCCAGATACTAAGACCACACCATCTTCTCTCTCTCTTCTCACCATCTCTCTCTTGTGCTTACTACAATTGACAGCACTGGTCTGATCCTTCAAAAACCGAAATCCATGTCAACATCACCATCAAAATCACCATTGCACTGTCACCAAAACTCGTACTTCCACCCTTGCAACTTCGCATTTAAGGTACCACTGTAGAAAATGCGTCTGTTCTGACCTATTTGGCTACTAAGAAAACTGTAAGCCCAATTCATTCTTTCTCCCTCCTTTAATGATCTTCGTTGTCTTTAATATATTCTACGAATTTGAGTAGCTTGTTTAGATGGAATCATCTAATACCCTTCAAGCGATGAAAGCTTTGCTTGACCGGTTTGAGAGCTAGAGAGATGTCTCAGCTATGTTTTATCCACTTATAAGTTATAATTGATAATTGCCACTTTAATAAAGAGGCTTGTTTTTCCTTCTATGCTGCTACCAATGTGCAGCTGAATCATACAATGTTTAATTTTTAGCAAAAGGGTATTATTTTGTGACAAGGAGCAGGATAGTGAGTCTTGTGTATCTAAGCCCAGCAGATCAATGATCATTCTTTTAGTAATTAGTAAAGCATCAAACAAATAAATTTGAAGACTATCCAAAACCCACAAAATTATGACTAAAGTGCAAGAGGGTGACCTAGCTTTGCTGATTCAAACCGAAAGAAATTTCATGGAATTGTGACTTAGTAAATTTCAAGAAGCCAAAGCGCTAGGGTTTTGATTACATTTTAAAAAAAAAAAAACTAACGGTTAAATTAGTTAAAAAAGAAAAGATGAAATTGGCATACATTGGGGAAAAAAGAGGGACATCAAGTGAAAGCTGAAGGCAACTAGCGTTTCATTGAGGCTTGCAGTGGCTGTGAATACCACCTCTTCGTGTTATGCTCACCTTCCTTTTTATTACTTTTTCTGAGAAAATGCTCACTTCCTATGATATTATGTTTAAATATAAGCGAAATGATATATTTACAATATTTTCAAATAATTTCACAGATGAGATGAGAGATTTTAGAGAGAGGGAGAATTTCAAACAATAACAGCCCTTTCAGATAATAGCCAAATTGAAAATTTCAAACAATAACAATAACCCCTTTCAAATAGTACCTAGTATTAAAGTGAGAGAGGGGAAGAAATTTCAATCAGCAACAATAGCCCCTTTCAGATAATACCCAAGTGCGGGAAGATCTCATGAACTTCTTTTTGATAACAATAATGTCCATAACTAAAATGTCAACCAAAATAACTCTATCACATCAAGTATTAATGTAACAAAAATTACTATCATTGCAATAGTAACTTTTTTTTTTTGTTGAGAAACCATTGCAATGGTAACTTAAAAGTGGTAAAATATTGTATCAACAATAATAGTCGTAATAACTCATAGTTTTTTTTATTGCAATAGAAGCCTTAATATCTTGCTTGTTGTATTAGGAAAATTTCTTACAATAACTTAAAATGAAAAAATTGTAGTAATAAATGAATAACAGTTATTTTTTTGTAATATATTATAACAATTTTTTTTTGAAATAACAGTCGATTGCAGCGAAGATATTATTACTAAACTCTGACAAGAATTATTTTTTAATTTATTACAAGGACAAATATGAAGTAATAAACAATTACAACGAAAATATCTTTGCAATAACTTAACCCAATTTTTTTTGTCAATTATTTGAAATTTATTGCAATAAGAGCTGTGAAACAATAATTTATTATCATTAGATTAAAATAGATTGCAACACAATTAGGAACGGACCCAGGATTTCAAGTTGGGGGGGGGGGAGATAAGCAAGAAAAAAAAACTTTCAAATAAGCATCCATATAGTATTAACAAACTATCAAGTAAGACAAATATACAAAATCATTGTTTCTTAATATATTAAGATGTAATAATCTATTAACAAAAACAAAAGCCACAAAACACTATTGTTTCTTAATATATTATCTATGAGTTAACAATAGGCACAAGTGACAATTTACACAAAACACTATTGTTTCTTAATACATTATCTATGAGTTAACAAAAGACATAAATTACTAGTTATTGCATTGTGAATTAACAATAGGCGCAAGTGACAATTTTATTTTCTTAAGTTCGTGAGACGTTTTATTGTATTTTATTATTTGCCTTTATCTCTTTTTCTTTGTCTTTGTCTCCATATTTTTGTTACTCACCCAGTCCTACTACCAACACTATAAATTTATTATGCACTATCAGCAAAATTTTTTCCTAACTTTACCATTTTTATTCCTTGAAAGTTGAATCACTATTCCTCTTTCTATCACTTGTCCCTGTTATTGCCTAACTACCAAACAACAAATAGTAAGATCAGGGGACGGATCTAGGATTTTAAGCTAGCGGGGGTTGGAGTATAAAGAAAAAAAAAAAAACTCCAAATAGGCATCCATATAGTATTAAAAATTTATAAATACTCAAAATCATTATTTCTAAATATATTAAGATGCAATCATTTACCAACAAAGACAAAACAAAAGCAAAATAATGTTTTCTTTAATACTAGGTTGGCTATGATTTTTTTGTTGTTGTTGAAGTTAGAGCATTCATAGTGGTGATGCTAAATAGTTTAGCTTTTAGCACCTAAAAAAATTACTTTATTTATATTACCACTCCACTTTACAATACACCCCATATCAAATGTTCTATTTTTTATTACTTCATTTAAAATAGTATAAACAACTCATTAAAATAATAAATGAAGGGAGAGAATTTGAGTTTTTTAATTGAAGGAAGATATATCATTTTAATAAAATATTGTATTTTATTTTTAACAACTTGCTACAATCAATTGATATTTATACCAGTTTACTGTAATTGCAAAAGAATTAGTTTTAATTTCTCCAATAACACATGATTTTTTGGTTCTTTGGTAGTAAAATAAATTTTTTTTTTGGCTAAAATACAATCATCATAGTTAATGTTTTTATTGTTTTTGTTAAGTTTTTGGGTTGGATAGCTGCTATTTGGGTGAGGCTAGTTAGGCTTATTGAGAAGGGGGGCGTAAGGCTTTGGAAGGGGAGCCCAACTACAAAAATAAAATATATAATAACTTAAAAAAATTGGACCAAGGGGGGGCCTGGTCCCCCTTGGGCCCTCACCTAGGTTTGTCCCTGAGTCAAACACTAATATATACTCTAATCTCTACAAACTTTACTCTCTCTCTCTCTCTATCTCTCTCTCTCTCTCTCTCTTATAACTTTACTCACAAACCCAACACCAGCAAAAAGCCAAAAAAACTCTCTGAGACAGAGTCACAAACACAATCATAGTATCATATATTCAATTCACAATCACCATTACTCATCAGTAAAACACAAATACCACAAGCACATATTTTGAGATTCACAAACATTATATTAGGTTTTGAAGGAGAGATTAAATACTTGAGTGTGAACTGTGAATTGTGAAAGTTGGAGCAATGAAGATATGCTGGGTAGATTGAGCAACCGGCGGCAAGATGGGTCTTGCGTCGTGGCGTTGGTGTGGCCATTTGGGTCTGTGTCAGGGTAGTAAGATAGGTCTCGCGTGGGTGTGAGTGGCCTCTCGGTCTCTTTCGCCTCTCAGTTTCTCTGTCTTAACTACTCTCTAGTCTCTAGGTCTCTCTATTTTTCTTTTTCTTTTTCCATTCATTTTTTTCTTTTTTTTAATAAAATTTGGAATTATATATATATATTTTTTAAGATTTACATGGGTTGGGTTAATGGTTCATGATTTTGGAGGGGGCTTAAGCTACAAAGTAATGGGGGCCCAAGTATAATTTATTCATTTTTATTTTTTTACTGAAAATTTACCTATTGTTTTTTTTTTGGCCAAGGGGGCCCGGGGCCCCACTTGGGTCCGTCCCTAGGCATATTTGACAAAACTAATTGCAAAAATAAGGCCAAATTGCGATCTTTGGCAATTATTTTGTAATCTATTAAACCTCTTTGTTTTAGCTCAATAACTTAGACATTGGAATCTCTGTTTTTCCTCTGTTCCATTCTTGCTACAAGTTTTCATTCCCCTACTCTTATCTATCATTCCTTAAACTTCTCAAAACTTTAAGGTACAAGTCCAATTTTTAAATGGGTTTGTTTGAATTTTTTTTAATTGTCATATGGTATTTTGTTCTTTCTATATGCATTGAAAAATTTATAACAATAATGCTAAGACCACAAAAAAAAAAAAAAACACAACTTTTATCACAGCTCACCATGTGGTGAATTGTGATCAGTGGTAAAGGTATAGACCCATCACTTTTTCTTCATCACTTACAATTTACCAATTGGTGAATTATGGCAAAATTGTGCAATTTGTTGTGGTCCTAACTTTTTTCTATTTAAAATGACTAAACAAAATTTGGTGGTATTTGCTTGTACATCACATAAGAGCACTAGCATCAGCTGTGCTATCCCAAATGCCATTTTGGCACACCAAAACTTAATTTATCTATTTTACCACATCATTTTACAATACACCCCTTACATCAAATGTTCTATTTTAACATTACAACACATTAAAATAATATAAATAACCAATAAAAAATTATTTAATTTCTCTTAACCCAAAACCTCTCTCTCTCTCTTTCTCTCTCTCTCTCTCTCTCTCTCTCTCTCTCTCTCTCTCTCTCTCTCTCTCTCTCTCTCTCTCTAAACTGACCACCACCAGAAACAAAAAAACTAAAACACCATCACCATCATCACCTTGAACCCACAACCACAAAAAAAAAAATCACACACATCCACCAAAAAAAATCACATTATTTATGTTTGAAACTCACTGCCACTAGAGGAAGAAAGAAAGAAAGAAAGAAAGAACGAAAACAGAACACCCAATTCACTACCACCAAATTCGGTGAGGGAGATGGAGATAAAAAAAATTGGTAAGAGAGATGGAGATAAAAAAAATTCAGTGAAGGAGATTGAGATAAAAATTAGTGATGATGCTCTAGAATTTGAGTGATAAAAATGGTAGAGAGGATCTGGAGTGTTGGCTCACAAAAGTGGAAGAGGAGAAGTGGAAAACAAGAGTCTGTGAGAAAGAGAGAGGGATTGAAAATAATGAGTGGTTGAGAGAAAGAATAGGAGATATTTTGTGTGAGAAGAGAGAGAAGATGAATAAAAAAGAGATAGCATTTGTACCATACCATTCCAAAGATAGAATTCTACTATTCATCAATGGTAAAACTTTTATCATTTAAAACACCTCATGTGAGAGGTTTTTTGGTGTTTGGTGTGCCAAATGCCAAAATTTTGTCATTTGGCACACCTACGAGCATTCTCATTAGGTGATCTATAAATATTCTATTTTGACATACCAAAAAGCTTACTTTATTATTTTAGTACATCATTTTACAAAACACATTACATTACATGTTCTATTTTTCAATTCCATACATTAAAATAATATATACAACACATTAAAAAAACCAACAATATATAAAAATACAAAATAAAAAACCCACCACCTCCACTGCCCCACATCCCACCTCACCAGTCACCACCGTCCATCACCCCACAACCCACCATCAAATACACCAAAACCACCACATCAAACACCACATAAACACCACATAAACACCTAAAATCAAACCCACCACATTAGAACTCCACAACTCAGAACAAAAACCATTGCCTCAGTGGTGAATCAGCGATATCGAAATTGAATCGGCAATGCCTTAAGCGAATCGGCGATAGTGAAATACAAACCCAATAAGTTGAGATGCTAGACGAAATAGTAATGCTTTGCTCTGAGATTAACTAAACCGAACCAAGTAGCATCGGTGTATGAGATAGAATAGAGAGGAGAGAGTGAAAAAAAGGAAAAAAAAACGATGAAGGAGATTTTATAGATTAGTGATGATGGAATTTGTGAGATAATAGAGAAGAAATTGGTGGTAGCTCATGAATGGGAAGAGAAGAGAGCAAAAGGGAAGAGGGGAGAACAAAAGAGCCTGTGAGAGTGGAGAGGGTGAAGTAATGAATGTGTAGCTCAAAGTGAAAATAAGAAGAGATATTTATTTGAGATGAGAGAGACAGATGAATAAAAAATTATAAAAACCAAATGACATTTCCTTCCATACCATTCTAAAGATGAGATTTTACTATAGCAAATGCCCAAACTTTTTGGCATTTAACACACCTCATGATAGTCTATTTTTGGTGTTTGGTGTGCCAAATGCTAAATATTTGGCATTTGGCACACCTAATGGGAATGCTCTAATGCTAATGCTCTAATGACATTGTTACAATGTCTATATCAGCATCAACAATGTCAAAATTGCTAGTTGCACTTGAAGTTGGAAAAGACATGGTAACTGCATTGATTAAATGAGAGCTTCCTCACCTTTTTGAACCAAATTCACATGTCTGAAAAAGAAGAGCAGAGTTCTAGGATTGTACATTTCAACCTCCATCTAAAATGATCTTTCTATATTTCTAATATTCAAGGTGTTACTTATAAGTTTGTAACCTGTTTAATTTTTTTCTTAATTGTTTAAAAAACAGCTTCATCACCCATCAGTGTTAAGAATGTTGGCAAAAATAATTGCAAAATAAGGCATAATTGCAATATATTGCATGCATAACAATAAAATATTGTTTCATGGATCTTATTGAAATAAATTGACAAAATTAATTTGGGTTAAGTTACTACAATAATATCTTCACTGTAATTATTTATTGCTTCATGTTTATTATTATAGCAGATTACAAAACAATTACTATTAGGTTATTGCAATGATATCTTTGTTACAATAAGCTACTACTTCTAGATTTTCATTGTCATAGGTGTAGGTTGCAAAAATAATTTGTATCAATTTATTGTTGCAATTTCTTCATTTTAAGAAAAATTTCTAATGCAATAGTAGGTATTAAGGCTTCTATTGCAATTGAAAAAAATTATAAATTATTACAACTAATTATTATAGATGCAATAATTACTATTACAAAAATATTACTTTTTTTTGCACCAGCACTTAATGTAATAAAGTAATTTTGGTGTAGTGATTTAACTATGTTCACATAGTACTTAAAAGAGAAATTTTGGAATGTGAAAGAATAGAAAAATTTTGAACAAATGTCAAGTTATGATGTTAAAGACCAAATAAACATTGTAGTTGTTACATGGGTCTTAGATAATATCACAAGAATACATGATAGAGAGGATGTTAGGTCTAGGTGGGATGATTATAACTTAGATGAATTTGGAAAAAATGCCAATGAAGGTGGGAGTAGTAACAATTAAGAAAATTAGTCGCTAACATGTGTGATGCACATGAACAGCTACTGGATAAGTTTCAAGAAAAAAAACCATTATTTTTTAGTTGAATTAGTAAGTAAAAATGCATAAAAAATGATATTGAAAGAGTTAACACCAAGTTTTAATAATTAGGCAAAAGAAAACAATATTGTTTTATTTATTAATTTTTGTGGGAAGTAATAAGAGACAGAATATAGCATCTCTAGTTTAGTTTGTGTTGTATATATAGGTATATATAAAATATGTTGTAATATATATACCAAAAGGTATCTATTGAAAGGTCATAACCCTTCAAATTTGATACATCAAAAGATGCATATTGAAAGGTCATAACACTTCATATTAGATATATCATAATGAGTCTATTGAAAAATGAAAAAGCACAACTATTCGGTGTTTTTAAATGTATACGCGGTATAAACTTATATAGCCACGTGACGTAATAAGGAATGATCAATAAAAAGTCAAATATTTCGCTTTTATATTAGATATAGATATAGAGAATTTAGACAATGAAAAGATGAAAGTTATTCATGACAACATAACTCAATTAATTTGTGGGCTCTTAATAATAGTTTTTTATATAATTATTTTTGACTATTTTTTATGTATTGGTTAGGATTTTTTTTGACTAAAATGTATTGGCTAGTATGGATTGTGTGTTGTGAAAATTTTAATGTATTTCTTCTATGAAGTTATCGGTATATTAGTATTATTCCCATATGATACACAAATTGATGAAAATTCATGTGTAAGCTAAAAGAAATTTAAAATATAATTAAAACGAAATTATTAAATGCATAGTAATAATAACTTATAAAATAAGTAACTAATTTTAATATAATAAAAAATTACTTTAATTTATATGATAAATACAGTTGTTTAGACTTTTAGTTGGGGTACAATTTAAATTTCTAAAACTAAAATGATAAAGTTTGATTTAAATTAATTTTTTTTGTTAAATCTTATGCTTTAGCCAAGTGTCTTGTAGCTCAACCGGTTGGTATATGCACGTAGCTCCTAGCTTATCCCTTGTTTCAAGCAACTTTACCCTAACAATTAGTAACAAATTAATTTAATAATTTTTTTGAGAGATTGTTTCAACCTATGACTTCTGTTCCTAATGATTACTCATAACAAATTAATTCAATAATTAATAAAACTTAAGATGCAACTTGAGGGGAAAAAAAACTAAAACATGGAGTGTGCTTTCTAAAAAAAAGTTCTTTGTTGTAATTTGCATCCGAAATAACACTTTATACCAATGTTATCCAAACACATAATTAGCAAAAACAATATTTTTAACAAGTTTTATCAAATGTTTACCACATTTCATAAATCACCATTTCTCATAAAAACACCCCTTTCCAAATAGTTAACCCAAACTGTGAGTAGAACATTTTTTTTTTTGTTGAGAAACAAGACGTATGTTGAACATGAAAGAGGAAGAATGGTAACCAACGGCTATACTCCAGCTCAGCTTCAAAACTTCAATTGTATGACTTAAATAAGAAAATTAAAAGGGATTCTTTCACTAAAGGCTCGACACCGTTTTGAAATCTAAAAGGTAAACTTGAGCTGACAACACTATTTTAATCTGCATGATATAAAAAAGCCAGCTCGCTCATCCTCCCTTGTTCTTCACCTCTGCAACTTCTGGATTCCACAGCCTTTCAATCTCAGATATTTTCTGTTATTTTTCATTTTAGAAATCTATTTATGAAAAATTAAAAAAAAAACTATGAAAAAAAAAAGTTAGTGATTTTTTTTTTCATTTTTCTATAAAAATAATTTCTAAACTTGATTAAACAGTGTAATCATTCCGTGTAAATTAGATAGTGCTGCTAAAGATCGGCCAAAATGGCCAAATACCACAATTTTTAGAAATTTGTAGCAAAAAAACACTGTTTTGGAACTAAATAGGGAAATACCACTTTTCTAGAACTCGAGTTTCAAAAATTCGAGTTCCAAATGGTACTCGAGTTTATGAAACTCGAGTTCCTCATCAGTTCCGCCACCGTGGCACTACTGAGCTGGAATTTGTGCGATTAAAAAAAATAATGTGGTACTTGAGCTTGGTAAACTTGAGTTCCATGCAACACAGTACTGGAGTATACCAGGCTCGAGTACCTATTACAAAACAAATTATGTTTATGTTTATTTCTATGATACTCGAGCTTGCCAAGCTCGAGTACCTTGTAAGATAGGTAAACTCGAGTTCCTTATAACTTTTTGTTTTTGGGATAATCGAAAAATAAACATAAACATAAACATAACAATAAGTAGTTTTTTTATGTTTTTATTTATTTAAATAGAAGCATTGTAAAATATAGAGATTTTAATTTCAAAATATGAATTAATTTCTACATTAATTAAAATTTTTCATTGTTTTCTCATAAAAATTGTTCACTGTTTTCTGCATAAACTATTTCTAGCATTCTGCATAAAATTATTTTCTATTAAGCATTATTTAAAAAATTGTTCACTCTCTTTTCTATGTAAATTATTCTCTGTTCACTATGTAAAAAATTGTTCACTGTTTTCTCATAAAACACCTAGTGAAATCGTGTTTTCTAAATTTCAACGCCAAATCTGAATGCTTTTTCATGTTTGAATTTCACAATAATCGAATCTATTTTTCTGCATTGATAAAATCTATTTCTACATTAATAAAATTTGCTCTCTGCACATCATTTGTACTATATATTCGAATCTGCTTACTACATTCATAAAATTTGTTTTCTGCATTAATTAAAACTGTTCATTATTTTCTTATAAAAATTGTTCATTGTTTTGTGCATAAACTATTTCTATGATTTTGCATAAAATTTATGTTCAGCATTATTTAAAAATCGTTCACTCTCTTTTCTGTATAAATTATTCTCTATTTACTGCATAAATTGTTCACTGTCACATAGATAGAATCATGGTAGAATTTGTAAAGTTTTTGAATTCCAGTCACCCTGATCATCATGGCTACTCTTATACCACTACTTAGCAAGAGCACAAAGGTGTATAGAATAAAGTTTGTTTTATTATATATGCTTTAAATTTTAAAGATGATTTTCTTATAAAACATTTTAAAAGGACTTTACAAAAGGATATTGACAGAAAGGCTTTGGAATTACATCTTGTTAACACTAGTGCATTTTTTAAAGCATCTGGTTGTCAACTCCCTGGTAAGGAGGTTGGAGATTCAAGCTCCACAAAGATAGAATCATAGTCTCCTAAAAGATATCTTATGGGAACAAGCTTTTCAAAGCTCCACCCTAAGATTCATCAAAAAACAAGACTTGCCATTAGAACCTTACCCCTTGAAATCCCACAGAATATACTAACCCATAAAGCCATAACAAGTTCTTATGATAGATGGATGTACCTTTTCAAAGTATTAGTCTCTACAACAGTTATTAGAATAGAAGACATGACAGACGACATATGGCTATCTCATAAAGTTATATGATATAAAAGTTTTGGAGAAGCAGACAGAGTTTATGAAGGAACAAGAGAGATACAATCCCTATCTAGGATTACTTATCAATACGGAGACAGAAGATCCAATAATTCATGATACTTTATGGTTATCTGAAATGCTAGAAGCAGGGTTTATCAGCAAATTAATCATAACTTCTGGAATTCAGATTAGTTTATTTACCAAAGTCATCCAAGAAGTAGCCGCACAGATTGGAGGACTTAATTATATGAATATCACTATCTGGAGTACTCTTCCAGCTTGGGACAGTAGTTATTATATGGAAGCTCGGCCAGCACACATTTTGGTTCTTATTCATGATTGGGGTTGTATCCTTGAATACAACTAGTATACAGAAGATACTTATTTACCACTTAATGATCCGGATGCTTGGGCTCAAGAATGGTCTAATTTCATGAGTAATAAGATTTATGAGATACAGAAAGAATTAGACAGAGGCTTCTACTTATATAGTTACACAAACAGGATAGCCGTATATGGTCCAATACCTTCAGCAAGGAGGCTATTTGGGAAAAGAAAGGCTGTTAAGGATCCTAGAATGATACAGATTGAAAGACAGACATATAGATCACTATTCACTAGCGACAAATCACTATTCATTAGCGACAGATCACTATTCACTAGCACGCGTGAATAGCTTCCAGAAAAATCAAGACAGTCCAGACAGATACAGACAAATGTTCAAAAGTTACTACTATTTACTAGCATGCGTAAAAAGAGATCTGATAGATTCTTGAGATTTGAAAGATTCCTAGACAGACGCAGACAGACTATTAATCATTAGTACTAATTTCCATACCACCGACAGATTAACTTGAGTTAACTTTACCTACTCAGTTACTTTACCATGGTTCATTTCACCTATAAAAGAGACAACTATGAAGACAGAAGACAAGTTTTTAAGTTTCTAAGATTCTAAGCTTTTAAGTTCCAAGTTTTAGAAAGTCTTTCGTAATAGCCTTCCCTCTCCCTCAGACAGACTTTTGTACTCTCTCCTCCTCTTGTAATCTTGTAACCTTTCTCTTCAGACAGTTTATTTTCAAGCTTGTATCAAAGACAACAGTTTGTTTTCAAGTTTATCAAAGACTGAAGTTTTTATTCAAGTAAGATTTTTCTAGTTTCTGTTTTCATATTCCATACTCCATTTGAACCTTATTTTGAATATATCTATTTTTCTATTTACTCTCTTTATTATCTATTTTATCATTATTTATGCTTCCATATTACTGCTGTGCTCTCTCCTGGGTAGTCATTGGTATTAGAGCATCCAGATCATAAAACACCTAATGAACAGTGAATAACTTATGCAGAAAAAACAGTGAAAATTTTTCAAATAATGCTGAACAAAAATAATTTTATGCAGAATGCTAAAAATAGTTTATGCAGAAAATAGTGAATAATTTTTATGAGAAAACAATGAACAGTTTTAATTAATGCAAAAAATAGATTTTATGAATGCAATAAGCAGATTTGAATATACAGTAAACATGATGTAGCACCAACTATGGCATGAGTAGTTTTTTGAAGACACGTCACCAGCCCACTGCTGTAGCACCAACTGTAGTCATATGAACCACATGCGCCATCAAGTCTATTAATGAAGTTACTGTGTTGGATGATGAAAGAGATGTTTCAGACTTCTCAGATTCAAGTAATGATGATTTTCAAAAATTTCTACCTACAAACATTAGACGTTGTTGTTAATGTCCACCATTGCTACACTGATGTTCACAGTGCCGCATATGCTGCTCAACGATTTGGTACGTTCTTTGATTTTCCATTGAGTTTACACGATTTTATTCATTCAATGATTTCGAATTTTTCAACAAATTCAAATGATCAACACATTAGTACATAATTTTCCATTTAATTTTCACGATTTTGTACATTTAACGAATCCAAACTTTTCAACAAATTCAGACTATCTGTACATCTAATTTACACAATTTTATTTTGTACTTTCAAGATTTTATACATTCAACGAATAAATTTTGTTTTTTACAAATTCGAACGATCTGTACATCTAATGTACACAATTTTCTCTTGAATTTTCACGATTTTGTACTTTCAACGAAATTTGATAGGCCAAAAATGTATTGAACCCTAGTCATTAATTAATTGATTAATTAGCCAAGTTTATCAATTAATCAAATTAACATGCAAAGCACGTGGTAGCACAAACAAAGCACCAATTAAACTAAGTGCAGCGGAAATTAAATTGACACGATGATTTGTTTTCGAATGGGAAAAACTAACACGGCAAAAACCCCACCGGGTGATTTTAAGGTCATCACTCCCGAGAAAATAGTGAACAATTTTTATGAAAAAACAATGAATATACAATTTTTATGAGAAAATAGATTTTATGAATGCAGTAAGCGGATTCGAATATACAGTCAGGGCCGGCCCTAGACAATTTGGGGCCTAAGGCGAGAACTAAAAATGGGGCATTTTTTATACTTATATTTTAATTAAAGTAATGTTTATTTAGTATTTTTATATTATAATATATTTCATTTAAAATCTATTTTTCATGCCTTTTGAAATGCAAATTGACTAATTAAATTTTTGTATTCAAGTTCTTCTAACGTCTCATTTTCAATCGATAATATAGCTAATCCACTTAATCTTTCTTGGGACATTGTTGATCTTAGATATGATTTTATTAATTTTAATTTTGAAAAACTTCTTTCTGCCGAACAATAAAACAATATATTTATAAAGACTAAAATAAAAAATAACTTTTAAGTGTAGAGCAAATGATAAATAGAACCTGATTTATATAAAAAGTATTGTTGTAGTTCCACTGAACAATAACAAGTTTTTAGCAATCTCAATTTACATAAATGAAGACTTATTCAATATATTACCACTAACTAATATATATATATATATATATATATATATAAACACAAGATTAAAATTTTAAAAAAAAATTAAGCACATAACAAATCCTATCTATAACCAAAAAAAAAAAAAAAAAAACCATAACACAAGGCTTGACCCACCCAAAAAAACACAAAACAAATCCTATCTATAACCCAAAAAAAGAAAAAAGGCAGGGTTTATTAAAAAAAAAACTTGAAGGCCCAAAACTAAAAAACAAAACTAGGGCCCAATCACCTTTTCTTAACAAGAACCAATGAAGAGATTCACCAAGTCATTTTCACGGATTCACCCAAAAAGAAGAAGGCCAAGTCAAAGTCTCAAAGACTTTATACCTGAAGTTCTGAACAGCTGAAGAGCAGAGAGCAGTCCAATGGGAAGCGGTCCAGGCGAAGGAAGCTTGTTGCGGTCTGCCTTGCTTGAGATGTTGAGCAGTGCTGCAGATGAGAAGTGACTCAGTCACTCAAGTGAGAACAGTGGAGAAAAATGAATCAGAGAGAATGAGAGACAGAGAGAGGCGGAGAGCAGAGAGAGGTAAAATTTTTAGGGTTTTGAGTTGTTTTATTTGTTTTGATTTGTAATTGTTTGGTGGTTAATCTCTTAGACTAGATTTGTAATTTATCTGGTTGATTTTTGGTTTGTTTAGAGGATAATAATGTTATTTTTGGGCAATAATTTTGTTTAGAACCAATGTTTAACTGGATTTATCAAAATTTTTTTTTTTTGGTTAAAAGAATGTGCCAAACTTTTGTAATTCTGAAACTTTTTTTTTTGCTCTACTACCCGTTTTTTTCTAAAATTTTGGGGCCCCCTTCCACTTGGGGGCCTTAGGCAATTGCCTAACTCGCCTAAGGGAAGGGCCGGCCCTGTATACAGTAAACATGAGTGCAGAGAGC